>NC_141669.1:56975000-58175000 GCF_028749965.1 Puma concolor
TTGAATGTCTTTGAACTTTACTGAGTCCCACAAGCGATCCTGACCCCTTTGCCCTTTTGACAGGTAATAAAGTTTACAGCAATTCCACACCAAGCCATGCACCAGGGAGTGGTCATAGTAGCAGAAAGAGCTGGGAAGGCAAACTCAGAAAAAAAAATAACATTAATATATTGAATGTGTACAAAGAATATTGTAACTGAACATATGATTTAAGTTACTTTTCTCCGTTGGCTTTTTCCCCCCCCTCCTTCTCCAAATGTTTTATAATGATGTTAAATTGATTAGTGTTGTTATGAAACTAAACTGGTTTAATTTTAATTGCCAGGCGCTCCTAGTACTCACTCCCAGTTTATTTACCAGGTAGAGGACCTCCCGGTGAATGGCTTGAGGATGGTTTTCGCTTGCGTGACTTGAATACAGTCACTATGGGGGACTTGCCTGCTCGGTTGGACTGGTCTATCATGGGCTGCACTATTCTTCTCCGGGCATTAATAAACCTGTAACCAAGAAAGTAGAGTGAATCATTATTCCTTAAACAAAAACGTGGGGGTGGGGAGAGGTGGAGGAAGAGGAGAAGACGGAGCACAGCGAGAGCAAAGCTAGATCTTGGCAAAACGGTTCTCTGCACTGCTCTGTGTGCAGCTTCACATGCTACACACTCTGCAACCCTCGGTGACCTTTGAGTACACAGGCTTGGGGCTTCTGAGTTGATTCATGTTTGCCTGTTTTACCACAGTTGGACACTTCCATTTCATCTTTTCATGGGGGAATTAGCAGAGTTTTCAGGAAACAATACGAGCCACCACTCTTTTCAATTGCAAGGGGGGAGATTTGGCGTAGAGAGCAAGATGTTCATAAGGGCATCTGTTACCTCTCCTAATTAGTGACATTTCAATCTCATGTTCTCTGACTTCTTTTTTACAGTTTTTATCAAAACCTTCCCTACCTCTTGCAAACCTAATTCTATTTTAATGCCCACTATTAAGATAATGAACTGGGATGGCAGCACACCATCAAATGAGAGAATGTCTGGAGTTTATCACCACTAACTCACACTGCTGGGGACTTCAGAGAAACGCATTCCTTGTAGAGATTTCTTGGGGTGGCTTTTTTTTTTTTTTTGGCTCTTTATGCAAAGTCTAAGGTCAAGGCGAGGTCACAGCTATACAGTAATTGAACTTATAATATTGCTTTCTCCAGCTAGTCCTGACCATTTATAAGAAACATCTTATCAAGACATTTAAGTCACTTAAGTGTCTTCATAAGGTTTATTTTTTACAATTTTTGCGGCCTCTTCAAAAGTGGCCAGCCACTGAAAATTTTTTAAAGTGGTTCGTACAAGCTCTACAAAGTCATGCTTGTGAAATGTCTAACTCTTAAGATCCATTTGTATTGTGTAATGCTAAGAATTACATATCAAATATAGAAAGTGAGCAGGCCATATCATATTAGCTTCTGCAAAAGTCAAGTGCTTTTAGTTAGCAACTTGGATTTGAATAGATTGGACACGAGCAGCACATAAAAAATACAATGAAAAGTTTAATAATGATTAAAGGGTCTACAGTCCAGTATGATTTTTAGTTTGTGAGTCTGCCCACTCAGAAAGGAAAATAGTTCCTAAAAACCAAACCGTTCAACATAGAGGGACGGGTTTTTAAAATAAAAACGCATGCCTCGTGACATTTTAAGATTCTCAATGTCCTATATCCTTATGTTCTTTGGTTATCAAAAAAGTAATTAAAATCAATAATGAAACTGGCATCTAACTAAAAGGATACTGTTGGTGCTTTTATTGGCAATATATATTACATCAGTTCTTGTATATGAAGTCCTTGAACTGGCTAATAAAAATATTTAAAACACAGATCTACAACAAATTGTGTTGCAAATCAGGTTATCATTATCTTGTATAAACCATGAAAATTGGAATCATGTGAGCAGAAGGTTAGATTAATTCTCCATTCTCATTATAAGCACAGGTGTAGCACAAACACCATGTGAAATAACCAATTAAAATGAAAAAAAAATCTGCTTTTTCATTAGCTGCCTTCACTGCATGACCAATTAGAAAATTATTTAATATTAATATTCCGCGTATACCAAAAGTAATTTTCATAGTAACTAACATAGGTAAGAGAGCAAAAAACAGCTCTTTATCTATGGTACTGTTCATAATCTGCAGGCTCTTAGAGGAAAGGAACTCTGATAACATTTTTTTAGAGACCTTTTAAAAACATATTATTTTGCGGATATGATTTATGCTATTTATCTAAAAATAGGAAGGGCACTTTTTAACAGATGAGAAGCCAAGGCTCAGAGAAATTAAGTGACTTATTTGACGTCACATGTTACCCAAGAGATGTTAGTAACTTGCTGACTGACACACAGCTGGCAAATGGTAGTGAGCACCCCTCCCCCAATGTCCTGACCAGAGCATGGCCACTATTGTGCCACCCATCTAGAATATTCTGGACTAAATAGATATCTAAAAATGAGCTGGTTTTGAGCCAATCACCGCTGGCAACGACCCTACTGTTGAGTCTGGGAATAGGCATGACTGAACATTTTGTAGACTAGGAATTGTGATGACTGTACTGTTTGTGCATATGGACAAAGATAAGGCTACGCATTAGAAGATTCAGTGACTTATCTGTATTCCAAAGCCTGCTTCCTTCACACTCATACATTCAGATTTCCAAAGACCAGTTCATAAGAACCAACTCAGGTGTGAATCCATGACTATTAAACCCCTGGAATCATAGAAAAATTAAACCTCAGGTTTGAGATGGGATTTCACTGTCACCTACGTTGGTCACTGACCATGAATCACCTCTATGATCTCCCCACCAAGTAGATAGGTAGCCTCTTCTGGGCTGTTTCTAATAAAGCATTTGCCCCCTTACCTGAAAGTCCATAGATGTGTGGACAGCCTTCTACTAGACGGTTTTGCATTACTCGATCTAAACTCCTTTCACCAGGACAACTCCTTGGGGGTAATTTAAACCATTTCTAATCTCACTTCTTCAGGACAGCCTTCAAATATTTAAACTGTAGCCATCAAGCCCCATAGGCTTCTCCCCTCTTCTCCCTAGGTTGAACATCCATGATCCTTAACAAGTTCCTCCTAGAATGTAAGTTCTTCTTGGGTTTTGAGTCCACTCACCACCTGGGCCACACTCTGCTCAATATGCTGAGGTTTGTCTGTGTGCCTCCAGAGGTCTTCAGGTGACAGCATTAAATGCAGTTACCCCACACCTGCTCCAGTCCCCATCTAGAGAGCAAATACCTCATCACACAGCCTCTTAGCTAAGGACCCACAGGTAGCCAGGTGCTATGTTCCTCTCTTTTGGTGGCAATAACCATTTGTTGTTACGGACAACACAGATGCAGGCTCTCTCTAGCATATGTAGATATAAAGGTGAGAATCCTTTCATTTAATAAAATCAAAATTGAAACAACTGAAAACCTCAGAACCCCTAATCACTTTGTCCAAACTGTTTGACCTCATCAGTAGGTACGCTTAGAAGTTCTCGCTTTTGAAAACTAATTTAAAACAATTTTGTACTATAATGAACATTATCAATACATATAGGACATCGGACACTCTCAGAATCTTATTGGATTATGCTTCCTATACTTACATGAAACACGGATAATATTATCTGGGGTCATGGTGGACATCATTATCTGAAAATAACTAAGTAAATAGCAAAAGATTTTATTTTTTAAGACAACATCATCTTTTCAATTTTAAAACTGTCTCAACATTTGGTTCTCTTTAGGGTATTTTATCCTACTATCTTCTATATATTTCCTTGGGAATTATGCTACATACAGTAAAGCCATGTGTTTGGATGGCTTCGGAGTGAATTCAGATACAAAAACATTTTCCTTCTGGGCAAAGTAATAAAATGACATTCTTGCTCCTCCCACTATAAGTCAAGCAGAGGTCAGTTCCCCCATCCCTGTATCTGTTTAAATAAACTGGTCCAGCTGTTTGTTTCTAAAATGCCCTCTGACCTTGCGTCTCATCCTCCCCGCTTTTGTGACAGAATGCTTTACTTTCCATTGTGGAAGATTCTAAATTATCAAATTTTCTAAACACTGAACCAAAAAAAGACCTTTGGATTTTATGTAAACTTACATGAACATATTCCCTTCTTAAAACACTCATTTCAAGAAGCATCAGTAAAATAGTTATTTCAAGCTCATGTGTGTGTTCAAATATATATCTATATTTATGTCTGAATACATAAATATATATTAGAACTTCAACATAAGAAGAAACGATGTTTTTGAAGAGAAATGAGAAAGAGAATGATAAAATTCCAGTTTGAATGCTCCACAAAAAAATCTATTCTCCAACAACCATAAAATAGTTTAAGATAAAATATATCCATGAAATATATACAATCTTTAGTATTTTCCATATTAATATGGTCTCTTTCAAACGTTTGTTAGTTTAAAGATGTAAGAGAAGACTTTTAAAATTTTTGCAATTGATGTCCAAACATTATAGCCCTTAAAACTTAGATGTACAGTGTCAGGAATACATGACAACAGGACATTTCTTCTTACTCATTAAAATCGTTTCACACCTTGGTTTAATAGACTGTGTCTCAAATTTGCCATAAATTGGGCATTTAAAAAGGTAAACTTTTTAACTAAGTAGAAGGCCAGGAAACATCCTGTTTGCCTTTCCATATTACATTCCGAACATCAAGGTATATTTTTTTATAAATCCCATTTTGCTTTGAAAACAATGTTCTTTTGTGAAGTACTTTTTAGAAAACTGGACACTCTGTAGGTGGCAGAAGACTGAATTAGGGAAAGAATTCTTATATTTCTTTTTTTCACAGCATCATGGATTAAAATTTCTTCCTGTGTGACCAAACTATCTCCTTTCTCAAAACAAGACGTTTTACAAAGGAAAGGAAGAAAATGGATTGGCCTTCCAGCTTCGTTCCATGTCAACATAAACAGAGATGTAGTTCTTTTTACCTAGTTAGTCGTTTAGAACCAGAGTCCTAGTATGGGAAAATGGGAGGTTGGAAGGAGAGAAGATCTTCCAAAGTGGGATCATCTCAAAATTGAATTTAATCCTTTACATTTTTAAAACAGGCATCAGGCAAGGAGAATGGGAGATGAATTCTGAGTTATGCTAAAATAAATATAGGAAGTTTTCCTTTATTCTCTCTTTTCCTTGCCCCCTACATGTTTGTTTATCATCGGACTTCAACATTTTTTTCATTCTGCTAATTCCACCAGTCTCTTTTCATTCTCACTCTTTGAATACCTGAAGAGTTTTCTGACCAAGATCTGGTAGAACAGCTTTCTAAAGCTGACCTTTGTCCTTCAGTTTATCTTCCACTTCTTGCCCTGGTTACTTCCCACAAAACTGGATGGCTAAGTTTAGTGTCCTCTTCGTGAGAACCAGGAAGGGTGGAGAGATCACAGCGGGCATCCATCAGAACCAAAGACAGGGTACGTTTTCCCTGTTCCACAGACAACATTTTCCACACAGCTTTCCCCTTTTCCTGTATTCTTATGCCCTTTGTCTTCCTCGTACAGCTCTCTGTAATATTAACAATACTAAGGAAAAATGACTTGCTCACCTTCGGAGATAGGATTTTCACCCTTACTCAATTAATTCTGTTCCTCAGTGTTTACCACTTCCTTGTTCGCTGATGATTAAGGGGAGCCCACAGCATTACTTTAGCATGCCAGAGCCAACTCAGTGAACCACATAAAATCAAAATGCTGTTGTTTCTAAACAATGACAGGACTCTCAGTCATCCCTATAGTGTTTCTTGCCAACTAGGCTCAGTAATAGTCAGCAGGAGGTAGCTACCCATTTAAGTGTGGAGAAATACCATTTTACAATACCCTCCTATGTCCAAGGAGCAAAAATTATCAACTTGATATTAAAGAGAAGATTTCATTAAATAGCAAGATGTGTTAGTAAAGATGCCTTCTATACTTACACTATCCATTAAATAAAGTATTAGCCACAGTCATCTTTGATTAATATTGAGGTAAACTTAGGAATACCTACATACATACTTCATAAAAATTAATACCATGCATTCTTTTTTTGTTAAAATTTTTTGATGTTAATTTTGACAGAGACAGAGAGAGACGGAGCATGAGAGGGAGAGGGGCAGAGAGAGAGGGAGACCCAGAATTTGAAGCAGGCTCCAGGCTCCGAGTTGTCAGCACAGAGCCCGACGCCGGGCCAGAACTCACGAACTGTGAGATCATGACCTGAGCCGAAGCTGGACGCTCAACCGACTGAGCCACCCAGGCGCCCCTAAATTAATACCATGCATTCTTAAGAATAAGTCCTGGTGATTTCTTTTTTTTTTTAAATTTTTTTTTTT
Organism: Puma concolor; assembly: GCF_028749965.1. Lineage (NCBI taxonomy): Eukaryota > Metazoa > Chordata > Mammalia > Carnivora > Felidae > Puma > Puma concolor. The sequence continues at coordinate 56,981,381 of NC_141669.1, forward strand.
CAACATTTATTTATTTTTGGGACAGAGAGAGACAGAGCATGAACGGGGGAGGGGCAGAGAGAGAGGGAGACACAGAATCGGAAACAGGCTCCAGGCTCTGAGCCATCAGCCCAGAGCCTGACGCGGGGCTCGAACTCACGGACCGCGAGATCGTGACCTGGCTGAAGTCGGACGCTTAACCGACTGCGCCACCCAGGCGCCCCTAAGTCCTGGTGATTTCTACACACACTATTCTTTATCAACTAAAAATAAAATAAAATTATTACATGCTGTAAATAATATTTAATCAATATAAAATTCATTTAGGTAATCTCTATAAATATTTTTATAGAGTTTAAGACTTGTGAAAAATCTTCAAATATAAAATTTCACATTGGAAGCTAGTTGCTGAATTCCAGAATTTTGTCCTTTTTCTCCTTATTCTATTCCATGAGTTTCTTTCCTAGTATTTCTTTCAACTTCATCACAGTCATTTAAATAAAAGTATATATACTATATATTTTTAAAGTCAGCATTTCCTAACAACCTGAAGGCCTCTTTTATAAACGAACCCTTCAGGGAATGCGTTCTAGCCATCTCTCAAATAACTCTCTGTTCTTTTAAATAAAAATCAACTTCAAAATCTTTTGTTGGATTTCTTCATTTTAGATTTACATTTACTTATTGAATTTAATGATCCATAACTGGCGGTCTTCAGGGTCCAAGCTTCCTACACTCCCTTTCTCTGTGAAATAAGATTTCATAAAACACTATTTTAAGACACTCAAGAAAGTTGACTCCATCTCCAGTCAAACCTTATGAAATCATGGTTTTGGCACCTTCTTCCAGTTTCTCAACCTCCTCCGAACCCAACAGTTCCAGGACTGCAATACATCATCTGTGTGCTGAGGGCGGGGGGGAAGGGGGTAGACAGGAGGGAGAAGGGGGCACATGCTCTGCTCTTCATCCCTTCTAGAAACAGAATATTGATATTTCCTCAAATCACAATAAGCCCATCAATCGGCAGGTCTGTAGAAGGTTCACTTTCTCTAGCAGCGAAGGGTGTATTTGTCAAATTATTTTAGAAATAGCTTTCGTTGTCTAAGACCACTGAGGAAGTTGATTGCATATAAAATCTTCCTCAAAGCCACTAGTGGAAAAAAATCACTAATTATTTGAAAATTATAATGCAGAGTAATAACAAGCCCATGTATTAAATGTTGGAGTAACTTTCAAATACTTCATCGCTTCATTATATAGAACGGGGAAGTTTTCCTCGAAAGCAAATTATAAAATGATTTTTTATTAAAAAATATATATATATAAGCTTGCTAAATGCTTTAATCTGACCTGAATTCAAAGCAAGGCGGGGCGGGGGGTCTTTTAGTGGCAGATCTCTGTTTCTTCTGCTACTACCCATGACTTTCTAGATCACTGAAGCACTAGGCTCCGAACTCAGTGGAATAAATTGTGGGGATATCCTGCCAGACCTAGCATAAGGAATACCCAACAGTTTAAAAATATCTTAAGTATGCACTGATATAAAACATACGTAATAAAATATTTACGCAGTATTTACTTAAATGTGACAATTTGCCAAAGTTGAGTTTGTATAATTGCACAAATATAAGCACAAATATAAGTGCTTTGCTTAAGGTGTATGGAATTAAGATGATTATTATCGCAACAAAGGAGTGATAGGAAAACCTAGGATAACAAAACCTTCCGTAGTAATGAAAAACTAAAATAGGTATAATATATTCAAAGAATAGATGTGTCTCTCTTTGGTCTAAGCTGAACCATTTTTCATTTAAATTCTAATTTTCCTGTATTTTACAAAAAGTAAGTAAAATCGCATCTAACTAAACGTCCCTTAAACATTACAGAATAAATACGTTTATTTAAAACGCATCCTAATTTTCTGCCAATCTCCATTCTTTTTTTATAAATGTTTTCATTTATTTTTGAGAGAGAGAGAGAGAGAGAGAGAGAGAGAGAGAGAGAGAATGAATGGGGGAGGGGCATAGAGAGGGAGACACAGAATCCGAAGCAGGCTCCAGGCTCTGAGCTGTCAGCACAGAGCCTGATGTGGGGGGCTTGAACCCACAAACCAGTGAGATCACGACCTGAGCAGAAGTTGGCCACTTAACTGACTGAGCCACCCAGGTGCCCCAGGCCAATCTCCATTCTAAGTAGGATGACCACATAATTTATCATGTAAGCTGAGACACTTTTGAGAGTAAACGGGCACTATTAACAATTAGGCTGGACAATAGGCATCAACCACGAATATTCCAGGCAGTTGGGGTGTGTGGCCACCCTAATCACCAAATATGCACTTTTTTTTCCAAATAAAACTTCCCCTGCGAGATTGGAATTGAAACCCTCTTGTGTGAGAATGGTGGCCGACCCTGGCGTATGTAAGGTGTCACAGAACCCCAATACCACCTGGGAGTGTCTCTGAGCTCTTTCCTTTCTGGAGGATCTCTCCTTTAGTTGCCTCAGCTCCCTAAGACTTCACTAGTCCAAAAGCTTCCCAGACCTGGAATCTCCACTCCAAGGGAGAGACCAAGGGAGGATATCTCAAAATTCAGCTTGATTTCTGCTTTCACTTGGTCACAGGTTAGACTACAGAATGGCACAGTGAAGGTGACTTGACTGGAGTAGAGGCCTGTGTCTATCCCTTAGAAGGCTCACTATAATTCCTGTTTTAATCAGTAAAGCTTAAAACCTGAGTTCCATGTAACGTGTATCAATATGAAATCCATAGGATTTAAATACAAATGGAACCAACTATACTAAAAGGCAGAAATCTCTCAGTTGAGGCATATGACAAAATTGTTCAAATGAAGGCAGTAAACTAATAAAATGACCTCCTCTTGGAACTTGTCAAATCTCTGGAAAATGCTTGTGGTCATCTAAGTCACACTGAGGGAAGTTTGGAGACTGTGCGTTTCACTTGAGTGGCTATCCTTTTCTTTGAACAGTATCACTCATCACTATTACAGTCAAGACACTGGCCAAGGACAGGGAGAGTTACAGCGGCATCTAGGGAGAAGAGTGTGAGAACTGAGTAGGAAAAATTGCCACTCGCTGCTCTGAGGTCATAGTTGTGTTTAGGTGCTAGAGCTGTGATGACCCAAGTGACTTCATGCCTATGAAAGGAGCTTTCTTTGCAAATTTAAAACCTAAGACAAGGGTTTGTTGAGATACTGTCGTTAGGGTTCTCAAAAATACCTAACGGTCCAAAGACTTGTACACGAAGACTTGGACACACACCCAGTGTCCACCAACTGATGAATGCAGAAACAAAATGTGGTCCATCCAGACAATGAAACATTCTTCAGCCGTAAAGGGAATGAAGCACTACTACCTGCTACATGGAGGAAGCTTGAAAACAACATGCTAGGTGCAAGGAGCCAGTCACAAAAGGCCACATGTTCACATGATGACATTTAGGGGAAATGTCCAGAACTGGCAAATCTTCAGAGACAGAAAGTGGATTAGTAGTAGAGTGGGAGCAGAGGTATGGGGAGGGGCAATAGCGAAAGGGTCCAGGGTTTTCTTCCTGAGGTGGTGTAAATGTCCTAAAATTGACTATGGTGACGGTTGCACAGTATCTGTGAATATACTAAAAACCATCGAATTGTATCCACTTTAAATGGGTGAATTTCATGGTATGTGAATTACATCTCAATAAATCTGTTAATAATAAGTACATAATGGTGGAACAGAAGAGGTGCTGAACAAGGAACCGGCCCCATCCTTGCCTCCAATTAGCAGCATAACTTTGTAAAGCCCTGAGCCCCATCTGTCAAATGATGCATAAAATCCCATCCAGGACTTGGGCTCTGACATTCAGTGGCATGATGTTCCTAAAATTTTAATCCATGCTCCTTTTTTATAAACTTCAAAATCTCGTATCCTTTGTTATTTGGAGCCCTAAAAGAAATAGCATGACTAAAATCAAAAGTTAAGTCTCAGTAGGCTTTTTTATACTACTACATTCACTCAAAATGACTCTGATGTGCCTTTTCTGGCCCCTAGTCCCTCTTGGCCCCCACTTGGCCCTAAGGACGGGAATCTCTGCCATAACCTATTGTACTTTCCTTTCTGTAAACAGTACTGCCAGGTGACCAGCCGTGGGAGCTGAGATCTGACATCTTTGGACATGTATGATTCTTTCCATTAGCTTTTTCAACATCCCCTACTCCCTGCCCTTTCCAAGCACATCTGAACTCTGACCCAAACTAGGGATCAAATAAAATCAACCAGAGCAGATGTTCAAGGGATATAGGCCAACAAACCCTGCAAGTGGACAACAACTCTCAAAAACTACCTACTTACATTCAAACCAGCATTCTAGGGTAGAAAGTACTGGAAACTTAAATATATGTATTTTTAATCATATTGCATTTAACTTCCAATATACTATTCTTAAAACACAGCTTGAGCTAAGAACTCAAGACCAATAATCCCCATCAGCCTGAAAAAGTTGTGTTTGGGAAAGCAAATGCTTTTTCCCTTCTTCACTGATCAGATCTAATCTTGTGAGGCATTAGGTCCTTCAGTCACATTGGTTAAGAGGGTAAAGAGGAAAAGAAGAGCTCTCCAGGATGGAAACAGATTAAAGTTTGTTTGTTTATCTGTTATTGTTCAGGTATCAAGAGCCCGATAGTGTTCAGTATTTCCCATACTAATGGGTCAGGCTTAAAAGTGTCATAAGAACGGAAATGAAAAGGAAAACATCAATGACAGTGAAAGGCAGTGACAGGGAGAACCCTCTGTTTGCATCCATGATGTCTTTTGGAGGCTTTGTTTGTTTGTTTGGTGGCTTTTTAATGTTCCCTTCCCCCTTGAAAATTAAGAAAGAAGCAAAACAAAACCCCAGGCCTTTACACAAAGCTCTGGGTATTCACACGTTGGAGCGATGCAGGCTGAATCCCTCAGAAACATTTCCTCCCCCACCCCCTATGCCCCTGGCTCCACTCCATTTTTGAGAAAATTGTTTTATTCAACGAGGAGGCAACATTTGCCCCATTTTTTAATATTTCAGGCTGATTTTTTCACCACTCAGAAATGCTGTTTGTTTTATGTGGGTGCAGCCTGAAGCAAGATGATGAGGTAAGAGAGTGGAGAGGGGTCTCTGTGGGCACAGCACGGTGGTGCTTCAGTGCTCGATGGTTAATCACCCAGCACCAGCCTCAGCAACTGTTGACACAAAATAGGTGGAGATCAGGTCTGTGCAAGCAGAAAATACCAGAAAGGCGAACTATATGTAAACACACTTAAGACAGATTTGACAAGAATAGACCTAAACCTGACTTGCTAGGAAACTCCGAATGTCTAAAGGCTTCAGGGTCCCTCTCAGCGGAGGCCCCTTCCCCTTAACAGAGTTTCCTTTGAGAAGAAAAAGAGTAACATTTGAAAAACTAAAATAAGTTTACAGAAGAGAGCTGAGACATTTGTCCCCTTGATTCACACAGTGTGGGTTTCAAATCTGCTCCTACATGCGGATTTATGTAATGTAATACACTTCTTCCACGTATATTTGGAGCAGAGCCAAATGGTGGGGGGGGCTTACAACATGCACACACAACCACAATTCAAAAAGTTATTTCTCCTGACCTATAAAACTCATGCAAAGAAGCAAATGGATAATGCTTAAACAGTCTTTTAATCTTATCTAACTGACACCTGACAACCCATTACTTATAGATTATTAATGCACCCACTAAAAAGTTTGTCATGTACAAAATTACTAGAGAAAAAGATTGAACGCCTCAGGAAAAAACAAATTTTGCTGTACAATAACTTCAGAAATTTCAAGCCTATTATCTGTCATGCCCTTCATAGACTTGTAGCACACTGCTAAAAACAACTGATTTATCTTTATTATGAATCCTAAAATGACAGCACACATGTTTTTCATGTCTTGTGATAATGTTTAATTTCATCCAGTTTTTATTTTACAGAGCTTGATTTGCTTATTTAAGATGAATAAAAGTAGTAACTTTTTAATTAATTTCCCTGGTTGTCTCTTTATCAAAGGACATGGGTTTTTGTTTTTTGTTTTTTGTTTTTTTCTAGTCCTCATGTAAAGCTGGAATCAGAGCCAGTTTCAGAGCGATCACCTTGCTTCTCTTTGGTTTGCAGTACTACGGAGTCTAAAATAGTAAAGCTGGGTGTGCCTGGGTGACTCAGTCGGTCTCAGCTCAGGTCATGATCTCACAGTTCATTAGTTCAAGCCCCACGTCAGGCTCTGCGCTGACGGTGTGGAGCCTGCTTGGGATTCTCTCTCTCTCCCTCTCTCTCTCTGCCTCTCCCCTACACTCTCTCTCTCTCTCTCAAAATAAATGAATAAACTTTAAAATAAAACAGTAGACCTGGAAGAGGCACTGGGTCCCACCAATGTGGTCCATTTTAGCAGCAGAAGCTGTCACCGGTCAAAATGGAGTGACTTGATCAAGGACACGTATGTGATTGATGAGGAGTGGGGAAGACAGCTGAAATGTTTTGGCTCAAAATGTTCTTTCTCTTGCATATTCCCTCCCCTTACTTGCCCTGTATAAACTGTATCCTGTCCTGAGGCTTACAGGGCAGTTTGTTCCTTACCCACCTGTGGATGCCAGGCTCTTCCCCCTTGATCCATGATGCCTCTCAGCCCCCTCACTTCCCACGCTGTCTACAAGCAAATGGGAGTCAGGTCCTGCTCTGCCAGGTTGCATGACACACAGGCAGATTTTTTCCATCTCTCTGACCAGATAATTGTGCCAAGACACCGAAAACAACAAATCTGGCTTCATTAGGACTCACAACAAGTCCTGCTGACCTACATACCATGTTCAAAGTCAACCACCAACCACTGGTTTCACAGCTTTGAAAGGGACCATGGACATTCAGAAACACTGGGCTCAGGATGGATAAATCAGTCTCCTAACTCACTCACTTGCACCCCAGCCCTCAGTTGTCCTGAAGCACCTGCTCAGGTCGTACGGCCTCTCAAGGCATCACACTCCTGCCTTGTCCTGAAAAGCTCAGAAACGGTCTTTGGATGCTGGCTGGAGGAGAAATGGCAGTTACACTGAGGAGGATTGGGACTTTAAGTCCATCTTCCTTCATCCCACCCCTTCCCCTTTCTTTTCTCACCCAGACTCAGGGCCCCATGGGAGAAGGGGCAGGGTTTTCCGCCCAGTGCCGCTGTGGGCCACCACCTACTTGGTGAGGGGTTTCCACCTTTCACAGTACTCACAGTGGGATTTTACACAGTGTGGGGAAGCTCAGAGTAAACTTACTGTGTAAAACTTACAACAAAGTATATTTAACAGACTGCAGAGTCATTTTCAAAGAGGATTGTTTGCTGGAAATTTTTAGAATCTGCAGACAAAAGCAGCGTCTCTGTTGAACTCCTAAGACTCTCTGACATGACAATACCTGAAGGTTTCTAAATTCACAGCTCTTTTCCCTGCGAGCTATTTGCTCAGCTTTCCTAATAATACCCTGCCTGCCTGGCACCTTGCCAGTTCTGTCTCGGGCAATATGCAAGCTAAACACTTTTTGACTGATTTCAATATTTTTCTTACGAGCAACTAGACAGTATTTTATCTAGTGAGTATTACTGATTGCTATAATCTAAGCCCACAGTAAGTGCCCGTAAAGGTAATATTATTAGAATTGACACTCAAGGTGAAAAGCATAGCAATTAACTGGGGCTTGGAGAACAACAACCCATTCTGTAACATGCTGCAGACTTATTCTATTTATATTTCTCCTTCTTCTTTCAAAAATATTGCACCTGTTACTCCATTGATCAGTTAGGAAGCCTACCTTAAATGTAGGTTACCCTGAAATTCTCAAGGGAAAAAGTTAAACCACCTGCTTAATAAAATTACCTTTTGTGTGTGAAGTTGTTCCATCCCTAGGTGATTTCTAGGCAAAGAAAATCACTATACACCCTGCACTTTCATTTTGCAGTTGAATAACAAACAAATGACCCAGTGCTTCTTGCATGGTGCACTGTTTTTTACATCTGTTTTCCTTGCTTTTGTGTCATGCCTCTGTTTAGCTTTATTGACAAAACAATCTGTGCCTAATGTTTAAACAACATCTGTAAAATGTATTATTAAATTATGTTGGAAGAAAAAGCAGAGCAATTCTATGAAACCCTATGACCCCCTATTGATTTTTAGATCGCAGAAGTTGAAAGGATAATTTGTGAATGTTTTAACATTTACATCTACACAGGTACCTATATTTATAGAATCTTTGATTACTTATAAAAGTATTTGCTACAGTATTACCATAACTCAGAAAGAAACCTGACCTTTAACAGTTGAATCTGTTTATTAAAAGGGAGATCCTATTTTTCAAAAAATAAGTTCACATTTTACCCGCCAGTGGCATAAATCTCTAAGGATAACATACTTCTCCCCCCCCCCCCCCCCCGGTAATAAATGGGAAGTGATGCCTGAATGCTTTGCAGTTTTGAAGGCAATAAATGAAGTAACTAGGAAAATCTGGTATATGTACTAAATCTGAGAACTACAGAGCTGTGATAGTTCTGTAAAGTGTCACCTCAGATGTTAGGATGCTTCCTGGAATTTTATGCACCCAACTGACATAGAGTGATTTTTCTTTCTGCATACACACCGTATTTCACATACACTATATATTTTGCACCTAAAATCCATATTGCCTTCTCAGAGCATAAAGAAATAATCATTTAACATTAGGCCTTAATGGGAAAGTGTTTGGATGAATAGTAGTAAACAAAGACACTGTCAAATTTATTCAATACACCCTAGGCTAGAACTCTGCTGAGGCAGAGTATGTCTGAGGCATCGGGCAAGTAAGATACAACCACCAGCCCAGGTCTGCATCATATGGAATCCCCAGGTCTGCAACACTGCTGTGAAGACACAGAAGGGAGTCTTTATCCGGCCATTCTACGCTCATATTTCCAAATTAAGAAATAAAGTTGTTATATTCGGGAGAAAAAAGAACCAAGTATTGATTAACCTTGTGTGTGTGTGTGTGTGTGTGTGTGTGTGTGTGTGTGTGTTTTCTTTAAAGTTCTGCCTAAATAATTAAAGACCTAAACGACCATCTCAGAATTCAAGAAGTTTCTGCTTAAATGACTAAAATGCTCGACATATTACTAATATGTTTTCACAGAAGTAATTTTCACAACCACCACAACAATGAAAAAACAGGAAGCAAAAGCTCCAAATGCTATTATTTCTCATTTTTGGATCAAATCATAACTGGGAGTGAGAAAGCAAAGAGAGAAGAATACATGAGTCAATGGCACGTATTATATTTCAAAAATTACTAAGCTTTTAAGTCTAAGTCTATCACAGCATGCTAGATTGAAATGTTTAGGCAATTAGTTATGGAAGTCAATTTTTTAAAAAACACAGTTGCCTCAGATACTTAGATAATGAAAGTAAAAATATTTTCACCCAAATTATTTGCATAATTGCCTCAATTCTCAAAAAATTTGTTGGCGTAGACTTGTACTACAATGTCTCATCTGATAAATTTCACATTCCATCCCTGGGCCCAGTACCTATAAGCAAAATAGCAACCGTTTTAAGATCCCTCCTCTCTGTCTTCATTCTGACAAGTAGATCAACTATAAGAGTGACATTGGTTGTTTCTTGTAATCCAAATTTTCTTTTAATTAATCGAATCTGTCTTGTTGTTTTCCATTTACATTCTCCCTATTGTCTCCCCTCCCCCCAGATTCCATCTGCTTTGGCCTTAGCCAAGGCAGGTAGTTTGTATCACTTGTGGCAATTAGAGAAGATCAGTTCAGCAATGGAATGAAAGAGCCATTACAATACACCAAACTTTTCTCATCTCATTTTTCAATCAAAACTGAACTGAAAGCTGCATCGGCCAGGGTTTCTATGACAAGCTAACAACTAGACACGAGTTTCTATTTTTCACTTTCATATTGTGTGCTTCGATACATTATGTTGCTGCCAATAATTATGACTGATCTACACCCAACCTGCCCTTCAGCATTTTATTAAATCTCTCCAGCAGTGACTCATAGTTCGTACATGTGTGTTAACAAGTTTTAAGAAACCCAAGAAGGAAGACACACATTTTTAAATGTTGTGGCTAAATGAAGTGAAGGGGAAATGTTAAAATACTAATGACGATTTTCTTTTAATTATGATTTCTAGAAGGAAGTAACTTGGGCTTGATATCCAACACAGGAAAAATGTTTACAGGCTCTCAAAAAAGCTCTGTGTAATTTTTTATTATGAGAAAGGAAAATGAAAACCCTTTAGTGGTTATGCTGTTGCTAGTCTGCAAGTATACCATAGTTTAAGATGCTCTGACATCTTTGGTTTTCATCCAGCATCATCTAGGTTTCCCCATTCTTCCAACCTATTTCCTACTCAAAGCCTATAAACAAAAAAATAAATCTATTATCAGCTCCTCAAAAGCTGAAGGCTTGGATGATAATTAATAAACCATTAGAAACTCAAAGCAAACACGGGAATGTCATTATTCATCAAACTTAGGCGAAACAATCTCTCTTAAAACTTTTACTTACTTGAGGGGAATTCTCTACCACCTAGCTGTTAGAATTGAGACAGTTGCCAAATGCAAAACAATGAAGTACAAGCAAAAGTCACTTCTAACTCCACACAGAAGTAGAGAGAACACAGGCACAGTACACAGTGCCAGCTGAGGTCAGAATCGTGTTTACATTGCGCGTAACTAAAAGTGATCTGTATGTTCGTACCTGGGCAGAACTGAGTTATCAGTGTGAAGTTTATAGTAGGTCTGCACATACTCTGGAAAGTAGTTTAACTTTTTTAAGTTCCCTCTTTTCCTCTTCTAATTGCAAAACCGAGGAAGTTGCTTTATGACCACTGTATAGAACCTAGGAAAATGACAATTGCGTACTGTCTGGTGTCACAGGAATGCCTGCCTGCCCGTGCATCCACAGGAAATAGCCCTTAAGTTGGTCCACCTGTGGAAAGCAAGTTGTATTGGAATTTGTTCACCGGTAACAATGTTTACGGAGGGAGTTTGCTAGCAACACTGAAGAGGAAGAGAGATGCCGTGTGTGATAGATCACCTGAGTGGCAGCGCTTTCGCCTTCCTTGATTAGAGTTCGCCCTGCCACTCCTTGGCCCTCGGATGGGAACATTTCCCAGGGAAATACATTTGTACAGCCTCCATTGTATTAAAATTACATCATCAGTTTAACCTCGAAAATATATTTGAATTCAGACGTGCATGCAAAATGGATGGTCTATCCTATAACACTGTCCAGGATGATCTGAAGACCAAGTTCAAATATATAGTATCAACAGTCTTGAAAATGAAGATACAATAGCAGGTACAAGGCAAACAAAAAAATCTCCGCAGTGACACCCTCGTAGCAACACATTTAGGTATAGTATGGCTTCCATTGGCTCCCTACCCACTTGGCTAAAGGGCTGCAAAAATTGATCTCCCAAGGCTGCGGTAAGGTCATAGAAATTGATAACCCTTACAAGCAATGCTTATGTGAGTCTGTCTGCGTCTTGCAGATAGTGCACTTTGTAAATTAATCCTCCAAAGGCAAATATATTGTAAGTAGCTTGTTATCTCTGAAATACTAAATTGAAGAATACATGGGATTATATTGACAGAAATTACATTTTCTGTAATGGGGTTTAATATATCTGGAATCTCTCCCAAAGGCTCCCGGGCTCTCTAACAGAGAAGGGTCTGTTAATGTAGGTGCAATGGACATCAAGAACAAATTTATTCACCAAAATGGATTAGGCCATGTAAGCAGAGATTCTGTAATATTAATCTTTGACACTTACTGAACAGAAAGAAATACTTCTGTCTGCAAACTGGCACCCCCAGTTCTCCCCTCTCCCCAACCAGGCTGTGGGCCTTTTCTGGATTTTACTTCAAAGAGGATAAGGTTTCCCCATCATAAACACTAATCTAAAAATATTAGGACAATTAATTAGATACACTTAGTTTGAGAGGATATTGGATTTCGATACCCTTCAAATATGACACTAGCTCTGGGTGATTATATGAACCTGGCTTTCAGCACACTCACAAAGGGTAATAAATCATACTTTCCCAAAGCCTTGTTGCCACACCACAGTACATTGTCAGAATATTGTTGGCTAGTACTTGGTTCGTAATCTCAGCTTCCCCCCAAATCAGGAATTCACACATTTACTTAGAAATAGTATTGAACAGCCCTGAAACACATCGGGTTTTGAACAGCTTCAAAGGGGAAACATAAATAATTTCTCTTTTTCCATGGACAGAGGATAGGAGGAAAGGGGACACTATCCTCAAAAGCTCAGCCCTAACAAAATAACTGCAGTTAACTACTCACTGAATTTAAAACCTGACTGATATGTGATGGTGGATTTTCTTGTTCCACAGAAACTAGGACGATGCCACTCCTTCTATTGATTATCCTAAAATGAAAAAAGCCATTTATGGAGCCACAGTGTATGCGAATTAAATACTTAACTTACATTATGCCTAAAACTCATCAATTTATAAAGGCAACGGAATGCAATGCAATGTTGGTTTTTTGGCTTGTTTTGTTTCTTTTTGGATTTTTTGGGTTGTTTTTTTTTTTCTATGCTAGCCAGTGCTCTCACCTATCAGTCAACCATTTATTTTCACTTTTCCATCAAGGAGCCACCAGAGAAAACAGCAACAACTGGGTGTGTCTTGTTAATGCAAAACATGAGCTGCAGGTTGCCCAAAGCCAGATTACTTACCAATTGTTCACTTGAAGGATGGTGAGTCCCGTGTCTTGTGCCAACTGCTTTTTCTGTTCTTCAGAAGGGTAAGGGTGCTGCAAGAGAACAAAAAAAAAAAAAGATAGATGTGTGCACATATACCCCGGGCAGATAGTATAGTGCGTATCACATGTCAGGTGCGATGCTAGGTGCTAGGGATTCAATAAGAAACACATACGCTCTGTAAAAATAGTATGTGTATATCAGGCAATATTTAGGCTATTTTGTCAATAGCCTCAGTGTCTAGTGAAGATACAGTCTATAATTAAAGGTAAAAATGCTGAGGTGTGTCACTCTTATTAATGGAATACTACATCATCTAATTAATGGCAGTAAAAGACAAGCCAATTACAAAGATTAGTGAAGTGTATAAATAGCTACTTAGGATACTTGCAGAACCTTGATACTGAGTTTATCCTTTAAAGGTTTATTTGTCGCAAACACAGAAAGTTTAGAATGATCTTCACTGTATAAGATTAAAATAAGGAGAAGCCCTTTTTGATGATATAAAATCCTATCATATTGATGTAATATATTCATAGAACCACAGACTTCTAAAGCTGAACCATTCGGACCAACCGTCTCAGCTGAGGTCCCCAGTAGTTAAGCACTTTGTCAGCATGACATTTTCCCTCCAAGACACCATATTGCCAGATGCAAATATCAAAATTAGAGTGGGTGGATATTTTTGAACCACTAATCATTGCAGCTCTTCTGAAAAGCAAACAAAGGACATTCAACCAAAGTTGGTTTCCATATCTGAATGTCAACACATGCTGGGATTCTGAACACAGGCCAATACAAGGTCAAAGACCAGCATATTTTGCATGCTAAGAACAAGCCCAGCCATGTTCCTCATGAGTTAGAGTGGATAAAAAAGTATTACAGGATTAGATAATAAAATGAAACTCATACCCTCTTGAAAGAATGTTTGGAATTCTACTGAAATTAGTTTTGGCACAAATACTTTTTGTTCAGTAATGAACTATATCTAAATCTGAAATATACATTTCTAAAGCCTGGGACCTGGTATCCATCTATGGACACATTGACTAGCTTGAAACTACTGCATCCCAATAAATTCTCCCCAGATAAAAATTGTTCTAATAGTCAACCCTCTATTCTCTTATGAATGAGAAAGGGCACCCTCAACTCTCAATTTAACTATCTCTATCATTGGAAACTAAATTCTGGTCTATTGAATGTTAATTAACATAGGTTTTAATCTCATTAATAATGTCTGATTAGATGCTAAGAAGGCTTGTTAATGACCACTTTAATGCTATTATAGGTAAGTTTAAATATGTTCTATATCTGTACACGTGGGATTCGTTTGTGGAGAGCAGAGATGTAGCAATTTTTCCCATAAGCATTGTCTTTGATTGTCACTTAATCAATAAATACACAATTAGAATAAGGCTTTGCTTGCATGGAATATAGTGCCTTTCTCTAAAGAGCTCCAAGTATATTACAGGCAGGATGGTAATTAATCCCCATTATATCCCTTTGAGGGACATAAATGGAATCTATGGTCCGTCCTGTCTTACAGGTGAGGAAACTGGCCAGGGAAAGGCATGGTCAGCAGCCACATGACTCAGTGATATTTCCTGCTTCCCTTCCAGCGTCTAAGCCTCACCATGACTGAGGGATGTGGCAGATGCCTTTTGTAATCTTCATTCTTATGCCCTCCCCAAAACTTTCAGACTGCTTACCATGACCTGTAAGGCACGCCACCACCCAGCCCTGCCCACCTCTCAGACTCTGTGGCCTTTTCTTCGCCCCTGCTCCACCCCTCTGTCTGACCACACAGTCCTCCTTTCTGTTCTTCCAACACACCAACCTTGTCCCTACCCTTCAGTCGCCTGCTCCAGTGTCACTTTCTCATCTCAGCTCAAAGGCCAAGCCTTACCCATCCAGAGTCCACCAGCCCACCTTACTGCCCTCACATCGATCTTTTCCTTTTCTCCCTAACGGCAGAGCCTCACTCTCTGAAACACCTGTTCTGATGATTTGTTTCCTTTCAGTGTGCCTCTTCTCACCCATGGAGAAACTCCAAAGTCCATGACTTTCTCATTCACCATCCTCAAAGCCCAGCCTAGCGCATAACAGGAAATCAGTAAATATCTGGGAAACAAGAAGGAGGCTATGTCTTGCCATGATACACAGATACTGTCCACTCAGATGCAACATCAAAAGATATAATAAAACTTTTTTTCAACAGCCCACAGGAGGTGTAAACAATCCAACTTGAGATCCACAACACTACTTTCCTGACTTCGTTCCTAACAGTGATATCAACCCACTCTTTTCCTTTTTTTTTTTTTTAATTTTTTTTAACGTTTATTTATTTTTGAGACAGAGAGAGACAGAGCATGAACAGGGGAGGGTCAGAGAGAGGGAGACACGGAATCTGAAACAGGCTCCAGGCTCTGAGCGGTCAGCACAGAGCCCGACGCGGGGCTCGAACTCACGGAGTGTGAGATCGTGACCTGAGCCGAAGTCGGCCGCTTAACCGACTGAGCCACCCAAGCGCCCCCAACCCACTCTTTTCAAATAACAGTATATAAATTTCAAAATAGGCTAAGATCATAGGTGACAATCACCCTACACAACATAATGCCAGTAATCACAGGCAAAATCTCATGACTGGATACTGAGTTAAAGGAGTCCTCTACCCTAAGGTTTAAAATATGGCTCCTGTGGCATAAAAGTTTGCCGCACAATACAAACCGTATGAACCTCTTATCCAGTGAATAGACACTGATTTAAGGTTTGATATATAGAATTTCTATGTCTACATTAGTTGAGGAACTGTTATAGGCATACATGACCCTGTAGAGTGTATAAATTTATGCTGCCGCTCACTAGCTATGAGATTTTAAACAAGGGACAACTTTTCTAATCTTCAATTTTGTCTTCTGGAGTTTAAAGACCCATAACAGTTAAAAGTTACCCAGGCTGGCAATTCTTACAGATTATAAGCCTGATTTTGAAATATGCAAATTTTAGCATCCAGCTGTTGGCACTATTTGCCATCTAAAAGTATAGACCCATGTACACAAGTCATTTCCAATCTATAACATCTTCTGTAATTTGCTTACAGTTGTTCAGGTCCTGTGGAAATCTCTTCCAGTGACTTTCAGTAGAATTAATAAATATGTCAACAATCTCTATTCACTGTAGCTGGATGGCAATACCTTTTGCCCTGCCTCGTTAGTTGTGACCTAATATTATGACCAGAACTGGATAAAAATTAATATTTATGCCATTTACCTTTAGTTACTTTGAAAATTGAGAATTGTCACAGTCATTTATTTGTGCTGTGTTTTCAAGAGTATTTTTGCATGCCTGTTTGTGAGTAAGTTTTACAATCATTCTTACAAAGCAAATGGAACTCACATTTTATTTATGCAGGTGGTGTCAGGAAAATTCTCTCTGGATCATTAAAATTACCTGAATCATTACAGCTTCAAAGAGCAATCGATGGCCCTCAAAATTTCAGCACAAATTTAGGTTGTTCCTTCACATCATGCAGTTTCTGATTTCATAATTTAAATATCATGAAACGAGAAAGTTCTTTTTTTCCTCTGTCACTTTTCATGTGATCTGATTTTAAGTAATTGGAACAAACTGTGTCTAATTTCATGCAGCATAATTGCTAGGCAGCCTCAAGCTATGGAGACCCAGCACTCCATCTCCATTAAACAATTTTCAGTCATTCAGGATATATTTTTTTTAAATAGAAGTGAATGAGCCTGGATGAAATTAAATGCCACAATAATCTGGTCATTGTTAAGGGGGAAAAAAGGTGTCAACAAAATTCCCTAAACCCTTGTCTATGGTAGGGAGATTGAATTTTTTTCTTTTTTTCATAGTTCCTCGACTGGGTGTCCCACAAACTTTTAATTCCCTGAAGAAAAAATATCCATAATTGCTAGAATCACATGAAAGCCATGACTTCAGGTAGCTAATCCACAGTCAGCCAAAAATTCACAAAGGAGTAAGCTTTTAACTGAAACCCAGTATCTTTAAATATCTTAAATCCTATGCATCTTTCTTACATAAGCTTTTTGTGGACAGTATGAGTTATTCCTTTGTAGACTTGAAAAAAAATGACTTGACAAAAACCCAACATGCCAGGAGCAAGGCTCCTGTAAAAACATTCAAAATCCTGTTGTGTTATGCCCACAGGATCGTAAGATGGGCAAAGGTTTAGACATCAGTTTACAAAAGAGATAAAGAGGAGGACATTCTAGGAAGAAAATGGGAAATTCATTCCAAACCATTGCAACCAAGGGCCTAGGTCACCCCTTGCCTTTCTCCTGAACACCTTTGCTATTAACGAACGGCAAGGACACTAGTTTAAGAAAGATCGGTAGGTTCTTGTGAAGGGAAGATGGGTTGCACTTGGCCAGACACACCAATCAACCTAATCACTTTGGGATATCAAAGCAAATTTGACCACAGTCCAATAGGTAGTGACAGGAGACCTTTCCTTTGTTGTGTACATTAGCCTCATGCCATTATCTCTTAAAAGCTTAATTATTTGCAAACAATTGATCAAGATGGGAATTTGAGAAAGGATATGCAAGGGCCACTGGGAGAACTGCAACGCATTAAGAGAGCAAACAAAATTACCTTTAGATCTTACAATAAGAATTAACGATTGAGACGGGAGAGCGAGGCAGGGCAGTAGCTACAAGGGTTCCTTCTCGAGTGTTTCCCATTTGATCTGCATTAACACCTCAGGAATGAGTGAAAGCCATAAAAGAGTGATTATGTAAGGGTGAAGCTGACCCTCCCGTCCAGCATTAAACCTGCACACGTGTATTGGGCTGGCTTCGCGGGGGAGAGAAGCGGTGCTGGACTCAGTGGGAAAAGACGTGGCTTGGGGGTAGTGGGGGACAACTCACAAAATGATCATCCTTATTTCAGCAATCGACGCCCTGACTTCTCCTCTCCAGGGTAAGTCTCTTGCTGACATAGAACCCGTGTGTCACTCTTCCTGTGTTTCTGGATCTGAAGTGCGACTTCTGATGATGACCTAGTATAGCAGTGATTGCTTAATAACCCCATCAAAGAATGAAGTGATCCCTGGAGTATGTGTCCTGTGTCATAGAAATGGTTAAAGAATGTCTGACAAAAAACTAAAAATAGCTTACATAAAAGTGAAGTCTGAACTGTCATTTTATCAGCCCCAAAGAATAGAAAGCGACAGAAAGAAAATGGCAACATGCTAAAAAGAAAGTTACGTCTGCACAACTCCAATTTTGTTTCTTGAGGTTGGGATGGGAGGGGGGTTCTGACACTGGTTATCTGGTATTTACGAGCTTACAGAACGTTGGAAGAAAACTTATTTACTTAAACAATCAAGCAGACCGTTTCAGATGAGTATCGATGGCAAAAGAAAAAACTCTTCAGTACACAGATGGAAAATGTCCAGTCTTATATCTTAACGATATCCTTGACCAAATGTACTCCTTTCATCGAATTTTCCACCCTTGACTGCAAATGTGGATGCCAAGACAGTGATGAACTTTATCTTATCTACCCTGGTAACCAAGTTTCAATAACGTTCCCTCCCTGCCTGCCTTGCCCACTCTAACAGCACATTGTAATGGCAGCAGAAAATTTGAAAATAATCCTGTACAGAGCTCACTGGTGAGATAATGGAAGGCTACGCTGCCCCTTCTCAAACCTCAGATTAGTAATTTCTTGTGACACAGAACTGCCTCTATCCCGAAACTGCAAAACAGCTATAACAAAGCAATAGAGGTGGAAGCAATTTTCAAGCAAAATGTTACATGCTATACTTTAAAAGGTATGGGAATAGGTACCGTGGGAGCTGATCTAACAGGAGGAATTATGGCAACTGTCCAATATATCCCTTATCAAGGCAATGTTCTGTTGCTTGGCTGAATATGTTGGAAGAACAATTTCGGAACTTCTTTTATCCTTCTTCCTCCAGCCCTTTGCCTCCTCCACAGCTAAGTTTAATGCATTAATATAAGTTGACCTTGAGCTAAACTCTGGTATGTGATGGAGAGATACTCCCTTTAAAGGAAAAAAAAAAAAATCCACCCTATGGCTTTTAACCATTAGATCTCCATGTTCTTTTAAAACTTCTACTGAGTTTTTGACACTAAGGGAATATTGTGGTTCTAAATTAAAATAACCAGCTCTATCTTTGACCTCTCAGGAGATAAGCAGAAACTTGCTAACCGAATGTATTTATATTTGTTTAATATAATTTTTTGCCTGTAAAAACTTCTCCCACTTTACATAAACTTGCAGCCATTTTCCCCTTATGCATTGACTATGAATAGCTTACACTGTGACAATTACATTGATCCAGGATACTTTTTTCCTTTAAAAAAATCCATAATGCTTCCCTATTGTCTTTCAGCTTTATGAATTAGTTTTACTGTTTCAGTGAATGCTTTTTTGTCTTTTGACTGCACATTATCAAAGAGACACTTTGTGCCTCCCATTTGCATTACAAAAGCAGGGCAGCGTGCAGTGGAAGAACACAGCCTCTGCATGCATAGCAGTTGAGTCCTGCATGCTAGCTCGGGCTGGAATCAAAAGAAGAGGTGCTGGCAGGACTGGCGAAGAAGCCAAGAACGTTTGGAGCATCATCAGGGAAGTCGCAGGACTTCGACCTGCTTTTTAATTCTCCACCAGCGCTCCTAGATTGCCTGGTTCTCGGATTAAATGTGCTCCATCGATTCCCAGCACTTGCTTTCTCTGAAGCCTAGTCAAGCCATTTTCCAGACAACCCCTCCGATTTCTCGTCTATCCAGCAGCAGTTATATGAAGTTGCTGGTGGAGTTATGCAAGTAGGGAAGTCAGGTAGGGATTTCTAAACTTGATCTTATCCCATGAAAATGACAGAAGCGTGGAAGGAAAAGTTGAACACCGGGTAATATTTCATAGCAGTCTTTACTTTTGCACTAATGAGACGATCTTTTATGATTCACAGCAGTGACACCATGGTTTCACAGTCCGTTGTAAGGGGCCAAGACTACAATACCTTGCTTGTCTCATCTCTCTGACCTTTTAATTTCTTATAAATATAAAATAAAAACACTAAACAAAAAAGACAAATACCAAAAAAAAAAAAAAAAGACAAATACTTATATTAAGGGATTTCACAGTCTTTCACATTGGACATTTTCTCTAAGTTGCTTGCAATTCTATAATAATGACAATGTTTTAGATCTATTCTTTATTAGCTATGTATGTGTTACAGGAGTCTTTTTAAGTATATGCATTAAAGCATAAAATTTAGACTGTAAATTAGCAATTACTTATACCCTCCTCCTAAAAGTATTAAAATTCATGAAGAGTGCTAAAATTATTTTGAACAGTTATGATTATTAATGAACTCCCTGAATATTGATTCTCTTAGTAGAAGACCATGGCTATAAAAGGAAACATGAAAAGGCCAATAAGAAAAACAGAGTGGGAGCTGTAGGGGCCTGGGGGTGGGGATGGAGGGGAAAAGTCATGCTTCACTTTTGTGACCTCTTCAAATCATTTTAAATCACAGCTCATTTGAACTCTTACTGTTTGTCAGTCAGACAAACACATTACATGGATTATCTCATGTACTCCTGGTGGCCCCTATGAGTAGGGACTATGCTTAGCTCCATTTCACAGATGAGGAAGCTGAGGCCCGGCTAGGTCAAAAAACATGCACGACAGCTCTCAGCCACTTAGTCCTGGGGCCAGGTCTTCTCTCCCCTGAGTTTCTGCACTTGGCTGTGCTCCCACAGATGTTTCTTTCCCAATCTCCATTCCCCTTTTTAAACTACATTAAAACACACACACACACACACACACACACACACACACACACACACACACACATCTTATAATGGAGCATGAACCAAGTTCTTAGCTCTGGTGAGCAGTGACTGAATGTTTCTCTGGATTTTAACAGCCATGATCTGGGAGAGTGTTGCTGTTCTCCTTGCCACAACCCCCATTCCGCATCCCCATTGCTTCTGCCTTGGAGGCAAACATCAAGGGGCAGAGTTGGAGCCATGGGTGAAAGGTAATTCCCCAGAACCTTCCCCCACATTTTCTCTCCATCAGCATCTGTCCACAGCACCCATCCAAAGGGACTTTATTAATAGTAGCTTAGTAGTATTAGTTAAAAGTAGTCGTAGTAATGGTTACATGAATTAAGGAGTGAGGATGTATCAGGCGTTGTTCCAAATGTTTTACATGTATTAAGGCATGTAATCTCACAAAACCTTATGAGGTAGGCGCAACTATTACATTCATTTTACAGATGAGGAGACTTGGACACAGAATGGACCAATAACTTTCTCAAGTTCACACAGCTGGTAAGCCATAGAGCTGGGATTTGAAACTTGGTGGATTTGAAAACTCGCTTCCGAACTATTTTGTATTTAAAATGACGGGTGGAGCCATCCCACTCACCCCTCATGGGTTAATCATGAATATATATGATGATTCCTACTCATTTTATGTGTAAGCTATTCTTTTAAGTGTGTCTTTTACTTCTATGACTCGGTTCTAGATTTTGCTATGAGACACAAAACTCAGTGGAACTAATACATCTCTCACTGTATTTGTACTTGTAACATTGCTTATAAATACAGGAATAAGGGTGGTCATACATGAGAATGCTCTTAAGGGTCATAGAAACAAATGCCTACTATTCCAGACAACTACACTACAATATCCGTTAAACTGTCTGCTTTGAAGTAAATTGTTGTGTCGGTTTGGAAGTTTGTGGGGTCTTTTGCCAATTAGTTTCATTTCTTATTTGATTCTTAATTGAGTACGTGTAAAATTACATTTGGAACCATTGCATTTCGGTAGATTACTAATAAAAACACACAAATGCTATTGTCACTCACAATGCAACTAGCCTTGTTCTGTGTGCGCAATATATATTTGTTGTATGAATGAATGAGTGCTATTGAAGTTAGGGATACTCCAAATGCCTCAACTAGCACTTATAAGTAGATGGCTTTGGGTAAACATCGGAAAACTAACAGCCTTATTTCCACAAATATGCATCCTTCTCACTCAGCTCTACAAATCTCAAACCAGTACAGGTTTTATTTACTTTATTTAACTGACATTTACATAACGCTTACTCTGTGCCAGGCAACGTTCTCAGTGCTTTACAAGTAGTCACTCATCTAATCCATATAACAAGCCGATGAAATGTTTTTCCTTTATGTTGCAGATGAGGAAACTGAGGCATGGAGTCTGTTACTTGTAATTTGGATGGAACCCTAAGCAGTCTAGTTCAGTAGCCCAGGCTCCTAATTATTGTGTTATCTTATTAGTCTTTCTTAGCTATAATTCCCTCAAAGTTTCTCCAGAATCCACTCTATGCTGTTGTCAGGCTTATTTGTTACAAAAGTTCCCTTCCCACTCTCCAACTGCAATGCAATGAAATTCAAGGTCTCCATCCTCTGGGAGCTCAGCACAGGACTGAAAAAAGGATAAAGGAGATTGTTTCCCCCGAGAACTACACAATAACAGATAAAACAAAACTGTGACACACCATACTGGGCCACTTTTCTGGGAGGGAAAAAAAAAGTTCAGGACCCATTTACACAATAAACTCTGAAAAAGTGAGGATCTTTTCCAATGTACATACAGTTCATCTCTACTATTTCAGAGAGCATACCAGCTAAGAAG
Source organism: Puma concolor (assembly GCF_028749965.1). Taxonomy (NCBI): domain Eukaryota; kingdom Metazoa; phylum Chordata; class Mammalia; order Carnivora; family Felidae; genus Puma; species Puma concolor. The sequence goes on from NC_141669.1 coordinate 57,003,844, forward strand.
AGATTTATCCCCAACCTGGAGAACACTTTTCCACTTTAAGGAAAAAGAAAAGAAGAGAAAAGAAAAGAAAAGAAAAGAAAAGAAAAGAAAAGAAAAGAAAAGAAAAGAAAAGAAAAGAGAAAAGAAAGGAAAGGAAAAGAAAAGAAAAAAGAGAAAAGAAAGGAAAAGAAAAGAAAAGAAAAAAGAAGAGAAAAAAGAAAAGAAAAGAAAAGAAAAGAAAAGTAAGTGTTTTGAAACCATTAAGAGAAAAGAAAAGGAAGATGAAACACAATGATACCATTTTGGAATGAGTCTGTTAACAGTAATGATAATTTGCTTTTACAGATGCCCTGTCCAGCATTAAATATTCAGAAAAAAATCCTTGTATGAAGAATAAAATATCCATAAGGTAGAAGCAAAACTGGTATATCTGGTGAGAAGATTTTTGAGAGAGAGAGCACTAGACATAGGGAGAGAGCAATGAAGATTCCGTGCTGCTCCCCATATGACTAAAGACCCCTGGAACTGGTACTCATTCTCTAGTGCTAATTTTCCCACTTAAATGACAGTGATGGTGTAGCCTCATCTCATTAGAGATCATTGTCCCCAGTAGACAGTTGTGTTTATGGGGGACTCTGGCTGTTCCACACCTGCTGATCAGGTTGCTATGTGATCATGGCTGCATACAAACAGCAGACTCGAGCTTGCTGGGCTGGGACTGATGAGCCCCGGCTAATTCAGGGGTGATTATGTAGTTTACTGGACCACTAAACCTCTTTAAGCTTGTAATTACTGCCTATTTGAGTAAAGAACATTCAAAAGCAATTCACTGCATCATGCCTGCCACAGCTGGAAGCAGGCTGCCAGCAGTCTGTGGGGACATTAAAATCTACAGGGACGTGGATTGAAGCCCAGCTAGCAGACACTGTCAGCAGCACCGCAGCCAAGTACGTGCACATTCCCGCTCACCTCTCCTGACCAAGCTTACCATTAAAGGTGCAATGAAAACTATAGAACAGCCATAAAGATGACAAATAATGGAATCTAATGGTACAAACTACATTTTAATGATTCCCCCCCCCCCACTTTTGTAAAGCTAAAATTTAAAAAGTCTTTTCAAATGTCAAAGAGAGAGAGGGAGGGAGAGAGAGAAAGAGAGAGAGAGCACATGTGCTTTAAATAATACCCGCTGCTGAGATTTACTGTATACTTGCTACAAGTTCCATCCAAAACAAAAAACAAAAAAAACTACCAGCTTGAAAACAAAATACCCACCTTTTATGCTTTCTAAAAGAACCGAGATGTATAGTCATTTTAGATCTCTTCCACCCACTTAGCTGCTGTGTTTATAACCTCAGCCGGGAAAATATTGTTTAGCTAGTTGATTGACATTTTCTAAAATCACATGTGTAATTTGTGCTGTTAATGAATTAAAATGCCGTTCAGACACCTGAGTGAAATCTACTTTCAAGAGTCAGGGAGGATTCAAGAAAAAAATATATCAGTATTTGTCAATGTTCTCATTTTCTTTTGCTGTCACCTTAACAACTGCAGTCCTTTTGTATAACAAAAGTGTAAAACATGCTTTGCATTGCTGCCGGTATAATTATTACTTGTCTCTAAGTAACAAAAAAAAGACTGGAACTTAATGAAGGGGGATTAAGTTAATTTCTTTTTTAGCTAACAGTTTCCTGTCTCTTAAAATGTAGACCTTGGTGAATATAATGTTCAGGGAAGGAAAATTAAGCTTTTTATTTCACGAAAATCTCCACTTTGGAATATTGATATTAAAATATTAAGATGATGTTTATTCTTTAAAAGTATGTAAATTTGGTATTAAATAAAGCCACAGAAATCCTCTCTGACTACTCCATCCAAAGTCCACAGATCCAGGGGGTTTATGTGTTATCTAGACATCATTCCTATTAATATTCATTAGGTGGGTCTGCTTGCATTTTTATAAGCTGTGAGAGAGGCAAAAGAAACAATCAGAATTCTTTAACACACAGGCATTATCAATTCAACATATGCCAAATAGCAGAGCACCCAGATCTGAAGTTAAGATTCAAATGCAATTTACCTTTACTAAGCTAATTTTCATGAGAACTCTTTTCCCTTCACCTATTGTAGTCTAAGCTATTTAATTATCTCTATTCTCTGTAACATACACTTCAATTTTTAATTTAAGAGATTATTCAGCACTATACTTTATCTTGGTTAACAACAAAACCCTTATCTTGCAATCAAACTGAAGAGAATTTCCCCTTAAGAAAAAAAAAAAAAAAAACAACTAAAAACTTTAAATTGTTTTAGTAATAAGATTACCTTTATCTTTATGAACCTTCTTAAGCAAACCCTTTTTAACTTCCCAAAGCATTTGCTGATGTGAATTCCCTGTCTGTCTCCACAGTAGATTATAGAAGAGGGAGGAATCTTAGTCAAAATTTGGGCAGGTCCCAGTATTTGTCGCAGTAACTATGCTTGCTCAGTTGTCCAATCTAACTGGGCAGGGAAATGCTGGCACACTGAGGGCATGTTTCAGTGAGGGAGGAGGGGCTCACACATCTCACAGATGTTCATGGAACATCTTAGGTCAGTGGGAGAAAGAGCTGGACCTGCCATTGGCAAGATTACAAGACAAAATTGGCAGAAATAAAGGTATTCAATGGAAGTTAACTCGAAGGCCAGTTTGGGGTTTTTATTCTTTTTTTTTAGGATTTGGAGTTTGGGTGGTCCCTTATATCCCTTATGTTTGTACAACACTTTACATTTTCAAAGAGCTTTTATTATATTTTATCAGATTTGAGCCTTGCAATTACTGGGAAAGGTTGGAAGGACCGATAATGTTGCCTCCATGCTATGTGAGAAAAAACAAAACTCAGAGTGGACACATGGCAGGTGACGTGGCCAGGAAGTTGTGGCTCTTGGACCAGGAGCCCGGGCCTCCAATATTTCAATCTAGTTGTCTTTACACTCTACTGAAGCTCAGAGTTTACCTTGTTAATGATAAAATAGAAAGCTGCAACCACATCTGTCAGAAACCTACTGTGAGTTAGTGGACCCAGCCTGTTTTAATGTGTAAATGGGCACTGTTCTTGACCCATGAGGAAACAAAGAACTCAAGCTAAAGCCAGACCAAGGAGAACACCTTTCAAATTGGCTGTCATCATTTCTAACAAAACATATAGAAGTAATCTAACTGGTTATACTAAAAAAAAAAAAAAAAAAAAAAAAAAAGGCTTACATAATGGCGTTTGCCCCTTCTAGAACAGGCTTTTGGAAAAGAAACACCCTTACCCACTGACTGGGTAGTTTGTTCCTCGTTGAAACAACTAGATAGTTTTGTTTTACTTATTTCTTTTTGAAGTTTATTTATTCATTTAAAGTTTATTCATTCAAGAGAGAGAGGGGCAGAAAGAGAGAGGGAGAGCAGGCTCTGCACAGAGCCCGATGTGGGGCTTGAATTCCTGAACTGTGAGATCATGACCTGAACCTGAACCGAAGTCAGACGCTTAACCCACCAAGCCACCCAGGCGCCCCAGTTTTGTTTTATTTGTGTCTTTCTCTGTCATTTCACATGTGACATAGGTTGCTAATTACATACACATGAGGCCTCATTTCCCCCTTCCTCAGTTACTTTCTAAGAGAACTTAGACTCATGTGGAACCCATGGAGCACAGGAGAGTGGTCATTAGGTCCCTTTCTGCTTCAGTGATATGGTTACACCCTGACAAAAGGCAAATCTAATGGAAAACATTTTAAGAGCTATTGGTTTCAAGAGGTGCAGTTAGGTGTACTGATTTAGTTAAATAACTGCAAGTTAAGTCCTGGAACCCACACTAACTGTGTGAGCTTGATCAAAGCATGAGGCTCAGTCCTCGGAGCCTCAGCTTCCTTGTTGGTCAAATGACCATGACAAAGCTAGTGGCAGTCAGATGAGACAACATACGTCAAATTGCTCAGCAGAGTGCTTGGCACGTATCTAGTGCTCGGTCAACAGTGGCTGAATCTGAGATGACCCTACAGGTTGGGCTAATCTATGTAAACACGCATAAAATATATACACTTCTCAATTTGTAGGGAAGAAGACTGGCCTCACTAATTCTAGCAGTTTGTTTCCCCTAGTGCTAAATCAGGCTCTTTTTTTTTCTTCTTCTTCTTTTTGTTTCTTTCTTTCTCTAGGGTTTAAATTAGATTTTAATGTTTTCCTGCAATTCTCTTAATTTGGACAAATTCACTTCTAAAATATCTACAGGCAGGGCCAGCCTCAGAGGCAGTCACGCACAAGGCCCCCTACCTAGAAGGGCCTCACACCTGGTTTAATGTGCTGCTATCACCATCCAGAAATTCTTCATAATTTTTAAAGAAGCCCTGCATTTTTAATTTGCACCTTCATATAGCTGGTTCTGCTAAAAGGAAAGGAGGTTATGTTTTCCCCATCAGATGTTTTATACTCAGCTATTACCCCTCCTGGGTTTATTTGAGCTTCACTGAAGTAAATAAATAATACTCTGTTCTTACTAAAAGAGTGTAAAAAAGAAAAGACTGAAAAAGCAAGATACAGGATGCAAGGCTGACAGTGTAGATGTGCTCAGGCCTCAGACAGATGAGTAAGGACACTTAAATGACCCTCCAGTGGCCTTCAAGGGTTCACACACTCCTGTAAGTGCCTAAATCACCCTTGGGGACTGACTGGGGCACTGTGAAAATATCCCATATTATAAAGTCTATAGAGAAAAAAAAATCAATAATCCGGAACCTTCAAGGTGTGAGGCCCATTCTGGCTCCCTGGACTTAGGGATGTTGAGAGCCTTTGTCTTTTGGTGGCTGGAAGTCAGAAGTGGCAATCTGCCCACCTTCCTTGGCAGGGGATGAGTGCCACATTTGGCAGAAAAGTGTGCTCTCGAGAAAAGGGAGCAGAGAATCTTTTGGCCTGGGCTACAGCTAGGATAGATCAAGAGTGAGAACTCGCCCTTGCATGCCAACCAAATGCCGCTGTAATTAAAAACAAACCTTTGGAAATAAAGTATTTGGAAATTATTTCAATTCCAGCTCATTCATAATATGAGCTCATCAATAGTTACAATTAATTTGGTCACAGTATTTGGAGGGGGGGAGGCATGGAATGCTGTCTTTTTTTTTTTTTTTAGCCTTTTTAAACAGAATTCTACTTTTTATTTAAGCGGGGGGGGGGGGGCATAGAAGTATATAAATAAGCAAGCAAATGAAAGAGAGGAAAATATGTAATAAGGCATAGAGTTTCAGAAACCACCAGCACATTTGGGTCTGCACCTTACATCTAAGATGGCAGCCCTGATTTCTGAAAATGCAAAATTCCATCATTTTGCTGATGCCAAATGATGAACTCGACTATTATATGCATATATTTTGTTTAATGGCTTCATTTATTTTAATAACAAAGGGAAACTAGATTTTACAGATGAAAGCTTTTTTTTTTTTTCATGGCTCCAATGCAACTGGGATTTTAAAGATCTGTGATGTTAACCAATATGTGATAATGGCTGCTCTCAGGAGCCCCATTTTATAACATTCTCTGCAGTGGAGACCTACGCTGAGTAACCACTACCAGAGGACCCCAACCTTAAGAAGGCACAATTGGAGTGTCAGAGGCCTCTTGACTGTTCCATGTTTCTTTTCTCAGAATGGATACATGTTCAGTAAAGTGTTAGCTGTGGAATTACTGGAGCAATGGGATTAACTCACTAAAGATTTATTATAAATGAGGCAGGAAAGTGCTGCTCATGTGATTTCAAGGATAAGAAAATAATTACATAGACCTTTTTTCCCCTCTGTTCAGAAATCTGCCTACAGGGTTTAATATTTTGTTGAGAATCAAAAAAATAAATCACAGCAAGTAACTTCAGTTTAATTCTTGTTTGATTTCTTCATTACACTGCATATCTATGGTGAATCAGGAAACCAGAAACTCATCAAAACCAATTCCCATAGGAACAAAAGACTCACCACCTCAGAACCTTCCTGTCAGCCACTAAAACTTCCCCATTTATTCAGAATGTATAGCTAGTTTTGGAAGGAAGGAAGGAAGGAAGGAAGGAAGGAAGGAAGGAAGGAAGGAAGGAAAGAAGGAAGGGAGGGAGGAAAGGAGGGAGGGAGGAAGGGAGAAAGAGAGGGAGGTAAGGAGGGAGGGAGGGAGGAAAGAAGGAAGGGGGAAAGGAAGAAAGAAAAGTGAAAGGAGACATTTGGCGCACTACAAATTCTGGTGAGATGATGCAAACCCAGAGTCAGCAGTGGTGTTTTTTTACTGGGAGCCATACCTTGAAACTCTAGAATACAGCAGATGCAACTTGCCAGCCACACACAGGATGTGGAGTGATTTTACAGACACTCTCTTGGCCCAAGATGGCAGCTTGAGATTAATGGCTGCGTCATCCTTGGCCCTGCTGCAGTCAGGCCTGGGGTCTGATCCTGACACACAGAGCCTTCGTCTGCAGCCAATCAGCAGATGTAAGCACATAGGCCCTGTCAGGTTGACATATCATTCCTTCGACAATGTCAGCGAGTATTAATGTTCAATTATCTGTCCTAGAAATGACCCTCGCCTTTATGCATTGTGTAACTGCGCGCATGGCACTCTGGTAATCCCAAAGACAAGGGCAGAAATGCCCGCAATAAACCAGCCACTGGGAGTTGGCTTTCCAACATTGCCATGACATTGCCTTGCAGTACTGAATAGAAGACTTATTTTTAGTTCTCTTCCTTAAAACATATTTGAAAGATCGCTGAGCTATCTATCTATCTATCTATCTATCTATCTATCTATCTATCATCTATCTTTCTTTCTTTCTCTATCTTCTTTTTAGCACGTTTGCATGTCAGTAGTCCTTACTATTTAAACAGCAAGACTTCAAATGAGTCACCTTGTGACTTGCCCATCACACTGAGTCAACTGTTCTTTATGTATCACCATGAGCTGTTCATTAGGTGTGGGGTGCCTTTTTATTTCATGAAGCCAGGTGTATATCACTTACCATCAAACCAAAATGACAATCGTAGGCTTTTCTAGAGTGGTGTCAAGATCAATTCAACTTCAACTCATAAAGCTAAAGGAACCTGTTCAAGCCAGCCAGCCCTCTTTCCCACTGTTAAAAACGAGGGCTCTGGCAGAGGAATGACTTAGGAAGCATACCTGAAATCTTTTCACTTGTTAACCTTTACAGTTGCTCAAATATTTTAAAATACCGTGCTGATTTGCTGTAGTTAAATTACAATTCCCCCTTTTCTCTCATATATTTCAGTAAGGAAAAAAAATTATCTTAGCAGACAGCTGCATTTGCATGGTTTTCATTGAACTCACATTCAAAGGTTATCAATAACAAGTTTGCAAACTTCTCATACAACCAGCACTGAAAGATAATGTACAGTAATTGCATGATAACTTCCTCCAAAACTGAGATAAAACCTTTACTACAATCTCAAGTTCACCAACCTACATATGATAGTACAAACTTAAGTAGTTCAGATTGGGGCTCAGTGAATTTTCTCTCCCGATAATAGTTTTTAAGCAATGGAAAATGTAGTCATGTTTCTTGCGGAAAACCACTAAAAATTCATTATTTTGTCTCTGTTTGAACATGCAAAAACAGGTTGACTATGAAATGTACCTTTAAAATTTTTTTAATGTTTATCTATTTTTGAGAGAGAGAGACAGAGACAGAGAGATAGAGCACGAGCGGGGGTGGAACAGAGAGAGAGGGAGACAGAATCTGAAGCAGGCTCCAGGCTCCAGGTTCCCAGCTGTCAGCACAGAGCCTGACACGGGGCTCAAACCCATGAACTGCAAGATTATGACCTGAGCCAAAGTCGGACACTCGACTGACTGAGCCACCCAGGCGTCCCTGAAATGTACCTTTTAAAAGTCTAGCCGGTCCTTGGTCACAGTGTCGTGACTAGTGCTATTTTTATATGCGTTCTTAACTGCACTGTCAAAGTCCTTTTATCTTCTTTCTTTTTCTTTTCCTTCCCCCCCTCCCCAACACTTACTTTTTTCCAAATGACTTCCACCCTTCTCCAGCTCCTGACCCTACTTGCTGGACAGTCAGCAGTTGGCTTTGCTTCCTGGTCTGCTAAAAGGAGAACAGCACCCAAGACGACCCTCTTGTTTTTTTATGGAACCTCCCTGCCTCTGTCTTCCTCTCCTGGCTGACTCTCACTGTGGAGTTCTGCCTCTGAGGTGTCATCCTGTCACCCTCCCTGCTCCATCCCTCCACTGCCAGCTCATTCTTGATCCTCCTCTTGCCACTAATCAGGACCTTTCTACTTTTATCTCCAAAGGTTCCTTCTCTGTCCTCTAAGTAAATAATTAGGCATTAACAAACTGCATGGAACATAGTAGCAACTCAGTGAAAGACAGCTGAATCCCATTCTGGCTGTCAAGGTATTTAAATCTCCCTGCTCTGAAATGCTAAAAAAAGAAACACCTGCCCTTCTTGTTGCCAGTTCCTCAAACTGCCCAAACTGTATCCTTTAATATATCCCTCAAGCAACTGTGAAAGGGTCAACCTTTGCTGCCCTATGGGGATTTCACCCGCACGCCTCATGCTACAATTTCTTCTATCTCCAAAGGCCTGGAACAGCATTTTCAAAAGTCACTGATAACATCCCAACTCTGACACCAGGACTCTTTCCGGTACTTCTACTTCAGAAAACTCTCAGGTTTGGTCATCTCTATGTTGGAACTGCTCATTCATTTGGTCAATACGTATTATCAAGCATCCACAATATGGCTCTGGAGATACAGAGATGAAATATTAACTCCTGACCTCTAGAGAGGGAGGCAGCTCATAACTAAACAATCATCATGAGAAGTGCTCTCTATCAGATGACCACCAAGGTATTGCGGTTCTGGTGGCAGGGGCCATTTTCTCTCTCCTGGAGAGGACAGGAATGGTTTCTCCAGGCAGTGACAGTTGAAAGAAGATGTGAAGGATGCAGAAGTAAGTGTGAAGTGGAGGCAAGGTCATGGAGGCGACTCATTCCAGATGAGAGAACAGCATGTGCAGGTGCACAGAGTACAGGACCACTCAGCACCGACGGGAAATATAAGCCTTCGGTCTTGGCGGCAGCAATTGTGTGAGGAACCCGTATGGAAAGGGCAAGAGAGGAGCCCGGGTGCTCAGTGGGCCAGTGCTGGACCTCAGAGGGTCCCTGAATGGTATGCCAGGAATGTTGTATCCTAAGACATAGAGAAAATACCACAGGATTTTAAGGAGAGGGAGATTTGACCAAGTTTTATTTTAGAAAAATTGCTGTGGTGGCCAAAAGAGATTATTTATAAGAAAGACTGACTGGCAGGAAGGCTGATTAGGGAAAAAGGCAAGCAGGAGATGACAAGGCAGTGCCAACAGACCTAGACAGGGATGAGAGAATGGAAGAGCATTTGGGAAGGAGGATTGGTAGAACTCGGGGAGTGAGCAACTACTCGTGAAGGGGAAAGAAGAGCAAAATTGCAGGGGTGACTCTTAGGTTCCTGGTTGGAGCTTCTGGGTTCATGGTGATGCTGTTAACTGAGATGAGGATGGCAGGGAAAGGGAACCAGTTTGGGGGCCATGATGGATTTGCTTGGGGACCCTTAGGCTTCTTATCATTGTACCTTTCTTCCTTTTCTTAGAATATTAAAGCGTTGGAGCTGGACGGAATCCCAGACATCAGTTGGGCCCACTTCCACATTTGACAGAACACCTCCCTGCTTGCTCCTGTCTCTTCCTCTAGGTTTTTTCTTCCAGATAGCCTTTGTAACTGGCACCACCCAAATTCCATCCTTGACCTCCTTCTCTCTTTCAGCACTGTCTGGATCCATGACTCCATACACACCTTTAGCTTTGGTGGAGGAAACACCAAAGCCTTGTGTACTCAGAAAGCTCCAGCAATCCTATTTCCCAGTATGGGCCATACAGCCCATGTGGGTGTCCCACCGGCACCAGAACTGCAACATATCCCAAGCTGAACTCCTTCCTTTCCCCTGAAACCAGTTCTTCCTCCTGACTTCTTTTCTGACATCAAAGAGACTGCTGATACCACTGATCCTTAATTACCCAACATGAAACAGAGAAGTCACCTTGATGCTCTTCCTTATCAAATGTCCACTCATGAGTCGTCCTGAAAACAGCCATCAGAGTCAGACAGGCTTGAGTTCAAATCCAGCCGCCGCTTCTGACTGTGCTACCTCAGGCAAGTTGTTTAATTCTCCCTGAACCTTGGTTTTCTTACCGGGTAAATAAGGAGACTAGCAGGACCTCCTTTAGAGGGTCATTGTGGGAATTCAGTGAGATAAAGGATGGAGGTGCTTAGCAGTGGTCTACTGAGGTAAAGCTGGGGTGGGAGCAGTGTGCCCCAGCAGGGAGGGGTATTTGACTCACTGGCATTGTTTAGAAGAGCTGGTGTGCGATGATACTAGACAGACTGACTTTTAGCCATTACTTTTTATTTGCAAATTCTCCACACACATTGCGCTGAAGACGGACAGCTCCTAGGACCCGCCTTGGCACGTCACTGGCATTCAGCGTGGCGTGGGTACACACGTACCAGCTATGAACGGTTCTATTTATGAGGTTCCAGATTGATCTCCGAAATACCTTCTGCCTGTCCATTTCTTTACAGTCCCGCAACACAGCCTCCATGCCCCTTTCAAGCAGCTTAGAAAGCTCCGGGATGTGCATGCTTCCTTGCACACAGTAGGCACTCAGAGAGCATTTGAACTTACTTGGAGAAAACTTTCATGAACCCATTGATATTGTTATTTGAAGATGAGGGTAGATATGACCTAAAGTTTAGCCATTGTTCACAGTGGGGAAAAAGAACAGGCACATTTGAAAGTAGCTCTTTCCTGATGTGTGGTAGGGTTAGGTCATCACATCATGGAAGCTGCTCCAGTCATCTCTGCACAAACCGAACAACCTATTCCTAGATGAGGCCCTCCATTCATACCTCTGCCAGCACCACCCCCACCCCCACCCCCACCCCACACTTGTTCTTGCTGCAGTGCGGGTGTCAGAACCACAGCATGGCACCCATGCTCTAGTGTGGCACCCGTGGCAGGGAACCCACAGCTCTGATGGCGTCATGGAGCCATTGTGGTCGCTTTTGAATGACTGTGGCAAAGCAATGTCTTTGATGAGGTCAGGCAGACTTCTGCCTCAGTTCTCATCAGATCTGGTCAACTGTGTACTCCAGACAATTTCAAGAGCAATAACAGATCATAAATTTAAGTGTCAGGGTACGGAAGCAGAGAGATGTAGCAGGTTATAGTTAGGGCTCTGAATTTTTTTTCCCAGTCTATTGTACACTAAGATCTCTGGTAGCTCGTTAGCCTTTTCTATCCCATTTTCTTCTGTAAAATGGTCCATCTGTAAATGGGGCACAATTATTAAATGTAGGATCACATGCAAACTAACTCCTTCGTAATTAATAAGCTTTTAAAATCAAACGGGATACTTGGTTTCGTAGCTTGATTTCTGGAACGTCAAATATATGCTGTTTCATGCATGTGTATTTGGCCTTTTTTCCTGGGAAATTCACCCCACCATTTACTCAATCACTCTCTTGAACACTGAAGTGATGAATGTTGCTGAGTGCTCGTGGTTTCTGGTCCAATATGAACACTTTCAGGGAGTAAGTCCTGGGCGCCTGTCGGCTTGGTAATTGATGATGTTTTCACTTCAAGGTGTGGGCCTGAGACCCACAGGGCTCAATGGGGAAAGTAAATGAATTGACTTGACTACATCTCTTACCCACTGCTCCTGATACGTGTAAACTCATTACTGCCAAATGTACTTCAATATTTTCAAGAGGGGATAGCAATATATATTTTTGACAACAGTTAAAACGATGCTTTGATTTTTATTTTACATTAACAAATTAAAACACTTGGACTGCCACTAAGATTCTTTGTGAAAATCTGGTCTTCGCTACATTCACATTGAATTATAAATGCCTGCGCCAAAACAAAGAATAATCCACAATGCCATCAAATGTATGCCTCTCTTCCTAATTTTGATTTCTAGGTCCCATGGCTTCCATAAGAGAAAGCATGCAGGGGCACACACATACTGTATTTCAAATGGAGATTTTATGTAAGCTTATTTTTATAGTGATTCTGAGAGTAGCTGCTCTGCTTTTTATCTATGCAAACTGGAAATAAAGTAGGCACCCTGCCAGCTCCCTGACAGCAGGCCAGGCCGGGGCTGCCATGGGTGACTCACACAATGACATCTAAGGGGTCCAGAAAAGAACCCTGACTAATGGCTTTTGGATTCCTTATGACCTTTGATCCTCAATGACTTAGACCAAAATAAATGACCTAATTTCAAGAAACTACATCCAGCATGTGAACTCTAATGAGTGACAGAATCTACCTGCTAAGCAATGATTAATAGGTATGTGCTCCTTATAATAATTCCTTAGATCTTAGCCAAACTAGGGAGAACATACTTTACAGATGCTCATTTTTGAAAACAAATGCATCTTCCAGGATGGTGTGAAATCAGACAGTGCCCATGGCAGATAAAGTACAGAAGGCAGTGGGAATACGAAAGGATTTCCTGGAACAAAGTTGGCAAATACTACTAGAAACAAGAATACCTCGCCCTCAAAGGTATGTATTGTTTCTGTAGTTGGCAACTCTGTTCCTTTCTTCCTGACAAAGGCTATCAGATCTAGGGGGCCAGAATAGGAATTTGGGAGCTAGCACACCCTTGCTCCATGATAACACCCATCAGGGTGCATTGTCACCAGGGCAACTGAAGCCAGAGGGAGGTGAAGGACAAGATTCTGTACTGCTCAACCTTCAGAACTACCGTTTCACCCTCTGGAACACACAAGGCCACTATCAACAAGCCCAAAAGAACAAGCCTGTATACTGGCAGAGTCCTTGGTCTACCAGAAGCCTTCTGAGTATTCGAGAGACTCAATGAAAACTCTCTGATAATTATTTAGGGCAGGGTATGAAATTATATCCTGTATGAAATTATAATGATGGATACATGTCACCCATTTATTCTCACCCACAGAATATACAACACCAAAAGTGGGCCCTAACTTTGGACTTTGGGTGATAATCGTGTGTCAAATATAGGTTCATCAACTGTAAGGAAAGTACCACTCTGGTGGGGCCACTTTGACAATGGGGAGGCTCTGCATGTGGAGGGGGTGGGGGAGGGAAGATACATGGGAAATCTGTGTACCTTCTCCTCAGTTTTGCTACGAACCTAAAGCTCTCTAAAAAATAAAGTCTATCTTTTAAAAACTCTTTGATATTCAAAAGGAAGTTCTTGCGCACTGGAAAAGAATTGAAAGTTTGCAGAAGAAAAACAAAACATTTCAATTCAATTTACATGATAAAATAATGGGCGAAGTTTCAACATCAAAGGCAAAAAATCTATAAAAATCAAAGATGGAGGGCACCTGGGTGGCTCAGTCCCTTAAGCGGCTGACTTCAGTGCAGGTTATGATCTTGCGGTTCCTGGGTTTGAGCCCTACATCAGGCTCTCTGCTGTCAGTGCACAGCCTGCTTTGGATCCTCTCTCTCCCTCTCTCTCTGCCCCTCCTCTGCTTGCTCTCTCTCTCCTCTCTCTCTCTCTCTCTCTCTCTCTCAAAAATAAAATAAAACATTAAAAAAAATTAAAGATGGAGATAAAGAATCATCTTTCCATTTAAAATCTGTCCTCTTTCTTGTGTTCCTTAGATCCTTGCTATGGCAAGTGTGATCTGTGGACCAGCACCAGCAGTACTCAAAACGGGAGCTTATTCAAAATGCAGAATATGAGGCCCAGCCCCACTGAGCCAGAATCTTCATTTAAAAACAGATCCCCACTGAGGCACCTGGGTGGCTCAGTCGGTTGAGCGTCCAACTTCGGTTCAGGTCACGATCTCACAGTCTGTGGGTTGGAGCCTCGTGTCAGACTCTGTGATGACAGCTCAGAGCCTGGAGCCTGCTTTGGATTCTGTCCCCTCCCCCGCTCACGCTCTGTCTCTCAAAAGTAAACATCAAAAAATAAAAAAAATAGAACATAGAAACAGATCCCCAGATAATCTGAATGCACACTGAAGTTTAAGAAGCACAGCTTTAAAAGAAGCAAAAGAATATTTAGCTCTGTAACAATTTCTGCTTTCTGGTTTTTTAGATGGTAGACTTCCATTTTTTAAAAATTACTTTTTATATGTCAGTTAAATCTCCAAATGTGTACATTGCTACATCTCCTGATGCAGATTCAGAGGAATATTGTGAATATTAACACTATATACTGAATGAAAATTAAAATCAAGAAAATACCTTCTACTAAGTATCTAAACAATCATTCTACTTCTCCTCATCATATCAACCCAGCAATGTGTCCAATGATTTAGTTTATCACACTATCCATCCCCTGTGCATACCGAGTTTCAAACCCCAGAGGCAGGCTGCACCCTGTCCGCTTTGTCATGAGGCACAAAGGAAGAAAATCATTGTCTAAGTTCACTCAGCATAAGGTAAAGAGGACACTCAAGCCAGCCCCTCTTTTACTGCAACAAAAGTCACCTTCTCCCCAAATTACCGAGGTGATGACTTCAACCTTCTCCTTCATTTGGTAGTGAAAACCAGCTTTGCTCCCTAAAGCCGGTACTCGAGTACATTTTGCCTTGTGTCTCTTCTCACCCTCCTGTCTCCAGTGGTCAACAAACCAACATGTGACCATATTCACATCACTTCTCTTGCGGTTGGTAATGGGAACAATGGATGAGAAAAGAAACTCTCTGTGGCGCTACCCGAAGGCCAGCCTGGTCTTCTCAGAGGTTAATACCTACCTCTTAGAACATCAGAACAGCCCTAAAATGCCACACGCTTTGACAGTCAACCTACGTGACATGCTGGCCATGTTAGTTCAAATGTAAAATATAGCATCTGTAGCCCCAGAGATGAACTGAATTATAATGCCACATTTGAATGGTGTTTTACAGATTCTTCCAAAGGCTCAGAGCATCTACCCCTTAATTAAGTCTAATTTGGTTTCCACATAGAGCGTTACCGAGCATACTCACTTCTCCATACACGGAAGCTCGGTATAACATCGTCCTCACCTTCCAACTACAGCCGTATGAAGATGTTTCCATGTGGGAACGCTCAAAACTGATTTATGATGCTACTGCAGCAACTAAGCAACTAATCTTCCAGTATAAATGCAACACATAAGGACAACCTAACTGAAACATATAAATTCCACATATACTTAAAAATATTATTGTCTGTAATTTAATATAGCAGAATGTTTCTAAGCCTATAACCTTGCATGCGGAGGCAGTTTTTCAAGCATTAATACTTAAATGGGTCATAGACACCACATCTGTCATTCTGTCCTGAAGTCTATGAGGCAAAACCAAGACTATGCTGGCCTATTGATTTTTCTAGCATTTGCTTTAATTTACTTAACCATTGAGAAATCCATCAGTACATAAAGGGCAACTGTCCATTACTGCCTCATTTGCAGACATTCCTTCCCCTCGTTTTTGGTAAATATTTCCCTTAAATTGCTATGTGTTTACAGTGTAAAAACGAATTAGGAAAGTGCTCACACCTGTTTCTGTTCAGTAACTGCTGCACTGAGGTATATGTAACGTGCTTAAAGATAGAATAAATATCTAGACATTATTACATCTGTGTGCAAAGGGTGGTAAATTAGATCCTAATTACATTAACAGGGATTCTGCCTCCCAGCTTAAATTTTACATGAGCACTCTGCAAAAATTCAAAAGCTCTGCTGTGGTTTCTTTATGAGCTGGTGATTACAGCTACTTCCTATGCGGTCACTAAATATTCTGTTTACAAATAAATGAAGAAGCTTTGAGCCAACTTGCCAGGGTAATAATCTATTTCTTTCTCCCCCTCCCTCTTCCCAGCAAACCCTCGCCACATATGCATGGCAACAATCAGGAGCCCTGGCTTCATCTAATTACTCCATCACATAATTTCACAAATTGCCTTGTCACTGGGGAGCCAAGTGCAAAACACGCTCACAGTGGGATTTCAGGCAGCAGCTTTCATTTACTACTCATTCCTTGTTAAATTAAACACGAAAACACCAGTTGTGTGAAAGAAGTCAAAAAGAATGCCTTGCAAATGAGCCAGACAAGTACATCTCCTACCTACCATTTCACCAAATACGTTGTTGGCCACAGGGACCTCACACAGGAAGATTCCCCTTGGCTGGCCCATTCCTATTTTGATGTAGCTGCTACAATAGACCATAACCAAAAGGCCAAAAACAAATAGGCTTCTCCAGAAAGTAAGCGTCATCATAGGTCAACAGGAAACATGGGCACGTAGCAAATAAATAAATAAATAAATAAATAAATAAATAAATAAATAAATATGATATTCTCAAGCCCCTCTGTTCTTTGCCCTTTCTGCCTGGCTGTGATCCTCATATGAGGACATGTATTTATACTGGATGAATGATGCTAAGCCCTTTGAAAGTATAAACAGTATACTACATAGTTCCATCCTGGCTACGAAGAAGGAACCAGATTCCACTAATCTTTAAAAGTTCTCAAACAGAGAGATCATCAATCACGTTCACACAGTATTAGGTGTTTTCCTTTTAAGTCTTAATGCCTTACGTGATTCTGAAACACATCAAGGCAAGTGCTCACCCATCTCACTACGGATGTGGGTGGAAGAAAAAGAGCTTACGGTGGGTGACATTACTACAGGGAGTGAACCTGAGGTCACAGCCCTGGAAGCTGACATTGGTATATCAACAACTAAACACGGCCACTGGTAATTAAAGGTATTTCTTTGTGGAGCGGGAGCCGGCAGGGTCAGGTACCGTTTTACATCACAAACCAGTCCTTTATGCATGTAGATTTGCCAGCATTATCTGCGCAGGGAGAAGAAGACATTAGCAGCAGCTGTCTCTCTGCTTTTACACTGAAAATTCTATTCACACAGACAGGTGGAGTAATTTAAAAGCCAATGTGGTGCAATTTCGATGTGACTAATGTCACTGCCTACTAAAATGCCACCATTACCACTGTTTATGGAAACATTACTAAAATTACATTTTATTCATAAGAATTTTAGGATTCTGGTTATTACTAGCTTTAAAATGATCAGACCTCAGTGTCATAGCCCAGAGCAGTGGCTTCACTCTCAAGGGTTTATCAGCCTTCTTTGCTGAGAAACGACAGTTGGATTGTAGTTTCAAGAGTAATCGGGACTGCAGAGCAGCTTCCCAGATCTCCACAAAGCAAATTAAAGACATAGCTCTTTGGCGTCCTGGACACGTGATGAGCAAAAGATCTTCAAGGAGCTAAATTCTGTGTTAGAAGGTTGAGTTAGGATTTGCATGAGGAGAGATTCCTCACCCCCAAACTACTATCAGACATTGTTAGTAATACAAGGGGAGAGATTTACATATTTCCATAAGGAAGGAAGAACAGCTAATGTTTAAAATCTGAAATTCTAACTATGCATAAATTATTACAGATGCACAAAATATCGACAGCTCTAGCTGTGCCTTTTTTACGGGCAGAAATGTTTGGAAAAAGAATCCAGAGAGGAAAGGACCATCCTTGATCCGTAGTTACCAACAACCATCAGACTGCATTATGAAGTTTTATGCCAAACCCTCTGGCTCATATTTTTATTTTTAAAAATACTAATTAGCTAGTTCATGGAACGAGATTATAATTACACCTTTGAACTTCCACAGTGCAATTTGGTTTGTTCTGTATTTGAGAGGCAACGTGGTGGAAAGCACATGGATATTCAAGTCAGGAGATTCTGGTTCCAGCTCAGCCAGGTCCTAGCTTTTGCCCTTGAGAAAAATCATTAACTTCTCTAAACTTCATTTTTGTCATCTTGCTACCTTATAGGATTATCTTTAGAATCCAATGTACGTGAAAATATTAAACTACAAAGCACCAGAGAGATACATATTATGATTTTATTTAGCCTTTTGATCAGTGTTTTTCTTCAGCTGTTAACAGGGCAGAAGGATCCAGTGTCAAAACAGCCAAGCAATTGATAGATCATTTTTATTTTATTTTATTTTATTTTTTTGAGGGGCAGGGAAGAGGGGGGCGGTGGAGGAGGGACGGAGAGAGAGAATCTCAAGCAGGCTCTGTGCTCTCAGTGCAGAGCCCAACATGGGGCTCGATCTCACTAACCATGAGATCATGACATGAACTGAAATCAAGAGTTGGATGCTTCATTGACTGAGCCACCCAGGAGCCCCTAATAGATCATTTTTAGTAAAATGGCTCAGTGGGTTGAGTGTTGGACTTGGGCTCAGGTCATGACATCATGGTTTGTGAGTTCAACCCCCATATTGGGCTTGCTGCTGTCAGCATGGAGCCCGCTTTGGATCCTCTGTCCCCCTCTCTCTCTGCCCCTCCCCTGCTCATGCTTTCTCTCTCTCTCTCAAAAAAATAAATAAAAATCATTAAAAAAAAACCGAATGATAAATGTAACATTATGTCATCAGCAGGAGATAATTTCATTTATTTTTAAACATAAAATCAAGTCATTTTTTGGTAGAGTTTCTCCCCCAAGAAGTTTGAAACCTGGCTTTTCTTTACATAATAAGAATTATTCCCAAACTTCTATTACCTGCAATAGAAATGATCTCTACTTGATCTTTCTTATGATGAATGTTCCTGCTAATAGACCTGGCCCCTGGGCGTCCCCAGAACTTCCTAAGACACTGAATTCTCAGAGGTCACTCATGTCATGGGAGAGCATATGGGCTCTGTAGGGATGCTAGCAACAAAGTCAATGTGAAAATAGAAGAAAACTGACCACAGAATATTAAGAACAGAAAAGCAAAGATACATAACAGGTTAAGTTCATATACATTGTCCCTTTTTTTTTCTTAACAGCAAATACCAAGAGGACATTCCAGTACAAGTAGTTATTTCAGTCAAACCAAAGGTCTCTATTTTGGAATATTTTGAACAATATATTATAAAACCAAGTAATTTGTGTCTCCTATCACCTAACTTAGGATGTTCGTGTTTAATAGCTTTAAGTTATTTAAGGCGTTATCTCTTCTTTATAGTGTTCAAAGTGTATTGGGACCCACACTCACTGAGCTGTAATTCACTGAGTGAAGGCGTTTTGTAATGGCAAGAAAAAAACAAGGACTAAAGGTCTTTAAAATGTAGAAAACTGCCTGGTATAACTCAGCTATTCCTTTGCTCTCAGAGGCTCTCCACAGGCCCATCAAGAAATTGGTGCCTATCTGAGTTCCTGAAGGCTCTCTCCTGCTCTTGACACGCTAGGGTGAGTATCAAGTCCACTGAGGTGAGCCAGCTTTGCCAAGCTCAGGACTCTGCAGACAGAGGGACAGGCAGTATTGAAACACCCTTGTCAGTATCGGTCATTTCGATGTGAATCCACACAGTCACAATCATTGCCACCTAGGAGCCTTAATAAAATAATTTCTGCTACCTCATGGCATTCAGTTATTACAGGTAAGCTTGGACCATGAGCCGAGCAACAAGCCACCGGTTGCAGTGTCTCCACTCTTTGGTTACCCCCTGGCATACGCTCACAATGGCAAAAACAGAAAAATGAGAGCCCTGATCATAAATATTCAGGGGATCAAAAGACGTGAAATGGATTCATTTTCCCCACTGGGATTCGTACAGATAGCAGGGGTTCAAGAGATTCGTCCCACAGAAAAACGTCCACATATGCAGGGACATATATGCACACACAGTGACACTTACATTTCCATAAGGAAGACTGGGACGTGATGGGGGATGCTTCCAGTTAAGTCAAATCAAGTATCCTAAATTCCAAGACACATAGATTTACTTCTACTGGAAAAACCAACCAACCCAACCAAAACACTGGAATCTTTTCTGAGACAAAACTAACTGATTTGCTCTCCATCAAACCTTCATACCTGAAAGCAAAGCACCTTCACTAGGAACCTTAAAGATTGAGGAAGTAAAAAGTCAAGCTTATATTCTATGAAATTCTGAAGGATTAGACTGAGTTAGCTTAAAAAATACGGCCACACATACATACGCAATGCCCCACTTTTAATCTTTCAGGTAAACTGAGGTGGAATGGTTGTATACTTGTTGACTGAATCTGATACTTCACCTTCAAAAATATATGGTCATGGAGAGAAATCAGAAGACATGGTGGTGATGTAGGCTTTGAAGTGCAAATGGCTGGCTAGTGTTCAAGCAGTTCTGTGTATCTGCAACCACCGACTTAATAAATTGTGCTTATATGGGCACTTTTGTTTTGAAACTAATCCTTTATTTAATTAGCCCGATTGAGAGTGTATCAGAGAACCAAACTACAGTGTATTTTTAACTTACCCTTGGAAGCAAAAGGAAAATTTTGGCATAATCTGACAAACTGCCAGTCTCTACACAAGACCCTTGTATAAGGCACCGTCAGTGACATTTGAGCACAAAAATCTCAGTCACATCCCCAAAATAACATAGAGCCCCAGTCAGAGCTCATTTGCTATGAGTCCTATGTACCTGGATAAATGGGCAATTTTCAAGTTGGACTTTTGTTTTTACTTTTGATTGTCCCCCCCCCGCCCCCCCCCCCCCACCATGTCCCCTCATCAACCGACTGTAATTACCCCAGGTCAGAAGTGCACAACCATGATGGGGAAGAAAGGCTGGGACAAGGGAAAGGAGGTGTGTGGAAGGCTGTGAGAGAGCTCTGCCAGGTCACTAATGGCCTCTGGGGCAACGACTTGGAGAACAGGCTGATGCTTTGCCTTTGATCTTCTAATTCACAATGATCATTAGTATTAACTCCGATTCTTCTGGGTGAAGAATTCCAGCTGTAGCCTTTTCAGTTTACCTGACCTAAGAAAATTCATCACCCATCCCATTAGGATTTCAATAACCAGCTAAGAAAAAGAGAAAAGCAGTTGCCCCAGAATCTAGAAACCACCCGCTTCATTATTAAAAGAGTTTATATGACATATATTGTGGAAGAATTAGGGCATTCCAATATTACCTCCAAGTAATTAAATAATCTATTCCATTTTTCCTCCTGAGAGAGATGATTCCCAATTGGCTGAAAGATAGTCAGGGTCCGATGTAATCAAAGTTGAAATATGCTATCTCCAAAATAGCAGAGACCTTTTAAAATTAAGATAGAGGGATTTGTAATCAAACCTGGGTTAGTTTTGGCAAAGTCTAGCTCTGACCCATCATCATTTTTTTTTAATGTTTATTTGTTTTTGAGACACAGAGAGAAAGAGCACAAGCAGGGGAGGGGCAGAGAGAGAGGGAGACACAGAATCCGAGGCAGGCTCCAGGCTCTGAGCTGTCAGCGCGGGGCCCGACGTGGGCTCAAACTCACGAACCGTGAGATCATGACCTGAGCCAAAGTCAGACATTTAACCAACTGAGCCACCCAGGCGCCCCTGACCTGTCATCATTATTAAAGGCTATGAAGTTGGCAACTACATGTAAGGGAAAAAGTAATAACTATATAGATATTCTCCTAGGTTTAAGAGAGCTCATTTTTGATAAGGTACATGGACATCTGAGGGGGAGAAAAATCTTCTCACCCCTACATACTCGTTTTCAAGAATCTTAATTTAATAATATATCTACAGATAACACACAGTGAAGAAGGACTCAAAGTTGCTATCTCCACAAACCACCTTCCTTAGGTCAGGCACATGAACATAAAGATAAATTAGGAATAGTTTGAAGGCGGGACTATCTTTCTCAAATACTTTGTACTACCCTGACTCCCAGTCTATGCAGGAGTTCAAGAATATAGTCTTCCTGCCCCAATGTCTTCTTAGGACTAATTTGAGCTGAATCATGCTAGCTGGTTAAGCACAATGGAAATAATTACTCTTAAATCTATCAGTGTATAGAGGTGAGGGACAGAAAAACAGAAATGGAAAGAGAGGAGCAAATTTCATCTACTACCTACCTACCTGCCTGCCTACAGATCCTTCTGTCTGCCTTTTGACCTTTCACTCGCCTTGATCAACAGAATGGGTTGTCTGGATACCAATGAGAAGCACTTTTTCAGTATAATAATAATTCCTAATGTTTAGAGAACAATTCTTCCAAAACTGCAAGCAGAGATATGACACTAAGATGTCGCCAACAGATCTTGTTACCAAAAGCAAAACCAATGAAACAACATCTGTCTCTTCTAGAGCATTCAATTCCCAATTCAATTCCATTTACTCCATCCTTAGAGTGGCAGACCCGCAGGGCACTTTTCATCTAATAGTGTTTCTATGGAAACGCCATTCTCAACCTGGAAGATTCTACAACCTCTCACTTTGGCTTTATCCACATTGAGAGGAAAGCCTTAAAAATCAGAAATCGAGACATAATTTTGCTACAGACAAAAAAAAAAAAAATTGTTTTTCCAGGCTAGAAGTTCGCAAAAAGAAACAAAACCATGTGTAAAATATGTGTATCTGACATAGAAAACAAAGTGTCTCTATGAAGTACCAATGGGATCCCAAAGATCAGTGAAAGGAATCCAAGAGAATGTGAATGAAAATCAATTCACCTTCAGGGTCACCTCCCCTGCTAGTCAATGCCAGATATGTCACCCCTTGTACGGTTGCTTCACCTGAACCTTCAGGTGTGTTATTTTAACAGCCTGCATTCTCCCTAAATTTCAAGATTCCTGGGATACACAGCAGCTCCATGCAGGAAAATATATCACTGCATATTTTAAATAAGAACCATATTAACCACTTTTCTATTTAGATTATATTTAAATCTGCAATATGTTAGGGTAGGAAAACAAAACAAAACAAAAAACACCTTGATTTTTACCTTAAACATTGTATTTGTTTATTCCTTCTCCTCATTTCTACTAGGCCCTTAGGCATATCTTTGTAACACTACCTAGTGAAATAACTAGCAATAGGCAAAACACATCCAGTTGGAACATTATGACGTAGTAGGTTATAGTTGTAGTTGGAATAATGCCTTTAAGGGAAAAAGAAACTTTGATGCAGCATATGTCCCTGAACTGTCAATATACAGTGACTCATACTCAAATATTAAGTATTTTTTAATTGTTGGCAGTAATTTGTCTTCAGGCAAATGCAAGCACTTCTATTAATAAATGCTTTTGTTTTCTAATTCTCTCTTATTATCTAAATAATGTCAGTCATTCTTTTCAATTCCAGGCAACAGTTTCTTTGGAGAGACCTTCTTTAGTTATCAAAACTGGCAAATGTTCAACTTGAAACTAAGGTAGAAATTTGCATCACTGAAATTTCCTTTTACCCATAAGCACCAAAGTTTAAAATCTGTTTCCTTTTTGATTATTTTCATCATATACAAGTTATTTCCAGTTTAGCTTGCTAGAGACTGTGAGTCCAAGAATGAAGCTTTAGTTCTCTCTTCAGGTAGAAAAATGTGCTGCTGATTAAATCTACCTGTGGACAACTACAGAACAGCACATTTTTCTTATGCATCTGGGGTGCAAATCCAGAAAGTTTTTGTTTTGTTTTGTTTTGTTTTATTCAGGCCCTTTTCTACTCCTCTAACACACAAATGTTAGAAAGCCCTTTCAAAGGCAGGTAGTTGCTGCTGCTGTTGTTGTTGTTAACTGAATAAGCCCAATGAAAAGATTGATCCATTTATTTGAAAAAGAGGGGGGGGGGGAGTAGCAATTTGCTTCCAAAGAGGTGTGTGAGGTCTTATAATATGCCCTTTGGCATTGAAAAGATTAGTTTGTACAGTTTGCTAATAAATTGTTATTGCCATTATTTTAATTAGCCAGAGTTTCAATTGCTCTTTTATATCTTGCAAGATTTCAGGCAGGATTTTCTAGATAAGCTGCATTAATCATATAGCAAGAATGTGATCATTTAGGGGTACCCGGGTGGCTCAATTCGTTAAGTCTCTGACTTTGGGTCCTGATCTTGTGGTTCATGAGTTCCAGCCCCGTGTTGGGCTCTGCGCCGACAGCTCAGAGCTTGCTTCGGATTCTGTGTCTCCCTTTCTCTCTGCCCCTTCCCCGCTCGTGCTCTGTCTGTGTCTTTCTCTCAAAAATAAATAAACATTAAAAAAAAAATTGTTTTTTAAAGAATGTGTTCATTTAAAATTTGTCCTGTCTGCCAAATGACTGTCATTTGTGTGCATCCCTAAAGAACTTTTAGAACTTGAAAGAAGTTGCAACAAGACTAGTATGTAGATGTCACTCTTACTTACATTTGGACAAATAACAAAACTCTTTAGAGGATTTCCATAGAATTTATTATTTTCAGCTCCTGACTATAAGCATTACCTAAGCAGTCTGTGGATTTCTTCAAGAAGTATAACAAGACACAGAGACAGGTGTTCCTGGTAACTGGAGATCTATCTGCTCTTGCAATTGGAGAAGAGGGAAGGGAATCTTTTTCATTGGGGAAAGGAAAAAGGGAGAAAATTTGAATATATCTCCTTTGCTTTTTACATGATATTATGAGACATTTGCTTTTTAGAGATGGTTACCAGCATCCATATTTTTGTGTGAGCACATGGCAGTGGAGTGGGGAACGTGGGTGGGAATGTCCAATGGAAACTACAAGGCAACTTCTGTGAGCATTCATAGAAAGCCAGGGAGACATGGACAAGTGGGTTTCCCCTTTCAGGGTAGTGGTACAGGCCAGCACAGACCCCCAAACTGATTTCCTCAAGAAATCAGGAAGTTTATCAATAATTTCTATTCCCATTGCCCAAATAACCTATGGACCACAAAAAGCATTGCAATGCAGGTAAAATCTTGCTGGCTGTTAAGGACTTTTTTGTTTTGTTTCGTTGTAGGAAGATAACATAGCTCTCTGCAAGGTTCTTCACAAGGATATGACCTAGAAAACCAGGAAGTCTGGTGGATGAATAAAAGAACTTGCTCCTCTCTCTCCTGATTCTGTCTGAACCAATATTTGATTATATTTTATTCAGGGGCACCTCAGCTTCAAGTAAAGCCAAAGCTCCTTTGCAGATTGAGCTGGAAGCTCACGAAATCCATTCACTTTTTTCTGTCAGTATAGGAAACAGACTGGTTGTAACTGCAGGGTTCACCTGGTTTTGTCCCCTCTTCCCCCCCACTCATCCTTCAGATCTGGTTAGCTGGTCAGCTCCAGTGATGAAATGTCAGCATGGTTGCATTAGCACCTTTGACCAAATGGCACTTCGTACCTCCTGCTGTTTATTCTTCATGCCATGCCCGCTACGCCCTCCAGACCCTCGCCCTTCCCCCCACCCTTCCGTAGTGGTTGATAATCCCCAGTAGCAAACTTGTACAAGGCAGATAGATCGCAAACTATCCACACATATGTAACAAGTGTCAGCTAAGTAATGGCACTTGAAGTGGGTTTCAGGTAGACCTAATATGATGTTAAAATCAGTTCCACAGTCTAAATCTTCAACTGTCTACCAGCATGAACCAACCTCCACAGCTGATTCCAAAACCGGCAGTGTAGTCTAGTTGCTATTTGGAATCGCAATGGTTAGAAGAGAGGAAGGAAACTATTTTTTTAGTTACTCCTGCTGCTCTGTTTTTATTTTATGCACAGACACTGGAAATTCTGGATTAACTTATACCCTGGAGTGTTAACGGAGGCGCAGCCTCTATGCAGAGGAGCAACCAGCATGGCCTTCGATAGCCCCTGTGTGTCCCCCTGTAACGGTACAAATCACCGAGGAACATGGCCCTGAAAGGGGGCAAGTGTGAGGGTCAACAGACCTGGATACGTTTGTGACAATGCAGAATTAACTTTAATACTTAAGAAAAATAAATAACTTCAAGAAAAGCCAACTATGCTAAACAGAGTCACATAAAAAGTTTGCTCCTGAAATTGTTCTTAAAAAGCCAAGATGGTTAACATTGATTCATCTTAGGCTAGGCTAGGCTATGACCTGTTTAAATTCAACCTTTGTCCCTAACATTGAATGTCTCCCTCACCAACAATTTTGCTGATTTCTAAAATATTATTTTATCCATAAATTTTCATTTTGTCTTCTTCCTTAGATGTCATTAAATCAGTATGCACTTACAAAAATATCCACCACAATATTATGATTGTAAATATTTTGAACATGAAATTCATTCAGAACAATAAGCAAACAAAACAAATCCCTTGGTGGCATAAAGCCCCAAATCTCCAGTTTCTCACATCTCCAGGAGAATTCCTGCAGTGAAAACAGCAATACTCACACAGACAATATAAACTGTTACTCTGCTTGAAAAGTCACAGGGGACTACACAGGAAGAGCTGACTCTATATTGCTGTTTTCCTTTACAGTTCTAAGTACAGGGACCACTTTCACTGTGCAGCCGTGACTCAGATGAATGTTTTGTAATGGCAACCAAGTGCACTCAAACCACTTAAAAGCAAATTATGTGAGCATCTTGCCATTGCAACAAGATTTAAACTTTTTCGGACCATTCACTATAAAGGTCCACTAAAGCATTAGAAGAAATTAAGTCCTTCCCTTTGGGGTTTGTCTAAACTTTCTTCTTAGTAAGACTCAGTTCTAAGTACCTAAGAATCACACTGAGAAAAGCAACATCATTAGCATACATACTTAAAATCACAAGTCACATGAACTCCTAAACCTTGTAACTTACAGTTAACAAAATTGCAGTAGTGAACTGCAAATAAAACTCCTCATTTGGGGTAAGTATCTAGGAAATAAGTGCTAGCACTTTTGTAAAAACTAGGGGAACACAGCGATTTATGAAATATTCCAAGTGCAGAGGGATCATTTCCACCCCCCCTTGTTTTTCTATCACAACTGGTTCATTGTCCATATTTAGTTTACATATGTCATTTAGAATCCACTTACTGTTAGATGCTGGAACAGCCACGCCCTCATGATATTTGTGGCTACTTTGGGAAAGATGCCACGCTTTTTGTGACGCTTTTTGTCCTTATCTGGATCATCATCGTCACCTGTGCTGGGGGAAGCTACACTGTTGTCCAAGCCATCACCTGCAAACATAGTGAATCAAATTTTGACTGATGCTACCTTGACATGCTTTATTCAAATAGAATGCCTTTGGATATAAACAAAACCAAAAGAGCAATATAAATGATTAATAGTTTATTTGGTACTTTTTTTTTTTTCCAAAACAAAGAGAAAAACAAGGCCTAGACTCAAAAGTAGTCAGGTCTAAGGAACTTCTTCCAAAGAACAGTGGGGAAAGTCAAAGGGAATGAAGGGAAATAGCCAATCTCTTTAGTAGCTTTGTTGCCATGGTAATTATTCAGATGTGTAGAGCTGAGACATGCTAAGCATAACTCCTAGTGGGGAGTTAAATATAGTGGCCGCCATTGGCAGCGGCCAATGCCTGGGTATTCAAACCTCACATATAGTCGTTGATGTGGTCAACATGTGAGAAGATGCATTCAAGATATCAACTATTTCCACAAGTGATCTATCTTAAGACTAAAGTAGGCCATGGAAATGGTAGGTAATCCATCATCTAAGCAGTTTGACATAGGAATGCTTCAAATAGAATGTAATTTTTCTTGTCATAAAAAGAGAGCATCAAGTTTAGGAAGGGCAAAACTCCTGAAATAGTTTTTTAATTAGGAAATGATTACTATGTAAGTCAAATAAAGTGATGTTAAATTAATAGTCAATGGGAATTGTATTATCCTAAAAATCCAGGAAGTTTCTGAAGTTTCTTCTAGATTTAATTTTTTCTCATTGCAAAATCATCTGTTGACAAATCATCTGTTTCCTGAATATCGGATCCTATTTTTCCATTGATTTTTGCCATAACATTTACGTTGCTTCTTCTAGAAAATATTCTGGCTCTGTGACAAAATAAAATTAAAGATGCAGGATTCCTTTTACAATGTCATGTTTAATAAGACAAAAAAAAAAAAATGAAATTTCAGCCCATGTAATCACACTGTCCAAAACAAGTCATAAGGCATAAGTGGAAACTAACTACCTTGGTTTGGACACAAAAGTTCAAAGGGAACGAGAGTGGACTGAACTCACTACACTAAAAAGGAGCTTAGCTTCTATCAAATGTGCCTTCCTACCTGCTGCCCCTGCTCTTGGGGGAAGCTACCGACTTTCAGAAAGGGATAGGTTGGTCTGGCCTAGGAAGAATTGCTACAGCAGTAAGGCTCTGGATGAGGCAAGACATGCACCTGAGGGCACGTTCCCTGGGTTATGGAAGTCACTAGAGAGCAGTCTACAGGCCCAAACAATGAGGTCCTTTGGCAAGGCAATTTTCCTGGTCACTGTACATTGGAACTAGCCTCAGATTCAGTTACATCACTCTGTGAATTTCTTATTTCATATTCCTTATTTCTGTTACCTAAATACACTACATATGCAAAGAATTCTCTACTTTGATTCAGTTATTTCAGCCTAATCTTTAGTAATTATGTTGCCATTAATCAATTGTTCTTAACAACTCCCTTAGGACACCCCCCCCATCTCCCTTCCCCAACAAAGAAAATTGCCCCCAAACTGCCTTAACTTGTACTGAGGTAAAGTATAATAACTCTTGTTGGGTGAGGAACAGACTAGTTTCAACATTTCTGCTATGATTACAGCATGTGCCGCAAATACAAAACTTTTGCAGAACTTTTCAGAGTGGGATTTTTATTAATTTTAAAAAGCACACTTTTATTATATTTAAAATCCATATACTTTGTTAAAGCCCCACAGAATCATTGCTGTGTTCTCAGTGGAAAAGATCATATAGACCCATAGTTCCAAAACCCTCACTGTACCAGTGAGGAAAGTGCTTGTATTCTGGTGGGTGACTTACCCAAGGTCACGCAGCAGGGATGGGACTGGCCCACCTGTGCCCGACCAGACACCCGCACCCCTAAATCAGTGTCCCTTCCACCCCACCAAACTCGTTATTTGCATAGCCAAGTGTTGTATGAGGAGTCCCCTTGGATTTGCCTAATAAATTCCTTGAAAGTCCAGTATTTAAAGAGGCTTTTTATTCAGAGAAGCAATTCACCATATAAAATAACAATTCATTAAAGAAACATGAGAAAAGAAACCAACTCAACAGCATTTAAAATTTCAATGGGCTAATCCACTCTCAATATGCAAAAGGTAACCGAGGAAAAGAAACATATTACTTGATCATTGATTAAAAATGAAAAGCTTCTAACCTAATGACAGTTTTTTACCACCTCTCCATGATTGTTTTCCACCTTAAAAAAAAATAGCCTTTCTATCTGTCTCCAAACCCCTTCAGATTAATTTAGCAGGCAATGCCTAGTGCCTGCCTCGAAGAGAATTCATTGATAATTTATGGAAATATCTACTATAATCCAGCGGAGATGACTTTTTTCCAGCTTTGTGCATCAATAGATAATCAAGGCCTTAAAGCAGCCTTAGCTTCCCATTACCTCAGGCAAAAGAATTCCTGAAAGCGTGCCTTGAGGGCACCTGAATTATATACTCCATTAGGAGAGGAAGGCTTTCTGCATTCCATGTGTAACACTCACCAGAACCTTTCCTGTTTATTTCTGCTGTATGAAAGCAGAAGCATTAGGAACAGAATTTTTTAAGTGAAGACTTATGTAGATACAATGGAGAAACCTTTCAAGCAGGAGCCAGATCACCCCCTTCAGTCCCTGGCAGTGACCTCTCCTGAATAAAAGGTTTCTATTACATCATTAGCTCAAGCCAAAAACAGCCTTGGCTTAATGCACAGTTTGTTCTTCCTACTGTTTTTAGGCAAATACAGCTACTTTGCTCCCATCTGGGAGGGAAATTACACTGCTGGGTTGTAATCTAAGACAAGATTTTCATTGGAAGCAAATGCTTTCAATCCAGTGTAAATACTGGTGCATGTTCAGAAAAGCCTAAAACAATAAACCCTGCTCCTTCCCGACACAAGTTAGGGAAATGGAGAAGATGGGGAAGGAGAGGAGCATAATAAAACAGACTATTCTAAAAGCAAACACGTTCATAGATTTTAATAAATTGTTTAACCTCTTCCACTTTCTAGAATTGAAAATTGATCTCGAAACGTCTCAACCTCAGAGGAAAGTCTAAATGGTCGATTGTACCTTTAGCATTCCCATTCACTCTGCAATTTGATACAGTCACCTCTATGCGGTCCCTGGAGGATTTATTTCCTTTTTTTATTTTTAAGATCACTAAACAAACTTGGAGAACCGCCGGCCGACCACATGGCAGCAGGCAGCGGCTCTGAACCACATTTGTAAAATGTCAGCAGTGACTTCATTCCTGGAGCTGACTTCTCCTGCCGCCAAATGAAGGCAAACTGAAAAGGTGGAAATAATCATAAAAATGATGCTAGTCCATAAACAAGCTTACAGCCTCATTAGGATAGCAGTAGGCTCCAGTGGGTGATTTATGCTCGTTTTGCTGATGCTATGAGGAAATGCCATAGGGCGACTTTAGCCAATTGCTAATGGTTTCTGACAGCTTCTTAGCAACTAGTGCAAGCAACGTTGTGGCGTTTGCTAGTGACAGAAACCGAAAATGTCATATTATCTGCCCATGTGTCATGAAGTCCGTGTGGCAATTAACTAGCAGGCCAGTGACTGAGGGGCCAGAGGCTCCCGAAAATGGCCTTTGGCTATGCAGTGGCAGCCGATGGGCTCAGAGGCACACACTGCCTGCACATATGCAACATTCTAATGCAGAAATCCACTTCCTTGTGACTTCCCGGCTCTGATGAGACCGGGCCACTCAAATCCCTTTTTTCTCCCTCACTCAAGTGAAACTCTGGGCTCCTCTCTCTCTCTCTTCTCTCTCTCTCTCCTCTCTCTCCTCTCTCTCCTCTCTCTCTCACTCTCTCTCTCTCTCCCTCGGCACCAGCTCAGGCCTTATGAGAGGACTCCAAAGCAATCTGCTTTGATATGATTATCCGAATGGCTCCTTAATTGGCAATACCTGGTTCTGTGCTTTTTGGACGCTGGATTCAAAGGTGCTAGCCATTTTTCTGCTCTCTCACAAATTAGTCTAAAAGGATTTAAGATCACTGAAGCAGACTCATCGCCTGTCAGATTGCTGGGAGCAGAGGAAGTCTGTGCAGCAACAAGACACTATGTAAAAAACACCAGGCTTCTAACAAGCAGGGAGAGAATCTTGGCCACACTTTTCAGTTTCCGAGCTATCAAAACCATGCACTATATGTCAAACTGTCAAACCTTTCAGCGTGGGCCATTTGCCCTTTCAAATAATATTTAAGAATTGTTTTTACAAAATTTTATAGGCCATGGTCTAGTGAAAGAGGCCAACCAACAAAGAAAGGAATTTGTACTACAATTCGTCTACGGACAATTTCTTGTGAGACCTGGTCTGTCCCTGCGGAGCAAGGCAGGTGACCTGTGGCAGCTCCCAGGCTGTCAGAGAGCTCAGATTTCAAACACGCTCGACTCAAACATCCCGAGTCGCCTATTTGAGCATGCCCAGGCATTTAGACTGTGCTATCTCGTGCCTTTCAAGGCAGGATAAAGCGGCATTTACCGTATTCAGGCCATTCAATGGGTCAGACTGACCGTGTCAGCAGGGGCTCCTCTCCGGCAGGTCACAGCCCTGCTCCCATTTTTATCCTCCTCCTGACTCCCTCTCTCCCCCCCAGGACTGCCCTTCCCCAAAACCCAGTCTGAGCCAGGCTAAAACAAAACCCCAAAGTGCCCAAGATTCACGTCACAACTGATAGGGACCTCCAGTCAGTGGGCCAGCAGGCATCAACAAAATGGGTTGTCTGCCAGAGGGTTCGTCACGTCACAGAGGCAGAACTCCTAATTAGGGATATGAACTTTCAACTGCCAGGGCAAATGAAAGCGTTGGGTTGTGGACCTCCTTCTTTTGCGAGAAGCCATCCCAGCTCCAAGACGATTCATTTACGATTTTCTATTGAGACCCCACAGTTGCCAGCCAGGTTCTCTCCTTAACTTTTGCTTTACTCATCTTCAAGTGTTTGGAAACAGAATGCTTATCCCAGAAATGGACGGAGACTCAAAACCAAGGCCATTTATAATCGCATCTTTCGATACGGAGTAAATTCTGTCATGTCTTGAAAGGTATCCAAACGGTCAATTCAAAACCATTCTTTAAGACTGTACAGCTCATGTTGTAAGGTGGCTAAATTTTCATCCAATATTTAGGGTTTCTTTTTTTCTCTTGTCTGTTTTCTCACACAGCACATCAACAAGAGAGAATACGGCATTTCACCCCTTACATAGCGTGTAGAACATTCCTGCCTTTCTAGGGGCTGCTGGTGCAAACATCCCATCAGTATGGAGAGGTCAGGTTTCTTTTGTAGTGGAGCTATCCGGGTGTGCCAGGTTGTTAGGAAGAATGTAAAACTACCCCAAACCCACTTCTCCAGATCATGGCTGTGTCTACTTAGCCAGAAGTCAGATGGGATAATGTTTCTGTGTTATGTTAAGAGGATAAATGGTGAGAATTATAGACAAGCCTTTCTCAGGAACCAGCTAAAATACTTCAGAGGTTATAAAGAAGTGTTTTGTCTTCATTGAGAATGTGTAATAGCTGCCAGAATGATTTTTCTAAAATACATATCTGATCCTATAACCCTGGCACTTCAAATGCTTCCGTGGCTATCATTTGCCTTCAGGATAAAGGTCACACTTTTTAGCCTGGCGTGGAAGGCCTTTCACGATCTCTCTCCTGGGTGTTTCTTCTGTGGGTTCCCCGTGTTCAGGGGTACTCACCGCCCCACCCCAATCCTGAGCCTGTTTGACCTTCTCACCGTCTCCCCGCAGGTACTGCTCTCACACCTCTTTGTGGTTCCCTGTGCTAGCCCCCTGGTAATGTCCTTCCTGGGAAGCTCCTTGGTGACCTTTTAGGCTCCACTCAACTGCCATCTCCTAGAAGAAGCACACACTGGACTCTCGCTGTTTAGTGATACCCCTCTCCAATCCCCAATTCTTCTTTTCCTGACATTCCTGCCTCCAAACACACATCATACTCTACCAAGACTGTTGATTTCTGTCGTCTCTGTCTCCTCAACTTGATTACAGGATATATGAAAGCAGGGACAGGGTCATTCTCCCCTCTAAGATGATCTAGTCTCAGGCTTACCCCAGTGTACAGGGTACAAATTTGCCAATTGGGTATTAAATGAATGAGCAAATGCATTTCTTTTTTTCACTGCATGGAGAAAACCACAGTTTCAATTTCCAGCTGTTATAATTCTTTTTGATACATACTTAAACTCCTGAGGAATATTCACGAAGGAAAGTCAGTTAAACTATAAGAAAACATAAAGGAAACACATTCTACAAAGCTGGGAAGCTTCCTTGGAATCTTTAAGCTCATCTTGGACAAAAGATGGATTGGGTTAAAGTATTGGAGTTCTTCATAATGCTTGCCATAGTCCCTCCCTCAAAAATGCGCTCCTACGTCCTTCAATTACAATTTAAAACTATTTACCTAATTAAAATTTCTTGCTGTTTGTCCATTTTTCCTGAGTTCAACTTCAAAAAATAAACCAAAAGTTTTGTTTCTCCCTACATTTTTCCCAATGAATTATATATATTACTTTTACACGTCTTCCAGTTTTATCATAGCAAAGAAACTCAACTGTCTCTGAGCAGAAAATTTCACCCTCAGCTGAGACTCCAGACTCAGATTATAGACACGGTGCTAAATACAAAACCTTAGAAACTCTGGCATTTCCTTGTTTTGCCAAGTCATGGATCAGTCTTTCCCATAGCATCATTCCTCCACACCTGCCTCAGCAATTTTTTTAGCAACAGGTTATCTGAGGACATTAGTATATGATCTGTTGACATGTCATAGATTGACATGTCATAGGGTCCTAGGAGACATTAGAAAGGGTTTTGTAAGACATACGAAAACCTACTATGACCTCTTGAGTTTTATCACACACTTTCAAGAAAAATGGAGCAGACTTCATATATCTTCAAATCTGCAGGCAATATACAAATACATAATAGTCTAAATCCAATGGTCAACTTTTAAGTTTAATTTTAAGTTAAGTTTAATTAGGGTTCTATTTTTTTTTTTAATTTTTTTAACGCTTATTCATCTGTGAGAGACAGAGAGAGACAGTGCGTGAGTGGGGGAGGGGCAGAGAGAGAGGGAGACACAGAATCTGAAGCAGACCCCAGGCTCTGAGCGGTCAGCACAGAGCCCGATGTGGGGCTCGAACTCAAAGACAGTGAGATCATGATCTGAGCTGAAATCGGACACGCAACCAACTGAGCCACCCAGGTGCCCCTAATTAGGGTTCTAGTAACTCAGCCTCCCTTTTGCATTTCTTCTCATCCTTAGGTGTTTAAGGATTCCTTCTTCTTAATTTAAAGTGATTTGCAGCTGATCAAAACAAAA
The DNA here is from genome assembly GCF_028749965.1 of Puma concolor. Taxonomy (NCBI): domain Eukaryota; kingdom Metazoa; phylum Chordata; class Mammalia; order Carnivora; family Felidae; genus Puma; species Puma concolor. The sequence continues at coordinate 57,038,146 of NC_141669.1, forward strand.
CAAAACAAAACAAAACAAAGGAAAGCACATTCTCCTATATTTTATGTTACCACCCAGGACTTTCCTGAAAATCCTGAGGTGGTTCCTTTGGAAACCAAGGTAAGGTGTTAGATGTTGGCACCTGTCACAGCAGTGTGAGGTTCTAAAAAGGGTGAAAGGAATGGCCAGTGCTACAGATACACTAAAGGCAGTGACTGAAAAGACAGAGGTAAGAAGAGTGGGGGAGAAGATTAAGAATAAGAAAACTTGGGGTGCCTGGGTGGCTCAGTCTGTTGAGCATCTGATTTCAGCTCAGGTCATGATCTCACAGTTCATAAGTTCGAGCCCTACATCAGCCTCTGTGCTGACAGCTCAGAGCCTGGAGATTGCTTTGGATTCTGTGTCTCCCTCCCTCTCTCTCTCTGCACCCCCCCCCCCCGCCCCGCTCACTCTCTGTCTGTGTCTCTCAAAAATAAATAAACATTAAAAAAAAAGAATAAGAAAACTTTTGGGGTGCCTGGGTGGTTCAGTTAAGCATCTGACTCTTGATTTTGGCTCAGGTCATGATCTCAGAGTTTGTGGGTTTGAGCCTTGCATAGGGCTCTGTGCTGACTGTGCAGAGCCTGCTTGGGATTCCCTCTCTCTCTCTCTCTCTTTCTCTCTCTCTCCGCCCCTCCCCTGCTTGTTCTCTCTCTCTCAAAATAAACATTAAATATATATATTTTAAAAAAGAATAAGCAAACTTTAAATAAACACATTGTTGGCCCTTATAAAAAGAAATGTCTAGGTACACTTCCTCAGATTGGCTTCACAGAGATTTGCCATGATGCTTTTCCTTTCTCTTTGAATTTAGGTCTGTTAAAGATGACAAATATTTGTTAATAGTTAACCACTGTGAGGGGCGCCTGAGTGGCTCAGTGGTTAAGTGGCTGACTCTTGATTTAGGCTCAGGTCATGATCTCATAGTTCATGGGTTCAAGTCCACGTCAGGCTCTGCACTGACAGCACAGAGTCTGCCTGGGATTCTCTCTCTCCCTCTCTCCCTGCCCCTACCTTGCTCGCACTCTATCTCTCTCTCTCAAAAATAAATAAACATTTTTAAAAAATCGTTAACCACTGTGAAATGAGCTCACAGCCTTATTCTGCCCTGTAGTGGACTCCTGACATCACAGAACCCTAAGAGAAGAAATGGAGATTCAGAGCCTGGAGAAAGTAACTCTCTCTATGAATATACTGCTTCCTTTTCTAAAGAGTGAACTGTTGCCTTTAAAAGTGAGCCCTATATGGGGTGCCTGGGTGGCTCAGTTGGTTAAGCATCTGACTTTGGTTCAGGTCATGATCTCCCAGTTTTTGGGTTTGAGCCCCATGCCGGGCTCTATGCTGACAGCTTGGAGCCTGGAGCCAGCTTTGGATTCTGTGTCTCCCTCTCTCTCTGCCCCTCCCCCACTCGCACTCTGTCTCTCCCACTTTCTCAAAGATAAACAGTAAAAAAAATTTTTTTTAAATGAGCCCTATATAGGTAACCATCTTTTGTGTAAGGGGTCACTCTTACAATTCACTCATTTGTTCTTTAACGAAAACGTATTGAATACTCACGATGTCCCAAACACTATGTGAACCATTAGAAACACTAATGGTGAACAAAATCAGGAACAGTCTTTGTTTCTATGGAGCTTTTCAGTTAGAGGGCACAGATGTTAAATGAAATAAACACAGTAATAAATGTACAATTGTCCTCCATCAGAAAGAAATGTAAATCTCTGAGCATGTGAAACAAAGGAAACTGACTTAGGAGGAATCTGAGCAGAATCTGAAGGATGGAGAAAAGTCAAGCAGGTATGGTGAGCAGACTAAAAGGGCAGAGAACAGAAAAAGTATTGCAGCATCTGCAAAGGCCCTGTGTCTGGAAGCATGGCACAACGACAGAATTGGAACCTGGGAAGGCAGGACAAGATGACATTGGAGAGGTAAGAGGAGCAAGAACACTTAGAGCCTCAGAGGCCACAGTCAGGATTTGGATGTTTGTCCCTAGGGTTCTGAGTAGCAACCCATGCACGTATTTCTATGGTGTCACCAGTGTCCTCTCCATTGCATGCCCCGATGTTACATAAATTTTACCAAATAAAGCCTCATTCCCCAGTGTCTCTTTCTAGTTCAGTCTAAAAAATACTTTGATTCCAGATTAAGACTGGGGAATGAGGGACAATGGAAAAGCAATGAGTCCATTCAGGTAGACCCCAATGTAGGCACAGATGACACTCTGAAGTTAATTTGTAACTAGGTCTCTTGGACAGTAGAACATATTTTCACATGGAAGCAAGTTAAGAATGGTTAGGTCTCAAGGTTTGCTCATCAAAGCCAACGAAATTCATCAAGTGAATAAAGTTCAAACTGACATCTGAGCCCTGGGTGCAAGAAGTCAGAAAGTGTAAGAAGAAGGAGGAAGATGAGTTTTTTCCTCATATTCCTGTATACAGAGTCAGCCTAGGAAAATATTAAAACACGTGTAAGTGCCTTTAGTATCTCCTTTTCTCTTTGTCACTTCCATTGCACAGATCCATCTCCTGGAGGCTCTAAGTAGCCCAATGCCTTGGAGAGGCACGCGGCCTCCTCCCACTGTGGACGCCCCACCCAGATCTATCCTCTTCTTGCTCTGAGCTCACACTTATCATTCCCCAACAACCAAAATACCCAGCCTTTGAATCTAGTTGATCTAAGCCAGACTTTAGGTAGAAAGCCATCTGAAAGCACTAATTGGTTGGGACTAGGCAGGAATAACTGATGCCCCCTCACCTTCCCAGAAATGTTGGCACTTTGAAAAGGAAATTCGTTAATGCAAATGAATCTTTAAATGGCAGAATTTCAGGTAGAGTAATAAATAAAGCTTAAAAAAAATTTTTTTTTTTTAATACAGCTGCTGTTGGGAAAGTTTTGTTGTTGTTTTAAGCCACAGATGCCAGGGGCGCCTGGGTGGCGCAGTCGGTTGGGCGTCCGACTTCAGCCAGGTCACGATCTCGCGGTCTGTGAGTTCGAGCCCCGCGTCGGGCTCTGGGCTGATGGCTCAGAGCCTGGAGCCTGTTTCCGATTCTGTGTCTCCCTCTCTCTCTGCCCCTCCCCCGTTCATGCTCTGTCTCTCTCTGTCCCAAAAAAATAAATAAACGTTAAAAAAAAAAAAAAAATTTAAGCCACAGATGCCAGCCTTTCAGAAGAGCCCCAGGATCACCTTCCAAACTTGTCATTACACCCCACCGCTCTCAACCACTCCACCCTTGTTCATCCCTGAAGACATTTGGGAAGCCATGCCTTTTTTACTGTTCTCAGTTTTTCTTTTTCTTTTCTCCACAGAGATTGTGGTGACAGTAAATGGGTCCTGGGGATGCACAGCAAGGAGACTAGGAGTGAGAGATCTTGGTTGAACACTTGTGTGTATACGTAAGACATTTGTACAATCTGGGTGTTTATAACTTAAGGATTGCCAACCCATTGAAATAAATTTGCAATCACTCCTTTACTACAATTAAATGCATTCTATTAAGCATCTATCACTTCACGATTCTTCACTGAGAACACAAATAATGCATAAAACACAACAGGGTAAAAAACATGAAAAGAATCCAATTAAATAACCAAGACACAGAATGAAAATGCTTACTGGATTTTTGTGCAATACAAAGAAAATCTCTTGAATTATTTTAATATGCCATCGATGGAATTAAGGGAAGAAATAGGACTTTCTAAATTCATGGAAAATAAGACTTGTCAGTCAGAGTTGGTCATTATTCAAATTTGTAGTTTACTTAAGATCTATTTTATGTAAGTATTTTTACAAGTAAAGTGGACAGATACACGTGCACCAAGAAATCAGCTAAATTTTCCAAGTTTTTTTTTTTTAATCATTGTACTTTGTTCTTTTGAGATAGGAATACCTTTTTCTAGTAATTCAATATGACTTTTTGACTTGAATTCCCCTCAGGGGAACAACAGCAAATTAGTTACCTATCCACAGAGGACAAACAGCAATGATGAATAGGAAAGAAAAAAAAGCACAGATTTTTACTCATTTTTCAACCATTCAGCATTTTTTTTTTTTTTTTTTACGGCTAAACACCATGGAAAATCCCTGCAAAAACAGCATAACTTCTTAATGAAGTCTTAGAAACTTCAGGATGTGAGTGCACTGCAAAATATTACTGAAACCTTTGTATTTATACCAACAGTAAAACAAAATGGAAATCCCCCCATCGTTTTCTAAGGAAAAAAGAAAGAAAATATGCTTACAACTGCAAAGGTAAAACAGTACAGAAGTCATAAACTTTTGTTTTGAATCAACATCTCAGAAAGCATTTTAGGAACTAGTACTTTACCTTTTTAATGTTATAGCAATGCATGACAAATTCCTCGCGATATTCTTCCCCAAATATATAAATCATATATTAATGAATGGTCACAAAATTCTTTTTAACCATGAAAATAAATAAATCTCTTAGTAAAAACAAAAGCAGAAAACAAATGCCACACATGGGATCTTATAGACAGGCACACACACACACACACACACACACACACACACCATTTATTTCTGTGAGATCCTCAAACCTTGCCATATAATTTATTTTTAAACTTCAACATATTCTGCATGTGTGCATGTATATATGCACGTGTGCGTGTGTGTATATATACGTACGCTTACACAGACAAGATAACATTCATTTATCAAAGAGGTCACTTCTCCAACAAACTTAATTATATAGAATACATTTGAAAAGAAGGATTTAAAAAAAAAGTTCCTGACATGCAGATTAGAAGTGGTTGAATTGGTTCTCAACTTTGGCTACACATAGAATCATGTGGTAGTTTTTACAACTCCTGATGCCTCCACTCTACCCAAGACCAATTAAATTAGTATTTTGGAGGGTGAGATCCCAGCATTAATGAGTTGTAAAGCTCCAAGATGATTAAAATGTACAGCCAAGTTTGAGAACCAGTGGATTAGAATCACAGATTATATGTGGCAAAGCTCATATATTTTTTACAGAGAAATGACCATAAGACCTTTAATCAGAGAATTGTTATGTGTATTTTAGATGAAGTTTTCAAAGGTTTACTCATCGGGTTTCCTGCCTCATAGTTTGTAGACTGAGAGTTTTATAATAATGTAAGATGATAAAAAGGCAAAAAATAAGAACCTAAGAAGCATAGCACACTAGGGCCCTTTAGCATAGGGGAAAACAGCCCTATAAATGCCACAGAGGCGGTAAACAAAGAAATATGTAGCATAGTGCCATAAATCAAATATCTACTGAGTTTTAAAAATTCTTTAAGGGGCGCCTGGGTGGCGCAGTCGGTTAAGCGTCCGACTTCAGCCAGGTCACGATCTCACGGTCCGTGAGTTCGAGCCCCGCGTCGGGCTCTGGGCTGATGGCTCAGAGCCTGGAGCCTGTTTCCGATTCTGTGTCTCCCTCTCACTCTGCCCCTCCCCCGTTCATGCTCTGTCTCTCTCTGTCCCAAAAATAAATTAAAAAAAAAAAAAAAAAAAGTTGAAAAAAAAAAAATTAGATATGATACGGTGTATGTGTAGTCCGAAAACATTTTCCTAAAAATGCCCTAAATTTTTTAATATTTAAAAAAGTAAGATTCTGTTCATCTGGACCACATCATTCTTAAATGGCCGCAGATAAACCAGGATAACGTGTGTATGTTCCGTAGAAACTTTTCACGTGTCTGCCCTCACTTCACTGGTCTGCGTAGCTAGACGGAGCCTGTGCTTTACTCAGGGCACTGGTCTATCTTCTGACCCTCCTGGCTTCCTGGGGATCTTCTCTCAAGGTCTTCATGGGCTCGTCATCCCTTTTCATCTGCTCTCAGTACATAAGGAGGTAGGAGGGAAGGGCATGGTGTGTGCAGGAAGGGTGAGGAGGCAGCTGCAGGGCAAGTGTGGTTTGGTGGAAGAAGTACCCCCTGAGGCAGGTAAGGTAAAAGTTGGAGCAAGAGGGAATGCTGTGGGCCAAGGGGGAAACAAACAGAGGGCATTCTGTACAGAGAGGTTTCTTTGCATTCCAAGTAAAATGGAACTAGGTTGTAAAATGTATACTGGGAAGTCATTAAGAATTCAAGTGATGTTGGGGCGCCTGGGTGGTTCAGTCGGTTAAGCGTCTTTCGCTCAGGTCATGATCTCATGGTTTGTGGGTTTGAGCCCCATATTGGGCTCTGGGCTGACGGCTCAGAGCCTGGAGCCTGCTTCAGATTCTGTGTCTCCCTCTCTCTCTGTCCCCGCCTTCCCCCCCCTCCCCCAGGTCATGCTCTGTCTCTGTCTCTGTCTCTCTCTCAAAAATAAACACTAAAAAATTAGTTTTAAAAAAGTGATGTTAAGTTTACTTAGAAGGAAAACAGGCAAGAAAGTTGGAGTAAAAAAAATGAAAGCTTGTTTTTTTCTCTTATTGTAAAACCATCTGAAAATCCAACCGTTTCTGAAAGAAAAGGTTTGAGAATTACTGGCATCATGTCTGTTATTCCATCTAAACTTCTCTCTGATTATCCAAGACTTCGGTTCTTTGGTAGAGTTTCTGTGGCACACATAAAGTCACTCGGCTAATTAGGGACAGGCGTAAGGTGCTGACTTGCTTTGGTGGGCATGGTAAGGATGAAGGAACTTCTACAGCAGTGCTGCTCCTAAGGTAATGTACTTACGAAGCACCAGGGATCCTGTTAAAATGCAGTTCCAGATTCAGAGGGGCGGAGCCTAAGATTCTGCATTTCTAACAAGCTCCCAGGCGCTGTGGATGCTGGGATGCAGGTCCAGGGACCACAGTGTGCATTGTAGCAAGGTTCTGGAGGATCTTCCCCTCTAGGCAAATAAAGCTAGGAAGTGTTGGATGTGTGCAGGTGCCTAGTTACAGTGGAAGGAGGGACAGTCTCCCCTCACTGCACACGGCGAGGACTGGCCCCACACCCAGTGGACAAGAATGGGGAAAAGGCTGTTCAGGTCCTCATTTTGAGCATAACCTCATGATGTCTCTAGGACTAACCAGAGAATCAGAACAAGTCAGGATGTCTCCAAGGGACCGCTCGCCTTTCTGTTAGTGCCACAGCCCTCTCTCTTCCTTCATCTCCTCAGCACATGGAACACCTCACTTCTTGCCCCGGAGGTAATACCGGAGAACAGTTTAGTCTCTGGAGTCGGATTGTCTAGGTTCACCGCTTGATAGCTGCGCGACCCTGAGCGAGTTACTTAACCCCCCCAAGCCTCTGTTTCGCCCCTCTGGAAAAAATAAGCATAGTAATAGTACTTATCTCTGAGAGTTATAGAATAGATGAAATAAAATAAGCTGCATAAAACGCTGAACGCATCACCCAGCAGCGCTGGCTTAGCTCAACAAATGCCCGTTGCTGTGGTTGTTTTGCTACCGAGGACTTTCTCTGAGCCCCGCACCGTAAGCAGGGAAACAATCACGGCCACTCTCGTCATGTCTCCCCATTTCCACCATCCCTTTCTCATTCCTAGAAGACACTTTTCCAAAATGTATACACCCATTCTCCTAGCACTGCATATCATTTTAATGTTTTCTTTTCTTTTTCCCCCCCAAAGAGTCCTGGAGTGACTTGTGTGCTTCAGAGGAAAATGGGTGGACGGTGCTACCTAACCCCCCCCCCCACAAGACACTGGCAGCCTAGGGCTGGACAGTGATACACTGGAAACAGTTTTATTAATGCAAGTTCTCATCCCCCACACAACATAGGTCAAGTCATAATACCTTGTCCTCTGTTCTCCAAATAACATTTCCGTGGTAATTAATAGTAAAGGCTTTTGGTTTTAATTTACAAATATGGAAACTCGTTATACCATCTAAGAAAGTATCTTTAAGGTCTAGGACAAGTGAGATGCACTATAGAAAAATGGGGGCGCCTGGGCGGCTCAGTCAGTTAAGCATCTGACTTTGGCTTAGGTCATGATCTCACCGTTTGTGAGCTCTAGCCCAGCTTCAGGTGTGCCCTGCCTCTCTTTCTCTCTCCCTCTCTCTCTCCCTTTCTCTCTCTCTTTTCCTCTCTCCCTCCCCCTCTCTCACTTGCACCCTCTCTCTCTCAAAAAAAAAAAAAAAAAAGGTGGGGGTAGATTTAAAACAAGAAGAAGAAAAAAAGCTAATTTTCAAGTATGGTCCATGTCTTATCTAGACAGCAAGAATAACAGTAATAATAAAAACTAACATTTATTGAGCACTTACTAGACACTTGAAACTGTTTGGCCTTTATTTTTCATTGATTAATCCTCAAAAAAAGTTAGAAACCGAGGTTACTTATGGTAAAAACAAAGTTTTTTTAAAAAGTCAATTTCTCCATATTTAAAAAAATCCTTCGAGGCATCTGGATGGCTCAGTCAGTTGAGCATCTGACCCTTGATTTCAACTCAGGTCATGATCCCAGAGTCACGGGATCGAGCCCCACACCAGGCTCTGCATTGAGCATAGAGTCTGCTAAAGATTCTTTCTCTCTCGTCCTCTGTTCCTCCCCCACTCTCACAGGCGTGTGTGTATCCACCCATGCTCCCTCTCTCTCTAAACAACAACAACAAAGTCCTTCCCTTGTTGTTGTTGTTTTCAAACTGTTTTCATAGCCAATAAAAACAACTCATACTTACTGACAATGATGAGCTCCATGGAGAATACATACTTTACTGAGTGCTTTTCTGAATTACTTCATGGCATGCTTGCAATGGCCCCAGTGTACAGATAAGGAAATAGAGCTCACTATGAATTCAAAGCCAAATCAGATTCAAAGCTAAACTCCTAACCATTCCAGAACTACTCTCTCCACTTAACCCATGACATTAGATAACAATCAAGATGCATTTCTTTAACCTCTAGAAAGATCTTCTCGAGCAGTAATGGTGTCTTTTCCCATTGCTGCATGCTGTCCACAGCCAGCACAAAGCCTAACCGATAGTGCAGACTTCATAAACATCCCCTGAATCATACTCTTTCTACTGAAGTCAGAGAAGGAAGAGACACGAAGTAAGGGGGCCACACAGGTCTTCCTTAGTCAAAGATAACGGAAGAGGTTAAATATGAAAACCATCTCTGAAGTGTACAAGGAAGAAAACAAATACCAAGTGTATATAGATCCAAAGAAAGTACGCAAGAACGGGAGGATGCCAAACAGCCGCACTGCAAAAAAGGGAGGCAATTGTCCTGAATGTGCCTCCAAAAACGAAAGGAGAAAATCCTACAGAAAGACTTGATGTAGGGTATGAAGTTGAGTTACCAGCCATCAGCATGCAGAGGGGAGCCCTGAGCTACCTAGAGTACAGCTCTGTCCCTTGCTCAGGACTTAAAAGTGGCCATCTATGAAAGGACAGGGACAATAATGAACTACAAAGCGTACGTTTTCCAGCATCACACGAATGGTTTTCAAGTGTGCCTCCACACCAGAAACCCGAAGTTCTGTTAGTAGGAATGCAGGGAGGAAACTGCCCTCTCTGCAGACCACCATGCATTCTATGAACCTGGGAAGTCCACGCTGAATGGGCCACGGCAGAGAGGAAGAGGGGAAAAGGGACTGACCGCAAGCTCGCAGGAGAGTTTATTTTCTCTCACCGTTTATGTATCAAAGAAAAGAAAGTCTCCTCTCCAGGAGGGATACAGAAATGCAAACAAGGTTGCTTGGGTGAAACACCAGCCTGGAACAGAAGACACTCAGGCTGCCCCCCACCCCCAGGGGGGCAGCATTCCACATCCACCGGGGTTTTCAGTGATGACATCACCTGCATGGTAATCTGAAATCCACCCGGGGCAAGAAGCAAGTAGCAGAATCCAGGAACTATTCTCATCTACAAAAGGCAGAAATCGTCTTTCCCCACAGAAAGGATGTTAGTCTTTACAGCACTCTGCACCTCGTTTCTTCTCCAGCCTGTTCTCATCTCATTCTGAGCTCCTGCAGCTGCCTCTACAGAAAGTCTACCTGGCACCCAGGCCCCCCTGGGTTTCCAGCACAATCATCCCACAGACACTGGAGGAGTCAGAGTGGCCTCGGCTCCATGATGCTCCCCTGGACCTAGATTCACAGCAGCAACTGCTGTCCTGTAGCTTAAATAACCCCATCCACCACCCCCTCCTCATGCAGATAAGATCTTCAGGCGTGGGCATGACTCTGGATTCCCTGCTCTGCTTTTAGTCCTCTTCTGGGCCTAGTCTTGACCCCAAAGGCAAGCTGGCTGGGAATCTCTACTCTCCTCCCCTCCCCCAGCCCCTGCCGGTCTTCTTTGCCGGGGCTAAATACTGCTCCCGTGAAGTGCCAGCTGGAGGGGATTCTCTCCCTTGAAAACAGACCTCAGAACTCCAATCCCAGCCCTGCCTGCCTTCTGAGTTGGCCTGTGGCCTAGAATTCATTGCTGCTGGTCCCACCTATCAGACCGGGTATCCGAGATGCCAGGCCTGAACTTGCTGCACCCTTTGGACGCTATGTCTTGGACCACCCAGCTGCTGCCGCAGAGGCCAGCTTTCATATTCAGGTTAGGTGCTCCAAGTCCTCATTCCTTTCAGTCACGAAAATGCTTCAGCCCTGCCCCAGCCTCCTCTTGCTTGCTGCCCAGTGGCTCTGTGTCACTGAGATTCTAGCAGGGCTCCTAAGCCTCAGCGTGCCCTACCTTCTTCCTATCTGGCATGCCAAACTGGGAAACAGCCCCAAATCGCATCCATTCAAATCCCGATGGTCTGTGAGAGCACGATTTCCGGATTGGATGCTGAAAGGGATGTGGGGAAACATGGCCATCCTCTCTGTATCTCATTTTTCTTTCCAGAAACCTCTGAAATAACTCTCCCTGAGTCAGGCATCCCCACCATATTTGGGGCAACAAGTCTCCTCCCTAGTAGAGACAACCGAAGGAAAGGACAGACTGGCGCCATCCAGTCTGAGCAAAAAGACTGCTTGAAAGCTGTATGGTGGGTCACCACAGGCCCGAAGCTAGGCAGCTGTCTGCTCTCTGGTCAAAAAAAACATGAGTATGATTAAGTTTTAAAAACACATAATCAGGGGTGCCTGGGTGGCTCAGTCAGTCGAGCATCCAACTCTTGATTTCGGCTCAGGTCATGATCTCCTGGTTCGTGGGATGGAGCCCCATGTCAGGCTCTGCACTTAGAGCAGAACTATCAGTTCTGTTTGGGTTTCTCTCTCTGTCTTTCAAAAATAAATAAATAAACATTTAAAAAAATGCATAGTCATAGGGGTGCCTGGGTGGCTCAGTCAATTAGGCGTCGGACTCTTGATATCTGCTCAGGTCATGATCTTGGGGTCATAGGATCCTAGGTGTGGAGCCTGCCAGCGATTCTCTCTCTTTCCCTCTCTCTCTGCCCCTTCCCTGCTCACACACACTCTCTCTCTCTCTCTCTCTTAAAATAAATAAGTACAAATTTTTAAAAAAGAACTTAAAAAAATACATATTGGGAAGATAATCTCCATCAGAGAAGCCTAAACACTTTCTTTTTTTTTTTTTTTAAGTGTTTTATTTATCCATGAGAGAGAGACAGACAGAGCATGAGTGAGGAAGAGGCAGCACAAGAGGACACAGAATCTGAAGCAGCCTCCAGGCTCTGAGCTGTCAGCACGGAGCCGATGCAGGGCTCAAACCCACGAACTGTGAGATCATGACCTGAGCCAAAGTCAGACACTCAACCGACTGAGCCACCCAAGCGCCCCTAGAAGCCTAAACACTTTCAAGGCATGGAATATAACTATTTGGAGCCATGTTAGCATGAAAGAAAGGATGAAAACCAAAATCACGCTGAGCTAAGTGATCATGTTAATTCCCTCTCTTCTACACATGCTTGTTTTCCTCATTTTGTTTTGTTTTGTTTTTTAATGGGAAAGTGGGTGTTTGGAGCCTGGGCTATTTGAATGTGGAATGACGGTTCCAGGTCTTCCTAAACTTAACAGTGAATCAGGGGCAAAATCCCAGATGTTCACACAGTGATTTCACAACATCAAGCCACATTCTTATCTTTCCAAGTTCCACAATTCCCCAAACATATGTAGTCATGACTGACCTACAGGTCAGAGCCCGGGTCTGAAGTTCCAGGCCAGTCACTATTGTCTGTGTGGCTTTGTGAAGTGACTCAATTCTACTAAGCCTCCATGCCACCATCCACAAAGGGCTAGTGGGAATAAGGAAGTAGCTAATTCAGAGGGGTGTTGTAAGGAGCAAGTAGAATAACATACAGGAAAACTCTCGGGAAAATTGTGAAATATTGTAAAGAATGCCCCTTCTTTTTTTATGTTTATTTATTTATTTTTGAGACAGAGAGAGAGAGAGAGAGAAGTGGGGGAGAGGCAAAGGGAGAGAGGGCGAGAATCATAAGCAGGCTCCACCCTGTCAGCGCAGAGCACGATGTGGGGCTCTAACCCACGAACCATGAGATCATGATCTGAGCTCAAGTTGGATGCTTAACCGACTGAGCCACCCAGGTGCCCCCAAAATGCCCCCTCTTGAGGAGAACTTCCAGGATCTGCTAAGAGAGAGGTAGACGCATTTTCCACGTGCAAATAATTATAGCCGGTATTACAGCATATTTCCATGGCCTGCGTATATACCAGTCATTCCCGCTAATTTATTAACTCTGTGAGCACAGTAAATAGGTCTTGTTCACCACTGGACATCCTCAGGGCCCACCACTAGCAGGCAGCCAGTGTTTGCTGAATTGATGGCTGACTGAAATCATAAACTTATTTAGATTTATGTGGAGTTAATGGGGCAGGGGGTGGGTGAGACGACAGAAAAGCAACTTCACAGTTTTCGTTTCTCTACAGAAAAAAAGTTAAATTTCTTGTCTGGAGTTAGTTCCACTCTCTCCATATGTGTGTAATATACAGAATTCATGATTAGGAAAATTTAACAAAGAATTTGGTCATGGATTCCAGGCATTTGCTAAATCCTCCTTTCTATACAAGGAGAGCTCTTTCTTACCTATGGAACAATTGATTGATTGGTTGATTCAACCAACTGAAAGGAGAGGAAAGGCCGAGGACACCTCTCACATCAGGCCACTCTGTCTGTCACAAGCAAACTAAAGAAGTGTGATCTTCATCAGCCTGCTTAAGCCTATATTTCTATACAGCCCACACACCGCCACCTACATATGCACCACAGGAAACAAAGAGATGGCTAGAAAATCATCCTTAGCTGAAATTCTACTCATATTGCCACGAAGCAAAATATAGACAGATGATCCACTCGTATCTTCATTCTCTCTCTCCTTCCATCTGCTTAAATGGGTGTGATTAAGTGCTGTATGGGTCAGTCACAGTAGAAGCAGTTAAAATGATCATTTTACATTTAATGAAGAACATCACTATTTTCAGCTGGCCCTATTTATTAGAAAGTACATTAGAGAGAGCATGACAGTGGACTGTTTGGTTTACTGTTGGGGGGGCGGTCATCAGGCGCCACAAAAGGTGGGATCAAATGGCCAGGAATATTTTGTCCCTGGTCATTTGTAATGAATGGAAATTGACATCATAACGTGGATATATTTTTTTATGCACTCCACAGAGAGGCTGTGTGAAGAGTGATTACAACTTCTTGGCTTAATGTATTACTATTGATATGATGGTGGAAGAAAACCAAGATCATTTTCCAAAGATATAGTTGAAAAGGGGAATTCATTTATAAGGAAATAGCTACCACAATAATAATAATAATAGCTACCAAGACTTGAATCCCTCGGTCCTTAAGATGACTCGGGGTCCAACACATAACTGTAAAATAAGGTACAAATATTATAGTTAGGAATACAGCAAGGCCCCACATTAAACTGGTAGAGGATGAATTACAACAGATGGAATCAGAGTATGCATTCTTGTTCAAATACTAATAATCATATCACTGGGAGAGTGGCAGGGGGATGAGGAGAGGCTTGAGTCCCAGACTCAATGGTAAGTACAAGCGTTTCTGTTAATACCAGCTGCCTTATGGTGTTAAGAGATAGCAGGTGATCTCTTAGACAAGCTAGTCTTATGTAGTTTAGGTTTTTTTTTAATGTTTATTTATTTTTGAGACAGAGAGAGACAGAGCATGAATGGGGGAGGGGCAGAGAGAGAGGGAGACACAGAATCGGAGGCAGGCTCCAGGCTCTGAGCCATCAGCCCATAGCCCGACGCAGGGCTCGAACCCACGGACTGCGAGATCGTGACCTGAGCTGAAGTCGGACGCTTAACCGACTGAGCCACCCAGGTGCCCCATGGAGTTTAGGGTTTTAATACCATGGGTCATATGCTTATGTGTTTATGCTACACAGGCCTTTCTTCCAGGCAACAATGTCCCAGAGTCTACCCCCAAAGTTTAAAGGCCACCTTGGTGGGACATCAGCTTTCTCTGTTTCCTCTTTATGAAGATGGGGTATGCCTGCATGGGAATGGGTGACATGACTTATCCAAAAGTAAGGGTGCAGTAACAGGCCCCAAAATGTGTTCAACAATATAACTAAGAAGATGCAACTCTCCTTAGAGCAATGAGACAAGCTTCCAATCTTTTGAATAGGAAAAAGAAAGAGTTTTCCAACTGATATTCCAAGCGTCCAACAGTCACCACGTAACTGCAATTTTCACTAGCATCCATGTGGGATGTCTGGCCGTCACATAGGACAGCCAACAACCAAGAAGTTCTGCACCAACAACCAAGAAGTTCCCGGGGCCTCTGCTCTGGGGATCTCTAGGAACAAGCTGATGGAGGCTGGGAATGCTCAGCTTGGAATCCACTGGAGACTTGCATACAGGAATGAACATTTGCATTCTCCTGACAGTCTTCTCCTGCTGGACCCAGCCAGATGAGAACAGCGATTTTCTTAGCTTTGTGCCCAGGAGGCAGTCTCTCAAAAGCAAGGCAGAAAAGGCAACCAAGTAAAAGAGGGATCGACCATGTTTGTGCAGTGCTGAATGTAGAAAATGGAGCTGGGTTAGAAATTGAGACGTCAGCACTCCAGAGTCCCACTTCAGAAAACTGCCAAAGAAGTGTGCATCCTGCATTCGTGGACCGAAACAACCTGCAGGCATAGCCTATTTTCTCACTCCCTCCTACAGAACACGTGGAGTTGTGTCTACAAGGGCAGTGACAGTTCACACAGACAGAAAGGTGTCTGTGGCTGTGCCTTTTGTCTTTGTAGGGCTTGCTTATGTTAGAGGCCCCTCTAGCCACCTTCCACTTGGCCTTCCCCCATCACATACACACACAAGTAAGTGAGCGGATGCTCACTCTTTGCAGTTTAACGAGCTACTTTCCTGTAGATCTGAATTCACTGTACTACCAGCAGTTTTAACAGATCCATTATTAACCATCTACAATATACTGTAGTTCCACGATGTTGTTCACATTCTAGCACGATAGGCGTTCTCTTCATCAAGGGTCATTTGGCTGGTGTTGGTAATTTTTCTGTGTGTTATGTATGCAATGAGCAGGGGAGAGGAACCCAAATATGATCACTTTCATCACGGGCTTAAGGGCGTGTACCAAGCCCCCCCCACCCTGCCCCCGCTGCCATCACGAGAGTGGAGAACCAGAGCTATCACTATCGATGGCTGTCAAGCAAGTTTTGAAAGCCAGAACTTGGTAACCCCCAGCCATGCATTCTCACAACATTTCTTGGCCTAACTTGATAGATTGATTCTGAAAACATACACTAATTTTTTAAATGCAAAACAGACCTGCTTGTGTTAGGGCCTGCACAAACAGAGGACTAGAAGAGTGGAAACAGCATAAACAATGTTGTTTATATCCGAGGCCTGAGAAAACCGCTGCCCTTTCCTCCAAAATTGCAGGAAGTATCAGAGTAACCCCCACCCATTAAGGTGGAATCAGAACCATATTTTCCACAGGAATGGACACGATTTTTCAGATAGAGTGACATTAAAGGACCTTGGAGCAGCGGCAGGATTAAGAAAGGATGGGTTTTCCTCTAACCTGCAATCGCAAAGGCAGAACCTCCCGGCCACAAACAATGCTGAAAAGTTAAAACTAAGTGCCACCGAACACAGCAAAAGGGCAGATGTGGAGAAACACTGACCGTTTTCATTGTTCTCCTTCACTTTTGACCTCCTGTGAAGGCATAAGACGGGTTCCTACAGTTGAGTACCTAAAAGGAGACTTTTACTGCATCAGGGGTAACCAGCCATGTGATCTGAGCCCTGAAGTTTTAGAATCACATTGGACTAGACCTGCTTTATTCCTTGTTAATATCGGTTGGCTTCCTTAATACATTTCTCCATTTTTAAAATCGTTGTTGTTTTAACGGAACTATATTTAAAAGCAAGCAACAGGAAGCTTTTACTTGGGAAGCTGAGGTCGAAGCGCTCAGTGGCAAACAATGAACCAGGGAGATAAAGATTCAACGCAAATGGTTGGGAACAGACCCTTGCTAGTTTCCTGCCAGGGTCGACTTGTGAGCATGTGCGAGGCCACGATACGAACTAACAGTGCTGGTTTGCTTTTATTTACTCCAATTTATTTGTTCCTGTGAGAACCCCTATAAAAACAAAGTGTGGGGACAAACAATGGAAGCCTTGCCATCTCCTCCTTGCCAGGGTTTTTATTTTCCACATTATCAAATGTTTTCATCAGTGGAGTTCAGCCCATTCATTCAACCCTGTGAATCACAACCCAGATCATATTGCATCGGGGGAAGAAAAAAACCAATGCATTGCCTGTATCAGTGAAAGAAGAAAGAAAGAAATGTTTCCCTATCATCTACTCCCTTTGATACTTGCAAACAGATTTGTGGTCCTTTGTGATGCCCTAGGACAGATGCTTGGCCCCAAACAGTCAAGCAAACTAGAACTTTTAAAGAAGTCAGCTTGCAATTCCATAACATAATTTTATCTCCATTCCCCTTTCTGGCCTCCTTCTCCAAACAGGTATCCATGTCAAAGGAGAACTCTTGAGTTGGGGGTTTGTTTGACCTAGGTCACACAAAGGTCAAGCTTTTCACCAGTTGTTAACACAAAGCTTCCAGCCAACCCACCCTCCAAATCCAGCTACACAGTCTGTTTCCATCTGCAAATGCGCTATGCACATTGGATTTTTCTCAGTTTTGCAGGAACTAACAATCCCTTCACTGTGAAGTGGTCTCAGTGACAAATAAATAGGTCAAACACTCTTCGGTGAAACTGTAGGCGCTGAATTTGCCAAATAGGGAAATGTAATGGATTTTGACTTTTTCATTTTTAAAAAGGCTTTTTAAAGTGTTATTTTAAAACCAGTTGAACAGATTGCTTTATTCCTTTATGGAACTTCAAGGGATGCTGTCCTTTAAGCAGTTTTATGCAATCCAAACTATATTTTTGCCTTTCTGAAAGAGATCAATATTTATTCAGATTGATTTTTAAGATTTACATGTGAAAAATAGATAAAATTGGATCAAATATAAACCAAAACTAATTCTGTCAACTCCCATGAAAGTCAATAAAGCCGAAATAAATTTAGCAGATTTCATCTACCTGCATTTGAGAATTGTTTTACTTCATTATTTCTTATAAACTTACTGAGCAGAAATTTGCTTAACTCTTATCCAAGCTTCTCTTACTGAAACAATAAGGCTCTCTATGGAATATTTTGCACTTGAATATTATCACCAGGATAGCATATGGCAAACTAGCGGTAGGCAGTTTATCTTCATCCTCTTTGTAAGCTAAAATTAGCACAAT
Source organism: Puma concolor (assembly GCF_028749965.1). Lineage (NCBI taxonomy): Eukaryota > Metazoa > Chordata > Mammalia > Carnivora > Felidae > Puma > Puma concolor. The sequence goes on from NC_141669.1 coordinate 57,055,801, forward strand.
GTGTTTGCAGCGTTCTACACTTGACTCGGGCGGGCCAGGGTGGTATTCTCCACAAGGCCATGCTTGTTCCACATCCTGCTAGCTTCCAATATTTAAGCACACTGGTTGAAGGCTTATATTAACAACACAGATACATTTTAATGCAATAAAACCTCAAAATAGCACCAACGATGAAAAGTAAACTTGCTGTATTAGGAATCAACCTGAAAAACCTTCCTTCATCTGCTTCCTAAAATATATAGTGTTTCAACTACAAAGTAGTTCAAATGTTTACAGAGGCTAATTGTACCAAGTGGGATATATACACAAGGCTCCAAAGGCAAGAAACAATTACCTTCTTAGACAACTGAGGCTTATTTTTCTACTTGTTTACCATATTCAGTTTTTCTTGGTAGTTCGTTCCTGATGCTAAAAAATGCACTGTTGCTAAGAATTTAGTGTGTGCTTTCACAGGATTAAATGAAGGTGATCTGCCAATGGAAAGAGCTTACTCTTTAAACAGGAAAGCAGCTACTGGCTGGCTCTTTGAAAGGATTACAACACAAACAATGATTTTAAAAACAATGGAAGCGGTTCAAATAATACATCCCTTTTAGCTGGCCTGTAGCAGTGTAATCTTCTCATCAAATAGTTAAAAACAAAACAAAACAAAACTTGAGGAAAAAAAACTTGAGGAAGAATTAACTTTAGGGAACCCAAACTGGCAGGTAGGCAGCGGAAAGATATTTACATGAGGAAGAGAGAACACCTCTATCTCTTAATGCCATTTAATAAAACTGATGTTATGTTAACAAGATTTTGCTGAAAATTTCACTAACCAATATCAGACTGCAGCTTCTATTATGTCTGTGTGCTAAGGGCTATGTATGCAGCTTGCTATCAACAGATTATATCCAAGATGACAAATAAATGTTCATATTGTCAACTGATTTATATCAAAAGATATAAAAAAAAGTCTTCATCACTTCTTGAAAGGAGAAAAAAAAAGGATAATTTCTCAAAAGCTTACTGTATACTTGACCTAGTCATATTATTCTCAGAAGTCTACATTTGAAAAAAGGGGGGAAAAACGTAAGTCTTCCCTAAACATTGTAAGGCAACTTCATATATGATCTAACTAAAATGATATTTCACTTGACATACAATATGAATCCATCTTTCCCAGTCATTCTTGACCCATGCCCCTCCCCCAGCACAGATACGGTATACAGAAGAAATGCAGGATACAGATGTTTAAATAGGTAAATCACTTGGAAGTTCCAGTAATAACCAAAGAAAGCAGCTACATACTCCACATCTATTCAAAAAGGTGGTAGGCATTTGGACCTTTTCAGCTGTAACTGAATGTAAAAGAAATCAAATCCACAACACTACTTTGCACCTAGGTTTTCTGAAAAGTCAAATATCAGGGATGGTCTGTCCTCTTTGATTGCTATTACCAGTGCTAAGTCCTAGATTCATAATTTCTCCTCACTGACCATGAAATTATGTGGAATTTACTGACCTTCTGCAAATTTCAATCTATATGTAAAATGTTTCTTGAAAGTTCTCCACTCTATCTAGGTTTGTTCAACTTGGTTCTTAGAATTTCAGTATTTCAGAAGTGAAGGAAGCCGTTTCAATGACCTAGCCCAGCCTCTTTTACTTCCAGAAGAAATTTCATCCCGGTGAGGTTATGTGAGTGGTCCAGCCCGGAGCACCGGGCTTGTACGTTGTTCAGTGGGGACAGAACACGAACACCTGTGCTCCAATGATAGCAGGTCTCTGCAGCTCACCACACAGCTTCAGAGAAAGTCACTTAAAAGTTCCCAACACGAAGCACACATAAACAAATATTTAAAATAGAAATTGATTGTGTGCCTGGGTGGCTCAGTCGGTTGAGAATCCAACTCTTGGTTTCAGCTCAGGTCATGATCTCAGGGTTCATGGGTTAGAGCCCCACACTGGGCTCACTGCTGTCACCCTGTCAGTGCTGGAGCCACTTCAGATCCTCTGTTCCCCTCTCTCTGCCCCTCCCCCCACTTATGCTTTCCCCAAAATAAATATTTTTAAAAAAATAGAAGTTTATCACTGAGCTGGTCCTCACATAGAATCAAGCACAACTACATTCTCCTGATGTTTTAGCACTTGTTTCTGAGATGCCAAAAAAAGTGGTTCAACGCTTTGATGGGGGGATACAGGTATCAGTGATTTATCTATAGCCTCAGAAATATATAGATTCTTAAATACTCTTTCTTGCTGAAGAAAAATATATAATAATATATACACATATGTGTGAGCATCTGTGTATATAAACAAAGCAAATATGGCAAAATATTAACAATTGTTGAAATGGACTGGTAAGTTAGGGCTATTTATTGTACTATTTATTCTATTTTTCTGTATGTATGAAAATACTCATAATAAAAAGTTGAGAAAGTGCTAACAAATGACACGTGGAAAAAGAATCTCAGTACGAGGATCTGCCAGTGCTTCCCTGTGTTTTTCATCTTCTGCGTAGCATCCTCAGCTTTGCAGTGGAGTCCTGCATTGTGCCACGATAGAACAGAGTCATCACCACAGGCATAAGAAATTCCTCTCTTTAAAAGGAGCTGGACTGGGGTGCCTGGGTGGCTCAGTCGGTTAAGCGTCCAACCTCAGCTCAGGTCATGATTTCATGGTTCATGGGTTCGAGCCCCGCATCGGGCTCTGTGCTGACAGCACAGATCCTGGAGCCTGCTTCCGATTCTGTGTCTCCCTCTCTCTCTCTGCCCCTCCCCTACTCGCTCCCTCTCTCAAAAATAAAAACAAACATTTAAAAAAATTTAAGAAAAAAAAAGGAACTGGATCATGTTTGGTTGTTAGGAAACCACCTCTACTCCCTGGAAGAGGGAGAGCTTTGCAACTAATACTGAACATTCAAACACATTCCTGTGTCATGGGTGAGTGGTTAGAAAAAGAAATTAAAATAGTCAAAATGGGAAATAGACTCTCTGTTGCCATCATAATGAGGCCACAACAATGTGAACATAAAGAAGAGCAAGAAGAGATGCGAACAATGAGGTGAGGGAGAGGAGGAGGGGGCAGTCAGCACCACCAGTAATTTTGCAGGTGAAAGAAATAGGAGAGCTAATTTGCCACAAAGACCTGCCTGTAGGTCTAATTTCGCCTCTCCATAACTACCCAGAATCAACCTTTCCTATTCACAATTGATATGCATGAGATACCCCTTGCAACGACTATAAACCTAGTCCTTAAGATACGTGGCATTTGGTAACATTTATCCATGAAAGTAAGGATTATCTTCCTATATCTTACAATTTTCTAGTAACATGGTATTCTGAAATTGAAAGGCCTGATATTGCCCAATAGCTTCGTCAAAGGCCACAGATTATTGTGACAAGATCAGATCAGAGATACAAAAAGAAACTTTGTTCCGTTCTCCATCTTCGCTGGGCTCTTGTGAGGCAATCCCACCTAGGTCCTCTGAGAACACAGAACCCTACCCCAAACTGATCGTCAACCAGAGGTATGCCATTCAACACATCACCTTGACTGACATCGCAAACCTTATCTTCTCACAAGCACCTTAATATGTGGTGTAGAAAGAAGCCTAGCCCTTGCTTTAAAAGAATCCAGTAGACCAATGGCCTTGTGGTAAGATAGGTGCCATTTGGGGGCGCCTGGGTGGCTCAGTCGGTTGGGCGTCCGACTTCGGCTCGGGTCATGATCTCACAGTCCATGGGTTCGAGCCCCGCGTCGGGCTCTGTGCTGACAGCTCAGAGCCTGGAGCCTGCTTTGGATTCTGTGTCTCCCTCTCTCTCTGCCCCTCCCCTGCTCATGCTCTGTCACTCTCTGTCTCAAAAATAAATAAAAACATTAAAAATTAAAAAAAAAAGATAGGTGCCATTTGTACCCATGTCTCTTCTTAATCATTCATTTCCTCCTCATTACCTCCTAAAGTGAAAGTGACAGACATGACTTGGGACATTTGAGAGTGGTGGATAATAGAAGGGATAATAGAGTGAAATCTCAGTGGCCCACCAAGTTTAGAACGACCCCTTGTTTTGATACAAAAGGGCAGATAAACACTCTCCATTGTGAAGGGAATAGTACTAGATTCTCAATTCCTTGCTACAGTGTCACTCAGACTCAGAAATAAACACTAATCCTAACCAGAGTTTCTTTTCCATATAGAAAAACAAACCAAATGATGATGATGATGATGATATTGATGATGGCCGCTAACACATACACAAACACATACACAGATACTATGTGCCACGTACTAAGTTCTGTCCATCAGCTTGTTGAAACTTCTTGACAATCCTATAAATAGGTACTAATACCACCCCATTTTATAGGTAAGTTTAAGTTGTTTTTCTGCACGAGGGAGTTAAACATACATCATTTTTCCATGAGGAAAGACCAATGGAAGATTGTGTCAGTTCTACTCATACACTGAAATCCCTTATCCCTGAATGCATCAAGTGAATTGTATGAAGGAGAAGGTAACTCCTAAAGAGAAAACATCATGAATAGGTTTGTCCCAGACATTTAAAAAAATTTTTTTGATGTTTATTTATTTTTGAGAGAGAGAGACAGAAGGCGAGTGGGCAAGGTGTAGAGTGAGAGGGAAACACAGAATCTGAAGCAGGCTCCAGGCTTGGAGCTGTCAGCACAGAGCCTGATGCAAGGCTCGAACTCATGAGCCATGAGATCATGACCTGAGCCGAAGTCGGACGCCCAACCAACTGAGCCACCCATGCGCTCTCCCAGACATTTCTTAATTCAAGAGGGAGGGGAGAATCAAACATTGGACTGTAAAATCCTCGAGGGCAGGAATTGGTCTTACTCATGCTTGCTGTCTCAGGATTTAGCACAGTGCCTGGTATAAAGGAGGTACTCTGTGAGTGGGGGGGGGGGGGGAGAGGGAGAGAAAGAAAGGAAAGAAAGAAAGAAAGAAAGAAAGAAAGAAAGAAAGAAAGAAAGAAAGAAAGATGATGTTAAGCAATACTTCATCACTTCCTTCTAAAGATCCTTCCTATTTTATTCTCTTTTCTCTCTCCCCAATGAGAGAGAACTGGTGAATGCATTTCAGAAATAAGTGGACCAAAAAGATATCAGTTACTGGGTTACTTCTTAACCTGGCACCAAAAAAAAAGGTGTCGGAGTTGAAAAACCTGGCTGATTCAGGTCCCAGTGTTTTCCCACTTACACCCTGTCAGACCTTAGGCAGTTGTCACCTATAAAAGGGAGACATGGAGAGGTGTCCTGCTAAAAGATGGATGGTGGAAGGCCCACACATTTCATAGACTGAAGGCATGAAAAATTATGTTATTTTTAGGAAATTTTTCTTTTCCATACCTAGCACTGTATGTAGCTTACAGTAGGTATTCCATAAATATTTGTTAAATAATGGAAGGTGAGAACAAAACAGCTACCTGTCTCTGATACTCTAAACCCCAATTCATTAGACTTCCTCTGAGAGATTCAAAATTGTCAGGACTGGCCTCTGTGCAAAGAGGTTTACTCAGGTTAAGTGGCCTTTATTTCTTTAGGTTAGAACTGGAAAAGTTACTTACAACTTTACATCAAAATAAACAACACTGCCAGTCATTTTAAAAAAAAAATTTTTTTAATGTTTTATTTATTTTTGAGACAGAGGGAGACAGAGCATGAGCAGGGGAGGGGCAGAGAGAGAGGGAGACACAGAATCCAAAGCAGGCTCCAGGCTCTGAGCTGTCAGCATAGAGCCCAGTGCAGGGCTTGAACCCTCAGACTGCCAGATCATGACCTGAGCCGAAGTCGGACTCTTAACCTACTGAGCCACCCAGGCGCCCCAACACTGTCAGTCTTACGGAGAAGCAGGACTGTCGGGAGCAAAGAAGAGACTAAAGGTGCCAGTCTTGAGAACCAAGCCAATGGTCCTCAACTCTTGCCCCGGTCTTCTCTCTGCTCCTTCCCGCAGGACCCCCGGTCACAACCGGAGAAATGGCAGCGTCATCGCTGTCATTCTGCCCCTCTGAAATAGGAGCCTGGATCAGCTCTGGCTGGCTGAAGCTCAACCCAGATAAGTGCAGAGCAATGCTGATAGGCAATGGGAAGGAATTTGAGGAAGTGACAAGAAATGCCACGTCATCCACCATAAAGAAAGCTTTCCCACAAAGTGGCCTGGGAGGTGGCTTCACAGGGACTGGTGCTCAGAAAAATGCAGATAAACGCAGAAGTCTTTCTAGCAGCAGGATAGAGAGCCAGCCACAAACAATTCATGTCCTTGCCACATCCTTCAGTGACTGCTAGGAGGAAAGAGAGAACTCCCCGCCCACATTCCCCCCTGTGCAGCCAAGAATGAGGAGCGTGAGCCCAGAGTCCCAGGCACCCTCCTGCTGCAGGGGACCGGGACCACGCAGGCGGCAGCCTCCTTTCTGCTCATTTCTAATGTATTAATCAGAGAATCCCCAGCAATCCTGAGGATGTGATTCTTAACAAAGACTCTAGGTTACAGCCTTTCTGTCACAGGGAAGGGTATGTGCCATGTCAGAAATCAACTCTTCCTAATTTCATTCACCATGTAATGGACATCATAATAATCTGCTATGGCATCTGTCATTGCAAAGATTTCCACTGTTCTTCACAAAAGTTTCATAGAAAAGTGGAAGTCAGCAAGCAGTTATTCTCCAAAGAAACTCACAAGGAAAGGGGCCTAGCAAAGAAGACCGGGGAGAGTGGAACTCTTCTGTTCTGACACTGTTGTTTTCTTAGACAGCATGACATTCCCTATTGGTTAGAAACAATACGGCGTTTTTTACTTATGTTTTAAAATTTCATTCAACAGCCCCTATTCTCTCACAAAAAATGTATCCAAAGCTTGCCTCAGATACCTTCGCGAGGAAATCTGTGCTTTGAAAAGTAGAGCAAAAGGTCAAATAGTTTTAGAAAAAAATATCATCTGTATTATTAAATAATACCAGTGGCTACTTAAAAGGGCATGCTAGACGGGATCCTGGATACCTATTCGATAAATCCTGCAGCTAGTGTTCTAAATCTCTCTGCAGGAAATTCTGGTTGAGATTCTGCAATCTCAAATTGTCCCAAACTTCTATCTAGAGAGAAATCTGAGTCACTAGTATCCCAGAGGTTTCTTAAGGGCCACAGCTGTCGGCAGACCAGATTTTCATCCCAGGTAGCCAGGGAGATATTTCAATACAGTCCATTTTTACTCAGAACTCTTCGAGAACACACCAAATAAGAAGTGATTAGAATTACACTTACTTACTCTCACACATTAGCATTAAATTATTAGTTGTATTAGTGGCTTACATTTCCATTAAACTTGCAAATTACATAGACCTTTATTCCCATTCTATGAGCATCTCAATTTTTTCCCCTGCATGCATATCTAATCATTTGCTTACCTCTTATCACTCCGGGAACCTACAGTTTTTAATTCCATGGATTTCCACAGGGCAAGAATCTAGGCCACCGTTTATGCACAGAAATCAATTCATCCATCACTACACTATGCATCAAAACAACATTTTAAGAGCAAAAGTTGAAGCCAGTGGCATTAAGCCAAAGCACCTCTCCTCGCAAAGGAAAATGCACTGGGATTTTTAAGAGCAGAAAGGATAGGTCACCGAGGCTTTCTGCCTCACCAAGAAATGGGGAATCCTTAACGGCCCAGAGTTTCTTGATTCAAATCTGGAACTTAAGACTGGGTGCCCAAGAAAAAGTGCTGATTGTCACATCTCCCATGCACTTCTGTGGTGTCCCATGTAAATATATTCACCTGGTCAAATCTTCTCTCTCCTTGCCCCTGGTGAAATCACTGATCAATGACGTGTTTATGTTTTTAATTAGAATCTGAAAGAGCATTTTTGCACCACAGTGCATTTTTATAAGAGCTGCATCTCTGAAACACAATATTATATTAACGTGAGAGTTTCAAAAGAAATCATGTTACTATCGTAAGTCATAGAAACGTCATTGGCCTCTTCTAAAGTTGTACTCAGTCTGCTAACTACACCCCCATTCACAAGTTATAACAATATGCAAATATATATTAAAGCCATAAAAGTCCCCCCTCCCACATCCTTTTCCCACAGGCCAAATTAAGGTGAATTAAGAAAATCTGGCAAAGGGTACACATGGCTATTGCCATTTCCCACAGCAAACAGGGTATTTTCCTCTGGGAATAAAGCATTTTCTTTAAACTACTGTTTATAACCCTTATCAGCTCAACAGCAATAGAGCCATCAAGTCCAATCTCTTGTGGAAAAAAGTCAAGGTCAACAAGTACTTGCATTTTTGTTTATCTTTAGCTGCAATTGCTACTGACATTCAATTGGGTAATAAACATGAGGTCTGTCAAATGTTCCCACTGAACAGGTGATCCAAAAGCTATCTCAGAACAAGGCCATTGCCAGGTAATCAAACAATCCTGCTATAACAATTATGATTTGAGTACATTTATTTATAGATGCAAACATCAGTCAATCCTGAACGAATATTGCCTTACCATTCCCACCACAGGGTAATAGGATTGAGGAAGTGCAGGAGGGCCCTCCTAGAATTACTCACCAACAATAATGTGTGTACTTCCCCCCACCCAAAAAAAAATAAAAATAAAATAACGTGTGTACTCCCATGAGCAGAGTACCATCCAAGAAAAGGCTTTCTCCCCTACCTCTTCTATTTAAAGGCAATTTTGTGTAGCTCGATACAGCCATGTCCTTTACTATGCCGCCCAGGTCCCTGATCCCAGCTGCCTCTCTCTGCCTGAAAACCAATTCTACGGTTATGTGTGTGTGTCTAGTTGGAATTGTTGCATTATACCTTTAAGCCAGCATGGTTGCTACATTAGAAAACACTTCATTTTTACTTGAAAAGTGCTAGGATTTGTTCAGCATGCTTAATTCTAAAGAGTCAGATAGATATTTGGAATAAAGGCCACGTACTTCTTTCCAATCCATCATGAAACTCACTGATATCAACAGGAACTATGCATTTGGATCCGGGCAGCACCTGGCTCCATGCCATTTTCGACTTACAGATTAAAAATAGAATCTGTTCCAGCTGCAAAGTAAGACACGTTAAACCTACCGCCTCCATTTGAAATATGAAAATTAAATCTAAGGACCATGGCTACTATCTAAGACGATAACTCTGACCCACATAATGCAAACCTATTGCTTTCACTTCAGTTACGAAAAATGAGCCTAAGGAACATTCTTGGAGCCTGAAAGTAATGATTCCACTTCTTGCTATGTAGCTTTTATTAACATTCTACCATTTAGCAGAGCAATTAACGTTTTCCAAAGCTGACTCCTTTCCTATCGAGAGCATCAGGACATCTGGAATCGAAGTAAAGGACAATCCTTCTAAAAATACACAAACCCACATCCTGGGAAAGAAAGTGAAAACTAAAAATGAACCAACAAAAAAATTCTAGACACACAAAATGAAGTACACTATTTTTAAGGACAACTTTCAGTGTAGGCATACTAAGTACCCCGTGACAGTGTTGTTAGTCTAAAAAATACTCTTTTGGTATAAAAAATTATCTTTCGTTCTGTAGTATTCTGGTAAAAAAGTAAATGTAACCAGAGTTGCATCAGCAGCCCAAGAGTATACTGTTTCCAGTCCTAGAGTCTCTTAAGTCTTGGGCAGGTGATTTGAAGATTCTACATAAACAGAAACATTAGCAGCCTGGGAAGTGGAAAGGCTGAAGCACACGCTAGGATGAGAATCCAGTGGGAGTCCATGAACACCAAGGCCCATGTAACAAAACATCTACTCTGCAAATACTCAGGAAATGTTCATCAGTCAACTGTCAAGCAAAGGGGGAAGTCACCTCATTTTCAGAGCAGTAAACCGATGAAATGAGTCACGGAATTCCCATGATAGCTTAGCTGGCCTCTTCCTTTCCACCCAGCCCCTGGTCCCCATGGAGCCAGAGCCCTCCGAAAGAGAGTGGTGGCCGGACTTCCGTGGGCAACCCTCAGGAAGGGGTAGGAAAAGTGTCGCTTCTGTCCCACCAGCATGTGAGGAAAAAAACCACAGGCAACAATGGCCATCTATATTGTTCCCATATCTGGAGAAGGGAAGCTAACACTTAAGAAGACAGTGAGCAGGCCAGAAGAGACCTGTGATGTAGACAACAGTACTCTGAGACCTTGGCATCATCCCAGACCTTTCTAACCCCCATTGCCAAACCCCAGTCCCCTCTAGGTCTGGTCCAGTCTCCTCTCCCAAAGCTCTCCTCTCCATCCGCTTCACTCTGCCTTATGTCACATCCTCAACATTTCAGAATAACTGCAGCGTGACTCCAGCCTCCCTCCGCATCTATTCCTCTTTCAAGCAGGTCTGCCATGACACCAACCTAACGTTTTCAGTGACTCCCTACTGCCTCCCAAGCAAACTCCCAATTCCTTAAGACGACAGATTTGATCCCTCACGGTCTGGCCCCTGCTGCCTCTCGCTTTCCCTTGTAACTCCTCCTTTCCCACACCCTATTCTCTGCTCGTGCTGAGGCACACACGCAGCTTCCAAGCTGTCATGCTTTCGCTTTCCGCCTCGCCTTCACACCAACTAATTTCTTGGCCTCACATGTCCTTCTACTTCTCCATCTGTCCCGACTTCCCATCAAAGACACACCCCTTTGGGAGAGCTAGCTGGAAGATTGGGGATGAAAAGCAGGTGGACGCTAGGACCAACTCAGGGGATGGAAATGCCATGTGGAGAAGGACCCACATTTGAGTCCCATTTGGGCTCCGTGAAAAAGGGTGCTGTGATGGAGGAAGACGCTCCTGTGGAAGGACAGGGAGAGGCCACACCGCTTTTTTAGGTGCCATTCCTCTACTTCCAAATTATACGGGACCTACTCAGTCCTGAGCCTTAATCTACCATATGTTAACAACCTGCACCGCCACTGGACTGTCAGCTTCTTGGTTCCAGGAACAGCCTCTTTGTTCCGAATTCTCACATTTAGCACTGGTACATAATAGACATTCAATTAATACTCATTAAGTTAGTGAATGGTACTATTCCTGTCTTCCTTCTATTACCTTTGAGAAGATTCCTCCCAGAAGCTTTAAATTCATGATATCGAGCAATATTTTCTATTTGCACTAAATGTATTCCTTTCCCATAAAGGGATGTTCTTGTTGCTGGGATGTAGTAAAGCAAATATTCATAACACACCGCCTCCGACTTTACAGGCTGAAAACACATTCCCTCAGAATGTCCATTTTTAGAGTGTGGTACCTGAATCTTCCCAAGCTGGCACCCCAGTTCTTCATCACTTAATGGATCTCTCTGGGGCCATTAACCCTATTTCAGCAGACAATAATCAGAACAACAAGAGCATTCTCACCTGCATCACTGGCCCCAGGGATGGCGAGAAAAGACTGGAAAACGGAGCTGACACACCATGGTCAGAAGAAGGAGATAGAAAAGGGGGAAAGGTCTCACAAAACAACCTGGGCTGAGATTAAGAGAGGCTGCCACCTGTTTAAACCATGGAAATCAACACTAGCTTAGGTGCCAAGAAGTGAAAGTAAGATTGGGCTGAATATGAATCCAGGCGTCTATCTAGTCGGATGGGTCAATCACATGTTTATCGGGTATCGGTTGTATCTGCAGCACTGTGCTAGGAGCTGAGGGGGGTGCAAGAGGGGCCATCTCACTGGATTCCCCTTGTGAGGACCCGTAGGAGAATCTCTCTCCAGTCTCACACCAGTCAAAGGGATTGTTCCAAACAACTTCCACGGACTCTGTCAATCTTGTAACTAATTATATTTCATTCTTCATTTTGGCTGCTAGGAAGCTCAGAGCCAAACTGGCTACTTCTAGCAACTGTACATGATCTCTTATGATTCCCAGTGTTCTGAACTACCCTTATGACTGGCCTCCTGTTGAATCTCCTTTGGTTCTTGTTTCTTCACATCTTGATTTTATTCTATTGTTTACACTTTTGTTAATTTCCTTAAACCCTTTCTCAGAACAAAGGAGAGAATATAGAAGTACGTTTTAAAATTAAGATATAGCCTCTTCTCCCAAAGCATCAAAATATAAGGGTATCAAGGTACTATCTGGCTGCTGTCATGGGGCACTCAAGGGAAGATTCAAACTAAGGCAAATGAAATATTTAAAGAGACAGCAGTGATCGAATGCTAATAAGCTAGCAACAAGCAAGTTGAATGTTTTCTACATTCACTCTTCAATTCCCCCTTCCTTAAAAATATACAAATTGGAAGAAAACTTAAAGATTTTCTAGATATGTCCATATTCTCTTTTTCTCTTGATGTGGAAAGAAGTAAAAGAAAGTTCTACCTCTTTCACCCTTTGTTAGGAAATAAGATGGAGGGAATGCATATGGGGTTGATATTGGTAAATGGGGAAAGCCAAAGCTAATTGTACTAATCAAACAGAATGCTTTTAGGTTAAGTAATTATGGAAAATTATCTGCAAGACTGAACTAATCCACAAAGCCAGACACTTGAGCACAACCCAACTTACCAACTACACTTCTGGGACCAATCAATGTAAGAGGTAGACAACGCCTACCTCTTTTTAAGGAAAATGCTTGGCATAAATTTACTGTTTGGGTTAGTTTTCGCTAGGCCAACAGCCAAAACCTCTACCACTATCCTTAATTAGTGCTAGCATTCATGGAGGAAAAAGAGAAATTCAGGAGCAGAGCTGACTATCAAATCCCACGGGATGGAATCATGTCTGCTGCGGGGAATGGCATAGATATAAAAGCATCCTCCCAGGGTGAACAGGGGGTCCTGTCTCAGCGTTCATCCTTAACCCTACCCTAAGGTCTTTTAAAATATACTAAAATGCTGCTGCCAGTCACCACCCATTCTCTACTAGAAGCCCATTCAGGGTCAGAGGATGGTACCCAAGAGTAGGAGTAAGCAGAGCAGGCAATTATGTGGGCAGCATGATTTAAGGTACACCCCCAAACCCATCTACCCCCAATTCTGAAAGGACTATCCATTGAATCTTTTCTTGAATGCTTCTGTTAAAATGTATCTCTGGGAGTCAGGACAGGTAAGACCTCAGTATCTATTTACATTTTGACTGAGATTGCGATGTGATTAGCCATCTGGCACCCAGAAGAAATCAGTGCTGAGAGAATGTAGTGTAATCACAGTTTGAAAGCATGAGAGGGTTCCCAATCCTCTTTAATAAATAATTACCCACCAATGGCCACGTGCCCATAACTATTCTGGGCACAGGAGATTTAAAGATGAACAAGACATAGTCCCTTCCCAGGAAGCATCCTGGGGAGGCTGATGCATGAATGGCTCACTTCAATATACGAGAAAGGATATGCCACAGGATACCATGACAACACAGAAGAGGGTTACTTCCTCCAGTCTGGGAGTTTACAGAATACTTCCTGCAGAGGACACTTAAATTAAGTTTAGAAGGTTTTAACTTGGGCTACATAGACCCTCCCCCACCAGGGGGTCCATGGTTAGAAATCAGAAGATCCATATAGTCAGAAGGGGAAAAAATTATATTTTATTCTCACTAACCTCTAACTGAAATTTCTTTCAAGTGCATATCTAGGTAAGTAACAAACCAGGAAACCATTAGAAGGACCTGAAACTTTGCCACCAAAGGAAATCATATTTACATATAACAATATAATTGTTCCAAAGATCTTAAAACATCATTTACATTCATCACTATTTCAAAAATGTGGTAGACAATAGAATTACAGCTAGACCTTGTTATTTAACACATATTTAATAAAGCACTTCTATAATTATACTATAATTTGTCTTAAAAATATTTTGATAGGTGAATTTCAATACAATTAGTTTCCCTTGTAGTCCTATGTATTTTATTTTATGCATTAATAAAAATGTTACCCTGATAAGGTATCCATTGACTTTACCAGTTTTCCAACGGCATCCCCTCTCCCCCAGAATGTCAGAGTTCTCTGAAAAGGATCAGTATAAGTCAGCAGTCTGGTGACTGATGGTGGAGAAAGCAATGATAACCTCACTAGTTGAAGGCAGTGGAGGCCCCCGAGTGGCCGAGTGGCTATGCAGGAGGGCTGAACAAAGTTCCTGCCAGTGGGCTGTGGATCAAAGTGGACCTCACAGGGCCTGCCAGATGCTAAGCCTCTTCAGCAGCAGCCAGAGGACCAAAGTAGAGATGTCCCTCTGCAAGTTAGGCCAGATAGCTCCCACCTGGTCTTTCAGTCAACAGCCCTGATCACAGAGTTCACCACGTCTGGGTCATTAGCAACGTGAAATTTCATTCCAGCTATTCCAGCTCCCTAGGAACAGTCCATATTTAGAGAATATCCCACTTACATACGCTTGATGCTCTTGGGAGCACACACAAACTTCCTGAGGGCAAACACTGTGACCTGCTGGCACTTATAGCCCCCTACAGAGCACCTGCGACACAGTAAGTGCTTAATCCGTTTCTGATGACTTGACCAGAATGTATAAATTTACACTCCCCCCGCCCTCTTAAATACAACTCGTGATAATATTTTCGCTCCTCCGCAAAAACAATTACAATTCTAAACTCTTTTTATCTCCTTGGGCTACATTAAATGGATACTTCCCTAAAATTAACTTCCCTGCTTCTGCCTTGCCAAGAATGACACAGGGTGAAGAATCCGCCACCTGGGACAATGGGTTCTCTCCTGGTTTATTTTCTTGGGTAGAAACCGAAACACACGGTTAAGCTGTGCCAGGCTGTGTGTGGTAGCCCTGGAATGCCTAGGAAGGCTGACCTGAAAAACAAGTTATTGCTTATAGCTTAAAACCCAATGCAGAATCAAGAAGGGAAAGTGAGAGAGAATAAGAGAAAAGAAAGGCCTTAGAAGGAAACTGCATTAAATAATTAAATAACGACACATTAAGATCTGGGTTTTTAAAGCTCAGGTCGCCATTTTTATTATTAACATGAAGCAATAAAATCCATGTTATTAGTATGAGAGTGGGCTATATTCTTCTATATGTGATGCATCTGGGAAAAATACCTTACAGTTTTGGAAAGAAAGAACCGAGTGTTACGAACAATTAAGTCTGAGTCCTCTACAATAGAAAATACATTCCCCTCCCACTGAAAAGCTAATGCTATGACAGCCAGAGAGGCTTTCTCTAATTTACAGCAGGCTGAGGGAAACGGAGAAGGTACTTTTTAAAAAAGTTTTCATAGCTTTTTGGCTGCAGAGACAAATGATGAATTGACACAGCATCATTATTCATATAATTCTTTACCACTCATTTTTTATTTAAAACTATCACCTGATTCTTTTTTTTTTTTAATTTTTTTTTTTCAACGTTTATTTATTTTTGGGACAGAGAGAGACAGAGCATGAACGGGGGAGGGGCAGAGAGAGAGGGAGACACAGAATCAGAAACAGGCTCCAGGCTCTGAGCCATCAGCCCAGAGCCTGACGCGGGGCTCGAACTCACGGACCGCAAGATCGTGACCTGGCTGAAGTCGGAGGCTCAACCGACTGCGCCACCCAGGCGCCCCTATCACCTGATTCTTGAGAGACCGCTATCATTAATTCTAGGAGAGTCAGAGAATTGGGGTGTAATTTCAGAAGTTCTACAAGTCCCACTGGAGTTGGTATCTCTTAAGAGACAACCACGACAGCCACCACAAAATTCCATGCAACGTGCATGTTTCCATCACATGCAACAAAACTCCAGTATCTGCACAGGTGACAATGGCAAGTGTCAGTAGCGAAGCCTACATCACATACCGAGTCCACTATAACGTTGCAAACCAAAAGGGAAACAGAGTTATGGTTTTAAGGCCATACTTAACAAGTATCATGCCTTTTAAATTTCAAAAATTAGAGTATAAATTTGATAAGATATCCACACCATGAGTTCACACATAAATAAAAATGAGCAATCAACAGAAAATATAAGAAATTATCCTGTTGACTAATGCCCTGTCTTTTCCAATTGAGGGTCAGACCTATTCAAAGCCAATCACATGAGGATGGAATCAGTAAAGGTCAATCAAAGGCAGGCTGAAACTCCAACTGTCTAGCTGACCTTCAGAGCTTGTGACAAATTGCTATCAGTCAATGTCAACTAATGACAGGAGCTCTTTGGCTAATCAATTGTTCTAAAAATGATCAAGAAAACTACTCACAGGACAGCTCATTTTCACATCAATGCCTGTGAAGTATGAAAAGCTCATTTTTTGAGTTTTTAATAAGCTCATAAGTAAAGCAGTTACTTGGTAACAGAGGTCACCTTACAGAAAAAGACAGAACCTTTGTCTGCCTTTTACATATTCTTTTATTACCATATTATAGTAAAATTATGCCATGGATATGCCAGAGGGCTACATAATAAAGTAGGTAACACTTCATCCATTTTTGAAACAAATACTTCTGTGTTGGAGGGAAATATATCTGGGAGT
This sequence comes from Puma concolor, assembly GCF_028749965.1. NCBI lineage: Eukaryota > Metazoa > Chordata > Mammalia > Carnivora > Felidae > Puma > Puma concolor. Next base: position 57,072,211 of record NC_141669.1, read on the forward strand.
AAATAATTTCAAATACATTTTCCAGTTGTTTAAGATGAAAAACACTGACCTCAAGTTTACCAGCAATATTGCCTAATAGTCAGAAGATGCACTTTCTGTGAAAACACCTATGGCCAAGTTCATGCCCCTAAATACACAGTTACTACTTTTTAGATGACGAAGTTATTTTTCTTTATTTTAAGATGACCTGCTTTCATGATGCTAGAAGTCAACAGAATGGAGAACAGAAGACGGTTACTCACATTTGATGAGTCAATAAAGGGAAAGGTGAGTATAGACAGCATGGGGTGTTCTTGGGAAAACAATTCTCTGTCTATCCATCTCGTTCAATGTGTTTGATAAGTTAATGATATGGACCTTTTGATAACAGGGATTTGCTGAGTATAATAACTTCCCTTTCCTTTTTACACCTGACTTTTCCCATCAGGAAATCATTTTCCTCTTCTGCCTGCCACTACATGCAAAGGCCACCCTTTAATTTGCAGTCCGACATTAAATGTAACTAAAGTAACACACGGGGCTGCAATGGTCTAAGGGCTAAGGCCTACGGTCACAATTATATTTTACTTTTCTCTCCAAAGTGTATTAGTCAAAAAGCATTACAGCACCACTGAAATACAAGATGTCCCCGCAGAAGTGTAAGGCTTAAGAAGTAAGTGTGAAAGAAAATAGATCATTCAAGTTACCCTGACCAACAGACAAATGGAATGAAAAAAACCCAAACAAACATTTTTAAAAATGTTTAAAAACATGTTTTAAAAATCAGTTGGGATTAAAAAAAAAAAAAAAAAAAAAAGCAAAGAAAACTGTTTCTAAACCAGCAGTATTCACTTTGTGTTCTCATCTGAAAAACTGCCGATTACAGATTACGTCCCAAGCCTGAGTTGCTACGGTAGTTTTTCAAATTAAAATATCTTCTGTGGCCTCAACCACTCTCAAGTTGTCCATAGGAAAGAAATAAAGGAGGGAGGGCAACACTTAAGCCGAGACATAATTGGAAGTATGTGAAAAATGAAGTGTCAGTTTGGTCAATAAAGGGCAAAGGTCAAGGGGAACTGCAGCCCAAACTCTGCGAGAAATGTGCTCATTAAGACATCCAATCAGAGCGCTCCTTCCCACCTATCCCATTATTCATCGGACAGCTGACTGTTTCAAATGCCCGGGTTTGGGCTGTTATTACTTTTCTTCTTCATGTAAAAAGGCGAGCTGGTATATAAATCGTTGCTTAGTCATCTGGAACATAATGTGGCCCTTCCCCACCGCCCCTCGCCCCACTCCCCACGCCCCCCACCACCAACCAGCTCTGCCTGCTGGCCTCCAAAGCCTGAAACCACTGCCTTGAGATTCCCTTCAATAATAAATGGGACTGCCTTCGCCTATAGGTTGCCTGAACTCACAAAAGCTGGTGTTGGGGGGCGGGGGGCGGTGAGGGACTCCGGGAGGCATTGCAACTATTGACACATTACTATAAAGAAATAGCAGTGCTTTTCAATTATCCCTCTTTAAAGAAACATGCTGGTCGTGCTTTTTTTTTTTTTTTAAGTGGTAGCAAAGATACTATTGTTGAACTGAGTCCTACCCCCAAAAGGAGAAGTTCATAAGTGGGTTTTAGAGGCTTCAGCAATCATTAAACTCCTTTAGAGTTGAAATGTTTTACATCAAATTTCAACATAGAAATACTACTTCTTCTTTTTCCTCACAAAAGAGGAGAATGAGATGAGCTTTAAATGGGCAATGCTCTGCAAGAGAAATGTCCTTATTTGTTTTGTATGCCCCTATTCTCCATTCAGTAAATCTGTGAATGAGCGAAACGGTATAGGCTCTTAATACATAATACAAATTAATCATATCAATCATCATGCTCCTCTGTAAATATCTCAATCATCCTACTTAACACAAAAAACTAGATTCTCCCTCCCCAGCAGAGTATAACCCCCTTGAGGCTAATGCTGATTCTGGCTTATTCGCAGCTCCATCACCACTGCAGAGACAGGGCCAGGCCTAGTACAGACACTGGGGAAAGAGACCTCAAACTGGTAAACAGAAAGAATGTCCATCAATGATCTAATTTCCACTCTTAGCCACACTAAAGCACTAGAGGATGCTGGTGTTAGGAACTTGGGCTCTGGAATCCCACTGTATGGGTTTAGGTCCCAACTCTACTACCTACCAACCTGTATGGGACTTTGGACAAGTCTCCTAGCCTCTCTGAGCCTTTGTGATCTCCTTTACAAAGCGAGGGATGGAAATACCTATACTGACTGACAGCCCTTAATATGTTATTGCATTATTTTATTACTATCATATAGTCATCACTTTTGACTTTGAACCAAAAAAAGGAAGACGTGCCCAAACTCAAAATGCGGTCAGTCATAGCTAAAGGTGCTTGTGAGTTGTAGAGTGACGCAGCAGCCCTCTTGGGAAGGAGTTCTAATACGGCGGGGAAAGGCACCAGATGTGCTTGGTGTTTTCCAGCTCCAAACCACACGCTTCCTAGAGTAGACCCTGATTATGGTTAGTAGGGCAGCCGCACACGGTAGGATAAAAAAGATACAGGGAAGAGTCACATATTTGCCAGTGTGTACCTCATCTTATGAGACTCTGCTTGGGGTCGTGAAGACACCCCATCCTAAAAGTAGTTAACAAAAGCAAAGGCAAGAGACCGGATCCTGGAGCTGACTCTGACAGTTACTTCAATATTTCTGAGCTTTACTTTTTTCTCTTCTGAAGTGGGAAGAGGGCAAATAATAGACAAGGATAAAATCAGAATTCAATCTCATATCTTTGGAAGTGCTTTGAGGAAGCTAAAGAGTACCCAAAATCAATGTCATAGCAACAGCGGCAGAACCCGCAACCAAATACAGATGTTAGGCTGGCCTTCTAAATGCCAACTTAAAGGAGTTTTTCTATGAAAGAATCAATTTCCTACAAATGGCCACAAGTGCTAATATCAAATGAAAGTAGATACCATAGGAAAAGTTACCATCGTAAACAATCTGAGTTGGGGGAAAGATGTATTACGTAAATCATGAACAAACATCAAATCCCTGAAGAAGAATGTTTAGTAATTTCTTAATTATGTATCTCACATACACTCTTTTTAGAGTGCCCAGGATTGGATTTTCTGTTTTATTTTTTTATGCTTCGGTAAAAATTTGGATTGAAACTATTCTATCAATCACAACAGCCGCTAATTTGGCAAATCCTCAGGCACTCAAAATCCCCACCTGGCTGGAAGGCTAACTAGGAATTGTCACTGTATTTTGAAATCTGTCAGAACATTACAAATTCCCTGAATGACTTATTTTATTCTGTTTACTTTGAAAGTCCAAAAGAACAGGACTCGGTTGAGATATGGCCTATTATATGCCTACTTTGCACACAGATAAGGTTATTTAGCAGAGGACCAGAGCCCAGGGATTTCTTTTTTTGTGCCACAGGTGCCATAATGAAGTGGTGAAAAATGAAAAGGAATGAGGAAAAAGAAACAGTACAAATAATACAGTAGAGAAAGTTTTAAAATATGTATTACTCTTGTCTGTGGGGGAAACACCTCTTTGGATATGTTCTTGACAGATTGAGTTATTTCTGTCTATTGGGTATGTATAAAGACATATTTATGGATTTATAAATCTTTTGAAGAGGGCTGTTATTTACCCAGTTGACTAAAATGGACTCAAACTGTGTAAATAACTATTTAGGACATGCACTACGGGCCAAATGCTGGCACAGCTCACACATCCATGGCTGCCAGAAAAGGCAGGCGGGAAAAACATGGAAGAGCCACTGTGCGCAGTTAATCCGAAGGCTGCACAAAGACCCAGCTCCACAGGTCTCAGAGATGCATAAAGGTTTAGAAGGGTTGCGGTTGGCATGGAAATGCACAGAAGTTGTTGTGGCGACACTTGCGGGTCTCATTCGGCATTTAGCAAGGGCTGAATGAAGGACACCACCCGCCCCCCAGAAGCCACAGAGAAGGGCAGGTGAGATGAAAGGAGGGGCTCCCGCACCCACAATGATCAGACCGCTGGGTGGGGGACAAGTCTGCACAGAAAGCTTCTATCTTTGATAGAAGTTGAAAATAGGGCTTTCTGTTGAAGGTGCCGCCATCCCTTAACTATAGCGCTGTGAGCAGCGACACATAACATGTACGTACACACACTTGAAATAAAAAAGGCCCCATGGATTTATGCTGCATATCATCTTCCAGTAAAAGTCAGAGGTCAGAGGTTACCTGTTTCAGCCTCAGCTCTGAACTAGTTTACTATTCCGGCTCCGCTTTTTACTAGTCTTATAGTAAAATGGTGAAGTCAGCAATTTTTCTTTGAACAATAAAGTATTTCAAACGCTTCAAATTCTATGTGTAGAAGTTATTCCCAGTCCAAAGAACATACACGTGCCTTAAAAAAAAGAACTTTCTTGGTGTTGTTTCCAAATGAATTATGTCAAATTCATTTTAGACTTTGCAGTTCTAATTGGTACGGTCCAATTACGTAAGAAAACAAAATTCTTTTGTTGTCTAACGGCACTCCAATGAAACATGATCATCAAACCAGATTTTAAGGTAGGCACCTCTACTGTGGACTCAGAGTCAACTTCAATAAAGCCGTCTTTTTATAATCAGATGGAGAATACTCTTTAAAGCTTTGGTTGCACTGATTGAACACAAAATTCCACTGCAGTCAATCTCACCAAAGGCAGTACAAGAAAGACATCTGAACACTCAGTCACCTTTTTGCTGAAGATTAACTTTATGTTTAAACTTTATTTCCTACTAGCCACAGTCAGACGTGCACATCCATGGACACCCAAGTACACACACAGGTATGTGCATTCAAGGAACAATACAAGCTAAATTGATCTGGTTTCTTTTCATTTCCTCCTAATTCCCTGTAGTCAGTTTGCAATGAAGCCAAGCACTTAAGAGATTCGGATAAGTAAATCCAGCAAAATGTCTTCAGCCCAGTGGAGAGGGAAAGCCCAATGTGAGTCCCTAAAAGGCCCACTGCCTTCTAAGCATCTGAAGACATCGTTAACTTGGAATCTTGGAAGGTGTCTCTTCACGATCTCTTGAAAAGCCTCAAAGGGCAAGTAATCATAATACTTTTCTTACTTGCAGAGCAGGGCATTAGTGGCATACTGTTCACGCACATTCGAACTTCTAATCTACTCTAATCTTGCCCTCAGTCAACTCGCTGGCCCTGTTTTATGGAGGTGGCCAGATGACAGACAGTTAGGCAGCTAGAATGGCACAGAAGAAGAAAGGGTCCGGAGGGTAAGCTAAGCTGATTCTCATACTGTAAGGGGTTTATGTTCTAGAAAACCTGTATAAATAGTCACTAACTAGACATTTCTGGTTTTTCAGCCCTTAAAAAATGAAACAAGTAGCAAAAGAGAGTGAGATCACCTCTCCTACCTTGCTCACTGCTGTTATCCCCACTGTGTGATGTGTGACCACCGCTGGAAGGGCCCGGGGTTCCTCCTGAACGAGTGGATGCCGTGTCATCGTGATCTCTGTTCCAAGAGGGCTGTGGGGGCACAAATCAGAAATCCAAATAGAGTGGTCTGTTAACACCGGTCCGGGGGCTCCCGTGGGACAATGACAATGCAATGGAAGGCCAGGACGGACAGCCATGTCACCTTTCCCGTTCCCCTTCACAAACGGTGCCAGCCCGGAGCTGCACTGGCACATTTAAAATCTGCCAGTTTCTGCTTCTAGCGAAAATAATATCTACAGATAGTTATTCTGTAAGTAACTGTATGTTTTATTACCAAGGAAAACAAAAACATTCCAGGCAAAGAAGGGGGGAGGGGGGAGGAGAAATGATGCCACTTGATTCTGACTATATTTTTAACGTCAACAAACCCTCTGGCACAACAGTCTGCTACTGCTCTGAACATGCAAAATAAGAGCGGTGGTCTATACCACTGCGGTTTATAGAGGCCCCTGATTCATCCTAGAAGCCAAACATGGCAGAGCTTTTAAGACCTTACAATTAGGCCGGGGTCCATAATAGCTAGTATGTGTCAGCTGTTTGCCGGATGGTACACGGCAAATGGACCAGGCACGGGGACAAAAAAGAAATGAGAATAACAATAGATTCACACGGACTGTGTACACTCAGCCCCATGCCGAGCCTTCTCGTACTATTGAACGGAAAACAGATGTTGCTTCTTATCACTGGGTGCATTTGAAAGTAACGTTCAGATAGGAAAAATTGGCAGTAAATTAAATTCTTGGGGAAAACAATCATGGCAACACTTCTCCCAAATCTCCCTTTATCACCAGAAAAGATTTTAATTAGCTTTTAGTGCTAGCTTTCAAAAACAGCCTTATGAGTCACTGGTCATCCTGCACAGTAGGAATAATGCAGAAAAGAAAGCTGGTTCTTGGCTGGGAAGTGATATTTGTCTTCAAGATTATTAGTGGAGAGGCAGGATGATCTTGTGTATAAAATATGTCTACATCATTTCAGTCACAGGATGTCATGGTTCATGACTGGGTGGTGGTAAAGTTTACTGACCCTCCCAACGCTTTAAATATGCCTCGCAAAATCAAAGTGCCCTTTGCTTACGTCCTGAAAAGTATTTTCATGTCCCAGAGAAGATAAGAAAGGCTGAGGAGATCAAAATGTTTCTGACACCCACAGAGAGAAAAGGAGAGATCCATCTAAGAGGCACACTGTATAAGAATGAAAGGAAGAGTCCCTGTTCCTGAAAAGGATGCTTGCCCACCACCTACTCTATACTCTTGGCCGGAAGGTTAACGCAGCCCCCCAAATTAAATAAAGTCACAGAGAGATTCACCACTTGTGCGTTTGACTCGCCCATTATGCATATTCTCAAAAACAGTGCTAATTGATCTGCTGATTCAGTGACTGGAAGATAGGCGTGCTGTGAAAGAAGTGCCTTGGACAAACACACATTCTGCAGCGTGCCAGAAGATGCATGCTGGAAGACGTAATCTGGAACGCACGCTCAGAATGCAAACAGTTAATGCATAAATTTTCAGTTTGTACAACTGCAGCTCTAAAAGGGGGACTTGTTTATTCAGAGCTCTGCAGAAAGAATGGTACAGCACCCAGGGGACAGACAATGCCAGGCACAAAACCCCGGTGCCTCGACATGTAAAAGGATGTTTTTCTATGTGCTACAAATCCCACTTGAAAATATAATTAGAAGGAGAAAATGGCAAACTATTGCATTAACTGTAATTGAACAAAAGACCGGCAAGGCATGTGGGAGGCTGCAGGAACCCGTGGGAGTTTCAGGATGCATGAGATCCTGCGAGTGACATCTCCTGGGCTCTCTCATTTTATTTATGTTGTCCCTCACTACTATTGTTGACTGGTGATCTGACTCGTAATTAATAGAAAAGCCACCGATAACAAGCTAAAATACAGAGCAACAGAATAACCTCATCAGAAGCATGTTTGTTAATCTGATTAAGACTAGGATTCCAGAAAGGTGACTTAGAACCCAAGAATTATTCCATGTTACACAGGAAACTGTCCTCCTTTATGCTACAACAGACCTGATATATTCACTATCTTTTAATGAGCTCCACTGATTTATTCAGCTCTGCTCTGCTCCCTCCCCCACTTTTCTACTGTGCAGGATGTAGATTAATTCAATGCTTAATTGTTTAGTAAATTCAATTTTCCACATTCTATTCTGCATAGCTTTAGCTAAGGTTCTTAAATCTTCAGCAGTGAGCCCTGAGCCCAGTGTTTGTGATCTGTGCCTACCTTTTTTCATCACCATTTTTCTTCATCCACCACTTAATTCACCATGAAAAGATTTTCCTTGCTGGAAATTCTGATTCCGCTATGATCTGTGAGCCATTCCGATTCATTGCATTTTCATTGTGTTGGGTCTTAGATGCCGGGCTCCTCTTTTCTCACAGCTATCGCCACATTATACAGGCATTCATGCAAGAAATGTTGGATTCCACCTCGGTTTATCCAAATTTCGTGCAACCTATATGTTTAAATTTGTGTGTTCACCAAAGGTAGGAGCCAATATTTTCCACCTCTTCCAGAAAGGCCTGTGAACACTGAGTGCACTTCTCTGAAATGAAATCTAACTTTTGTGGTCCTCTCTTGAATTAGCATTTTGGGTATTAGCATTTCAAGAACGGTGGAGTCACACAAAACTGAGCATTAGGAGAAATCCACAAGGTTACCAAAACAGAACAAGAATTATGTTTAGTTCAGTTCATTAAGCATGATTAAAGTCTAAGTATCAGAAATAGCTCATGAACTCTCTGGCATAAATATGTAAGACAGCTCTAATCAGAAAAAACTCCCCCAAAACCCATCTACCCGAGAAACTCAGTTACGATAACGAATCTCTGTGACTCTACATGGTTACACCAAACAGCATCATTATTATTTTTAAAATAAAATATGTGCATACAATTATGCACATATATCTGTGAAGTTGTGAGTTGCTTGGGGCCACTTGTAAAGTAAGACTGACAGAATAAAATCAATGATGTATTGCGTTAGATGTATAGCAAACCAGAGTCATGGTTCTAAATTAAGTCCCAAGGAGACTTTTTTCTTCAATGTATATAATTTCAGAGCAAGCGACGCATATGTTCTCTCCTATTGGAAATCCATTAAGACGAGAGGTCCTAACTCGAAGTCCAGAGACCTCCTAAAGACTTCGGGGGTCGGGGGTGTTTTAACAATAATTTTGTTTATGGACATACTTGCATTTTTACCCCTGGGGAGAGTGTCCATAACTTTTCGTCAGATTGTCAAAGGGGTATGTGATTCTTTCAAAGTCTGAGAACCAGTGCTCTAGGAGACATTCACAGAGCCAGATGGAAAAGTCAGGGCTGGAAAGACCTTCAAGATCATGGAGTCAACAATTTAACCCGACATTGAGAGCCAATGGTCCTTCAGACATTATTTCTTTTGTCATAAATGGAGGCAGTCACTGGGCAGTCACTTTGATTCTCCCCAGAGATGTTTTCTCTCTGCAACAGTTTGAACACTCCCATGCCTTCTATCATTTCTCAAGAATGCTTGAAAATAAGGGGTTTTTAAACGATAATAAGGAAGGTTCATCAAGTGCCATTTTTTAATTTATGAGGTAATTATACAGGTGTTTTGTGGTCAAACAGAGGTAATGACCTCCTTGACCACAGGCTCCTCTAGGGCACAGATAATATCTGGATCTTTCCTACCTTGTTCTTTCTCAGCTCAGCATAATGTATGGTGTGTGCTCAGCACTTGGTCAAGGCTTAGGGAACTAAACTGAATCATTCGTTATTTACTGTTCTACCAATATCCTAACAGATGAGCTGCAACTTCCCAAACGATCCTTCCTCCTGAGTAAAGCCATCCAGGGATAATTTTTCCTCTCTCCATCTTTTCCATTCTTTTTCCATCTATGCCTTAATTTTGGACATACATCCATTCCTCACATCACTTTCCATGTTTTCCTTAAACAGTTCCTTTCACTACTGTGATCTGAGTTATCACCCATATGCCATGAGATTTGTGTCTCTGGATCTCTTCTTTGGTCTTTAGACTTGTATGCCCAACTACCTGCTAAACCATCTCCATGAAAGGATGTTCGCCTCACTCAACAAGTCCAGTGCTAAACTCTTCATCTCCCCATCAACACCCTACACATTCTTCTTTTATTGATCCTAGTAGGTATAACCCCATGCATCCATGGTATAAACCTGAGAACCATCCATGACACCTCTCTCCTCCGCTCCCCCCTCTCTACCTCCCGTACAATCAGTCCTCATATCTTGTTCACTTTTACCCCTAAATAGTTCACAAATAAATCTCTCATTTTTCACCTTGGTGATTGCTGGTCTTGTTAAGGCCCTCCCAGCTTCAAAGAGTTCAGTCAAATCACTTCCCAGACTTAAGAGTTTGATTCCACTAGAATATAAACTCCATAAGGATAGGAACTGGTCAGTTTTGCTCGCCATTGCATCCTGTCTATCAAGCTCAGTGCACAACACTTGGGGACATGTTTGTTGAATGAATGAACGGCCCCCTACTGCCTACAGAACACCACAGTCTCGGATCCTTAGCCTCATATAGTAAGCCCTCACAGTCCACCCACTGAGGACCATTCCTCAACCTATTCCTTGTGCTCAAGCATGTGATTTCTGGCAGATATGTTCTGTTTGTCCCTCTAGGCTAATCCTCATCCTTCCTTCCTGCCTGGCTCCAGCCCCTAATTACCTCCTACTTGCTAATTAAGTTACAGATCAGATACTACCTCCCCCAGAAAGCCTTCCCTGATACACACACACACACCACACACACACAAACTTCCCCCAGGATGAGTGAGGCTGCTCTCCCCTGAGCATGTAGAGCACCTCATGCACACCTCTGTCATGTCAAACCTTGTACTGTTTTGTGATGACCTGTAGAATTCTATACTATGAGTGTTTTGAAATCCTACTTTATAGCTTATTCATCCTTATACCCTCCATCCCAGGAAAGTGTAACACATTAAACACAAATATGTTCCTATATGAACAAATGAATAGCGTAAGTGATTATATATAGAGAGAGAGGATCCCTGTGTTAAATTGTCATCTGATACTGTGATCTTCTATCTGAAAGATCATAAAATATCTGAAAAATATTTGTGCAATTTATAAACATCTCACACACTTGCATTCACACAAACACACATCACCATAAAAAAAATATATGTTAATACTCAGTGACAGTAGAACACAGTCAAAATAAAGGAAATTTGAAGGTAGCCATATCCCAGTTTGAAATCTGGCTGCACCAATTACATGGTCTTAGAAAAATCATGACCTCCCTAACTCTTAATATCTTAATCCATACATTGGAAAAATACTCCATTGTCAATCCACTTCAATTAAAGAATAATCATCTATAAGCATAACATATGTATATTTCCAGGCATGCAGCAAGCACTCAATAAATGATAGCTACTAAAAATTTTAATGTAACAACATAGATTGACCTAGTTAAACCTGAAATATCTACATACAGGTGTATTCAGTTTATAGACCTTCTGGAAAGAATAGTTAACCTGAGCTGACTTAGTGTATAGTTCGATATGCCTTGGGCTATCTCCCAGCTGGTGTGTGCTCCGGGAATGCACACTGATCTTATTTTCACCTCCAAATAACATGATTTTACAGGTGGGTTGCTCCTCCCCACCCTATCAAGTTTAATTTGATGCCTAATATTTATAAATCACTTTACAGTATACAAAGCACTTTGACATATCTTCTCACTTGGTCGTTTATCACATCAGTATGATGTCAGAATCATTTCTTTATCAGACCAAAAAAAAAAAAAAACAAAAAACAAAAAACAGTGGGGTTTTGGTTTTCAAAATTTCTACCTTACCAGTGCCATTCAAAAAAGGTAGATAAATGAAAGTCTAGTGATCTTGACTGTGAAGAGGTCAGCTAGCAGCTATGTAGAAACTGAAGAAATAATCACAGGATTCAAAATGTGAAGTTGGTCTGCACCAATCCACGGGCGGCTTTCTCTTTGGGAAGTACATTTACTTTTTCAAACCACCAGGGTCTCTTTAGCAAATGATCCCTAGTGGCCTGAAAGAGCTGGCTTATCTCCAAAAGTGAGCAATTCAGTCCCTCCAGACCAGGGGAGTCACCAGTCCAAGTGGGGGAAGGCACCAGTGTGCATGATGCTCCTGTGTATGCGTGCTCACGTCCCCACACCTTCATGGTCCATACCGACATTCACACTCAAAGATCTACACTTGTCCTTGAGCCATGGCAGGAGGGGTCACTGACCACCACCATCACACATTGCCTGGGGGGTCACATCTAATTAGTCCCCTCCCCTAGACTTTTCACTTCTGTCTAAACAGTGTCTCTCAGGAAGCTTCAAGGCAGAGAACTTCAGCAGATATGATGCCTTATACGTCTCCCAATCAATGATGCCATTGGAGGAACCAGAGACAGAGGAGGAGACCAGAGACATCCATACACAGAGAGATGGGGAGAGAAGGGGTCCAGGTACTGCTATAAAAGGTGCCTGGGTGGCTCAGTTGGTTAAGCGTCTGACTCTTGATTTTGGCTCAGCTTTCTCATGGTCCCTGAGATCGAGCCCCATGTCAGGCTCTGTGCTGACAGTGCTGGATTCCCTCTCTCCCTCTTTCTCTGCCCCTCCCCCTTCAAAAAAACCAAAAAAATAAACATGAAAAAAAATAAAAAGGGATAAATTTTTACCAATGTGTACTTGAAGTTGAGAACTCGGAAATCCTGAGATTTCTTTATTTTTGAGTTATTTAAAATCTGATAGGCTAAAGCCCTTATTTAAAAATCTTGGTGGGTCCCATTTGCATCTGCTTGATAACCCAAACACACAGTATGAACTTCAACTCATTCAACCACCAAATAGCACCTACACTTTGCTAGAGCCCTAGATAAACCCAGTTCTTCTCAAAGGATACTCCCTTGAGGGTATGTCCATCCAACTTCAAATTCAGGTCATTCGGAAAAAAAGTATAAAATCCTTTACACAGATTTCCAAAAAATCCCTGGAAATCATTAAGCAAATTCATTTAACCGTGACAAGTCTGGGCAGTATGTTTTGTTTTTAACACAGTGAAACTGTCCTCTTACCCTTTAAGCTTTTAGATATTTTTAAATATCAGAAGCTCACAGATTAATAGCCGAGTGTGCCCACAGGCTGAGGATTCAGGGACCACGTTAAACTGTGCCGGAGAATCGCCTGAAAGTGGAATCTTCTCTAAGTCCACATTCCATCCTGCTGAACGATGATAAAGTCGGGGAGGCAAGTATTGTTCTGGGTGAAGACTGGTGGTGGCCTGAGGTGTCCCTCGGGGTGGCCCACACCGTCTGCGGGGAGGCCCATTCCCCACAAAGTTATCTTCCTGACACACTTCTTCCTTCGGCAGCCCTCCTTTTTCTCATTTCCTTCCCTGTCCCCGCCCCCACTCCTTCTCCTCTGCCAAGTCTGTAGGCCTGCCAGGGTTCCTGTGGAGCCCCTTTTTAATGCCGCGATAAAATGTGCTTGTTACATCACCTAACAGACGCTCGGCAGGTAATTTTGGTGACTCAGGGCAGATGGTAAATTAGGGGTGAGACGATGGAAATCCAGCACCCCCACTCAGAATCTGCAGCTCACCCCAAGATGCTACCCTTCCTCTTCCAGCCCCACCATAGTTGCCATTGTGAACTTTCATCTAGAAACACATCTCGATGATCCTCCAATTTTCCCTTGGTTATGGTGCTTACCATGTTGGAGCCAGCCAGTACACATGGCATAAGGGTGTCTACTTCAGCATCAAATAAGGTAAATTTCTAAAACCTTAAAACTTGGCAATTCTGATGTATTGCTTTATATATATATATATATATATATATATATATATATATATATACGATTGTACAATAGTAGTCGTGGGTAGTTTGTGGAAGCAGAGACAGCATCTGTTAAATTGAGTTCCAGATTTCCCAGTTCTCACGTACCACAAATAAAACCTACAAAAATGATAATTTTTCAAACATTGAATCCTCTATCTCTGTGTAATGAGGCATGTAGAGAGGAGGAGAAGAATTTTTGTGCTTTTTTGCCTTTGGTGAAAATTCTCCAAGGAGTAATTTCATCTTTAAATGAAAAGTTTTGTATCAGGCGGCTGTATGAGCTCCAGGAATCCCCGAAGCCTCAGGTTCAGACACAGGGAGACGCACAAGTGCACACTCACGGACACACAGCAACATACACGCACCGTGTGCATGAGGAAGAAGGCAAAAGGATGTGGAAATAAACTAACTGTAATGTTTTTAGTCATGTTGTAATGAAATTGAAAGCAGTTTGGCAGCCAGATGCATCCTTAGAATCTACGAGCCCTTAAATATTTTGCCTGCTCTCCTGCCAATGTCCGTGCCTCACCCTCCTCCCCAGGCTCTAGGGTAGGCTGCTATGGCAGGTGTCACAGCAGTGGTCTTAGGAGGCCAGGCCCAGCACGATGGATCACTTTCCTGGTACTCCTTAAGATTTTACTTAAGAAGCCTGAAAGCTTTTAGGACTCAACTCTGACACTCTCAGGTCGTTACTAATCTGCAGAGTTGAATTAATTCATCCACAACATTAAAAATGAATCGACAAGGCTGAGGAAAAAGTCTGCAGATGTAAAACACCACGCAAAATATTCCAAAAACTTTCCTCAAGAAATCCACACACAGTGCTGATACCTTTTGCCCAATTTTTCTACATTGAGGACCAAGGCTAGCACCATTTCACAGCGACCCCACTGTGGGCTCGGAAGACAATATAGAGTCTTACATGGGGCAGGTAAAATTACATGGGAAGGGGCGCCTGGGTGGCTCAGTCGGTTAAGCGTCTGACTTTTGGTTTCAGCTCAGGTCGTGATCTCACAGTTTGTGAGTTCGAGCCCCACATCAGGCTCTGTGTTGACAGTGCAGAGCCTGCTTGGGACTCTGTCTCCCTCACTCTCTCTGCCCCTCCCTGGCTTGCTCTCGAGCTCTCTCTCTCAAAAACTAAATAAACATTTTTTAAAAACTACATGGGAAAAGAATAATTACAACCAAAGGGAAACTGCCAACAAGGGATCACGAGAAGTTTTACCAAAATCTCAAAACTGGAAAGCAGATGAGTAATTTAGAAATTATTTGGGTGCACTGAACGTTCAAATTCTACTAAGCAGTTTGTTGCAGAGAAAAATGGCATGAACGGAAGAGACAATAAAGCCTTATTACACTAGAAATCTTAGTAAAAATACTTATTAATATTTCAATAATCTTTCCTTTTCCTGTGCCATTGTATTTTGGCTGGCATGCAATTAATAAAAGTAAACCCTTATATTAAATGATTTTAATTATTCTGTATACTTCTCCTGAAATCATACCTGTAAACTGTAATTTAGAATTAAAATACCTAAACAAACAAACACTCTAACCCAACTGGCACCACTGTATCTCCAAATATTTGTATGTAAATATTACAAACTATACTCCCTATTTATCTTCTGAAAGCTTTCAGCTGAAATTTAGATTATTTTCTATCATCTCTATTTAGGAGTGACAGAAGAAACTATAAATTTTATGCCAGTATACCTGATGTTATAAAATCCCTTTTATAAGATTGCTTGCCTCCCAATGTTTTATTTTACATTTGTAACTCAGTTATTCAATGCTCCTTGTTCTGCAAACAAATTAAGATAAAATAAATTCAAGCGTCTTATATAAAACAACTTCAAACCAAAAATTTTCTAGGCAACCATCCTAGCAAAAAGAACATCCCGATAATGCAGAAAACATTGTATCCTTAGCACAAGTAGATAATAAGACCTAGTAAGCAACTGGCCCCTAGCCATGAAGCATTTGCACTCAGAAATGTGGAGAAAAGTACTTAGCACCAGATCTGCATGTGACTGTTACTTGAAGTTGAACGTGAAAGCGAATCTGCAGTGATTCACCGCACTATCTCAGCAACACATCTGAGTGCCCAGGCTCTTTTTACACAATGATGAAATCAGAGTAAGAGTGTCCCCTTCTAACAAGAATTAAAAAGACATTTTTCTTAAACCCTATGATTATAAGATGGTCTATAAAATAACACCTCATTAACAACCACTATCTTCCCTCCCCAAATCAAGCTGAAGCTGTTGGAGGTTGGGCAGAATACAAGGGGATAAACATTATTTAATAGTCTGTTTATTTACGTTTTGCTATTTTAAACGCTCTCCACTATTCAGTTTTCACGGTAACTCAATATGGTGGGTTCTTTGTCCCCATGTTACAGATGATGAAACTGAGGCTCATGGGAGAGCAGTGCCTTATCCTCTCACAGCAGAGCCTAGAGTCAAATGCCAGTGCTCCAACTCTAAACTATGTCTATTTTATTGAAACACTCCCAGCCTGAAAGGTTGTGTAACTAAGTTACAATCAGCACACTTAATTGTTCTTTCTCAAGTGTTTCTGAAATCTCTTCTTTTCTACTCCTAAACTCTCAAATCAGAAAATCCACAATTTTGATGCTAGAAGAAAAAAAAAAAAAAAAAAAAAAGTCAGCCAAGATGTACTCTTGTTTTTTTCCCACTACCTTATAGCATTACACTTTGAACAAGAGAATCATGGAAAATTACATTTACCACTGATTTCCACTAACAATTAGCTGTTCACTAACTTCTCTGTGGTTTTTTTAGACACACTTCCAGCTTTTGATATTCTCAACCAAACTATATTTTCAAAGTCATTCTTCAAGGATTTTTGAATCCTTACGCTCTCTCTCTCCCCTTCCTTCATTATTTATCTTTGGTAAAATCATGAGAAAGGCCTTTATCAAGGCATTTTGAGATTTAATTTACATTTCTGATTTTCAGAATGGCCAACTTCTCTATATTTCAGGCACTTAACAGAGATATCAACCAAGGCAGCTGTGAATGCAAGAAGCAGGAGTCCGAATTTTATTGCTGGTGCACTTTTTAAGAGATTCCAGTTCATCAGAATGCCATTCTTCAGCCATATGCAAAGCTATTGTTCTTGGAGGCTATTCATACATACTATTTTAGCAGTTACAGAGTATGTGGAGTATTAGAAGTATACTACAAGTGAAGAAAAGCCCCATAATTGATTTGTTAATGTTTTATTCTCCTCTTTTTCTATTGGCATGTTCTTTACATGCCCTCGATAAATATTAAACACTCAAACAACTCACTATTAGGGTGGCAAGCCAACCTTTAGAATGTCGAAACAGAGGAGTGAAGAACAATGTACCTAATTGAAATGGCAGGGTAATTTGGAAAATAAAATTGAGTTGCTGCAAATTCCAAATTCCGGAATAAAAATGTTTATACTCACTCAAATGCAGATTGTTACTGGCTTTGAATAATTATTAGAATAAAAAATACTTGAACACCAACAATACACTTGATATGCAGAGAAAAAGCACAGTCTAGATGTCTCTATTATTTTGCACAAGAAAGTGTGGGACGCAATGAGTCTGATATTTCTCCTGGTGGTTTTGTTATTGAACACAGCATATAAAATCCCAAAATGCAGTGAAGCAATAGGCCAAGCCACAAAATACACAACTAGTGTGAAAATTTCGTGGGCAATATTCTTCAGAAAGTTATAAACACATCAAGGGACAAAGAAGTGCATGGAAAGAAATGAAGGGGTTAATGTTCTGTTACTCAGTATCTTTGCTGGCCTCAATTTATCACCAAGACCAACTCAAAACGTAGAATTCCTGATTCTCTTTGGCAGAAGCTAGCACCAAGAAAACTATGGCAAAATGAAAATGGGAAAATGCATTTGCATCTGGAATTATGACACAAAAACACGTAATGACTCTCTAAGAGATGACAGTTATCTGTACACTGGGGGGTAACCTGATTATCTACTTAGGGTTAGGCCACTTTGGGCAGAGATACCACCTCTATCTCTGAAAGACAAATTCCATATGCTCTGTGCAGTTATAGCATATTTCCCATAAATAATATATACAATAGACTATAAATAAATAATACATTTATCTGAACTGTTCAAGAGTGAAAGGCAGGGTGGCTACTCATGAGACTGGGTTTCTTATGAACAATTTCAAATAAAAGTCATGTCCAATGGGCAATTATCACAAGGTTCTTACACTAAAATATTCCGAAGCACAAGTCAATGTTCCAACTAGACCCAAAATACCCCATTCAAATCAATGTTCCAACTAAACCCAAAATACCCCATTTAATTTTATCACGTAAGTTTCTATTCTGATTGTAGCATTGTAGCATCATAGCTAATAGCTACCTATTTGCTGCAACTTTTAATTCTCTTTCTACACTACTGATTTTTATGATCGGTAAAATAACTAGATTTAAAATGGCATGTATGGGGGTGCCTGGGTGGCTCAGTCAGTTAAGCGTCCAACTTCGACTCAGGTCATGATCTCGAAGTTCACGAGTTTAAGCCCCGTGTCGGGCTCTGTGCTGACAGCTCAGAGCCTGGAGTCTGCTTCGGATTCTGTGTCTCCCTCTCTCTCTGAATCTCCCCTGCTCTCACTCTGTCTCTTGCTCAAAAATAAATAAACATTAAAAATAATAAAAGACAAATGCCATGTGTAATGGGTGCCTGGGTGGCTCAGTTGGTTGAGCATCTGACTTTGGCTCAGGTCATGGTCTCAGTTCCTGAGTTCAACCCCACATGGGGTTCTGTGCTGACAGCCCAGAGCCTGGAGCCTACTTTGGATTCTGTGTTGCCCTCTCTCTCTGCCCCCCCCCCCCCCAGCTCATTCTCTCTCTCTCTCTCAAAACTAAATAAACTTAAAAAAATAAAAAATAAAAAAAATGTCATGTATATGTTTTTGTCTCATGAGACACAGTGGTTTTATTTTTTCTTCCATGTGAATAAGTTTTAGCATTACAGTGAATAGAAAAGAGGGGTACACTTAAAAAAATCCCCAAAAATCCCACCTGCACTAATTCATTTGCTAGGATTTTACATTGTAAAAATTCTTAGTCCCCACCCTCAAAAAATCTTCCTTTGGGGGCGCCTGGGTGGCGCAGTCGGTTAAGCGTCCGACTTCAGCCAGGTCACGATCTCGCGGTCCGTGAGTTCGAGCCTCGCGTCAGGGTCTGGGCTGATGGCTCGGAGCCTGGAGCCTATTTCGGATTCTGTGTCTCCCTCTCTCTCTCTGCCCTTCCCCCGTTCATGCTCTGTCTCTCTCTGTCCCAAAAATAAATAAACGTTGAAAAAAAAAATTAAAAAAAAAAATCTTCCTTTGAAACCCTAGAGCTATACAAACTATGTCCACTCCTTGTAAATAATGTAAGTAGGCCTTTAGAACGTCAGACGCTGTATACCATTTAGTTAGAAATTAAGTTTTCAAATTGCTAAGGAATAGTCCCTGAATAACAGAAAACACTATAGGTCATGGTTAATTATACCTTGCCTATCAAATTAAGTTAATGTTCGAGAACACATCCAAATAGTTATGGAGACGTTAGGAGGTATTTTATTGTCAAAGAAGTTCTTATTCATTCAGCTTCTAATTTTTTTTTTTTTTTAAAAAGAGAGATAAGCCTTTTACAAGTTGGGATGGCATAAGAAAACTCTGGGTTTACATCAAATTGCTCCCTTCATTGTCCTTTTGATGACTGTGTCGATTTCATTACAAACTTCATTTTGTCGAGTTTCATAATAGCCATAAACACACTTCACTTTAAAGAGTTTCTGTGGGACCTAATGTGAATGCAAATGCAGAATAAAATGCAAATCCTGGAGGCCTGGGAACAAATATGGACTATCCGTTACAAATACAGTCACTGAAAATAAACATTTAGGCCTTAAGAGGAAGAATGCAAAGGGACTGATATGAATCTTTATATCAAGGATTCAGAGCCCTAGGGAAGGCAAACAAAAATAACAGTTTTCAGTTTTTCACCTAATTGTAAAGCACAGGTTGGGAATATTTGATGACTTTGGTCTCGACTCATGCCTGTCCCATAGTGAGTAATGTTTTTCATCTTCACAGGAAAATAAACCCACGTGTAGGTAATAGGGAAATGAGACCTAGCAAACTCATTCAAGCCTAGGAGATTCACATCTCAAGCCTAGGATGTTCACCAAACAGTGAAAAAGAAGTGATTAGAAAGAAAGAACTACAACTCTGCTTTGCTAGATAATAACCACCAACCCAGACATTTACAACTAATAACAAACATGCTACCATGTTGTGTCGTAGAGTCTGAGGGAAAAGTCTAGAGAAATGGGAATTCATCAGCAACAACAATTAATTCTAAGTTATGTGTTGTCCGGGAATAATTCTAATATGACTCAAAATGTTAGTTATCTACTTACTACTATCTTCTATGTGAGTCAAAGTAATGTATGTTTAAATCCATTGTAAAACTTAAGACTTTGTATTGTGTCAAAATGAAAAAAAAGTAGCGAGACCAAAGTGTTGCTTTAACTTGTTAAACTCATAAAAAGTTATGGCAATTTTAAGAGTATTACTTAGTAAACTTATTAATAGTAACAGCATTTCCCTTCTGAGGAAAAATATGATTTCATTTAAGTTTTTTAAGGAACCATAACATTTTACATTCAAGTTTCTTTACCTCATGATTATAAATCCTATTAATTGTAAACAGACTCATAAAAAGTACCAAGGGAAGAATCAATTGTAGGAATGTACTTTTGAGGATTATAGATAATATAGAATTTATTTTCACAATTTATTTATCCTCCATTAGTTTAGGGCATATACAGTGGGGCATCTGTCATGGAAAAGTCATGGCATGATTATTGCATATCTTGAAGACAGTTAATGACTTAGTTCAGGCTATAATTTGTATTTAACTGTATATACTCATGATACCAATAAATGACAGGTGTATAATTCAATTAATGTAGAGAAAAGCTTTTTTCCGTCAGAGAATAAACTTTTAATGGTATGTTTTAGTCAATTTTAGGAATTCTTAATGAAGAGTCCAGAAATATAAAATAATTTCAAAAGATTTGCAGTCTTGTATTTTGTTTTAACAAGAACATATTTCCTAGATTAAGAAATGCTATTTGGAAAAAAAAAAAAGTGTTCAGAGAGAATCTAGTAAAGTGTTGCCAATTGCTTTAATTCTGCACACATGAATGCATCAAATTGATTGAAATTGGATTCTAGTGACAAATTTTTAAATGACTATATTCTTGCTTATTTCACATGGTAGCCTTTATACCATTTATTAAAATGTCAAATTTGCAAGTGTGGGAAATCCAGCAATTTGCCCAAGATAGTTATACTTCCTAGAGAGGCCATTTAAGACTCCAAAAAGCTCTCCTAAATTCCTATACCCTTGAAATCATGGCACTTTTAATTAATAATATGGTAAGAATGTCTTTTATTTTTACGCTACATACACACATTCATCTGCTTGAATTTTTCAAAACTGATTTTATACATGCCAGGTTTATTCACAAATATTAAAGATAACAAAATAGCCAAAATTTACTGGATCCCAAAGTCAAATAATTTGGGAATTATTATTAAAATTCAAATTGGAAGATTGTATTTTATGTTTTAGATTCTAACTTTTAAAATAGATATTATATGCTGATGGTTCCTGCTGAGTAAGAACACCAATCCCCACATGACTTACAGCAGTGTTGTTTTACTTTGGATTTTGAACACCTTTAAGTTTGACATCTACACAACTGTCAGATACAGCATCACATGTATTCTACTTTTATCTGTAAAAGAATACTGTCCCAGAATTTTGATGTAGCTTTTAAATATTAAGTTAATTTTTTGCACTTAGGAGCAATGACAAAAGATTTTGTTTCAGTTATAACATAAATTCGAGTAATACTTTGATACAAGTATGACAGATATCATAATCCAAAAAAGGCCATGTAAAGTGTTACAAATGCAAACACATAAGACTATGTAACAGAAATGAATGAGAATGGTATCAGTTTCCTATCATTCAACTATTTCCCTGAAAGTGGAGTCAAATAATGTTGAATTATAGACCCTCCTTACAGAGTCTTATTTTGTGTTCATTTTTTTATCTTTTCCCTGCTAGTCTCTATAGGAATTTGGCTGTATGCCGACTGTCCTTTAAAAGTTTCTGTATACGTACTTGGGTTGTGCCTGATGATTAAATGATCATTTATTAAAACTTAAGCATTTCACATTTGTTTGACATATTTATATTTCATAAGAAAATATTTTTATTGCAATGGAAAGCATAACATCACGGATACCAAAATACTTCATTTGAATTCATGTTGACAATATTTTCATTTCTGACAAGTGTCTTAATATAACTCGTTAGGCATTCTTCAGTTCCTCCCAGTCTACCTGCGAGGGAAGGCAAGCTAGTTTTACTACAGTAGGCCTCGTGGCAATACTTCAGCCTATCTGGTTGACAATAAACCTGTTTCCACTGTAGGGCCACAAATAGTCTTTGTTTTTAAGAGCATGGAGTTTTACTGCATAATTTTCCTTCCTTCACCCAGTAACAGCTGTGTTTTAAATCTTTCGGACTCTGACAAACATTTTAACATTTAAACATACAAGGATTTGAAAACATGATTTAAAATTTGTTTATTTTCAAAGTCGGGCAATTATAACATGATATCTGTTACATTTTTTAGAACAGTGCCCGTATGTTAATCCTTTTTTTTTCCTTCCTCTACTGTGCAAGCTTCTCCATGGTTTCTAGTAAGAGTCTCTAAGGTAGGACTGACAGCAAGAGTGCACACAACCGCTCTATATGTTTCCAAATCACGAGCAATGGAGTCATTCTGGGGGAAGAGGTATTGCTCTGAGTGACCATTGCTGCAGCGCTAGTTAAATCACTGAACGCTAGTTACTGTTACGGCTTTACTTGGTACAAAGTAGCATTAGTATCATTGCTTTCCATAAGCCATGGAACTTGCACTGGGGACTTCCACTTGAGAGAGAGACACAGAAAGAGAGAGACAGGAGACAAGAGAGAGACAGAGACAGAGAGAGATGCGCTATGAACAGGGAATAACTTTCGTAGTATTAGCGTTTACACTTACAGACGGTTAACAATGTAATTGATCTCAGCCCATTTGCATACACTCTTCACCTGTTTTTCATGAAACGTTTTTTTAAGGGCCCCTATTAGGAATCAACACATCCCTACTCTGAAATTCACACACAGATACACACTAAAAGCCAATCAGATTAAGAGTACACTTATCTTGATGAGCACTGAGTAACGTATGAAATTGTTGAATCACTATATTGTACACCTGAAACTAATATAACACTGTATGTTAAGTACACTGGAATTAAAATTTCTAAAAGCCAATCAGAAAGCAACAATAAAAACACACCTGGTAAACAACTAAGTTTTAATTCAAAGGATACTAAGCCATAAAGGGCCTAGAATGAACATTCCAATTAGCCAATGGAGTGACAAGCACTCAACACCTTATTATTTACTCATTAAAGAGAATCTTGTCATAATTTCCCTTTGACATATTTAAAAAAAAAAAAAAGGAATTAGGAGTACAACACATGACCCACAACAACAATCAAAAAGTAAAGTTAGAGGAATGTAAGACCCCCATGGATGCCAAGGCCTGTGGACTGAGAGTTTCCAAGACAAAAGCATTAATTGTGACCCTGTGAAGTATTTACAATTTAAATAAGATGTGTCTATGTGTAAGCATTTAGAAACAAACTACCTGACAAAGGAAGCATTTTCCTGTCTCTTGCGTTTGTGGCCAGTTTTCTTATTGGATGAAAACAAATTGCCTACATTTCTAGTATTAGTAAATAACCAATGGCTTCATCTATTTGTTTCTAAAGCAGCAGATCCAATTCATCAAAGACATCAGGCTATCCCTTGCCCTCTCATCCCCATTCCTTACCATAACCCCCCCCCCCCCCCCCCACAAAAAAGAGAAAGCTTAAATCTCCCTTGCATCCCTACCTCGCTTTGCAGGGAGGGGGCGTTTTCAGTCAAGTCCAAGTTCAGTTTTAAGATTTTTTTTTTTTTTAACTCAAACGATGCTTTAGAAACAACATCCCAGACTTTTAAAATAAAACAACCGCCATCAGCGTTTTCCTAGCCCACTTGGGAACCAAAGCTCACTGGCCCAAGGCTGCCCCGTGTCCCCGAGGCCCGGAGGCCCAGAGGCCTGGCGCTCTCCAACCTGGACCGCACAGCCCCGGAGGCCGATCCTCCTCCCCTGGGGGTTTAGCAGCACTTGGCATTTAACCTGCCTGGCGTGCGTGGCTTTCTGGTTCCATCTCCTTGAGCCACATTACTTCTCCCCAGATGTCAGGCACAAATCTGGATTAACATGCAACAGGGCGCCCTGTGCAGGCCGCCAGCCCTCGCCCAAGAGCTGTTAAATGCAGATTCAGCCGAGGACCCCCCGGAGAGCTGCTGTTGAATAAAAATTGTAATCGAAAGGGACCATTTCTTTGCCTCCCGCTGCCTGTGGGAAACCAGGGCTGGCGCCCGAGCACAGGCCCAGCTAGTCCGCTCTCGCTGCAAGCGGGCGTGGCAACTTCGGGAGGCGGCCTTAGGGGCCCGGAGACTCCTCACTCCTCTCTCTCCACTCTCCGTTCGGGTTCTTGGAGTGGGGAAATGCTTAGATTCAAGGAGTGGCGAGCCACAGACAACCCTGGGAAGGAAGACTTCATTCGACGGCTCCTTCTGGGAGCGCAGACTAAAGTCTAGCGTCTGGGCGGCCAGGCTCTTTCCCGCCTAACTCCTCTGGACGCCCCCAGGTCCACCCTGAATCCCTCAAACAGGCGTCCCGCCTCCCGAAGGGCCCGCATCCTTCTCCACTGACGACCAGGCTCAACCCTCGCCTCGACGCCTCGCACGGTTCTTCCTCTCTGCTCTGGTTCCCGGGGGCGCAGCCCTGCCCTCGCCCAGGAAGCCCCCGGTGCCCCTTGCTGCCCCCAGTCTCAGGGCGTCGGGAGCTTCCGTGCGGAGCGGGGAACGAGACCGTCGGGAGAGGGCGCCCGGGAGGCCTGCGCCCACGAGCGGTGACTCTCGAGCCTCGCTCCTCGGGGTCTGGGAGGGGGAAGGGGGCGGGTACGAGAGGTGGGGGGACAACGAGATTACGGTTTCTACCGGCGTCTTAATCTGATATATATTTTTATATTTAGAAAAAAGCATCACTACAAGGCCAAGTGGGTATTTGCCGACTTAGCCCTCCGGGAAACCGGCTGGTATCAGAGTCGTCGATTCCAGGTCCCTGCGCGGGTGGCAGCCTCCGCGCCCTCCGAGGATAAAAGTAAAATAAAATAAACCGTGCCGCCAGCAGACCCTAGAGACAGAGGGGTTAATGAGCTAACGAGGACCAGCGCTCACACTACACCTGAAGCATCCCGTCCCGGGGCGCACCCTCTGCGGGGGCTCAAATTGGCTGGGCCTCATTCGCAGACAGGTGGCGGAGGTCTGCCTTTCTGGGCCCGGCCCCCAGGGCATCGCACTAGGGGTCTAGCGCCCCCAGGGACCGTCAAGTAGGCTCCAGTCCAGAGAACTGGCGCCCACAGGGGGGCCCTAGTTCCTGGTCTCTGACTCCCCACCTCCCAGAACAGGGGACTCCACTCAGAGTCCAGGTCGGAGGCAAGGTCCCCCGTGCTCCCCGAGCTCTGCGCTCCCAGCTCCAAACAGAGCCCAGGCACACTCGCTCCTGGCTCCCGGGAAGGGGACAATTAGGAAGAACAAACTTGGGTTTGCTGCCCACGGACCAAGACCTAGATGAACTGGAGGGGTCACGCGAGCTCGCCCGCGCATAGGCCAACAGCGCCACGAGCCCAGCCAAAGCTGCGAAGCCCACCAGTAAGCGGTGGGGGGTGGGATGCACGCTTCTCATTTTTTAGGTGAGGGAAGAGACTAAAATGTCAATTTTTATCCACTACTATCGCCTGCCAGTCTACATATTTCAAATTAAGGTAATTGTGTAACAAAAGTTTACCGAAGGAGTAGGGGGGAAATGCAATGATGTTATACCAATTTTGTGCCCCCCTCAAAAAAAATCCCATAGCTTTGGTCCTTTATCTGTGACTTTAATAAAATAATGATTCGTTGAGAAAATGGGGTATAAATCTTCATTTTGGAGGCAATTAAAGTGTTGATTTCATTCATGCCCCTAAGCGATTCTTGTAATTTGCTCAAATAGCTTTATGTACCCAGCACTCCGGAGCTCTTAGAATCCCATTGTCTAGTTAGGCTTGTTGGATTACAATTTTTACTCAACAGCAGCTACCCGAGGGTTCCTCAGCGGAATCTGCATTTAACAGCTCCGGGGTGAGGGCTGGCGGGCTGAACCAGGCGGGAGGCCCGGCAGCCCGCAGGGCCCGGACCGGGCCGGGAGCTGCCTGCAGTGTTCCCACCTCGGCGGGGCCGCGCAGGGACTGAGCAGACCGCCTGTACTGTGCACTCGTCTACACTGCCGAAAGTTTGCAACTTGCCAAATAATAGTAAAGACCTGGCGCTCTGGCGCTTTTAAAGCTCAGCTCTGCCTGCCCTCCACTGCTCATGGGGAAAGGAGGAATTCAGCCCTGTCGCGGGATTACCGAGAGAAATCCAAGCTGGGAATGTATTTTAAGAGGGTGATGTTGAGAGAAGAAAACTTCAAGAGGACACCAAGACCCAGGAGTCGGACACTCCTGCAAGCACTTTACAAGATAGCCGCTAGCCAACAGTGACCATGGCAGAGCTTGCAAAGGAAAACTCTACACGCCCGCCCGTCTTTTGGCTTAACAAAGGCAGGCTGATCTCTCCCCCCAAAAGACGGAACTCACGTGCCAAGTCAGAAAGAGAAACGACTCTGGGCCTTCACTCATTTATGGAGAGGCCAGAGGAGACCCGCAACCCAAATCTCTATTCGCGTTGCAGCAATTCGCAACGGAGAGCTGTTCTGAGCCCGTTTCATCTCACCCGCTCCTCAGGTTTTCACTTTCATTGCATTTTTGCAACTTCTTTGGGCCAATCCAGAGACGCAGCGACAGGAGAGGGAGAGACTGGGAGCAAACAGTGGTGCTGGGTTGAGAGAGGGAGAGAACCACCCCCCCCCCAGCAATTCCAAATAAAAGTCGTCCCCACTTAGCAACGCAGCGGAAGAAGGGCCTGCAGGGAGGACCAGAGAGGAGGGGGCGAAGCAAGCAAAGGCTGGCAGTGGAGAGCGAAGGCGGCGCGAGGTCCCCCACGGCCACACCGAGGGAGTTTCCCGGGGTGCCCTTGTCGCTTCCAAGAGCTGCCAACCCACAGGGCCCAGTGCACTACCAGCTGGAGGATGAGTGGAAAGGAGGAAGAGAAACGTCCATATTTATCTGTTTTTATAACCTCGGCCTGGTCTTATTTTTTCTACTAAGTACAATAAAATGGGCGAGCTTGCAGCGAGCACCGCACAAAGCAATGTTCAGTGAGGTCTAGAAGCGTTCGGCCGAGGAAAACTGACAAGACAGGCTAATGAACCGTATAGACAGGGAGAAAATAGCCAGCATTTGCTAGATTTCAAACCCTCGCTGTCTCTCTGAGACCACCTATCTTGGGTTTATTCCTAATAAAATAAGAAATAAGCAGACCCTACCCTTTCCTTTTCTTCGAAATAGAAGGGGGAAAAAACGCTCCAGAACAGAGCCCTGCAATCAGGCGGTCACTGGCAGTTAACACTCCCATTATTATACAGGGTAAATAAAATAAAGACAAAAATTAAAAGCGACAAGAAACAGGTCAAGTTTGCAGGCAAAGCTTTTACAAGCTCATCTCTCCAGGTCGAATCCCAGAGCCAGCCTTAATGAAGCAATAATAGCCACATTATTCAAAAATTTTCATTTCGATGGAAATGTATCTAAAAGGGACTTAATCATATGCAAATAATAAAAGGAGGTGGTAGTGACCCAGCAAGCAATATGCATACAGATTTTTTTTTTTCCCAGGGATGTTGAAATTGAAAAACGCATACCTGGTCGGTTAGATTTGCTGATCTTGTTATATCTTCACTGTCTGATTTTGATCCTCCTTCTCTATCGTCTATCACCAAATCGATAGGCATTTTCCCTTTCAAACAGCTAATATACCGGTGGCAGAAATTGTCACATAATTCGTGTACCTACATTATGACAGAAATAAAAAAATGGAAATATAATCAGGAGTGCATAAATGACATTGACAAGTGCAATCCACCCCCCTTGTGAGATCCAAACTTCCAAATAGGGAAACACAGAGCAATTGTCCTCCAGAGACCCCCAGACGCATCCAGAATTAGGAATAACTTTCTTTTCTTGCAAAATAGAGATATCCCAGAAAATTGACAGTGACAAGATGATTCACAGGCTACAACATATTCAACACCCGTGTTAAATTCATCTGCTCCCAGGGCTGTGGCCATTAGAGAGGTGACCTGCTTGGGTGACATTTAAGGTAAACTATTTAATTTCATCCACTTTATCATAAGTCCTTTTCCAGTGTGTCTAAGAGAAAAATGTGAAGATATATATATATATATATATATATATATATATATATATATATATGTAATATATGAAGACATATATTACTATATATGTGGGTGTATATACATATCTATATCTATATCTATGTATCTTTCTCCCTGTATATATCTATATATCTCCAAAGACCAGTACTGTGGTGGTATAGGGTATATGTTTGATAGCCCAAGTCCCGATAACATTTGTAATTAGGGATTCTACCTGAAAAAAGCATATTTTAGGACACTTTAAAAAAATAGAAGAAAATCAAATTGCCAGTACTCATGATATGAAAAAAAAAAAAAAACCCTACAGCCACGAAAAGGTATCAAACTGATCAAAAAAAAAAAAAAAGGGAAAAAGAATGCTTCGAAATATTTAGGTATAAGTGGAGCAGTCTTACAGGCCCCAGGCATCACTGACATGCAAAAACTCACAAGAAACCCCAGTGTGCTTGCAATTTAATGTTAGTTTGAATTACAATGCATTAAGTTTTTATTGCTGAGATTTATAGAACAGCTAGCAAAATCATGTTATCCCACACCCTTTCTTGAGTGTGAAGGTGGGGTGTGTGCAGGATTCACAGATTCAAGAAATTGACACAACTATCAACTCTGCTTTGTCTCTGCAAAAGGTTTAATGTGCCTCCCCCACTACCTCCTCCAGACTCCCTGCCCACTCCTCCTCCTCCCCCTCCACCTCTCCTCTGTGTCTGACCTGCCGCTGCTCTCAGACTGTCTTCCAGAAACTCACTAAAACTAAACAAAACCCCCCTCCCACCCACCCAGAGGTAGCAAAGAAGAGGGGGAAGAGGCAGAGAAGAGATCACAAAGGTATAACCTGTGAAGCAAACTCACAACAGCATTCTAAACATCAAGGGAGATGCATAGAATTGCAACTATTTATACAAAGCTAGCAAAGTATTAAGAATGAATACAAGGCTAGGGCATTTGAGATGCCGGTTTTAGTGGCTGAAATTGTAATTAAACCGCAAAGAGAAATGGACGCTAAGATTGGCCTTGACACTAATTACCAGAAAGAAAGACATTTATGCAAATGTCTCAGAAGCCTGAACTTCAGCCATTCAGAACCTCCCCCCCACCCCACCCCACCCACCCCCTTGAGTTTGGGGGTGAGGGGAAAGCAAAAGGAAAAGAGGCTAGAGAAATTACCTTCTCTAATTCCAACAGATGAAACCTTAATACTTGTATGGCTTGAATCATCTGCAAAGATACAAAAAGAATGAGCACCCTATTCCTAGTTTGCAGAAAATTGGCTGTCACAGCTCTAGCATCTCCAGCCTACCCCCCCCCCCCCCCCCAGTAAATAGAGTTATTTTGATTTATGGCAATAACACTAAAAGTTAATAGCAGTGACTGGGTACCATCTAGAGGTTTATATTTCTTAAGGAGAAAAAAAAATAGCTAAAACAACAACAAAGCATCTAAGTAGGGCTCATAAACACTCTCCTCCCCCATGGCTCTTCCCTTTCTCAGCCCCACTGGCCCCACCCCACAGAAAGGGCCACATCCCTGGACTAGATGTTTCCAAGTAAGGAGTGCACGGAAAATATTCCAAACAGTCCCCCAGCTGTGGCTTTTCACACTGCAAACTTTCTGCTGCTTTCCTCACACCTTTCAGGCACACTGGTGGTTTGGGGGCTCTTGCCCAGTTGCTGCCCTCGTGACGCGACTTTGAGGGCTGGGAAATCCGCAAAGTTTAAGCACATACGCTGACAAGCCCGGAGATAAATCCCCGCGCTGATTAGAGCTGTGCTGCCCGGCTGTCATAAAAAACAAAAGCTCGCGTTTCCCTGCGCGGGCTTGCCCGGCCCCTCTCGAGATGAATTTATTTCCCCGGGATCTTGTCCGGGACCACTTGTCCGTGGACAGAAACGTTTGCAGCCGCCTTGCAGCTACGGGAAGACCCGTCTAGAAACCTTGGGGCTCTTTAAAGCAAAGCTGGTGGCTTGGGGGGAGGGGAGATAGGGGTGGGGAGGTAGGGGTCCGCTCTTACCAAGTTATCCAGTTCTGGATTAGAAGAAAATAGAGGTTTTTCTGCGCGAATCTAAATACAAGTGAGAAGGGGGGGGGGGGAGAAAGAACATTTGAAATCTGGTCGCTTTCCTGGTTTCTTGCCTCATTACACTGTCAGGGGCAAGATGTAACCTCCGGGAAGGACTCGATGACACCGAGTGCATCCCTCGCAGAAACACTTCAATGTGAATCAAATAAGCCAACAACAAGCCCAGAGCTCAGGGTTTCTTCCACCAGCAAAAGTACGCTTCTAGAGGACGCTGCCCTGCTCGCCAAGACCAAGGCGGCTACAGCGTGTAGGGTTTGTGATTTTATTTTATAGAGTGGGCTTTCTGCGTTAGGTTTTGGAGCGTGAGTTGGAAAGCCTATGGGTGATTTTGAGTCGTCCGCAGACACTCATATAGGAAGAAAACCCTAGGGTAGATGTCACAGGCATGGCTTAGGGTGGACTAATTTGCTGGTTACTTTTGAAAATGTGCTGGATGGGGGAGGGAGTTTCTCTTTCTTTCTTTCTTTTTTCTTTTTTCTTTACTTTTTAAACATATATTTTGCTGACCTGTTTGGCGAACACGGCTATATCTTCATTGAACGACTCTGACGAGCAGACGTCCCCACCCGCCACCCCCGGCTCGCGGGGGGTACAAGTAGCTAATTCACATTTCTCAAAAATCAGTGCTAAGAGAGGGAAGAGGGGGTGTCTGCAAGAAAATACAACAGTCACAAACAACACAATGGTTAGTCCGGAGTCAGTGAAAAAGGCGCCCAAGAAAAACAGCCAGATGAGCTCGAGGCAGGGACCCTCTGTCTGATTTTGTCATCTACTTTTTTCCTCCCCCCTCCCCGCCCCCAGGTGACTGCTCGCCTCCCCTTCCTCCTAGGCCACCGAAACCGGAGGCCCTAAGCCAGGGACCTTATCTGAGGGTCGGTTCAGCCTATCTGGCCGGAGAAATTGGTAACATTTGCTAAGAATAAAACCCAAGCGGTTCCAGCAGCCATTTTGAATTAAGTTTCCCACCCCGACAAGCCCTCGTCCCTCCGCTGCACATCTAGGACCTGGTGGAGGAGAAAGGCGCTGGGCGCAGGGGTCGGGAAGGCTCCTGCAAGTGGGTTCCTCCAAGGCAGCCTCGCGGAGCCCAAGACTCGGGGGACCTTGGTGGCAGGCGCTCAGCTAACTTGGGGAAGGGACCTCTGTGGCTGCGGGCCGACTGTCAGCGGGCTGCGCCTACCGATCCCGGACCCCGCGGCCCTCGGAGAGCAGGAAGCCTCCTGCACAGCCCCCTGCACATGTCTCTCCCTTAGTCAATGGCCCCCACTCCCCGCAAAAGAAAAGTTCCTTCAAATGTCCCTGCGGTAAAGCCTTTCATTTTTGTCTCTACGGAATGGCAAAGCAGCTAGTATTTCCAGGGGCCTAGATGTCGCTTATCTCAACCCATAAAAGAAAAAAAAAAAAAAAAAAAAGCTTCTCCTAATGCTCAAGGAGGTGTCTCAAGTCTTTTATTAGCTCTCACAGCCCAGCCGGAAATTTAACAGTTTGGGGTCCTTTTGAAAGCTTCCCCAAATGTTCTGTCCTGGAGCCTAAGCCATTTGCAGTTAACGCTGCGGAGAGAACGCTGGGATTTAAACCGGCCCATCGCACAAGGGACCAGGAGATAAAGCAGAAAGGGTTCGCAGCTGGGGAGGGTCGGGGTTGCCGGATATTTTCAAAAGAAGACATAAATAGAAATAAAAGTTACTGCAAAGTAAAAAGAGGTCCCCAAATTCAGGAGCACACAGTAGGCACAAGTGACTTTGGAAAGATTTTACCAGCCCAGGGTCTGATCGACTGGCCTGGGAGAATACGGTGTAAACCACAGTCTGAAAACCACATTGGCCTGACAGCACCCCACACCTACTTCCAGATCCTTCAGGCTTCGCCTTTGAACACAAAGTACTAAACCGGCTAGAAGTTTCTTGATGTCTATAACAATTCAGAGCGAGCTCTCTCCTTGCCTACGGTGGTCAAACTCCCTAAATGCAAAGCATGTTCCCCCTTGCCTGACCTGCAACTGTCCTCCCTTGATTTTTATTGTGCGGCGGCCGAGCCAGCATAAGGTTGCTGAGTAAACTTAGCAAGTCAGAACAATCAGTGGCTTAAAAGATTTTCCCTTAAACTAAAAGTTTCGTTCCAACACAAAGGCGCCTACATTTAGAAATCCCCAACGCTCTCCCAGCGAAGCCCAGCAAGCGAGGACTCCAACCCGCTGAACTACAGAACCAGGGTGTGAGAGGGGACGAAGGACCTTTGGCAACTCCTCCTGCAGGGCGACCCCTTCGCCGGCACGGCCTCGGCGGAGCTGGACGCTGGGCAAGCGCGGAGCGTGTGTGGAGATGGGGGGCGTCCGGGACGGCAGGCCGCCTTCCCAAATCCTCCATGCAATGCGAATGAAAAGTTACCGAATAATGTACCTCCAATCCACAGAGCTCTGGCTTTCCTTTTACCAAAGGCACAGGGAAACAGAGGAAACATCGCGTCTCTACCACTTAACCTGCTGCCCGTCGTACCTACCCATAAATGGCATCTTTATCTCTCTTTAAAGCGTCATTGACGGAGGAACCCATGCTGGGGGCCATGGCGTTGGTGTGAGCTGTGTGCGGGTACTGATGCGAGTGCAGAGGAGGCCCGTGGTTCAGGTGGTGGACCGGCTGCATGGACCTGGCCGCATGCGGGTCCCCATACATCGTGGAGGGGATGCCTACTCCATCCATGCCCCCGTAATGGGGTAAATCGTCGTACTGCATGACAAACAGGAGAAAACAAGGTTCAGAAGGCCAGGCCGGCAAATGGGGAACCGGCAGGGCATGGAGCTTATATAATGTCAGTCCAGCTGGATCCTTCAACCCAGAATTCAGTGGCCTTGCATCTCTCAAGTTGAGGGTTTTTATTTTAAAAATAATTTCTAAAGTAAAAATCCTAGGATTCTCTGAGTCTCAGCTGAGATGAATGGTCTTGCCCTAACTTGTGTCCCTATCAACTAGTTCAGAAATTCAGGATCCTTTGGCAAGGAAGGAGGGAAGAAAGAAGGAAAGAAAGGGAGGCATTTTCCCAGAGGGCGGAAGGTAAAACATGCATGTCTCTAGAGGAGGAAATTCAAAATCACAATAATAAAACGTGCCAGGACAGTGCAGCAAACCCGCCTAGTTTCACAGCCCCTTCCCATCAGGGGGAATTAAAAAAAAAAAAAAAAAAAAAGTTACGATGGGAACAGCTAAGCTAAGCACATGAATTCAGACAGGCTTCTCATTTTATTTCTCTGCCAGCGTGGGGTTAAGGCAGTCCTGCAAGACACTGCATTTCCTTTGCTTTCCAAGACAAACTCTGCTAAATTACACAAAACTAACTGGCCTTCTCAGAAGTGAAACTCAGAGAAAGGTAGTTTTTCATGTTCATTAGAGCTGAATTTAGAATTGGGCAATTTTCCCTCAAAGTTAAAGGAAATCTATAGTTGGAGCAGTTATTCTGTTTTCTCCACTGTTAAGAACTTTTCCCTCAGACTGAAAGTCAATGAGGCAAATGTAACTCATCAGGTGTAAAGTAAATTCAAAAGCAAATGCACGTACAACCCCTATCTTCTTTCTTCAGAAAAACTACTTTCATATTGATTGTCATTATTTTAGGGTGCAAAATTTAGCTATTTAGATTTTTCTCATTGCTTCATTCCAGGCAAGTTCTTTTCCCAAGAATTGGAGGCACGGAGAGTGAAATGATTTTCAAAGAAAAGAGGAACTGCCACTTTCATGTCCTTAAAGCCAGAGGTGTGAAAATAGTTTGGAAGAACGCTGACATTTGCCTGAACCAAAGGAGTAAAGAAGAATGTGTCAGCCTAGTAACTTTCTTTTGCAAACAGGGCTTTGAGGGCCAGGACACAAATTATGCAGGGAAGGCTTTCTGTAGACCCCCCTGTCTTTTAAGAAACTACCTCAGTTGGGTTGTCATTGTCTCACTTGACTCTCACTACATTTCCATTCAAATAGGAATATTGGGGAAATTAGTATTGCATTTTTAAAGTGAGTCGCTGTGTGCTTAGTATCCAATTAGTGAAGGGCTTTTCTAACAAAAACTTTCCAAGTATTACCTTTTATAAAAATCCATGCACATTAAAATCACTTTTAAAAGATGAATGTTTTCCGACCCCAAAAGCCATTACACGATGACAAAGTTATTTGCTTAAAAAAAGCTAAATACTTCTAATGATATTAAAAGATGAGCATAAGCAGTAACACATCAGAAGTTTCTAGCTGCTTATTTTACTTTAAAAATAGCTTTAAACTTCTGCTCCCTGAACCACTCACTTTATAGCATTAGGTATCTAGAGCCTTTTGTTTTTGTTTTTTAAACAGATGATTGCCTGAGCTTGTATTTTTATTTAGATAGCTGCTGGTTAGGATTCTATAGAAAACTTGATTACTTGAATTAATTACATGTAACATACATAAGTCTACAAATGCACTGAATAAATTCTTTCGCTTTAGGCCACGGCTTTAGGAGCCTCATTCAAAAATACAGAGAAAAAAGGAAACTTTTTAGCAGTGTCTTTCGGCCACGTTTCAATTTAATCTCACATTTGAGTTCCACAATTGTTTTTTAATACGTACCCTTTGCGCCATCGGCCTCCCTGGCTCCCTTCCTACTTCAACTTCTAATATATCCTCTTTAAGGCCAGTGTGAAAAGAAACAAATAAGCAAACTCCCCCGGAAAAAAAAAAATGTAAAGCACGACGAAAAATCCCTTAACGTCTCCAGCAACGTGAGCTACTGGTCCCAGATCTTCGGTCTACGGGACCTGAAGCAAAGCGCCCGAGTCACTGAGCATAAAAGCGCTCCGTTTCCAAGACAGCAGCGGGGGCAAAAAGAAAAAAAAAAAAAAAAAAAAAAAAGCAGATCTTCTCTCCCCCAAAAAATCAGTTTAAAAAAAAAAAAAAAGAGCGCCCCTCAGACCCAACTACCAAATCTCATGGCTTTCTGCCACTCCGGCTGTCAATCACAGGCGAGGTTGTCAACGTGGTGAATGAATGATCATCCGCTCTGTCTTCTTCTGGTCAGAACACCTCAAATGTTAATATTCAAATGCACAAAGCCCTAGCGCTCGCTTCCCTTGAATCAGTCCTAATTCCTAATCAGTTTCTCTCTTCTCTCGCTCGCTCTCTCTTTCTCTTTCTCTCTCTCTCTCTCTCTCCCTCTTTGCAACTGCTGCACTGGAGGGAGATTAGAGGAGGAGGGTTAAAAAAAATGTCTGTCTGAGTTTGTCTTAAAGGAGCCACGATCGATGCTGCCCGCTTGCAGTCCCCGTGCGTGTGTAAAGTGTGTGTTGCACAGGCGGAGAGGTGGATTCCGACCAGAATGCTAGAACCCGGAAGTAGTGGTGGCCATAACAGGTCGCGTCTTACACAATGCATTGGGCTGCAGCAAGTAGGATCCTCGGCAGGGGTGGGTGCGCGAAGCGAGCTCTGGCCGCACTGGAGAGGCAGAGAGACGCTCCATTAAATCGCACGCCCAGGCACAAACACACACACACCCAGGGCACACGCGCACAAACGCGGGCAGCAGCCCCCGGCCGCAGGCTTTATTTTCCGTATTCTTTTCTCTCCCTCCCCCT
This sequence comes from Puma concolor, assembly GCF_028749965.1. NCBI lineage: Eukaryota > Metazoa > Chordata > Mammalia > Carnivora > Felidae > Puma > Puma concolor. The sequence continues at coordinate 57,107,848 of NC_141669.1, forward strand.
CCAGACTCTCTCCCCAAAGCCGACTCTCTTGAAATAAATTGGGAATAAACGCCGGGCAGGCAGCAGCAGGAGTTATTTTGCACAGGGCTCTGAGCACAGACTTCATGACTTTCCTCGAAATTATTGGGGTCTGCCAGTTTTTTCGGGGGCAGAGGGGGCTAATGCAGAAAGTATTGGATTCTCAGGACGGACCACCCCAAGTAGAAAAGTCAAACGGGGAGACAGAAGACTGAGCAGGAGCAAGGCTTGGAAAGGCTCTGCTGAGTCCCGAGAACGTGGGGTGAAGAAGGCTGGGGCTTTCTGCAGATCCAGCTTAGAGTTGCTGTCAGAGGTGGACACCCGGCCCAAGGAAAGGAAATGCTTGCATTTTCTCACTTTGGGATCTGGACACCCCCGCCTTCCACCTCCTAGCCCCGGAGGCCCCCAGCCCCAGCCCCGGCGTCCTGCGCGAAGTGGGAGAGGAAAGGAGGGAACAATGAGCGGAGAGCCGGGAATGTGCCCCCAGCGCCTGTTTACAAACACGAAGCTATTTATGATCGCCGGAAAACGAAACCCGACGCGGGCTCGGAGCAGCCCAGACCTCGCGGGTGGAGCCCGGGCCAGGGAGACTCGGGGAAGCAGGCTGTTTCTCCGACCCTCTCTGGGAGAGGCAGCTGTGCGCCCAGGGCGCGGCGCAGCAGGGTCAGCGCGCTCGGCTCCGGCTCCGGCCGCGCCGCCTTTGTCTTCGAAGCGCCGAGGGGCTCCGGCCTCGGCAGTGCTCGGGGCCTGGAGGGACCCTGCGCCCCAAGCTCGTTTGCCCCGCGAAGCTCCGCGCTCTCCTCCCCAGCCCTTCTTCTCCCCACCCCGCTTTCCTGTCCCCAACCCGGCTCAGGGAAAACTCCCAGTGCCAAAGAAAAAGAAATTCACTTCGGGAGCTGAGATTTCAGACAAAAACCTGCCCCAACCCACAACTCAGAGGCTCCAACCAGCCACTGATTTTAACTTTCTCCCTTCAAATACCTATTCTCTGGCTTAACAACAACAACAACAACGACAACAACAACAACAACAACAACAACAACACAGCAACGAAATCCTCTCCTTATTCTCCCACTCTAAGCTTGCCTTTTATTATTGTATTTAGTGGTGTTATTTTCGTTTTTATTTTTCTGCGCGCCCGGCTCTATACGCCGAGATGGCTCAGCCACAGCAGTTCAACCAGCGGGTTGGAAACCTCACATCCTCGAGCAAGGCTCGCAGCTCGCTCGGCTCGGAGCAGGATTTTTTTTCCTCCCTCCAGCTGAAACCTCACAGAAAACTCCCCCTGCGGTCGACTGGAAAATGAGCTCACCCAAATCTCGGTAGGCAGCCGTGGAGGAGGGCTCGGCCAATCAGGGGGCGCTCCTGCCAAGGCGGCCGCGCATTGGCTGCGGGGAAAATCAATTATCAAATAATCGATCAGCAGGGAGCTTCGATCTGCAGGGAATGCAAACTGCCAGTCCCGATTCCCGCCCTGATGGTGGCCAAAAGGCTGACTCCTCCAAAGCCTTCGGCCGCTAGTTCCCATCGCTCCCACCCCCCATCCCACTTCGCCAGCTGCGGACCGAACCCTCATCCCAAAGGGGGGTGTAGATAAGAGAAAGAGTTTTGAGAAAGATTAGGGGGCTTGTATCTGGAGAGGTTGTTTGGACAAGGCTAGGAGCTCTCAAATGTATTGAGGCTAACTCTAAATGCGCAAACTAAAAGAGAATTTGCATCAGTTTGAGAGGTAGGACTCAAGTTTTTGTTAAGTGGGCTTTCAAGAAGCCAGAGACACTGGGCAAGCATCAGAACATATATCTGGAATCAGGTTCCCTCCAGCACACGTAGCCTCGCTGAGCGATGTCTATTCCTTTAGTACTTAGCAGGAGTCAACGCCCAGTCTCCCCCCCCCCACCCCCACCGAATAGAGTGGAATTTTCATAAAGCCGAAGCAGCTGAACCTTCCCAGCCTCCCGCACACCTCCCCAGCACACCTCCCCAACGCCGACACCGCACTCCCCCCGTGTGCACCTAAAGGGCTGACACATTCACCCGAAGCCTCCAGATACACTTTGCCTTGAAAGAGCTCCGACTGTTTAAAACACATCCTAGGATCCGCATCATTTGCATCTCTCTTCTTTCTTCCTTTCTCTCCCTCCCTTTCTACCCCCACCCCCACCCCCACCCCCAACTTTAGGATCTTTAACTTTTTTCCATCGCAAACATGGGTAAAGTTTTTGGGTACCGACGCCCCGGTACATTACGCAGGAGGTCAAAGCAGGCCGCGTGTCAAAGCCGAGGGGATCCAGGTGAATTACCAGCTTCTTTACGCCTTTGCCTGACACTCCCACGCCCACCCCGCTCGCCCCAACATGAACTTGGAAACCGAACTTCAGGCCGAGATGGAACCTCCCGGTCTCCGGAAGGCGATTTCTCTGTTTAATTCGCGGGAAGCTGCGCTGGCTGGGCCAGGCAACGCAATCCTTTTCCAATTACCGGGAGGACCAAACAGGGCCGGCAGCCTGCAAGCCCTCTCCGAACCCCAGGCGGCTTTGGCCCTCACCTGCGCCTTCCGACGGCTGCACGCGGACGTGTGACCACTGCAGTCCAGCAGGCCAGGCTTCGGCGCGGCTGGCTGTAGGGGAGGGACACAAGGAGGGGGGGTCAAGCCAAACATCGAGATGGGTACATCTACGTTTATGATCCTTAAATGAACTGTGAGGGAAATGGTGTAAGTATAATTTAACGGAGAGAAATTTACTGCGAAATACATTTCGATGATCATCGTCTTTAAGAGTCCTTAGGGGTCCTCCAGCAAAGGCTTAAGTAACCGGTTTGGAGTTACCTCAACTCTGCGGCCATGTTTTCAAATTTGGAAAAGGCCAGTTTTGGTAAAGATTTCTTTGACAATGGAGTTTATTTTGTATTGTTGCTTTTTGGTAAATTTGTTTTCTAGCAGAGATGAAAAAAGAAGGTTCAGGTAAGTCACTCCTTTTCAAACATAACCAAAAACTTCAAAGCAGTTGGAAAACTATTGTGAGCTTCAACCATGATGTGTCAGGTTACCGTAAAAGTACTTTCAATTACCTACACACAGGTTTTCCTCAAAGAAAGAGATAGTTTGCGTTTGTTGTCTTAAATAAACTCTTTATAGTTTTAAAAAGTGTCTTCTTTCTTCTCCCCCACCCCTTTTCCATTTATAACTGCCAACCTAATGCTACTCCTAGGTCTTTATAAGATTGATTCTGGACAATCAAGGGACTAAAACACTTTTACAATGTAATTACAGTAGTACAAATTGTTTGCCCAAACCTCATTCTGGATAAGGATTTTACAATTAGCAAACAGTTATTACAGTTGGGGCTTGCTGAGAGAAATTGCACAGAGGAAGTCTAGAGTTGTAATATAGTAGCCATAAAAAAAACCCTCCTTTAGCAAGGCAGCAATTAATCATCTATTAAAAGGAAAAGGCAAAGGGATAGTTCTAGGTATCTTAGTAAACTACTACTGATATTTACCTGTTCTGAGATAGCACCTATCCCTAACTTATTTCAGATACTTCCTTTTTGAAGTAATAGCACGTTTATTTTGCAAAAACTTGGCCTGGTGAAGGGTTCTGGCACTTGCCCGTAGCTCTGGAGACATGTGCCTTCCATCCTCAGCTTACTCTAAACATCCCAGAACATCTTCCCAAAGATAGAGAGCTAAGACTTTAAAGGGGCAGGCTGGGGCCTAGGTCTCTATTGTTTAGACCTTCCTAGCAAGGAGGCATTTAAAGCAAGTGGTGCCCCTTTCCGATGTTGGTACAGTCCTTTTTGAGCACTCCCCTCTAATTTTCTGTTCTCCTATAAGGGATTGTGTCTCTGAAAAGACATATATCCTGAATTAGGCTTTTGTCCCCAAAGTTCACACTGATGAGTCAGCTCCAAAACCCTCAGAAATTAAAGAGGCATCTCTTAAGGTAAAATGTGTGTGTATTTGCTAGCCCAGAATAAACAAAAGACTGTTAATCAATTGAGTTTGGCAGCTGTGTTCACAGAATGATAAGAGTTTATCATCTGCCACCTAACTTTAAGATGCCTGTTAAAATGTTGTGATTACTCCTTAGGTTGTCCCGTGGTGCAGAGGCTTGTGGTTTGTCCTTCAAGAACATTCATCGTCTGCATCTCAACCCTCCACATTAACATTTGCATTTCAAAAAACAGAAATAGGAGGAGGGAAAGACAGTTTGAAGAAAATGGATTTAAAATCTAGTAGAGATAATAGAGGAATGCTTGAGATAAGAGCCTGGATGTGATATGAGAGAGGTACCAAGAAGTCAAAGCTAATGAATAGCTCTGAGAAAAGTGAAATAAACTATTTAGAGGTCTATAAAAGGGGGAACCTGGTCAGGTGATGTGAAAGGGGGTTAACTGAGCGGATTAGGGAAGACGTTAATCATGTGCCCCAAAGCCATCTGGGCTAGAAGACCTGGGAGATTTGTTTACTGCATTTTCCTTCAGAAAACAATGTCTGGGTCCAGTTCAGAAGTCAATGAGAGGTCAGTTCAGGCTCTCCAACCATTGCGGGGGAAAATACCTAAGTCACTATATTCTAACTGGATAATGCAAAAGTTAAGAAAAAAAAATTTTTTTAAGTAGGGGGAGAGTTGTTTTCATTACTACCTTTCTATTTCAAATCATTAAAATGCTTTGGTCTCCAGAGGGGGAAAAATTACACTGGTTAACATAATTACTAGCTCTGACATTTTCAGAAGTTATAGAGGTCTTTTATTAATTAAATGGAGGGCTTAATAAAATATTCCTAATAAAATTTATGGTTGTCTTAAAACTTTCTAAACAGTGCTATAAATTCTTAATAAAATTAACTGGGAAATGAGTTATTAGCCCACACTTTACCCTCCCCCCCCAACTTCTACATAAGGAGCGGCTGTAGAGTGCAAAAGGGAAATAGAAGCCTTTTAGTAAAATGTAAATATTAGCCAAAGACACACATTGCTTTAGAAGATGTGAGCTTTCAACCAAGTTGTTTCTAATGGTTTCATCCTCCAATATTCCCCCAAAGCTACTCACAACAAAACTTAGAAAACTCCTTCCCCATCTCTACCACATACTATATATGCGTGTATACGTCAGCTCATTTGAAATACAATGCTCGATTTTCTGGTCTGAGTTTTGTGTTAAGTTTGATGAAAAGCACAGATGCCTCGTGCAAAAGTCCAAGATAGGACTTCTGAAGGTTCAGAGAGTAAATATTTTGTCAATTCAAAGATAATTAAAAATGAAATGTCTTATAATTTCTCTCAGTATAATTTCTTTAAAGGTAACTTTGAAATAACAAATTTCTCAACCTTCAAGCTCTGCATGTATAGCAGCGGTGCATTATCTGAAGCAGCATTTTGTCGAGCAGATATACAAAACTTTTTCATATCACTACGTTTTAAAACCTTGGCGAGTTATCTTAAGTTTTGAGATACTTCTCTGCTTCACAGATACAATACTGGCTGGTTGGCTGTTTAAAATGAACAGGACTCTCAAACATACTTCAACCAAATAAAACAGCCTTGGTGGATTTTTCAGCTTCTGAAGGCTTGATCTTTTGTGCCGTCTACTGGACAACGGAAAAACTACAGCCTCTGTGACTTAAGAAACTTTTCTAGTCCAGTATTGGGGGAGGGGGAGGAGGGAGTGGCAAGAGAGTATGATTTGGTGCTAGTAAGTCGTAGGAGAGGATAACAGGACCCAACCTAGACTCATGGGACAGGTTTTGTGGTCTAATCACATCCATGTTTTCATATCCAAGTTTAGGACCTTATATTAAGCCCAGGCACACCTAAACGACTTGACTAAGGCAAAAGGCTGTATTTAATACAACTGTATACGTGTCTGAGTACACAAAGTTGGCTTGGGAATAGAAAGAAAAGATGATAGGACAAGTTTAGCATCTCTGAAAAACAATATTGGTGGTTTGCTTCGCTCTGAGTGTGCATTCGCTTGATAGTCAAGGTAAATGTATCTACTGCCTAGATAATCGAAGATGCACAAATTAACTCTTGGAATTTGAAACATGATGTTCAGTAACCAAGAATTGTACTTTTAGGAGGAGGGGAAATGAAACTGGTAATTAGAAAACTTTTAGTGCCGTCCTTCTTGGCAATCTTGAATGAAAATGTGAAACTTCAGTGTTTTCACTTGGAGACCACATGTGGGAGAAAGTGGGTGAAATTCATAGTCAGATGCCTTTATGTAGCAGAGGCTGTTTGATGATCTATTAAACATTTAAGATATATTGTATATATTTTGGTCATGATTTAAAAAAAATATTTATGGAGCCCTAGCATTCTGGAAGCTTTGTACAAAAAAAAATCTTGAAGCTAACTTTGACCTGTTTGATATTGACATAGTTTCTGAATAATAATTACCTTAGAGAGGTTATTTTGTGACTTAAGAAACAAATAAACAAAACCCAACACCAATAAAATGCAGAGAACTCAAGACGGTTTTGGTGGAAGAGACATAAACTTGGGTGCAGGGCTCTTACAACTGTTCATCTGCTTTTCTGAAGTTAAAAATTCTTTAATGCATTTTAATAAAAACTACTAGCACATGACTAGTTATTAGGGTGCCTTTTAATAAAAATTGAAGAGTGAAAAGGAGACAGCTTTAGGACATTTTATTGATGCATAAATATATTTCAATGATCTACTTCAAATATACATTTTGATGTGGCACTATGTCAGAATGACTTTAAAATATTGTATTAAATATAGATATATCAGAGAACCTGAACTGACATTGCCTACTTAAAGCAGTGAGATTTCTTGCACTGCAGTGTGACAGAACAGGATGGTTTCAATTGTGCTACCCAGATGGAGGGGGTGGTGGTGTGGTGATGGGTATCTTTTAAGCTTTAGCATAATCAGCTGAACTATGTGACAGAGTATTACTTTATGAGATGCTATGTGGAGCCATTGGTCCAGATTAAAACAACAAGGACAACCACCACCCTACCCACAATCGCTAGAAAACATAGATAATTCTTACAAGAACCAATCACAGTTGATGTATTTTAAACAGCCGAGTGCTGTGAGAGGTCTGGGGAAAGTGCTCTAGTCACCAAAGGCAAACATTTACCTTTCAAATAACAGGATGAGCCAGAACGGTCATGACTAGTATCCATGTTTGGCTGGATAAAGGGACATATTTTGCAAAAAACCTTCAGGCAAAAAAAAAAAAAAAAAAAAAAAAAAAAACAAAAACAAAAAAATAAAAACAAAAACAAAAAACCAACAACAACAAAAAAACACAAAAAAACCTGATTATTCATAAATAAATATTTTAACATTTCACTGACTTATCTAACGAATAAGAAAAACATCGAAGGCTTCCTGCAGTTCAGAAAGAATTCTAGTAGCCTGGAAAACACAGAAGGAAAGAACGAGAAGCCCAAGGACGCCTGCTGAGTAGTGATTCACTTGTGAATATCTGAAAACGTACTTTTCATGCCCTTATTTAAAAATGAAAAATAAATATCATCCTTCCTTGTCTTTTTGTTTTGTTTTTAATTAACATCAGACTATGGTTATGCTTGCTAAAAAGCATAATTCTTTCCAGGGGGTTTCTGCAAGAAAGGGCCAGTTTGAAAGCTTATAACTAATGGCAGAAGTGGACGTATAAGCCGCAAACAAATCGTTTCGCAGCGGAGCCCACAGCCCTGAGAGACGCCCCTTCTTGCGAGCTCATCAGGATAACTTCATTTACTGGCAGGTCGGCGGCCACTTCCGGGACTCTCTGTCGAGCGGTGTCCTTTCACCGCGGAGTCCTCAGCAGGGCTGCCCTGTCACCTGTGTGTGTTGAGGTGGCAGGTCCCCACGGCGCCCTGCAACGCAGGCTGGTCCCCGCGCCCCCAGCCACCCAGAGCCCCGGGCCTGCCTGCACCCCCGGGCGCACGGACTCCCCGGGCTGGGTGGGGGACCCTGCAAGGTACGCTTCCTGGGGGTGGCGGCCGCGGCCTCTGCTCACACCTGGCTTGACGCAGGGGTGGCGGCCTAGGGGGAGGGGTTTGGGAGAACCTGTTCCCCGGGGACCTCGAACCATCTGGAAAAAGCAAAGGGTGAAAAGGCCCCCCTCTCCTGCCAGGGTCCTCCTCCCCGCCATTTTGGACTCTGCCGTCCCACCTTCTCTTTGGGGTTCGCCTTAGCTTCTGCCGGAGCGAGTGGGTCAGGCCTGGGCGGCGGGGGGGGGTGTCAGGCGAGGCGGGAGCGCGAGGACCCGCAGACCCGCGCGCCGCGGCTCGGGGCCCCGGCCTCTGTCTTCCGCTTCTGCGGACTCAGCACCCAAGGGCGCCTTTCCGCATCTGGACTGGAGGACCCCGGCTCATCCCACCCCTCGCCCCTTTAATGCAGTTCCGGAAGCCTCTGGCCCCCGCTCCTGGACGGCTCTTCCCCGGGGTGCCGCCCATCTCCCGCTTCTTCCTCCGAGGCCAAATGTGCGCTGCAAGACTGTTCGGGATGCGGGAGCCTTTGGGGACCCCGGCCCCCGTGCCCCCTGAGGCCGCGGCGGGCCCCTTCCTTCGCAGGGGCTGGAACAAGCCCGCGTTTGTGGCCGCGGTTATTATTTCAGGTGCGCTAATGGGATTGGAGGCCGCGGATCACCGTGTGCGGATTGAAGCGGTTCCTTCTCCGGGGTTCCAGCAGCCGCCGGGTGGATCGGAAGTCACCGCCGGGCCCTGGTGGCCTCCCGGGGCAGCGCGGCCCGCTCTGTGTGCCCGCGCGGGCGCTCACACCTGGGCGAGAGGTGGGGGACCCGCGCCCGGGGAGGGGAGGGGGCGGGGGAGGGGCGGGAGTGCGGGAAACGATGGGAGACCCGGAGGAAGGGAGAGAGGCGCAGAGTGGCAGTGACAGAGACTAGGAGAGAGGGAGAGGAGATAGAAAGCGGCAAAAGGAGAGACAGTCGGGGAAACCGACCGACATGGAACCTGAACGGGTCGTGTCCGCCTCTCCACACCAGCCTCCACTGCGAAGGAGAAACGCGCCCTTAATTCTCGCTTTCAGCTTCCGAGGGAGCCTTATCATAGACTTCTGCATAATTGCATATTGACTTTCCTAAATAGTTCCGCAGAGCTGTTTGCTGCTTTCACTTGTTCAGTTGCAAACAATTCCCTTGGGGAAAAAGAAAAGGGGTGTGTGTGTGTGTGTGTGTGTGTGTGTGTGTGTGTGTGTGTGTGTGTAGGGGTGGGAACTAAGGCCAGAGGTAAATGCTCCCGTGCTCTGTCACCATGTCCCTTTAGCCATCCCAGAAATGACCATCCTGCTCTAGGAAGTGCCTGTCACCATCACAGTTACGGTGAGGTGATTGCTCTGCCTTGGGCCCACTTTTTGCAGCCCCCTTTCCACCATAGAGTACTGGAGAACGTTAGGGCTAAGCATTTAGTTCCATTTGCCCATTTTGCAGATGAGAAAGAGGAGACTAAGAAAGGTGAAGCGACCTATTCAATTTCTTCTCTTTCTCTTCTGCATGTCTTAAAGTTCTCTTTTTTAATTTATATCTCCCAACACTTAAAATTCACAACTACACAAGAAGGCTTTCTTACTCTTCTTTCTTAAGATCACGGGAGGTCAGTGTGCCCATGTCTCCTGTCCGAAGCAGCTGTGTGTGCAGTTGATGGTGGTGTGTGAGTGTGGGGTCTGTGTACTTGCTTCTCCCTCCTTCCCGGCTCCCACGCTGATTCCATCACTGGACCCCTGGAGGACAGCAGCAGGCAGGGAGCTTACTGACCTGTGGAAGACCCCTCCACACAGCAGGAAGAAACAAGCCAGGAGAGATTGTATTTGGTGGTGATGGTGCTGGGGTCTCACAGGCTTTGCTTTTCTCCAATCAACCCCCAAACAAATAAACAAGTCCTGCCTTTTGCATCAACTTCCTGTGGACGGAGTGACCCTAAGTCACCCAGGGAAGGAGTGGGGAGGTTCAGGCCTTATTTACCCCAGAATTAAAAACAACATCCCCTCAAACTGTCCCTCCTCAGTAGCTTGCCTTTTAAGGATGTGAGAAGGAGTTTCTTGGAGTCTAAGCAGACATAATAACCCATTGAGATGTTTAGGTTTCAAGTTTACAACAAAGCATTTTACCCTGCTTACCCGAACCCCACTACAGCCTAGACCCTTTACAAAGACATTCTGTATCTTCTATGGGCAAACTAAAGTTTTGAGTAGACACTTCTAATTCTGAAACATTTTTATTTTTAGCTTCAAATTTTTGCTAAAACAAATCAGTTGTTTACTGCCTTCTTCTCCTCATGCTCTGATTTTCTTTCATTCAAAAATTTTGTTACTTTGAATTTTGTATTGATTTGGGTGTTTGGTATAGAAAATTTGTTTGTAGGTTATTTTCAGTCATATACATTTATTTTATTTTGTGAAAAACTGCAGTTTACTGTTTGTGTGTTTGTTTGTTTTTTACTTATTGAATATTAACAAAAAATAGCCTAATGTTCTTTGAGGTTTAAACCTTAATAATGTGTTACATCCTAGCCTAGCTTTTGAGATAAGCCCATTGCATTTTCTTCTTGTTGAGTCACATAGCTTTTAGTTAAAAATCTTTCGTTTTAAAAAAGATTTTATTTTTTAAGTAATCTCTACACCCAACATGTGGCTCAAACTTACAACCTCCAGATCAAGAGTCACCTGCTCTACCGACTGAGGCGGCCAGGTGCTCCATCGTTAAAAATCTTCTGAGGAAACCAGAACTTTTTGATATACTGCACTATTAGCTATTTTATTTGCAACTATTTAGTGCTCGCAGGCTGAAACTGAAGAATGATTTAGGAAATTGGTTCTATCACAATGAGCTCTTAGCATGTACAAAATTACTCAGTCAAGATTCTGGGAAGTGGGAATGAGGGAGAGTGACAGAGCTGAGAGTTAAGATACTCAGAGTCAAATTTGAACTCAGTCACTAATAGGCTGATGGCATTTGAAGAAGTTATCTTCTGCAAAAGGAACTGGCTAATATTATTTTGTTTTCCAATTGTACTTTGGATTCTTGCATTTAATGATTCTGTATTATAAAGTTAGATACACAGAAAATGTGTAGCTTCAAAATAAACAAAAATGTTTAGCGTTAAGACATTGCATTAATACCTATTTCACAGTACATTTTACAGAGGTTGATATTTGGATTTGGATAGGAGAACATTATCCTAAAGCAGTGTTTCCCTGCCTCTACTTCAGCCATTTACATACAACCATGGGCTTTCTGCCCTGCTTTAATGCCCTATGAATTACCATTTATTTGTTCTTTACAAAAAAAATAGTCTCACCTATAATAAGACACATATACGTATTTTAAAATGAAAATTTATATCATAGGATTTCTTTTATATTTTTTCCTAATGCAGAGTACAATAAATACAATAATAAATTTAAAACAATGTGTTGTGATCTATGCTCCTAAATCATCTTTACTCCTCTTTAGGAAGCAATGACCTAAGGATGTCTTAAATCTGCTTAATGTGCCAAGTTCTAAACAGATTCTACTTTATATATCAGCGTGACCAAGTACCACTCAACAAATATCACACAATGAATACAGAAAGAAGAGGTATTCAGTTGAGAAAGAAGTGAACACTAATGATTAGGAAAAATGAACACTAATTTTAGGAAGAAATCAATGCTAATGTCTTGCAATTCAGCTTTGGTATTTAAAGTGGTAATGTATCTTGTAAACCTGTAACTGCAAACTTGATATTGATGAAGTACAAAAGTCCCCATTTTCTAAGACAGCATTTTGAAATATAATCACACAGATCTGGATATGTGTGAGGCCCAAATGTATGGTAATAATAAGCAATTTTGAAAACTATACTTGATTCTACAAAAATTACAATAATTTCTCATAAAAACCTTCAAAACACTGAGATCTGAAACTCTTGAGCGTTATATTCCAGGGAAGGAAAACGTAAATGCTTCTACTTCAGACTTTTTTCCCCCCAATTTATTCATGCTCAACTCCTCCCTCTTTTGAGATTCCCCCCCACAGGGAACTCAAGGATCAGAAGAATTCCTCCTTAGGCACTATAACCTCCAGATATTACTCCCCAAGTTTGTAAATGACATCTTAGGTCTTTGTTGAAAAGTACACCTGAAAGAACGAAAGTGAACAGAAAGATGTCAAAGCATAGGGTTATTTTTGTTACTATTACATTTTGTCTGGATATTCTTTAGTGTGGTTTAGAGGGTAAAACATTTAATCTTTCTTCACTGGCCAGGCACCCCCCTTTGGAGGCACTTTCTTTCCTGATTTCACATTTGTCTTTTCCTTGTAACACTGCACACTGAATCTGCCGGGCAAGAGGTAATTTACACACAGGTTTTATTTCCTTATGCCTAATCGCGGTTACACATCTCAGCAAACCAAATGCCATTCACTGGAAGCTTTTGTTCTGCCTTGTTTTTTCTCAAACATGGGATTAAGTTAAAATAATAATTTATTGCAACAACATACCACCTGACCATATTAAAAATCAAGAAAAATCAAAACCAAGAGGCATTGCTTAGCACAACCAGAATGCTGAAGAACTTAAAAACCACAACATTGAAAATGGGTAGTTACGGCTCTTTTAATAACTGTCGTGTTCTTAATCAGTATCCGAGCACCGTGGGGAGTGTGGCTGAGCCTCAAGGGCTCTAGAAACCACTGTTTTGAAGGTCAAACTCAACCGTGGTTTAGTGTCCAGCTATACTGTGCACTGCCAATCTTTGCCTCCATGGGACCAAGCACACCCCTGACCTAAGGACCAAATGCCATGGCCAGTTTGTTCCCTGACTTGTTATTCTGTCCCTGGCAGTCACCACTTTTCTTCTTTGAGCATTTAACTCTCTTACTTTTGTACTTTTGCATTTCTATGATAGTTGGCCAGCACCCTTTTTAACCCTAAACTAATTTAGACCAAAAAGTATTATGTGTGTTTTCGGATACTCTTACTCATTCAATGCTTAGGGCTTATTTGTTCGAGACCTTCAGCCAATGAGCCTTCCTCGGTGCTTTTAGCTCTTTACCCCAGGAGGGGATAGTTAGAATTTGTTTCAAAATTCTCTTCTTTTATTTGCTTTTTCCTTTCCTATGAGTCTGTAATTTAGTTCTGCTGACACAGTTGGTTAACCCCATACTGGGGAGCTGATTAAAAACACTTTCTAAAAATGTCTGTTCCTATTACTGGTATTAATCAGCATTTTTTTTTTTGGCCTATCCCTTTCTTTTGACTTGTTTATCAAAATCTTTCCACCCCAATAATTCTAAGTGGGCATAGTTAAAATGCTACATACTCAGTTCTTTCTAGGATGAGCGACTTCTACTTCCCCTGTCTCTGATGTACCTGCTATACTGGAACGATTCCAGACAGCAATTTGTGGTCTTAGAGATTCTATCAAGCTGTATATGTGCCAGAGCAAAGGTGAGCAATAATCAGATTTGTTCCCATCCCTGTGCTTAGAGGACCATTCAGTTACACAACAGATCTCCCTCTTGAGGAATACGTTCTTGAAAAATCTGAGTCGTTGTCATAGCTATGCTGAGGGAGGCTACCCAGGGTCCCTTTACCCAGGCTACTTTATCCACTCTGGTTAACCTAGATACCAAGGCCAGCCCCACTGTCCTACCCCCGTTCTTGTGGAAACTTTCAAGAAGACACGAGGTCCAAAACAGTTTCAGACTTGCTTTTCTCATTGTCTGCTTTTCTCATTGTCACTGACATTTTTTGGATAGTGATAAAAAGGCAAGTCTGTTGCAAATTTCATAAATCAGTTCCTTCTCTCTGTTCTACTGTCAGGTTGCCCTTCTCACTAATGTCACCATATGTCACTGCTTGTCCCAGCCAATCTCAGGTTGATGGAAAGTGTTTGACTAACTTTTGGGTCCCATTGCCTATCATTGTGAGACTGAGCCAACTTTTTGGTTTTATACTGCTCCGTTTAGAACTGTGCTATTCAGGTAAAGTTCACCATATGTCCTAAACTAGTCTTTGATATTGAGGGATAAAACTGAGAATTTAATTTTTGTTCCTACTTAAGAACTATTTTGTAGTTTGCAAAGCATGCCCCACCCCCAGGCCTAGTATCTTACTTTGCTCTCCCAAACCTTGTGACATTGCATTATCATCTCCATTTCACAGAGGAAGTTGAAAGTCACACAACTGTTCAGGATCAAAGGCTATATATTGAGTTATGCTATCACTCTGGAAAAATATCTTTGTAACTGAATCATTTTGTTATGCTAAATATTGGGGGGAAGGCTTCAGAAAAAGTGAGAAAGGATTTTTTTTTGCTTGAAGTTTTTAGTTCTCTTTCTTTCCTATCATCTGCTGGAAGATTAAAAATATTTAAACTCCTGGAATACATCCTCCAAATTTTCACCATTTCCAGTGTCCAGACATTTTGAACTGTTTAACCATGTTGAATATGAAATTTTTGCTCTATTTCAAACTTATTTTTTATTGCACAAATATCTCTTTTTGCATAATTTTGTTGCACACATATCTGTTTTTGAAAAATACTCGAAATCATATATAGAATACAAGTTACTAAACAGAATTGTTATAATTCTTTCCTTCTACAAATATATTTGTTTTATTTTGTAGTTGATGTGTCTTTTTTGCCTTAAAGACTATACTGTATATAAGTCAATTTATGACATATTACAGCATGGTTTTCAAGGAGATAGCATTTCAAACTTTCCATTTAAAGAGAAAGAAGAAAACTGCTTTCAGGAAATATTAGTTAACCGGCAGGAGTCCTTTTCAGAGCACAGTTACCATGGGATTGAGAAGTATTTGCTAATTATAACAGTGCACTAATTATCTGCTTTTACATCTCATCTTTCTGTCTTTCTGTCTAAATTCACTTCTAATTATATGGTACCCTTTTTGCATATGACACATCTAAAAGTATTGCTTTTATCAGATATGAATTCTTTTCCTTGGAAATATTAAAGACATAGTTTCACTTCCAAAATATTTTCTCCTACAATGTAGTGAAATCTTTTGATCGTGGGTTGAATAATCTGTCATGTTGAGGGGAGGGAGGGACCAAGATTTCAATATTAGACATTTTGTATCTTCCAAAAGAGAATAGAAGAAATGATCAGCCTTGTCACAGTTTCTATTTTTCCGGTGCAGTTAAGCAGAAATAGCCACATCACCCACTCTTCCTCATCACCATCATTGTCATTATATTTTATTAATATTCAGAATTTAAAATATTGTAATTGATGGAAAGATATTTTAAATACAGTATAATAAAGGAAAGGTCACTGGGTCACCAGGACTTATTTTTGTGGGATTACTGTGTCATCCAAACTGTAGAGGCAGGCTTCAACAAAAGCAACAACAACAACAGCAACAAATGTCGATTTCAGTTCCTATATTCTGATTCCCTCTGGACTTGTTGAGCAAATAGAAACAAGGATTCACTTGATGTGCCAAGAAAGTGAGTCTCACTCATCCCCCCCAAAGCAGGACTTTAGCCAGGGAAAATTACAGAATCGGGGGTCTATATCTTTAGGATACCTCAGGTTTGATTCCCAAACACAGGCTCATGTGACAGCTATTAGTCTGACTCACTCGTGGCTATCACTTCCTCTAACTCCACTCCTGATCACACTTTATTGATTATGAACTTTAATGCATACATATTCATTTTAATGTTTATTTGTTTTTAAAGAAAGCTTAGAGAATAATTTATAAGCTTTTAAAGAAACATCTGATAGTACTTGAAGCTTCTGCAAACATAAACAAAGTCTGCTCTACCCTATTTAAGGCACATAGATATGTGCATCAAGCACTTTTAGATCTTGGACTCCAGAGGGGTAGAAGGGGATTCAGTGGTAGGGGTCTGGGTGGAGCACAAGAGGAAGCATTTATTGAGGGCTTTCTCTATGCCAGGCAATGGGATAGATGCTTTTGCATACATTATTTCATTTTGGTAGCACCCAGCCCATTGAGGGTTGTTATAAGAATCCAATTAGAACTTTAGAGTTTGATACATTCTTTTTTCCCTGAGTCGCAACTAGCTGAAAAGTTGGATCTTCTGCCATCAGTCTCACTTTGATGCCAGACCACAGAATCATTTACATCCATTCAACTCAAGATGCTCAACTGCCTAGCAAACTAATGGTGCAGTCAGGGCCTTAGGGACCATGTGGGGCATTCTCTGCAACTACAGACATCTCAGCGATGGTAGAGCCTCTTCACTATTTGGCCAGGGCCCCCTCTCCATCCTTTCCATCCCCTTGGGCCTGAGCCTCCTCATCTGGACATCAAGAGGACTTGACTCTATTTTTGATATACCTCCCAGCCCCAGTGATTTGTGAATTTCATATTTGATTCTGCTGATGCCAAATGTTTACAGCTGAAATGGGGAGGGCAAACTAATTATACACAGAACTTTCCCAGCTAAAATCTCAGGGGGTCAAGAGAAATGACTTAAATGTTTTCTGACTCTGACAATCAGAAATGCATTCTTTGTGGGCAACAATAGGACACACTGAGAAAAAAAAAAAAAGTTTTAAAACCATTTTAGCTATAATACGTTATAGAAGAGAAAAGCTTCCAAAAGGGTGGAAAAACAGTTCCATATCAAGCCACTGCAGATTGGGGTTCTTTTTTCACTGCTTACTGTGTGCTTTGGAATAGGAAAACAGTCCTCTCTGGGCTCCATAAAATAGCATTAATACCATCTCCTTTAAAATGGTGTTCTGATGTTTAATCAATGTTCATAAATCTCTTCAAGATCCTTGCATGCTAATTGTGACATTAACTACAAAGTATTATTCCTACAATGGGGTAATTTTATCCAATTAAATCTCCTCTGAGCTACCACCTGGGTAGGAAACATTGTTATTACTTTGCAAATTACTTTGTACTAAGGTTCCTTATGTTCCCTAACTATGAGCAAAAGTCCCATCAGAAGGTGTAGAATATTTAATATTTGCAACATTGACTTTGATGGGACATTACAGCAAAGAACAATATGCTCCAGTGCTATACTAGGGGCAGGGCAGAAGGACCTAAATCTCTCCAAGGATGCATCTTACACAGTCCAATTCACCATTCTTGGAGCAGCTGTGTAATTAATAACTGGACACAGCATATCATTAGTTTGAATGGGATCACAGGAGACTTTGAGTTTTAAGCTAG
The DNA here is from genome assembly GCF_028749965.1 of Puma concolor. Lineage (NCBI taxonomy): Eukaryota > Metazoa > Chordata > Mammalia > Carnivora > Felidae > Puma > Puma concolor. The sequence goes on from NC_141669.1 coordinate 57,125,038, forward strand.
GAGTCAACCTAGTGTTTTAGATTTGCCCCACTTTCTAGAGACTGGAACCTCAGGCACAGTTGGTAGTGTTTGCTTTTTAAAATGTAGCCAGTCCTTCAAAGACAATTGCCAACCATGGAATTGACACTCAGTGTATTTAGCAAGCACTAGAAATTACCTGTCATGTATTATTTTTTATTTTTAAAGGTTTTATTTTTTAAGTAATCTCTCCACCAATTGTGGGACTTGAACTTACATGTGCCACCAACTGAGCCAGCCAGGTGCCCCTACCTGTCATGTGTTAAATGAATCAGTCTAGACACTTCTTTTCATTAATTAATGCATTTACCCAATAAATTATATATTGATTACCCATGTGCCAGGATCTTGATTAAACATAATCTTGAGAGACACAGGAGGGTGAGAATCTTGTGGAACTCTCCGATCAGTAGTAGTTGCCTTCATGGCAGTTCATGTGTCACTTTAGCTGCTGGTTTTATTTTGAAAGTTGCTCTAGAAACGTATATTGTCACACTGAGTGAAAATGACTCCCTACCCTCACCTCAATCCACAGCTGGGGTCAATTCATCAAGCATTCCATGAACTTTCATTACATTCAAGGATAAAAGAGACATTTATGATAATTAACATAGAAAATGAGAAAAGAATGGCTCATATTTTAGGCCACAAATTTTTGAAGTTTATAAGGCAAGTGGAATGAGAGAATTCCATCATTTTTAGTGTAGGCAACTGCTTAGTTTTTTCAGTAACAACGTTCTCCTTTTCTTTCCCCTTCTGATCATGTCAAAATTGTAGTGACTATTTAAAGATTGGATAAGCACACCAGCAACTTAAATATTAAATTATCAAAATGGTTCTAAGAAATAAATGTTACAGAGAAAGGAAAAACATCTCCAATGCCACCATTCAAACATGCCCCATAGCACTTTATTTCTTCAGATGTATGTTTTTATACAATTATGCGCTTTTGCTTTGCAATTGTATATTTTTTTCAAATAATTACATGCATTTTATATCTGTTTCTAATGTCTATTTAATGTTATAAAGCCTAGGTATATCATAATTTAGTTAGGTGTCCCCTATTTTTGGATATTTAGTTTGTCTCTAATGTTTTCCCCCCATGATTTTAAATTAAGCTGCAGGGCATATTGTGTGTATGGAGATTTCTCTATATTTTTAAGACAGATATCTGGAAGTTGGAATTCTAGGTCTTTAAAAGATATTAAATTTTTTATGGCTTTAAAGATTTTTTTGCTGAATTACCTGTCAGCATTGGATACAATGATTTAGATATCCCCCCTACAAAAATTTGTAGGTAAAAATGAACCCTTAGTTTTTTAAATTACATTTTTTATTGCATGCATATTTTAACCAGTAAGTATTTTGCAGTTCCTTTCCTTCCTTTTTGAATTGTCTGTTTACTTTCTTTGTGAATTTCTCTATTAGAGATATTGAAGCTTTGAAAATTCAGGATCCTTTTTCTTATCTCAAGGAATACATGAAGCCAACATATATGATGATGTTTAAAATGTTTGTAAAAGTAAAAAGCAAAACTGAAAATAGATTTATCATAATTATGTGCATGTTTGAGTATATCTGGGGGGGAAATCAACAGAAATATATAACTATATTAATTGTGGTTATAAGATGATCAATAATATTTACTTTTTTCTACTTTTCTATGTATTCAAGTTTTCTAAAGTGTATGCATACTATGTTTCTTAAATCAGAAAAAGCTGTTATTTGGAGGTATGTCTATTTTCTCTCAACTCAATTTCTTTTTCACTTGTATAATTTTAGGAGCTCAAGTTTCATTGAAACCGGTGGGAATATGCAAGTTTGGAAGCTGTGGACAGATGAAAAAGTACTTTCTGGAAGATCCTTTCCTTTGTGAAACCAGAAATCCCTAAAAACATGATTGGAAATAGAGACCAGATCAGTTCCTCTGAGTGGGTGAGGGATATTCAAAGTGGGTTTTCTGGGGCTGAACCATGTGGACAAAACGCTACTCAGGCGCTGCTCTGTCATTTTCTAGGCTGTCCTGAGGAGTTGCCCTGTGAGGTCTCTGTGTTATCTCTGCCTGAATTTTTATAGTGATAAGTTATCATGGGTGAAAAGGATACACAAACATATACTTAGAAGTCAACTTTTTAAAAGTTTGTCCTTGATTTAAAACATTCTTTTTTGGAGGAGATATTTGCAAATGACATTTCTGATAAAGGGTTAGTATCTAAAATCTGTAAAGAACTTATCACACTCAACACCCAAAAAACAAATAATCCAGTTACAAAATGGGGCAGAAGACATGAATAGAAATAGACTCTATTCCAAAGAAGACATCCAGACTGCTAACAGACACATGAAAAGATGTTCAACGTCACTCAACATTAGGGAAATACAAATCAAAACCATGATGAGACATCACCTCATACTTGTCAGAATGGCTAAAATTAACACAAGAAACAACAGGCGTTGGTGAGGATGCAGAGAAAGGGGAACGTTCTTGCAGCGTTGGTGGGAATGCAAACTGGTGCAGCCACTCTGGAGAACAGTAAGAAGATTCCTCAAAAAACTAAAAATAGAACTACCCTATAACCCAGCAATTGCACTACTAGGTATTTACCCAAAGGATACAAAAAATACATATTCAAAGGGTGCATGCACCCTGATGTTTATAGCAGTATTATCAACAATAGCCAAACTATGGACAGAGCCCAAGTGTCCACTGACTGATGGATGGATAAAGAATATATATATATATACACACACACAATGGAATATTACTCAGCCATCAAAGAATGAAATCTTGCCATTTGCAATGATGTAGACAGAGCTAGAATGTGTTATGCTAAGTAAAAGAAGTCAATCAGAGAAAGACAAATACCATATGATTTCACTCATATGTGGAATTTAAGAAACAAAACAGATGAACATATGGAAAGGGGGAAAAGAGGAGAGGGAAACAAACCATAAGAAACTCTTAATGATAGAGAACAAACTGAGGATTGATGGAGGGAGTTGGGTGGGAGATGGGCTAGATGGCTGATAGGCATTAAGGAGGGCACTTGTTATGATGAGTACTGGGTCTTGTATGTAAGTGATGAATCACTGAATTCTACTCCTGAAACAAATATTGCACTGTATGTCAACTAGAATTTAACTAAAAATTAGAACCAAAGCCAAAACAACAAATGAAAAAACATCCTTTTTTCTATATTTGGTAAACTTGAATAAAGAAATCTATTGTGTGCAAAAGAATAAGTGGGATAGCCTTCAAATTTCCTTCTTCGTTAGTTAGAGTAACAGCAGAAGCCTGATCATCCTGACCCCCCACTCTCAGTAGGTACCCAGCCTTACCTGACAGTGCTACACTGATTACAGAGAAATATCAGAGAGGAATTAAAACAACCTCTGAGATATTGAACTAAAAAAGTCTCAGTAAAGTATGATATCCAAGAATGTTGCAGAGGTATATATTTTAAAAATCCCTCTAAATCTCCAGGCTAGCCCCAAAATGATCAGAATTCCACAGAAATAATAAATTCATTATTTCTCATTAGTGCAGGTATTTGGTCCTCTACATTTGGGAGTTAGGTCTCCATGACAGCATACATACATATGTTAATCGGGATTTTGTCTTCCTCTCAGGGTAATATTCCTGGATTAGGTAAAGGGAAAGGGCTCCCTTTGTTCTTTGGGTGTGCAGTTCCTACAAACTTGAGTGAAGGAGGGCATGTTGGGGTTTAGGGGACTGATGAATAACAACACTCTTGCTCACCCCCAAAACCCTGGGTGAGGAACAAATGAGAAAGTGTGTGCCTAAACTGGCATCCTTAGGACTTCCAGAGGGAAGTTGGCGGGGTATTTACAAGATGATAATTCTCTTCTTCCAAAACTAGAAAACAAACAACAGCAAAGCTGTTGGAGTTCTGCAGCACTCCTTAAACAATTCTTGATAAAGTTTGTGAAGGCAAAAGATACTGGGAATCTTATTTTTATGTTTATTTATTTATTTTGAGAGAGAGAGAGAGAGAGAGAGAGAGAGAGAGAGAGAGCATGAATGGGGGGAGAAGCAGAGAGAGAGGGAAAGAGAGAATCCCAAGCAGGCTCCACACTGTCAGCTTGGAGCCCCACCTGGGGCTCCATCCAACAGACCATGAGGTCATGACCTGAGCTGAAATCAAGAGTCAGACACTTAACCGATTGAGCCACCCAGTTGCCCCAATACTGGGAATCTTAAAACACAGATCCTATCTCACTCCTCTGGATCCAGTACTATAGGGAACATGAAAAGGTGTATTTCTCAAAAACTCACCTTGTGCCCTTAACTTGCAAGGAAGTGGAATATGTGTAGTCAGCCAAGGGGAGACCATCTGAACAGCTCCTTCTAGAGTGTAAGTTCCATGGGGAGTGGGTGACTCACTCAAAATGGGAAGAATCACAAGGAGTAACAACTGTGCCTTTATCTGTTTGGGAGGAAGATGGGAAATAGCCCAGAGCAGGGTCACTCAGAGGTAGTGGGTTCCAAACACAAGCTGGGATTTTACATGAAGAAAAGAAGAAAGCAATAAGACAAAGACTTTTCAAGGTATAATGGCCCAAGAGAATAGCACAGTCAAAGCCCTTGCAAGTTTCTTCTGTTCTCTACTGTAGATTAAGATTGTCAGTTTTAAATTCCTGAAGTTTTGCCCATTTAAACATCTATCCCTTATACTTCGGTCTCCAGGGATGAGAGAGGAATGGTAGCAGGTCTTGGGAGTGGGGAGGTGGGGAGGATGAGGCTGGGGAAGATATTTGAATGCTGTTTCTTTCTGAAGATTAGATGTCTGCTGTTCCCTGACTTGGGAGAAAAACCTAAAAATCCATGACTATGCTGCAAATGAAGAGGCTAAACTAATTAGGGGAATAAATCCAAGTAGGGAGATTTAAAACATTATAAGAAGGAGAAGGAGGAGAAAAAAGGAGGAAGAGGAGGAGGAGGAGACGGAGACGAAGAAGAAGAAAACAGAATCACTCTACTAATTATAGCTGATTCAGCCTCTGGCCAGCTCACTATCTCCCCTTACATGATAGAAATTCAGAGTCTAGAACAGAAACTCTTAACATATAAACTTCAAAGAGAATCTACAAACGGGGCCCAGATGAGAAGGCATAGGGAGTCACTGAGAATTCATGCACACAGTATCCAGACCAGAGAAAGTCTGTGTGGATCTACAGCCATCAAATGAAAAGAAAAGAGCCAGCATCTATTAAAAATACCATAAGACAAAAAGGAAGAAAGAGAGAGAAATGCTAGGGTAATGATACCAAAATCCAGTATGAAGAAAGATATGCCACAGGAAATGAAAAATATTTTTGTTTGCAAATGCTAGGCACAGTCAAATTAACTAAAGGGAATATTAACTTTTGAAACAAGTCATCAAAGTGTTTAAACTCAAAAGGGTTTAAAAAGAAAAATGAAGGGGTGCCTGGGTGTCTCAGTTGGTTGACGTCTGACTCCTGATTTCAGCTCAGGTCTTGATCTCAGGGTTGTGAGTTCAAGCCCCCATTGGGCTCTGCACTGGGCATGAAGCCTACTTTAAAAAAAACCTGAAGAGTAACTAAAATAATAGAGACAATTATGAAGAAAAATCTTGAAATTCTACTGGAAGAAGATAAAAAGAAGACTTAAATACATGGGAGGGCATATCTGTTTCCCAGACAGGAAGACTAAAGACATTTACTGTCACTAAATTATTCCATAAACTCAACAAAATCCATGAGTATGGTATTCAACAGGATTTGTAGGAATAAGCAAGTAAGAATATTCAGAAATAGTTGTAAAAGGGAAAAAAATGGTGTTGGTCTTGCCGGCAACAGCAGCTAATATGGTATTTGTCTTTCTCTGTCTTATTTCACTTAGTATAATGCCCAGTAGGTCCATCCATGTTGTTGCAAATGTCAAGCTCTCATTCCTTTTAATAGCTGAGTAAAATTCCATTGTGCGTGCGTGTGTGTGTGTGTGTGTGTGTGTGTGTGTGTGTGTGTGCGGGCACCACATTTTCTTTACCCATTCGTCCATAGATGGACAGTTAGGCTGGTTCATATCTTGGCAATTGTATATAATGCTGCAGTAAACATAGGGGTGCATAAATATTTTTGAATTAGAGTTTTTGTTTTCTCTGAGTAAATATTCAGTAGTGGAATTGCTGATTGTATGGTATTTCTAATTTATGGAGGAACCTCCACACTGTTTTCCACAGTGGTTGCACTTATTTGATATAGTTTTAAGGTGAGATTTTCAACACAAAAATGTCTGTAAAACAGAATGTAAATGTCTTACATTTTCAAAAAAGGAATCAAAACCACTTTAAATTGGAAAAAAAAGATACTATGTTTAAGACCATTCCTCCTTTACAAATCTTTATTTCCTTGTAATGTGAACATGATATATTTTTCTATGAAGTTTTCTGTATTCTACAGAAGGAAATTTGAATTATTGGAATTACATTTTTCACTCCGCTGGGTATTGTTTGCTTAGCAAGGGGGAAAAATGAGGAGATAAAGAGTGCAAATTCATTAAATTCAGTTTCTAATCTTGTTATTATCATTACTTAAGTTATCTTTTTCTGTTGATGACCTCTTTAACCAGAAACCTAAGAACATAATTTCTGTTGTTAAAATTCTAAAAGGTTCTCAAAAACAAGAAGAAAAAATCCCAACATTACTAGCTATCTCAAATCATCTTTTGGAATTTTTTTTTTACTTATTCAGGATCTATTTCTTTAGGCTTAAAAATCTTATTCAAATGGAACAATTTTGGAGGAGGTTAGACATCTATGGATTGGAACAATTCTCCTGTAGTGAATTAACAGCAGCGTACTCAATTCCCTCTATTAAGGTTTTCCTAGAAGTGAGTGATTCCTGTCTACTTTCCATACCACCTGCCATGCCCCCTTCCATATCCATTTTGCTGTCTATGAGCTAAGGCTCAACCTTGGTTCCACCTGACCTGGGACAGCCAGGAGCTATTGGAATCTTTTTGTTCAGAACACAGGCTATAACACAGGATTTGGAAGAGTAGCAAAAAGAGGCACAGGAAGAGAGGAAGAGAAATCCTTCCCCCCATGAAAAGCAAAAACTAACTTGGAATTTTTATAATTTCTATATGGAAACCAGATAGGAAAGAAACGGAGAAACATGAGATCATAGAATTATAAAGCTAGAATAGCATCTCAAAGGCTATCTCGTGCAGGTTAATCCTCTTACTTATAAATAAGGAAACTGAACCCCCAAGAGTTGACTTGCCCAAGGGACCATATATTTGGATACTAGCTAAAACAGAAGTACTGATTTTTTTAAAAAAATGAAAGTTTATTTATTTATTTATTTTGAGAGAGAGCGAGCGAGCATGAGCAGAGGAGAGGCGGAGAGAGGGAGAGAGAGAATCCCAAGCAGGCTCCACACTGTCAGTGCAGAGCCTGGTACGGGGCTCGAACTCACAAACTGTGAAATCATGACCTCAGCTGAAATCAAGAATTGGATGCTTAACCAACTGAGCTACCCAGGTGCCTCCAGAAGTACTGATTTTTTTAAAAAGTTGGCTCTCTTCTTCTGTGAAGAATAAGAAACAGTAAGTTAGAAGTGGAGATCATTCTTAAGCAATTAGAATGGAAAAAGAGAATTGTGAAGCAATTCACATGTTTTCTTTTGTCCCTTTTTTAAAAAAAAAATTATGACTCTCTGAAGACCTTGATGGTAACAGGATAGAAATAGAATATAGTAAAACCAAAGCATAGGAGAAGGGTAAGGAAACTGTTTGGGAAGGTCAGTCCTCCTTCCCCCTTCTCTATCAGTCTCTATATTGTGTACACACTTTTGCAACCATCAATCCCCATACTGCCTCACCCCAATCATACAGGGGAGGCTTGCATGGGGAGTGGGACCTAGATTGTACAATCAGGCAGATCTCTGTGCTTCCCAGCCTAATTTATGACTTCTCAATCTATTTAAAACAATCTGGGGATGCCTTAATTTACATATATTACATAAAATGCACTATTAGGAGCATGGAATGACACAGTCATACTGTGTAAGTTAATCCCAGTTCTTCCATGCATCAACTGCGTGACATCACTCAAGGTACTAAAACTCTGTGCCTCAGTTTCCTCATTTGTTAAATGGAGATGATCACAGTTGTAGCCACCACATAGGCTTGTTAGTAAGCATGCAATAATGATCACACTGAGTGTGTGAAATGACCCCTAAGGTGAGTTAGAAGACTCCCTGTAGGCGAAGCAGTGAGAAGGCTAAGGTGAGACGCTTTGGTTCAGCCTCCTTTCTCCGAATTCTACTTCATTTATTATTATTCAAAACTGACTCTGAGTGAGAAGATAGACTGGCTCACACAGCAGCCAGCATCCTGTAAAGTGCCCTGGATGTAGCCAGGAAACACTATTTCCAGTTCCAACTAAGTTGCTGGATAGCCCTGAGCAACCTTCTTGAACTTCCTCGTTTTCACTCCATTTGCCTTCATTTGTCAAACGGCCATATGGAATAACACCCACCTTATGGACAATCCACATGGAAGGGCAAAAATTAGCCAGTATATGATGATTTATAGAAACGAAGTTAAGATTACTATCCTATGAGATAGTTCACTGATTCTTAGTTTTGACTACCCCATGGGAACAAAAGAACTTGAAAACAGGAGCATATGAAAACAAGAGCTTTTCCTGAGGTTACCTGATGATACTCAGCCAGCTGTTTGAGGAAGAAAAAGGTGGAAGAAAGACAGCATCCTCAGTGTCTGATCATCTATATACACCTGTCCTTGAAGGTAACACTTTAAAAAAAAAACAGCTTTACTGGTATATATTAGCATACAAAACCATTACCACAATCAAGAGAATGAATATATCCACCACCCTCAGAAGTCCCCTATCTCTTTGAAATTCCTTCTTGACTCCAGGGAAGTGCTGATCTATTTTCTGTTGCTATATATTAGCTTGCAATTTCTAAAATTTTATATAAATGGAATCAGATTTTATGTATTACTTTTTTAAGTTGTTTTTTTTAATGTTTATTTATTTTTGAGCGAGAGAGTGACAGAGCATGAATGGGAGAGGGGCAGAGAGAGAGGGAGACACAGAATCCAAAGCAGGCTTCAGGCTCTGAGCTGTCAGCACAGAGTCCAACGCGGGGCTCGAGCTCACTAACCATAAGATCGTGACCTGAGCTGAAGTTGGACATTTAACTGATTGAGCCACCCAGGTGCCCCTATGTATTACTTTTTTGTCTGGCTTCTTTCGTAAAGTATAATTACATTAAGACTCATCCACGTTGTGTATATCTATCAGTAATTTACTCTTTTTTCAAAACAGTGTTCCTATTTTGTTAAGCCATTTTGTTTATCCATTCGCCTATTGATGTTTATTTGAGTTATTTCCAGTTTTTGGTTATAATAAATAAAACTGCCATAAACACTTGTGTAAACGTCTTTTTATGGACATATGTTTTTATTTCTCTTGGGTAAATACCAAGAAGTGGAATGGTTGAGTCACATGATAGATGCATGTTTAACTGTTTAAGAAACAGTCCAACTCTTTTCCTAAGAGGTTGTACCATTTTACCTTTCTACCAGAAGACTGTGAGAGCTCAGGCTTCTCCAGATCCTAGCCAATACTTGGTATGGTCAATCTTTTTAACTTTAGTTATTCTAGTAGATCATAGTGATAACTCATTGTGGTTTTAATTTGCATTTCCATAATAATTAAAGATATTGAACCTCCATGTATTTGTGCCCTTCCCAGATTTTTTCTTGTGGTTGATCTAGTTTCATGGCATTGTGGTAAAAAGAGACATATGGTAGGTCTGATCTTTTTGAATTTGTTGAGACTTGTTTTGTGGCTTATTAAGTGATCTATTCTGGAAAATGTTCTTGAAAAGAATGTGTATTCTGCTGTTTTAGGATGGAATGTTCTTAATATATCTGTTAAATCCATCTGGTCCAGTGTGCTGTTCAAAGCCTCTGTTTCCTTGTTGATTTTCTGTTTGGGTGATCTATCCATTGATATAAGTGGGGTGTTGAAGTCTCCTACTATTATTGTATTATTAATGATTCGTTCTTTTATGTTTGTTATTAACTGCTTCATGTATATGGGTGCTTTCATGTTGGGTGCATAAATATTTACAATTGTTATAGCTTCTAGTTGGATTGTCCCCTTTATGATTATATAGTGTCCTTCTTTGTCTCTTGTTACAGTCTTTGTTTTAAAGTCTATCTTGTCTAATATAAGCATTGCTACCCTGGCTCTTGTTTCACATCCATTTGCATGATGAATGATTCTTCATCCCTCACTTTGAATCTGCAGGTGTCTTTAGGTCTGAAACGAGTCTCTTGGAGGCAGCATATAGATGTGTCTTGCTTTTTTATTCATTCTGTCACCCTATGCCTTTTGATTAGCGCATTTAGTGCATTTACACTTGAAGTAATTATTGATACATATGTACTTACTGTAATTTTGTTACTGGCTTTGTCGTTCTGTGGTTGTTTTTGTAGTTCTCTAATCCTTTCTTCTCTTGCTCTCTTCTCTCATGGTTTGCTGACTTTATTTAGTGATATACTTGGATTTCTTTCTCTTTATTCTTTGCATATCCATCACCGGTTTTTGATTTGTAGCTACCATTAGGTTTGTCTTTTCTGTGCTTATTGGTTCTTTGTGTATCTTGACTAGAAAATGTCTACTCAAGTCCTTTGTCTATTTTTAAATTGATTTATTATTTTTTTAATGTTTTTATTTTAGAGAGACAGAGCTCAAACAAGCAGGGGAGGGGCAGAGAGAGGAAGACAGAGGATCCGAAGTGGGCTCCACGCTGGCAGCAGAGAGGGGGTGAGATCATGACATGAGCCAAAGTTGGATGCTTAACCTACTGAGCCACCCAGGCGCCCCCAGCTTAATTTTTTACTGAGGTATAAGATTTCTTTATACATTCTAGACATAAATTTCTTGTCAGATATATGATTTGCAATTATTTTCTACCACTCTGTGGTTGTTTTTTCATTTCCTCATTCAAAAGTTTTATAATTTTGATGAAATCTAATTTATCTTTTTTTCTTTTGTTGCTTATGCTATTCGCATCATATCTAAGAAAATACCTCCTAATCCAAGGTTACAAAGATGTTTCTTCTCAGACTCCTATAGTTTTAGATTTTACATTTAGGTTTATGGTCTATTTTAAGTCGATTTTTGTATATGTGTATATGACATATGGATTAAAGTTCTAGCACCATTTGTTGAAAAGATTATTCTTTCTCCACTGAACGGCCTTTGTACCTTGTCAAAAATCAGTTGTCCATGTATGTGTGGATCTCTTTATGAGCTCTCTATTCTGTTTCATCGATCCATTTGTCTGTCTTGATTTCTGCAGTTTTATAAGAAGCCTTGAAATTGAGTAGTGTTAGCCCTCCAACTTTGTTCTTTTCCAAAACTGTTTTGGCTGCTCTAGGTATTTTGCATTTCCATATGAATTTTAGAATCAGTTTGTCAGTTTCTATCAAAAAGCCTGCTGAGATTTTGACAGAGATCATGCTGAATGTATAGATCAATTTGGAGAGAAGTGACATCTTAACAATCATGTGTTTTCTGAGCCATGAATACAGCGTATCTCTTAATTTATTTACGTCCTCTTTAATTTATCTCAGCAGTATTTTATAGTTCCAGTGATGGTGCTTCTATATCTCTTGTTCAGTTTATCTCTGAGTACTTTACATTTTTTGTCTTCATAAAATAGAAATTAGGTTTTAGAACCATTTTAGAGTAACAGAAGAATTGAAAAGATGGTCCAGAGTGTTTCCATATATCCCACACCCAGTTTCCCCTATGTGAACACCTTACACTAGTAGACTACATTTGCTACAATTAATGAACCAGTGTGGACAGAGTATTATTAACTGAAGTCCATACTTCATATTACCTTAGGTTTTGTTTGTTTGTTTGTTTGTTTAATGTCTTTCTGTTCCAGGATCCTACCCAGGAGACCATATTATATTTACTTGTCTCATCTCCTTAGGCTCTTCCCCACTGTGATAGTTCCTCAGACTTTCCTTGTTTTTGATCACCTTGACAGTTAGGAGGAGTACTGGCCAGATATTTTGCAGAATGCCCTTGGGGATTTGTCTGATGGTGTTCTCACGATTAGGCTGGGGTTATGTGTTTTGGGGGGGAAGACCATAGAGGTAAAGTTCCATTTCACATATAATATCAAGGGTATATACTGTCCACATGATTCGTTACTCTTGATGCGGACCCTGATCACCTGGCCACGGTAGAGTGTATCAGGTTTCATCACTGTAAAGTTACGAGTCTTTCCTCCCTTTCCATACAGTACTCTTTGGAAATAGGACACTATGCATAAGCCAGACTTAAGGTGCAGGGAGTTATGCCCCCTGACCTTGAGGGTAGAATGCTGACATAAATTATTTGGAATTCTTCTTTTTAAAAAAAGGTTTATTTATTTTGAGATAGAGTGAGAACAGGAACAGGGGAGACAGGCAGAGGGTGGGGAGAGAGACAGGGAGGGAGAGAGAGAGGGGAGACAAGTGGGGGAGAGAGGGGGAGTGAGAGAGGAAGGGAGGGGAGTGGGGGGGAGAGAGAGAGAGAGAGAGAGAGAGAGAGAGAGAGAGAGAGAGAATATCACAAGCAGGCTCCATGGTCAGCTCAGAGCCTGTGAGATCATGACCTGGGCCAAATCAAGAGCTGGATGTTGAACTGACTGAACTGAGCCACCCAGGTGCCCCTATTTGGAATTCTTCTGCATGGGGATTTGTTTCTTCTTTCCCATTTTTTTATTGAAACATCTATTTACATCAGGATGTACTCAAGGGTATTTACTTTATACTTTGAATTAAAATCCAATACTATTTTTGTTGGTCAAGTTGTTCCAGCTTTGGCCATTCAGAAATCTTTCAGTTGGCTACTGTATCTCTTTGACATACTTCTATCAACGTGTGTGTGTGTGTGTGTGTGTGTGTGTGTGTGTGTGTGTGTGTTTTCATACTTCCTTGCTTTATGGTATTATAAGACGCTCCAGAATCATCTTGTCTATATCCTGTGCCCAACCCAGAATCAGCCATTTCTCCAAGGAGCCATGGGTCCTTTTATTAAGAAATGGCATCAGAAACTAAGATCAATGTGGGCACTAAACGTAGTTGTTGTTACTGGGGTGTTCCCGTTACTGCTTCCAGGCCTTCTCAGCTGAAGAAAATATTGTGCATACATTCACTTGTGTATACAACCTGCATACATTTATATATGTAGCCCTATGATCTACATAAAGCTAAACATAATTCATATTGATATTTCAAACTATAATCCATTACCACTTGGACCTCTCTAGGCTGCTCCCTTGGTTATCTGTAAATTCTCACTCCACAGTGAGAAACCAAATCCCACTGCCCATTTATTCATAGTTCACTTCCAGTGCACATGTACAGCAATACCAGAATTGTTAACTGTACCTCTACTAGAAATGCCTTCATCAACTAGAGTGCACTGCTTATGTGCGGTTTCTTTTGCTTTTAGCTTTACACACTCACTCCTTTCCAAAGTTGCTTAGGTTAGCACCTTTCACCCATTTCCTTCAGTGAGGTCCTTTCACACATTTGTAAAACAGATTCTTTTATCAGTCTTCTTTCCACCCTAGGATGCAGGACCTCTCAAATGACTGTTTTTATTATTTTTAATTTATTTTTTTAAGTTTATTTATTTATTTATTTATTTATTTATTTATTTTCAACGTTTTTTATTTATTTTTGGGACAGAGAGAGACAGAGCATGAACGGGGGAGGGGCAGAGACAGAGGGAGACACAGAATCGGAAGCAGGCTCCAGGCTCTGAGCCATCAGCCCAGAGCCCGACGCGGGGCTCGAACTCACGGACCGCGAGATCCTGACCTGGCTGAAGTCGGACGCTTAACCGACTGCGCCACCTAGGCGCCCCTTTTAAGTTTATTTTTAAGAGAGAGAGAGAGACAGAGAATGAGCAGGGGAGGGGCAAAGAGAGAGAGGGGCAAACAATACGAAGCAGGCTCTGCACTAACAGAAGAGAGCCTGATGGAGGGCTTGAACTCATGAACTGGGCGATTATGACCTGGGCCAAAGTCGGATGTTTAACCACTGAGCCACCCAGGTGCCCCTCAAATGATTGTTTTTTTAAAATTCAAATACATTAAATTTCACTCTTTGTGCTGTAAATAACTATGAGTTTTCACAAATGCATAACATCATGTATCTACCCATACATCATTATGGCATCATACAAAATCATTTCACCACCCTGAAAAAACCCTGCACTTCACCTAGTGAATGCTTTCTCCTTAGAGACCATTGACCTTTTTGCTGTCTGTGTAATTTTGTCTTAGAATATCATACCGTGGGAGTTACAGAGTAGGTAGGCTTTTTCAGAGTGGGCTTCTTTCACTTAGCAGTACACATCTAAGGCTCCTCCAGGTCGTTTTGTGACTTAATAACTCATTAAACAAAATCACTAAATAAAATTCCATTGTGTGGACATATCTCAGTTTGTTTATTCATTCCCACATTGAAAGACATCTTAGTTGCTTCTAGTTTGGGGGAATTATGAATAAAGATGCTATAAACATGTCAGGTTTTGTGTGGACATATGTTTTCAAAATACTTGCATAAATACCTTAGGAGAGCAATTGCTGTATCATATGGTAAAGGCATGCCTAGCTGTGTAGGAAGCTGACAAACCATCTTTCAAAGTGTCTATACCACACTTTCAGAGTGCATTCCCTCCAGCAGTGAATGGGAGCCCCTGTTGCTCTGCATCTTTGTCAACATTTGGTGTCGTCAGATTTGGGGGTTTTAGTCTTTCTAATAGGTGTGACCTAGTGTTACACTATTGGTTTAATATGCAATTCCCTAGTGGCAAATGATGTTGAACATCTTTTCATATGCTTATTTGCCATTTTTTTGGTAAGGTATCTATTAGATCTTTTGCCGACTTTTTAACTGGGGCGTTTTTTGCCCCTACTGTTGAGTATTGAGATGTCTTTGTGTATTTGGGATACAAGACCTTTCTTTATCAGATATATGTTTTTCCTAGCTTGTTAGTTGTCTTTTCATTTTCTTAACAATTTCTTTGTCAAGGCAGAAATCTTTAATTTTAGTAAAGTCCAATGTAACAATTTTTTTTCAAGGAATGAACTGGGAGGTATTCCTTACTCTTCAGTTCTCTAGAATAGTTTGAGGACAGTTGGCATTACTTCTCCTTAAATGTTTGGTAGAAATCATTTGGGCTTGTTGTTATTTGCTAATTTTTTTGTTTATTTTTTTGGTGGTTAACTTGATATTTCCAACTATAATCCATTATCATCATTCAGATGATCTATTTCTTTTGAGTAAGCTTTGATAAATGTGTCTTTCAAGGAATTTGTCCATTTAATCAAGTTGTTGAATTTGTTGGCACAAAGATGTTCACAACACTCCCTTGTTATCTTGTGGTGTGGCTCCATTCCATTCCCTCCCCTCTGGGACTCTGTCCTGCCGCTGGCCCCCTGCATTCTCAGCTCCCCATTCCCCAACCCCCTCCCACCCCAGAGTTCACCACGCTCTGTCTGGCTTCCTCCCACATGCACGCAAGGCCTGCACCTGCTTGGAAATGCACTCAACACAATCCTATGGTTCACTTCACTTTTCCCTCACCTTTGCCGATCACTGGTTTTCATTCCTTGATACCCAGTGCTTTGAAAACTGCTATTGCATATATATTTTTTGGTCTGTTTTTTTTTTTTTTTTTTTTTTGGTTGCCTCAGGTAGGAAGATAAATCTGGTCCTTTTTACTCCATCTTGGTCAGAAGCAGAAGTCCAGAAGTCTTACTCCGTTTTTAAGGCCTTAAAAAAATAGTCCCCTCTTTAACATCACGTTGCTTGTATTTCCCCAAATAAAGCTGACTTCTTCCAGTGTCTCTGCCAAGAGTTTTCACAAGCTAGTGTTTCCAGAATCGCCCAGGAAGCTCAATAGAAATGCATATCGCGGTGTCTCACTCCAAAAAATTCAGTTTGTGTAGTTCTGGGTTTGTCGATAATACATCCCTGAGTGTTCTGATAATAGTGGTCCAAGGAGCACACTTTCGGAAACATGCAACTATTTTACATACTATTTCCTCCGACTAGAATTCCTGTCTTACTTTTTAAGTCAGCCTGTCTTCTGGAAAATCTTCATCAGCCCCTTCAGGCTGAGTTAATTACCGCCTCCTTTGTGTTCACATACCACTTAAAAAACACTCACACACATCTTTATATCTATACTTGCATAGTACATTAGAGTTACTTGTATGTTTATCTCCATCACTAGATTATGAACTCCCTAAGGTCCAAAACGTGGCCTGGCACATAAGTGATACTGGTCAATTTATCTTTTTGCACTGTGTAAACAAATGATTGGGCAAGAAGGACGAAGACTTCCAATAGTTCCACATTCAGACCCCGAGCTCCATCTGCCCACAGAGTTTGTCCAGCTCCCCAAACTCACACCCGAATAGCTTCTGATGCTTGTTAAAGCACAAAGTCCTGGGCTTTAGAGTCTGTGGACTATTCAGTCTGGCTCTGGGGCCAATGTTGAGACTTGTTTGGGATGTATAAGGCAATCGTTTCAAAATTTGGCTGTTAATCAGAATCACATGTGGGGCTTCCAACACCACATATTCTGGGGTCCCATCTCCAAAGATTTGGACCAACTCACTGTGGGGTAGAGACCAGGAAGTCGTATTTTTAAAGTCCCGGGTGATTGTTATGATTAATCAGTTAGTTTTGAGAACTACTGGTTTACAGTTCTTCTGATCCAGAAACACAGGTCAAAACCAAAACTAACCTCAGGAAAAAAAACCCTTAGCGTTCACACGACTAGTTCTCAGCCCCAGGGTGTCTGATTCAGAAGTTTCAGGATAAACTCCTGTGTATATGACTTTGCTATTCACTCCTGGTTGAGGAATTTTAAAACTCGATGAATACTGGTAAGAAAGGAAGGTTTGATTTCTTTCCCTTCCTTCGAAATTAATCTTAGGTAAACCACTTGATTCTGGGCTTGGTTGCCCCTTCCCCCACTTCTCTTAAGGCTAGCCTGGCAGGGTTGAAAGGCTCAATAGCTTCCTTCATTCTCCTTTCCTCACATCTTGAGGGGTTTTGCTCTCCATTGTTTAGTTTCTGGGGCCTGTGTCTAGGAACTGCTCGGTAATTGTTTTGAATTAAACTGCCATTATTTGGTTATAAGGGGGGAGAGGAACTGGCATTGCAAAAAGAGGTTGTCTCCCCCTCACCCCCTTCCTCCACCAGGAGTTTTTCTTTCACCCTCATCAAGATTAAGTAGGCTCTTCCAATTTCCAACTACCACCCTCTTCAAAGCACTCAGAGGTGCCATGGCAGAGCAAGGAGAGAAGACTGGTGGTCCTGACAGTGGCGGGCAGTGGGGTGGAGGGGAGGGGGCCGAGAGGCCAAAAAACCTGAGACATGCATGTGAACTTCAGGAAAGCTTATTTAACCCGAGTCACAAACTTGTTCAGGTCTGCTTTGCTGTAACACAAGACTGGTGTAATCGGGCTCCCTCTGGGTGTCAAGGAATAGAGGTAAAATATGGAAGAAAATGGTTTGATTCTCTCCTTCTCTTTTGCTGGGACACCCCTTTGCCTCTGCCTTTGGGCAGCTCCGTGCACCACTTTCTGCTTGGCTCTGATGTCTTGACCACGGACCAGACCATGTTCTACTTCAGTGGAGTTATTTACCCTCAGTATACATGGATAGCCCTGACAGCTTAACAGCTAAGGACTGCGTGTTTCTTTGGGAAAGGTGGTCATTTTGAAAAGTTTGCCAAGTGCTCCAAGAAGGGGCGGAAGATGCCTCCGGCTACACTCACAAGGAGTCTGACTATAGGTCATTGTCCCGACTCAGTGGGTAAGAACTATGGACCTGGGCCCGGGTCAGTGTCCCCCTTTAGTAAAATGAATCTTAAGTGAAGCATACTCACCTGCACAGGCAGTTTTTAATCTTCCTGTGCTCCCCTTGCTAACCAGAACTGTGACACTCGGGGACAAGCAAGTTGCTTGTGGTGAGCTTCTTCAAGCTAGCAGGTTTCGAGCTGTTTGCATGTCATGTAACAATTCATCAACTGGGTTTTTTAAAGTACTCGTAAGGTGCCAAAATACCACTGAAGCGAGTGGAAAAGTGTTCAGATAGGGCCATTCCGAAATAAGCTTTCTGCATAGTTTTGTCTACAAGAGGGCCCTTGCTCAAAAGGCCTGAAAAATAACTGCAATGAAAGACGTTACTTTGCACTGATACCGAGATGCAGGATACAGTCACATTAACTGACTCCTTCCCCAGTAAGTCTCCCTCCTGGGAAGCTGTATTATTGGAAAGTGGCAGTTATCAAGAGGACACTTTTGTCAATTTTAGTGGATTGGATGCTCAGCTTCAAATTAGCGAAGGGCTTTTTTTTTTTCTTTTTTCATTTAAATGTCCTTGTTTCTTGAAACACTAATAGTGGGAAAGGACAGTAAGTGATTGCACATGGAAAATGAAAATGCTCACTAATATAAGCATGAAAGGTTGGGGGGGTTCACATAATTACGCTTAAGTAAGTGGTCTCTAGCTTTCCACTCTGAGTTCAGGTCACATTCCTTTGCACTTCAGAACTTTAGCTCAGATTGCATGTCTACCTTGTACCAAACGGGTATGGCCAGTATTACTGAAGGAAATATTTCCTAGGAGGAAAACGCAAAGGTTTGTTTATTGTTAAAATGAGCAGTGTCTTTGTTTCTTCGAAAAAAACATAAATCATACTGTAAAACAGTATTCTTAGGAAAAACCAAGTCAAATTTCCTCTTAGAGAACCTTCAGATTGGCTCTGTAACTGGAAAATTGCAAGGATGTAACACCTTTGTTTATCTGCTTTTTGCCGTCAGAAAGTGTGGCTTTCCATGCGGAAGTCTTGAATGCATTTGCCTGGTCGATGACGCTGGGAACTTCATGGGCATTCTGTATGTTTATGTAACTCAGACTTGGGGCTGGGCATATACATTTCCATGTGGAAACATTTACATTTCCGAGGGACTATTTTAAGGACGCCATACGTATTTGGGGTCTCAAGTGTACAGACTCAGATGACCAAATCTGCAATTGAAACTATAAATTTTGCTTTCAGAAATTATGACTTATTTTTAAAAAACAAATACGGTGGCAAACCAAAGTTTATTTTAATACTTCTTATTTCTATAAAACGACAAAGTGGCCGCATCTCCTGAATATAGGTATCTGCCTGTCTCTAAACGTCTATCGACCCCCCTGATCCATCAGTCCTCCCTGACAAATGCCGATAGCCCCACAAGCGTGACCGACAGAATTAAATACCATCTCTCCAAGGACTGATCAAGAAGTATAATAATGGCATGATATTCATATTTTTTCTTTACCTGTAACTTCATTGAATATAAATACTGAACAGTGATACAAGTAATAGTAATTTTGGGGATTTAATATGGCATTTTCCATCAATAAAGTATTTTATCGCCATCAGATAGTTAACCTCCTAACACCACTGTGAACCAATTAGTTTAGTCGGGTTCATATCCTATATTGCTCGAAAGGAATTTTCCTATTATGTCTGTTGTACAGTCGGGAAAAGGACTGAAATATTGCTCAGTGAGTAAATGCACAAATTTAATACAAAGGCAATACTTAACTCTGCAGTCCCCATGTGACCTCTTTAATTGAATAGTACGTTAAATTGAAAAGTGTATTCTATTTGCAGAAAGCCTTATTTTGAAGGCTTAATATTTCTCTCCCAGCACTTAATTAGCTGTGTAACTTTTAGTGAATCACTGGAGACTTTTATCCTCAGTTTCCCCATCTGTAAAATGGTGATAATAATATATCTTACCTACTTTCCTAGTGCTGTAAAGAGATCAAATAAGAGTATATAGGAAGGGGCTTTACCACTGAATCTTAATAATTATTATAAAAAATCTGGCTGAAAGGGGAGAGTGCTTATTCTTTCCTCATAATTGCTTTAACATTCTTTGGCTCAGGGTTTTCTAGCCTTTAGCTATTCACAAATCGCTTTCACGATTATTGCCATATCTTTTGCCTCCCTGTGCTATTATTTGCATAATTTTTTAAAAAGCTTCTTTAAATATAAATACATGTGTTTTAAATGGGAGTTTTCTGTCATTATCATAAATGGGATTGTGATACTACTGCTATGAACAGAAGGTAACAGTAAACATAAATAAAATAAAAACCAAGTAGTAATGTGGTTCTAGGTAACACTCAGTTTTATGTGCATTGTGCTTTGAGAAGCACTGACTTGGGTGGTGGTGATGGTACTTGTTGAAGCTTTGATCACAGAAGGGCGGATTCTGAGTGGGGCAGACAAATGGCCCTGAACCTCAGGCTTAGTCTTGCCTGCCTTGGTCTTTCCAGGCCAGATTGCCTGGCCCTAAGGGTGACAAATTGGAAGCCGAGAGGTTGTGACACCAGGGGAGTTGGAAGGGAGAGGTCGATGGGCAATTAGACTCTTCTCTTTCCTTATACATAAGGGATATTTTTGTGGCGTCTGCTCAATTGGAATGTGTGACTAACTGCCAAAGAGGGTCACAGGAGTAAAATAAGAGACGCCGTTAATGCTTAGCCAATAAATAGAGCATTTTATTGGATCTGTGTCTGTGAGGAGACCTGCACTCTGTTTTGAAAAACAGGGGCAGATTTGCTATTCTCTGTGTTGTAAAAAGTAAAAGATTTGCCTGATTTCCAAAGTGCTGCTTTTAAAATAGAGAGAATGCAGATTCATCTTTAAGCTACTCAGCCACTGTGCATCTGTTTTTACACGGAGTCAACCTAAGATGTATACTTTCCACTGAGGTTTCCACTTAGAACATCATGGGGAGTGGAAATAAAGCCTTTCTTCCTGTCCTCCTCCTCCTGCCATTTAGTTGGAGTAGGCACAGAAAACATAAATATATTAGTCCAATTGAACATACATAAAAAAAAGGAAATCTGCCATAACATCACATAAAAAATTGTAATATATATACGTATATGTTTAATCTGTAAGCTTTTGCACCATTCCCCAGTTTCAAAGGGCTTGGAAAATTCCAAAGTTACTTGAATCTCAGATTGAGATAGTACAATTCTTTCAAAGAGTTAAAAATGCTTTCATATGTTATTTAATTGTGTTTACCGTTCCACAGACATACAGAAAAGATGCTATAATTCTTGCTAAAAATAGATACTGCAACCCCACTTTAAGAACAGATAAAACTGAGGTCCAGAGAGGTAACATCATATTTCCCGGAGTTAGTGTGGATTAGAACATGAGGTTTGGTTCATCAGAAGTTAAATTTTTATTTCAAAATGATCGTTCCTTGCATAGGGTTGTCTACCCTTGTGTTGATAATCATAGACCCTTTGAGCTCTTGATCACTCTGCTATCTCTCTTGTTAAGATTTCAACAGCTTGTACTCATCTGAGCTAGGATTTTAATACATTTCTACACCCACATCGTTCTGTATTCAGTGAAGAGACTTCCTAGAAATAATTCTAATGATAATAAAGATTTCCGTGTCAGTGCTAACAATATCAGATATTTCAAACTTTGAGAGATGGTCATGTTTTGCAATTTGCCATCCTCAAACTCGTGTGATATTTCTCCCAAATACATACAGACTTTTGCAGATTGTACAGGCTCATCAGGGGAAGTGATAGGAGTCCAAAGGTAGCTCTAATGACAAATGGGACCCTCCTGCAAACGTTCATACGTGCGATATGTATATTTGAAGGGCCATTGATTCTTTTCAATTTTCTTTATTAACTCTTGAGAATGTAGCTTGCTCAAATAATTGTATTCAAGCATAGTTGGATGCAGTTACATGTTATAAAAGAACTGAAAGTCTTGAATTTCCAGCACTTTCATTACTTTCTTCAAGCCATTTTAAAAGAAAATTAATAATGTGCTTAAAGTTCTGTTTCACTGTGCGTAGACTACAAACCCATGAGCGTCCATTATTAGTACACATTAAAAATTCATTGATGAAAGTTTGAAATTCCTTAAAATCATTTGAAATGCCAACAGGCAATTCTCCATTTCATTGCCATCGATTATAAGAATTCTAAAAATTATTTCCTTGACATCTGCCTGCCTAAAATTACATCCATTGGACTCAAGAAGCACAGATTAATTATTCTTGTTTTCAGGGCTGGAGCTGCAAATGCTTTGAAAAGAAATTGGCCCAATGTACTAGGCACATTACTAATTCAGAAGCGGAATAAAAATCAGTCTCCACATTATGAAAACAAATCCATAAGCACAGGGAACATCAATTTCAGGCTTTCTTTGCTAGTTATATTTAGCTCCTTTTCTTTCTGCTGTTATCACATGCAAGCATATCCTGGCTTGACTGAAATCTATTTTGCTCTCCTAACGAACTTATATAGCATCTCTCCATAAGACGTTATTTCTCTTGTATTCAGACACGTCTCTGAGGCCACATAAAACCACAAGACAATGGAAATGATATACTTTGTAAGGTCTGACTGTTGTTATTCATGACTGAATTAAGAAATATACTGGAGCTAAAACCACATATAACAATTCACAGAGAAATGTTTAGATAAAAGTGAGCAAAACAAAAATTATAAAAAAAATTACGAAGTCTTACTAGTAATATAGCCTCAGTCTTCATGAAAACAAACACAATTAAGGCAATGAGTAAGCGAAGAGAAAAGAGCACTAGCTATATTTTAAGAACACAAATTTTATGGAGTTGCTCTTCTTTAGGCGAAAAGCTTGAAATGATTCCCAGTTTATCATCCAAATTTTTAAGACTGTGATTGATTTCATTGTTTAAATTCAGCTTTATTGCTTCACAAAAATTCTCACAAATGATCTTGTAGACTCCTTTCCTCCTAAGGTAATATGCTAATTAATTTCAATTAAATATATGTAAAAGAAGATCTATTTTGAAAAACGCATCTTCCCTGCCATTTGTTAATATATTGAAAAAGTGTAAACCTTGAAACAGCATAGAAAATATTCATTTTTGGTAATTTCTCAAGGGGGCAATTTATTAAATGAAAGGCTTTTAACATTAGCTAAAAGCAGCCCTGTAAATCATGGGTGTCATCAAACTGCTTCATCACTTCATTAATTTAAAAGATTATTATATGCGTAACTGACATAATTTTGAACAATGTTACATGGTTAATTTATTAATGTAGAAAAGCAGAAATGACACGCTAACTTGATTTATTTTTGTAATTGTATAATTTTAGAACTTTTGCCTATGACTTTCACTAACGGAAGAAATGATTCAGTGTTTCACTGCTAATTTTATCGAGGTTTCTTCCCTGCTAATGCTTTGCCAGTAGAAATGTCTTCTGGTCACTTAATTTTAAAATACATTTCTAAGAGTGCAAGACAAAGCCATTAAAAAAAAAAAAAAAAAAACCTCTTCTTTTCAAAGTCCAGTGGTCAAATATAGGATGTGTACCTTTCCACAAGGATAATTATGAGTTTCTAATTTTAAAAAATGTGTTTTGAGCTTTTAGGGAAATGTCGTATTATGAAAATAGTATTGTTTCAATTATGTCCGTTTGTAAATTATTTCTGCCTTATATTTTATAATAATCTTTTTTTTCTAAACACCTATGTATTTATGAAAATCACCTCAGAGACATGTATTGTAATGATCAGAATAAATAATTCTTGAATGATTCCTGGTCTTTTGTCACTGGAGTTGGTAAACCTTCTTAGGTGTTTTGTGAAAGGCTAAGGAAGTAAGAGAAGTTGCCGGGTTAACTTTTATCTACGTCTGTTTTTGATCATGCCAGAGAAAAAGGACCACCCCCCCACCCCCGTTTGATTCCAAACCTGAGGCAAGTAATGTATATGTACCATCTCTTCCTTTTCTTCCCTTTTTGTAGTTATTAAACAACAACTGAGATAATTTATATAAAATTGACTATTATTGTTTGCAATAATAAAAATATTTTGAAATATGAACTTGCAAAACATTCGACTGCATTCTTTAAGCTTATCTTAGTCACAGTGCAGCAAAAATGCAAGTCTCAGAGAATCTTCCGCCTAGTGTTAAATTTCTAGTCTTTTTAAGCTACAAAATAGAGATCAGGACGGAGGTCATAAAACCTGTATTTCAACTATAGAGCACTGAATTTCCCAAGCGAAACACACCCATCAACTTAATTCATAGACATAATCAAATTAGTGACCATAGGGAATGCTCCACATCTCTTATTGTTTTAAGTGCATACACAAAACTGGGGGGGGGGGGAAGCTGTGAAAATGCACAATTTGCACATTCTGTTTATTTAGGTACATATAATAAATTCTACCTTAAAGTCTTTTATTTGGCAAGTTTCTAAAATTATAGTGAAATCTCATTTCTCTGTTATGAAATCTCAGTTTGCTACTACCTGCTCAAGAAGGATTATATACAATATAGTTGTAGGTAGAAATTTCCAAGGGCATATGATTGAAAATAAAAGTCCTAGATAGTATTTAAAGCAGTCTAATTTAGCTACTTACCCTGGCGTTTTGTCTATTGATGCTGAAGCTGAAGTGTACCTTACAGTATCTTTCTTAGATTGAAATTGCTAATTATCCAAAGAGCAGCTTCCGTGGATGGTAATAATTTATTCAATGATTCATTGTAAGCACCACATTTGGCACAGGGCTGGTATCTTCTACTATGGTGGTGCTCAAGCTCTCAAGCTATTGCTCAAAGAAATATCTGTTAACACGTTTGCATGACCAGAGACAATCTTCTACTAACCCAGAAAGATTTCCTGCATTTATTTTGTCTGATTAATTCTGATGTTTCTCAGTAGGTACAAAGGTAAGAGAACATTTCAAAGTATTCCAACTGAACATTTTGAAAAAAATTTATTCAACATTGGAGTGTGTCCATTTACTGAATAACTTTTTTGCTTTTTTTTTTAAGTCATGTCTGCACAATGTGGGGCTTGAACTCACAACCCCAAGATCAAGAGTCACATGTTCTACTGACTGAGCCAGCAAGATGCCAAACTGATTAATTTTTTTTTAACAAATGGGATAAGAAGAAGGAAATGAATGCTTTAAAAATATATTAAAGATAGGAAAAGTTAGCTAAGTTGTTTCCAAACATTGTTGATCCTCAACAGGCTATGTCTTGCCCAGTTAAGAAACAAAGGCTACCTTTCAGTCTCACTATAACTGATATTGATCGATATGACCCTCATTCTCTTCCTCCCTTCTTTTCCTCCTCCCTCCCTCCTTTCCTTCCCTTTGCTATATACTAGGGAATAGATCTCAAATGAATAATTACAACTTGACTTGGAAAATTCCTACCCACTCCAATAGTTTAATGGAAGGACAGCGGACAACACGCCCTGAAATTGGGAGGTAGGATAATAAAAGGTAGCAGGGAATGGCCATGGAAGATGTATTGTTGTTTAAGATTTACTGAACTCATCAGCATATTGTTACTCTAAGGAAGATGCTCTAAAAATACACGGTGTCTGCCCTGAGGGGTTAAGATCTAAATTAGACAGGTGAGACAAGCTGGATAGAAAGCCACCATAAGAAAGCCTATGTCCACGGAGTGAAATATCTGAGGTCTATGCAGTTTAAAAAAAAATTTTTTTTTTAATGTTTTATTTTTGAGAGAGAGAGAGGCAGCGTACGAGCAGGAGAGGGGCAGAGACAGAGGGAGACACAGAATCTAAAGCAGGCTCCAGGCTCTGAGCTGTCAGCACAGAACCCGACGCAGGGCTTGAACTCGTGAAATGTGAGATCATGACTTGAGCCGAAGCTGGATGCTTCACCCACTGAGCCACCCGGGTGCCCCGAGGTCTTTGAAGTTTTAAGACTCAATAAAATTCAAGTGGAATTTGGCTCCGAGGGGATAAAAACAAATGTCTCAGTTCTCCTCACATGAACTTTCTTCAGTACAGCGTCATAGAAAATATCTTTGGGTCTCAACACATCTGTGTCTCTGTTCTACTCCTAAGGTGAGTTGGAGAAAATAAAAATCTGTATTACTATCTGGGGCTAAGAACACATCTCCTCACAATGCCTCCATGAAGGCATGAACCTTGAGCCCTGAACCGAGGTGCCCACTCTTTGCGAAAAGAGCAGAGCAGTTAAAACAACCGAGTTGCAGGTCTTTGCTCAGGAAAGATTGGCAATTATGCCAAATTATGTCTAATAGTTTTAGAATGTGGAAAAGTGTTTATTAATGTCTGAGGGGAGGTCCTAAATCTCCTTTTGCAGTTTTGACTTTAACTCCAGTTTTGACTTTCACTGTCATTTTAAAAGATGAAAGAACTGGCTTCATTAAGGAAAGGAGCCTTGAATTTCATTTTTTAATTTAAAACACACATGCACCACACCTATTTTTATTTGACAAGACTAGTTATCTTTCGAAGTTTCTGCCTCATTTGTTCATGACATTTTATTGGATGTTAAACACGAACATCATTCCCTAGTTGAAACCAGTTGTTCCTTTTTTTGTCTTTGTTAACTTGCACTGTTGGCTACTGTAGAGTTTTTCATTCTTTGTGGGCTTATAATTGATATTAAATATTTATGAATTTCATTATTCATTTAAAATTTTGAATTCCTTTTCACGAACAGTACTCATAAACTCTGGAAGGGGAGAGAGAAGCATAAATACATAAGTCACCAGACTAAAAAAATAGAATTCCTGGCTCTCTTGTTTGTCGTATTTCAGATTTGCAAGTATTTATTAGCTATGTTATGGCAAGGTTGTGTGTGGGTCCTAGGAAGCAGTTTAGCAAAAGAGCCCTGCCCAAGGCTGGGACAGAAGACAAAGGTAAAGTCAAACATTAAGCAAAGACTTAAATAACTGACAAAAGCCAGAGAGGAGACATCACCAGACAGTCCCTTGTCAGTTTAACTGAGAAAACACGTGCAGCCCTGGTTTAGAGGAGGTGCGTTTATATTAGGCTGAGGTGACCCGGAAAGTTTTAGAACCAAACTACAGGTGGATATTGAAGTGTAGGTATGATTTACTGGGAGAAGAGAAGAGGAAGGGCCAAAGTTTTAAGGAAATAAGGATCTTTATATTGTGCTAATTGTGGCACCATGAGGGGCTCTAGCACTTTCCCTCAATAATGGCCAGAGCTCTCCATTGCTCCTTGAAAAACCCCTGCTTAGCGTTCCCTGGGGCTGGATCTGCTTCCACCTACTGAGTGGAAAAGGACATTGGAAAGTTGCACTGAGTGCTCTCTGCAACTTCTGGGGGCCGGGGTGCAAGATGTGCTCGTCTTCTGAACAGGGCAATGCAGGCAGAGTCTGCCCAGATCTGCCGTGTGGGTGCACAGTTCTGCCCAGGCTTGGTTGAGGGAAGCTGGGTTAAGTCTCAGGAGCTGTGGGTTGTATAGGAAATGTCCTCTGTCCTCTGTCTAGTTGGCTGTCTTGGTGGATTGATGGGAAGATGTGGAAACTTTGCCGGCGTCCTCCAGTGCCCCTCAGCATGGGCGTGGGCATCACAGTCCACCAAGGTTTCACATGAGTGCCAGGGACAAAGCTCTTACCCATCTAAACAGCAGCAACAAATGATTTGGCAGGAAACTAAACTATAGGAGAAATACATGATTGTGAGAAATGGAAACACTCCTGGGTGGCTCAGTCAGTCAAGCATCTGACTTTGGCTTAGGTCATGGTCTGACAGTTCATGAGTTCAAGTCCAGCACTGGGCTGTCTGCTATCAGCATGGAGTCTGCTTTAGATCCTCTGTCCCCCTCTCTCTCTGCCTCACCCCTGCCTATGCTTTCTCTCTCCAAAATATAAATAAACATTGAAAAAAAAAAAAAAAGGAAACACTCCTGAAGCACATATAGTAAAACGGACAAGTCCCTGTTATTATATCCTCCAGTATTATTTCCTTCCTCGGAGGCAGCCATTATTGAAAGTTTAGTGTTGACTTAAAACACAAATGGAAGCATGATACATTTTTAAAAATTTAACAGTATGACTTGGCTTTCCAGATCAATACATGTAGATCTACTGCATTCTTTAATTGGCTGCACCATTTTCCATAGTTTGATTGAATGGCGATTTATTTAATGACCTTCCTATTGGTGGGTATTTAGGTTGTATCCCAGTTTCCACTGTAATGAACAATACTACAGTGAACATCCTGTAATATATTTTCGTTCACCCGTTCAAGCATCTGTATGCCTAGGTGCCAAGAGGGCTATGCCACAGTGCACAAGTTTAGATGTTGCATCTAACATGTCAGATGTCACATGTCACTAACGTGTTAATAAATATTGCTAAATTGACTCAAAAAGATGGCACCAATTTATGTTCTCACAAAGAATTTATGGGAGGACCCATTTTCTCATTTCTTGACAGCAGTAGGCGTGACCATTCTTTTTTTTTTTTTTTTAATTTTAGCACTCTGATGGGGAAAAGCACACATTTTTAGTCTAGATTATAATTCCCTTAGATTATATATAATTTCACACGTTAACTGGTAATTTATATTTCCTCTTCCATGAATTGTCAATTTGTGATCTTTATAAAGCTTTTCTACTAGGTTCTTTGCCTCATTGTTTTTTAAATCTTTATTCTCTTCACAATTTATTTAAATGCCCTTTCAAGACAACTTTGGTCTCAGGGAGCCTGATTATTTGAATGAAGAAGGCAGTTTCCAATGCTGGCTTATCATTTGCACCTTCTGGGATGCATGGAAAAAGCCACTGGCCCTGAGGATCAAGAACCTCAGGTTTTCTTCCTATGACTATTTTCAACTAATTGTGTGACCTGGGGCATGCCACATAACCCTCTTTTATTCCCCTCCAGTTTTACTGAGGAATAATTGACAAATAAAATTGTATATATTTAAAGTGTACAATGTGATGACTTGATATATGTGTACACTATAAAATATCTACTACAATCAGGTTAATTAATACCTTCATCACTTCACTTAGTTACCTCTGTGTGTGTGCTGAAAAGCATTTATAATGTAGCCTTAGCAAATTTCAAGTATACAATACAATATTATTATAGTACCTTATTACACAATTATTATTATATAGAGTCACCATGCTGTACATTAGAGTCTCAGCATTTATGCATTTTAAAGTTGTATTCTTTGACCAATATCTGCCCATTGCCCACATCCTTCAGCTCCTGGAAACCATCATTCTACTTTCTGCTTTTACGAGTTTGACCTTTTCTTGTTTGCTTAGATTCTACATATAAGTGATATCATACAATATTTGTCTTTCTCTGCCTGGTTTATTTCACTTAACCTAATGCCCTCCAGGTTCATCCATATTGTCGCATTTGACAGGACTGCCTTCTTCTTTATGGCTGAATAATATTCCCTTATATATACATAACACATTTTCTTTATCTATCCATCTATCAACAGACAAGTTTGTTTCCATATTTTGGCTATTGTGAATAATACTGTAATGAACATGGGAATGCAGATAATTCTTCGAGATATTGATTTTTACTTCTTTTGGATATATACCTAGAACTGCAATTACTGGATCATATGGTAGCTATATTTTTAATTTCTTGAGGACCTTCCATACTCTTTTCCATATGGCTATACCAATTCATATTACTACCAACAGTGTTCAAGGGTTCCCTTTTCCCACATTCTCACTAACATATAATCCTCTTATATTATATTTTTTCCTATTAATAAAATAAAGGGGGATAAAACTAGATAGTCTATGGTGTCCTATATATGAATAAGTCCCAGATTCATAGTCTACCAATTATTCATTCATTTATTCAACAAATGTTCATTAGATGCTGAATGTTTTGAAGCACTATACTAGGAGCTGGGCATACAATAGAATGACCCCAACTTCATGGAGCTTATAGTTTCTAGACAGCAGAGAAGCCACTCTTAATCACACAGGTAAGTCCGTAACTACGTGCTATGAAAGGCCCTTGAAGGAAGGCAATGGGATTCTATGAAAGCTTATAGCAGAGACATGGCATAATATGAAAGGACAGCGAAGATCTGGGAATGCCTCTGTGCAGATATAAGTAGTAGTTGACTATTGAAAGGGGTAGGGAGAGCAGAGTGGTCCAGCAGAGAATAGCATGTGCAAAAGCCCTGGAGGTAAAGGAGCCGAGTTGACCAGAAGTCCCTAAAGCAGCCTGTGTGAAATGGTCCCAATGAGATAGGTATAGGAAGGAAGACCCTATCAGGATTTTTTTTTTTAATTTTTTTTTTTTAACGTTTATTTATTTTTGAGACACAGAGAGACAGAGCATGAACAGGGGAGGGGCACAGAGAGAGGGAGACACAGAATCTGAAACAGGCTCCAGGCTCTGAGCTGTCAGCACAGAGCCCGACGCGGGGCTCGAACTCACGGACTGCGAGATCGTGACCTGGCTCAAGTCGGACGCTTAACCGACTGCGCCACCCAGGCGCCCCCAGGATTTTTAATAAAAATAAGAAATATACTTTGATAGTACTTAATAGATGGATGAACACATGTGGCCTCATTCATTCAATGCCACAGTTTCATGTGGTAACTGAACATTCTAAGAAAGAATGGAAATTCCCCAAACCTCTGGGTCATCCACAATATACTAATTTGTTCACTAAGCACAGGGAGACACATTGTAGTTCATACCTGTGGCATGCCAAGTGGCAATTATAGCTGATAATATCAGTTTAAATTAATTCTCACTAAATAGACAAGTAGCTTTAAAAGATTATGGCAAGAAAATCATAAACTGAAGAGGACACATGTACGAATCAATGAGCAACAAGCTCATAGCAGAACTGGCCTCTCTGGTGCCTCAAATAAACTCTTCAGTAGATTCACTACAGGGTAAACGCAATGATGATCTAAGTCAGATCTGATCAGAACTTAGCAAAAACAAAAACAAAACCCAAAATGATGAGGAAGACTACTTAAAATAGGTATTTACATCTACTCTGAAACTTCCCTTAAGCTAATGTTGGCTTTAACACTAAGGAAGAAGAAAATGCATTTTGAAAGAAACTTGGTAGACTGAAGAAAATAGTTCCAAAATGGAGGCTTAGAAATATTTCCAACTCTAAGTGATTTTTTTCCTGAAAAAATCATGTGTGTCTCCTACAAAATTCCTAGTATCTCTGCAGTTTAATAACTTAGAAACAAAAATGTTCTAATCTGTTTTAAAATCCTTCAAATAAAGTTTCAGTGAACTTTGAACTCATGTGTTAATATTAATACTCCCCACCTTCTGATTTGTTTTTAACAGGGAAGATGAAATTCTCTTGCTGAATTTTATTTTATTTTTTTTAATGTTTATTTATTTTTTGAGAGTGAGAGAGAGACAGACTATGAGAGGGGGAGGGGCAGAGAGAGAGGGAGACATAGAATCCAAAGCAGGCTCCAGGCTCTGAGCTGTCAGCACAGAGCCCCACGCGGGGCTCAAACTCACAAACCATGAGATCATGACCTGAGCTGAAGTCAGACACCCAACCGACTGAGCCACCAAGGCGCCCCAACTCTTGCTGAATTTTAACAAAAGCTCTTTGCTTATTGGAGGCTGTGACTGAAAGCCAAGTATGTTATATAGTCAGCCAAGGATGTGCTTCTTCCATTCAGATTTACACATCTTTGTGAAGTAACTGTTTTAGTTTTGACAAACAATAAAGTCAAGTATTTTAAAACAAAACTAGATTTTGAATGATAATAAGAAATAGTCAGTAACATTTAAATTCAATAATAATTTGAATATTCAAATATTCAATACATATTAATATTTTAAGTGAGAGTGAAAAAGTTTTTTGTATTGTTAATAAATAAAATGAAAATTACTTTATTTATGTCATCTTAGCCCATCCTTTTCTAATTTCTATTTACTGTTTTATGATGTGTGACTCTTAATTTACAAATGAACAAGTCTAATAAATTGATGGTGCATGCATACTTCTTAAAAACTGATTTAATCATCAAAATGATTGAAGATCACTGGTACTGGAAAGTGTTAAGAGCTTCTGGAAGAGATGCCACTACGGGTTCAAGGGTTCTGGAAGAGGGATTTGATCTATTTGGAAAGCATGGGGCAGCTGAATCAATTGTTCAATGATCTCGTCATACTGTGGTGCCATTTATAGCTACATATAGATTCCTAATTCGTAATTCACTCCACGCAGGACAATGAACCAACTGTCTGATGATAGCCGATGATAGTAATTTACTAATATTTGTCATTTCAGCTCTCAGGCAAGGTTCACACTCCACCAAGCAAATGGACCATTGATCAAACATAGGTTTGTTCAGGTGACAACTATATTATAGGGTCTGTTTATCTCACTGGCACTTAGGAAATTCAGTCCCTAAATGGATCCAGATGATCTAGCTGTTTCTCTTGTGTGTGTGTGTGTGTGTGTGTGTGTGTTGAGAGATATACCAGGGAAGCTAAGAAACAAAGATAGCAGGAAAAGAATAAGAGTATTAAAGAATAAATCCCGTGCCAATACTTTGTCTTTGCATGTGCGTGTGGCAAGGCTCCTTTCTCATTCCCATTCAATCCTGGTTCCTTCTTTCCGTATAGTGACTTCCACTATTTTCTTAAATGATACATTCGATGGCACGAAAGCATACTCTCCTGCATGTGCATGTCACATCCGGGGTTTAATCAATGTTAAAAATGGTCATGAGTTGCCTCACATTGTTTTAATGTGTAGACTCAGGCTGACCGAGAAAAGTCATCTTTTTAATCCAGGCCCTTTTCTATGAGGGTTAGCATCAGTCATTCACAAGGCAGCAGGAATGAGTCATAAATCACTTTATTTCCTATGTTTCACAGTTTCTTCTTGATTCTCCTCCTCAGCTCTTCGGTTGCCGGGACTGATGACTTACTTTGGAGCTTTTGTATCATCCTTCTTGGAGATCATTGCTTTATAAATGACAGTATCTCATCAAAATGATCTTATGTCCTTTGGCTTTCAAACTGAATTGTATCCCATTAAAAAGAGTTGTTTAGGAAGAGTAGGTCATTTTTATCACAAGTTTCATAGAAGTAAGGTAATGCAAAGAAATATTTTAAAATCAGCCTTCTAGAAAATAAATACTTTGATTTACAGCTAATTTATGATTGTTTCTAAAATGCTTCTTTCTCTCCCATCCCACTACTTCTGCCACAGAAACCCACCAAAATAACTTTGCTGTGCTGTAATTTTAAAGCTGTAGAGATGGTGTTAGAGTTGTATGTGAAGACCACAGAAACATCGGATTAAAATCACCTAACATGTTAGAAGCAAAATAAGAAGCAAAGTAGGAATAAGCCAAATGAGTTGTTACATTAGAAGTAACTGTTTTGCCAAATAAATAGCTCATTAAAACGCCACAGAGTCAACATTAAGAGGTTAGTGCAATATCAAAAAGGTGGAACTGCTGGGCTGCTAATGAATAAATATATGTAAACACACTTCAGTGTAAATAGGTAATTTCTCTGCAATCCTCCTTTCCCTACCCCTTAAATAAAACCTATAAACCAGGGGCACCGGAGTGGTTCATACAGTTAAGTACCCAACTTTTGATTTTGGCTCAGATCATGATCTCAGGGTTGTGAGATCAAGCCTTGCATCAGGCTCCACACTCACACTCAGCACAGATTCTCTTTAAGATTCTCTCCCCCACCACCCCCCACCCCCCACCTCTCTGCCCCTCCCCGCTCACTGTCGCTTTCTCTAAAAACAAAAAAATATCTGTAAATCTGTTAATAGTCTGTTTTGTTCTATGGGTAATCCAATAGAGAAACAAATGGTGCTAAACAGTGGTTCAACCTAACAACAACAACAACAACAACAACAACAACAACAACAACTAACTTGTCAAGAGCACTGATTAAATGCTATGAATCATGCTAAGAACTCTACTTTCATTATCTTATATAGATTAAGGAGCAGAGTTAAGCAGCTTTACCAGTGAATGCAGCTGGTGAGTGTTGTACTGAACGTTGCATCCAGGCTTTCTGACCACAGAGTTCACATGTTTAATTAGTATGCCATTTTATTTTATCCACATGTATTTCCTGATGAATTGAATGAGCAACATTCACCTGTCTGTAATACTTTCCCTCCTATAAGTGCTTGGCACTCAATGTTTATAACTTTTCCTCTTGTCTGGCCCCTGTTTCATAATTACCTACTTTCCAAATATATTTTGTCTACTGCTGTCCATGTGGTCGCAAACATGTCTGTTTCATTAGAGCTCTCAGCCCAATACCTTGCACAAAGCAGGAACTGAATTAGAAGAGGGTTGAATGAGTGAATACTTAGCTGTTTCTCAGCAAAGCCTTCTCTATCATATGTCAAAAGGAACACTTTGTTTTGATCACTCTGCTTTTTAAACCGCAGGTCACCTTATTGGTTTACTTGCCTCTTATGAAAATAGTTGAAATCCTCTATCTCTTGTAAAAATCAGTTCTTGCATCTAGCACTTTACAAGCGCACACACACACATATTTTATCTTTTGCAAAAGTAGGGCTGGCAGCTTGCGGTGGGTTTTAAAGCCATTGCTGGCTTCTTGCTCAGTAGTGCTATAGGCTGACTATGTAAAGTTCCCTCATCCTTTCCTGGGAGGCGGGCACCCCTACAGCAGATGGTTTTCCAATTTTTCTTCAGTTTACTAAAACTCAATTTATACCAGTGATCTAACTCCATGAATGTATAGTACCCACTGAGTAGCAGACATTCAGGAAACTATCAGAAACTGTCAGAATTCCTTGCAGTTTTGAGTGAGTGACTGATGGAGCAGCCCTAGGTATCTCTGAGACTCAGTATGAAAAGAAATATCCATGGATTTATGTCACCTTGTGGAGTTCCTAGTGATTAGCTCTTGGGCATTGTTTAAAAACTCTTTCAGGATAAGTGATGTTTGTAAATTGATTTGTGCAAACACATATATATATAATTTATTACCTTGTCATTTGCATGATGAGTTAGTTTGTTTTCTTCTGCTGAATACTCTTCATTTCCTGAGAACGCTGAAGAACAGTATCATTCTGAGCTGGAAGACAAAACCAGCAGAGGGGCCATTGATGCATTGCTAATGCTCTTCTAGGACCCTCTGTTCCAATCTACTATTTGAAAATATTCAACATACAAGTGAATCTTACAACTTCAATTTCTTTTTATTATTTGTTCCCCCATGGGTACTTTCATGTATATGTATGTGTATATGGATGAATGTGTGTGCGATTAAAATTATTGTTAGAAATAGTCTCTGCATGTATTACCACGCTTTTCTACACAAGTGGTAGTATATTGCAGTCATGCTTCTGTACCTTGCCTTTTGCATTGGTTTCATCCTCCTATACCATAGTGGACATTTGATGGCTGCCTACCCAGTATCCATTCTCTCCTCCTTCCCCAAAGTACTCAGGCTTTCATTTACTTATCTGTGCCCCCCTACAAAGCTTCTAGGAGGCATGCCACCCTAGGCTGACTGGCCAAAAGTAACCAATATTTTCCATTCTCATGGCATATGATTTAAGCTCGAACAATCAAGATGAACTTCAGGGCTCCTGTTTGGAATTCTGGGGCAGACACACTCTCTTTTCCTTTGAAATGGAGCAAGAAACCCTAATTATGGTTGATAAGTCTCCCACTACCATGAGAGAACCAGGCTTGGGATGAAGCTATTATCTTTAACAGCAAAAGCAGAGAGATGAGAAGAAACTGAGTCCTTGAGGATTTCCCATTTATGTGACTCAATAAATCTCCTTTATATTTAAATCAGTTTGCAGTGGGTTTTCTGTTACTTGCAACATAAAGCCTCTTATCTGATTTAGGTATGTATAAATCTACCTTATTCTTTTTAATGGCCTTAGGATGAACACATCATAATATACTTAACGAACATTCAGGTTATTCCAGTTTGCTGGTACTAACCATACCATAACAGGTAACCTTACATGTATCTTCACACACATATTCAAGTCTATAAGCAGGATACATTCTTGGAAGTCGAGCTGGAGATCTTGGGATATGTGTATAGTTAATTTGATAGATTATATTTGGGAATACAAAGAAGTAGTGAAAAAGTTGCCTTTAGGGCATGGAATGTAGTGAATGGGTATTCTCTGTATATTCTTATTAAATGAATTTTAAAAACCATGTGGAGGAGCAGTGGGTGGCTCAGTTGGTTAAGCATCCAACTTCAGCTCAGGTCATGGTATCACACGGTTCATGGGGTTGAGCCCCGCCTTGAGCTCTGTGCTGACAGCTCAGAGCCTAGAGCCTGCTTCAGATCCTGTCTCCGTCTCTCTCTGCCCTTCCCTTGCTCATGCTCTCTTTCAAAAATAAACATTAAAATTTTTTTAAAAATAAGTAAAAAATAAAAACCATGTGGAATACTACATCTCTTAGAAGAGGAAAAAAAATGCACTTAGAAGCATTAAACTGTGTATCATTAAATTGTCCCTGGGTGGCTCAGTCGGTGTCGTATCTTACTCTTGATCTTCGCTCAGGTCTTGATCTCGGTCGTTGTGAGTTAAAGTCCCGGGTTGGGCTTTGAATTGAATTGAAGCCTACTTAAAAAAAAAAAAAAGAGGGTATCTTTAAAGGCATCTTGGAAATAATGTGTTCCAGGGCTCCAAGTTAGAAATGAGGAAACTGAATTCCTGGGCAGTTCAGGGAATTGTTCACACTGCAGTTGAGAGCAGGTCCAGGGATGACAGTAGTTGTACCCATATGCAGAGGTGACATGTCTAGCACGAGTTCACTATTGCTGGCACCCACGCTGGAGCTGCCAAGTGCCCTGAGCTACACAATGAATCAAGCATATAAATAAATCCTAAAACAATGAATTCTTGCCATGCTCCTGCAGGGAGGGGGCTAGTTGTATTTTAGGAGTAGGAAACTGAGGAACTGAGACTAGCTCCCTACCAGACAGTGCACAAGAATCAGGCCTCCAGCCCCACAGCGCCACAAGCTGCATTTACATCTGACATTTTCCAAGGGTCTCCTACTGAGAAAAGATGTGCAAAAGAATGCTAGGTTTTGTGATGCTAATGCAGAGAGAGGGGCCCCAGCCCACTCCTTCTTTTTATTGCTCTGAAAGTCAGAGGGCTCCTCGGGTGTGTTCTCTGCAAAGGTCTACCCAGACTGCCCTGCTCCAGGAAAGAACAATTACGAGAATCAAACAGTCAAGCAGCTATGCAAGGACTTGGAAAAATTATAATACAGAAGTTCATGCCTGGGAGATACAGGGTTTTTCGGGTTTACTTTACTTAAACAAAAGGTCACAAGTGTGTTTATTTATTGAACACATTACAAAAATCTCTTAGTGTTTCTTCCCTTAAATGTCCGCAGTTCAATTTTTCCTCAGTCCAATGGCTAATACTAAATCCTTGGTGTTGCTCCCATCCTTGAATTTCTTTACTTGCGGAAAATCACTTGTTTCTCTTTGCTGGCAGAAAAAATGTGAATTTTAAAATGAAAAGTATCCTTTAGTGCGACACCTTTTATTTTACAAATGAGCAAAGGGGACTCCAGTGATTTAAAGGCTATCCAGCAAGTCTATGCATAGCTTTGTGGAACAGCTAGGTTTCTGGGCTCTGTGCCTCATAATATCTCCAAATATAGAATCATAGAATTAATTTTCTTTATTTAAAAAATTGTATTCACCAAAGAATAGAAGCATCTCACCATATTTACAAAGTCATTTTTCTAAAACATACATACTGTTAGCTCTGCTTAAGAGAATCTTTGTTTTTAGAGGTTCATGTAGAAGCTTATAGGTATGACATTTCATGATCCCAATCTATTTTAAAATGCTTCAAGAAAAAAGATGAAGCAAAATGCAAAATGTAAACAATTGTTAAATCTAGGTGATGGGAAAAGGGTGGTCCTTACACAACTTTCTCTACTTTTTAAAAAATATTTGAAGATTTTTTATAGGACAGGAAGAAAAAGCATATTAACATATTAAGCATAGGGCGCCTGGGTGGATCAGTCAGTTAAGTGTCCAACTTTGGCTCAGGTCATGATCTCACAGCTCATGAGTTCAAGCCCCGCACTGGCCTCTGTAGCCTTCTTCGGATTCTGTATCTCCTTTTCTCTCTGCCCCTCCCCTACTTGCACTCTGTCTCTCTCTCCCTCAAAATAAATAAACATTCAAAAAATTTTTTTTAAAAACCATATTATGCATGTCCTGGAATTCACAAGTTCCATTTTTCTGAAGTAATACATGTTCACTGATGAAAACAGAGAGCAATGGTCCACAAAAGAAAAACAAAGTAACTGTAACCTGTTCACAGCCCCATTCAGAGCCAATTATTATCAACGTTTGGGGGGTATATCCTTTTAGTCAGTGTTCTACATATAAATTCACAAGCATGTATCCACAAGTGTGGTTAATACCTTACAGTCCATTTTATAATCATATATTTAACAACATATAGTAAATATTCTCTCATTATTAATTATTTTCTGTATCTTTTCAGGGATGTATAGTGATTTGTTATTATTTATTTAACCCATCTCCTCTTCAGGCCATTGTGAGATTTCCCCCAATGTATAGGTAATAGCAAATCTCTGATGAGCATTCTTGGAGCCCAGGCTGAACACATCCGTGATTATTTCCTCAGGAACATTACAGAGCCTTTTTTACATGTCAGGCACTTTAGTCAATAAGGGCTTTACATGCATAATCTTATTTAATCTCCTAACTGATGAGTTATTCGCTTTTATCACTCTCATTTTATAGATAACAATTCTAGGCTGCAAGGTAAGTACACGGACTTAAGCCTGTGTCTGGCAGTCCCCAAAATTCATGTTCTGAGACATGAAGCTCCCTCTTTTATGTGTCCTGGATGTGAAATTGCTATGAGCTTTTCAGAGATTGTGTATATGTATCATTATATTGCCTTCCAGAAAGCGGTAGCACTTATCTTGCCCCATTATTGGGTAAAAAAAAAAAAAAAAAGATGCCAGATTGATTTAATTTTGAATTCTTATGGCTTATAAAACAGTTGACTTTTTTCTTTTTTAATAAGACTTTTCCTTGGATAAAGAAAGTCTCCATTTTACTGTTGAAAGTAAGACCACTGTTACAGTTTTCTCCTCTTCACCTATGTTTCCCCTTTACTTCTCTTGGATTTAAAACACCAACTAAGTGACGTTCATTGGCTCAAATGTATGCATAGCTGGCCTGGTATCCCACCAACGTCTGATACTGCCATTGCAGTCGGATCACGCTAGTCACCACTCCTGGTCAATTAAAATCGGTGTTTTACTCCTTTTCCTGGGCACACAGCTACCTTTTCTAGGCTTCCTTGCAGCTTGGTGTGGCCATTTGACTGAATTACAGCTAATGGAATGTGAGCTGATGTGGCCAGTGCAAACCTCATCTACATGCTTTTCCATCTCATTCTCCCTCCCAAATGAAGAACAGGGACAAGCTCAGGGAGCCCAGAGAAACCATGTCCTGAGGATGGCACATCTTTCCGCTGAAGTCTCTGAACAAAATCATGGCATAGAGCACTGGACTGTTACATGAAGAAAGAATAAAATCATTCTTTTTCAATGTGTGGAGCCATTGAAATTCTGAGGTTTGTTATAGCAGCTAACATGATTTTGACCAATACAAGGGTTTTTGCTTTATATGTTTTGAAGACCATCGATACTTCTGTTGGATTCTTTCCAATTTGTCATGGAAATCTGATGCCTTTGCAGTGATGCTCACTTGAATCATTATTATATAAGTCTGATACTTGCTCAGAGAGGTGCTGTGTTCTTGGGGAGGAATAAAATAACAGTCTAGTTTATTTTTGTTTTAAAAAACTACTTTTTAATTTTTATTTATTTATGTATTTTTGTACTTGGGGGGAAGAAAGGTAAGTTAATCATCCTCATCAGTGCCTTGTACAGGATAATCATTGGCCTCTGGAGGATCCCTCACTTGTTATAATTATGTTTTTCCTTCATTCCTGATACTCCCATTTCTTTCTCTCTAGTAGATATACATTCTAAGGTGTCTGATGTATTCACTTGGATTTGTATGTATTCTTTTTTTTTGAGTTTATTTATTTATTTTGAGAGAAACAGAGACAGCGCAAGTCGGGGAGGGGCAGAGAGGGAGAGAGAGAGGGAGAATCCCAAGCAGGCTCCACACTGTCAGCACAGAGTCCGATGCGGGGCTCAAACCCATGAACTAACTTTGAGATCATGACCTGAGCTGAAACCAAGAGTTGGATGCCTACCTGACTAAGCCACCTAGGTGCTTAGTCAGATTTGTATGTATTCTTATAGCATTGGTTTTTGTGTTTAAATAGTGCTATAGATCTCATTTCATTTCTTACCATTTTCACTCAACAAACTTTTCATAACCCATTTTATGTATTTATCTCTAATTTAATTCTACTTGTTGCATAGAATACCACCTGTCTTCTCCTAGAGATGGATTTCTAGACTGCCTTGACTCACCACCACCATACATAATAAAGTGGTGAACAGTATGTGCCCTGTTACGGCTCTGCAAGAATTTCTCTGGGAGATCCCTGAGGTTGCTGGGTCATGGGACATGAGTGCTGCCAGGCTGCTTTCCAGAATGGCTCACCAATTTACATTCACAGTGTATACAACCTCTCATGACTCTACATTATCCTCACCAATTGGCATTACCCTCCCTTCCAACTTTTTTCCATTCTGATAAGTGCAGAATAAACTTTCATCTGTTTTAATTCATATATCTCTGATTAATAACATATGTGTGCAACTCTTAGGTAATGTCTTAGCCATTCAACTTCCCCTTTTGTGAATTGTCCGTGTTTCCAGACAAAACAGTAGAGCCTTCCATTTCCTCATAATCCACATGGAAATCCTGTAGGAAGTGTGAAAAAAAAATATATTCTGGCTCTTTCTGGTGTCCAACAAAGTTCTCTCTAGGTAATGTCACTGGTTATCTACAACCTGATAGACTCATTCATTCATTCACTCCAGAAAAATGTGTCAGGCACTTTATCATATGTTAGGGATACAGAGGAAAATAGAAGTTATGTGGCTCCTGGCCTCTTGGCACCCATGAAATGATAGAAGAGATAGATTTGTGTTTGTTGTTTTACTTTCTGGAGAAGTAAACATCAAGGTATGAGCTACTTATATCTTGATACTTGGTAAGATTTCTCTTCCATCTTTCTTTTTTGCAATTGAATTAGAAGTGTCCCTGGTAAGTACGAACTGGTACAGGTCAATGGATGCTGCTGACAACTAACAAAAGAAAAAACCATATTGCTTCCAACACTTATTAACTAAAAAACTCAATGAGGCATCTTTTCTTAAAAAGAAAATCTTAAGTACCAAGATGTTTTACCAGCATATACCCTCCCTAGAAAAAAAGAGCTGTAATCTAATCCACTCCCACCCCCCACCACACCCCCACCAGATTTGTAGCTCAAGCAATGAAGTTCAGAGGGATGTAAAAAAATTCTCAGTGTAGAGCCTTCTGGAGCTCTTCCCAATACACCACCCTGGTTCTATTTTTTTTTTTTTTTAATGTTGTTTTCATTTGAAACTAGATTCATGCAGCTTGCTCATGCAAAATGAGAATGAAAAAAAA
Organism: Puma concolor; assembly: GCF_028749965.1. Classification (NCBI taxonomy): domain Eukaryota; kingdom Metazoa; phylum Chordata; class Mammalia; order Carnivora; family Felidae; genus Puma; species Puma concolor. Next base: position 57,166,659 of record NC_141669.1, read on the forward strand.
GTTAGGGCCTGGAAAGGAAGAGAAGGATTAAATTAAGAGTTCTGCTAGGATGTAGCCATCATGATCTAATGCACCACGGGCAGTGCAGCTTCAGGGAATACTGACTTTCAAGGGCTGGCACTCCGGAGGACAGCTGGCCCTCAGCTGGTCATGTTGCTGGCCTCATGTTGCCTCACGAAGTGTCTCCCATAAACTCAACTGATGCTATTTAGGATTTTTTTTTTTTAAACATGCGGCACAGGAAATTTTTCCTCAGTGCGTGTAAGAGCTGTTTGATTCCCCAAAGAAAAAGATTTGGCAAGTCAGTTGAGAGGAAAGTAGGAGCACCGAACACATGAGCACATTTTAACAATGTCCAAGTGTAACTTTTACTGCCAACAGTAGACATGCACTGGAACTTGAAACGCAGCCCAAATGCTAAAAGCAGTTGTTTTTATCTGTGAGGAGAATGTTGTGGTTTCATTCTGAGATGAGTCACTTTGTTCTGATTTATCCAGTTAGTAAATGTATCTGATTTGTTTTCATTAGGGAGTTGAAAGTTTGTTTTTGTTTGTTTTGTTTTTATTTTTGTAACAGTAAAGAAAACTATTAGGTCTGGTAAGAAAAAAATGAGGAAACCAAATTTGAGTGAAATGCTCAATGAAGATAAAGCCAAGATATCACCTGCCATGGACAATGAAGAGGGCTTGGAGTCCTGGCATTAAGAGGGAGACTTTGGCATTCAGAAGCCTAGTACTTTGCTGTCAGTATTTGACAGCATCTTTACAAGGCTATCTTGGGTTGCCAAATCAGAAAACTAAGCCTTTTGTGCGGTGTGGTCTTAATTTTGCCCATTCTATTAAATGATTTCATGATGGGATACAGGTGACATTTATGCATTTGCTAAACAAACAAACAAACAAAAAAACAACTTTGTTTCTCTAGGCCTACTCTGCAGAACTAGATCACTTGGTCTAACTAATCAGTTAGCTAACCAATCTGATGAGAAATATTTACTGAGTGCCTACTACCTGCAGGCATTTTATGGGTCAGTTGATGCTATGACTTTGCTGGCAGGCAGACACTGTGACCAAAGAATTCAACCACAGTTATATTAAAGTTGTCAATTGTTTTCCTATGCCTTTTGTTTCAAACAAATTACAACTACAATGACACTTTTTCCCATTAACTTATTTTTCTTCTTATTCTTTATCCTAGAGACATAGTGCATGATATAGAATTTTAAATGTATATATTTGCAAGACCAAAACCACTTGTTTGAACAATTTTATCCAACAAATAATTTCATCATATAATAAATAGTCTGTATTATATTGATATATAATGAAGATTTTATCTGGTAATAAATATTCTCACTGAAGTATAAGCAGCGCTGAGCCATCCATGACCTGGGTCGACATGTTTTGAAGACATGAAGTGATCAGGTGCCATTCTGAGTTCTCATTTAAATCTGCTGTGTTGGAGGGATAGTGGATCTAAGCCAACTTTGAGACTGTAAACAATTTACTCAAATATAAAAAAAAGGAGGTGGGGGGGAACAAAACTGCTTGGAAACATTTCTTTCCATGGTTGTGTTTCAAGTCACCTAAGATTACCAATGCATGGTGAACAGTATTTTGTCTTAAACTTAGTGGAGGGGATTGCCATTGTAGTGGCTTTTTGTCCGTGAAGAATTTATCAGGCTCACTCTCTGGCTTCCACCACTCTGTAGGACAGAAAAGCCTATTTCAATATCTCTGGGCATACCTAATATTTAGAAAGGTAAGCCTGTGTAGCAAATGTGAAAGAGCTCCTCTACACACCCTGATGGCTTTACTCAACCATGTTTCCTCTTTTATCATTTGTTGGAAAAACCCTTTACTATCTCTTCTTAGTTCCTTGTCCTTTGTTAGCTACAAAGAGCAGATTTTCTTTTGTAAATCCTTAGTAATTAAATGAGCACTTCAGTGGCTGTAGCCTTCAATGGCCTGTTTCCTAGGTTTTTGCCTTTGACAGTCATATTTTGCAAAGGCCCCTGAGATGACTCGGCATCTTCCCCTACTTAACACTAAACCAATTGAAGCCCGTGCTCACTGCGCGAAGGAGGAAAAGATTCATTAAGGGCACTTCATTAAGGAGCTGAAATGGGACGCTCTAAATGCGCCCGAACCAACTGCAGCCCAGAGGCGCTGTCTATTAGGAGAGCCACAAAGACAGTTTCGGAAACTGAACTCCAGCTCCAGTGCATCGGATTAGGGAGAGTGATGGGATTAGTGTTTAATGACTTGGGGCAGGAGACAAAGGGAATTTCGACAAAGAGGCTTAGATATGGAAGAATTAACACTCTATTCCAACCAGGCCTCTGATGACTTCCAGCATTCTTTTCAGACTCAAAAGCCAAGGGAAGAAGAAAAAAAAAAAAAAAAAAAAAAAAGATGAGCAAAGCTTTAATACTTTCCTAACTTTTTTTTTTATTACAACAACAATACAGAGGAAATAAAAAGAACCCTCTTCAGTCCCTTGCACTTGAAACCTCTTTTAAAAATAAGCATCTACAATTGTATAATTAGCGGCAAGGTGAGCTTGCCCAGGGCTCCCAGCATGTGCGCCAGAATGCCTCTCTGCTTCCCAACACTAGAGCAAGTCTCACGCCAATGCGGACACCAAAGCAAAACCCATGGTAGCAGAGGACCAGCTAAGTGGCTTTAAAAGTGCTTCCCTCTCCCTGGCTGTTTATGTTACAGGTGCAACCAAAGGGCCAGAGAGAAACTGCTTCATTGTAAAACCTCCTCCTGGCCCCATCTGGCTCAGACTCCAATGATTCCAGTGTCTATGGCCTGAGAAGTGCTTCATGAAACGAGGTGATTATCCTGCGTACGTGAGGGGATAACTTTGGAAATGTGCTTGAAGGTTGAAAGTGCTCTTGAAAAAGAATCAAGTCAACTTGGAGCAGGGCAGGCAATGTTGGAGCTTATCTATAGCATTTCTCCTTGCTTGGACAAGAACACAGTATCATTATCTAAACACGAAGCCAAATTTAAGTGGCTGACCCTGGAGTGGAGTATTATTCCTCAGGCTGTTAAGTAAATAGACTCAGAGCACCAAATGCCTTCGAGCAGTAAGTGTGTGATTATGCCCTGCTGCTGCAAATGGCAAAATGCAGGTGCAAATGTTACTGTAGGCAAAAGTACAATCCAAATAGTGCCGTAAATGAGCTCGCACTGTAAACCAATTCAACGTGTCCTTATTTTTAACCGAACTAAATCACTTGCAGAAAAGCTGGGTATTCATTTCATGTATTAGCCTGTATGAAATGGTCTTGGAGCAGTTCTAGACACCAAGGTATTATTTAACCCGTGTGGTTTAGTGGGACAATGGCAGCCCCCTGCCGTAATCCATTCAGGGGCAATACCGGCAGTCAGTGTGAAATTAAATACATTACAGGGAAAGAGCTTAATGCGTTTTATAGGCAGTTGTTCATCCACATCAAACTTTAGTTTTTAAAATCCGAACATTTGATCCCACGACAGGAACCGTGCTTCAAGTCGGAGATTGCCACACTGTGCTGCTGGAAGGTAGAAAAGAGGCAGAGCCCAGACTTCAGTTAAGGTCCAACTGGCTGAAAGGAACCATTTCCAATCATCTCAGCTCTGTTGGGCCACTCAGATGCCAAAGGCCCAGGTAGCATCTGATCAAGTTGCTACAGGGCTCAGACCTGCGTTTATTGCCCCTTACTTTTCCGCTAACATTTTTGCTTGAAGGATCGATGTTTTTCCAGTGTAGTGCAAGTCCCTTTTCTCATAGCTAAATCGTAGTAGGGTATAATGGGCTTCCCTCACCTCACTCCCAGTCTCTCTTGACCCCAACATGGTCTAGAAGTCTGTTCTTTGTTAAATTGAAAATGTGTAGAAATTTTTATAGAGATCTTCAGCTATATAAATAGCTTTGAAAATTGTTGTAACTTTAAAAACAGGTCAAAAAGGAAATTGAACAGCTAGTGAGTTTCATACCATCCAGTCAGCTTTTTGAAGGGCTGCATTGGTCTTCCTAGTAAATGGTTGCTTTTATTGTTGGGGTTTCTGCCATTTTTTTTTTTTTTTGAGGCAGCTTTTAATAGAAAAGGGAGCTTTGGTGGAATTTTCTGATAGGATGTCAAATATATCACTAATGGCTCCTGCCACCACATTCAAACGTCAAGAGCAGTTTTTGTCATGGGAGTGTGACCTGCATTCCATGACACTCCTTGCTGAGCATCCAATTCTCCATGAATATTGATGACTTCCTCAGATGGGTGGTGACCCCAATGTGGTTCCCAGGCAAGTTCCTGAACTCTGTTGGCTCACAGGTGGATCCTGTGTCCTCATAGATGGTGGCTTTGTGTTTTGGGAATTTTCAGACCAAACTCTGCTTCTTTGGGTACAAAATTTATCAAAAGGTTATTCTCTGGTATCTCTTTTCAAAGGTGGACAAGGTTTGTTTATAGCTCTTTAAAATATGGTGAAACTTAGAAGTGCTTTTTCCTTAGTACTGTGTTGAAAGTGTAAGAACTTAAAAACAGTGATTCTTAACTTTGGATGGGGGGAAGGAGGAGCAATACAATTATGCTAGGGGTCCAGTAATCCACTTGTTGTAAGCATTCTCTAGAACCTGAATAAATAACATGTGTCACACATAGACGGTCATTTTTAAAATAATGTCTATAGATGTTATTATGATTAACACATTCAAAGTTATTTGAAAAGGTTTACTGAGATTATAGTCATTTTTATCATTATGTGTTTTCTCAAGCCATACCAAAAGTTCAACTCATATCACATAGGGGTCTGACACTTTTTTGTAGGGGTGGCAGGGTATGATATGGACCTCTATCAATGTCAGTAATAAAAACCCGACTCAAACTAGCTAAAGACAAAAGTAATTTTTCTCTGGGCTCAGGGAGCTCAGAGATATGTTGAGCTCTGTTTGCCTTTTCTTGGCTTCAAGCAGGCTTGTCCATGGGGTCATGAGAGGGTCATGGTCCTTGCTACATGATTACATAGTCCCAAACTCTGTTGAAGTCAAGAGAGACTTTATGTCAGCTTCCATATCAAACTCTAAAACAAAATTCAGATTACCCAGCTCTACTTAATGGGCCTATCTGTGGACTAACCACAAGGGTTAAGGTGAAGAAGGCAATCTGATTGGTCAGCCTGAATCACATAATCACTTCTGTAAGGGGAGGAGAGGTGGAGTCCCTTGATTTATAGCCCTAACAGAGTCACATAGAGAGAAGGAGGGGGCAATATCCAAACAAAAAAGGAGGTGATGAACAGGCAAGCAACACTGGCTGACTGCAGGAGGGTTTCTCATATTTACACTTATATTTATAAGGCTTCAGAACCGCTATTCTAGTGTTATTGTTATTATTTTTGACATTTTAACTAGGATCCTCCAACAAGTATTACAAGTCAGCTAAGCACAAAGGAGGCCATTGGGAATACCCTGAGGGGTACTGTTTTGCAGCCAATCCCAGTTGTGGTTTGTGTACCTGCATGTGCTTCAGAGGAGAAGAAGAATGAGCTGTTTGAAGGGCTGCTGCCAGAAGACAAAAAAATCATAATTTCCTTAAGATTCAAATCTCAATTCTTTCCTGTAAGTTTAAGGCAAAACAAAATAAACTCTCACTCTCTCTCTTTCTCACACACACACACACACACACACACACACACACACTCCACCACCAACATCACCATTACTGCCCTCAAATGGATACAAGTTATAAGGGTTAATTCCAAAAACACTAAAGGTATTTATTTTTTAATTAGTGTGTACTTTTGGCACAGGCACCCTCGATAGGAAAGGTCATCCCTAGATCCAGAGCTCTGAATACCATGACTCTCCTTATTGTTAATCTCTAGGTCAGTCCTGTCTCTGCTTTTCTTCCTGGATAATTCGTTCCTTCCCAGGAATTAATACTTCTGTAATTAGTGCTTATTTCTATTCTTCATGCCCTTCTCCATCAGTCTCCCCACCTTTACCCCTTCTGGCCTTACTCCTCATTTCCTTAAATTTCCCTATTTTTTCCCATTCTTTGAAATCAAATCATTTTAAGTCCCTACTTTACCTTTCTCAGCTATAGGCATATGGAAACTGGTATAATGTGAAGAGTACATTACTTGACTCTTACAATCATAATGATGATGATAATGATGACGATGATGATGATGATGAAAATGAATATTAAGTGAGCTCATTATTTCATAAGCACTCTCTCAATATTATATTATATAATCTTTACACTGACCCTGTTAAGTTAGTAGTTGTATGTTAATTTTATTTATAAGGGTTACTCAGTTTTTGAACCCATTTATGATGTTTGCGAAGTTCCTTATAATATGAATTGTGATGGAACTTCCCAGTATAGAAGCCAAAAAATGTTCAGATACTTGTTGCCATAGACTCTCTTGCACCTACGGTGTGGACACATGACCTACACTCAGCCAAACACAGAGGTACCTGCCTTAGACTTTAAGTTGATAGCTAGACATACAAAAAAGCAGGAAAGTAGATAATTTATTTTTCAGGTAATTGTGGCTTCAACATTCCATTTCCAGGGTCTTCAGGAGCTGTGTAGTAGGCTGTGGCATCCAGTGTCCAAGGCTAGTAGCAATAGTGGATAAATCCCATTATTCAATGTCAGCAGCTCCATTGACAAAGTCCCTGTCCAACTAACTTTGTAGTATACTTTGGGCTATGCTTCTGGCTATTGCCTAGACTCCTTTCTTCTGCCATTTCTGAGCCTGGCTCTCCAGTTTCCTAATATGTTCAGAAACATAAAATATAATATAGATGCTGTTCCGGAGTTGGGCAATGTAGAAGCCTTATCCTTGAGTTCCCTCAGATCCTTGCAATAAATTCCCTTTTACCTAAATCAGCAGCTATAGTTAGTTTATATTACTTGAAACAAAGAATCCTGACAATACCAGGATGTTATTTTTAATTTCATTTTATGGATTTGGAAGCCCAAGCTTAGAGAAACAAATACATTGTATAAAGTCAAACAAATACTATCAGACTCAGGCTGACTTGAGAGCTTCCATTCATCTACCACCCCTCAAACAAGTGGGGAAGAAAAGACTGTATCAGTAAATGAGATTTGTCTGAATATAACTTAGAAAGAGGTAGGCACCCTTGATTAAAGTGTCAATTCTGGCAATGTCTTTTCCAAAGCCACAGCTTATTTGGATAACCTTTCTTTATCTAGAAAGTAAAAAGTTTGGTCTAGATCAATGGCTTCTAATTATTGGGGATGGGGATCATAGAACCATGAAAAAAAAAAACATGCAAGCTATGGCTCTCCTTCTTGGCAAAGCACACATACAAATGTGTTACATCCAATTTCACCCCAAGCCCATCATCCTTTGATCTCAGTGAATCCCAGGCTGAGAACCCAGAACTAAATGACCTCTCACTTTGGTCTTTCCAAGTAAAATGCTGTATGATTCCATTGTCTGGGTGAATTTGTTATAATGATTGAGCTCAACTTCTCTCTCTCTCTTACATACACACACACACACACACACACACACACACACACACACACCATGATCTCAGGACAGGGGTTTGAATTAATCACATTTCTCAGTTTATAGTGTACTATCATCATTAAGACAAGACATTTGAGAGTCCTGAAGTCATGCAGTATTAGGTGGCAAGTACCTAAAGGATCTAGGGTTATTTGGCCTTGAGAAAACACTCAGACACAATGATTTGTATCCATTACTTCAAGTAACTGATAGTTGCTGCAAATAACTGAAAATCTAACCCAAAGTGGCTTAAGCAATAGGACATTTACAATCTCATGTAACAAGAAGTTTGAAGATGAGAGATACAGAGTTGGCAAATGCACTTAAGGACATGGGTTCCTTTTTTCTCTCTGTTCTGCCACATCATAGGATGTGGCTTGGCCCTAGCTCCTCAACATGGGGTGGCACTGCTGTAATTTTTTTTAACATTTATTCATTTTTGAGAGACAGAGTGTGAGTAGGGAAGGGGCAGAGAGAGAGGGAGACATAGATCTGAAGCAGGATCCAGGCTCCAAGCTGCCAGCACAGAGCCTGATGTGGGACTTGAACTCACGAACCATGAGATCATGACCTGAGCTGAAGTCGGACACTTAACCGACTGAGCTACCCAGGTGCCCCGGCACTTCTGTAATTTCTTTTTTCATGTTTTTATTTATTTTTTGAGAGACATAGAGAGACAGCACAAATTGGGGAGGGGCAGACAGAGAAGGAGACACAGAATCCGAAGCAGACTCCAGGCTCTGAGTTGTCAGCACAGAGCCCGGCGGAGGGCTCGAATTCACAAACTGTGAGATCAAGACCTGAGCCGAAGTCAGACGCTTAATGGACTGAGCCACCCAGGCGCCCCCACTTCTGTAATTTTTTAAGAAAGCATGTTCACTTCGGCCGTTAACCATTATACAGTAACTAGTGTCAAACTTGCCCTCTCACTGAAAACAACTATAAAACTTGACAAATAAATAAGGCAATTCCTTTCAAGTACTGGATAACAGGCAGGGGACTATGATCCTCGAGAGAAGGGAAATACACAAAACTAGCCATGCTTTTTTGCCTGGTAGCACTTTCTTGTTGTAGTACAAGGAAATGGAATCAAACAGAACAATAGCTCTGCTGAGCTGAGGAAGCAGAGATCAGAGTTCTAGGCTCCTGAAGTAGCTGGAATTTCCTGGGTAGGGTACTGGAGAAGAGGAGAGCTGTGCACAGGGCATGTACATTTATGAAAATTCCTTGGCTGAGGGCTGGGCTATGCAGATAAAGGTTGAAATTCCAAGAGACATGACACAGATAAACTGCTGTGGGGATAAAAAATGAATAGTAATAACAGAGGCCAAGCACTTTGGGAAGATGTTGGAATTCTCGCCATTGAAGAAAGAAAGATTTTGGGTATTCAGGTGAGACTCCATAAAGGCCTTATTTTATAAAGGAATGAAAACTATGCCCTAGAGTGCCTGCACTAGAAATAAGTAAACAAACAAATAAACAAAAACTAACAAAAATAGCCCACTCTATTAAAAAATAAAACTAAACATAAAAGGATCAATAAACTCTACCAATAATTTGATAAGACAAACCCAACATGAGGGGGGCCTGGGTGGCTCAGTCGGTTGAGTGTCCAACTTCAGCTCAGGTCATGATCTTGCAGTCTGTGAGTTTGAGCCCCACATCAGGCTCTGTGCTGACAGCTCAGAGCCTGGAGCCTGCTTTGGATTCTGTGTCCCCCTCTCCCTCTGCCCCTCTGCCACTTGCACTCTGTCTCTCTCTCAAAAATAAATAAACATTAAAAAACAAAAGACAAACCCAATACGCTTAAAAAGAAGATTATATAATTTCAGATATAACATATCTTCCAAATTATCTAATACATAATTAAACATTCTTAAACATGTAAAGAAGGATAATATGACCCACAATCAAAGGGAAAAAGAGCAATAGAAAGAGACCATGAGATGATTCCTATGTTGGTATGCTCAGGCAAGGATTTCAAAGAGGGTATTATGAATATATTCAAGGACTTAAAGGGAAAGATGATCATAATGAATAAACTGATGAGGAAACTTCCACAGATTTCACATGAATTTAAATTATCCTTTTAGGGGCGCCTGGGTGGCGCAGTCGGTTAAGCCTCCGACTTCAGCCAGGTCACGATCTCGCGGTCCGTGAGTTCGAGCCCCGCGTCAGGCTCTGGGCTGATGGCTCAGAGCCTGGAGCCTGTTTCCGATTCTGTGTCTCCCTCTCTCTCTGCCCATCCCCCGTTCATGCTCTGTCTCTCTCTGTCCCAAAAATAAATACACGTTGAAAAAAAAAATTAAAAAAAAAAATAAATTATCCTTTTAAAACACTGATTTTGGGGTGCCTGGATGGCTCAGTCAGTTAAGTGTCTGACCTCAGCTCAGGTCATGATCTCACAGTTTGTGAGTTCGAGCCCCAAGTTGGGCTCTGTGCTAACAGCTCAGGGCCTGGAGCCTGTTTTGGATTCTGGATCTCCCATTCTCTCTGCCCCTCCACTTATACTTTCTCTCTCCCCCCCTCTCTCTCTCTCTCAAAAATAAATTAACATTAAAAAATTTTTTTAAAAGGAGTAAAAAATAAAACACTGATTTTAATAAAAAAATGTTTTGATGCTACTTTTGATAATGCTGAGATCTTCATTTCTGAAAGTGCTCACCTAAATATTCCCAGGTGAGGATACTGTAAAGTAGCATTCAAGCCACAGGTGGGATGACATAAAAGATGGGAAAGGAGAGGATGGATTTGATAATTTATAATCACTTCCAACTATCAGAGTCTGTTTCTCTCATCATCACCACTGGGAAAGGGAAGTCATTAAACACATGGGATGATCTGGGCTCTCTAGTCCTGCTGTGTCTTCTTCTGGTTGAGTCCCTACTGTGGTAACACTGGAAGAGCAGGAACTTCAGGGAGGGATGAATCAGGCTGTCACGGAACAATATAGAGCTAGATTTACCTCTAACCACATTGCTAGATGTTCCAGTCACAAACACCTGGAGTTTACCTTCTCCTGTACTCCTAGATTATTCCAGCCACATTCCTAGAAAGCCCATGAAACTTGTGTGACCAGATCTAGGATAGACATAGAGCTTCAAGCTCTATGTACCAGTACAATGAGTGATTCATAGAAGATGCTTGATAAACAGTTGTTAAATGAATGAATGCATTCTAGCCACCTAACGTGTTTAACTTGGCTTGAACTTGCAATAAGGCATATTACATATTCCAGTGGTCTCCAAAATTCACTAACACTCTCTCACCCAATCACCTCAAACAGTAGGGCACTTCATGCAGAACCTCCCTCAGAATTTCAGTGCTGATTTTGAGATCCCTTTTAAAAGGTCATGAAGAGATACATTAATGTATAAGCAAAACCAAGGATGACTGTTAATGAGAATTTTAACCTAATAAAAGTGATTATTTTCCCCCCATGATTTTTCCTATCTCAAGGGCATGGAGGATGATGATCCAAGTAGTAAATAAATGGCAAGAAGACTCCCCCTGCTTCCTCAAACTACTTCTGCTCAAAATATTATCAAGAGGGCCTAGCATTCCTCTCCATTCTCTGACTGTTAATGATGCTAAAAGATTAAGATAAAAAAATACTCCCCTTCTATGTTCAGTGCAGACAGAAAGCAGTCCAGTGACTGCTGTAGGAGAGAGATGGAGACCCTTCCCCTGTTCCCATCTCTCCTCTGTCTCATCCCTCTTCACCCCCTCTCACGGTTTTTCACTCTTCTCTTTTGATCCTTCCCTCCCACCCTGCCCAAACCTTACCCAGGGTTTACAGTAGTTATCAGAGCTGGGCATGCCCATTAGTTAGTTGCAGGCAAATCTTGTCTGCAAGCAGGAAACTGTAGGAATTCTCACCTAGTGGGGTTTTCACTCTTTGTGTGAGCTTAATCTTGGGGATTAACAAATGCATCAACTGGAGACCTCTTACCATGACAGAATGGGCAAGTTCAAGCAGGAATAGTCCCTGAAATGTCTGGTTCTGTGGGAGCTAAGAACACAACACCTGCCAGGTACTGGACAGGGTGTGTCCCTAGAGGAGGCCTGGGTCAGAGAGGAAATAGCTTTTCTGTCATGGTGTCTCTGTTGCTGCTGACTTCACTTGTCCCCTCCTTCTGCATCACTGCTGTCACTGTCTTGCAGCCCTCATGCTAGCGTGACCACCCCCCTATCTGGTCCCTGTGCTTCTCTTATCATCTGCCACTTACAAACTTCATGGTTTCGCTTGCTTCTCCCCTGTTGCCTACATACCTACCCAGAATCCATTTTCTTCCTGCTATGTCCTGTGTTCCATGGTGTCTTCAAGTGGGTTCCTTAGAAGCAGAACTTGAGACAGGAATTATTAGATAAGTGATTTTAGTGGGAAAGTACTCTTATGGGAAGGGCTGTGAGAGAAATAGGAGAGACCAGAGGAAGAGAGCAAAGCAAGGATACAGTCTCAAGTAGACAGTAGCTTCAGTCTGCAGGCAGGTCTGGAGGAGAAATTGCCCCCACATAATAGGTTCTCTCTTGAGGCAAAGGACCTCATATTTTGTACTCTGTACTAGTCATGCATTGATTGTTAGCATGAAGGGGGAAGATAACCTTCCAGGTGAGAGAGCTCCCATTCATCCACAATTCTCCATAGAAGAGGGCAACTGTGGGATGGGCACAGCTCATAGTGAAAGGCATCTAGGTGGGGTACTGCAGCATCCACTCTATATGGAAGAGGTGGCTTCAGTGGCTTTAGATCAGACTCAGCTCATACCAGAGCATGAAACAACCAGAGCACAGGATGACAGGGGAGACAGAAAAGGACTGGCAGCCCTGCCAAGGGATGATGCCAAATTGGTCATCCATTTCTAGTAAGTGTATATATTTTTTCCACTGTTTTGTGTAATTTGATCCCCCCCCTACCCAATTCCACCTTCTGTTACTCTGTACACAAGTAACAAAAATCCCAGTTCTCCCTCCTGTATAACTTGGAAAACGTTCTTTCCCAAACGTTTCTTGGCTTTTCCAAAGAGTGCTGCATTCTCCCAGCAGTTGCATACCATCCCTGCAGCAGAGCCACTGCTCTAAGCTTGTTCCCCACATACATCTCCTCCACTAGTAATTATTTCTTCTTGTTGCTTTCTCCCACCCTTCATCCCTCAAGTACCAAGGATAGCAAGTTGAAGATGACTGAAAGGAATTATAAAACAAGAAAGGAAAACCTAACCTAGATATCAGACTCCTAAATAACCTGGATCTCAACCCCCTCATTCCATCAGCCATGGCCTTCACTGCTGGCCCCTCTCCGGTTAGTTCTCCTATTCTCTTTGCCCTCAGTTGTATGCCCCAGAAAACAGCCTTCTCTTTTAGGTCTCACTTTCCCAGGACTCCTTGAATGCCAGTCTCAAGTTTACTCCAAAGGAAAGAGCATGGTTTGGTAATTCTTCTGGGTAATCATATTTTGAAATCACATTTTACTTTTTACGCATTTGTTTCTTTTTTGGGCTTACTTTATCTTGTGAAATGTACGTAATCCACTTTAAACAGAGAAGTTTACTTCTCACTACTTCTGTGAGCGCTTAGAGCTAACGACAGTAGTTACTCCATGTCCTTATGAAAGAGACGATGATGGCACTACTGTCCGTGTGAACAAAATGGACCCCTGGGGATGGCAGAGCTTCAAGAGAGAGGGTGCCTGAGTTTTCAACACTGTGATAATGACAAATCAACCATGAAAATGAAACAAACTTCTCTCTCATTTAAGCCACTGGCTCTAGTTCAGCACTCAAACATATATCCTAACTAACTCAGCCCAGTTGGGCTGGGCTTTGTTCAGAGACTGGACCAACTGAATGGAAATCATCATAGCTGAGACAAAGAGGGAGTGGCTGGGGAAAATATAAATCATTCCAAAATAACAAATAGAGAGACTGGAAGAGTAATTGTGTTTGTTTTTTTAAATTTTTTTTTAATGTTTACTTATTTTTGAGACAGAGGGAGACAGAGCACAGTGGGGGAGGGGCAGAGAGAGGGAGACACAGAATCTGAAACAGGCTCCACAGGCTCTGAGCTGTCAGCACAGAGCCCAATGTGGGGCTCGAACCCACGAACTGTGAGATCATGACCTGAGCTGAAGTCGGACACTCAACCGACTGAGCCACCCAGGTTCCCCGAAGAGTAATTGTTTTTAATGTCAAAGCTGTCCCCTAGTCAAACGTGATGTGGAAAAAATACAAGGGAAATATACAATTGAACCAATAACATCATAACCCGTTTCCAAGAATCCATCTAAGTTATACCCCATTTTTTACACTTGCAAGAGAAAACAAAACTCGTGTTGCAAGTATATTAGCAGTATCAGCAGTTTGATTGATTTGATTTGATTTGGGGCAATGGAAACAATATAAACCCCTTTTGTCTTATTTTGCACTTTTGCAAATAATATTAAATCAATTTCTCAAGTAAAATCACTCCTTGTTGGCTCTCTAATATTCAGGTCACTATAATGTCACTTGACACATTTTGGCAATATTTCCGGGCTAGCCTGACACATGATACACACTCCAAAATGCCTAAAATGCCTGGTATTAACTGAGAGAACTAAGATATCTACAGTCTATGTTTTCCCTTTACAGAAGAATTTTATAGTTTATTAAGAGGGTGTATGTTCAGGGTTCAGTCCAAGGAGGCTTATCCTATACTACTACCAATGGGATGACTTAGCTGAGATGGACTTGTTTAGCTGGTTTCTTAAGTCCTGGAAACCTCTCCCCATTTGCTACCTCCACGCCCATGCCTGTGTCTGCATTTTTGAGCCCTGTTTTTATCCGTAGTTCCTCTTTTGGAATGCCTTCTTACTCCTTTTTCTTAGTCTTACCTTCTGTCCATTCTTTAAATTTTCACACCATCCATGAAGCTGCCTTCTATTGTTTATTAAAGCTTTCTGTTCCCCGCTGGGGTTTCTGAAGCCCATCTCTTCTCTGTGCTTAGAGTTTGTACCACAAGATTCAGCACTTAGGCACATTATAGCTTGTATTGATCAAGGGTGTTTTAAGCGTATAGTTTTTTTCCCCACCTAGCTGCTGCTGCTGCTTTTTCTTCTTCTTCCTCTTCTTTTTTATAAATGTTTATTTATTTATGAGAGAGAGAGAGAGAAAGAGAAAGAGAGACAGAGACAGACAGAGAGAGACAGAGAGGGGGAGAAAGAGAATCCTAACCAGGCTCCTTGCTGTCAGTGCAGAGCCCAGCTCGGGTCTCACTCTCACGAACAGTGAGATCATGACCTGAGCCAAAATCAAGAGTCAGATGCTTAACCTACTAAGCCACCAGGCACCCTTCTCCCCACCTAGACTCTTAAAGGCAGAGATCACACTTCACCCAGAGCTTCTACTTCCTGTAGATCTGGATGAATAGGAGACACTCAGTAGAGAGCTAGTAGGTATTTAGTTAAATTGATGGATTAGTTGTTAAAACTTCCAAGTATGTACCCTTAATTACGCCTTCTATAATGTCTTTAAAATTTTTCTCTTTGGGAGGGGGTATGTACATTTAAATATGTGTGTTAATTCACTTAAATATATTTATTGAGTACTTACTATGTGTCAGGCACCATGTTGACTGCTGGTGATAAAAAAAAAATTGGATATGACAAGACCTTGGTTTTCTTTGCTCTATGTAGCTAAGGAATGATTATTTAGAGAACGAACAAGTCAGAGGCAGGAGCAGACTTGAGCAGAAGAGACAGGATGGAGATGCATTGTGCTCAAGGTATGAGGGAGGCATCCAGGTGGTAATTGGGAAGGCGATTCTAGGAGTACAGTGGGGGATTTGGGCTGGATGTAGATCTCTGGGAGACATTTGTCTGTAGATGACAGTTGGACCCATGGATCTTGTTAAATTTTCTAGAGGGATAGGATATAAAGAAAGGCCTGAGAAGGCAACAGTATTCTATGACAAGTAAAATATGTGGAAGGAATACCACAGAGGTTCAGAAGGTGACCTGAAAATCTTAATTAATCTGTAAACAACATCTGTAGAAATGGCTTGGAGAAACGGGGGCAATTCTGGGTCTACTGCAAAGAATTTCCTGCCCCTCATTTGTCTGAATGCTTTGAACCCCAGTCTTATGATGGCTGGCCTTGCTGGCAGATATGCCAAAAGAGAGACGACGATGTAGGCTCTGGCCCAACGCTATCAAAAGAAGCAGACAAATAGAAAGAATCCAAGGATGTTGGACTATCATGTATCTGAGGATCAGAATGAGGGTTTCACACATGTTCCTTTTCCCTTGAAGCAGTGCTAGGTGGGCAGTCTGGTCCTAGTTCGCTACAAGTTAATGCTATTACCTTGGCAGCTACCACCTCTTTGAGTCTATAAGTCTCAAAGTCTATAAGTCTATAGGGGGTCTTAGAGTCTATAAGTAGGATGGGCAAAATAATCTTTTGGTACCCTAGACAGTCTTCAGTAAAAGAAACAATCAGAAATCTTGCCTCCCAGGGGCGCCTGGGTGGCTCAGTTAAACATCCAACTCTTGATGTCGCTCAGGTCGTGATCTCACTGTCTTAGGGTCGGGCCCACTTGGGATTCTCTTTCTCCCTCTCTCTGCCCCTCCCCCACTCTCTCTCTCTCTCTCTTAAAATAAATAAACTTTAAAAAAAGAAAAAGAAATCTTGCCTTCTCTATAGCTGAGAGCCAGGAAATCAGGATGCTGGAACCCATGTCCGTGCCTGCCTTGGGGTTTAGCGATATCATCTCTGCTGCCCAAATTGATGTGTGAACTCATCATCAGAAAGGGTTTTTTTTCTTTTTTCTTTTTTTTAAGAGTTCTGCTTCATGACTTTGGGTCCTCAGACCCCCAGGGGATAAGTGAGGCTGTACTCCAGGTGGTATGGGAAACTATAGGATAAATGTTGTGAATCACCTCAGGGCATCGCTTTAAGTGAAAAATTTAAGAGCAAAAGCAATTTCCAGTTAACATAAACACTACTTGCTATAAAAGTAGAATACAAATTTTGGTCCTAAAGATCGCACAAGAGATGGAAATGAAGCTCGGCATCTTCTCGTTGCACTGGACTACTTGCTTTCACAAGGACTGGAAACTCTCTCTTCGTTAGGAAGGCCTGGCAGCACTGCAAGGCACTCTTTGCCCTGGGAACTTATCACTCTTGGGGACCTGAGAATTTCTTCTTGAGCTAGAACAGTTCATGTTTTTTATTTTTGGTTTTGTTTTTGTTGTTTTGTTTGTTTGTTTTGCCTTAGAAAACGCAACGGTTCAGATCTGGGGAATTTTGGGGGGAACTATGTTGACAATTTCTGTCTTCACCAGAACATTCTCCTGAGGAGGGTTTGGGGCAATTTAGCATCGAAGGATCTGGTTCCATTTGTTATATAATGTGTTCATAAAAGAAGGGCTGGCTATGGCTTTCAAAGACCTAACCTTCCCTTCAGGTCATGAATTGATTATCATCTAGAAAATGCAAAGTATCTAATCATTCGGACTCCAATAGTTAGTTTTGCCCTTGTAAACTCCTGACTGAAAGCAATTATTTCCCAAGTTTTAGAGACAAATGAACCATAGAAGAGCAGCTGTAGAACTTGTTGTAAGAAAATATGATAATTCCCAAGTTTGACATGTGCTTTGACAACAGTCCTTTGCTAATCAACAGCTTCAGTCTTAACACAGACATGGAAAACATGTTGGGCAGCCAGTTCTCAATTCTACATGCCAGTGGGAGGGAGTGGTAGTACAGAAAACCCTACGCAACAGATAATCCCCAAATCATTGTTGTTTGGCCTGGGGAGGTATCATATTTTTTAATTTTAAAAAAATTTTGGCAGCAGATTCACGCCCTTTAATTAGATCCTACGCAAGTTATTGTCAATATTAGCTTCACTTTCTGAACAGACACTCATGGCTGGCAGGAAAGGCCACCCTGGGCAGCAGGAGAAATTCATTTGGGGATTAAGAATTAGCAGGAGACAATTCTGACATGGCTAATCCTCGTGTGGATAATTGAGTGTTGACTGGCACTTTAGGGAAATGCATTTACGGCAGAGGATGGCGTGGGATGCTGTTCTATAATCAGGTTGGTAGAGGGAACCTCTTCACTTCTTAACAGCAAGGAGTTGCTCCATGAACGCAAAGCAAAACCAGCAGCCTGAAAGCCAGCAGCCCGAAGGCCAACATTTCGAATCACGTGCTAAAGCAGCAACTGAGAACATCTCCACCTGAGGTTCTCCAAGGGCTTGAGGTTGGAGGGAGGAGTTGGTGGTCGTTTAATAGTTTTCAAAGAATATGAAATATTAATCCAACCATGGATCTTTTCTGAGGTTGCTCCCTATCTAAAGCCCTTCTGGTTTCCTGTTTTTATCTCTAGCTAAGGCTTTACAGAAAGTTTGTGTTTGTTTGGTACACTTGAAGCAGCTTTGGGACAACCCAGTGAGGAGAAAATGGATGATGGAGGAATACTGGCTTCCCTACTTTCTCCTACTTTGAACAATGGGAACAATGGTATCTATTGCAGGAGTTATAAGGATTAGAGAGAACACATGTAAAGCACTTGGTACCGCAACATCGTGAGCAACAACTCTGTAATAGATAGGTCTCATTCTTATTAGTAATTAGAATGATAAGTATCTTAGTCTTGTTAATGATAAGGATATCCCAACAGTAGTATCACCTTCTACTGACATGTAGAAGAATAAAGTAAATAATCTAGCAGATGTGCTCTTTGAATACACATAGCATTACTCCACAGACTTTACTTTTCCTCAAGGAGGTTCAGTGGCAAAATTAAGATTTTTGAACTATTTTGGTAAGGAGAGTTTAGATGTTTAGACACTAGATGGAAGATTACAGAAGGTCCTCTACAATTTCTTTAAGAAACAATAAATGCCCACCCATCCAGGGTAGACCAAGAGTGGTTGTGACTTCTGGGTATCTCGCTGTTATCCACTGTCTATTTTTTTCTTCCCTGGCTACTGCTAAGAAGGCATCCACTGGAACTTGAGCCTGCTTATATAGGAAATACACTAAACCCAGCATGTTCAAATTGGTTGTTCATAATTCATTCATGTAGAGTTGTGAAAACTAGTTCCTGCCACATGATATATCCTCAAAAATATTTGTTGAATAAATGCAGGAAATGAAGGAAACTAATCAATAGGTATGTGACTACAGAATCTTAACACTGAAAGGAATCTTAGAAATCTTCAATTTCAAGTAAAAAATAGATAAACAGTTGCTTTAGCCTGACTGGGCTGCTATGGCAAAAGATCACAGATTGAGTGGCTTATAAACAATATAAATTTATTTCTTATAGTTCTGGAGGCTGGAAGTTCAAGATCACAGTGTCAGCATGGGTGAAGGAGGGACCTCCTCTGGGTCACAGACTTCTAACTGTACTCATCGTATCCTCATCTCTGAGGTCTTTTTTTAAAAAAGCATGAATCCCATTCATAAGGGTTCTCTTATGACCTAATCACCTCCCCAAGGAGGCTCCCCACCTCCTAATACCATCGCCTTGGGCATTTAGGTTTTCAACATATAAATTTGGGGGCACACAGACATTCAGACCATAGCAACAATGTAAATATTTTCAATAGAAGATGAATTGAAATTATACACAGCCATTTAATGGAACACTATATAGCTATTAAAAAGGTATGCCTACATGTATTGTCAAGACAAAGGGTTCATCATACCTTGTTTTAAAAAAGTCAGAAACGGTACTATAAAATTTCATTTCCTTTTTAAAGTATAATATAAAATGTCTGACTAAGCCCAAGCAATGTTTGGAATGATAAAAAAATTTTTTTGAACAGTGGTTATCTCTGGGCATAGGTTGGGAGGTGGATAAAGTAGGAGAAATGAGGGAAACTACCATTTTATTTCACGAAATATTGTGCTCTTTGAGTTTTTAAAACAAGCACATATTACTTTCATAATAATTCAAAGAAGACCAAATCCCCACATAGTTCAACTTCCTGCTTTGAAGGTTTCTAAAAATATACTCATTTTTATGTTAGATTTATTGACGTTTGACAAATAATATTGCAAGATATTTAAAGTGTACATCATGATGACTAGATACATGTATTCATGGTGAAAGGATTTCTCCCATCTACCTACCGCTGGTCTAGTAATTTTCAATGATATAATATAGCATTATAAACTGTAGTCCTCATGTTTTACATTAGATCCTCAGACCTTATTCATCATAAAGCTGAAAGTTTGTACCTTTTTACCAAACGCTCCCTATTTCCTCCACTCCCACCTCCAGCCCCTGGAAACTACCTTTGTACTGTTTGTAAGTTTCACTTTTTTCTTTCTTCAGATTCTACACATAAGTGACACCATGCAGCGTTTGTCCATCAACTAAGGAATGAACAAAGATGTATAAACACACACACATACATACACACAAACACACATAGGAATATTATTCATCCACGAGAAAGAAGGAAATATTGCCATATGTGACAACTTGGATGGACCTGGAGGGCATTGTGCTAAGTGAGATAAGCCAGACACAGAAAGACAAATACTGCATGGTATCAATCACACGTGGAATCGACCTTCTTCTTTTACAGATGAAGAAACTAAAATTCAGAGAAATTCCTGATCATAGAAACTTGTAACTGAAAGATAAT
This sequence comes from Puma concolor, assembly GCF_028749965.1. Lineage (NCBI taxonomy): Eukaryota > Metazoa > Chordata > Mammalia > Carnivora > Felidae > Puma > Puma concolor. The sequence continues at coordinate 57,186,848 of NC_141669.1, forward strand.
TTTAGCATCATTAAATTTACCTTCCTTATAGTACAGATAAGGAAGCTGAGGCACAGAGAAATGAGGTGAGTTATAGTTTTGAAGACTGAAGTCTGGGGAGAAAAGAAGTTGCATATGTTCGTGCTGAAAAAATTGTAGGTACTCAGCACATACTGTAAATCTATTAAAACTGACTCACTCATTTTGGATGAGGTAAGTGTTGACATTAGACAATTTGGTGGGCAGCATTTATTTTCCTATTTATTAAAATGTCAGAAAGAGTACCAATGGCACCTCCTAAAAGGCTTGCAGGTGGTGGTCTTCAAAACACAATCCTCAATCCTTGAAGAGGATTAAAAACTCTAATAATCTAGCTTAATGATAAAAATAAGGCTGACATGAGTACATTCAGGATATCAAAGCACAGATGGTTCATGAAAAATTCTACAAAGGTCAAAGACAGACATATATGTGTATGTATCTATATGTAAATATAAATTTATAAAATACATTTATGGAATAAGTTTATAGATATATGGAAAGTAAATCAAATTTAAAAGTCACAGAATATCAAACTAGAAAAAGTCAGACTTCAAAGAAATTTGCTCTTTGAACAAATTCACCAATGCTCATTCAATAATTTACTTCTTCTCAAGTTACATTTTGTGTATGTCCCAGTGGAAAACAAGATCATGTCTGACATTTTCAAGGGAGCACAGAGAAATCCAAATTTCTTTATATGCTCTTGGTTAACTGGTCATATTAATGTAAGGACATAGTGACCATACTTTGAGGCAGTAAGACTGTGTCTCTGATTACACACCACAAACCAGTCTTGTAGCTAAAACATGTCACTCTGGGTTGGCTGAGTTGGTTCTGGTCTTACTGGCTGTGCACATGCTTTGTCTGTGTTACTAATACACAGAGAAGTGGAAAACTGAGACCATTCCCTGAATAGCTCAAGCCTCAAATTATCATTTGTCCAACGATCTGGAATATTTTTATTGTAATAGAATAATTCCCAATTTGCCCAAATTCTTCACCTCACTCTGCCCCTGCAGAACATAAAATAAACCAAGTTTACGTAAGGACCGTTATCAGAAGAAAGGGTTCTGAGAAGTTAATGTACCTACGTAAGAATTCAGCCCCAAGTGCTGAAGCAGTACCTGTATTTAAATCATTCTGGTCATGTTTGAGGAGATGAGCTGTGTCCACCATTCTCTGGCTCTCCGTGAGATCTCCCAAATGAGACGTTGGCATTTTCATGTGGCAGGAAAATAGAAGCTGAAGTCAAGAAAACCGCAACATCTGGAACAGGAGGAAAGACTTCACTGGAAAGAACTTGACAAACTCTGAAAACAAAGTTCTAGACTTTACTAATTTATTTTGGCTGCAAAGCCGAGCTCAATGCAAAGCTCAAAGAGGATTTGTCCGAGGCTCCTTTCAAAGAAGTAAAAAGCCAACCCGCACTAAAATTAATGCGTCGACTGCATAAACAGTCAAGATAGTTATCTGATACTGAGGGAATAGAGCCACACCAGGCCTTTTTGTTATTTATGGGATTATTATTGGAGGAAACAGAAGCAATTAGATATCCCCCTGCTTTCAGAGCAGGGGAAGGAAAAAAGGTGTCAAACATAGTTTTTCAATTTGGTCTCTTGATCATTTCATTCTCGCTACATCTTAAAATCCAAATATACATACGCCCCGAGTGCCCCACTCACTGGCCTCTCAGCTGCTCCTTTGACTGTTTCTCCTTTATCCTTTGAAAGTTTCACGGATTTTGAATGATGTGTGGAAAGACTTAAAAATACCTGAAAAATGCAAGTTGTATCTTTAAAAACAAAGTGCACTGCTACTGTATGTAAAATACATATGTGTACATACACATGGTAAATAGAGAGGAAAAGAACCTTAAAGAGCACTTGTACTATAGAAAATACTTGCCACTCTTTGCCCAGGTTTTCAAGTCACTTTTTGGAAGCTGCTTCACAGTGTGAGTCCCCTCAAGAGCCCAGTGGGGATGAGGCGTATACCCATGGTGCCAGTAGATGCATATCCTGGTCAGGTGTCTGAATCTGAACCAAGTGACACTGAAGCCAGCACAGTAAGGAACTGATCCGGGTGGGAGCCGACAGGTCTGTTCTCTGGTGCCTGGAGCAACGGGGTGTGGGTGGGTCCAGTATTGGCAGGGGCCACGATACCTGTTGGGACACCCAGAGGGCAGGGGCAGTGAGGTTCTCACCCTGTGATCCTGTAGGACTTAGGCTGTGGTCCTGGCTGCTGTGAGATTCCCTTGAGTCTGCCTGTTTCTCAGGCTTGTTCCTCAGACTCCCCATTGTTTCCGTGGGTTCCCCAGTGGACTCCCTAATTCAGTAAATTCTTTTTCTACTTAAGCAAAGGTTTTTGTTGCTTGCCGCTTAGTTGTTTTTTTAATGTTGTTGTTTCGTTTTTTTAATGTTTATTTTACTTTTGAGAGACACAGAAACAGAGACAGAGCACAAGCAGGGGAGGGGCAGAGAGAGGGAGACATAGGATCCGAAGCAGGTTCCAGGCTCTGAGCTGTCAGCACAGAGCCTGACACGGGGCTCAAACTCACGAACAGGGGAATCATGACCTGAGCCGAAGTTGGATGCTTAATTGACTGAGCCATCCAGCCGCCCCTTGCCTGCAACTTAGAATCCAGACAAGCACTCTCATAATTCCTTTACTCAGAAGTGACCTCCATTAATATTTTAACTGATGGCACTCTGGCCTTTCTTCTGTATCTATAATGTTTCATTTTGCCATGGTGAGTGCAGAGCTGTCGACACCTGGCTCGGAGAGCAGCAAGAGAGGCTTACCTTCTGCCTTCAGTGTGCATACGGGGGGGTGTGTCCCACTTTTTTCAGAGGTACTTAGGCATACTTATAATTTTCCTTAGCTTCTAGCAAAGGTGACTGATGGTATGAAAATCTGCAGAAAAGGCAGTAGGGCACCTGAGGCATGTGATATTTGTCTCTAGTAATCATGGGAATAGTTACGATTTCATTTCTGAGTGCCTACTATTCATCAGCTTCTTTACACTAACTCCTCACAATGTTCCATGAGGTAGACATTGTCGTTACTCCCATTTCACAGATGAGTAAACCGAGGCTTAGAAATATTAAATAACTTATCTTAAGTTCACTAAGCAGGAAGGGACAGCTCCAGAATTTATACCCATGTTGGCTGACCTCAGAGACGTCTTTACTAACTAAATCACAAGTCTGACCCCAGGTACAGCTGCTTGGGTTGTTTGCATGCTGGCTTGTCTCCACTGCCCACGATTGGCTAGTTAGTATGGGAGTGTTTGCTATAATCCTGCTCTGTGTGGGGCACTGTTTTAATTCTAATAATGAAGGCATACTCCTTTAATTCAAGGTTCAATCATAAAAGTAATATGCCTTTAGAGAGTGTATTATGGTTTACACAGCATTTTAATATGGATCATCTCACTTAATGTTGTGAAATGACTAGAGAATAATTACAAAGAATAATGCCAAAATGTGCAACGTAACCTGGAGCTTAGAGAAAAAGAGAAGATAGGAGGTAAGGTTAATGAGGGTGAGCTTCTGAGGGAAAATGGGTTTTTAGAAATTTCTTGAAGGTAATTCTGGTGCTTGATGGTGAAAGAGAGGTAGAGGGAATTCACTGTTGGCAGGTCTGTACTGAGTTTTAACATCTGAGGTGACTGCTGGACTTGGCATTCCCTGGTTCTGTTAAATGGCCTTGTATGCAAGGACTGGTTCAACAGGAGGGCTGAGTGGATGTGCTTCATAAAAATCCATCAGAGCCATGATGTACCATCATCCTTTGAATCTATAAAATGGCCCTTCCATGAGGTCTTATCACTGGTTGATGCTGAGCCCATAATGGACACAACAGTGTTGTCTTTGTCCTCAAGGTGTCTTCTGTTGGGGAGAAACAGATACACTTGAAATAACTGGGGGTCTTGTACTGTTCTGGCTCTGAGGCAGACTTCGTGGAGGAAGTGTGATAAAGAACACTTTCTGGTGCCCAGGGCAACAAAACCTCCCTGGAAAGACACATGTTCTAGCAAACTTGGGCCTTTCAGGTCAGTTATGATAGGCTTCCTTGGATGTATGTAAACAGAATGCGAGACAAGGTTGAAAATGTTGCCAGAGAGCTGAACGCATCGGTAATTTTAAGAAGTACAGTCCAAGGGTTATTGGCTTGCATCAGAATGAAGGAATTTCATCCTAAAACAGAGAAGGCAAAATGCTGGCCTTGTCCTTTGTCTTTTTTCTCTTTTTCCCTCTAAATTGCTTTCTTTCCCTCCAAATGATTAAACCTGAGTAACTTGCAGGTGGCTGCAAGGGTAACAAGATTTCCCTCCCTCCTTTTTCTTAATGAGCTTGTATTCTCTCCATAAACATATTTGAAGGTTGCTCTTTCTCCTCTTCGAGATTTGAACCAAGATGAAAGGAGACCAGTGTGGCAGAAGGTGCATGTGGGTAGGTGGTGGAGGGAGCTGGCTTCAAAGGGCTGACCTCGGAGGGTGAGTCATGATGCTCTTCACTTGCCCTGCCAGCGGTTTCCTCCCCTGGTGACAAGTCAGCCAAGAAGCACAAAGCCATTTGGAGGATCGAGCCAGTCACCAAATCTGAGTATGTAGTTTGAATTGGACACAAACTAAGACATTCTCCAGGGAATACTTGATGATGATGATGATGATGATTTTGTCAATAACTTGCCAGGGTTGTGCAAATTAAATATGAAGATGTTGGCTCTGGAGCCTTTGATGGATCTGTGTAGAAGGGGGTGTTGTGCTGAGGCCAATTCCCCGGTGAATGGCTCTGCATGGCAAAAATGTGTCTTTCCCAATCAGTTTCCCCCTGCAGCCCTCTGGGCCCCACAGTTGGTGAACCAGGAGGTGCTGCTCGTTAGAAGGGAAACAGTCACGGGAGAAGGAATTTACTTTGTGTTCCTTGTTAAGGTGCAATGTCTGTTTTGCCTTAGTGACTGTCCTATGTCCTGTGGCTTTCTCTGCAGGAACTAGAGGCCAGAAATGGTGCTGGCAACCAGAGTGTTCTTCCCTGAGCTGCCTTGCTAGCAGGCAGGTGAAGGCTCCACAAACTTCACTGTCCAAAGGGAAGTTCCCCCCAGGAAGAAAGTGCTGCCCATGGCCCCAGCTTCAGAACAGAGAAGGTGGGACACATGGCAACCAGATTTCAGGTATTCGTCGAGAAGAAGAAAGGAGCTGTTATTCTCCATTTCCTCTGGGAGCCTGCTAAGGCACAGGCCTAAGAGTTGAATGTAAGAGCTGGTTCTGAAACAGTGACTTCCCAGGTCTACCTCAGCATTGGACTTGAGGACCAATAAGGAAATGTTCCCGTGGTGGCGACTACTCCTCTGTGCCTTGCCCAGTCTTTGAGGACCAACTCCTGTCACCCACGCACTCTACACGATTCTTCTCCTCCTCTGAGATCACACAGCTCTGTGAGAATCACTCAAATGACAAACGTCTTGTGTGGCAATATATTATTTGTCTATTTCCCCTTCCCTTCAAAATTGGGAGTCCCTTGCTGAGACACAGCAAGATCTAGCAATGCGGTTACCAAAGTCTATCACTGTGATTTTTCTTATATCCGACTACTGCCCAAAGTATCAAATACTTGATATTTTTATTTTGGCGTTCTTTGCTTACGGATTTGTTGTTGTTTTGAATGCTCCTATTTTTAAATTTAGTAATAACATAAAGTAAAATGAACTGATCCTAAGTGTACTGCTCAATGAATTTATTTATTTATTTATTTATTTATTTATTTATTTATTTATTTCACTCTATAACCTCTAGCCAAGCTAAGATATACAGCATTTAAATGTCTCTTTAAGGGGCACCTGGGTGGCGCAGTCGGTTAAGCGTCCGACTTCAGCCAGGTCACGATCTCGCGGTCCGTGAGTTCGAGCCCCGCGTCGGGCTCTGGGCTGATGGCTCAGAGCCTGGAGCCTGTTTCCGATTCTGTGTCTCCCTCTCTCTCTGCCCCTCCCCCGTTCATGCTCTCTCTCTGTCCCAAAAATAAACGTTGAAAAAAAAATATCTCTTTAAAAAGATAACTTGATATCTCCACTAACAATATCTTCAAAAGCATGGTTTGATGTGCTAGTTCAAGTTTCTCTAACACACACTATAAATTACTATAAATTATAAATGCTTCTATTTCATCTAAAACCATCTTGTATAGTACTAGGTGTGATTGTATCATTCATTTAACCCATCCATTTGGTGTTTATGGAGTATGTGCTATGTGTACAGAGAGTCAGGCATACAGCAGCAAATAAAACAGACCCAAATCCCTGTTCTTGTTAAGTTCCAGTCGAGGAAAGTGATGGAGAACAAAATGAGTAAGTAAAAATATATAGACTGCCAGATGGTGACAAGACTTTGGAGCAGAATAAGGCAGGAGACGGGGACAGGAAATGCAGGGTTTGGCTAGGGGGAGTAGTTCTGAATATTTAGGTAAGGTGGTCAGACAGGGCCTAGGATTTGAGCAAAGACTTGAAAATACAGGGAAAAGGCCCTATGGGGAGATCAGATTTCCAGGTAGAGGTAACAGCAAGTGCATAGACCCAGGGGTAGCAGATTGATGGGATGCAACGAAGCTAATGTTCCACTCTCGGGAGTACCAGAGTGGCTAAAGCAGGGCCATAGCAGTCTGGCACACACAGGTTCTTATCACACCTCTGCTACCCTCTTCAGTGTCTTTGGGCAAGTTAATCTCTCAATAACGCAGTCTTCAACTGGAGTAAGAAAAATTCCCTTTTGTAGTTGTGTGCTTATATAGTATGTGTATGTTAGGGAAAATGTACGTGACACAACTAGTTTAGTATCCTCTCTGTATCAGGGGCTTGGAAAATTATAGCTGTTATTGTGCTCAGTAAGCACCTAATAAACATACAATGATTTATATGGTGGCTACAGTGCTTTGATCTTCCAAATTATCATGCCTTTTGCTTTTTATTCACATTATAATAGTTAATGAATAATACGTGTCTTGTGAAGCACTGTGCTACACAAATTTCAAATGAAGTATGACTTGGTCTTTGGCTTTCAGAAAAGTTTAATCCAGTTTTGGGTAAGAAGAAGAAGAAAGAGGATAGATATCAATACTGTTTGCAAATTATCCAGGTTGTCTTTTAGGTAAATGGAAGGGGTTTCATTTCCCTGGCCCTTTGAAGTTAGGTGCTCATGTGACTTGCTTTGCCCATGAAATGTGCATGCTAGTGATGTATATTAAGTCTTGGGCAAAGCTTAAAGCACCAGTGCATAATTTTCCCCCAAACAGGTTTTGAGATGGGGTCTCTAACAGCCTGAGTCCCTGGGTGATTAGAGGAAGCTAAGCTTCCCTACCCACCTACATTGGAAATGCAGCATGAGCAAGAAATAAACCTGTGTCAAACCACTGAGATTGGCAATCATTTGTTACTGAAGTTAAAAGTGCCCTATCCTGACAGCAAACGTATGTAAAATAATCAGAGCACACAATCTAGGGTTGATGTCATATCATTATAATAGTGGTAAAAATATAATAAAATCAGAATAACATTCTAGGATAAGAGAGATGAAAAGAGATAGATGTATCATAACTGTGTTCACAAAGAGTTGAAAAATGCCAAATATATTGTAGCTTGATGAAAAAATGTTTTTCAACCAACATGTACATTTACTGAACTGCCATTTATGTTTGATGTTTGATCCACTAAAAGTCTGTGGCAATATTTCAGAAAATTACAAGTTGATCCGAAAACATATATAATATTCTAGAATACATCTTTTCTGTTTCTTGAACTTCACTAGCATGTTCTTTCAATGATTTTATAAATTAGTACTTATGTTTCAGTTGCACTCCAAAAAGGAATAGAGTGGTTTAAGACTGAAAGCATTGATACAGGAAGACTAAAAACTGTTACCAGAGTAGAATACATACATGCTGTGTTTTATTAATAAAAAGAAGTTCTGAGATAATGTCTATCTAAAATAGAAAGTACCATTTGCTTTCAAAATTTGGTACTACCCCAGTTCAGGATCCAAGTGTCATATCTTCTCCAAACAAACATGAACTTAAATTTTTTTTAATGTTTGTTTATTTTTGAGAGAGAGAGAGAGAAGAGAGAGAGACAGAGCACTAGCAGGGGAGGGGCAGAGAGAGAGAGGGAGACACAGAATCTGAAGTAGGCTTCAGGCTCTGAGCTGTCAGCACAGAGCCCCATGCGGGGCTAAACACGAACTTAAGAAGCAACCCATGGACTACTGATTCATGCCTCAGTGAAAATTCATTTGCCCCTCCATTACTAAGCTCTTTGTTACTAGTAAGTTTCATTCATTCTATCACTCATTTTAAACGCCTTTCTTTCCTTGGCTCATTCTGTCATCACAGGCTATGGAAGAGGGATACAATGCTAATCTTAACTAGGGGGCTAATGATGTCCGTCTAGAGAATTTTCATCTTATGGCGTTCATTCCGAACAGGGACACAAGGAGACTGTTTTCTCATGGTGCTTCTATTCTTTCAGACCTGAATGAAACTGCTCAAATCTGTGCTTCTCTAAATACAGAGAATAATAGTTGTAAAGAGTGAGGGGTGGCAGACAGGAAATCCCACTTTACAAAGACAAAATAATGTTAAGGAATTTATTTTCAACTTTCCAAAAAAAAAAAAAAACCAAAAACAAAAACAAGAAAACAAAACCCCCGCAAAATTCCCTTCCGAAGCTACACCTGATTTTTAAAAGTGTAAGGTTTTTATAGACTATTACTTTAAATTCAGAACACCCAAAATAATCTAAACATGGTACCAAATTAATCTTAGAGCACATTTCAATTTATTCCCCCTTTAAGCTTCAATAAAATTTCTTTTTTTTAGCATAAGAGACTGTTGAGAACTGAGAACAAACTGAGGGTTGATGGGGGGTGGGAGGGAGGAGAGGGTGGGTGATGGGTATTGAGGAGGGCACCTTTTGGGATGAGCACTGGGTATTGTATGGAAACCAATTTGACAATAAATTTCATATATAAATAAAAAAAATTCTTTTTTTTTTTTTTTAACGTTTATTTTTGAGACAGAGAGAGCCAAGTGGGGAAGGGACAGACAAAGAGGGAGACAGAGGATCCAAAGCAGGCTCCGCATTGACAGCAAAGAGCCCGATGTGGGGCTCAAACCCACCAACTGTGAGATCATGACCTGAGCCTAAGTCAGACACTTAACCGACTGAACCACCCAGGCACCCCAATAATATTTCTGTTTTTGGTTGGATTTAGCCAAGTAAGTGTTGATGTCTTCCCTCTCTCAAATAATCTTTCTTCCCCCTCGTTGAATTGCTAGCAGGTGAGAATTTTTTTTCACTCTCATTCACTGATGGTCTTTTTATATATTTTTTTTATCTCTTCTCTTTTCACACTGCCCCCATCTGCTATCCTTTTATCTGCTTTGAAGCTCCATACCAAAACCTTTTTGATTCAAAGATGAAATCTGTTTTGATCAGAGAACACTAATGGAGAAGACCCCAACAATGAGGTTCCCTAAATTGGAAAAGTCAAGGAAAAGAGGGTGGGGTAAACCAGGCAGAGTAAATAGGCTCTGGAGAGCATGGATTTTGATCTCCATTCTGGCTGTATTTGGAGACAGCCCAACTCAGGGAGCAGTCCTGCTGTCCATTTTCCCAACGGGCCTCTTTTCCACTGTTCAGACCACAGTTGCCCCGCCTTACCCTGCAAAGGGAGGCTGCTACTGCTGCCTGTGTTGTGCCCATACTCCTTTGCTTCTCTCTACCCACTGACTCCTTTAATCCCTGAGAATTCAGATCCCTCCTCCACATCTCTTGCTTCTCAGATCCCACCCTGACCACAGCCTTGCTTACCCTGGGCTCAGAGTTGGGAAGTGCAGTCCTTGTTTTCTCGTGTCAACTTTTTTAAGCCTCTTTCTGGTGTTGGAAACACACCTTGCTTAGGTGCAGCTGTTTTTAGTAAGGGTCTCAGGACTGATGCCAGTTGATTCATAAAGTATAAATGGACTTGGTGACTCTTTAGGAGGCCCCTGTGCCGCTGGTGCTGGAGGCAGAGTGCAGAGAAGGCAGTGAGCAATTGGAAACACCTTGGCTGTGCTGGTGGGCTTCAGATCCACTTGGGGTCTGGTCTTGTCCACCCTGACCATAAACTTCTGCCCTCTTTCTTCTCTTTGGACTGTTAAGGAGTCTTTTGGTGGAGTTCCTTTGTTCACGGTAATGATTTCCAAGTGGCTAAAAAAGAACTGAAAAAAGAACAAACCAACAAAACAAATTTGTGAATCTCCTGAAAATTTCTCCCACGCTTATGAAATGACTAACTGAAATGTGAATAAAATCTGTTTGTTCAGAAAATCAGGAACGCATCTATCATCGTGCATTTTAACATTTAAACTCCTCTGTACGCATTTCATGCTTGGTTTTTTTTGTTTTTGTTTTTGTTTTCTTTTAGTAGCAAAACTGTAGGTAAACCAGGGACTGGCTCAGCTATGAAACTGTGGAACGCTCTGAAACGGTCGGGTGAAGCGCTCTTCCGGGGGCCCATTTAACCGTGGGTAGGGCCCAGGTTAACTGAAGTTGGGGAAAATGGAAATGTTGACATTTCTTTAAACAATAAAAATTACAAGTGATTGCCAAAGTGCCATGAGCTGACATTTATGGAGATTGTTCGCCGATTATATATATGAAATATCATAAGTAATTAGCTCGTGGCAATTACCTGCCCCTCATTATTTTGCTTTTAGAATATTTTTAAAGCTTAGGTTACTAAAATTTCAAATAATCCTGGGCTGTGCTGTCATGGGTCTTTATCCAAATGAATCGTGGTCTCTTGTAAACAGTCCTATGATCTGATTTCCATTGGGACAGGAGTTGTAAAAGGCCAGGGATTTTCGATGGATTTACACATATACTGTTTCAGTTAAGTTACCAAGGTTGACTTTACAGCCCTTTTCCTTGGAGTCTTAAATACACTTGCCACCCAGTCTCTTCCTACCACATTGGAGGGAATGGGTGATGAGATTAAAAGGGCTCAAGGTGGGGGCGGGAGGAGTCTGCCTCCATGAAATTTCCAACTGGAAATCCTTCTGCAGTTGGTGGTCTCAGTTAACTAGCTTGGTGGCATTTATTGCTGGAAAGCTGACTCTTAAAGATACTTCAACATGGAGGCAGGCATTGGAGCATTTTTCTCTTGGAAAGCTTCGTTCTACTGATACCCTTTTGCAAGGAAGAGATGCTTGGGAACAAAGTTGGCAATTGTAATCTGAATGTGCATGAAGCCACTGAAGCAGGGCAGGCCAGATCCTCCAACTTGGTTTCTCCCTGCTTCCCAAACACAAGAGAAGATGGGCTGGCTTTCTTAAGATTTGCTCAGCTCAGGCTGGAATCATTACAAACAAATATTAATGACACTCCATTACTGGCTACATTTTCAATGAAGTTTAAATAGTCTGAGTTATGATGATTAGCGAGAAATGCACGGATAATAAAGGTAAATGAGATTCATATTTAATCCCCAACTCTAAACGACTGGTTTGATTGTCTCATTCACTTGGCAAACAATTTCGTTTCTAAATGTTAGTTAAGCCACAGATATAATTTCTTTAACACAGCAGAAAGGAGGAGATTAAAATATGAGATGGAAGCAGCACTTACCTTAGGCTGATTAATAGGCTCAGGCTGGTCCTCTGCCGCCATGCTTAAAAGCATCAAGACATGCTTTGCTATCCCAGCCTATATATATCGATACTAACTGGGTGCCAGGAAAACCACTCTGATCAGTCATACTAAACTACCACTTAAGTGGTGTGCAAGCCATGGACAAGTCATAAATTTGGGAACTCTCAGAAGCAGCACCCCCTTCCCCGAGGAGGTATGAAGGGGTTCGGTTCACTGGAAGTTCTCTTATCCTTAACTTGGCATTCTCTCCTTAACCTACTGGCTGTCTGGCTCAAATCATAGAGCAACTGGAATAAGAAATCTGGAATTTCATCCACGTGGTCTGATGAGGCCAACGACTCAGACTAAATAAACCACCTTTGCACTGATAGCAGAAAGGGAGATGAAGGCTGGGAGCTTCTACATTTATCTTAAGCTTTACTGAAGTTTTATTGAAGTCACAGACTACTGGGACCATGACTTACTGTTTAAAGTCAGAAAGTTTGACAATGGTTTTCTAGAAATGGTATGAACACTATGAGGTCTAATTCCTATCTTAAGGGAACTTCTAAATAATCTCATTTGTATTTACTGAGGCATACCCTTCAAAGGACTATAGGAAGAAAATGCCTTTTGAAAATTTTCCTTGGAGCTTGCCTTTCCATTTAGCTTCTAATCTTTAAAGTAGAACAAGCAAGTGAGCTCGCTTTTTCAATCTCCCCACCCCCTCTCCTGTTTCTTTCCATGAAATTTTCCCATCAAGAGTGTCTTTTTCTCCCACTTGGCATCTCTGAGAACAAAACATCAACTCTGAGTAACTGTGACGTGCAGATAGAGCTTTGAACTTGCTCCGAGTATGGGAAACTGGGAGAACTATAAAGTATTCCCCAACGCCATGCTCAAAAACGACAACATTCTTTAAAACTCCGCATGAAATTCAATCTAATTCTTCCTTTCTCCGATTACAGGATCCTTGGTGTAAAATATTACATTTTTTAGCAACAGTGCAAAGTTAATCTATCATAGTGCACCTCCAGGTGAGATTTATTACCGATTGCTTTCTAAAAATGGTGTGCTCTCCCTGCATATGTGGGCCATATTCATCTTATTATTATCCAGTTGAAAAATCCCCAGCATACGCAACGCCTGAGAAGTAAGAGTGGGCAAGCCCACAGAATATGACACTTATGCTAATCTGCGCCCTGCTGTGGAAAAACATACACAAGGATTCCATTACCACATTCATTAGGCTGCAGCACACTCCATCCTGAATAGGGATTATGAACCACAATAGACTGAAAGCAGTGGATTGAGCCCACTTAGCCAAATTGCTCTGACATTGGCCAAATATGCTGGCACCGGCAAGATCATCAGCTCAGACTTTGCAGAGGATGTTACTCATTGAAAGTTTGTCCTTCCCTGTGACTGTCACACCACTCAGTTCATGGCATATGCCGTTAGTTCAGATGGTGAAAGCTGGCACCCGCAATGTATTTATGATTGGAGCCTGGAAGGACTGTTTGAAAGGTGTTACCCAGCTCTTTCCAAGCACCTGTTGCGTGGTGCCTCTGACCCTCCCCACCCACACTCCTTTCCTGATTACATTCAGAGAGTGAGTTGTGTGGTGATAAAACTGTATAGCTAGAAAAGAATCAGAATCAGATGAAAATGCCAGTTCAGCACTCAGCTTGCCCACATCTCCTTTCTCTGGTTTTCTGGGCTACCGGATATAGTAGCCACCTATCAGCCTGATCTTTTTGCAGTGGCAAGGATATTTGCCACTGGTGAGCTAAAAATCTTTTAAATAATGTCAGAAATAATAAAGAAGACAAGTTACTGCTCAGGAGATGTTATGGAATCTGGCTATGCAGGCAGAGGGGAAAGATGTAAATCACGCCCATGTATTTCATTAAGAAGACAATAATGAAAACCTCCTGGGTGAAACAGGTTGTCAGACTCAGGTTCTAGGGAACTGTGGTCTAGGCTTTTCCTTTTCAGTGTGGGACTTCAGCAGGAAGTTAAGAGTAGTCGTACCCAACACTTTGATTTATATCACTGATGTGTTTCTGAAAAGGTGCAGATAAATCAAATCTTATTTTTGTAAACTGAATATCATACATGCTTCAGGAAGCTTCTTTTGGCCAAAGTAACTCTGCGCTGAATGCTTATGTGTGTGTAAAGTGAAGGATGGAATCTTATGCCTGAAATGCAAATAATCACGGTTGCGTTTATCATCCATCTGTTAAGTTCCAAGTTCACCATACTGGGCTTTCCAAAAGTGGAGTACCAGAAGCATCAAATAGAAACGAGGAGGGCACTTGAAAAGGGGACTGCTGAACTGACCACAGCTTTTAATTTTTTCCCCGCTTGAGAAAATGGAAATGTCAGAGAATGGCAGGCCTCGTTTTTCTTTGCATGCTTAGGTTGCGTCATGTGTTTTGGAAAGGCATAACTAACCTCTTGAGTTTTCTAAACATAAACCCCATCAATACCGGCTTACGATGCCCATAAATCCAGGGTGGGAAATACGGATGGCACCCAGGCGCCCTGCCTGCTTCCATGCCCAGAGCCTGTCGCTGTTGAGAGGCCGCCGTTCTCCTCCCGCTGCTGCTCCCATCTTGCAAGTCTGTCCTGCACTTGGCTCTGAAAGCAGCTCTCAAACTGAAGCAGACACATGGGGACAGTGGAAAGGAGCTCTGGGAGGGGAGAGGCTCTGGATTTTTCTCTTCCACGTGATGCTCCACAGCCCCGCTTTTCCAGACCATCCTCTTAATGGGAGTCCTGCCCTGTACCTTCCAGCTCCCTGAGATACCGGGACGCATCAAACAGGTTGAAGGAGGCTCTGTTTTCTTGCCAGGGGAACATGGCCCTTTGCACCGCGATTGTAATACAATCTTTCCTCTCTGGGGCTGCGAATGCTACAGTGCAAAACCGTGTTTGAAAACCTCTTTTATCATTCACCGTCTCCAGACTGAAATCATTTTTGACAACCTCTGCAGAAAACAAGCAGCTTTCTGGCTACTGGCGAGTCGATTAAAGGGAGGAAACACATGTTCACTGTCAGACGAAGCCCCTGGAGAAAGCACTGACAACCTTTTAACCCCCTTTCCCAGGGAAAGGGCCCAAATGTTTCTCTGGAACAAAATCACCACATTGTCTTAAGCATCCTTTCATTTCATGTATCTTTTTATTTCTTCCTAAGGCAAGACACGTAAAAATAATAATCCTCAGCACCTCTGTTTTTATTACGGACGTTAACAGATTTGTTGTATACCCTACTCAGGAAGACAGGGAAAAGAGCATCATCAATGAATATCTTTTATGAACTAACCCCTCCATTTTTTTTTTCACCGTCTGACCACAGTTCAAATACCAACACACCAATGAGTTCACTCACCTCGTAGAGTGATTCCTCAGACCCAGCCAAGAAGCCACAGGAGTGAAATTTTTGGAACAGTAGGAAGGCCCGACTAGCCGACATTATTAACAAGCTGAGCAGTAAGACTGGGCTGTGGAAACTTTTGCGCACCTCAAGATCCGGACCTTACATTACTTATGCACATGTTGTCAAGCAGACACATTCCCATATACGGCATGAGAAGCAAGTGGGGTGGGAGATGAAAGGGTTATATAAAACTGAACATGAGTGTCAGGTGTGTGGGTTTGTTTCTTAAAAAAAAAAAAAAAAAAAAAAAAAGGAATAATTGTTTTTAAAATGCCAGCCCTGTAATCATCACAATTACAAAAATATCTAGCACTCAGTTCCTTAACCTATAACCTTAGTATTTTTTTACATCAGTATCACTGGCCCTGGTGGTTTGGTCTATTACGAGAAAATGATCCACCTCACCCCCTCTCTCCCCGAGACTGCATATTTGCTTTTAGGAGCCTAAAGGCAGGGTGGAGAGTTGGAGTGGGGGGTGGGGGGTGGAGGGGAGGGAACAAACTTTAAAGTTGCTGTCTGGCTGGCTGGGAGAGGAGGCCTTGTGGGAACTGCCTAGAGCAGAGGTTGTCTCAAATGAAAGACAGGCAAAGAACAGCTCCACCCATGTGAATTGGTACTTGGGGGCTTGAGTCTGCCATATTCTACCAGCCCTCTTTTTTGTTTGTTTGTTTTTTGTTTTTATTGCTTGCAAATGGATTTTTATTTTTTTATTGAGGTGAAATCTGCATAATATGAAATTAACATTTTACAGTCAACAATTCACAACGTTGTGTAACTACCACCTCTACCTGGTTCCAAAACGTTTTCATCACCCCAGAATAAAACTTTGTTTCCATTAAGCAGTTAATGCTCATTTCCTCCTCTCCCCAGTCTCTGGCAACGACCAATCCACTTTCTACTTCTATGGATTCACTTATTTTGGATACGTCCTATAAATAGACTCATACACCATGTGACCGTTTGTGTCTGGCTTTTTTCATTTGGTATAATGTTTTTTTGAGGTTCATCTACATTGTAGCTTGTATCAGTATTTCATTTCTTTTTATAGTTGAATTAATATTCCATTGTATGCATATACCATAATACATTTATCCCTTTATCTGTTATGAACATTTGGGTTGGCTATTGTGAATAGTGTTGCTATCAACATTCATACACAAGTACTTGTTTGAGAACAAATTGAAAATCGGTGTATTCTGGGGCGCCTGGGTGGCGCAGTCGGTTAAGCGTCCGACTTCAGCCAGGTCACGATCTCGCGGTCCGTGAGTTCGAGCCCCGCGTCGGGCTCTGGGCTGATGGCTCAGAGCCTGGAGCCTGTTTCCGATTCTGTGTCTCCCTCTCTCTCTGCCCCTCCCCCCGTTCATGCTCTGTCCCAAAAATAAATAAACGTTGAAAAAAAAAATTTAAAAAAAAAAAAAAAGAAAGAAAATCGGTGTATTCAGTTCGCTGGGGGATATACCTAAGAGTAGAATGGCTAGGCCACTATGATAATTCTGTTTCACTTTTGGACGAACTGCCCTACTGTTTTCCATAATGGCTGAACCATCTTATATTCCCACAGGCAGTGCACAGTTGCTCTTTTTTATTTTCTTTTTTATTACAACCATCCTAGAGAGTGTGAATCTCAGTGTGGTTTGATTTGCATCTTCCTAACGACTAATGATGTTGGAACATCCTTTCATGTGCTTGTTGGCCATTTGTATATCTTCTCTGGAGAAAGATATATTCAAGTGCTTTGCCCATTTTTGAATAGAATTGCTTGTCTTTTTGTTGTTGGGTTCTAAGAGTTATATGTACTTTTACATTCTGGATACTGGACCCTTATCAGATACATGATATACACGTATTTTCCTGCATATGGTTTTCTTTCCACTTTCTTGATATCTTTTGATACACAAAATTCTTAATATTGAATAAGTCCAATCTATTTTTGCTCCTGCTTTGGAGGTGTCATAAGAATCCACTGACTTATCCAACATCATTAAAATTTATCTCTATGATTTCCTCTATGGGTTTGATAATTTTAGCTCTTCTATTGAGATTTTTGATGCCTTTTGAGTTAAATTTTGTATATGATTTGAGGTAGGGGTCCAGCTTCATTTTATGGCATGTGGATATCTAGCTGTCCCAGCACTCTTTGTTGAAAATTCTAGTTCCCTATTGAATGGTTTGGCACTTTTGTTGAAAAATCAACTGGCCACAGATGTACAGAATCTCAATTCTATCCCATTGGTCTATATGTCTATCTTTGTGCCAGTACCACACTTTTTTGACCACCATAGCTTTATAATAGGTTTTGAAATGGCAAAGTGTGAGTCTTCAACTTTCTACTTGCCCCCTTGATGAGTATATCAT
The DNA here is from genome assembly GCF_028749965.1 of Puma concolor. Classification (NCBI taxonomy): domain Eukaryota; kingdom Metazoa; phylum Chordata; class Mammalia; order Carnivora; family Felidae; genus Puma; species Puma concolor. The sequence continues at coordinate 57,204,327 of NC_141669.1, forward strand.
AATGAGCCTATAATTCAGGCCCAGACCTTTCACTGGCTTCTCTATTTCCTGGCAGAGACTTTAGACCTAAAACTTGGATACATCTCCAAACACATTATCTTTATTATATCATTAAAAATGCCCTTGACCCTCTAAAATTTTACAACTAACCACTATTTCCTTACTAGCAATACTTCTTGTGTTCTAATTCTAAAGTGGTATTTATCAAGAAGTAGCTTGATTTTGAGAGCAGTTGGCTTTCTGTTATTTGAAAAATACACGCTCCAATTTTTTTCTATCACCACATTCAGTTTGCTTCCCTGAATAGCTTCAAAGAAACATTACAGTGTTGGGCACTAGGAGCTTGCAAAGATTCTGAGGGCTGTTTGGAGAATGAACTATGTTGTAATATTTTTACTATAATACAACCTTCTGCTTTGCCTACGGTCAGACAAATTGGGTATATCTCAGTTTCTATGCTGAGCTTAATAAAAGGTTCCTGGCTATATGTCACAACAAGTCCTGTAGGAAATGTGAAATACGTATGCCTCTGTGTTCTGGATCTCCACTTGACTTTGCACAGACATACCTGAAGGGGGTCTTGGCTTTATTTCTGTCAGGTCTTTGTGTCTCCAGACTTCACATACTCCCACCTAGAAAGGCAATGAGGACCAACATTCCATCTCTCATATGTTGATGATGTATGAAATTACTCATAAATATATATAGCATCTTACATAGTAAAAAATCAGCCTTAAAATACAGGTGTAAAACACTACTTGAGAGAAGTAGTATGTTGGCTTTCAGAGAAAAACAGAATGACTTTGACCACTACATAGAACATTCCAGGAGGAAGTAATGTTACATCATCCAACCCTTGGTGTTGTTTGGAGAAAAGAGGCCCAGGGAGCTGGTCTATCTGGCTAAGAGACAATGTTCTCAATGAGACACCGATCAAACAAAAAGACGTAAGTTGAGAGGGAGCACTGAAGACTTCAAATGCCTACAATGAGATGGCTGATCTAAACCTTAGTAGAGGTTTGCCTGGGAAAAGCTGTGTGTGGTGAAGGGGAGACTCTCCAACTGCGAGCACAGGGCCAGTACATTGGAAGATTCAGACCCACTTTTCAAACTCAGCAATGCTGAGTGAGGGATGGGTAGCTGGTGCTTCTTTTGATTCTTTTCAGAAAAACCACCTAGGAAGTCAAGTTTGATACGGTGGCAAAGGTTGGAAGGAAGACTAAAGTGATAGGGAGGCCTTTCTGATGACATGCTTGGTCTTCTGGTGAACTTAAGTCTTCTCCCTAGCTTACTGAAAAATAAGATGCCTTTTTATGATAACAGTGGCCATTTGTTAAGTATTTACTCTATGCTTAAAATTGTGGTTGGCTCTTTATAGGTATTACAAAAACTAGGATGGTATATTAATGCACATCCTGCAGATGAGAAAACTAAGACACAAAGAGGTTAAGACCATTGCTCAAGAAAGCACAGCTGATATGTGGCAGAGCCATTTTGGGGGACTAATATAATACATGCTGATTATAGAAAAAAATGGAAAATGGAGAAAAAGTATAAAGATGAAAATAAAAATCAACCATAATACCACACCCATAAGTAACCCAATTATCTCTTTTGACCAACATATACTTATTTTGAGCTCCAAAATGTCTAAGCAGTAGCAAGCCATTGTGTGTGGCAGTCTCACTGTAATGCCTGTGAGTCTGTTGTTTTGTTCTTTTTTGACTGTTCTCATTTTTTTCTGTTCCCAAGATTTCTTTTTTCCTTCTGCATTTCCTACCCCTCACTCATAGTTCTTCTCTGTATATCACCTCTTTAAAGTGGAAATTAGGAGGAGGGTTCCCAGTGGGTGGCAGGAGAGGCATTCTACTTCTTCCCTCCAGAGTGCTCCTTGTGACAGTCCCCTTGCTTCCCACCCTGGTTGGTCTATCAGCAAAGGACATGGAGGTTGCATGAGATGAACTGACAGGGCTGTGCATGCACGTTTACGAGCAACAGGCGGTGGAAGTAAGCACAGCCAAACCATCTTTCATCCATGGCACATATTATTGATTTTTCTCTAATTAAAACAGTCACAACAGTCATTGTTGTCATGCCCACATTTCTCATCTTTTATATTTTAAATAGGAACCAGCTTGCTTGGTAAAAACCCAGCAATCCTCTTTCTTTCATCCCTCTCACTTCCTCCCAGTCGAAAGCCATCTCTTCTTAAGGGGTCTTTTTGAGTCTTTGGCACTTTTACGATATGAAGATCTCTACTCTTGACAGATCTTTAGGCTGTAGGCTTCCTCAACAAAGGAAAGACTGAATTGTGGGCCCTGGCACTGAACCCCCTTCCTAGTCACTATAACTGGGAGCTTGAGGCATCTGTTTCTGGGATTCCTTCTGGTTGACTGTCATTCGTGTTAACAGCTGGACTTGCAATCTGGGAGATTTCTTCATCAGCAGGACTGCCTCAGGCTCTGCCCCATCATCCACCCTGTCCCCTGGTGGCTCAAAGAGAGCCAGAGGCAATGGGGGGAGGGCAGAGAGTGGAACAGTTGGTCTCCAGCTCCTTTGGGGGAATAAATGGCCCTGGGTGGGGACTCAGGAAAGGCATGTGACCTCAGATCTTTAAATGAGACTGGAAATGATGGACATCTGGAGCTCTGGGTTGGGCACCAGTGACAAAAATGTTACAAAGAAATGAATTTCCTGTTTGATGCATAAACAAATAGGAAGCGTCCCTGAGGAATGGATTTATCTGCTTGTAAAAGCTTCTTGGTGGTTTGGCAGAGTGGAAAGCATACCAAGAGCAGAGCCTCTGGCGTCTGCCATAAACTGACTTTGTGGCCTTAGACAAACACTAAAAATTTCTGGTTTTAAGTTTTCTTCTCTGTGAAGGAACAAGATACACCTGTGGGCAGTTTTTAGTATTCCATGGAGTACTTGGAAGACAGACGAAAGAAAGTGAGAAAACAGAGGGCCTTGGATCCTATACTCCTATAATCTGTAACAATTTTTTGTATAATTTCTTAGCCCTGGATATGTATTGGTGAATAAGAGAGATAACATCCACGACTTTAAGGAGTTTACATCCTAGTGGGGGAGACAGAAAATAGACAAATAAATATATAATGTAATGTCAGGAGGTAGTAAGTGATACCTATAAAAAGAGAACTGTTTCTAAGATTGATTGTCTCTAAGAGTTGGGTATTTGGAGCTATCTCTGGGGCATGTAGAGCTTAGAGCACGTCATATTATGTGTCCCTTATTTCCATACTACCACCCAGAAGACCTTCTTATAAATCAAAGACAGGCTTGAAAGCAAACCTGCGGTGTATGAAGATCACACACAGGACAAGCACATAAAATTAGAAGAGGGGAACTAGTCCATCTGCTTTGCCTTGGGGACCAGAGGAAAAGGAGAGAGAGTGATGTCAGGCTGAAGTTAGAAGAACTTCAAGTGATAGCATATAATGGCTCTCCTTTTTGCTAAGGACTGTCTTTCTGAGACACTAAGACACTAAGACACTAAGACACTGCCTTATATGGGATCCCCAGTGTTTGAAGCCTGAGGCGACTGCCCATATTCCATGATTGTTTATCATAAGAAGGTTAGATTAGCATGTTTCAATAGCTCAGATCAGATCCAGGAATTTGAGTAGAAATAACTAGGCAACATGCATTGAAGATTGAAGGTGCTTTAATTCATCTTTTCCAATCTTCATTTTTCAGCTGAAGACCCTGAAGGGCACAGAAGTTGGAGAAGTAAAGCCAAGACTGTAGAGATGCTTAGCCATGTCAGAGCTGGGCCACTCCAGGCCTGGGCTGCTGAGATTATCCACACCACTCAGCTATGGTCCTGGCTATTGGCTTACATATCGGTTACACAGATAGTTAGAATCAAAGTATTTTCCTAGCTGACTGGTCTACTTAATTATCCGACAAAAATCAGTGGACATTCATCCAGGCTTGGATCTCTAATACCCTTTTAATTTAATTCTCTTTGGTTATTCTCATCTGGGCTATTTGTTCTTCTTTATGATAGAATCTAAATTATACATTCAGACCCATCTCATGAGTAGGACAGGGATCTGAGGCAAAGCAGAATGACTTGGCACTCACCTGGTACAATTGGACAATAAAGATTTTCCATTTAAATGATGCAGATAGAAAAAAAATGCCTCTGGATGAATCAGACACAACAGACAGCCATGATTTCACCTCTTCAGTTTATGGAGTTGAACACTTTAAATATGCAAAACAAGCCCTATTGAGATAATCTGTGCTTGGGTGGCTCCCAATTCTCTAACTGAAAAGAAGGGTTATGGATCTGCAGGAGGAAGTGAAGACCTACTGTAAGAGATTATATGGACTGCTGGGTTTAAATTCAGAAAATAATCCCCTATATGTAGATGATGCTTTATGGTTTAGAAACACTTTATGATCACTTCAGTCTTCAGAAGAACATGAGGATATTTCTAGGGTATAAGTGGCACATAGAAGTGCAATAAACATTGATCATAAATACAAGAGGCATGTATCAGAGGCTGAAGCCTACAGTAACATTTTTACTTTTGGAAAAGACCTCTAAACCATTTAGTTAAACCACTCCAGCCCTAGCAGTAACAATGATTATTTTACAATATCTCTGAGAACTGTAGATATCTAGTCTGTACATGAGTATCTTAGAGATGGTTGCTTTGAATCTCATAAAACAGTTTATTCTATCTATCTATCTATCTATCTATCTATCTATCTATCTATCTATCTAATTATTTTAATTTACATCCAAATTAGTTAGCATATAGTGCAATAATGATTTCAGAAGTAGCATCCAGTGATTCATCACCTACATACAACACCCAGTGCTCATCCCAACAAGTGCCCTCCTCAATGCCCCTTGCCCATTTAGCCCATCCATCCACCCAACACCCCATCAGCAACCATCAGTTTTTTCTCTGTATTTAAGAATTTCTTATGTTTTGGGATGCCTGGGTGGCTCAGTTGATTAAGCCTCAGACTTCGGCTCAGGTCATGATCTCATGGTCAGCGAGTTCAAGCCCCGCATCAGGCTCTGTGCTGACCGCTCACAGCCTGGAGCCTGCTTCAAATTCTGTGCCTCCCTCTCTCTCTGTCCCTCCCCTGCTCATGCTCTGTCTCTCTCTGTCAAAAATAAAGATTAAAAAAGTCTCTTATGTTTTATTCCCCTCCCTGTTTTTTTATTATTTTTGTTTCCTTCCCTTATGTTCATCTGTTTTGTATCTTAAATTCCACATATGACTGAAGTCATATATTTGTCTTTGACTACTTTTGCTTAGCATAATACACTCTAGTTCCAATCACATTGTTGCAAATGACCAGATTTCATTCTTTTTGATTGCCGAGCAATATTCTATTGTGTGTGTGTGTGTGTGTGTGTGTGTGTGTGTGTATACACATATATGTGTGTGTGTATATATATATACACACACATATACATACACTACATCTTCTTTATCCATTCATCCATCGATGGACATCTGGGCTCTTTCCATACTTTGGCTATTGTTGCTAGTGCTTCTATAAACATTGGGGTGCATATGTCCCTTCTAAACAGCATACCTGTATCCCTTGGATAAATACCTAGTAGTGCAAATTTCCGGGTTGTAGGGTAGTTCTATTTTTAATTTTTTGAGGAACCTCCATACTGTTTTCCAGAGTGGCTGCACAAGCTTGCATTCCCACCAGCAATGCAAAAGAGATCCTCCTTCTCCGCATCCTCATCAACATCTGTTGTTGCCTGAGATGTTAATATTAGCCATTTTGACAGGTGTAAGGTGGTATCTCATTGTGGTTTTTATTTGTATTTCCCTGATGATGAGTGATGTTGAACATTTTTTTTCATGTGTCGGTTGGCCATCTGGATGTCTTCTTTGGAGAACTGTCTATTCATGTCTTTTGCCCATTTCTTCACTGGATTATTTGCTTTTTGGGTGTTGAGTTTGATAAGTTCTTTATAGGTTTTAGATACTAACCCTTTATCTGATATGTCATTTGCAAATATCTTCTACCATTCCATCAGATGCCTTTTAGTTTTGCTGACTGTTTCCTTTGCCATGCAGAAGCTTTCAATTTGATGAGGTCCCGATAGTTCATTTTTGCTTTTGTTCCCCTTGCCTCCAGATACATGTTTACGAAGTTGCTGTGGCCAAGATCAAAGAGATTTTTGCCTGCTCTCTCTCTAGGACTTTGATGACTTCCTGTTTTACATTGAGGTCTTTCATTCATTTTGAGTTTATTTTTTTGTATGGTGTAAGAAAGTGGTCCAGATTCATTGTTCTTCATGTTGCTTGCTATGCAGTTTTCCCAGCACCATTTGCTGAAGTGACTGTGTTTATTCCATTTGATAGTCTTTCCTGCTTTGTCAAAGATTAGTTGGCCATACGTTTGTGAGTCCATTTCTGGGTTCTCTATTCTGTTCCATTGATCTGTGTGTCTGTTTTGGGGCCAGTACCATACTGTCTTGATGATTACAGCTTTGTAATACAGCTTGAAGTCTGGAATTGTGATGCCTCCAGCCTTGGTATTCTTTTTCAGAATTGCTTTGGCTATTTGGGGTCTTTTCTGGTCCCATCAAATTTGGTAGGGAATGTTCATCAGAGAAATTGGCCTATAGTTCTCCTATTTAGTGGGGTCTTTGTCTTGTTTTGGAATCAAGGTATTGCTGACGTCATAGAATGAGTTTGGAACCTTTCCTCCCATTTTCATTTTTTGAAACAGCTTCAAAAGAGTAGGTGTTAACTCTTGTTTAAATGTTTGGCAGAATTCCCCTGGAAGGCCATCTGGCCCTGGACTCTTTTTAGGAGATTTTTGATTACTAATTCAATTTCTTTACTGGTTATGGGTCTGTTCAAATTTTCTATTTCTTCTTGTTTCAGTTTGATAGTGTATACATTTCTAGGAATTTGTCCATTTCTTCCAGATTGCCTAATTTTTTGACATATAATTGTTCATAATTTTCTCTTATTATTGTTTGTATTTCTGCAGTGTTGGTTGTGATCTCTCCTCTTTCATTCTTGATTTTATTTATTTGGGTCCTTTCCTTCTTTTTGATCAATCTGCCTAGGGGTTTATCAATTTTGCTAATTCTTACAAAGAACCAGCTCCTGGTTTCATTGAACTGTTCTAGTGTTTTTTTTTTTATTTCGATATCATTGATTCCTGCTCTAATCTTTATTATTTCCCATCTTCTGCTGGCTTTGGGTTTTATTTGCTCTTCTTTCTCCCGCTCTTTAAGCTGTAAGGTTAGGTTGTGTATCTGAGATCTTTCTTCTTTCTTTAGGAAGGCATGGATTGCTATGTACTTCCCTCTTATAACTGCCTTTGCTGCATCTCAGAGGTTTTGGGCTGTCATGTTATTATTTTCATTGGCTTCCATGAAATTTTTAATTTCCTCTTTAATTTCTTGGTTAACCCATTCATTCTTTAGTAGGATGTTCTTTAATCTCAAAGTATTTTCTGTCTTTCCAAATTTTTTCTTGTTATTGATTTTGAGTTTCACAGTGTTGTAGTCTGAAAATATGAACAGTATGATATTGATTGTTTTGTACTTGTTGAGGGCTGATTTGTGTTCCAGTATGTGATCTACTGTGAACGATGTTCCATGTATAACAGTTTATTCCATTTAAAAAATAGTTCAAATTGTTATATTAAAACAAAATGTGAGTTCAAATCTATGTCTTCATGGCTTTTAACCATTGGTCCTGACTCAGGGATCGGGTGTTACACAGGGTAATATTACACAGGTAATAGTTACCACTTCACAAATGTTTACTATGCCCCAAGTCTTACAAACTTTACTTTCAATTGTCATGACCCCTCTAAAGATAAATATTATCTTCCAGTTTAAACAAACAAACAAACAAACAAATAAATAAATAGATAACCAGGGAGATTAAATTAAGTGTGAAAAGACACATAATTAGTGGCAAAGCTAGCATTTGAACCCAAATCTGTTTTGCCCTGCTAGAACACACTGCCCAAGTTAAGTCTAATCCTTTTATATGGTGTTGCTCTCCAATATTTGAAGAGGATTTCTGGAATCTTGTCAACATCTCTATCTTAAGTTGGATAAGTATCTCAAGTACACCCTTTGTTTGGTGTACATTGTTTTTTTGTGTTTGGGTGGTTTTTTTTTTTTTTTTTTTGGTGGGTAATCAGAAAAATGCACACATGCACCTAGCTATAAAATAGACACCTTACTTAGTTTATGTCTGTGTATTCCAGATTAATAACCCATGACTATTCCTCCAATCATTCTTCAGCAATGTGGGTTGCTGCCATGGTCAGTGGTACTCCAAAGCTGTCCTAGTTTGCCACTGTCCCTCATTTTGTGTGGTTCCCAGAACTGACTGTCGTGCTCTAGGACTCTAGTTCAGCCCACTGTATGGGAAAGAATTCCAAATCAGCACCACTGCTGCTGTTCCACATCCTGCTCTCATGAGCTCACCAAAGCTAAATGGTCTGAGTAAGGCCATCTACAATTCATTGTTCCCTATAAGACTCAGCCTTTGATCCCAGCTCCAGGGATTTTTCCTCCAAGGAGATGAAGTTCACACCTGGGTAATAGGGCTCCTTCTCAAGTCATATCCAGAGTTGTGTAGAAATTTTCTTTGAACACAGTAAAAATTGTTTTGCTTTATACACTTCCCTGACACCGCAGGAGACAGATGTTTGTGGGAAACAAGGCCCACATGGAGTCTCTTTTCAGTAAGTAGGTCTACCAGGTATGGAAGAATGTTTCTACTTAATCTAACTACCTCTGTTCCCTCAAGAAAGACCTTGTAGGCTTCTGTACTTTTTCACACCACATACATGAGAGAAATGCTTAAGAGAGTAGGGGTAGCCTTAAAAAGACTGTAGCATGATCTCTCCACACAACTTAATTATTTTTGATTTCCATAAAATAAACCCCAAATTTTGCAATAAATTCTGAAGGCTAGGATCCTATCTCTTGTATGGCCAAATTTTCTTGGGTTGTCTTACCTTTAGATGGATCCCACTGAGATGATTTTGCTCACCTCTGTGCTTCTTACCTGGATAGGGGAGAGGAAAGGAGGATCAACAAGGAGTTGGAGGCCATGTTTAATTCACAGATAAAACAGTGCTGTTGGGTCTCATTCAAGGACTCAGTTTACGTAGATGTCACTTCCTCTTTCTTGAAACTTCCTTTGTTTGACTTCCAATACAACACTTTCTCTTGATTTTCCTTCTACCTCACTATTTTTTTCTTTCTTACTTTCCCTTGTTAGTTTTTCCTGTTATTCCCAAACTTCTCCTGTTTGGAGTGCCCCAGGACTTAGTCCTTGGTTTTCTCCTCTCTCTATACTTACTCCCTTGGTAATTTACTCCAGTCTACTGGTTTTAAAGACTTTGTATGTTCAGGTGACTTCAAAATTACATCTTAAGTCCAGACCCCTCAAACTTCAGACATGTATACCCAATTCTATACTTCATATTTCTTCTAGGATGTCTAATAGACATCTTGAACTCAACATGTTAAAAACTGAACTCCTGATCCTACCCTAGCACCTTTGTCTTCCCCATCTTAGCTGATCTTCCAGTTGCTCAGGACAAAAAACTTGAACTCATTTTTCTCTCTCTCTCTCTCCAACATGAAATCTGTAAGCAAATCTTGTCTGACCTACCTTTATATATATCCAGAATCTGACCCTTCCCCACCATCTTGTTCTATGCTACCATAATTTCTTGCTTGGAATATTTCAATACACCCCTGATAGGTTTTCCTGCTCCTGCACATGTCTCCCTGACACAGCAGTCAGTGTGGTCTTCCTGAAATGTTAAATCAGACCATGTCACTCTTCTGCTCAAAACCCTAAAGCAGCTTCCTATTTCACTCAGAGTGAAAGTCCTTACATTGATTTATGTGATCTGGCCCCAAATACCTTTGGCTTCCTATTTTACTCCTTTTCTCTCACTCATTCTCCTTCAGGACTTTCAAGTATTTGCTCAAATCACCTCATCACTGTATTCTATCTCCCCTCCAACCAGGGCACACACATCCCAAACTCCCAATAGCTTCACTCTACTCTTTTTTTTGTTTGTTTCCACTATGACTAACATTTGCTTATTTATTATGTTTATTGCTTATCATCTGTCTTTCTCCACTAGAATGTAAACTCCACAAGAAGAGGGACTTTTTATCTGATTAGTCCATTTACATATCTTGGCAATGACAGCAGTGCTTGGTCCAGAGGGGACAATAAATACTTGTTGAATAAAGCAATTAATAAATAAATGAACAAAGATTACGTGAACAAAAAGCAAGAGGGTCCAGTTTTGCTATTCTTAGGCTAATAACTGCAATAACATATCTGAATAAAAAAAATAGATATAATCATATTATAGTACTATTTACGATGTGTAGCATAACCATTCTGTGCTTCTCAAACTGTGGTACAAGTATCTTCAGGTGGATATGGCAATGTGCTTGGGATGCCAAAAGCCTAATATAAATAAGCATGACACTTCTCCCCTTAGGTTCTAATTTTCTCAATGATTTGGGGCAAAAATATTTGTTACATATTAATACAAACATGAAAAAAATGGAATACAAACTTTGCATGAATTCTAAGGATGAAACCTAAGATTTCACAGAAAAAGCTCTGCTCCTGATTCTATCACACATTTGCTTTCCTCTGCCCTAAATAGAATTTATGAAGAAACACTGAATACTATTTTAATATCAAGTCAAAGTCTGAACTGACTAGTTTTCCCTATGTTCAAGTCATGTACTGAGTTCACCAAATACTCTGCAAAGCATCTTATTCTCATTTCTAAGAATCACAGAGCCTCCTATCATTAGCTTGATATCCTCTTGGGCACATGTCTACTGCTGGAAACCAAGGCCACATCAAGGGCTGAACACCATTCAGCAAATCAGTGAAAGAGAAAACAAGCTACTCTACTGCAATTGGCCAAATGTTCAGTGTTCTGAGTCTCATACAGAATTTGTGTCTGATTCTTCAACTTTTTGCCGTCTGAAGAAAAAACAAAAGGCCTTTAAATTTTTTATTACATAAGGAATTCACATAAATTGTCAATTAAAGCACAGAGTTCCCAAAAGGTAAATGGACAATGGATATAAATTATTAGAAATCCCAAAGAAAAACACCATTAATTAATTTATATGTAGGAAAAGTTCAACTTTAACAAAACAGAATAAAGTAAGGCACTATTTTTCTGTGACCAAATCAGCAAAAACTTTTGCAGATGGTGACTTTGGCTGTAGGAACAGGTGACAGTGAAATAGTCATTTTCACCACTGCTAGTGACTGCCAGCTGATGTTCCTACAATTAGTTTTGTTGCAAAACAATCACTCCACAACAACCATTTTATTATCTCTCATGGTTTCTGTAGGTCATGTATTTGGGCAGAACTCAGCAACAGTTTGCCTTCGTTGCATGAAGGCTGAGGCATGGAATCCTCTAGAGACATTTCCACTCATTTGTCCGGCAATGGATGCTATCTGTCAGTGGGACCTCAGCTGGGCTGTGGCCTCCCCATGTGGGCTCTCTGCATGGGCTCATTGCCTAGAGACGGTATTTCCTTTCTAAGTTTTTAGTTTAAGTACAACATGCATAACTGAAGTGCACAAATCTTGAATGTCACAGTTACATGAAGTTTTACAAAGTGAAAAAACTGTATTTACTGTGTATCTAGTTCAAGATCAAGATCAAGTTATAGAACATTACCAGCAAACACAACCCCCCCATGCCCCCATTCCAGTCATTACCCCCCAAAGTAGCCATTCTAATGAAGTCTATCATCATAATTTAATTTTGCCTTTTTTGGGGCGCCTGGGTGGCGCAGTCGGTTAAGCGTCCGACTTCAACCAGGTCACGATCTCACGGTCCGTGAGTTCGAGCCCCGCGTCGGGCTCTGGGCTGATGGCTCAGAGCCTGGAGCCTGTTTCCGATTCTGTGTCTCCCTCTCTCTCTGCCCCTCGCCCGTTCATGCTCTGTCTCTCTCTGTCCCAAAAATAAATAAACGTTGAAAAAAAAATAAAAATAAAAAATAATTTTGCCTTTTTTGAACTTTATATACAAAACATTTACGCACATACACTCTTTAGTGTCTAGCTTCTTTAGTGTGATCTTGTGTTTCTTGCTATGACATGTGGCAGCAATTTATTCCTTTCAATGGCTGTGTAGTATTCCATTGTATAAATACATAAGTTATTCATTCTCCTGTTATTTTTTAATTTTAGGCCACTTACTTAGGTCTTCTTTAATAACGTTCAGCAATGTTTATGGCTTTCAAAGTAAATGACTTACACTCCCTTTGTTAAATTTATTCCTAAATAATTTCATATGTTTTTAAAAATTTGATTATGGCATTGTTCTTTAAATTTCATTTTCCAAATATTTTTTGCCAGTAAATATAAATACAATTGATTTTCACATACTGACCTTGTACCCTATGGCACTGCTAAATTCAATTCTTAGCTCTAGCAGGTTAAAAATTTCTTTGGATTCTCTTCATAAATTTGTAATCTGTGAAAAAGATAGCTTTACTTTTTACATCTCAATTTTAATGTTTTATTTTTTGTTATTTTTAAAATTAACTAAGTAATGAATTAGTTTGCAGTGATGAGAAGAGACTTTCTTACCTTGTTCTCTCTTATGGAAAATATTTTCAATGTTTTATCATTAATCATGATGCTAGCTTTGGTTTTAAACACACAACACACACCACAAAGTCTTTATTATACTGAAGAAGGTTCCTTCTAATCCTTATTTTCTGAGAGGTATTATTATGAATAGATGTTGAATCTTGTTAAATACTTTTTTCTACATCTATTGAAATTAACACATTTTTCTCCTTTATACTATTAATATGATAAATTACAGTGATTGTTTTTTTAATGTTAGGCCAACCTTGAATTCTTGAAATAAACCTCATTTGGTGATAATATATTATCCTTTTTATATATTATGCAATTCATTTTGCTAATATTTAAAAATATTTTTAAACCTATATTCTTAAGAAATATTACCCTTCAATTTTTGGTTGTAATGTTTTCATCATCCTTTGGTATCAGGTTCATACTGGGTTCATAAAATAAATTTAGAATTGTTTTTCCTCTTTTTTTTTCTGAAAAAATTTAGAAAGTTTGATATTACTTCTTATTTACATTTTTGATAGAACTTAATTAAGCCATCTGGGTCTGGGTCTTTTGTTGGTGGTGGTGTTGGTGTTGCTGGTGGTGAGAAGCTTTTTAATTTCAAATTCAATTCTTTTAACAGAAATGGGACAAATCAAGGCTATTCTTGAGCCAATTTTCATAAATTGTATTTTTAAGGAATTTGATCATGTCATCTAAGTTGGCTCTATTCATTGGCAAACATTTTTCATATTTCTTAGTTATTTTTTTAATGTCTAAGATTTGTGGTAATGTTCTTTCTTTCATTCTTAAAATTGAAAACTTATGTTTTCTCTATTTTAAATTTTATTCTATCTTCTTATTTTGTTCTATTTCTTATTTTATTTTGACTAGAGATACATCAATTTTGTCGATCCTTCAAGGAGCTAATTTTTGGTTTTGTTGATTTTGCTATTCTTTGCTTTTTATGTTATTAATTTCTCCTATTATCTATTTATATTATCTCCTTTTTTGTGCTTATATTTGGCTTAATTGGCTCTTCTTACATGGGAAGTTTGGGTCAGTGATACAAAACTTATTTTTCTTTTCTAAAATAAGCATTTAAAGCTATGACTTTCCCTCAGTATTCCTACACATATTAATATGTTCTATTTTCATTATTATTCAAGTTAAAATATGTTATAAGTTTTACTATGGTTTCTTCTTTTATCTATACTTTACTTAGAAGTTTATTGAATTCCAAATATGTAGGAATATTTTAGATATCTTATTTTCTCTACATTTAATTCAATGACATTATAGTCAGAGAATACATTTCTTGTGATATTAATTCTTTGAAATTCATTGAGACTTATTTTTTTGCCCACGAGACTGTTGATGTTTCTATTTACATTTGAAAAAAATGTGGATTCTGCAATTATGGGTTGTAGTGTTTTATCAGGTCAACATGACCAGTTAACATCAGGTCAAATTGGTTCATAGTGTTGTACAGGTCTTCTATATCCTTACAGATTACTTTTTTACTTGTTCTATTAAGTACTGAAAGATGCGTGTTAAAATCCCCAACTCTGGACACCTGGGTGGCTCAGTCAGTTGAGCATCTGACTTCGGCTCAGGTTATGATCTCTTGGTTCATGAGTTCAAGCCCTGTGTCAGGCTCTGTGCTGATAGCTCAGAGCCTGGAGCCTGCTTCAGATTCTGTGTCTCTGTCTCTCCCACTCATGCTCTGTCTCTCCTGCTCTGTCCTTCTCTCTCTCTCAAAAGTAAATAAACGTTAAAAAAAAATTTAAAAACATCCCCAACTCAACAGTGGATATATCTATTTGTCACTTATTTTCTATCAATTTCTGACTTCTGTAATTTGAAGCTTTGTTATTAGGAGCATACTTATCTATAGCTTCCAGATGAATTAACCCATTTATCATTATTAAATATATTTCTTTGTATTTGGTAATACTCTTTTTTTTCCCCTGAAATCTATTTTGTCTGATAATGATAGTCATCCCAGGTTTTTTGTGATAGTATTTGCATGATAGATTTTTCTACCCTTTTACTTAAAAAAATCCATACCATTGTATTTAAAGTGCATTTCTTTCAAAAAACATATAGTTGAGATTTGCCTTTTTGTAAGTCTAAAAATTTCTACTTATTAATTGCAGTGTGTATTCCATTTACATTTATTATAATTGTTGATTTGGTTGAGTCTATCATCTTGCAATATTTTCCCATTAGCTTTATCTATTCCTTATCCCTCTATTCCTTGTTTTCTGTCTTCTTTTGACTATACATCTTTGTTTCAATTTCTAAAATGATTTCTGTAGGAATTAAATACATATTCTTAAATTATCAGTCTTACCTTGAACTAATATCATACCACTCCAACTATAATAACTTTGTGTCAGTATACATCCATTTACTATCTTTCCATTTTTCAGGCTGTTTTATCATATTTTGCTTTCATACATATCAAGTTACATACATGTATAATTTTATCTAATTTGTATATTTTGTATATTAAATTATACATTTTTCTTGTATGTAACTCATTTTTTTGTAGGATGGGATTTCAGGTGACAAATTCTCTGTTTTTGTTTATTTGACAGTTACTTTATTCAATTTCTGTTTTTGAAAAAATATTTTCACTGAATATATAATTCTAGTTTGGTATGTTTTTGTTTTGTTTTGTTTTTTTAGTATTTTGGAGATGTCTTTTGGTTTGTGTTATTTCTGATATGACGTCAATCATTTTTCTTACCCTTGTTTTCCAGTATATAATTCAGATTCCTCTAGCTGATTTTGCAACTTTTTATTTATCTTTGGTTTTCAGTAATTTGATAATGATATGTATAGGTATGGTTTTTGTTTGTTTTTATTCATCCTGCACAGTTCATTGGAATTCTTGGATCTGGAAGCTGTTATTTTTTTTTCTTTTTTCTTACTAAACTTAAAAATTTTGGCAATTATTTCTTCAAATACATTTTTCTTCCTTATTCTTTCTTTCCTCTTCTTCTGGGTTTTCTACTATATGTACACTAAATTGCTTGACATTACCTCAAAGATAATATTAATTATTATTGATAATTGCTCTGTCCCTTTTTATAATCTTTTATCCTATGTGTTTTCAGTTTGGATAACTTCTACTGACCTGCCCTCAAGTTTACTCTATCTATACTATCCAGTGTCCAGTCTGCTATGAGCCTATTCGAGGGATCTTTTAACCCAGAAATTTTATTTTTCAGTTAAAATATTTACATTTTTATAATGTTTTTCTGAAATACTGCATTGCTTCACCCATTGTATCCATCTTTTCCTGTAAATTCTTTAACATATATATGTCTTAAAAGTTCTTATCTACTAATTTCAGTAATTATGTCATCCATTGTTCTGCTTTTATTGACTATGTTTTCTTTTAATTATTGTTACATTTTCCTTCTTTTTTTTTGCAAGCTTTATACTTTTACAATTTTATTCTAGATATGTGAACAAAAGAACAGTGGTGACAAAAGTATATTCTTTTGTTTTGTTTATTTACCAGAAACTGAAATCCCTTTTCTCTGTTTGGCAGTTAGGGTTAAGGGTTGATTATCTGGATTCTTCCTAGCACTAAACTGAATAGCAGCTTTAATTACATTGAGTTCACTTGTGAATAGCTCAACTACTAATTTCCTCTGCAGGCTTTTTTTTTTTTTTTTTTTTTTTTTAATCTTTTCAGTATTGGAACTGAAGTGGATTTATGCTGACATTCAAGATAAATTTGATTTACCTTTGGATTCAAGGGCCCAAGAATCCAATTATTGTGAAAACGAGCAATATTAGATTTCCAAACCCCCTCCACTGTTGTTTTCTTGGCAAAAATTCAGGGACGTGGTAAGGGGAATTATTTATAAGGTTTACCAAATTTGTTTTTGCATTTGAGGGTTTTCCAGATTCCAGTATGTCTTGCCAACTTAAATAGTATTCTAAAGTTCGTCTTATTTTTCCTCATCCATGCAAAGTCTCTCTGATTAGGAGAGGCTGGTTCTTCTATCCACTTGTCCCCAGAATGGTCCCAATTTACATATGGGAACTTCCATGGATTTCTGCTCAGTTATGAAGAAATAATTTCCCACTAGAGCTCAGGTTTATCAATGATTCCTTGTTTGTAGTATTATTTGTTAGCTGGGTAAAATAATAAAAACAGGATTTTTATTGCATCTGTGTTATTCTTAGTGTTACTGTGGGAACAACAATCTTTTGAGTCCTTCTAGATCCTAAACAAAATAAAAAGCATCTTGTATTTATTTTTTGAAAAATATTTTATATGCATATAGATTCCAGATTTCCAATTATTTGCACACTTAAAGATGTCAGTATCTTCTCTTCTCCAAATTTTTTTTTTTTTGTTGTTTCAAAGTCAGTCACAAATCTTATTGTTGCCCTTTTAAAGATGTGTCTTTTTTTTCTACTTCCAGCTCCTTTCCAGGTTTCTTCTTTTTGGCTTTGGTTTTCAGCAGTTTTACTAAGATAAACCTAGGTATGGTGCTATTATAATAATCTTAGGTGAGAATTTGTGGTGAGCTTACATTACCATTGAATTGCCTTTGTAGCTTGTTCAAAAATTAAGTGGCCATATATATATGGATATATTTCTGGATTCTCTGTTCTGTTCTACTGACCTAGGTGTCTATGGTTTTACCAATACTACCTTGTTTTGGTTACATTACTACTATTTTATACTTCTATAATTGCTCCTATACTTGACTTAGTTAATTTTAGAGCATTTAAAGATTAGAAAAAAGTAAATTGTATTATTATTTCACTGTAAGCATTTCCATCACTCTAATTCTTTTTAGGGATCGACGTTTCCTTCTTACATCATAGGAAAGTTGAAAGGTTTTTTCCTTAGGGGAGAGAGATCTGGGCAGGGCCTGGTGCCTATCTCACAGTGAATTTTGCTCCTTTCCACCAGCCTGCACTAGAATGGAGGCTCTCTTTGCTTTCTTGCCCTGTTCTCATTCTTTCTCATGAGCACCTGGGCAAGGTCCTGGGTAAAATTGATTGGGAGGATCCTGAGATTGGGTGTGAATTACTCTTGTATTCTGTGGCTCATGGTAATTCTATGTTTTCATAGTAGCCCACATTCAGCTTTTATCAATTCGTTAAAAATATTAGCTAAAATCTTACTACCCATTTATATGATTATCCTGTCTTACTCCTGTGCTCTGTACAGGTAAGTCAGTGCTTGTAACCCCCTTTTTCACTGGAAGCACCTGTCTTTCCTTACATGCTTGTCCTGCAACCTCAGCTCTGGCATAGGTTCAAGAAAAGTTATGATTTGTAGATTATCTATCTTTTCCCTGTTAATATATCAGAGTAACAATTGTTCTGCTTTTCCACATACCAAACAATAGGAGGAAGACCCTATTTTATAAACTTTTAGAATATTTGCATACTACTCTTCTAATGAATAATAATCATGAATTTTAAAGCAAAAACATTTTTAAATACATGGAGTGTTCACTCAAACTGCAACTGTTGTATAATTTCTTAGACACAGATTGGCTGCCATTTGTGAAGTGTTTGCTGTTTCTCAGTGTGGGAAGGAATTGTGAACAAAGTCCAACTATCTTAGCCTGGTTTTCAAAGATCTCCTTACCCAACCACTAACCACACTTCATGGCTCCATATTATTCCAGTCCTCTGCAGGAATGTTCAGGAATATACAGGAGGCCTTCCATAAATACACCCTTCCTGCATCTTTTCTAACTGGTTTCCATTTATTCAGAATGCTTTTCCATATTGCCGCTCGCTTTCTCCCCCCACCCTTTTTTTATCCATCAAGGCTCAGCTGGACTTTATGCATACATTCTTTGCTAACCAACAGACATTTCTTGAGCACCCACTTTGAGCTCACAGTCTTCAGGTATGTTGTTCTCTGTGCAAGTGAGTCATTTGTGATGGTGATGGTGGTGATGATGGAAATGATGAGCATAGCTAACCTTTATTGAGGACTTACTATGTGCCAGGAACTCGTTGTAATGTTTTGTTATTTATAAGCTCTTTTAATCATTACAACAACCCTAGGAAATAGTTATGATTTTTATCCTGATTTTGCAGTAGAGAAATTGAAGCATATGGAATGAATGAATGAATGAATAAATAAATAAATAAATAAATAAATTTTGCTTCCTAAGACATTCAGCCACATTAAATAAGGCACTGACAGTTTGGATGCTTTTCAAATCTGAAATATTTCTTCTCTCCTGATACCTCCCTCTTGATAACACTAAAGAGAAAATATGCACTTGTTCAACCATTTGGTATTCTATTCTCCTTGGTACAAATTTACATTCTCCTACAGTTTCCTTTAAACTCCATGAAATCTTTTAGTAAGAAAAAGACAAGAAGATGGTGAAGGAAAGACATACAGCCTCTCCTCCCAATCACATGGCCACTTCAGTTAAGATTCTCTGTTGAAACCATAGTTCTGAGTCTGCTCTAGCTACAGACTTGGAGAACTCTCAAAAAGCAGGCAGGGTGCCTGTCATCAGTGTTTGGTCATGTCTTGATGGAAGAGAAATAATACTGGAGTGGCCAACAGAGGAAGGGAATAGTCTGGATATTTACTCATTTTTTTCCCCACAAATGTTTACTGAATGACTACTATGTATCTGGCCTTGTGCAGGGTTCCTGGCATATCATGGTAAACAAAGAGACATAGTCTCTGATCTCACAGTATTTAGAGACTAGAGAATAACCCGAAATTAGGCCTTTGCATAATTGAGAAAAAATGACCAGTTACTTTAGGCCTTGAATTCGTCATATTTCAGTAGCAATCTCTGTAGATTTTCAAGCTGTAGTCTTTCAGCCAACCAGACTGACCTAAGGTACTAGTGCTTTAAACCACAGTAGTAGAACTAGTCTCCAGTCCTAAACCTGGAATCCTGAGTGGGACTGGGGACAATCTCAGTCCTCCTATGCCTTCTCTTATGCACTCTGTTCCCAGTTCACATGATCTGCACCCCAGCCATTCTTTTGAGACTAAAGTCTGCCCTGAGTCCTAGCTCACTTGGCTCCAAGATGGATATCTTACCTTGTTCCTCATTATTGCACCCAACATATGCCAGAGACAATTCTAGTTCTTGCAAACTTCTTCCCCTAAGAGCTGGACCCTGTTTTTGGTGACTCCAGCTGCTGGCTGGGGTCTTATTCCAAAGCAGATGGACCACCCAGAACCATGACATTGTCGGCTTCCTGACTTCAGGCATCACTGCTGCTTGGATGCTACGACCGCTGTGCCATGCCCTCCAGTTCCAAATCTCCCCAAATGTTAGCAAGTGTCCAGTGGGAGACTGTTTACTATACTTTTTTGTGGCCTCCCCCCCATGGGACTAACTCTTCAGATCGGGTAAAGCTTCCAACACCAGTCCTGTCTTTTACCACTTCTTCCCAGTCCCCAACAGCCGGTTGCTAAGTCCCAGCATGTCTCTCATCAGAGCCCACCAGAGATGTGACAAGCTTTTGTTCCTGGTTGTTAATCCTGGTTTTTATTGTCTTGTGATCTCATGTGCCAATGTCTGGCACTTTATCCACTCACCTCTTCTTATTTTCCCACAGCAATACAGAGATTTTTTTTTGGAACTTTCTTAATTCTTGTTCATTTCTTTTGACAGAATGCTTTTTTCCAAGGTTCATTAGTGAAGGCTGGAGTCATTGTGTGTCCAGAGACCTGGTTTTCCTCTCTGTGCCTTCATCTGGCTGTGTGACCTTGGGCAATTCAGTTTCCTTTGCTGTGATTTCCTTGTTGGTAAAATGAAAAGGGTTAGCTATAAGGTTTCTGGTTTCTTCCAGTTCCCAAATTTATTGATACTAAGTCGGCAGAGAGTAACTTTCAAGCTACTCCCAACTTGTTTTTCTCTCTCAAATGTCCACAATATCCACTCAGGAAACAATATCCATTCAGCTAACACTTCTCACTTTTCTCCAGCTTTGGATGAAGTATATTCCCAAATAAGACTTACACATCTCTTTATTTTGACTTCCATGTCCATTATACTTTCTACATTAATAGTATCTTGAATTTATAGAATATTTTATACTTTTCAAGTCTTTTCATGATTATTGCTCTACTGGATCATCATAATGACTCTATTTATTAGGAAGAACAAGACTTTCCATTCTCAGTCTAAGAATCAGACACCTGATTGCACTCAGAAATAAGATATTTATTTGCCCAAGGCATCACAGCTAGTTAGTGGCAGACCCTGAACTAGACCCTGACAACTAATTTAATAGATCTTTGGCATTTCCATGCCCCTCTCCCCTCATTGAGTTTTTTTATAGCTACTGTATTAATTCCCCCAATATTGCTAATGTTCTTCCTTCTTAAGTCAGCCAGGAGTATCTGAGTACTAAAAAAATTGATGAAATAAATTCCTCCCTTCTCCAGGTAGGTCTCTAGCAGCCAGAGTGAATTGTATTTGTAAGGTACCTTTCTATCTGGGCTGTAAAGACTGTCAACGTGTGGTTCTCTGGTCAGTTATTCTGACATTTCATCATGTTTAATCAACTCAGCAATTTGATGAAGTCCAAGCTATAGTAAGAGAAGAAGTTGAAGAGTTTTAGGCAACAACAATGTCCTAGTTTCACTGGCTGGGCCATAAGCTACCAAGGTTGCATAATTCAGAATTTTCCCAAGAGCTGAAAGAACTGCGTGTGTTCCCTACTTTTGAGTATCAGGAAGGAGGGATTAAGTGAATGTTTTCAGTTTCACAGGAAAAGGTAATAAAAATACAAGTATATTTTGGGTCAGGTTCAATTTCTGCTTGGATCTTCCAAATCTCTCTGAAGAAAATAGATTGTAGCATAACAGAAAGTTTAACACCCAAGCAGATAAGATTCTTTACCACAACCCAGGTAGTTATCAGTTCCCTAATACAAACCTAATTACATACAACAAGTAATATAGCAAGCCTAATAAAATGGGGAGAAAGTTAAACATAGTGGGTCAGGTCTGTCAGTCATAGTAAGACCATCATTAGTTACTATTTTAATGGTTCATTTGATTAAATGCTAAGCTATTGTCTTGTAATTATGTGTATTCAAGGGAAAAATACTCAAGTTCAATTAGGAATGTATCTTTTACTGCACTATGTTTAATGAAGTCGCAACATCACCATAATAAGCAAGGAATAATGAAAATCTTCTTTTGAAATTGCAATGGAAGTATTTGCACAGAAGTAGCTGGCATGTGTAATATGATGAGTTCCCTTAAATGGCTCAACTGTTGATCAAAAAAGCAAATTATATAAGTGGATACTGCAAGGCAGAAACATGTGGACACAGCTGGAGTGTCATGTGTCACGGTTCCAGTCATTGCCAGCTGGCGGTCACACAAAGGCAGGCCAAGCCAAACAATTACTGTTATTCATAAGAGCAAATGTGCATTCCAAACACACAGTGCAGGCTTTATGAAATAACTGAGCATTCAGATGCATCCAGACAGCCGAGCTGTTTTTTCATCACATGTCCCTCAGTGCCAGGCCAATATGGCAAACTGACTCTGCTATTCAGAAACCCTTATCTTTACCCAATTAACCAAATCACTGTGACATTTGAGAGTTCTTCATGCACTTTGCTGAGCGCGTCAAACCAGCAGGCTTACCGGGCAGCAGATGCACAGCTTCTGGAAGCAATCTGCTTGCTTGCTTGCTTGCTTGCTTGCTTGCTTTTCTTTCTTTCTTTCTTTCTTTCTCCCCCCCCCCCCCCCCTTAAGCTGTAAATACCCTGTTAGACCACTGCCTGTTACAAACCAGAGCTTGGAGTCAGTCCCTAAAATCTGAACATCCAGAGGTCCCCCTTATTCTCAATTCTGTGTGCCTATGTGATGGATGTCTTCCAGTATGTTGCCCTGGGAAGGTCAAGGGTGGCCAAGGGACAGGCAGTGGGGATTCATGCTCTTGTTTAAGGGGAAAAATTAATTAAGTGGGAAAACATTCTAGAAGAGTATCTGGTCATGAACTGAGATGAAAATTCCTAGATTGTTTAAATATAGACACCAAAGGAAGGAGAAACAATATGGAGCTAGTGTTTCCATAATTTTCATCTACGTTCTTCAAATAAAATGTAACATAGCTCCTTGCCTATTATTTCTTCCAACAGGCAAGGTCGTAGGTGCATGTGAAAACGTATGCCATGATGTTCCTGCTTATAGCTGTTTCAGAACAGAAAGAAAGCTGGAGAGGAAGGTGTACAATTGCTAGGGAAGTTTCACTGCAACAGAAAGTGGATGGTTTTATCTTAATACCTCCAAAAAAGAGACAAGCTAGTGTGCTTAGATGAGCACTATTCATTAGAAATATACTGTGAGCCATACTTTGTGACTAAGTTTTCTAGTAGTCACATTCAATAAAGTAAAGAGAAACAAGTGAAATTAATTTTAATTTTATCTAGCCTAATGTATCTAAAATATCATCACTTCAATAAATAATCAACATAAAATATTAATGAGCTATTTTACATTCTTCTCTCTCTCTCTCTCTCTCTCTTTTTTGTACTAAGTCTCAAACTCTGGCATATATTTTACACTTTTCACATCTCAGTTTGGACTAGCCACATTTCAAGTGCTTATCAGCCACATGTGGCCCATGGCTACTGTTTTGGACGGTGCAATACTAGAGTTTTGGCAATGGTAATTTCAAGTGTGCCCAAGCACACTTGGTCCAGCACTATGGAAGAATTCTAACACATTCAATGAAGCGTCAAATATTATGTTTCTGGTCTTAGCACCACTGTCAATCTTCTTCCTCCTAAGCTAATTCACCCCAAAAAATGGAGATAGTAACACCTGCATTACTACTGCCATTTAGTTTTCTATAGTTCAATTAAATAACAGATGTCGATTTTGAGAAATAACATTAGATTAAGTGAACACCCAAAAACTTACTGACAGTAGCTATAAATTCTAAGCATTGAGGAAAACCATAGTTTTCCTTAATTCTCTGTGCCCTGTTATTCCTTTCGTAAGATAGGCTTTAAAATCAGAAATGATTACCTATAAAGGTCTGTGGAGAATTTTTTAAATATCCAAGATTTTTAAGGCCACCCACATTTGGTCACCATTCTTCTGTATAAGGGGCTTTATTTCAGTGACTGAGGCCATATAGACATGGATTCCAGTTTTCTTTTGAAACCCAAGACTACACTGGCACCACACTGTCCAGGAGACACTAGGCCTATGAGATGCACCTTTACCATTGTGCTTTGTTCATGTAATGCTAAGTATCAGGCAGATGACAGTCCTGCCATCATTTCCCTCAGCCATGTCTATCTTAGAGCCCATTGCTCCTCGTAGCTCCCCTGCTGTGCTGATTGTGGGAAAACAGGGGAACTATTTGCCTTTGGATTCTTCCTATTGAAGTACACTGGCCATTAGGAATACCAACAGCTCCAGCCCATAAGGTGCCACATCAAAGTCCTTCAATCCAGATCTTCCATACTTACACTGCTTTGCATTAAATGTTTGCCAAGACTTCTGGTAACAATGACAAATATCTTTGTATGTACAGGTGCTAATGTCTTATTTAAATTCAAAATCATAATCATGATGGTAAGGCTTCCAAGAAGTGCCTTGAATTCTAAAAGGATTTTCAGATTGGTTAAGTTTATTTCTAAGTATGTTATTCTTTTTGATGCTATTGTAAATGGGACTACTTTCTTAATTTCTCTTTCTGATAGTTCATTGTTAGTGTATAGAAACACAGCTGGTTTCTGCGCATTGATTTTGTGTCCTGCAACTTTGCTGAATTTATTAGTTCTAACAGATTTGGAGTGGGGTCTTTGGGACTTTCTCTATATAATATCATGTCATCTGCAAATAAAGACAATCTTACTTCTTCCTTTCTAATTTGTATGTCTTTTATTTCTTTTTCTTGCCTAATTGTTCTGGCTAGGACTTCCAGTGCTATGGTGAACAGAAGTGGTAAGAGTAGGCATTCTTGACTTGTTCTTAGATCAACATACACTGTTGACTATGATGTTTGCTGTGGGCTTGTCATCTATGCCTTTACTTTGTTGAGATATATTCCCTCTATATCTAGTTGGTTGAGAGTTTTTTTCATGAAAGTATAGAGTTTTTTCCAATAGATGCTTTTTCTGCACCTGTTGAAATGATTTTATGGTTTTTATCCTTCATTTTGTTAATGTGTTATATCACATTGATTAATTTGTAGACATTGAACTATATTCGCAACCCTGGAATAAGTCCCAGTTGAACGTGGTATATGAATCTTTTAATGTATTGTTGTATTCAGTTCGCTAATATTTTGTTGAGAATTTTTGTATCTATGTTCATCGGGGATGTTGGCTTGTAGTTTTTTCTTTTCTTGTAGTGTCCTTCTCTGACTTTGGTATCAGGAAAATGAGTTTGGAAGCGTTCCCTCCTTTTCTATTTTTTATAAGAGTTTAAGAAGGATTGGTGTTAATTCTTCTTTAATGTTTGGTAGAATTCATCAGTGAAGCCATCTGGTCCTGGACTTTCTTTGTTGGGAGATTTTTGATTACTGATTCAATCTCCTAACCAATAACTGGTTTGTTCAGATTTTCTATTTCTTCATGATCCAATCTTGGTATGGTGTCTGTTTTAGAAATTTATCCATTTCTTTCATATTCTCCAATTTGTTGACTAAAATTGTTCAAAGTGACCTCTTATGATCCTTTGTATTTGTGTGATATCAGTTGTACATCTCTTCTTTCATTTCTAATTTTATTTATTTGAGTCCTCCTTTTTCTTGGCAAGTTTAGCTAAAGATTTGTGTAGTTTAACTTTAAAAAAAACCCAGATTTTAGTTTCATTGATACTTTATATTGTCTTTTTTGTCTCTATTTCATTTATTTCCACTCTGATCTTTGTTAATTCTTCCTTTAACTAACTTTGGACTTAGTTCTTCCTTCTGTGGATTTTTGATGTATAAAGCTAGGTCATTTATTTGAGATATTTCTCTTTCTTAATATATAGGCATTTATTACAATAAACTTCTCTCTTAGAATTACTTCTGCTGCATCCCATAATTTTTAGTATGTTGTGTTTCTATTTTCATTTGTCTCAAGATTTTTTTTTCTCTTTTAAATATTTTCTTTGACCTTTTGTTGTTCAGCAGCATGTTGTTTAATATCCACATATTTTTGTATTTTCTAGTTTCTTCTTATAATTGATTTTTAGTTTCATACCATTGTGGTCAGAAAAGATGCTTGATATGATTTCAATCTTCTTAAATTTATTCAGATTTGTTTTGTGGTCTCACATATGATCTACCCTAGAGACTGTTCCATGTGTGTTTGAGAATAATGTGTACTCTGCTGGTTAGATGGATTATTTTATAAATATCTGTTTGGTCCATCTGATCTAACAAGTAGTTTAAGTCCGATGTTTCCTTATTGATTTTCTGTCTGGATCATCTATCCATTGTTGAAAGTGGGGGTATTAAAGTCCTCCAACACTATTGTATTTCTATTTCTCCCTTTGGGTCTGTTAATATTTGCTTTATATATATGCATATTCCTATGTTGGGTGCACAAGTATTTACTAATGTTACATCCTTTGATGAATTGACTTTCTATCATTGCATTCCTTCTTTGTCTCCTGCTATAGTCTTTGGATTAAAGTGTATTTTGTCTGATGTAAGTACAGCTACCTCTGCTTACTGTTTCCATTTGCATGGAATGTCTTTCTCAATCCCTTCATTTTTAGTCTATGTGTATCTTTAAAGATGAAGTGAGTCTCTTGTAGGCAGAATATGTATGGGTCTTGTTTTCTTATCCATTCAGCCACCCTGTCTTTTGACTGAGGAATTTAGTCCATTTACATTTAAAATAATTACTGATAGGTATGGACTTAATATTGCCACTTTGTTAAAAGTTTTCTGGTTGTTCAGTATTTCTTGAATGAGTAAATGGATGAATAAATGAATGAAACATTTATTTTACTGAAAAACTTTTACCCTTTATTTATTCCCAAATCATTAGCAAAAAGTTTTAATTGAATAGAATGCTTCCCCCTTTCCCAAGTAATTACAATACAAAGGCAGTCATCTTGGAAAAATCATGCCTGAGTTTGCAACAAGGCTTTAAACCTAAAATCAGACCAACATAAACTGCCAGTGGTAACTTTGGTAACTTAAGCTAGCTGTGTATGTGGCCTAAAACATGGGACACTCATGATAGTTGTGGTCATTCATTCAATCATTCAACAAATACTACTACTTACATATGCTGTGTATGTTGAAGCCTCCACTAGGAACTGGGGGGGACACTGATTATCAAAACCCCCAAAATGCTCCCTAATTGGCTTACTATTTAGTTGTGTCCTTCAGAATTTTGGGCACAAGATATGATGAAATTTCTGGGCTTCTGTCAGTCAGAAAGTGAGGATCAGGTTCCTTTTGTCTTTTGCATTAAGAAAGTAAAATCCCACTTTTACCTCTCCCCACCGCCCCAATTTTAACAGTTTTAGTAATAACACTGATCCACGGAACTACTCCAATCTCCAATAGCTACTCCTGATGTATGTCCAAGTTCATTAGAAGGAAGTCTCCCTCCCCTTTGTTCTCTCTTCCCCAGCCAAGGACACCGAAGGGGAGGTTCACACTTAAACTGTTGTGGAAGGACCCCAAACCCACATCAGACATCCTGACTCCCAGGCCTGTGCACATGCTGTGCACCATTTCTGGCTAAAATCTGAGCTGCTTTAGCCACCTCTCAGGATGCCCAGGGCTCAGTCAGAAACTTGAGCTAAGTGAGGACAGCCCACCTCCAAGTGCTCTTGTCTTCTTTTCACATTTTTTTCCATGGCTTCTGACACATCTTGGCCACCCATCATTTTCCATTTAGTTATGGGCAGACTTCTTATCTTCAAAGTGTTTTCTTTTGCCTCACAGAGGGAAGCCTACCCCCAAATAAAGTTCTTGGTTTTCTGTGCGCACTGAGAACCTGTGCCAGGAGCCCAGCTGCTTTCGGACCATTGCCACCCAGCCTCAGCCTGCATTTCCGAGTTTCCACTACGGGAATAGATTCCTTGGAAGGAGACTTGCTTCTTTTGGGCCATGAGGCCCCGTTTCTGAGAGAGGAGACAGAGTGAGAAAGCCCAGGGGATCGCTGGCTCGGAGGTTCCATGAAAAAGGCTCTTCAGGGCTGGCTTGAACAGTGGTTTTGTGTGACAGAAGAATCCCTCAGTCTTTCTGGTTTTGGCCAAGGCTCCCCGCTTCTTTGTGGGATGTTGATGAATTTGTGCCTGGTTCCTCTCTTACGATTACCTCCGTGTTTACACTGTGCTGCCTCGGAGTCACTGCTGTATCTTGAATGCTCATTCAAGGAGAGTAACTCAAGGGCTGACAGCTGGTGAGGTCATTCCCCAGTCTAGCCAAGGCCCGTGTGCCATTACAATGAAGTAATAATGTATTTATAACACACCTAACCACTGATGGCTTCTATTGCTGTGGCTTTTCCCTCTGCATTTGCACAGATGTTTTTTGAGAACTCAAGAATTGGCCTCCAGAAACAACCTCCTAGCAAACAAACTCTGTCTGTTGACTCTGGCGGGTGCTTATAACGAGAGTTGTTAGCACGCTGGATTTATGTTTCAAATATCATTTTAATTTCTCAGGCAGCATTTTTACCACAAGATGTTAATTCACTGGTGCACTTGAATCTCATAGCCTTTCTCTCTCTCACTCATGTGTGTTCTCTCTCTTTCTCTTCTTTTTTAATGAAAATACGGACTTGGTTTCTAAAGAAATATTCGCAGTGCCTGATTCATCAAAACACAGTGTATGCATTTCCCATGGAATTTACTCTGAACTGTCATAATCTTTTTACTCGATAAATGACGTACCTTTGTGATTCATTAAGCCTCTCTCCTTAACCCCTCTAGTAGCACCCTTTGTCACACACAAGTCCTCTGCAATTAGTCCCAACAGGAGCAGTTGATCTTCCCAAGAGATAAAAGCTGCTTTTTAACATTTACCAGAAAATTATGGGAAAGCATTTAAAGATAATGGTGCACACACTAGGTTGACATCTAGCATGGAGATTCCTATGAGAAATATTAAGTCAGTCTTGTAAACCTTAATATTTCCTGATAGCAGTGGATTGAAGATAACACCTCTCATTGACACCACAGCTAGAATTCCAGATATTAAAAACAAACAAACAAACAATTAGAGACTTTTGTTCTGACAATTTCATATTGTCCCTTCTCTTTCCTGTCCTACAATCACAATGCATTTTATTTCTGCTTCTCTGGAAGGCATTACTTTACGTAAAGTCATTCCCTTGGCCCACAAACCCCTCCCAACCCCCAATGCAAGCATAACAAGCATAAATATTTCTGAATTCATACACATCCTTTCTGGGTTTTTTTCACTGGCTCTGAAACAGGTGACATCAACTCTGGGACTTGAGACAAGAGGGTAAAAACCCTTCCTTCTCTCCTTTGCCTCCCGTACTCTCTGTAATCCAGTGTAGTTGGTTTTTGACACCCAGCCAGTCCATTGATGCTTCCTAACAGCTCCACAACCTGCTTAATCCTGACCCCTGACTTCTTTGAAATTCTAGACTCTGTAGAGTACACCATCCTAGAGCTCCCCCCACATTGGTTCCTCTCCTTGCTGGGTCTTTTCCAACTTCTCTCTCAGTCTTTCTCTCTTCTTTTATTAACTGGTCAATCTTGGCTGCTTTCTGGCTCTGGCTCTGGCTCTACACATTCTCAAAGGCAATCTTTTTCTTTTTCTGTATTTATTTTTGAGACAGAGAGAGACAGAGCATGAGCAGGGGAGGAGCAGAGACAGAGGGAGACACAGAATCCCAAGCAGGCTCCAGGCTCTGAGCTGTCAGCACAGAGCCTGATGCGGGGCTCAAACTCACGGACTGTGAGATCATGATCTGAGCTGAAGTCGGATGCTCAACCGACTGAGCCACCCAGTCGCCCCAAAGGCAATCTTTTTCAACAGCCCCCAGTCCATGGTTTCAATCATATTTTTGTTTCCAGCTCTGACCTCACTTCTCTCTAACTACTGAACATGCACAACTCTGGATGTCTGGGAAGATGGGAATTTCCCATTCTTGCCTGGACTTGGCCTTTCCCCTCCTGCATTGGGTCCTCACTCATGGAACATCCTCACCCTCCCCTCAGGAGACCCAGTTATGAATTTTAGCATCATTTCTGTCACCTCCTGCCCCCTGCCCCCCAGTCCTTCTTGCACACGGGTCTACTCCTTCACTATATTGTGTTGATTCTTCCTCTTCACCGTCATGAGAAACCTTGGGGCTTCTGAAACAAACTTGCCATGCTCCACCCTGGAGACCGTGATTCACTACATCTAGGGTGGGGCTGGGCATCTGTGTTTTGATGATGCTCTGAGGGATTTGGACACATAGCCATGTGGGGGAAGCAAGGCTGCAGAGACTGGCTTTTCTTTCTGTTTCCGCAGCACTGCCCAAGGTCAGGTGGGTCCCTCATCATCCTCCACCTGGGCTTTCCCATGCCTCCCTAGCTTCCTTCTTCCAATCAGACACCCTGCTACAGCCAGAGGAGTTTTCTAGACACACATCCAGTCATGTCATTCCCTTGTTTAGAAATGTTGGCTGCTTATTTCCACCTTCAGGTTCCACACCCCTTATCGTAATTTATCATTTACTTTTGTCCCCTCTGCCTAGGCGCCTTGCTGGTAACTTTCCTGCTGTCAGGAAGGTGCTCCACCCCTTTCTGTGCTCTGTAGATCACTCTTGCAGCACATATATTAGAGCTGGAATAGTTTTTCCAAGTCCAGTTCCAGACCCAGTTCTCTCACCCACTGGGGGCAACCCTTCTTGGCCAGAGATACTCCCTGCTCTGTGTCTCCACAGTGCTGTGAACCACTCCTGCCTCAGGCCTGGTGCCTACTTGGTTTAGTGTATGTGTGTGTGCTGTTCCTGTCCCCACCACACACAGGTGAGGAGTCCCTTCAAGGCAAGTGCTGCAGCCCATTGCCCCCGATGCTCCCCTTAGTACCTGACAGTTAGTGGGTGCATGCAGGACCAGTGGATGTTCAGTTTTCTTGGAGACTTACATAGTATTGTTTCAAGGTAAAGCACAGGGCAGGGGGTTCAGTACAAAAAACTTAGAGACAATAAACATTATTTTCCTTTGTTAGAATCTTTTCCCCCTTAATGGCATACTCAGTATGTGATAACTATATGTTGATTCCCTACTGGAATCACACTGGTGTGGAAGAAGTATAAAAGCTCAGAGAAAAGAGGTTTTAAACCTGAGCCCGACCTTTTCCTTCCATGTGACCCTGGACTAGGCACTTGTAGCTCCTTCATCTGTAAATGAGGCTAATTATCCCAACTTTGCACAGTTGAAATAAGGATGGAATGGGATAGCCTAAAAGAAAGCACCTGGCTTATACAGGATACCTAACTAATGTTATTTTCCCTTTCCTCTCCAGGAACCAAGGGGAACTTTTGTCAGTCAAATAGGACACCAAAGGACAGTCCTCAACTCCCAGAGTCAATCTGTCTTTCTCTGGCTTTGCCTGCCTTACCCCTCCCTCCTGCCTGCAGAGTCCTGTGTGTGGTGGTAAAGCCATGAATGGAAGGCACGATTTGGACTGACCTCAGAGAAATTCCTTAATCTCTTTAGACCTCAGTCTTTCCTTCTGTGAAATGGGATGATCTCATAGTTTTGTCATGGGGATTTAATGATACAATACACATAGAGCATTTAGTGCTGTGCATGACACAAAAGGCGTTAGTATATAGTAGCTATTATTATATGAAAAAGGGAGGCAAGAGAGCTATAAAATCCTAACTGAGCTGTCAATATTTTGGGACCTACCAAAGAAAAGATATTCCTCTCTCACAGATCTTTCAGGTTGCCTTCTAGTGAATTAGGGTTTCATTTCACCACCTGATGGGAGAATGACTTAAATGCCTCTACTCTTTTAGTAAATTTTCATTGTGCTATGCAATTTAATGCAATTAATTATAGGCTTTAATATAATTATACTTATGTAATTAATAATCCAACTCAATTTAAATTGTCTTTTTTTTTTTTTTTTTTTTTTTTTTGCATAGAGTGTACCTCCTTACCCAAGCCATTGCTTCAGGCTTCTAGGAGAGAACTTGGCTTTCTGCTTCTCTTGAATTCTGGAAAATAGGAGGCGAGAACCCTCAAGGTATTATTGGGTCAACTCCCTTCTTAGATAATTCAAAGTTGAGGCTGCAAAGTGGCCTGTGTTTCTGATTGTATTCTCTTCTGACTGCTTTTACCTGTGGGGAAAAAAAAAACACAGAGCCAAGTTCTAGTAGTCATCCAGGTGAAGCCTGAATGACTGGGTTTTGTGGGAATTCCTACGTAAGCCACAGCAATCGCCTCCTTCCCATCTGGACAAAAGCCATGTTACTTGGGCCTTTCCCTATGGGATTTGAAATCCTAGAAAAAATTTTTTCAAGACAGCCTAATGATGAGGAATTACTCAATAACTGTTAAAAATGAATGACATGGAAGAAAGGTGGGCCAAGACTCAGAGAACCATATTATACCACATTACATGTTGAACAACCTCTCTGCACTCCCAAATCCCATCTGGTATCCTTTAAAACCAAGGGTTAGCTTGTAAGTTAGATTGGAATGAATTTGATTTTGGAATGTCTTTTCCTGATTCCTGTTTCTCTGAAGGAGTAACCAGGCTTTGATCTATGGCCGGTACCGCCCAAAGCTTGTGTAACACTGCTCCCTATGGAAAGAGAATCTTCTTTTCCAGAAGTTGCATAGACTGAGGAAGGCCCAGAAATACTAAGGATTATTCATGAGCTCTATCATAGTGAAAGCTATTTTAAATCAATCAATATTTACTAATATTTACAGTTTCTAGCACTATATTTAAATAGTCTTCAGTAAAAAGCACTAAGCAGTCAAAGTAACCATATCAGTCATAGATACGCAACAATTCGCATTTATTCTCACTCATGCATCTGTGTATGCACTCACATTGATGTGATTCACGCTGGCTGTGACTGGGTATGCTTCAAGCTCCTGATTGGATCTAGGTATGCTCCACATGTTTCTAATATACCTTGGTTCAGTGGTTGCCCAAAACACACAGTCCAACCGTGAAGCATACTTCATATCTGTGCTTAGAGTCAGATTAATATAATATTATAATTTTATAATATTTTATATTATAATACAATTTTATAATATTGTAATGTTATAATATTAATATACTGCTGGCCAAGGAAGCACATTGCCAATCCCAAAGTTACATGGATATAACTCCACTCATCATAAGATCAAAGCAAGTCACAGGGTAGGGAATAGGGATAGAGAGGTGGGAGGGAGTGATTATTTACTGGATAATAATATATACTACCACAGTATCCTATTTACTCTATGTGTAGGGCAAGGAATTAAAACATATATACTTTTATTGTTATAGTTATATTGTATTTGAGCATAGAGGTAATTATATAAATAAATTATATATATTTATAAATTCATATATATGAATATCTAAATTTATCAATAAATTATATAAATTTATTAAATAATTACCTCTATGCTCATATACAATATATTAAATAATTTACATTGTAAATCTTTAGTTTAGTGAGAGTATAGTAGAAGTTGAAGACAGAAGACCAAATTCTGCCTGTGATTTCCCAAGATGGTGATTTGTGGAAAAATAAGTTAGATACCCTGAGTCTTAGGATCCCATTCTAAAATGCAGACAATCCTGCCTGGCTCCCCATATTTCCATGAGGATAAGGTGAAGTAATGATGGTGGAAGTACTTTAAAGTATAAAGTGCCACTGAAATTATTGGTTTTTGATCTAATTAGCAGAATGTGAACCCCTTAATCAAACTAGCACTAATTTTTTTACAGAAGAAAAGGGAAGCTGATCTTGAGATAGAAAACTTGGGTTGGAACCTTGACTCCTTCCATTACGTGGTCTTTATGCACCTCAGTTTTCTTCTCTGTAAAATGTGGATCATCAGGGGCACCTCGGTGGCTCAGCTGGTTGAGCGTTTGACTTTGGCTCGTGTCATGATCTCGTGGTTCTCGAGTTCCAGCCCTGCATCGGGCTCTGTGTTGAGAGCTCGGAGCTTGAAGCCTGCTTCAGATTCTGTCTCCCTCGCTCTCTGCCCCTCCCCCACTCATGTTCGGTCTCTCTCTCTCTCTCTCTTAAAAAATAAATAAACGTTAAAAAAATAATAAAATAAAATAAAATGTGGATCATCAGTTCTGCCTACCTCTAGCATTTTGGAGACCTCATGAAAGGAACAATCCAAATGACAGCCCTGCCTTAGTTTAAAGCTAGGTTCTCTTTTCTGCTTATTATGGATCTTTGATAAGAAATACAATTGCTGAGAAGTCTGTTTTGCTTGCTATTTGCTACGAGCATTGTGAAGCCCTTCCTGAATGTAACCCGCTGTGTAGTAGAATGGGTTGTAAACCTTCCTAAATGTAGTCTGATAGGTAATGGAATGAGTAATTGTACATAAACTAACCGGCATTTCTCGCTTCTGTAAACCTGCTTGCTTAAGCACATTCCCCACCTACCCTACCCTCTTCCCCCTTTCCCCTTTTTTTCCTCCCGCCACAAGTAACGGACAAAGCCTTCCCGCCAAAGGACAGACAAAGGACGCCCAATCAGAGAACAACAAATGTCCTTACTTTAAAATCAACCAATCAGGCCCCTCATAATTTGAAACCTCCCCTGTGCTATTTGTCTCTGTCTATAAAAACGCTGTACCAACCCTGATCGAGGCCTCTTGCGTCACCGGCGACGAGTGCGCAGAGGACCAGGTTCGAACCTGCAATAAACGACCCTTGCTGCTTGGCTTTGACTCACGACTCTGGTGGACTTTTGTGGGAGGTTTCGGAACTTCGGGCATTACACTCAATGAAAGAATGGATGAAAAACGCTTCCCAAACTGTTAAATGCCATGCCATGTGCAATAGAAGCTCAGAGCTTCATCTTCCGTGACACTGATGTCTACTTGTCATCTCCTAAGAGAGTGTCACAAAGGATTACAGGTTCAAAGTGATTATTCTTTACATGCAAATGTAGGTTGGGAAGGAGAAGTGGTTTTGAGCTAACAGTTTAAGAAAAACGGTGTCATAAATCTGAAGAGAGAAAAATACACCCTCTGGTGGAGTGGGCAGCCTTTGGAGGAAGTTGAAAACTGAGATTTTCCTCTGGGAGAAGGTAAGCAGGGGGCTACACAAGTGCCACAGGGCCTGTTGTATGGGCATCTTATTGGAGGGGACTCGGGCTGTATTCCAACTAGCTCTCTAGATCTTCATCACCTCTGAGTTTCAACCAGCGGACTGAACTCAAGGGAGGAAGGTGAAGCTAGTGGTTAAGAGTGGGGGAAGATGGTTCTGGATTTATATCCTATTGTGCTAATTACAGTGGAGCAGTACGATTTGGGGAAGATTACTTAGTCTATCTGTACCAGGTTTTCTTGTCTGTGATATGGGGATAAGCATCAGTGCCTAACTACCAGGGAGTGTTAGCAACTGACTGATAGATAATATGACCACATATCCCCTGTAGCCTCAGGGCCATGCATGGCAGGTCTGAAGGAAGAGCAGAAATGGATTTTTTTTCTTGGAAATCTTTCTTACGGTACTTTCTTGGACTAAAATAATTGACTGGCTGGGGCCCCAGTGTGGACCCTCATACAGGATGAACCTCCATCTTCGGGAGCTTCCTCTAGGTTCCCAATTTAGCTCCCCTGGGAAGACTTTAAATATCAAGATGTCCACACTATATTCCAGGCCAATTAAATAGTAATTGCTGGGGGGTTTGGTTCAGGCATCATCATCTTCTAACTCCCACTGCCACCTCTAGATGATTTCCATGTTCAGACAGGCTCAGAGCCACTGTCCTGATACAACAGGCAGATTCTTCCCATATGGTTAAGAGCACAGGGCTTTGGAATTAGACACATCTGGGTTTGAGTCCTGGTTCTGCTGCCTAATAGCTGGTGACCTTAGACCTCAGTTTTTTAATCTGTAAATGGAGACCACAGTCCCTGTCTCATGAAGATGTGCAAATATAAAATAACAAATGTCACACAACTGGCATCTAATGAGTGTTCAAAAAAGTTAGCTATCGTTATTAAAAGAGGCCTTTTCTGAGCAATCACTGCACTTTGTCTCCCCTCTGACACCATTCTACCTTCTACCCCGTTACCTGGTTTTATTTCCAATGTAACATATAAGGCAATCTTAAATCATTTTAATTTATCTCTTTGTTGTAATATGGGTATCATGTCAGGGATGTTGTCTTGATTGCCTCTGTGTTCTCAGTACCTACAACAGAGTCTGGCACACAGTAAGCCTTACAATAAACACTTGACTGATTCAGTGAATGAATGAATGTTACCTGCCTTTACCAAGTCTGATCCAAATAGTCTCCCCTCCTGTCCATTTAAGAATTTTTAGCTATTGAGTTCCCCTTAAAAGAAATAATTGATTGCAACTGTAATAAAAAAAAAATCTAGAAACTCATGGCTATTGGCATAGCATAGTTCTGGAGGGAGTTCTGGGAGAGGGCTGCTTCTAACAGCCCTTCCCCTTTTGCTGCCCTGGAGGCTGGGGAGAGCACACCTGCTTTTCTTTTTCTCCCTGATTGACTGCAGGCAGGGAGATTTGGGAAAGGCTCCCCTTCCCCCAAACTGAACTCCATCCCAGGTCACTTGGCTGGGGGTGGGGGCTGAAAAGCAGGCATTGTTTTCTCTCCCACCCTCCATGTCTTCCACCTGTCCCCTCAGGAGCCAGCCTAGATCTATCAAACATTCACTCACCTTTTGTTAACCCTTGAGCTCTTCAGAGCAAACAAGCTTCTTAAAAAGGAAGAAATGCTTCCAGGCAGTTTATGTGAATACTTGCAGGCAAAACTTACAGGTTTGTGCTCGTTGGTAAACTCAGGTGGATTACTTTTATAGCTGATTTAACCCCAAGAGGAGGGTCAAGGGAAGTTAAGGCTATTGAATAATCACACTTTGAAGGTGGCTTCCATCAGGCCTTAGATGAGTGCTCCAGATTGTAGACTTTACACTTGGCCATGACTGAAACTCTAAACGGAGCTTTTTTTTCTTGGATCTAATTACAAATCGGGGAAGGACTCCAAAATATACTTCAGTTTTACAAATGTGGAAACTGAGGCTCATAGAGTTTAAACCACATGTGCAAACTCTCTGAACTGGTTACTGCAGACTCAATACTGGAATCTCAGTCTTTCAACCCCTGTTTCCCTCAAGTGTCTATGACATCTGTCCTCATTATTTGCTAAAAAAAAAAAAACAAAAAAGAGCAGACAGAGATGAGAGACTTCAACATCTTCACTGAAACAGAGAATAAAGGGCCTGGACCTTCTAAAAAGCTGAAGTTGAAAAGTAGGAAGAAAGGACAAAGGTTTGAACAAAGCAAACCGCTCGGATGAGTGTCTGAACCTTGAAGTGACTCTGACCAACCCAGCGGCAGAGTATTCCCCCTCCCTAATGAACATTCTAGCCTGTGTGGGAAAACAGAGTTTATTGTTGTTATTTGTTTCCTTGTTGCCTAGAGCCATACTTGGGTATGGAGAATTTGTACTTGTCGGAAATTCAATAGAACCTTTAATATTTCATTTGAGTGAATCTCTAGGAAGGTTGGGACTGCGCAAGGGAGTGCTGAAGATAACGTGAGCTAAGCCAGGCAAGTGTTTGCCGTGTTTTGCTTTCTTTACCTCATACTACACACCTGTATTTGCTGCTTTGTTATGTCAATGACTTTTTTCTGGGTAAGAAAATGTACTGTATTCTTTGCTACACATGCATTATTTAGGATGAGGTAGTTGTTTAGGTCAGTGCATTTACAAAGGGCTCTAGAATCATTTTTGTATTCTTTCCTGAGCCACCATGAAGAGCACTGAAACACAGACCCAGAGACAGAAGACTTTAAACAGTTGCACAGCAATCTGTCATCCTAACCAACATAAAAGGGAAGCTGATTAAATCATTTTATGAGTTCCACTGATTCATGTTATTTTGGGGTCTATCAGAAAGGGGGATTTTATTATTATTCCTGGAAAGAGATTATCCTATGATTCCTCTTATTCTTCGAAAATACAAATAACCAAAATTGACTCATGAAGAGCAGTAACCAAAATAGAGCAATAAATGAGGAGTAAGTTCAAAATGCTGTTAAAGAATTACTTTTGAAAGAGGCTTGAGCCCAGATTATCATTCCAAGTGATATTTTTCAAAGTTTTAATGAAAATTCCCATTACATATAATATGTTGGAAAGCAAAAGAAGAAAACCATTGTAATTGACTTTTCAAAACCAACATATTTCTGATACAGAAACTTGACAAAAATGGCATTAAAAAAGTCACAAATCACTCTCACTCATGCATACTGAGAATATTTCTAAATAAAACATTAGTAAATTGAATCAAGTAGTGTATTAAAGAATGATTCACTATGAAAAAATAGAGCTTATTAAGCAAATTAAAAATGTTTTACTATAGGAAATCTAATAGGTCAAAAAAGAAAAAAAAATGACAATTCCTACAGATTATGAAAAGCTAAGATTGAATATTTGTTAATGATTCTTCAGAACCCTCCATTCCAAAGAATAAAGGGAATTTTCCTTCATTTTGTGTAGAAAATCTAATTCAAACCAAGAGACAATGCAAATTGTGAAGGCAGGATAAGAAAGACATTCTTACTAAAGTTAGAAACAAGGAAAGAGGCTTTCTATCACCAATTGTATTTACTATTATTCTGAAATTTCTGACAAATGAAATTGATGATAAATAATGAATGCACTTATTGGAAAGAAGCATAAGAGGTATCATTATTTGCACATTACAGAAATGTCTACCAAGAACAAATAAACAAGTTCAAAATATACATTAAGCAAAAATGCACTAATAATAGAAAAATACTTAGAAAATATAGAGCAAAAAAAGATTATATTCACAATAATACCAATTAAACTGTCCAGGAATAAATTTGCAGGATAATTTCTGATGTGTGTGGGAGAAAAAAAACCTACAAAACTTCACTGAGCGTTATAAAAGAAATGTGACTAAATGAAGTGGTATTAGTATAGCCATATATTTGCTGATTCAATATTACAAACTTTCAATTTCCCTAAAGTAACATATGTTTAAGGTAATTAACAAGAGTCGAGATTATAATTCTCATTTTGGAGGCAAGAGTTGACAAAATGAAACTAAAATTTATCTGGAATAGCAAATGGATAAAAATCCTCAAGAAATTTTGAAAAACAGAAAGCAATGGTATAAGAGAATTTTATTATTGTAAAATTAAAATATTCTAATACTGTGCAATATAATACCAGTACACAAATTGAGAAATGAATCTCTGGAAGGAAATTATATTTAAGAAAGATGACATTTCAAATTAGTAGAGAAAGAAAATACCCTTTTTTTGCAAAGGTTTCTCTGAGAGTTGATTATTTGAAAAAGTATTACAAAATAAATGATAATCTGATTAAAAACTAAATGTAAATATGACATTACATGACAGCTAGAGAAAGATAAATATCTGAATTTGGGATAAAAAAGAATTTTTGTCTATTAAATCACACTGGAAAAGATTGATGGTGTTGACTATGAAAATTTAACAGCTTCTGTATGTAAAAAACATTGTCAAAATTAACTTTTTTAGAACTTTACCTGAGTGGTCTTAAAAACCTGCTCAGAACCAGCTCTGTGTGAATAGCCTTTGCCTTGGGACATTTGTCAAAAGTTATCAGCAGCAATTGTTTAACACTACAACTTCCTGTGGCAGGAATAACTACTGAAGACAGCAATTTTAAAAACTTAAAGGTAAGGCTAAAAACTTAAAAGTAAAAATTGGAGGGCAGGACGTCCATGTCCACAGAGGATTTGAAAAGCTTCAGCATATTCTTGGGAATCAGGATGGTGACATGCATAGGAAAGGTGTGTGCATGCTGAAAAAAGACCTCAAGAGATCCTAATCTTTCACTTCTGGCTGACCTTGAGGCCAGAAGTAAAGAGGAAGTAAAGGCCAAGGCAGAGTGTCAACTGCCTGAGTGTTGTAGGTGTGCCTCAGCATGCACAAAAAGCCTCTTGACAATGGCTGGAGGACTTAACTATTTAAAGGCATTTGAGAAATGTTTGCCTGATCATTAACTGACCACTAAGATAATCAAGCTGAGACTTCAGTAGCTATACATAACAAAGAATACAGACTATTTTATTTTATTTTAATTTTACTTAATTTTCTTTTATTTTAGAGAGAGAGAGAGCATGAGTAGGGGAAAAGGGCAGAGAAAGAGAGAGAGAGAGAGAGAGAGAGAGAGAGAGGGAGAGAGAGGGAGAGAGAGAGAGAGAGAGAGAGAGAGAGAGAGAGAGAGGGAATCTTAAGCAGACTCCATGCTCAGTGTGGAGCCCAATGTGGGGCTCAATCCCACAACCCCATGATCCCTGGGATCATGACCTGAGGTGAAATCAAGAGTCGGATGCTCAATCATTGAGACACCCAGGCACCCCAAGAATACAGACTTTACAGAATGTGTTCATAAAAGCCGCTAAAAACACAGCAACAACAAATAACAGTGACAATTAATTGAAGATGATGGAATCCAAGTTCCAGATTTCCTACATTATATAATCTAAATGTTCACCAACAAAAATTTATGAGTCTTAAATATAAGAGCTCAAATTATAAAACTCTTGGAAGAAAATATAGGCTTAAGTCTTTATGACCTTGGATTAAACAATGGTTTCTTGGCTTTAACACCAAAAACAGAAGCACCAAGAGAAAAACATAGATAAACTGGACTTCATCAAAATTAAAAACTGAATTTCAAAGGACACCATCCTAAGGAATGGGAGAGTGACTGCTAATGTACACAGGTTTCTCTTTGGGGTGATGAAATGTTCTGAAATTAGACAGTGATGATGACTGTACATGTGATTAAACTAAAAACCACTGAACTGAATAAAGGATTGTAGGAGGAACCGTTGGAATAAATTTCATTTCATTATAGTTGTGTCTCCCATTTCACCTAATCACCCACTCAGTTTATCTTTTTAATCTGCTCACATTGTTACTGTCTAAAACATAAAGAATAAAATCATCAAAAATAAAATTTCCAGCAGTTAATACCATATGTTAAACTGAAGTCAACTCCTGATTAGTGCATATGTACTGAAGTATCCTAATCCAAGTAGCAAGTTATCCCTAAAAGATTCATGTTCAATTTCAATGCAGAAATACAAGAGAAGGAGATGGCTAGAACATCTGAAATGATGAAGTTAGCATCTCTTTTTTTTTAGAGGCCAAATGGGGAACAGTTGCTTTTAAATGGCTGGAAAGCTCTGTACAAGTATTTTTATCAGCTCTAATTCTTAGAAGTGACTCACTTGTTATGAACCCACTTAGGCTGAAAAACCCACTTGGAATGAAAAGAATTGGGCAAAGCAGAAGAGAGAAAGGAGAGCAACAGCCCAGGACCACTCATCCCTATGCTTTATTAATAGCCTGGTTAGGAGAGAAGTGGAGTTAATAATAGAACTAACCTAGTGCAAACCACAGTTATAATCGTATATTTGTAGTTGCAGCCTATTAGCTAATGATTTGTTCGTTTTATTGAGTTCGTTCCACAGTGTACATTTGGCTCTTCTCAGTTATTTACTTTATCTTTATGAAATTCCCACTCACCTGGCTTTTTGTCCACCACACTAAACTGACCAGTATTTTTCAGTTTCCTTTTTCTCTATTCCTGATCACTATATATTGTTCTCCTTTCTTATCTGTGGTTTTTTTTGATCAACTTCATTCAATTTCATTGCTTTGAATACAAGTCTGTATCTTGATGACTCTCAAATGCGTATGTGTACTTTGGTCCTCCAACAATTGCCTCTCAGACAGTCACACTTGATATTCAATAGAATTTAACCCTTAATGTGTCTAAAACAGAGTTATTAATTCCTGTCCCACCAGATATGAATGCCCTCCCCCTCTGTATGTCAGTAAATGGCACTGCCAGTCACCCAGTTTCTCTTACCACAGACCTAAGAATAATCCTTTATTTCTCTTTTCTCACACCCACATCAGCAAATCCTATTGACCGTGCCTCTGCTGTGACCCCGTTTTCCCCACCTGCACTGCTACAACTCTAACTTAACTGCCGCCACCTCTTACTCTGATAGCTATAAAATATCAACTGGTACAACCTCTTTTGAAAATTGTTGATCAGCATCTACTAAAGCTGTGTATGTATCATACCCTATGACCTAGCATTTCAACTCCTGTATATAAACATAGCAGAAATGCATACATACATTCACCAAATGACATGAACTAGAATGTCATTATTCATAATAGCCCCTAACTGGAAACTTTCCAAATGTCCATCTGTAGTAGAATAGATAAATTAATTTATGGTATAATCACAAAATTGTATACTACACTGCAATGAAAATAAATAATTCATGACTACATACAACAATATGGATAAATCCCATAAACATAAGGTCAAACTAAAGAAAATTGACAGTAACGAGAATATACAGTATGGCTACATTCATACAGAGTGTAACAATATGTAAAACTAAGCTATCCTTTTAGAAGTCAGGATACCCCTGGAAACTGCATGTGTGTGAGGAGGTGACTAAGCGAGAAGCAACAATTCTGGGGTGCTGGTGATGCTTCTTGTTTTGGGTGCTAGTTATATGAGAATGTTCAGTTTGTGAAAATTGATCAACTTGAATACTCGTGTGCAGTTTCTGTATGTATACTGTATTTCAATGAAAATGTTTTAAAAATGCAAATAAAAACCACAATGAGATATCACCCTACACCTGTCAGAATGGCTAAAATCAAAAAGACAAGAAATAGTAAGTGTTGGCAAGGATGTGGAGGAAAAGGAGCCCTCCTGCTCTGTTGGTGGGAATGTAAATTGATGCAACCACTCTGGAAAACAGTATGGAGGTTTCTCCAAAAACTAAAAAATAGATATACCATATGACTCAATAATTCCACTATTGTGTATTTACCCAAGGAAAATGAAAACACTAATTTGAAAAGACATATGCACCCCCAAGTTTACTGTGGCATTATTTATAATAGCCAAAATATGGAGGCAACCTAAGTGGCCATCGATAGATGAATGAATGTGGAAGATGTGGTGTACAAACACACACACACACACACACACACACACACAAATATTATGCAGCCATAAAAAAGATGAGGTCATGCCATTTGTAATAACATGGATGGATACAGAGGGTGTTATGCCCAGTGAAATAAGTTAGAGTGACAAAGACAAATATCATTTGATGTCACTTATATGTGGAATCTAAAAACCAAAACAAATGAATAAAACAAAAAGCAGAATCAGACCAATAAATCAGAGAACAAACTGATGGCTGCCAGAGGTAAGGTGGTTATGGGGATGGGCAAAATGAGTGAGGGGGAGTGGGAGATACAGGTTTCTGGTTATGGAATGAATAAGTCACAGCAATAAAAGGCACATCATAGGGGATATAGTCAATGATACTGTAACAGTGTTGTAGGATGGTCGATGGTAGTGTAGCTATCTCACCAGCAGAACATATAGAGAAGTTGAGTCACTATGTTGTACATCTGAAACTAATGTACCATTGTGTGTCAACTACAGTCAAATTTTTAAAAATTTCCTAAAAAATAATTCACAGGCATAAATGTAAGAGATAAAACTATAAGACTCTTAGAAGAAAATATAGGCATACATCTTCATGACCTTGGATTACATAACAGTTTTAAAAATATGACACAAATAAATTGGACTTCACAAAAACTTAAAATTTTTGTACTTTAAAAGACATAATCATAAAGGAGAAGACAATCCACAGAATGGGAGAAAACATTTGCCAGAAACTTCTATCAAGAATAAATAAAAGATTTATACAAATCAACAGTAAAAACAACAATCCAATTAAAAAATGGCAAAGGGTTTGAACAGACCTTTCTCAAAGAATATATACAAATGGGCAATAAATGCATAAAAGACGCTCCACATGATTTGTTAGGGAAATGTCAGTCAAACCCACAACGAGATCCACTTCAGACCCACTAGGATGGTTATAAAGTAAAAAATATAGTATTGTATAAAGATTAAAAATAACAAGTACTGGTGAGGATGTGGATAAATTTGGACAGTGCTGTGAGAACGTAAAATGATGCACTTTGGAAAACAGTCTGGCATTTCCTCAAAAAGTTAAACATAGAGTTACCATATGACCCAGCAATTCCACTCCTGAGTATATACGCAAGATAACTAAAAACATGTGCCCACACAACATCTTGTGCAAAAATGTTCATAGTAGCATTATGCATAATAACCAAAGTGCTGAAACGCAGATCTCCATCCAATGAGGAATAAAAATATGGCACACCCATACAATGAAATATACTCAGCCATAAAAAGAAATGAAGTACTGATACAGGTAACAGTATGGATGAGTCTTGAAAACATGATGCTAAGTAAAAGAAGCCAGACACAGAA
This sequence comes from Puma concolor, assembly GCF_028749965.1. NCBI lineage: Eukaryota > Metazoa > Chordata > Mammalia > Carnivora > Felidae > Puma > Puma concolor. The sequence continues at coordinate 57,248,537 of NC_141669.1, forward strand.
GAATAACTATTGTATAATTCCATTTATATGAACTATCCCCCAAAGGAAAATCTCTACAGTTAGCAAGTAGTTTTGTAACTATCAGGATAGAGAGAAAACGGTTTGGAGAGGGACCCTTAATGGGTCAGGATTTATTTTTAGGGGAGGAGGGATAATAAAAATGTTCTGAAATTAAACAGTGGTAATGGCTGCACAACTCTGAATATAGTAAAAACAACTTAATTGTACTTTAAAATGGTGACTTTTTCAGCATATGAATTTTATTTCAACAAAGGTGTTCCTCTAAAAATATCCTATGAAATATACTGCTTTGAGTGAATCAAATGAGCAATAATAATAATAAAAAGATAATAGCCAGTGTGGAGATACATAGTGAAAGATATAGTGAAGATATAGTGAAACAGTGATTCTTAAATCCTGCTTCTTGGGGTTTTGCAAACTATCTTTCCATATGAATCAAGAACCATAAAAACTATACTTTCTCACCCAGTATTTATATATGATAGTCTATGTAAATGATCAAATCGTTAGACCCCCTTAACTCACATTTGTATAAGTGTGTCCATTGAAAAATTGTAAATAATCTTTTAAAAATGATTGTATCCTTTAAAGCAATTTCATGTAATAGCTCTATACTGCCAACTCCATGTGATCATTAAAATTATATCATCAGAGAATATTTAATGATGTAGTAAAATTCTCATGTTGTAATGTTAAATGGAAAAAAAAACATATGGAAGTTTCTTATTCTTATTTGTGAGAGAGAGATAAAGGATAGAGATGGGGGTGGGGAGAAAGAAAATAGAGAGGGGGAGAGAGAGAAGGAAAATGGAACTAATACAAAGTATTTAAAACAGACCCCTAGTCACCCCAGAACTGATCAATGCATCTCTTAAAATGTAAAACTAAAAAATGGGCAAAATAAAGCACTCCAGGCGTAGTCCAAATAACACAATAAAGAGGGACTGTTAGATGCTGTGCTTCATAGTTGGTATTCCACTAGTTGTGCCTATTATTGGATTTCTTTTTCCAACTTCAATTAAACAAGTATTTACAGAGTACCCACTAAATGGAAGACTTTGCTCTAGGTTCCATGGCAAAAGAAAAGATGACTATGCAACTAAGACAGAAGCATTGAGCACTCAGTGCAAGCTGAGTAAGAAGACACGTAAGAGGAGAAGGATGAGATGAGGGTAAAGATGAGATTGAAGGGCAGATACAGCTGTTGTGAGAAAGGAAGAGAGAAAAGATGGTTGGTGCTTTGCAAGTTGCAACATTTCTGAGCATGAATGAGACAGTCATTATGGCCTATACATTTCCAACATAAGAGAAATGACTGATGTAGCAGAGGAGGTGAAGGCACTTCTAGAGCCTTGCACTTGGATGTTGAAGTCACGGGGATGAAAACAGGAGATGAACTAGAAAGGAAGGCTGCACACCTGCTGCTGAAGTCTATGTACCTGGCATGTGGTGGGTATTTAACAAATACCTGCTAAAGGAATGAACTGCAAGTATAAAAAATGATATGTAAAATTGAGGAAAATTAGAAATAGATCACATGGATCTTTGAGACCAAGTTTTGTTAAGGGACAGAGTCCAAAGGGTCTGGAAGTGGCAGGAGGGAGCTGAGTGTATCCTAACCCCTGTTCTCAGCCTGTGGGCCTGAAGAAGGAGGAGAAACAGCTTTTCACACTGGAAAGGTTTGTCCAGGAACTGGTGCAGTCAGGGCTCAGTTAAGGTGAGGAAGTGGAAAAGAAAAAACTGAACTTAGAGGAAAAACTGAAGATGGAGAGAGTTCATGTGGTTCCCAGGAAGGACCTTGTTCCAGTGCGATCTAGAGTGAAGATGGGTGGCAGGAACTGTGTAGAGGGACAGTTGACAGGATGGGAAGAGAAGCAGGAAGGGACTGGGAAAACCAGCACGAAAGAAATAGAAAGCTGGTAGCTAAGACTGGAAGCAGGGAGAGGGTCAAATAAGAACCCAAATAAGTTCTCACTTCTCTTGAAGAACCTCCTGAGAGCTTCTTTGGTTAGACGAGGCCTCGTAGCATCCTCTCTGGGAAGGGAATGGGAGGACCAGTCATAATGCCTTTTTTTCTAAGAAGCTGGGTTTTGGAGCAATATCTATTATAAACTACTATAAAAGTAGAGCTTACCTCTTGATCCTCTTCACCCATTTCACCTATCACCCTTCTTCCTTCTGGCAGCCACCAATTTGTTCTGTGTATCTATGAGTTTTGTTTGCTCATTTGTTTTGCTTTTTGGATTTCACATATAAGTGCATCATATGGCCTTTCTCTTTCTCGGACTTATTTCACTTAGCATAATACCCTCAAGGTCCATCCATGTTGTCACACACAGCAAGATTTCATTCTTTTTTATGGCTGAGTAGTATTCCATTGTATTTGCATACCATTATCTTCTATATCCATTCACCTGTTACTGGATACTTAGATTGTTTCCTTATGGTGACTACTGTCAATACTGTATTGGATGTTTGAAAGTTGCTAAGAGAGTAAATCTTAAAAGTTCTCATCATAAGAAAAATAACTTTGTAACTTTTCTAATTTTGTATGGTGATGGTCGGTGACTAGACTTACAGTGGCAAACATTTCACAGTATATACAAAAATCAAATTATTATGCTGTATACCTGAAATTTGTATACTGTTAAATTTTGTCAATTATACCTCACTTTTAAAAAAGTACAGCTTATACTTGCAAAGCATTTACTTAGTGCCAGGTACTCTTTTAATGTGTTACATATGTTAATATCATTTAATCTTTTCAATAATTCCACCGATTAACAGCTTCATTTTACAGATGTGATAACACAGATAGATTAAGCAACTTGCCCAGGTTTTCACAGGTGGCAAATGGAGGTGTTGAGAATCTAACTCAGGTGGTTTGGTGCTAGAATCTATGCTCTTATTTCTCTGCTAATATGCTGTTCCAAGTGGTATGCAGAAGTATTATTGTCCTATGACAACCTATCATATATTAGCAAATCAATGGGCTGGCTCTCATAACAATGTAGAATGATATTTAATAAACAGGTCATCTGGGACATGGTCTTTGGATTATCAAAACCGTTGGAAACCTTACACTCTCTATATGCCCCTGTTAGGGATACACAGTGAAAGTGGCATACCATAGCCCTGAGAAATTCTGCAAAACTCCCTTTAACTGCACTTTCTCTGGAATTTCCTAAATTTATTTGTCCATAGGCCCCCTTTTTTATGTAGTCTGTATAAATGTGCCTCAGAATTGCTGTTTCATGAAAAATACTTGAGGGATTTGCACATATGGAACCCACCCAAGAACCAGGGATCAAGCAGGCTCAAAAGATATCACCAAGTACCAACAGTGAAATTCCTGAAGCCATTATGAGGTTTATTTATTTGTCATAGACAAAATTTGAATTGATTTACCTACAGTTTCTTTCCAACATTAGCGTAGAATCAGAAAATTAGAGGGTAATGGATGAATGTTGGAGGTAAGCACCATGTCAACAGCAAGAAATGACAGTTAAAATGAAAAGAGAAGACAAAAAAAATGAAGAAATGAAAATACAAAAATGAAGACTTCCTCAATAAATTATATGAAATACAAAGTGAGACCCTGATGATGGGGTGGAAGGAGACAAAAAACATAGCTCAGTGCTCTGTAAGAAGTGAAGAGGCATTTGCAAGTGTGTTGAGCAGCAAAAGAGGGCCATAAAAGATCTTGGGACAATGTGGACCAGGACAGGAAGGCATAAAGCATTCTTAAGAATGGAGACATCTGACATCTAGTTCCAGTGGGTATGCTTTCTGTAATGTAAAGCCCCTCTGTGGACTCAAACCTTCAGTGAAGTGTAAAATACACACTACAATCTATGTGATTACACCTTGAGGGGAATTAAAAGGGCTGAGGGTGGTCTGGATGACTTGGAGGACATTCAAGGGAAGGCAGACTCGAATGAGATCAAGAATTCAGTGTAAGCAAGAGACTGGCACCGAGAATGGGTGAACATGTGAATTTCCAGATCCTGTAATTTCACAGAACTCTTAGGGTGTTGTCCTCCACAGAACACAGGATGTGGGGCTGAAGTTAATTTTACAGAGATCTGAAAGGATGGGGAGACCTTGGCTCCAAATGATTTCTCCTCCTTCGTCTTTATTAGTTTTTGACTGTGAGAGTTGTCAGTGCTGGTGAGCTGAAGTGTAGAAAGTAATAGGAGGGGTATACGAGATTAGATAGGAGAAATAATCACTGGACACATTGTGTAAAATCTTGTTACTGACAAAAGGGTTTGAGCTTTTTTCCCCCTAAGTACAAGGGGAAGCTACTGGAGAGTTTTCAGCAAAAGGAGAGACATGACTTTTGTTACGTTTTAAGAGGCTCACTCAGGCTGACTTGCAAAAGTGTGCAGGAGTGGAATCAGGAGGACTAGTTAGGAGGCTGTTGTACTCAACCAGGTGAGAGAAGACGGGGATGTGGAATAAGGAAACAGCAGAGAAGGTGGACTGATTCAGGGTATATTTTGGATTTAGAGTCAATAGATCAACTGTGGTTAAGAGACAGCAGTGGGTAGATAGAGGCTGCATTTACTACTAATGGAAAAACTAGCAGAAGAAAAGGCTTGTTTATGAGAATGAATTTCATCCATGTTGGGATGGCAGGCTACTTTTCAAATCTGGGTGTGAGAGCTACAGGTTTGGTAATGGAGTGGAGACCAAAAGGAGAGCAGAAGAATGGATTAGAAAGACCTCCTCAAAAAAAAAAAAAAAAAAAAAAAAAAAAAAAAAGTCACACATGGTGACTGTGTAGGTCAAACTATTTTGCCTGATGAAGGATAATAGCTTAAAGAGGTCAAAGGATGTATCTAAGGCTAGTCAGTCAGGGGCTGAGTTGACATTGGAACTCAAGTGTCCAGACTCCTGATGTTAGGCAGCCAAGACTGATATCTACTGAAGAGGGCTCACTGGGGCTGGGCAATGGGCTTCAGAAGATTATCTAATTCAATACCTGTTAACAACTTTAGGCCCTGAGAGTATTATCATTGTATTTTTGGATAAGGAAATTGAGTCTTAGAGAGTTAAGTAACTTTTTCCTTGTATAAACACATGCAGAATGTGAAATTTCTAGCTGAATAGTCAAATAATCTCAGGCCTTAGAGATGACCAACTCCCTCATAGTACAGATCAGGAATCCAGTGCCCAGAGAGGTAAAGTAACTTGCTTGGGATTCCTCAGTGGTAGAGCTAAACTTTGAACTTAGGTCTCATAACTCTCGGCTCAATGTTTAAAATAATGGGATTTCTAAATAGAATTTTTTCCAGATACTTGTTTAAAATGTCATGTTGGAGATAATCAAACATGTTAGCAAACCCAATATGGACTGTATTTCTTAATTTCCTTCAGTTTACTGTATTTTATACCTTCATAGGAGACTTTAATAGTCTTTATAACATCATAGTGCTTATTACCTAATACCCTGTTCTAGTCTATGTATTGAAAAATTGATTTTGTGATGATTCTTTCCTGTGTCTAATCAGTTCAATAAATTAAACTTATAGGTCTGTTATTCCAGGTCATTTTTCCCCCTACAAAGAGCTTTCGCCATTGCCCCTTTCCATATATTATTCTCAAGCTTTCATTTGCCTATTCTGAATGTAACATCTGAACCTCTTTGCTGCACACTGATGACTTCCTTTCCACACCCCTGGTTGATATTATTGCCTTTGTTGTTTCCAAAGACAATATGCCATGATAACTATTTCCTTTTATTTCGTGGAAAGAGATGCTGCTTTGTTCTCTGACAAAATATAATGTTTGGGAACACCAAAATGTCCTATCAGATTCCTAATCCTGGGCCACATTCCCGGTTTGGGGAAGTATATTATATATGCCAGAAAATCACATTCTTGCAACGATTTCCAAATTTACTGCAGAGTTTCTGATAATAAAGATAAGGTTTCCAGACCACGCACCTTTAAGATGAAATATTATTATTTAGAAGATGTATTTGGTTCTTTAAAATAAATAAATTGGAGTAATTTGAATACAAATCCTACTACTGTAATTTCCTATTTAAACTAAACAGATTAGCTCTCCCTTTTAAACATAACCAATTTTAGCCCTGCCCTGATCATAGGAGATGGGGAAAGAAGTATCTACCTTTCAAAAAAATGTGCCAATCATATCTTTGGCTGGTCAATATGTTGTTTCCAAATACTGTTACTTCAACTTTGAGCTGTTATCAGCACCAGTGATTAATTAATGGATTATTTACTAAACTTAGTTTCTTCTCTTCTCTCCTCCTGAAAAAGATGCAGGAGATAAGTGAAGAAAAGCCAGACATGTGTATTCCATTTGAAATCCATGATTAAAAAGCTTAAAAATTCAAACCAACATAAAAAACTGTTTTATTTTAATACTCTGGAAGGTTTCAGTGAACTCCATTATTTTCACTCACTATTTGCTTGAATAATTTAGGCAAGAAAGCTAAATTATACATAAAGTGTACAGTTAGAAGAAAAAGTTCATGCACAGCCCTAGGCTATAGCCTCCCCTAATGATGTCTGAAGTCAGTGAAAAGAACTCGTTAGACTGAGAGTAATTTCTCAGGGTTTAATTTTTTTTTTCTTAAAGCAATAATGTTCTTATAAAAATCTGACAAATAATACACTAAAAGAAAAGCCACAAAAGAGAATCTACAGTTAAGGCCTTAGCCCCTGTAAACTTTCATTTAATTTCATGTAGAAGTTGGCTTTCCACACACCACATAGATGGTGTTGGCAGCTTTGAATGATATTCAACAAGGAAAATACACGTCTTGATTGAATAGCTTTGCTGTTTGGCCTCATTAGAATTCTGAAGTTACAGAGTTAAAAGGAGATCCTTCAGGCTTAGAGACAAACTAGAGATCTACTGTGGAAAGGGGATCAGAACCCACTCAGTGTCCCATCATGTGAGCAAGTGGTTGACACTTGCTAGGGTACTGCGCTTCAGGAGTGGCCCAGACAATTACACATTTATGGATTCACTAAAATGCACACATTCCCTTTAAGTTTAACAACAGAGAATGCAACTGCTGTAAGATGACAGGAATATCAAAATGGTACTGTAGTCACCTCCGATTTCTGAGCTGCCTTTGTTCTTTTCTTAAAGTCACACAATTGTAGAATTTGAAGAATGCAGTTCAGCCCCTTCATTTTACAGATGAGGAAATTGAGACCCAGAGAGAAGTGATGAGCTCAAGGCTATGCGGCTAATGTACTTGTTAATTCATTCCCAAATGTCTGCACATTTAGAGACAGAAAGGAATTCCAAGTAGAAAGAACAGTCATATGTAAAAGCATGAAGGTGGGAACCAGCCTGATGCATTGGAGAACAAGAGGTGCCAATTGTTACCTGGTCAACTCCCATCACATCCCCCCATCTAAGGGAGTCTGCACATGGCAGTATAAGCTGGCAGGTAAGAGCACAGAGAGTCTGGCGATCTTAGGTCACTTATCTCTCTCTGATTTATTTTTTCCAACAGAAAAATGATGTTCAGCAGTAACAGAACCAACTTCTTACAGTTATATTGAATGGATATTAATGCATATAAATTCTTATAATGTGCAGCACTTGAATTATATAAATATTAGTTGTTATTGTTAATATTAATAGGCCTTCTGGCCATAGCTGATCAGATAAGGGCAGCTGGCCCAGGTGGAGCATCTCTCAACCAGCCAATGTCTTATGATATATGCATTTGAGGGGATGAATTGGTCCATCAAAGTAAGGCCATCAAGGAATTATGAAATTGGCAACCAAAGATCAGGGCTAGTTAACCAAGAGACTGAGAGGAAAAAGGATTGAGAAGAATCACAGGTAGGGCAGGCATTATGGTCTCAAGTGAAAAATGAAATTATGAAGTTTTGAGGAGGCCAAATGGTTAGAGAGGAAAATGGGATGTGCGCGCGTGCGCGCGCACACACACACACACACACACACACACACGCACACAGAACCTCAGTTCCTGAACATTTTATATGTCTAGTACAGTTCTATGGGTAAACAATTTATTAACTCCTCTTTTCTTAGAGGTAACTTCAGTGAATCTCAGGTCTTTGCAATCAGAAGAAACTATCAAATGTTCTGCAAGATATATGCATGATACTGGGATAGAGAGAGAGAGGCGAATTGCAAAAGGCTGGGTGTGCCAAAGTGAGTCAAATTGTCTCTTGAAAGCCACTGTAAGTTACTAAAGGATTGAACCAGATGAGTCATGTCTGATCAAATCTGTCATCAGCTCTATAATATCACCCATGCAACAATGCAACAGAAGATAAATTTGAGGTACAAAAAAGGCTAGAGGAAGGCTAGTTAAGAGGCTTTGATACGGTCAAGGCTAGAACTCATCAGGACCTGAACTAAGGCAATAGAGGCAGAAATAGAAAGGAAACATACAGATAAGGAAGGTAATAAGAACCTGGTGACTTTGGGGGAGTGGGGCACAAGGGAGCTCCTGGAGTCCAGCAAAATTTCTGATTTGAGTGTTTAGAAAGAAACTTGGAAACATAGATTTGGGACTAGAAATTGAGAGGCTCACTTTCGTGTAAGCTGAATTTGAGGTATCTGTGGGAAATTCAAGTGAAGGTGTTCCATTGCATTTGGGTATGTAATTATGGAGCTCAGCAAAGAATCTGGGATGATAGATTAAGGGTCTGGAGGATAATAATGGTAGTGAGACTAGGGGTTTGGCTGGTGTCTTTCAAGGTGAGTGTAAATGATGAGAAGAGATGACCCATGCTGTGGTCTGGAGAACACCAATATGTAAGAGGTGAATGAGCAGAGGGGCTTCTGAAAGTGTCCAAGAAAGAATGGATGGAGAAATGGAAGAGATCTAGGGGAAAGTAGGAGACTGAGTCTTAGGAATCAAGACGGGAGGAAATTCAAGGTAAAGAGGGTGATGAGTAATGTCAAGTATAGAAGAAAGTTCATAGGCAGCTAAGGGCACAAAACCATTCATTGAATGTGGAGCATGAAGGTTACTTTAGATCTACACTAAATGGTAAGAAAAAAATGAAGACAACAGTAGATTGAAGCATGAAGAAGGAAAATACAGGAAGAAACCAAGTTTACTTCAGTTATAAAAGAAAAAGGGATGAAGAGAATGTGGGATCAGATAAGGAATATTTGTTTGTGTAGTACAAAATAGACTTGACACATTGATGAACTGAGTCAGAAAAGAGAAGATAGTGAAACAAGAAAAAGGAGGTCTGGTGGAGTAAGATGCCTTCTGGGGAGGTAGGAAAATGCAAAATCCAGGGCACAGGTGGAGGTGTAAGTTTCGAACAGGATTAGGGACAATGCTTCCATGGAAACAGAAGAGAAGCAGAAAAGGATGGAGGCCAGTAAAGACAAGCTTTAGTTGAAGATACATCAAGTTGAGGGAGCTTTGTGTTTGAAGGAGTTGTTTTTCTCAGGGAAGTAGGAAGCAAGGCATTTTCTGAGAACAAGGGAAAAGCTATGGTGCAAGGAGTTTGAAGAGAAAAGGGAATGTTAGAAAAAAAACTGCCACAAGGACCAGGAGAAGGACTGAACAGGAACTCACAGAATTGTGGGGCCATGTAAGAGCACAGCTGAGTTTGAAGACCATTGCTGTGTGGTGGCACCAATCCAAGTGGAGATTTGATTTCTCCAGCAGTAGTTCATGTCCCAGATGTAGGAGGTGAGTATTCAAAGGCTATGGGTGCTGCATAAGTTCAATGGAAAAGCAAGAAGACCCGGAATTCCAGAGTAATGATAAGAGAAAGACGGGTTCAAGCTTCAAGAGAGGGATGTCAACATGGGAGGGAAGCTTTGCGTGGTGGTCAAAAAGTGGGAATCATGAGCAAAAAGAGTGGTGACCAGCAGGGCAGGTATTTGTCACTGTGGAGGATACCAGAGTTCAAGATCTCAGAAACAAACTAGTTAATTGTTGCCTAAACCAAGACCAAAGGCAGATCTTCTCATTTAGTCATAGATTTTCTTTTCTTGGAGTGCCTCTGGCTCCTTGGAAAAGGCCCAGAGCCAAAACTAGAAGGCCAAAATTGTTATAGACTGGCACGAACATTTGCCAGGATAATTCATCCTCTTTTGTCACTCAAGTTCCAAGTGAGGCTGGAAAAGATGGAGAAAGTTTAATCACACTGTTCTTCGGAGTCCATTGCAAGGCATTAATAACTTGCTGTGATATTAGCAGTTTTACATCTTACACCGGCATTATTTTGTCACATTAGTTTAATATTGCCATCATGTAGCTTAGTATTAATGTGATACAGAAGTAAAATTACACGTGCACTTTTCATATTGTTATATTGAAATCTAGTGTGTATCTGACACTAATACTATTCAAATTCCATAAAATATACAGTTCCTAACACAAAGACACTTTAATGTTATGTTAGAATAAGAATGCACATCATTACACTTTCAGAACCATGCAGCAGAGGAGGAAGAACTGGAGGGCTTACCATTTGTAAGCCCTGGGGAAACCAATTTGAGGATGGTTTCTATGCATGACAACCTTCAAACTTCGCCTTCCCTGCTAATCAGGGCAGTGTTCATCGCTTTCGAACGAGAGCCAGAAAACTTTCTCCGAGGGATCAGTTAGTATTTTTGGCCTCATGAACAATACGGTGGCAACTACTGAAGTCTGCATTGGTAGTGCAAAAGCAACTTGGCGTAAAATGTAAATGAAGGAGTGTGGCTGTGTTTTAATAAAACTTTATTTCTAGGCACTGAAATTTGAATTTCATACACTTTTCACATGTCGTGAAATCATATTCTTTTGATTTTCTTTTCAGCCATTTAAAAATGCAAAAAATACTCTTAGCTTGGGGGCCATACAAAAAAAAAAAAACAAAACAAAACAGGTAGAGGATCTGATTTGACCCCTGGGCCACAGCTTGCTGACTTCTGTGTTAGAAGATTATGAATCTGTAGGGGCATCAGTCCAGGATCCGGGATTATGAATCCATAAGCGCACCATGAGTGGATTCAAGCTATTTTGCAGAACTTATATATGCTAATACATATATTCCTAAATGACTTTGAGGGGGGACTAGATATATTTTTTCCTTTCTGTACTTTCCACTACCTCTACTCCCACCTACAGAGACCTGGCTTCTGGTTGAGGTGGCACTCTCACAGCCACTTGATCTTCAGCTACTTTAGGGAACATCTATTTGAAAGTGGCATTTGCTTGGGACAGGTAGCCAGTGTGAGGAGAGCCGTACTATCTAAAGAACAAAGTTGAGTATGGGGCACCTGGGTGGCTCAGTCGGTTGTGCATTGGACTTCGGCTCAGGTCACGATCTCTGGGTTCATGAGTTTGAGCCCCACATTGGGCTTGCTGCTATCGGCACAGAGCCTGCTTTGGATCCTCTGGCTTCCTTCTCTCTGCCCCTCCCTTGCTTGTATTCTCTCAAAAATAAACAAACATGAAAAAAAAAATTTTTTTAAAGAACAAAGGTGAGTAGAACATAAGGAAAGGGATAATCAACTCGGTTGGGGGACAGAAAAACTTCACAAAGAAAATATTTTGAGCAAAAGGGGAAGGGTGTTGTAGGCAGAGGGGGTGGTGAAAAATGGGCTCAGATGTGAAGAATGGCACTGGAACCTTTGGGGAATTGAAAAGCAATGAGAATGGCTCAAGTGCCTGGAGCCGGCTAGATGGATGAGCCATAAGAAAAGAGACTGTAGGAGGAGGCAGGTTCTGGATCACTTAGGGCCCATGGTATCTTGCTGGAGAGTTTCAGCTTTATCTTGCAGGTCACTGACACTCATACCTGGCCAGACTTCTGAAATCTTGGAATGAATTTTAGATGCATACTTATTCCAAACCAAACACACACACACATTTTTTTTATGTAGCTAAGGAAATGTAAATATGGACTGAGTATTATGTCAAGGAATTATCATTATCTTTGCAATTTTGCAAAAAAAAAGTCCTTAATTTTTCTTTTTCTGAGATGTATAAGTATATAGGGATCGAATGATACAATATCTGGGATTTGCCTCAAAATACTCAAGCAGAAAAAAAGGAGAGAGAGTTGGGATGAAAAAATAAGGTGGGGTGGAGTTCTGGGAAATGTTGGTCGTTGCTAAAGTTGGGGGATGGATAGGTATAAGGGAATTGATTTCTTGTATTTGCCACCTTTGAGTGTCTAAAAATTTTCTTAACGATAAGTTAAAAAAAATAAAGTATATATACCCTGGGTCTTATATCTACTGAATTAGGATTTCTGGGTAATAGGATCAGATACAGAAACTGAAATGAGGGATGGTGGGGGATGGGCAACAGGCAGGGGGACCATCTGGAAAGCCAAAGCAATTGTGCAGGACAGAGACAATGAAGGGTTGGCTCTTGGCAGTGGAGGTGGGGAGAGGAGGTAGGCATGAGATGCATCTTGTTGTTTATTAGACAAGACCTATGTCTGATTCGATGAGAAGGTGAAGTTGAAGGTGACTCCTGGGAGAGTGACTGAATGAATAAAAGAATGGTGCCATTACTGCGATGGGAAATACAGATGGAGCAGATATGAACCATGGAAACTGGATTCACAGTTTCAGTTATTCTAAGTCTCAAAAGTACTTGAGCCTCCTCTGTTCATGTCATTCCAATATTGTCACATTTCTTATTACTTAAAATCACCACAAGACTTGAATTCTATACAAACAGTATCAAGCAAATCTCTGGCCCCATCTTCCAGGAACATGTCTATATTCAGAGTTTCCAGCAGGTTTGCATTTGAATTAACTTGACCTGATTCACTATTTACAAAGGTACATACGCTCAACCTTCCAGCATCCCGGATTCTTTTGCATTTTCCCTCTCTGCCTGTCTCCACTATCTTACCAGTCTTGTCATTAGAAAATAAGGAACAGGCCAAGGCTTTTTAGTCCACAAAGTACAATGTACCTGCTTCTCTTTAATCCTTCCAAAGCATGGAGGTGTGTATAAACACACCCAGAGGCCCTGAGAACCCAAGATCGGCTGCATGTATGCGCTCAGCATTTTTGTCTTTTTTTCCAGTCATTTCCTTTTTTGAGTTGTACGAACCTGAGCCTGAGACATGACATCTTTTAGGAAATCCAGTTAAACCCCAAGCTTTCCCACAACGCGGTTTAGATTTGCCCTAGGGACATAAAGAAGTGGCCTGAGCGTTCTGTGTTGTGAACCTCTCTGGAGATCCAGGTCTTTCCTGTAATCTCCATGGGCTCTTTGCAGAAAGCTATATTTCTTCCAAGTCTTTCTTTTCATCCCTGTCTGAACCTGCCTTCATCTTCCTAATGGCTAATTAAAAAATTACAACCAAGAGCATTAAATAGTAAACCCCTTCCCTGCTGTTCTCTGTTTAATTTCTGAAGCCCCAAGCAAAATGTCTTAAAAAGAATTAGAAAGAGCCACCTTTCTGCTTGCAAACTGCGTAGTGAACAGCATTCTGGTGGGGAGAGGCCTTTATTCTAATGGGTAACCCTTCAAAGCAGGGTAAGCTTGGGCATTATTTACATCTTATTCCAGAAAGAGAAAGTTTGGGGGAAGGTCACATTCTCTCCGACATTATGACTTCACTTGTACGGGTAAAAAAATTTTAGGGTGTGTGTGGGCATGCGTGTTTCCTCTTCCCTTGGTGCCTACTGATTTCATTCTACACTGAAGCAACTCTGAGTTTTAAAACTCACATTTCTTTTTCATTTAAGTTAGAGGTCTGAGCTTGATGAAAACTCATCCCAATTCATGATGTGCACACTTAAGCGGCTGCTTGATTTCATTTGCAAAGAGAGATCTTGGAAGGCAGGGTCTAAATAATAATCAACATAGTGCTCTACTTGCATTTGTTTATACATTATCTTAACACTTTATTACATATTTTAATAGGACAAGAGTTTAAAAGCTGGAATCAGACATAGCGGCCTCACTTTATTTTAGATTGTTCTTCATCAATTGTTTTTTCTTGTGATTATACAGTTTTACTTTATCATCCCTTTGATAACAATTTCTGCATGAAAATTGACTTTATATTTCATTTTTCCCGTCTGTTATCTTAGCGGCATTCATACGCAAACACCCTTTGTGCTGTGCTGGTAATATAACTGATCAGGCGAAGCTGTGCCATAAGAAATCAAAACCATAATAATGTCTTTGGGTTTTGCATTTTAAATACTGCGTTCATTGTTGCAGTGAGGTTTCTGATCCCTTTCCAGACATTACGGAGATTACCTTTGGTAATGCCTATTTCATTGTACTTTGATATAAAATAATGTGTGTCATAAATCATCTGAGTGACTGTCATTAACCAGAAAAGCACCTACTTAGGATATGTAACAATTTGCTTTTCTAATTTGAAGAAGATTGAGGCATTTTAATTATAGAAGGTCTTTATAAATGAGATTGGAATTCAATATAAAATTGTATTCTTTACGGAATTGTAGATGAGAAATAATAAAATCCGTATTCATTAATTTTACATTATTTTTTGGGCATTATTTTGTGCTAAAAAGAAAACATTCTTAGGAGGGTTTCCTAAATAAAGCCCTATACTTCAGTCACCATTAATCTCAGAAAAAGTCATGTTTACTTGAGAGAAAGGCACAAGAGGATCAGTTGTTACTTGGGCGAATTCACAACTGTAAATTTAAAAACTTTTTAAATGTAAAGCTGGGGATGTCATTGTCTAAAAAGTTGAGAAAAGACAAAGAAGGGGCATAAAGAGACAAGGGATGGGAGGAGAGAGCTATTTAAAATTATTGATGTGCTTCATAGTTTCAAGATTGCTTCCATTTGGAAGAGGATGGAGGTTTGGAGCTTTCTCAGTGAAAAACAATTTAAAATGATTAGAGTTCTCCTCTTTAAAGGTGATCAGGGTTCTGCACACGGACATTGTAGCGAGATTTAAAATTATGAGAGCTCTTCACATTGTTTAAAACATTGATTTTTTATAAAATGGATTTCCACGTTTTATTTCCTCAGCGACTAGGTAATTATAGTGGCCTAGAAACTGAGGTACTTCATTCTGAAACTAGTTTTTCTCTTTGGCTCCTTCTCTTTTCTTGCCTTTTGCTCCCCCCACTCCCCTTAATAAGTTTTCTAGTTTCCCGTGCTGCTGGGATAGACACATCATTCTTTGTTCTTGCTCATAAATCACTCTGTGACCGAGGAACCAGGAAGTTATTAGGGGTGAGGGGAAGGTCAGGTCGAAAATTCAGATTGATCTAACCTGTTCTTGCAAAATAGCACTTTACCTACACCAAACCTAAAGTGAAGCACCAATGCAAGACTGTTCCAATATGACTTTCAGTCATGCTTCATGAGGGAAGAGGCTTCTGCAGCTTTTATAGCCAGTGTTACAAAGAGTCATAGGAACTGCCAAGTTGTCCTAGGTATTTAGTTACAATCACATTTGCCCATACACATCATTTCAAGTACACTTTCCCCCTTCTCCTTGTTTGTCCTTTCTCTCTTCTCTTCTCCCTTGGTCTCCCATTAATATGGACAGTTAAGACAGAGATTCCAAAGATTTGGCATGGAGGCTGATGAAATTGTTGAGGGGTCCTTTAGTTAGGAATTCTAGATGTTTCTCTCCTTGTGTTAGAAATTGGTCTTGTGTGAACATACACACATATACACACACACAGTCTTGTATAGACTATAGGGATTTGATAAGAGAGAATTCATGGTCCTTAGCTGGGATAACAAATACGTGTTTTTCCCAGTCTTCTGCTCCATTCCAGAAAGAAAATCTTTCTCCTCCCCTGTCGTCTTCCCCGTTGGTTTTCTTTCTTTTTTTTTTTTTTTTTTTTTGGTAAAAGGTGGAAGCAGTGTTCCATGTGTTTTGTAAAAAGCTATATCAAAGTGAATTGAACATGGTATTAAGTTTTTGTCAGCTTGAACTCACACCTGCCACACACAAGGTTTTTTGGCCTTTCGTGCAAATCATAACCTGAGTCTAAATCTAAAGGAACAGGGAAAGCAATAGAGCAAAGCTATCCAGATGTTGCTCAGTCTGTGCGATTGTAAATTTCAAAGTACCAGCTTTCCATCCAGATTTTAGTGCACTGGGAACTATATGAAAATTCCAAGACATACTGGTTTATTGAAATGTCTGGCCATTTCTATATGAATTTTGCAACAGATGTACTGAGGTAAGCAATAAAACTGTGATAATAAGGAACATTTCCACATCAACTCATTAAACTACTAATCTATAATGAGGACCAAAACTCAGCAGTTAGAAGAGAGTGAATTTCATTATTATTATTTTTTTTTGACTTAGTGTCAGTTATTCAGTTTTTTCCTTGATTTCACTTTATGGTCAAATTTCCAAGGGGTTTTAGGCTAGTATATACATATATAAAATATATGTTGATACATGATTTATGATGTAGGTGTATCTTGCTTTATTCCAAATACACTGAAAATTGAATTCCAGTCTTACCTTTTATAAATCAATAAAAATAATATAGGAACATGTTATTAGCCTTTGAATTTATCTTTACAAAATTTTGTTATCACCTTATCATTATATGTAAGACCCAAGAAGTCCAAATCTGATGCTTGGAGTCCCTTTAGAATTTTAAGTTTGGGTCTGATTCTCACAGTCTCTGCTGGGACTAGAGTATCACACTCCAGAAGCTGGGGGCTTGGCTTGGCTGTGTCTCTAGTGATGACCATGGACTTTACAGCCCACACCTCTGCACAAAGAAGGTGTACCATCTTGATGGATGTTTCTTGCTGCTTTCTCATTCCTAGCCACTTCCCAGCTGACTCCTCTATTTGAGGATGAACAGACCATTCCAGGATGCAGTCCCAGGAATGGGACCCCTGGGATTGATACTAAACCATCTGTATCCCTTTCAGGGATTTGCAAAGCAGTACAATTCGAGTTTGGGGATGAATGGGTCTACCCCAAATTCACCATTCCTCCTAGCAAGACTGACTAGTGATCAAACAGGCCTTGGGCTGGAAGGGAAAATTAAAACCAAAAATGAAATGTCACTTATTTGATAATATGTGGAGCTTTTTATTCTTTTGTAAACCCTTCTCTACTGACCTGTGGTAATTGGAAATAAGATTTTTTATTGATTAATTTTACCAGGAAGACTACAAGAGACTTTGGAAATATGGGAAGAAGTGTACGGGCAAAGGAAGGGAGTGGAGGCAGGTCCATAAGACAGGATGTGGATACACCTGAAGGGCAGGAGTATAGGGCAGCTGACAAATAAGCATGTCATGGATCATGCGTAAAGCAGTTATAGAAGCCTCATCCTCCTCAAGTTCTGTTTTTTGGTCAAATTTGGGAAATATTAGAGCTATTAAGATTCATTTGCTCTTCTCCGGAATTCTGAAAATTACTTTCCTGGCATTGGTCGGTTTTCCCAAAGTAGGTTTTGTTTATTTCTTTTCCTTTTTTTTTTTTTTTTTCCTATAACACGTCCTCACTGGTCACTTCATATGTTTTCCTGTTACTTATTTTGGAAGAGTCCAGCAGCCCTAGGAAAACGACGACAAAATGACAAGCAGCAGGAGGAGGCGGCAGATATAAAAAGAAGAAAATGTTAGTGAACTCTATTTACAGAGAAAGTCAGCTCCATTTGCTTTGAGCAGGGCCTCAGAGGTTGAGTGAAGCCCAGGCCAGTTCCTTTTTTGTTGTTTTTTTTGTTTGTGTCTTTGTTTTTCTTTGGATACTCTGAGTATGTTAAAAAGCAAGCATGGTCAGAACATGGATTAAAAACCATGGTATACTTCAATGTTTACATTTAACGATTTGTAGTTGTGAAACACAGAAACACAGTGACTACGTATTCAAGTTACTTTGAAGATCAAAAGTCAAAATTTGCAGCTCTCATGAACGTGAGCCATGGGGACATTCCCAGCCTCCTCCTCGCTGCCCAGCGCTGAGCAGGACCGACGCCTGTCCCCGACTACATTACTTACACATTGTGGGCTGGGTGCCTCATTCATGTAGGGCCTGGCCAGCAGCACAGCTCAAAAACAGAGTAATTTCCTTCTCCTCCCTTCTGTCATTTTTTCATTTTCTTTAGACCTAAACATGGAAGATGCTCTTGGGGTGGTGCTAGTCGATGATGAATAAGTTCCAATGAAATTCTTCCCACCTTGCAAATGCTGGTCAATGTGAGGGGAAGCTGGAGTTGGGGAGGGAGAGAAGGCTCATCTGCATCTACAGTGGTGGGCTCCCTGCTCCTGAGGACAGAAAAAAGGCTGCAGTAGTTCTGAGATACCTGGAGAGCTACAGGCTTTCTCCTGCTTTCTTCTGCTGCCTTGACAAGCTATTTCTATCTGGGAATCTAAAGCAGCACTGATGCACTTGTGTCAGCTTTGGGATTTTTTTTTTTTTTTTTTTTTAATTTTTACTATGGAAAATTTTAAACATGCACAAAAATAGAATAATCTAAGGAACCCCCCACTTACCCATCACTAATCTTGAGTGATGATGAGTGATGCCCTGTAAAATACACATCTGTGGAAATGGCTGCAGGAAGATGGAGGTGGGGGGTTTTGCTCTACAACAGTCCCTGTTTACACCTGTGCATTCATGGAACTAAACCTCATACACCTGCATCCACAGAAGGCTTCATAATTGCTTCCGAACCAGGAAGACTATAGCATCTCCATGGAAAGGGGGAGTCAAAGTGAGCAAGGTTAGAATGACTTACTCCTAAATGGATGTTTTCCTCATTCTTAATTTCAGGCTTGTAGGTCACTTAAAGATGTTTATTAACAATCAGGGGCAAATAGGGAAAAACTGTTGGCTATACACTAAAGCCTGTTTTCTGCTCAGCTGCTTGCTCTGAGAGAAGCCAGTGTTTGTGTGTGTGCATGTGTCTGTTGAAATGGGAAGAAGAAAAAAAAAAAGAAATGAGAAGAAAAACCAAGATGGAGAAATAGAAATACCTCGAGAAAAGTGAAATTTTAGCTGTGCTAATCCCTAGACTAGGAGGCTCTTGCAGAGCATAACTGGATTCTGGAAGGAGGCTTTCCTCACTGTCAGTGATAATGTCAGGTCCAGGGCACAGCAAAGGGTATTTAACAGGGCCATTGATGTCTCCCATTGTGCAAAGGGAAGTAGAGCTCTGTATCCAGGTTTTCCTCTGATAGCATCATCATGTGATGATATGGTTTCTAGTAAAAAAAAACTGTGCCAGAGATGAAGCAGAACTGACTCAGCACCAAGAGTGTTTATTTACACACTAGTAGTACTTGCCATGGTTTACTAAATAGGACAGGATTGCTGGCAGCTCTGGTGGCAACTGGGACTTGTGTACCATCTGTAGCTGAAGGATCTAGCATTGGCTTCATCTCTGTGTGTTTCAGCTTACCTACCTGTGAGAGCCTAAAGACAATGTTTACCTTCCTAGAGGGATGGGCACCAAGAATGTTGAAAGTGTGATGGGTGGTTGTGAACATAAAGTGCTATGGCATCCTTAAAAAAAAAAAAAAAAAAAAAAGATACTCTCCCTAGTCTACATGGCTCCAGAGGCTGGGCCGGCTGCAATGGGTGTGCAACACAGGCAGGCACAAGGGACCCACACTTATCTAATGTGTTGTCACCAGCTTGAAATTTTTAAGCCTGTCCAGAGGCTCACACCAGGAAATACTCTGAGAGGAAGACTTGAGGTCAAGTGGACCTCAGAGAAGCTTGTTAAGAAATATCTACGCTGGGAAAATTAAAGTAGACCTCCTGTAGACTGTCATTTCTTGGTACTGCATTGACATCTCTAGGGCTCATTTTTTTTCTTTGTTATATCATTTCTGTATGTCAAGCATCATTCGGAAAGTTCAACAATTTTTATAGTCTTTGAAACACTCAATTCTGTAACATTGGTTACATTTTGTTGGTTAGAATCTGAACACATCTTGTTCTCAGTGAAAGCAAATTCTTTTTATTTTGTGATTTCTTCTAAAACTTGGGTTTTCACTTGATTTCGAATGATTTCAAATGAATTGTCTCTGTTCATATCTGCCTGCTAGGAGCTTGTGATAATAAAACATTTTAGATTACATGGAGGTTCAAGAACCCCTGTGTATTTAGCTACTTCTGAAAATGGCTAAGGAAGGAATACCACCTATCTTTAAGAAATTTTTTATTTTATTTATTTATTTATTTATTTATTTATTTATTTATTTATTTATTTATGATTTTATTTATTTTTTTAATATGAAATGTATTGTCAAATTGGTTTCCACACAACACCTAGTGCTCATCCCAACAGGTGCCCTCCTCAATGCCCATCACCCACTTTCCCCTCCCTCCCACCCATCAACCCTCAGTTTATTCTCAGTTAAAAAATTTTTTTTAAATGTTTTTATTTATTTTTGAGACAAAGAGAGACAGAGCATGAGCAGGGGAGGGGCAGAGAGACAGGGAGGCACAGAATCTGAAGCAGGCTCCAGGCTCTGAGCTGTCAGTACAGAGCCTGATGTGGGGCTCAAACTCACAGACTGTGTGATCATGACCTGAGCTGAAGTTGGACACTTAACTGACTGAGCCACACAGGCGCCCCTATTCTCAGTTTTTAAGAGTCTCTTACGGTTTGGCTCCTCCCTCTCTAACTTTTTTTTTCCTTCCCCTCCCCCCTGGTCTTCTGTTAGGTTTCTCAGGATCCACATAAGAGTGAAAACATATGGTATCTGTCTTTCTCTGTATGACTTATTTCACTTAGCATAACACTCTCCAGTTCCATCCATGTTGCTACAAAGGGCCATATTTCATTCTTTCTCATTACCACGTAGTACTCCATTGTGTATATAAACCACAATTTCTTTATCCATTCATCAGTTGTTGGACATTTAGGCTCTTTCCATAATTTGGCTATTGTTGAGAGAACTGCTATAAACATTGGGGTACAAGTGCCCCTATGCATTAGCACTCCTGTATCCCTTGGGTAAATTCCTAGCAGTGCCATTGCTGGGTCATAGGGTAGGTCTATTTTTAATTTTTTGAGGACCCTCCACACTGTTTTCGAGAATGGCTGCACCAGCTTGCATTCCCACCAACAGTGCAAGAGGGTTCCCTTTCTCCACATCCTCTCCAGCATCTATAGTCTCCTAATTTGTTCATTTTAGCCACTCTGACTGGCATGAGGTGATATCTGAGTGTGGTTTTGATTTGTATTTCCCTGATGAAGAGCGACGTTGAGCACCTTTTCATGTGTCTGTTGGCCATCTGGATGTCTTCTTTAGAGAAGTGTCTATTCATGTTTTCTGCTCATTTCCTCACTGGATTATTTGTTTTTCGGGTGTGGAGTTTGGTGAGCTCTTTTAGATTTTGGATACTAGCCCTTTGTCTGATATGTCATTTGCAAATATCTTTTCCCATTCTGTCGGTTGCCTTTTACTTTTGTTGATTGTTTCCTTTGCAGTGCAGAGGCTTTTTATCTTCATGAAGTCCCAATAGTTCATTTTTGTATTAAGAAATTTTTTAACCAAAACTTTACATCTCAGTATTCTGAGGAAAAGAGAGTAAGAGAGTACACCCTCAGGAAAATAGCTGATGAGAAGCCTGGGGCCTGGGTTAGCAAGATGGGGTGAGAACTCACCTGGTGGGTGATAGGAGGTGTGAGTAGTGAAGGGAGCACACTCAGAACCCAGGTCTCCTATGGAATCTGCATTTTTAGGAGGCTACCAAGGATGCTATTGTACCATTCAGCACTTGAGCCTTATAGCTCTCTGTCACATTTCCCCAGGCTACAAAATGGCTGGCTTTGTAAATTGCTAGAGAGTTTTTATTTATTTCTTGTGTAGGAAGCGACACCTCAAATATCATGAAACCTCCCTTTAAGGGTTTCCTACCTGAGTGCAGGCACAGAGTGGGATTTCCCTCAATCCGTAACATGCACACACTAGATATATGTTATAGTAAGAAAAGCTAAAAAAAAAAAAAAAAAAAAAAAAAAAGATATTTCCTTTTTGTTCCTGCTCCAGTTTAGCACCAATGGAAAGACAGATGTAGAAGTCAGACAGATGGAAACTAAAGTATCAGCTTTGAGGGGCGCCTGGGTGGCTCAGTCGGTTAAGGGTCTGACTCTTGATTTTAGCTCAGGTCATGAGAGTGAGGCCTGCATTGGGCCCATGCTGAGCTTGTAGTCTGCTTAAGATTCTCTCTCTCTTTCTCTTTCTCTCTGCACCTCCCCAGCCCACTTGCTCTCTCCCTTAAAAAAAAAAGGAAGTATCAGATTGGAGAATGATGCTTAGGTCTGTGGACAACTGAGCTTACAAACACTTTAGCTCTGTATTAATCATACTCACTGGGTCATGGCCAGGGGAGCCTAGGCATGAGAAATCCAAAGCAGGTACACTTGGCAAGTAGAGAACTCCTTAAGAGAGAAACAGCAAGTGCCAACCATTCCTTAGTTCCTTTTTTCCAACTTGCCATTCTGAGAAAGGAATAGAGGGGTGATAAGAGAGCAACTCTAATTGTGGAAATACTTCATATGAAAACATGAGGATTAAGAAGTAAGTGTTCCCTGGGGTGCTGTGCTGACAGCACAGAGCCTGCTTGGGATTGTCTCTCTCCCTCTCTCTCTGTCCCTCTCCTGCTTGCGTGCTCTCTCAAGTAAATATACATTAAGAAAGAAAGAAAGAAAGAAAGAAAGAAAGAAAGAAAGAAAGAGTTCCCCAACAATAAATATAAGAAAACAGCTATTCCTATTGAGTTTGACATATGATATAAAGAAGTAAAATGTCATGAATTTACATGCCAATGATTGAGAAAAAAATTTTTTTTCTTTTAAAGAGAGAACACGCAAGAAAGGGAGAGGGGTGAGGGAGGGGGTAAGAAAGAGAGAGAGAGAGAGAGAGAGAGAGAGAGAATCTTAAGCAGGCTCCATGCTACGTTGCAGAGCCCAACATGGGGCTCGATCCCACTACCCTGGGATCGTGACTTGAGCCGAAATTAAGAGTGGGATGCTCAACTGACTGAGCCACCCAAGCACCCTGAGACATTTTTCTACATGTCAAAAATAAATCCCATAAAGAACACTGACTAGCTCAAAAACTCTTTCATCATTTAAGGAAGGAAAAAGCCTACTTTCAAAAACTTTTAAATTTACTTTAATAACATACAGAACAATGGCTACATTAATTACATATTATTTCTTATTTATGAAAATTTCCACTGGAGTGTCTACATGTCTATGCTACAGACTTGTTCAAGGTTCCGTGCACTCTTGGAAGTAAAGGCAGAAGTTTCTTTAAGAAAGTCTCTGACTCATGATTATGACAGCAATGAATTCAACAAAGACGCCCATCTGCCTGAATTAGGAATGCTTCACCATATTAGCAAATCCAGGCTGGTGACACCAGGGGAGAAATGTGGCTACCCACAGATCTCTTATGGTTTTTGTCACTGGGCTGCCTGTCCCCTAGAGATGTCAGTTTCTACTTCAACCCTTCCTTAATGAAACTGTTTGGCTGAGGCACAAAGAGGTTCCAGGACGAAGGAGGGCCTACTCCCCTGAGTCTGAGGTGCTGGCCCTTTAAGACTGGCTTGCACAGAAGTGCATTCAAGCTAACCTGAAACCCAGCAGTGCCAGGAGTAGATTCAGTTCTGGTTTGAGTTAAGCTGGGTCTGAGAGAGTCCCTTCCTTTACACAGAACATTTGCAAACATTAAAAAGTGAACTGGGCTTATTTCAGCGTTAAAGCTTTATGGTGTTATGGGACAAAGAGGAAGATAATTCAGTTAGGGAGTAACACAACCACTTTTGATAAATGACACTTTTAGGTCATCTCAGATGCAAAAGGGGTATTTACTGGATGGGAGCAGGGTGGTCTCCTGGACTAATTTATTCCCAAAGTTTGCCAGTGTTGGGAAGGAAGGGTACCTGGCTGTCTGTCAGGTTCTCTGTTGGAACACACCCTGTTGGAGAGAATGTTTTGCCTATTCGCAAAGGGCAGCAGCATCTTTTTCAAGTGATTTGTTATAATGACGATGATTATTGTTGGATTATTACAGTCGCCCACTGGCAGGATTATAGTTAAAAATTTGGCAGTGTTTGCATTATAAATGACTATTTTTACAGTTCAGCCATAAAAGTTTACTTAGGTCTGAAATTTGATATACAAGCTCTCCATCCAGGAGTGCTTTCCTTTCAAAGAGAATTTTAAAAAATGGTTAACAAAATTGGTCTGTCTAATTTTCATGAGTTATATGAGTATTTTGGAAAAACAGAAATGTATCATTTGTATAGGCTCTCTACACTTCTTCTCAGTTGGCCTTGAGTTTAAACAAGATGCTATAAAATTTAAATTATTCAAACTGAGCTTGGATGTACTGAAAGAAATGATATTATGCACAGGGCTAGACTAGAGACAAGGAGAGGAACAGACAGTCTTTGTGTTTAACTTTAAAAACTCTATCTGTGGCCCAGAAGTAGAAGCCCTTTTGGAACAATTATCACTTTGCATTTTCATTATGCATTTTATACCTCTAAGTACATAATCACCTGCTCATGTCTATCTGATAAATAATGAGATTTTTATTTCACATTTGCATTGTTAATTACAGTATATTACAGAAGATACCAAGCATCTGTTATTAATAGAATGTAATTTTTTTTTTTTAATAACAAGGGCACTTTAAATAGACAAAGAAAAAGCACCCTTTATTGGAGGCCACCCGGATCTGTTGATAGCTTTGCTTTTCATTTGACTAAAGGTAAATGAGGCAGGAAAGGAGGAAAATACCACATGAACTAAAGCTATCAAGATAAAATATAAATGTGAATTACAGTTTGGCAAGAGTTTATGTCCTTACCCTTGAGGAAGGAGTCAGTTTTGTAAATGCCAGTGCAATTAGAATACATTTAGTGTTGAAAAGATGAAAAGTCCAACCCATGAATTCCCTTTAAGAGTCTGATAAACTCTGGTCACAATATGAGGGTCCAGCTGGAAGAGCCAATTCTAGTGGTCTCAGGATCATTATCTTTACTACTAAAAGATGGTTCTTCTGAGCACAGTCACTTACTTCCCCAACTTCCATGCCTGGGGTCTTACTGAGAGGTGGCGTGGTGGTCTAACAGCCTTGGAACTCTCCATCTGCCTTTTACAATAACCACCTAAGTGGTGGTTACCTGTCTGAGTAAATGAGAAGCATTGGCATTGTACTGGTATTGTATCAGAGTGCAAATAAATACACTGTGAAAAGCAGACACATGCTAAAATACAAGTAATCAAGTAATGACTGCCCTTTGGGAAAAGCTGTGCACGGGTCAGTGTTGGATGCATTCTTTTTTGGCAACAGATTTTACCACCTTACCAGCTGCCATAGTGGGATACAGAACTCTTCTAGCACCACAAACTCCCTTAAGCTGCTCCTTAATAATCATACCCCCCACCCAACCCCAACCTGATATATTCTCCATCACTATGATTGTCATCTTGAGAACGTTATATAAATGGAATCATACAGTATGTAACCCTTTGAGATTGGTTTTCTACTCAGCATAATGCCCTTGAGATTTATCTAAATTGTTCATGTATCAGTAGTTTGTTCCTTTATATTGCTGAGTAACTTTCCATTGTGTGGGTGTACTGCTGTTTGTTTATCCATTCACTCATGGAAGGACTTTGGGGTTATTATAAGTAAAATTGCTGTAGACATTAATGTACAGGTTTTTGTCTAAACACAAGTTTTTATTTCCTTAGCAGAACATGCAGAAATATGACTGCTGGGTCATAGGGTAAGCGCATGTCTAACTGTGTAAGAAGCTGACAAACCATTTTCCAATGTAACTTTGCCACTTTACATTCCTACCAGCAGAGAATAAAAGACTCAGTTGTTCTTCATCCACACCAGGAGTTGGTATTTATACTTCAGGCATTTTAATAGGCGTGTAGTAGTGTATGTCCTTGTAGCTGTAATTTGCATTTCTCTATTGGCTAGTGACACTGAACAACTTTTCATGTATTGTTTACCATCCATATATCCTCTCTGGTGAAGGGTCTGTTCAAGTCATCTGAAGTATTAAGTTCAAGTCAAGCTTTGAAGAAGTTTTGCTCTGTGTTATGATTGCACTCTCCCTAGTGTACTTTCACAAGAGGCTGTAGTAATAAATTAAATTTCTTTCCAACTATTGTGAATGCTGGCCATGCTGTGATGGGACATGGGAAGCTCAAAAAAAAAAAAAAATCTTGTCATTTTCTTCTAATATATCTTTTCTTGGTTCCATATTCCATGTCTGTATGCTAGGAATACTCCTTTTTGTTTTTTGGCAGGGACAGAAAAATCTCACTAAATTCAGATGGAGTCAGGATGCCACAAACGAAACTGTAGGTGAAAAGATGTTTTTTTACAGAAATGTAGGTATAAGTCTGACTCCTATCGAGAAATCATATAAGTTATGTATAAATGTTAAATATACCATAATAGTTGATTTAGTGGGTGACTAACCCCATTAAAAAAAAATAGAATGAGAATTCAGAATTGACTTTATAAAAGGAATCTTTCATCCAGCTTTAGTGTGCATTCAAAATATTAGTTGACTTGAAAACTTTACTTTTTTAGGTCTGAATCTTTTTCTTAAATTAAGGTACATCTGAAAATTCCTAGGAAAGTGCATTTTAAATACTGAAAGGTATATTTAAGTAATTTAAGTAAAATAAAATTTATGAATTTTAAAATTAAAAAAAAATTGAAAATCTAACCAAAACACAAATGTCCTTTAATAGAGAAGAAAAGGTGTGACTTATGAAGTTGAAGAAATAATGAAAGACCTTTCATATGAGGGATTTATATCTTGAGTCTTTCATATCAGAATTCCTTTACTTAAAGCTACCTCCTTAGACCGGGGCACCCAGGCTCCCTGCCTTGTATCCTACCTGTTAGAGAGCCTGCTTTGGCCCAGTTTCAGTGCTTTCCTCCCTTCAAGGAGAGAACTGGGAGCAGTCAGTGGATGCCCACTTGGAGCATTTCCAAGATGTTCCCCCTGCAGGAACACCTCAGGTCCCAGGTACCTAGAATTCCCTGCCCAGAGGGACTGAACCTGCTTCCGGGGCCAGCACACTTCTTCCATAGCACCTCTTTCCTCTTCCTCCCCAGGGCTCACCAGGGGATGCTTTTTTGTGGGGTGTGATTGTGGACTCAGTTTGCATTGCATGCTGGGGTTCCCCATCCATGCATATGAGGCTTTCCCTGCCCAGGATGGCGCCAGGCATTGGGCTAGGGTACCAGGTAGGAGGTGGGGAGCATTTGTACTCTAACTCTGGGCCCCACAAACAGTGCCTGCTTGTAAGAATGACCTACAAGTTTTCAGAAGAAATATATTTCAAGCTTCATCTCAAAATTCATTTACGCCACAACTGAAATATTTCCACTTTTTAATTCATGTGGTGTGTTTCATATTCTAACAGAGATACTCTTTCTGACAATTTGTATAATACTTAGTCTGTACTGTGCAATTTAGAAATTAATTCTATTCTGTCTCTTACAATGAGCTGTTGTTTTGAGTTTTATTTTCTTTTTGTCTCCAACTAAACTGTAAGTCCCTAGAGATAGAAAATAAGACGTATGCCTCCATGGTATGTACCTCCTATATCTAGCAGAATTTTGAATACAGAGTAGGTAATAGATATTTTTTGCTTGATTGATAAACCTGTAATGCCTTATAAATATGTTAAACAAGAGTTAGGCTAACAGTTTTAAAACCTGAGTTTGTGGAGAAAAAGAAGCAGTTTCTCTGGTACAAAAGGAAATAATAAATAGGGGAAGGGAGAGGGAAAAGCAAAGGAAGTCATTTGAGCATCTGGCTTAACTCTGGGATTGAACATGAAAATGTAGCCTGTACAGGCTCCTCCCCTTCCCTATGTCCCACCAACACCTCAGAGTCTTTAAAATTGATAGGCAGACCTAGGTAGAATCCAGGAGACCAGGCCAATTTCAGTTGTAAAAACAGTGGTAAGCAAGGGATTTGAAGAGCTCTGTTGTTTCACAGCAAACAACTTATTTGTGCCCAGATCAAAAGTAAACAAACAGAATGGTTTTGAGTGTGATTAAGAGGATTACATGTTAGAGAATCTGCTTTTGCTATTATAGCACAATCAACAGTAACCCCCTCTGCTTTTCTGCTCTGACACCACCAAGTTTTCCCATAAAACTATCAACTAAAGTCATCTTATTCTTCTCAAAATCAGTTTCTGTTATTTTTCTAAGGTTGGTAGCATGAATTCTTTGACAGTTAAAGGCTTTCATTTGTCTTATACTGTAGCATGGTTTGAGTTAGCTATTTTTAGACTAGACTAGACTCCTCGCCAACTGCCTGTGTATCTGGGTCTACTCTGAGAATGGGACCATGCTTCCCACAAAGCAGAGGATCTCCGAGTGCGGTCCAGGGACCACAGAGAGCCCCAAGACACTTAGGAGGTGTGCAGAATCTATGTTATGTTCATAATAATACTGATGCATTATTTGTCTTCTCACTCCCATTCTCTTATGAACATACAATGGAGTTTTCCTGAGGCCACATGACATGATGACACCTTCGCTCTGATGAATAATGGACTATGTCTTGTATTCTGGAGTCTTAAAGATTTCTCAGTCTTAATTTCTAATATAGAAAATACCCATAGCTATAACCCACAAAAATAAAAATTCATCAGGGTTCCCAATTTCAAGAGTATAAAAAGGATCCTGGGGGTAAAAGTTTGAGAAGCACTGTCTTAAAGATGAAAAAGACTACCTGGATCTTCAGTCACTCTTTGAGTATACCAAAGTTCAGTGGGAAATCAGAGAGATGATTAAAAGTTAGAAAATCAGATTTATAAGAAGAGGTGGAAGGAATGGGGATCGATCAGCCCAGAGAAGAGAAGCTGGAGAGATGCCTTAATAATGATCTTCAGGTATGTGAAGAGTTGATGTACAGAACAAGGAGAGGCTGGCTGACTCAGAGTGCAGTGTGGGAGATTCAAGCTGGAGATAAAGAAGGATTCTCTGACAGGGGCTGTTAAACAGCAGAGTGGGTGACTGACGGGCTTGTGGAATCTCCTCCTCTGGAGGTCTTTAAAAAACAGCTAGATTTCCATCTGTCTGGGATGATTTAACTCTGGCCATGCCAGAAAGCTGAGGGTATGGAACAGATGAAGTCTTGGGCTCCCCTTCCACCCCCCGCCCTCCTTGATTCTGTAATTAACTTGATGAAAGGAGCTGTGGCTATTTGCAGTGTAGGGTTTAGACAGGCATGTGCTTGCTGATCTCGGGATAGGTCTTGTGTGGGAAAGCCAGAGGTTAGCTTTATGGCTGGTGGCGATCTGTATCATCCAGTAACATGACTGATGCCTGGAGACATTCATTTGAGGTCAGACTTAGAAGGATTGGGCCCTAGCCCCCTGCCTAACCTTTCTCATCGTCTAAGACCAGTGAGAACACGAATTTGATAGGTTAATTTTAGTCAGCTTAGGTGGGACCTGGAAAATTTCAAATATTAGATGTAGATGTAGGTTTTTGGGCATGAAATTCTCATGATTCTAAAAGAAAAAAAATGCAGTTCTTAATTTTATAGAAGGACAGTATCAGAAAGTCTGAATGGAAAGTATGAGAATAATGCTCTTCATGGACACAGGCTTTCAATTTTACTGTGTAGTAGTACTTTATCTTTCCTTATGGAATTAGTATTATTTTATTGCTTCTAGTTTTCAAATGTTTTGCATTTTGGAAATTAGAGTTTGATATTTCCCTGTACTGGGTCAGAGATCCAGAGCAGCAACCAAATTCCAAGGTAGTTCGTTTTCCCTTGCTTATCACTTGAATTTCCGTGAACTTTGTGCTTGGGCCAAAAAAAAAAAGAGGAAGGAAGGAATGCAAATTTGCTGGGTTTACTGTTGGATCCTGATAGTAGGGACAACATGGTAGAAATCAGTAAAACCATCTAGGATAATGAGCTGGATTAGAGAATATAAATGAGATTTTATCTAAATGTAGACCCAATCACCATAGTCTGTGTTGACACTTAAAAAATATTTGGATCATGCATTAACTTGTCTTGGGTTGATTGATAGAAAGCAGAGGAAGAAGACAAGGCTGGGAAGACCCCCGTGGGTACTTTTTGCAGTGTAGTTTGATCAGATATCATTTAGGAAAACAACCGTGGCAGATAGCAGATAACCCCTTTGTGGGAAACGATTACCAGGCTCTACCTATCTCCAAAAGATTCCAAGAGGCTACTGACCTCTTTTTTGACAAAGCCTGTTGAATGATACAGGAAGACCAGGCCTGGGGCAACATGGTAAATAATGCTTTGTGTCCCAGAGAAGAGAAAAATGGGATAACTTCATAGAAGCTGTAAGACAATAAACCTCTTTAATTATTAAGACTCATATCATGCAAATACTCAATTAAAAGAAGATATTTTCCAAACTTATTCTGTGTCTCACATCCTCATCCTTTGATGTTAAAAGGGAGAGAAAAGGGGAAAGAGGAAGGAAAGGAAGGAATTTCTGTTTTTTGAAAGCACAGCATTAACCTAGGAAAAGCATTATTCTGAAAGGTATCTAGTAAAATATCACAGATGTAATTTTATATATATATACATGTGTATATATATATATATATATATATATATGTTACACACACACACACACACATTTATTTATTTTTGGGAGAGCACAAGTGGGAGAGGAATAAAGAGAAGGAGACAGAGGGCCTGAAGTGGGCTCTGAGCTGATAGGCTGACAGCAGCGAGCCCGATGTGGGGCTCAAACTCACGAACTTGGAGGTCATGACCTGAGCGAAAGTCAGAAGCTCAACCAACTGAGCCCACACGAGTGCCCCCGCAGATGGAATTTTAAAATGAGCTTCATAATGTCCTTGTTTCCTAAAACCACTCTTGCAGCTAAACTAGCTAAAATAGCAAAGGTAAGAACAGGCTGGTGGGTAAAAGCTTATCTTCTTTGTGGATTAAGAAGGAAATGTTTTTTCTTTCTGGGCCCAGCAAACTTGTGACCATGAAGATCTGCTTAAGACTCTATGGCTAGGAAAGGGAAACATCACTGCTTTGTTTTTTTTTTTTTTGTTTGTTTGTTTGTTTTTTGCCCCATTCTAAGCCAATGGCAACCCCAGCTAGAGGTTATGGGTGTGTGTTACAGAAAGTCACAGTTTGAAGCTTTGACTTTCCCTTCATTTACCCAAGTTATTCTTCAAGCCCCTACCTCTTTCTGCTGTGCTTTTAACTGTGCTTTCTCCAATTGTCTTCCAACCAAAATTTTACTCATTTTCCAAGACTCAGCTCTCATTCTACTGTGGCCTCCATACCTCCCAGAACCTCAGAGCACCACTCACCTGCTGTGTAAGACTTACTACTATTTGCCTTGCATTAGAGTTATTTGTGTGTATGTCCATGTTTGTCACTTAATTGTGTGCTTCCATAGGGAGCCAAGTTATTTTTTTTCAGATCTGAGTCTTACACCTAATAGGTGCTCAATTAATGTTTACTACTGAGTTGAACTTGACTTAGCACATCTTTTCCAGAAAAGGAATAAGATCCAGATGCTAACTAGTGGATTTTACTTCTGGATGTATATTTATTAGACCATTCAGGGGGCTCCTGAGTGGCTCAGTCAGTTGAGCATCCAACTCTTGATTTCAGCTCAGGTTATGATCCCAGGGTCGTGGGATTGAACCCCTCATCAGGATCTGCACTGAGTGTGGAGCCTGCTTAAGATTCTCTCTCTCTCTCTCTCTCTCTCTGCCCTACTCCCCCACTCTCATGCTCTCTCTAAAATAAAAAGCCCATTCAGCAGGACAACATAACTTACACATTCAAAAATAGAAGTAATGCAAAAATCCATTGCTAAATGCATATTTATTCAATTCATTATAACAGGATAGTGACTGCAAGAATGCATGTACATGAATGCACATGTGTGTGTATATATATATATATATATATATATATGAATTTAGACAATTCATGTCTACATTTTAGTTTTTCTGCTACAAACCAAACAAAATCAAGAAACACTAGAAAAAAGTAAAACATTTAAAACATCATATTAAAATCCTTGGTGAATTGGGGCACCTGGGTGGCTCAATTGGTTAAGCATCCGACTTCAGCTTGGGTCATGATCTCACAGTTCACGGGTTTGAGCCCTGCATCAGGCTCTGTGCTGACAGCTCAGAGCCTGGAGCCTGCTTCGGATTCTGTGTCTCCCTCCATCTCTGCCCTTCCCCTGCTCACACTCTCTCTCAAATAAATCAACATTAACAAAAAAAAAAAAATCTCAATCCTTGGTGAATAAATCATGATTTTTATATGAAAAACAAAATAAGGAAGAGTAGAATAAGTAAAATTATTACTTTGTATCTTCCTAAAAGATTTTTCTTAGTTTTATAAAAATACTGTGCTTTGAAAGGCTGGTATATTTCCTAAATTTTTATACTAATAGTCATGTACTGAAAAAATACGTAAAGATGACATCTAAAAAGTAATATAGTCAGTGGTTTTATTTTTCCTCTGTCCTTTACGTGGGGAAAATTACAAATTATTTTCAAGGGAGCAACGTGACATTTCCACAGATGGGTACTTTCTAGGACAAATGTAAACTGCAGAATAACTTTTTTTTCCATGGGAAATGGTATCTGTAGTTGTTACAAAGCATACCTTAAAATGAAAACGCTTTGAATAATTACTGTTGGAGATATAATTGTATTTAAGTTTCTGCATGACCTGCGTATTTATTCTGTTTCTGATTCCTCCACCAAATTAATTTTTCCAACCAGCTTTCAAATTTGAATTAATTTCTGCTTTGAGTGAATGTAGATGTGTGAGAGGGTGTGCAAGTATATTTTACAACACATTTTTAAGGCTTCTTTTGAGAGATTTGTTTTTGTAAAGTTCATTATGCTTGATTGCATAGATTTTTTTTTTCCTGTTAGGGGCAGAAATCAAGATTCTAACTGTTTTGTTTTAATGTATGGAACCAGAAACACAGAGTGGGTCCCACAGCCTGGCAGTGACAACACTTGGTTTGACTGCATTTGGGACTTTTTTTCTATAATGCACTTAAAAAAATTTCACACTGGTTTGCTTATTTTTCAGGAAAATCATGCCCTTGGTAGAAACTGTATTGATTGCAATATTCATGAAAAGTGCAGAATCTGTGATCTAAAGAACATAGGCTCTAAAAAGATTGACTTAAAAGCATTTCTCATTTTATCCTTCAGTTTTCCAGCAGGTCCTGGGGAGAAGCACTTTCAACCTTGATATGAGCAGGATTCTCAGTGTAGAATAGACTCCAAGTTTGGTTAGACCACAATGAAGTGTGTTGAAAGCCATTAGCAATTAAGAGCATGGCTCTGTGCTGATTTGCTTTATGGTATATTTCATGCTGCTCATGCACAGTAGGTAAGACACATGGATTCAGCATAAATTTAATTTTGCACATTAAGTAAAGTGCAATAGATAAATTATGCCTGAAGAGGAGCCACCAGCTGCTGTAGCCACTTCAACTAATGTACCCCGGAGGTGCCTGAGCACATCAGTTGTGTCGAACCACTAATGCATCCTGGATATCTGCATGGATATATTTGCTGTGTGGAGCCAGGAGTAGCCTCCTGGCTCTCAGGGAGGGGCCAGGGAAGGGAAATGGTCCAGCTTCCTGGGGCTGAGCTGCCCTCCCCCGCCCCACACCCCTGGCTCTTGAGTGTGCTTTGCCATGGTTGGCCTCATTCAAGAGCTTGGTGGAAGGGTCCTAGACAGGATTTTCCCACGACCTGGGGAAGTGAGAAGGAGCAGAAGAGACCCCAAACATCCCTCCCCTGGCTTAGTTGAAGAATCCAGAGTCCATATGAAAGGGGCATTCCACTGAGGATTCAGAGATCGGAAAGGATGCATTACTGCAAAGATGGCTGAATTAGAGCTGCTGGGGGAACACTTACTGTTGAATTTCTTGGCAACCTTGGACCTCATTTCTCAACCTTAATGTTCACTTTATGGTCATTTTTTTTTTGGTATTTAATATATCTACATCCCATACAGGGAATTGAAGCAGAACACTCTGTGGGCTTTAAGGAAGAAAACAGATCTCCATTCTGTGGCAGGATTCATTCCTGTGGCCAAGAATGGTGATGACGTGCTTTAAGTTATTTGAGATGAGTAAGCAGTTACAAGTTCCACTGGAAATGTGGCTCCGATCTTTTTCAGCCAAACCCTGATAATGGAAGTTTCATCCTCTTGGCCATCCCCTCCTGGGGCCCTGTGACTGCACCTGTTTCAGGCTTGTGCTCTTTCCCACGAGGTGTGGCAGAATGCCTCGTCGGCGCCTGTCATCATGTCCTTTTGCCCATTGGAAGCACCCTGCCAGGGCTGGCTTTCTCCTAATAGTCCATTTGCCATACCCTTTTCTAGGGTAAGTGGACTCTATTAGCTGCTGCTGTATCTTAAAAAAGGAAAGCCAAACACACTGAGGCACATGACAAAGTCAGAATGGATAATCAAAAAGTAGTAACAGGAACCACGTACCACAAGTCAGCCCTCATGCTAAGTCCTTCAGGTGCATCATGTATCTAAGTTCTCATGGAAACCCCATCATCATTTTCCTTTTACAGAGAAGCAACCTGAGGTTTCAAAATTCAAGTCACTTGTCCAAGGGCTGATGAGACTGGTAAAAAGCAGAGCTGGTGTTCAAATCCAGACAGCTGGATGTGCAACGTGTGTTCGACACCGTCACGTTACTCTGTTTTGTGCCGCACTTCAGTACACTTTGCATTTGAGCTGTGATTTCCCCCCCGGAGGACAGCACAGGCTTTCTTCAACACTTTTTTTTTTTTTTTTTTTTTTGGAAAATTTTAGAGACAAAGCAGATCACCCTGCCTTTAAATGGAAAATTTCTCTTGAAAGGAAACTTAAGATGTTCTTCATGTAGGAAATCTATTCATGACGAATTGTTTCTGTTCCCTCAGATGTTCCAGAGGAAAATTCTGAGATGAGAGCAAAGAGAGACTCCTGTAATCCATTGGCTAGTTGACTGATTTACAGAGATCAACCTCACTTTGGAGATTTCCAATGCTCCTTTCTAGAAGAACACAAGCCACAAGAATAATAATGGATTCTGGGTCTGCCAAGGCCCTTCCTTGGGTTCAGTTAGAGGAGAAGGATTGAGGAGGGACCCTTCCAAGGATGCACTGGAGCTTGTTTGCATCAGCTTCAAAAGCCCTTTGTGCATATATCTTCCCAATTCCGCAGGCAGTGACATCATATTGATAGCTTGAAACTGGCCATGGTAGGAGTCTTTATACCACAGGAATTTGTAAGCACCACAAATCAGGGCTGGTCTCTCTCTCTCTCTCTCTCTCTCTCTCTCTCTCTTATTTCTTTTTAAGAGAGTCAGTTGTGAAACATTTACCAGGACTACATGTAACTCCATGGCCTCGTGGGCCTTTATGACTGTTCTGGATACCTGGTAGTTTAGTTTGTTTGTTTGTTTTCTTGAGAGAGACAGAGACAGGGAGAGAGGGAGAGAGAGAGGATGTAAGTGAGCAAGGGGCAGAGACAAAGGGAGAGAGAGAGAGGAGCAGGGCTCACCTGGGGCTCATCCAAAGTGGTGTTCCTGCTCACCCCATGCAGGGCTCAAGCTCACCAGAAGCGGGGCTCATGCTAACCCTTTGTGGGAATCGAACTCAGGAACTGTGAGATCATGACCTGAGCCAAAGTCAGATGCTTAATGACTGAGCCAGCCAGGTGCCCTATACTTGGTAGTTCTTGTTCCACTAGTTAGCTCTTTACAACTCTTAAAGAGAGAAATAACTCTCATCATCAGCACAAAACTCTTTATAACACATGAAGCATCGTGTTGCGTTTTAGCAATGCTGAAAGTAGTCATTATTTATTGGGGCAAACAGAAGGTGTTGCAATATTAATAACCATGTTTACATGCAACCCTGAAAGTGAGTATATAGTAGTACAGTGCTCCAAGTAAGACCTTTCCTTACATACATCCACGTCCTACACAACAGAAGATTCTAAGAATGTTAAATGAAAGAAGATGCGTATTCTTGGGCAGAGATTATTGCTCTCCACTGAAATGCTCTTCACCAATGACTATTTCTACTTTGGATCCTGTTTGCCCGGACTAGGATCACAATGGCTTGTAAATTAGGCATTAGGTTCTCAGGATTCCACACATAACTTTGCTTAATATTACCCACAGGCCCTAGCCATATCATTTAATCCATCTGCATATGAATTGCCTCTATTTCATTTAGGGTTCTGCAGTTGCAGGCAACAGACCCTAATTTAAGCAGCGAAGAAATTTACTGGATAATTTTGGGGTGGCTCAAAGAACTGACGGGAAGTGGAAGAACCAGACTTCCTGAGAAGAACTGGCACCAGGGGATGAGCATAAACCAGTCACTTTCTTGGTAGCACACAACCACTGGGGAAGAATCAGCCACAGCCATTCCCCCTCCTGGTACTGCAGTCATTTTAAAATATGTGGGAGGGACAGGGACAGAGCACCTTCACATAAACAGGAGAAAGGCAATTCCCCCAAAGGGAAGCAGGATGCATTACCAAAACATTAAAAAATTGATGCAGTATGGTCACTACAACATTCCAGGCAGAAGACTAGAAACTAGTGTTCGGTTCACAAATAATTTATAAAATATTTTAAACTTCTGTGATAAAGTTCTGAAAACCTTACTCAAGAGTCTCATAACCTTGAGCAGGTTTTTGTTTACACACTGATATTTAAAAGTCTAAGAGTCAAATTTGTGCTTCATTATTCAAGCCCATGAGCTTATATCAGATCCAGTCCTGGTTCCACTCACATCCTTACCCTTGTGTTTTCTTTTGTGCTCTATGCCTACTTCTAATTTATATTATGTAGCTAGCTATATTTTACACACGTTCTTAAGCTCCCTAGGATCTTATTTTGTAACAAGGTAGCCTATAAATAGATACATGCAATCATTTCTTAGGACTCTTTTCTAATTTTAATATCCAATTGTTCTCATTCAGAAAAATCGGGTATTCAAATGAACAGAAAATGTTCTCTTAAATTCAAATATAACATCAGAGTCACCCTGTCTTGACTGATACTTACTCAAAACAGAGTTGCATTTTAAATCTCTTTACTTAAATTCACATGCAGAGGAAAGCAATACCATAGAAGTAAGAGGAATGGTAATTATTTCCCTGGAGAACAATAATTTTGCAATAAATTTCAAAAACAGCACGATTTAGCAAATTAAGCTTAGAGCCAAGGATATTAAATAGAGTTAACTTTGTAGAAATAAATTCTGATACCACAGGCTTCAAACATTACTTTAAATGTATTCATTTTGGAGGAAAAAAAAAAAATCCAGTGAAGGGGCCCTTAAGGGTTTGGTTTGGGATGTTGGGTTTTGTTTTTAAAGACTGAAGGAGTGAAACCTTTCTCACACCAGGCAGGATATAATGAATATATGTCTATATGTGCACTTTATTTTGATATTACTAGACTGCTGAATAAGCAATATTGATAGCAACATCCCCTTCAAAGGAAACTTGTACTTTGTAACCATGCTTCTGTGCTTTGGCAACTCCACATGGAAACAGTATTTCTTTGATCCTATATTTAGTACTGATATTGTTTATGTTCAAATGTTAAAAATAACTCTGTAAAGCCACATGCCCTAAGGTTAATAAAGGCACATTTTCACCTTTTAGAAGGGTTTATAAGAAATCTAGGGCCACCTTCTGTAGCCATACTCAACTACAAGTCTGATAGGGCTTGAACTGAATGATAATTTGTTAATGAAAATCTTCTTTCTGACTCTCTCCTCAATGCATGTGCTTAGGCCCACTGAATTGCTACATGGGCTTTTCTTGGCCCAGTCTTTGCTGAAGAGAATCAAAGCATCCATCTGAAAGAAAAAAGAGAGAAATAAAGAGAGAGAGAAGGAAAAAAGAAGACGGAGAAAGATACACCATGGATAACACACACGTGCGTGCACACACACACACCCTACCTGTCAAGCTAGCGATCTATCAATCTAGCTGTAAATAGGTCAACTTATAAGATATCAGAAAGCTTATTGTATATAAGTTTGGCTTAAACTCACCTTTCATGAATAATTGAGATAAAAGCTTATGTAGTTCCCTATTAGGGTTATTAGAAATTACTAACCGCCCTATCTCGCTTCTGTAACCTCACCTGCTTGCTAAATAGATAACTTAGGTTGCAAAAAGCTCCCCCACCCCTTCTACCAAGATCTAGCCTAGGCAAGACCAACATGTAAAAAGTCACGAACTCACTGCCCCACGGTATCTTAGCTGTCTAACTATGGTCATTTTAAACCCTCTTAGGACAAAGAACTTTAAATTGATAGGTTCCCGCCAAAACTAACGTCTGTGTGTCACAATATAATTGGCTGCCATGAAATGCTATAGATTATAATTGGTTAACTAAATAATGACGTACTCTGACTTGCTAAAATCCGTATAAGCTCACTGCTACCTTTGTTCGGGGCCATTCTCTGCACTTTTCTCCTTAAGATCAGGAGATCAGGTTTGGCCCGGCCGTGAACAAAATCTTGCCTTGCTTCTATTCGGCGTCTCGTGGTTTTTTTCGAAAGCACCCTGTTTCACTAGCGATCTATCAATCTCCATCTAATAGATACTGTCTTTTTCTCTGCTTTAATCGGGGAGAACCGTTCACAAATGGAAAGACACAAGTTGGCCCTCTCTTACTTGCTAGAAGCATCCCTCCCAAAGCGCTGATGCTGGTCTATTGTCAGACTACACGGCACTCTCTCATTAATATTAACCATTTCCTCTACAGTGTCTTACTCTTTGACTCACTCTGTTTTAAGGAGCCATTATTCTTACAGTGGTTGCTAAGTCACCATCAAAGAATTCTCAGATCTTTGAAGCACGAACATACAGGAAATCGACATTATCAGTTCCTTGGTTTTTGCAGGTAGTGTGAAGTAATTTTTGAAAGACATGGAGAAACTGTGGTTGCGTCCAACTAAGTCGAAATACATTCTACTCTAGGAATGCATGTTGCTGAAGAATTAACCACAGTGTTGCCAGTGTTGCTCTGCTACAGGTCATTACTACTGAAGCCTACCTAAACAACTGTGTGTTTGTGCGTGTGTGTGGAGTGTGTGTGTTTTGCCAAAGGTAACATCTGTTCTATTTATAGCTAGGATATTTTTGTAGAAGAAAACTGAGACTATACTTGGCCATTTCAATCTAATCAAGTTGAGAATTTAAGTCCCTGAATCTATTTACCGGTTGATAGGCTAGTTGGCTGCTAAGTAGGCATGGAGAAGTTTCTGTTTAGCTCTACTTTCATTTTTTTGGGAAGTGAAAAAGGTGACTCTGTGGCTGAGTAATCAGAGATGAACTATTCATAAAAGTGTCTGGTCGAATGCTTTCTTTGATTGCTGCTGCTGAATCAAATGTTGTTAGTCAAACCTTGGCCTCCAAACACAAACTCACTCCAAACTTGCTTCTCCAATACCACGTGTGGCAAATCTGTGATCCTGCCAAACCACCTGAAAAGAATTATTTTCCTTGCACACAAAAAATAATTGTCAGTTCTTTAAAATTCAGACTGTCGAGGTTTTAATCAATTAAAACCTTTTCCACACCTCGGTAGCATTCCCAAAGGTTAAATATGTTTCTGTTCTTGCATCTACAGGATAATTATGGGAAAGTGAGTGAGTTTCTTTCCTGAAAAGATATGGAAACCAAGTAGTTATTTGTGCCCTGCAAATCCTTTTGGGTCTAAAGAACCAGCAAGATAATAAATTGTTTTGCTAAAAACAGGAAGTTTGGCAAAGACGCAAAAGTACAGCTAAACTTTGGCCAGGAAACCCAAAACACTGTGTTCTTCTTTGAAAGTATTTCCAGCAAGAAAAAAGTGGAGTGCCTTGAATACATAGTTTAAGAAACAGTGAAGGCATCTGGCAACATGAACCGCTTGCCAAGCTTGTGGTTGTGCTGTGCTTGCTGATGGAAAGATGTGCCAGTTTTCAATGACTTATGTCATGCACAGCTGGAAACTCACGCATAAATAAGATCTCGAATGTTGTGAAGTCCAAAAAGATTCGAGAAAATACCCACCCCCCCCTTTTCTCTCCCTTCATCCAAACTGTAAAATATATTAAATAAAAGGCATTACTTGGAGTTTAGATGGGGAAAAGCCAACTTCAGATTTCTCAGGGAAACCTGTTTCAATTGAACGCAGGAGCGTTCAATCAGTTGAGACATTCTGGAAGTTGTTAGGTTTTTTTCTCCCTCCCCCCTCCGTCAAATTCTTCATACTCACTCTTGCCAGCTTTATTAATATGATTGTGATTATGTGGCATCTGTTTTGGACAGAGCTGATAGGACTGTAATTTCCACTTTAGTCCATCAGTCTGGAAAGACTTCAAAATGTGGGCCAGAAAAAATAAAGAAATTAACCCAAGACGTCTGGAAAGGAGGGTATTGTGCTTCTGTCTGTTCAAGCTGCAGGGAACCCTGGGACATCTTGATTGGAGGAGGATGTGTTAGAGAAATGGTGCTCTTTGGGCATGCAGGGCCTCTTCCAGCTGGCAATGGTGATGGGACTCCTTTTATTCTCCCTCTACACTGAGTGATTTGGCTTGCAGTTTTGAACTTAGGATTCAAGGAAAGGAACTTCCAATTTTAGTGCTTACCACTTATGTGGGGCTGGAAGCAATTGTCCAACTCCCTTAGTTTCTTATTTGAGGAGTGGGAGAAGCAAAGCAACCCATAAGTATCAGCAAATGGAGTCAGCACCTCCACCCAGGGACTTTAGGAACACCTGTACTGGGGATCCAGGAGCCAAGCAGAGAGATGGGCATTCTCTAGTCACTATTTTCTGTCTACTCTTTGTTGTTTGGTTTTACCTTTGATGTACCTCTTGATCTTAATTGCCAACTCTTTTCTCTTGGGGGGAATATTTAGCAGCTTGGTGTAGCCATGGAATTGGGATATGGACCTCTGGCCCTGGCCCTGTACCTGGTGACCAAGACAATTCTGTCTCTCTAAACCATGAGCTCTTCATCTGGTGATGACTCATTGTAATGGTACTTCAAAGACATGTGGTGAATATAAGCAAGGCACAAACTACAACTCTGGGTTGCAAGGCACTGATTCATATGTGATCAACAAATGTTGGCTGCTATTGGGATGGAGAGAGCCCACAAAGCAACTTCCTCTACCCAGGAGCCAGCCAGAAAAGCTTTTGGTTTTCTCAGCATGAATTTGTTCTTTTTAGGGACAAATGCTACCGGCTTTGCGACTGTCATATTAAAAAAAAATTAAAATATATGACCTTTATTTGCCAAT
Organism: Puma concolor; assembly: GCF_028749965.1. Classification (NCBI taxonomy): domain Eukaryota; kingdom Metazoa; phylum Chordata; class Mammalia; order Carnivora; family Felidae; genus Puma; species Puma concolor. Next base: position 57,289,849 of record NC_141669.1, read on the forward strand.
TAGAAAATGACTGGCTCTTTTAGAGATTTTCAAGGGAGAGTAGAAACAGATAGGAATACCCTTTAATTTACAACCCAGAAATAATGGTTCTTCACATGTTGACACAGTTCTTTTCAGTCTTTTTTCTATGATTTTGTTTTGAAATATTAAAGTGGCACATTATTATATACCCTAAGCATTTTATAATACATCTTGTAAACATTTTCCCATGTCATTAAATATTATTTTTGCAATGCCTAAAAATGTTATTTTAACATTTTATCCCATTGTATGGATATACTTATTGGAATTAAGGATTAAGGTTCCTCTCTTTTTTAAAACATCATGATGAATATCTTTGCATTTGTATTTCATTAGGATAGAATTATTGGAATAGGGGCACCTGGGTGGCTCAATCGGTTAAGCATCCGACTTCAGCTCAGGTCATTACCTCATAGTTCATGAGTTCAAGCCCCGCATCTGGTGAGCTGGAGCCCTGCTTTGGGCTCCACACTGAGAGTGCAGAGTCTGCATGGGATCCTCTCTCTCTCTCTCTCTCTCTCTCTCTCTCTCTCTCTCTCTCTCCCTCCCTCCCTCTCCCTCTTCGCCTCTCCCTGTCCCTCACTCACTTGCACTCTCTCTCTAAAAAAAACAACAATTATTGGATAAAAAAAGTGTTTTTAAGAACTCTTGAGAAGTGATGGTTATGCTTTGAAATTATGAGGGATTTATTTTCTTTAAAAAGGATGGAGCGAGAGAGCTCTTACCACAACATGAAGAATGCTGGCTGAAGCCAACTGGGGTTGAAATGGCTTCTTGCACAACTGGTGGGCCAAAGCCTCCTGCCTCTTATGTGTATGTGTGCACATGTGCACACAAGTGTGGATGTATACATATGTACATACACTACATATACACACGTCTCTCTACATGATTTATCTATAAACATGTGTATGTGTATGTATATCTTAATGCATATATAGATCTATGTAGTGTATATATATATGTGTGCGTGTGTGTACTGGAAAGGAGAGAGGGGAAAACTCCGCTCTCTTCTACTCCCACCCCACTTACTCTGGATTGGTTTTGAGCTCCAGCAGGGAGAGAGTGAGGCTAGAAGATGGAGGAGTTGCCCTTAGGGCAGACTTAGCAATTCTATGGGCACAAGAAACACTGCCTGGAGGCCGAGGCAACAGAGCGGAGGAGAGCATCATTTTCTCCACCTCCGCACGGAACCTCCTACAGAACCACTTGCCCCTTAAGGACAGACAGCTTAGGCTGCCTTGGCAGGCAGCATCCCTGCCTAGACAGCTGCCTAGACACGACTATTTTCACAGTTAGTACTGGCAGTAGTGAAAACTGCAAAGCTTCCTCAGGTGGCTTCCTGAGTCCCTGAAAAGAAGGGAGCCTTCACAGGAGAAAGTGCACAGAACAGATGCCCGCTGTGATGCTCCCAGCAGCGGGGTCTCTGAGTTTGTAAGATGCTTCTGGGGGAGCGGGGGTCCCAGAAACAAAATCTGTTAGGGCATCTGCAGGGGCTGGACTTCCTGTTTGAGCATACAGGGGCTTCTGCCACTGAGCAGTAGGTTTAACTGCTCCTACGACCTTATTTGTGCCTACAGCATGGCCAAGCTGTGGGGTACTGGCTTTCATATAGGCAGTGCCTTAGTCAATGAGGTGAAGAAAATGGAGCAGGAGCTGAGAAAAGAGGGGAAATTGTGATTAAAGGGGAAAAAATGAAGCCACGCAAATCTAAAGTTTTAAGAAACTGGAACCTGGAGCCGGGAAGGGTTACTTGGAGTTACAGAATGTGCAGGCTGGAAACAACAGTAGAGGTCTTCTGTTTCCACCCCCTCACTTTACAGAGGAGGCATCTGTGAGTCCCAGGGAGTTGTCACCTTCTCCGGGTCACACAGGGAGTCCGGCTGAGCCACAGCGGAGGTCTGGCCCCCTGGCGCTTCACTCAGCGCTCCTTCCACCACCCCTGCTGCCTCCCTTGTCAGTGCCTTGATGCGTATGGGCCTGAGGGTGTGATTCCTGAGGGGGACAGTGCATACCAGTTGTTCCCCACCTTGGTCCGTTTGTGCTGCTATAGCAGGATGCCCACAGACAGCAGGGCTAAAATGACAGTTTACTGCTCACAGTGCCAGAGGCTGACAATGCGAGGTCAGGGTGTGTGTGGCTGAGTTCTGGTGAGAGCCCACTTTCAGGCTGCAGATGGCGGGCTCTTCTCTGTGTATCCTCACATGGCTGAGTGACACAGAGAAGAAACAAGCTCTATGGACTCTTCTTACAGGGTCACTAATCCCATTCGCGAGGGCTCCTTCCTTATGACTTCATTTAGCCCTGATCACTTCCCAAAACCACACCTCCAAATACTATCACCTTAGGGGACAGGGTTTTAACCTATGGAATTGGCAGGGAGGACACAAACATCCAGGTGACCACGTCTCTCACAGAAAGTACACAGGAATGGGCATCAGAGTCAGGTCAGTGCTCTCCTGCCTGACTTTATCACCCTCCAGAGCTTTCTCTCTGATGCCAAGGCTGCATGCCAGACCAGTTAGGATGTGTGAGGGTGAGACCCCAGCAGGGCATGGCGGGCAGAATTGAGGCCCCCTGTCGACAAGAGGGGCACGTCGCTGTGTCAGCAGCAGGTCCTGTGTCCCAGTTCGCACACAGCATCAGCAGCTGTGCAGTCTGCCACCGGCCTGTTTGCTGCACGGTGATTACCGTACCTGAAGTCACAGGGCTGGACGGCTGATTTCTCAAGTCCTTCTCAGTTCTAGAACCTGAGAGTCTGCACAAAAAGGAATACACACAGTGCCTGCATAACTTCAACTACGCACACTTTTTCTTTATCTTCTAATTCTCTTCTCTTCACCCCCTACCACCGAGATTCCCATGACCTCTTCCCCATTTCTCAAACACAAAGAAAATGTGAACGTGTTGGGTTGCCCTGAAATCATTGAAAAACCACACAGCTATTTGGTGTTTTGGTGATAAGGGAGGCATGGGCCTTCCTCGTGCTGTGCTGTGTGCTCCTTGCTCTGCTCCCCCTCCCGGAGCCCCCTCACACTCCCCACAACCTCACAAGACCTGGTCTTGGAAACACCAGCGTAATGCTTATGAAGTCACGCCCCATGAGGTTTCGTCTTGGAGAAGTGTTACGGCTGAAAGAACACAGTCCATGCAATCAGAAGTAATTTCAAAATAAATCAAGTCCTCTACTTGCACTTCTCAAATGCCCTGTGTGAACGGAAAACGGGCCCCAACACTTCTCACATTCTCCCTTCTTCTTCCCCCCATCTATTGCTCCCACAAGCTACAACTGCTTTATGAAGCACTCAGGCCCTTCCCTGACACCTCCCTTAAATTTCTGCGGTCCTTTTCTCCTGCTCAGTTTTACCCAAATCTCTACCTGGAAGCCCAAGTGTCCCCCACCTCAGAGGGCAGGACTGACTTCAGAGGGCTGAAGGAGGGAAACACTGTAAAGCCAGGGTGCTCAGAACCAATTTGAGGAAGCAAAGGGAAGAAAAAGGCAAGGAACACTGAGGGTCTAACTATTGTGATCCCTTTACACAGAAGCTGCTGGTGCTGCTCCTGGAGCTCTGAGCAGGTCACTGCGGGGGGTCATGGGTACCCTGGTGCTGAAGGGTACAAGGGGGGAGAGAAGTCACGTGGGCCTTGGCTGCTTGGAAGCAGAGAGCTGGCCTGGGTGACCTCTTGCAGCTCTTCTTTACTGAGGACGACTCATCCTCTCGCTTGTCACATACGGAAAGTCTATTTGGCAGTGTCTCACCTTGGGTTCTCTGAGTATCACTGTCTGCAGCACAGCTGGCTGTAAAACCTGAGTTCCATTAGGCACACTGACTACAGTTTTTTTTGGTGAAGATGTTAGAAACAGAGGCTGAGCGAACTCAGTTTAATGTCTCCTCAGAGTTTTCCTGAATGAGAGGAAGAGAGCTCTCTTTTTCTCTTGGTTTATTTATTGCCCAAATTTTCCTTTTTTCTTACTATAGCACTTGGGGTCAAGGCTGAGGGGCTCCAGAGAAAGCTCTATTTCCATGATTTAATTTTATGGACAGAAAGTTCCACTCCCCTCCTCTGTGAATGTTGAGGATATCCTGTAGCATGACATGGGGCTGGGCTCTGAAGATGGCTTGGAGCCCTCTTTGGAGTAACACAGGATGGCAGGAGTTGTGTGGTGAGTCATCAAATACATTTTATGTAAAGGGGAGCAAGCTGTTAAAAGGGTCTTGGAAATCTACTGAATTGAGAGGAGAGTTAATGTTAAAACATATTCTAAGAGTGTTAATTATTCTGATGCGGAAAAGGAGGAACTGAACCATTGGTCCTATTTCATCCACAGTATGTATGTCTGGACCAGTTTCATGTTGCCCAAGATTTATTTTCTCCCTGTCCCAATGACAGCAGCCTTGGCATCAGGGTAGGAATGCCAGAGCTTGGAAAGCCACTCAAGGAAGCCCAAAGCCAGTGGCCACAGGGACTTAGAGGAGCAGGGAAATTTTATCCTACAAAGACCTGCTCTCTATTAGGCAAATTTCTCAGTGAAATGGGGCTGGGGTGGGGGAGATGGGTTTTGGAGCCAGAATGACTTGGGCTCACATGATGCATTAACTTGTGACTCACATGAGTTTGGGTCTCTAAGTTTTTGCATCTGTACAAAATGCATATTAATAATTTCCACTACTTTATCCAGCCACTTAAGGATTAAATGAAAGAACATTTGTAATGTGTCTGGCATGGTGCCTGGCTCATAGTAGATGCACAATAAACACCATGTTTCTCTCCTTAGATACACATATATACACACCTGGAATAATACTTCAAGGGGGGTTTCTCAAACAGTTGCTTACTTTTGTTCTGAAGCACCAGTTCCTGGCAGGCAGAAATAATGAGTGTACAGAGCTGCATTCTTTCCAAAATGTGGGTGAATGCATAATTTCTAAGTAAATAAATTGATGTTGGGTGTCTTCATTGTAGAGAGCTAAAGAAGTAGAAAGCTCATGCCCTCACTGAGTATACAATAAAGCTGGGGAGACAAGATACCTATACTGTCAACATTCAGAGATGAGGAATAAAGACATCTGAGTCCTATCCCTGTCTAGTTTAGTTATTAAAGTCCCAAATATGCCATCAGCCACCCTAAGGCAGCTAGTTCCCACTCCCCTCTTGTGTGGGGACACGTGTAGCCTCTTTTTCCCCAGGTGACTCAGCTGCTGCTGGGAACACCACCGGTATACTTCTTCCCCCCGACACTCCACCCCACTGCTGCCTCAGACCCTGCTCTGGCTCCCCATCTGCTCTCTGTTTTGCCACAGCCAACCCCTGTGGAGGCCGTGGATTCCTCCCTGCCTAGGCTCCAGCTGCTCCACTAAGAGCTGTCATTTCTCCCTTGCTCAGAGTAGAAGATTCTACACGTAGTACCTGTTTCAACCATCTTAAGAAAGTAATGTTAGTGATTACCAGCTTAGACTTTGGAGTCAGAGCGAATGGGTTCAAATCCTACTTCCACCAACTCCCAACTATCACGTTGTGCAAATTAATAATTAAGCCTCGATTCCCATGCCTGGAAATTTGGGGCTAATAAATGTGAGGACTAAATGAGATAACATGCACTTAGCACAGCATATAGTAGGCTACCAGGAAATGTTTGCTCTTATCGGCTAACGGTTGCAGTTTTGGAGTGTTAGGTATGCGCCTGATTTACATTTTCTTTGTTGCATGCCCCTAGAGGCTCAGTGGCCAGTAGTCCTCTCTCACCTGGTCTTCCTTCCCAACTCTGTATTGCAGAATGGGGCATAAAATCTTCAATTCAGCTCAGCACTGGGAAAACTGCTTTCTTTCCAGGATCACTTCCTTTCTTCCCAGGCTTCCCACAGTTTCTAAATCCCTGAGCTAGTTTGAGGTTCGTAATCCTGACATCTAGGAAAGTACTCAAAGTACTCAGCATAATTTCTTCCAAACACAACCCCAGGTTTCTGATATAAAGGCCTATTTACTTAGGCTGAAGCTTCAGCCTGAGAGAGAGGGTGCAGGCTTCCCATATAACTAGAGGCTAAGGAGGTGCTCCCAAGGTAAGCAAGGTAAGCAAGGTAAGGAAGAAAACACCATCCTTGCACACCCCCTTGGCCTTGGTACAGCTCAGTGAGACTTCCCAGGAAGAAATTTATGCACTCATTTGGAGCCCTCATTTTTGCAACAGTTGCCTGTGGGTTACCTCCAGATCTCCTGGTCTGGAGGCCAGCAGGGATTGCAACTGCAGCCCCAATGAACTGTAAACATTTGCATAATGCTAAAAGCTGCTGAGGGTTTGGCTTCCAATCACCTTGAAAGTAGGTGCTAATGAGATTTTCCCTTTGTATCACTGACAGATCTTGGCACACTCTCAACAACAGGGGCATATCAATAATAAATCAGACAGTCTAGACAATCGCAAAGGTTTGAGAAATAATCAAGAGCTAGAATCATCATCTACACAAGGCCATTCTTCCAAGACAGAGAGAAGTATAGCTGGTTCATCTACTACATAGAAACCAACACAGAGAGTCAAGCAAAATGAAGAAACAGAGAAATATGTTCCAAACAAAAGAACAAGACAAACCTCAGAAAAAAGACCTTAATGATATGGAAATAAGTTATCTATCTGATTAAGAATTCAAAGTAATGGTAACAAAGATGCTCACTGAACTTGGGAGAATAGATGAGAACTTCAACAAACAGACAGAAAACATAAATACCAAACAGAAGTCACAGAGCTGAAGAATACAATAACTAAACTGAAAAATACACTAGAGGAGTTCAACAGCAGGCCAGATAAAGCAGAATAGATGAGAAAGCTGGAAAATAAAGCAATGCCATTCCCCCAGAGCAGAAAAAAAGAAAAAAAATGAGAATAACTTAAGCGACCTCTGGGGCAATATCAAGTAGAATAACATTCACATTATAGGGGTGTCAGAAGGAAAAGAGAGAGAAAAAGCAGAAATTTAAAAGAAATAATGGATGAAAATTTCCCTAACCTTGGGAAGGAAACAGACATCCAGATCTGAAAAAGGCCCAAATAAGATGAATCCAAAGGGAATCTCACCAAGAAACATAGTCATTAAAATGTCAAATTTAAAGATAAAGAAACAATCTGAAAAGCAGAAGGAGAAAAACAAATTGTTACATATAAGGGAAACCCCATAAGGCTATGAGCAGATTTCTCATTAGAAAATTTGCAAGCCAGAAGGGAGTGAACATTATATATGCAAAGCACTGAAAAGAAAAAAAAAAAAAAAAAAAAAAAAAAAAACCTCTAAAAAGGATACTTCACCTAGCAAGATCATCATTCAGATTTTAAGAAAAAATAGAGTTTTTCAGACAAGCAAAAGCTGAAAAAGTTCAGTATTAAAGAAGCCTTACAATAAATATTAAAGGATCTTCTTTAATCTGAAAATAAATGGTACTAATTAATAAGAAAAAATATGAAAGTAAAAATGTCACTGGAAAAAGTAAACACATGGTAAAAGTAGTGGTTTAGTCACTTATAAGAAAGTTAAAAGACAAAAGTAACAAAATTATCTAAAACAACAATAATTAGTTAAGGGATACATAAAATAAAAAGCTGTAAAAAGTAACATCAAAAACATAAAATGTATGCCAGGGTTGGGGTGGGGGAGTAAAAATGTAGAGTTGGGAATGCATTAGGTTAATTATCAACTTAAAATAGACTGTTATATACATAGGATGAAATATGTGAACCTCATAGTAACCACAAAGTAAAAACTTACTGAAATACACAAAAGAAAATGAGAAAGGAATCTAAACATAACACTAAATGACTAGAGAAAGTCATGAAATCACAATTAACGATTTAAAAAATGGCAATAAGTATATATCTATTGATAATTACTTTAAATGTAAATGGACTAAATTCTCCAATCAAAAGACACAGAGTGGCTGAATGGATAAAAAAACAAGACACATCTATATGCTGCCAATAAGACACTTATTTTAGAAGTACGGACTTGCACAGACTGTAAGTGAAGTAATGAAAAAAAGACTTCATGCAAGTGGAAATGAAAAGAAAGCTGGTGTAGCTATATTTATACATGATGAAATAGACTTTAAAACAAAGACTATTAAGAGACAAAGAGGGTACTACATAATGATAAAGGGGTTAATCCAGCAAGTGGATAATATTTCTAAATATATATGCATGCAATATAGGGGCATCAAAGTACATAAAGCAAATATTAACAGACCTAAAGAGAGAAATTGACAGCAATACAATAAGAGTAAGGGATTTTTAACACTCTACTTACATTCAATGAATAGATCATCTAGACAGAAAATCAATGAGGAAACATTGGTCTTAAATGACACATTAATAGATATATATATATAGAACATTCTATCCAAAAGCAAAATACACATCCTTCCCAAGTGTGCATGGAACATTCTCCAAGATAGATCACATATTGGCCACAGAACAAGTCTCAATAAATTTAAAAACGTGAAATCATTTAAAGCATCTTTTCTGACCACAATGATATAAAACTAGAAATCAAATGTAGGAAGAAGAAAACTGGAAAAACTACAAATACATGCAGATTAAACAACTTGTTACTGAATAATTTCTGGGTCATAGAAAAAATCTTAGAAGAAATAAATAATACTTAGAGACAAATGAAAACAGAAATAATACATACCAAAATCTATAGTATGCAACAAAAGTAGTTCTAAAAGAGAATTTCATGAAATGCAAGTGTAGCTCAAGAAACAAGAGAAATCTCAAATAAGCACTTTACATCTAAAGGACCTAGAAAAAAAAGAGCAAGCAAAGCCTAAAGTTAGTAGAAGGAAGGAAATAATAAAGATCAGAGCAGAAATCAGTGAAATAGAGACTAAAAAGACAATAGAAAAGGTCAATGAAACTAAGATCTGTTCTTTGAAAAGATAAGCAAAACTGACAAACCTTAAGCGAGACTCACCAAGAAAAAAAGAGAGAGGGCTCAAATAACTAAAATCAGAAATGAAAGAAGTTACAACTGATACCACAGAAATACAAAGAATCATAAAAGACTACTATGAACAATTAATTATATACCAACAAATTGAACAACCTAGAAAAAATGGATAAATTCCTAGAAATTCACAATCTTCTAATACTTAATATGAAGAAACAGAAAATCTAAATAGACTGATTACTAATAAGGGGATTGAATCAGTAACCCAAAACTTTCCAACAAAGAAAAGCCCAGGACCAGATGGCTTCACTGGTGAATTCTATCAAACATTCAAAGATTTAAAACCTATCCTTTCCAAACATTTTCAAAAAACTGAAGAGTAGGAAAAGCTTCCAAACTCATTTTATGAAGCCAGCATTACTCTGATATCAAAAACCAGTCAAGGACACCAAAAGTTACAGGCCAATATCCCCAATGAATATAAATGCAAAAATCCTCAATAAAATATTAGCAAACTGAACTTAACAATACAATAAAAGGATCATACACCACGATCAAGTGAGACTTATTCCAGGGATGCAAGAGTGGTTCAACATTTGCAAATCAATCAATGTGATACACTACATTAACAAAATGAAAGGCAAAAAATCATATATTCATCTCAATAGGAGCAGAAAAAGCATTTGACAAAATTCAAAATCCATTTATGATAAAAACTGTCAACATAGTGGTTATAGAAGAATGCACCTCAACATAATAAAGACCGTAAATGACAAACCCCCAGCTGATTCATATACAACAGTGAAAAGCTGAAAGCTTTTGCTCAAGATCAGGAATGAGACAAGAATGACCACTTTCACCACTTTTTAAAAATATAGTACTGAAATCCTAGCCACAGCAATTAGACAGGAAAAGAAATAGAAAGCATCAAATTGGAAAGAAAAAATTAAAACTGTCACTGTTTGTAAAAGACATGTTACTAGATATAGAAAATCCTGAAGACTCCACAAAAAAACTGTTAGAACTAATAAACAGATTCAGTAAGTTGCAGGATACAAAACTAATATGCAAAAATCTGATGCATTTCTATATACTAATAACGAACTATCAGGAAGAGAAATCAAGAAAATAAAATCCCATTTACAATTGCATGAAAAAGAATAAAATACCTAGAAACAATTTTATTCAAGGAGGTAAAAAACCAGTACACTGAAAACTGTAAGACACTGATGAAAGAAGCTATAAAATAGAAAGATATTTCATGCTCATAGCATGAATGGAAAGATATCTCATGTTCATAAATGGAAAGATATTTCATGCTCATAGCTTGGAAAAATTAATAGTTAAAATGCCCATACTACCCATATCTACAGATTTGATGCAATCCCTATTAAAATTCCAATGGCATTTTACATAGAACTAGAACAAATAATTTTAACTTCATATAAAACCACAAAAGACTGTGAATGGCCAAAACAATCTTGAAGAAGAACAAAGCTGGAAGCATACTTCCTGATTTCAAACAGTATCATAAAGCTATAGTAATCAAAACAGAATGATATAGGCATACAAACAGATACACAGATCAACGGAAAAGATTGGAGAGTCCATAAATAAACCCACACAAATATAGTCAACTAATTTATACCAAAGGAGGCAAGAATATACAATGGGGAAAGGACAGTCTCACGAACAGACAGTGTTGGGAGAACTGGATAGCTCCATGCAAAAGAATGAAACTGGACACTATCTCACACCATATACAATAATTAACTCAAAATGGATTAAAGAGTTGAACATAAGACCTGAAACCATAAAACTCCTAGAAGAAAACATAGGCAAAAAAAGCTCCTTGACGTGAGTCTTAGCAATCTTTTCTTGAATATGACTCCAAAATAGGGAAACAAAGCAAAAATAAACAAGTGGGACTACATCAAACTAAAAAGCTTCTGTACAGTGAAGGAAACTGTCAACAAAATGAAAAGGCAACCTATGAAATGGAAGATATTTGCAAGATATTTGCAAATCCTATATCTGATAAGGGACTAATCTCCAAAATATATAAAGAGACAGAATAATAAAACAATCTAATTAAAAAATGGGCGGAGTATCTTAATAGACATTTTTCCAAAGAAGACCTACAGATACGCAACAGGCACATGAAAAGATGTTCAGCATCACTAATCATCAGGGAAATGCAAATCAAAATCACAATGAAGCACCACCTTATATCTGTCAGAATAGCTATTATCAAAAAGACAAGAAATATTAAGTGTTGGCAAGGATGTGGAGAAAAGGGAACTCTTGGACACTGTTGGTGGGAACATAAACTGGTAAGGTCACTATGAAAAACAGTATAAAGGTTCCCCCCAAAATTAAAAATAAAGCTACTATATGATCCAGCAACTCCACTGCTCGGTATCCACCTGAAGAAAACAAAAATACTAATTTGAAAAGATATATGCACCCTTATGTTTACTGTGGCATTATTTACAAAATCCAAGATATGGAAACAACCTAACTGTCCATCAATGGATGAATGGATAAAGATGTGGTATATATACACAATGGGATATCATTCAGCCATAAAAAAGAATGAAATCTTGCCATTTGCAACACCATGGATGGGCCTTGAGGGTATCATGGTGAATGAAATAAGTTAGAGTAGACAAATACCACATGATTTCACTTATCTGTAGAGTCTAAAAACCAAAACAAACAGAACAAGAGAAAACCTAGACTTATAGATACAGGGAAAAGATTGGTCATTACCAGAGGGGAGGGGAGTAAGGGGAGGGTGAAAAGGGTGAAGGGGCTTTAGAAGTACAAACTTCCAGTAAAGTAGGTCATAGGGATGTAATGCACAGCATGGAGAATATAGTCAATAATATTGTATTAACTTTGCACAGTGACAGATGGTAACTAGATTTATTGTGGTGACTGTTTTGCAATGCATGCAAATAGTGAATCATGCTGCACACCTGAAATTAATATATGATATGTCAATTACACCTCAATAATAAAAAAAGAATAATGCAAATGATAAATGCTCTTAGAGTTCAGAAAAAGAGCTTTGACTCTATGTAAAGTAGATGCCAATTTATAACAATTTAGGGTTTGAGCTTCATCAGCCATGGCCTGAGAGGACTGTAAGTTAGGGTTGAGATTTTCCAAACACAAAACGGAGGTACCTGGGAAGGGTCATTCTGACTAGAGAAATCTTCAAACACTGGCTGTAAGGCAGCTTTTGACACTGAACTCCAGATAGGGAGGAATAAGGGACAGGGGTAAGAAGAGTTTGGTAATTCCATGGCGAGCTAGAAATGTCAAAGAAAAGGCAAGAGTGCCCTGGGCAAAGTGAACAAAAGTAGAGTAGATGAAATGGAAAGCAGAGGGGTGAGAGGACAGAAGGAAAGAGGAAAGAAACCTAAAAGACCAAAGCAGCTGTTTAATACAAGGAAGAAAGTTGAATATAAGACTGAAAAAGAAAACTTGCTCAAGTCTCTTAGATTAAGCAACTTCAATCAGTTGCAAAGCACAATGAGCATCTTGAAATCATCTTGTTTCAAGTGTGTGATGCTTAGAAGTAGATTTTAACATTAAACAAGAGCACATAGGTGAGACATTGTGGGACCTGGAAATGAGGTCACAGGCGTCCAACCTAGATCCTTGCTCTGGATACTCAGACTTTAATTTGATCAAAATGAAAGTTTGCTTGATTCTCCACGATGATCTCATTCTTGACTCACAATGGTGCTTTTTGGAATGACTTCTATAGCTTTCCTTGTGCCATGTTATAAGATAGGACTTATTTGCTTAAGGAAAGTGATTTAAAAATATATCATTGATCTTGAGAAATCTTTTAAAGTCTATGACATTTCTTGGCTCAGCAAGGTCAACTTTTGTTCCAAAGTTTCTAAAGAAAAACTCTTATCTCTAAAGGGCTGATTGATTTATTTTTAAATAGTAACATTATTCTTTCTTGAACCCTGTAAGCCATCTTTGTTTTAAATTTAGTTCTCTAAGGTCGCCAAACTCACTGGACCCATATGAAAAAACATCCATCTCTCTTCTAGAACTCCTTTTGATGACCTTAAACCACCAGGTGCTCCAGTGGTTCTGATACTGAGGAATGTAGAACTGCCCCAGGTGTAATCAGGAACTTGCTTGGGGCCCAGTATAGTAAACTGTACCTTTTGTATTTTTCCAGGCAAGAAGAAGTTAAGTGACTACCTTAAGACTCAGCCTAGTATCTGGCCTGTGGTATAATTTTAAACCTAGTGTATAAATATTGAACATAATCAACTAAGAAATCATTAAACTACTTGCTAAAGTGACAGAAGATTAGGAATCCAAGGACAATGATGTTAAGAAATGAATTTAATATTCAGAGTCTGATTTCCTTCAGTGTTCCTGGGCCTTCGCTTGTACAGGCCTTCCATGGCTCTTCTGCATGCCCCCCTCGTTCTTCCCTATCCACTGGCAGGCTATCTCAAAAGGAGGGGACTCTTCCCAGAGTCTTGTACTACACTGGTTGAATGAGAGACCAAAGTTCATGATTTTGATTTACTGAGTTCACATCCATAGTTCTCCCTGCCTAGAAGAGAGAAACTAGCAGTACTTACTGTTCATAAGATTTTGGATGTGTCATTGAACCCCTCTGGGGACTACGTTGTTTTTTTCTGTGAAATGGGTGGCTGGGAGAATTTGATGGCATCACGTATGAAAGTCTTTAAATGTTTATATATCAAGGGGTCAGTGTCAGGCCTGCCCCTAAATTGTGTGCAGTCTGAGGCAAGAGTATGAATAGAGACTCACATACCACATGTCTACATCTTTAAAAGTTATGAAAACTGTTAAGTAAAAAGTTCAATCTTGCTGCCTTCATAAAGCCCCCAAAAGCCTGGTTTAAATTTAGATTCTGGACTCCTTGGAGCTTTATGCTGGAGGGTGATCCCATCTCACACCTCTCCCCTTTTCTTTCCATCCTACCTCTGTCCTACCACAAACAACCTTATGTGGACATCTTACTTCACTGGTTCCAGTTCTCTCAACACCCTCTCCAAACAGGTGCTTCTTGGCTAACCTCATGGCCCAGAAGCGTGCCGGGAAGCAGAAGTGGGAACTGAGTCCTTCTGTTTATGATGCTCATGGGAAACCACGGGGCCTTTTCTCTTTTCATCTCATCTCTTCTTTTCTCTACTCTACTCTTCTTTGACAGTGAGCTCAATTTTTAATGGCCAAAGTACAAGAGCCATTGGTCTGAGTTCTAAGAAGTCAACTTGCTGAGACCATTACACTTATAGCATTTTTTCTACCAGAGAATATACCAAAAATGTTTAATGGTTGAAGAATGAATTTTGTATTTGTGATTTTGTCTTTTTATACTTGTGGAATTCCAAAACCAAGTTCACATTCTCTGGCCTTTCCTTCTTTTTCAAGTTTTTGTTTCTCTTTTAAACAAGCTGCCGTTGAGTAATACAATTGAGACCTGTTATAGTCTCAATGCAAAATACTATCCACTGATGTGTGCATAATAGTACTATTGTTATCAGTTATTACATTTAGTTAATAAAGTGCCCTGAGAATACATACAAAGTTTTTGGGATGCAATTTTAAATTTATCTGGAGACTTTTTTCTTTATTAAATATGTAATTGGCTTCTTCTCCTTAATGTGATGGTTTAAGATCCAAAAGATACAAGGACATTAATGTAGGAAAGTAATGATCTGACTCAATTGAACCTTTGACTATTACACAGAGAAATATCACCACATTTAGCAAGAGTTGGAAGACTGGTTTTAACTGCAGGTCACAACTTAAAAAATAAAAGATTATTTGGAATTGCTGCCTTCAGATAGTTTCCCTTAGTAATATCAGTCCCTTGCCTGCTTATGTGGTATTTGGACGCTTACTACAAAAATAAGACATAACTTGAAATAGCACAAGCCATAATTTGAGCTGATCTCCTTTAGACCCTATGGGATCAGAGACCCAGCTAACATCTGTTTTACACTTGTTAATAACGGAAAGGGTGAAAATTTAATAGATTTCTAGGACGCAAGAAAACAGAGTTCAGGGGGCTCTGAGTTTGAGGTCCAAGGGAACAAAAGGATACCCCAAATCATCTGCACTCCAAAGGCTGCAAGAAAAGGAAATGATTGTCCCATCTGTGCGAGAATTCTGGTCCAGGTCTGGTGAAATTCAGTGATTGATGTACACCGAGAGCAGAGATATTTGTCCTTTACCAAAGTCCATGGCTGTTGGTTGCATCAGGGCCTGGAAAAGCTCCAGAGGCAGGATGGTCTCTGGCACCGATCCACCACCTCACTCCCTCCTCCCCCACAACCTAGGGTTTTTGGATTGAATGTCCAAAGAACCGTTGTCGTATTGGCCTGAAGTTTCCAGTTCCACAAATCTGATCTCTCCCCAAGGCTTACCTTGATGCTGATTCCAAGTCTAACGTACAGGGCTGACGATGATGTAAGAGACAAACGCATGAAAAGTGAACTTGGATCCTTTTGGGTCTGTGGCAGAGCTGAGGGCAAGGCTTTGCTTTAGAGGTCTGAGGGGCTGAGTGGATGGTGAGGGGAGAAGTCAAACTAAGTATATGCCAGATTCTCTAAGGTGTGTTCCTGCAAACTTGAATGCACGTGCTGCTGCAAGGAGCAGTGTAGGTATCTTGTTCAAATCCGTGTCTAATGCAAAACGTGGTTTCCCCAAATGCAAACTATGGGATAATATCCTTAGGTACTCTTGTGAACCTTTGAGGGACAGTGGTAAAAAAGAAACCAGCTTGCAAACTCTTACTATACATGAAATATTGCAATACTGAATTTCAAAGAATTATAACTTAACTCGTGTAAATGAGGGGAATAAAAGTCATGGTATTGCACTTAAAATGCAACTAGTTTTTACACTACCCTTTTAAAATGCATGATTATTATGGAAATAATTAATAAAGAAGACTTTTTTATGCACTTTATCATGCTCATTGAATCTTTGCCTTGATGCTACTCTAGCCCAGTGATGCCCAGACTTTGACTTTCACAGACTGGTAGTATTAAATATGAGTAACAACAACAATAAGTATGACAGGTATAATAGTAAAAGGGGACTGACATAAAATATGGAACTTTAAAACTCTTCATTTGTTTTTTTAATTGCATGAGCCATAGCTGAACATGTTCTCCTAATTACAAAATGTCAAACAATATTGATAAAGCAAAAGTCTCTGGTGATCTCCATCTAATCTCAGTGTCTTCCAAAGAGGAAACCACTGTTATCAGTTTGCTATACCTCCTTCCAGAATTTTCTCTCCACATTCACATACATATGTAAGTCCATATAGAAGAATATACTTTGCATGGTTTATTGATATAGATGGCATCAAACAGTACCTTTATTCTACATTTATTCAGGTTCTTTCTTTTCTTAACCTTGGGTGATTTTTCCCTATCACTACAGCTCTATTCACTCTTTTTAAACTGGTGTACCTAATTTCATAATGTGACTCTACTCCATTTGATTATCTGTGCTTTTTTTACCCATGTATGTGCAGGGTAAGGAGTACCTCCACATATGTACAGAGATAGGTATACAGTTGCCCTTTTTTCCAAGTAAGGGTTTTAATAAAAGGCAAATTTCCATTTGCTCTCCCTATTATTTCCTAAAACATAAAAGGGCAATCACATACTTTATGAGACAAAATTACAGGAAGAATAAAGAGGATCTTCTCTAAGAAAGAATAAATGGAAACTTCACCATGTTTTTTCACTGCAGGTCACTGAAAGTGTCATCAGAGATGAGCCCTGTGCCAGAATCTTATTTGGAGGACCACTGCTCAAGTCTCAACTCAAAAACAAATGGGCTCTTCTCCCACCAAGTAACTCTTCCAAAGAAAACAACAAAGATGATAGCTGTGAAGGCCAGGTCATGATGGCTGATGTCCCTTGTCCACTGAGCTTCTCACTGCCCTCACCCCCTAGCTCCCTTAGTAGGCACCAAAGGGGACTGAAGTAGCCATGGGCCAATCGTTCCTATGCCCAGGAGCACTGGCTCACACCAATGAGCTTTTGGCCCTTTCTTACTCTCAACAACTGCTGTTCTCTAGTGTGGTGCTACTTCCTAAATTATGCTTGGTGTCCCCAGGAATATGGCAGATGAACTGATGAGGTGACAAACAGATAAACCTTCTTCATTGTATATGATACATATTCAACATAATATGTAACATACAATATTCAATATATAAGAATGTCTTTAATACACAGTAACTAAACATTAGTTTAATGTTCATTACCAGGAGCGTCTGGGTGGCTCAGTCGGTTAAGCGTCCGACTTCGGCTCAGGTCATGATCTCGTGGTTCGTGGGTTTGAGCCCCGCATCGGTCTCTGTGCTGACAGCTCAGAGCCTGGAACCTGCTTTGGCTTCTGTGTCTCCCTCTCTCTCTGCCCTTTTCCCGCTCATACTCTGTCTCTCTCTCTCTCTCAAAAATAAACAAACATTAAAAAAAATATTCATTACCAAAAACCCCCGAAGATACTTAATAGCTAATGCAAGAGACGTGAGTTGATTGAAAGAAAAATATTTGAAAGTAACCTGCATGTACTCACAGAAAAATCACCAGGGTTAAAGTAAAGCAAGTACTCTCTATTTTACTCTAATTTACTCAGCTTTTTGGATTCCCAGTCTTCTCATCTTTCAAAGGGGCTCAGTAATACCTCCTCACTACACTGTAACAAAGGTTATATAACATAAACCTGAGAAAGTGCCTGGCACACACAGGGTGTGAGTACAGTGTAGGTTTGTCTCCCGCTTTTCCAATTTCTTCTCTTCATCCCCCAGGATTCCCTTTTCCAGATCCTAATCCAGAGTCCCATTCTGACAAAGTTTGGAAATTTTGTTAATCAGAGTCAAACTAAAGGTGTTACTGTCAATAATTGTATCTGTACTCAAATGTGCAAGTTCTGAAAACTAACAAATCCTCCACACACAAATAAATGAATCTCTCAGTGATGCAATTTCGGGCCCAGACATGAAATTCTTAAGGAAGGAGTGATTCCTAGAGATAGAAAAAGAACACCATGCAGATTGTTTGTTAGGCCTGAATGCAGTGCAGAATTCCTGTCTGCCATACTCCAATGTAGAGCTGTCACTTCCTCTGGGCCAAGGCATTTACTTTCTGGTATACAAGGCCAAGATAAAAATCTAGTAAGATCTGAAAAGAAATGCTGTTTGTTGGGGAAAAAATAAAACTGGCTGTAGCTACTCATCTAGGAATAATCTAGGGGAACTGAAAATTCCTGGTTCAGTTTTGAGACTGGGTTTTATTTTCCAGTGGACTAGAATGTAAAAAAAGCCCAGTTTGCAGGAATCTCCCATAGGCCTCCCCGAGATCCTTTGTGAAAATGTAAGTTATACTTATTTTCACCCAGAGTGAGAGTGTCGTGTATTGTCTGGAAACAATTAGAGGTATTTTTCCATCTTGATCTGACAACCTCAGACATACAGGCAATTGTGGGGCGGGGGGCGTTCGAAGTCTAAGTTCTACTGTTAACTATTTAAACAGTTAAAGTATGAAAAAGAATTAAATCGAATATGCTTGGAGCTCCAAAGGGTGGATACTGATGGAACAGGGAGACTCAGGGAAGTTTAAAAGTCACCGAGGAGAAAAATCTTAGAGCTTGGAAAATATTTGGTGCCTGCTAATGACTTTCCAAGACCCTTCAGGAAAATAGTGTGACAATGAAAGACCCTTCAGGGGAATGCCAAACTGCCATTGGAGGTGGCCTGGAGACCTGGGTGACTGCCATGAGCCCAGCATCACCCTGGTTTAAGGTATGGCACTAGCACTGTGGCCCCTGACGGGCTGGACATGGGGATTCCAGGGAGATGGGCTGCAGAATGAAAGGTCCTTTTATCAAGATGTACCAGTCTCCTGGATATTGTTTTGGATTATTAAAAAGAGAAATTCTGCTGGCTTATCTATTAGTTTGTTTTGAAAGAAGGCTGGCATGGAAAGAGAGGTCAGAGAAGGGTCAGGGCAGACTGAGAAGGCACTTGGGGTAAGTGAGCCAGTGAGAACCAGAGATATGCAAAACCTGAGACAAATTCATGTGGCAAGTTTCGTGAAAAACCTTTTAAACTTTGTTTTAAAACTGAAGTTAGAGGCAAATGTAACACCTCTCTCCTGTTTGTCAGCGAAGTCCAAATTGCCAAGTGCCATAAAGGACAATTGTGTCAACAGCACCAGCCTTTGCATTTGCCAAATGGTGGTCTGCAAAAAGGCCTCACATTTGTGCAGGGACCTAACACTTGGCAGTGTGTTTTCACAGCTATGGTTTAGTGGATCCTTATGGTAAACTTGCAGGGAAAGCAGGAAGGCAATGCCATTTCGAAGATGGGAAAACAGGGCCTTGGAGAAGAGGAAGATCTCATACAGTATCACAGAGCTGGTACGTGGTGGGGTGAGGATTCACACCTGGTCCACCCACCACACTCAGTCCCTGTCCGCACACCATGTGTGGCTGCTGGGCTGCCCTCCAAAAAAGAGTGTGGGCTACTCAGTGAGCTAATGGGGTGGGAAGGTGACACTGTGACTAACATCCTGCCATCAGGACACAGCTGTCCATTTCTTTTCCTGCCTTCCTTCCCCTGCAGCCTCCAAATGGAAATGAGCAAGAGGGACATGCCTTCAGCCCAGAAGCAGAGGCAGAATCAAAAAGCTATGGTGTGAGATACTTGGGGTCCTAAGGCTCACACTGGGTGAGGCAGTTTCAATAGAGCTTCGGAATAAACTTTCTAAAATATAAAATTAAACAGAAAATCTCTGCCTGAAGATCCATCAGTAGATTGGGTCAAGAGTGAGAAGGCATCCCACTTTTCTCCACAGAGCGTCACTTCGGACTATAAGAGTTCTTAAGCATATAGCCT
Organism: Puma concolor; assembly: GCF_028749965.1. NCBI lineage: Eukaryota > Metazoa > Chordata > Mammalia > Carnivora > Felidae > Puma > Puma concolor. The sequence continues at coordinate 57,309,739 of NC_141669.1, forward strand.
CTTCTTTAAAAAATACCATTTTCCCCCCAAGGATAGAATGTTTTTCCTTTCTCAATAAGAAGCAAAGTAGCATTAAAGACTAGAAATATTAGTAACATTGATTCTGTGCTGAAGAAAGCTGGTCAGTCTTTTCTGAGAAGTTGAACTTATGTTTAGTCACAGAGTCTCAATTTTGATCAGAGATGAAGCCTACATTCAACAATATTTGTGCACAGGATTCTTGGGTCAGGTTGACAATACCAACAGTGCCTGTGCAGAACCCCATGGACAGGCAGGCAATCGGAAGCACAGAAGGCTTCCAGCAAGAGAAAAGCAGGATGCCCAAGACCAGGTACCAAAGCTCATGTGACTAGCCGGAACTTCAGGTCCCTGATCCTGCATTTCTTTATCCTCATTTTCCATAAAACTTAAATTAATGTCCAAGTTGAATTAATGTCTAAGACATTTCCTCATTTCGACACATTTGGAGGAGATAAGAAACTGGCCCACAGGGAAAAAAGTAAGAGCTGAAAATCTGACAACAAAAGTGGCATAGAACGCACAAGACACAGATGGAAGAACCACAGATATTCATCATTTCTGGGGCCATCTGTCTAGGGGCAAAGAATACCTCGAAAGGCTTTAAAGTCAACACTATCCTACTGCCTGTACAATATTTGAATTTTCAAAGCTGGAGTCAAATTAGATTCGGTGCACACCACTTGAGAAAACAGGAAATGTATTGTGTTATTAAAAACTTATTTTTATACAAATGATAATAAATCTGTCAGGCTCTATTGTTTTTTTAAATTGAGGTGAAAAACACATAACATAAAATTTACCAGCTTAACCATTTCTAAGTGTAAAGTTTAGTAGTGTTCAATATATTCACATTGGCTGAAACAGATCTCCAGAACTTTTTCATCTTGCAAAACTGAAACTCTATATCCATTAAACCACTCCCCTTCCTTGCTCTCCCCAACCCCTGGCAGCCCCCATTCTACTTTCTGCCTCTATGAATTTGAGTACTCTAGATACTTCATAGAATGGAATCCTACAGTATCTTTTTATGACTAGCAATTGCACTTAGCAGAATGTCCTCAAAATTCATCCATGTTGTAGTACATGACAGTATTTCCTTCCTTTCTAAGGTTGAATAATATTCTGTGGTACCTATAGACCACATTGGGTTTATTCATTCATCTGTTGATGGACACTTGGCTTGCTTCCACCTCTTGGCTATTGGGAACAGAGCTGCTATGAACTTGGGTATGCAAATATCTCTTTGAGACCCTGCCTTTGAGACCCTACTTTTAATTGTTTTTTTAAAGAGGTAATTCCTCTGCTATTCAGAAAACAAGTCCTCAAAAGTAACTTGAAAATGAGTCCTTTTAAAACTATTTACAGAGAGCTGAGGTTTCTGCACAATAAAAACTTTTGCGCAATACCCCAATAGTTGAGTTAGTGATATAACAGGACTGGCGAATATTCATCTCTGTCCCTGAACTACGATCTTATTCTCAGCCATGGCTGACCCATTTTCTCTCCATCCAAAAGCTTCCGGTGTGAGTGCTTCATTCTTTCCTTTCCATGTGCCTCTACTTCCACCCCATGACCTTTTTTTCCCTAAACAGATAAAAGTCTTGACCTATCCGGGGCCCACCTCCATCTTTACCTGGAGGGGACCACCACCTGCCTCACCTCATTGGTTATCATTATTATGTCATCCAGATCAATCACTGGGCACTCGCACTGTTGTAACTGTCGCTTTGATCATTCGTTACACTTTGTTAGTCCTCATCAGATCCAGGCCCCACTAATCGGAAACAGCGGCCTTCCAAAAGCAAGGCAACCTGGTGACCAGGGGCAATTACCACATTGTTTGGTTTTTAAATTAGTCCCTTCTTGGTGCTCTGATCACCATCAGGAGGCTGGTGATTCAGAAACCCAGGGGGTGCCTGCTGCTCATGCCTCCCGCAGCCAGCCTGGATTCACATACACCCTGACAGGAGTCCCAAGCTGAGGGTGACCCCCGTGAGCCTGAGAAACACAGTCTGTGATTTCAGGCTTAGCCTCCTCATAAAAGTCCTTGCTGGGAATTTCCATCCATGGGCATATACACATAAGACAATTCCCACTGTAGCATACTTTCTCTGTGAGAAACTTTGGGATCTTATCATGAGGACCGTGCCATACCACAGCAGAGTCCCATGGCTCAAGAGACACCTGTTTTCTTCTGCCCTACACCTGGGAGGGTGCTGGGATTGGGGGTGAATGGAAGTGGACATCTCCCAGATTTCCACATGAGTAGGAGCTGCAGCTTCTCGCTCAAATGCCAGGAAGCCAGCCTTGGAGGAAGGCTTGAGGAGATCATTTGGCAAGAGAGTAAAGGTAAATTATGCCATCTTCCAGAACATCATTTTCCTCAGACTTCAGGAATTTATATAGTACTTCCATGATTTTTTCAAGATTGCCATGCACAACCTTATCTTTTATTTTAAAGGAATTATTTACAAGAAAACTATATCATACTTTGAGTGGAAAGCAAGTATTTCTTGTCTTTCTTTCAGCAATGTCTAAAAATGTCACTTATTCCCATCCCAACCAGCACCCTGCCCCTAGAGGCTAGCTTACAGGTGAATTCCCCTCATCCCATTGTAGTTTCTGTCATGACTTGGAATGGCACAGCTTGGTGGCCCCTGAACAGCATGAACTGGATTTAGCAGACTACTATTGCTAATGAGCCATGGTAGCTTATTCCTATTAAGGATTTTTATGACATAGGCATAGTAGGGCCTCGTCTTGGAGGAATGACTTTGATGGTTCAATGGCAGGCTGTGTAGAATAGGATGGAAGCTTTTTGAGCAGAGCACTTTCTTAGCTGCCTTTGGAGCTAAGATATCGGGTGGATTCTCATCTTCTTGTGTTTGATTGGGTGCCCACTAGAGAGATGTCCATTCTTTTCATCCACTCTCTATATACTCCACCTACTTTCTTCTGGGATATGCATCAACTCTAATGGGTTTTTTTTGGCCAGAAGAGTGGCATTCTTCTGAAACAAAGCTTTTTCTCCCAAAATGTCTACTTGGGGACCTTCAAACTCTGTCCAAGCACATCCCAAGTTTTTTGTCTTAGATTTCACATGGTGCAAATGTGGCCAGGATAAGAGAGTCTTAAGCTACTTTTGATGACCTCCTGGATGGAGGGATTTAAATTCCTAAGAGCAAATTTCATAGGAAGTACGTAAGAATAAAGGCATATAGCTCCTGCTTTTCCTCTTCCATCTCAGAAGCTGCAGTTAGCAGGAGAGATATAGCTCAAGCATGCCTTTTGATTTAAGGTAAAAAGGAGATATTTTGTTTTTCAGTAAGGCAGAATATATCTTAATGTAGTAATTGAATTTAGTTCTATTTAGTCTAGTTTGATGGGGGTAGATCTAGAGTTGGGAGGGAAGAATTGACATTGTTTAATACTTAACAGATGGACAGAAAACAAAAAGTTTAGGAGATAAGAATGTCAGAAGGTTACCAGCTGCTGTGGGTATATGGTAAAATGAATTTATTTGAAAGGCTAGCTTATGTCTCTTAATACATGACTCTCTTTCCATTATATTTTAGATTTACATATTATTCAAAGTGAGAGCTTTCTTTTTGGGTAAATCTTGAATAGACTTCTGTGTTCCAAAAAGTTATCTCTGTGTTTCATGTGAACTGTACCTTATTCTGCAAGATGATGCTTCTGGTCTTGAGTGGTGGAGAATTTGGAGTAGTGATTTGTTAGCATGTGAACTCTATGAAGCAACAATCATTGCTTTCTATTCTCAAATTTGTATGTCTGGAGATCACTAAACAATTACAGGAAGGTAAGTAAACTTCTGGACATGTGCCCTAATTTTCATGTCATGATACACGAAATTCTACTTCTAAGAGAGCTCAGTAGGAAAGGGCCACCCTATACTCTGGTAAGGATAAATTTGCCATTGAAAATGGAGGGAATTATTCCACTGAAAGCTTGCTAATAGAAGCCTCTTGGCACCAACTCCTCCTGTACTGTGTCTTGTATCTAATATGGAATCAGTCAAAATGGCTGCAGGCACTGAGGGATGATGTGAGCCTGACAGGAGGAGTTTAGCATTTGGAACCTTCACAGAGTCTGAGGCAGTGACTTCCTCAGGGATGTTGGTCAATGCTTAACCCATGGATTCAGTCTCCCCAGTTTCCTGGTGGAGATTCAGTTGCTTAACTATTTAGCAGAGGTTCTTTAAAAAGCAGCGAATTACTCATTGCCTGGAAAGTGGTTTGAAGACACACTAAGTACCACTGTGGTTAAATTGAGGAAGGCTACTTTTATGCACACTTTCTGTAAAAACCATTAGATAATTCTTTGGGTCAAAAGGACAATGCATTAGGATAAATAAGTATGAAATAAGAGAAGTCATCGAATAGAAAGTGGAACACTTGACAGGAACTCCACGTGTGGTAGGATGGATTGGTTCTAGGGTTACATGGGATTGCCAAAGGAAAATAGATTTGTGAGGCGGGCAGTAGGAGGGAGAAGAATGGGCAGGCTATTGATGAAAACCTGGCTAAACAATTGAAGCTCCAGGAACTTAAATATAAAACCAAACATGATATTTCCTTAAAGCATCAGCTTTTTATACCTTGGAAGCAAGTCATATCCAATCAACACTTATTTGTTGGGTGTCTGCTATGCATTTATTACTGTGTTAGGATTTGTGACAAAAACTAAAAGGTGAGAAATAAGGAGTCTCAGACTTCAAGGAATTTATAAACTCATCGAGGAGCCAAGGGTTACATATAGTAAGAAACTCTTAAGAGAGCATACAATCAAGCAGTGTAACCAAGGACAAATACTAAGTTTTATGGAGAAGGATGCATCAGTGAAGGCTACAGTTTTTATTAACAGAAACTTTCAGGTAATTGCCAAAGACTTTATAGAAAGGTGATATTTGACCTAGGTCTTGAGGGATTTTATTGCTCACCAATTTTAGATGGAAAATTCTTCCACTTTAAGCTATTTCTGATTCAGATGAAGATTGTTATTTCTCACTCTTTGCAAATTCTTCTACTCCTTCCCTCTTAAATGTTGGTATTCTTCAAGTTTTGTACTTGACCATATTCCTTTTCTACTCACAAAACCAAACACTATCAATATGATGGGTTGAAAACTCAAATGAGAACAGAAAATGGAAAGATAACAAAATAGGAGTTCCAGAGATGGGATATAATAAGAAGTTATGGGGCTTGTGGTAAATGAAGAGTTTTTGTCTGCCTAAAGGCATTCAAATTTAAGTTTAAGTTTATATATACACATGTATAAAGTTATGTTCAACAAATCACCTCTACCAGCTGGGATTTGGGGTGCCAGTGGGTGATTTATGATCTAACTATTGACTTTTCCAAAATATTGTTTTCTAAATGTAAACTCTTCTCCCAAGTTTCAGATTTTTTTTTTGAGTATCTAATAGCCATCTGTACAGAAGTCCCCCAGATATCTTAAACCAGGTGTTGGTAAACTATAGCCTGTGGGCCAAATCCAACCCACACTCCTACCCCATTCTACTGGAACACAGCCACATACCTTTGCATATTGTCTATGGCTGCCTTTACCCTTCAGAGGCAGAGTTGAGCAGTTGTGACAGAGACTACATGACCAACAAAGCCCAAAGTATTTACAATCTGGTAGTTTATATAAAACGTTTGCCAAACTCTGTCTTAAAACATATTCCCAAATGAACTCATCCTCTTCTCCCCCAAACCAACCTTCCATTTACTTTGGAGACTTTCTGGTTCCTTTTTCTACCTCACTTCCCTCATCTTAAGATCTGTCCAGAGACCTGACATTGCTACTATCTCTCCCCATTTCTCACCCATCTTAGGATCTGGTATCCCTATGTGAACACCAGATTTACATTTTTATGACAACAAATCTGATCATGTCACTTGCCTACCTAGAATCCTTCAGTGATGCCACTTCCTCCCAGATAAGCACTTCATTCCAATGATATAATCCCTTTTCTCCTTTATACCCCTCCCAATATGTCTAGCCTTAGCTCCTTCTGTTCTCCCACTTGCTCTCTAAAGTCTATCTTACTAACGTAGTTATCATTGCCTTGAATGAATCATTCTTTCCTTCATGCCTCTGAGAAATGCACATACTGTTCTCTTATCTCTTGATTTTATATCTAAGGAACTTAAGTGTCAAAATTCAACTTCAGCATCATTTCCATTGTAACACTGTCCCACCCCTGATCTCTCTCCTCTCTCTGCCCTGTGCCCTGGACCCCAGAGTTAGGGCCCCCTTCTTCTGATTCTGTAGCATAAACTGTGTAACTCTGTTAGAATGTGTATCAAAATACATTCACTTCTCTCTCTCTGCTTTAGGTGTGAACTCCCTGAGAGATCCTGTCTTTTATATATATATATATTTATATATTTATATTTATATAAATTTTATATTTATGTTTACATTTATATAAAAATTTAAAAATTTATAAATTTAAATTTATAAATTTATAAATAAATTTATATTTATATTTATATAAATATTTTTATATTTATATTTATACTTTATATATATATATTTATATTTATATCCCTAGTAGCTATCATAATGTTTGCCAAAGATTAGGCTCAATAAATGCTCAGTGAAGTTTTGAAGCCGATCATAAGTCAATACATCTTTAACAAACAAGTATTAATCCCTAACTGATACATAGAACATTTGCTGAAGGACCACCAATCCTGGGCATAAGTTGTAAACACTAATCTATGACTGATTAAATGATACATTAATTCAGTAGCAGAGAGACCTTTTGGAAGTGCAAATTAGACTAATTAGACATTAGTCCCACTCTTAAAACTTTCCATAGTTTCCTTTTCACTTAGAATTAAAACTTAAAAGCTTTGAGGTAACCAACATCAAGCTTGATTCATCAGTCTAGCCTCTTACCACCCCTCTCCTAACTCACCACGTTCTAGAACACTGCCTTTCTCCATTTCTCAAAAGCACCACTCTTTTCTGCCTTGGGGTCTTTGTACCTGCTTTCCACCTTCCAGGAAGACTCCTACTCTTCCTCTGGTCAAATCCTATTCATCCTGGCAGTCACAGTCCAAAGGTCATGTCCTCTGACAGGCTTCTCTGACCTAGAATTCTCTGCTCACAGTGCCTGGTCTTGTCCGTTAAAGTGCTCACTACTGTTTACAATTAGTATGTTTGTTGGTTGGTTGGTGTGTTTAAAATCTGTCACTTTTCCATGTTATAGGAAGCTCAGAGGGCAGAAGTTTTGTTCACTACTGGCATTGCCGGGCACACACTAGGTGCTTCATAAGGATTTTCTCAATAGACAAATAAATGAAAAAGGGAACATTCTGGATATTTTGGAATAGAGAGAAAGGTGGTTGGATCTGTTTGCAATCTGCAGGACAGACCAGAGTCAGAGAGGAGTAGCAGAAGAAGGGAGAAGCATTAGGAAGCCCGTGCCTCTAGGTGAAGCAAAAGTATTTCAGAACAGCTGGGATGAAGTGGGGATGGGAAAAAAGAGGCAAAATTATCCCTCTTTTCAGATTCTTTTCTTTCTTACCAGGAAAACTCCAGAGAAAACCTCTACAGATGAATAAAAAAGTTAAACAAGTTGCTCATTTCTAAAAATCTGTGTACTAAAACCACAGCTTTCCTACATAATAACACCTAGTTTAAAAAAGATACCATGAAAAAGTATTCCATTTAAAATGGAAAACAACAAATTTAAAATTGTGAACAGACAATAAATATATGACAGGTCTTAAATCATAGCAACGCTATAAAGAAGACTTCAATCAATCTTCAAATTATCATACTATTTAATGAGAAGCCTCAATCTTACTAAAAGCAAATTATACCTATATTAATCTATAAATGTAAGATGATTTTTTTCAATGGATTTTCACAAAATTTGATAAAAATGATTTTGAGTTTCATTTGAGTAAATGAATGTTTAGGAATAACAAAAACACTATTAAAAAAGGGAAGCAAAGAGGAGGACACTGTCTTTCTATATACTAACAATTGTAGGCGATAATCGTTAACATAATGTGGCAATCAAAGCAAAAATAGCCAAAAGGAGCACTGAATCAAATGGGAAATCCAGGAATGAATCTAAGTATTTATAAAAGTTTTTAATATGATAAACAAGAAATTTTAAATTGCTGAGGCAGGATCAATTATTCAATAAGTAACTTCAATACACTGTAAAAATAGTGGGAAAGTTGAAATTATATCTCTACACTAAAAATCATTTTAAAAAAGTTTTTACATATATTAAAATATAGCACATATACTATATATTATGGTGTTACATAATATATTTAAATGAAACCAGTTAGATATTATGAAAAATATTCATATGGTGTTTGGATAGGAAAGTACTTTCCAAAACAGCATGAAAGACAAAATATTAAAGAAAAAGACTACTTTATACAACTACATAAATATTTAAAATTTCATTTTTAGAAAACAACAAGGTTAAAAGTAAAATGTTAATCTAGAAAAGTTATTTTCAACATTTATAATAAAGTTTAACATCCCTAAAAGACAAATAATTCCTAAAATTCACATTTTGAAGTGGCTAACTTTCTCAAAAATTGATAAGAATAAGCAATTAACATATACACACATACATGAAAAGAAATCCAGATGTTTCACCGCATAAGTTTAATTTTACTAGTAATCAAAAAAATGCAAATGACACCAGTAGCAAGGTATAATTTTCACCCACCTACCTGACAAAACCAACATTTAGTGACAAATTAACATCCATTAATAACCATACTGCTGGGGATGATGTAAATTGCCAAAACTTCCCTAGAGGGTAGTACATGTCAAAAGCCTCAAAAAGATATAAAACGTATAAGCCTTTTAAATCACAAATCCTCCTCCAGAAAACGTACCTCCCCAAAGTAAAACTATATAAATGAAATCATTTATAACCTTCACTTATGCATTAGACTGAACACCCACCAGGTTCTGAGTATTGTAAGTAAGGGTTGAGATACAGGAATAAACAGGAAAGGTGTTACAACCCCTGCCCTCAGAGAGCTTGTGTTCTCAAAGGAAACACAAGCAGTAAATAAGGACTCAAATAAATATATATAATAATTAGGGATTGTTATGCTATGAAGAAAATAAGCTTGGAAGCTGTGATAGTCAGAGAAGGCTTTTCATAAAAGATGTCACTCAAGCTAAGAGCTGAAGGCTACAAAGGAAATATTTACACAAAGAGTCAGGCAGAGAAAACAGCAATATAAAAGCTTCTAGCAGGGAAGAGCCTTGCATATTTAAGAACTGACAGAAGTCCACGAAGCTGGAGAAGAGTAACCCTAGGATGGGTGGGAGCAAAGCGGGGGTGGGAATAGGAGTGGTGTGACAAAGGCAGTGAGGGGCAAGGTGGGCACTGGCTGCTCAAACAGGACTCTGTGGGGCATGGTAAGCACTTTGGATTGTGTTCTATCCACAATGGGAAGGTTTTTATGGTTTTCATGGAGGGAAGGGATGGGGTCTAATCTGTGCTTTAAAAAATTTCCTTGGTTGCTATGTGGAGAATGGACGTAAGCGGAGCAAGTGAGAAAGCAGGAAGACCGTTTGGGAGGTGATGACAAAGAGACAGAGGTGATGTTGCAGACATGAGGATGTGACAGAGATGGTTTACAAAGCTACAACACTTGGAAAACACCACATTCTGTGAGAGAGGTGGTACTAAATAAAATTAAGAGCTCCTTATTAAAGCTGAGTCAGAAACATGAACATAGCAGGCACCTGTTGAATCTTAGGTGAATAAACTGATAAAAAAACAAACTGAAAATCAAGAGAAAATAATTGCGGGTACCAAGTCTTGGAGAAGATATAAGGGGTATAATCAAAAGCAGAGGTGGGACAGTACTCCTTGGCGAAAAAAGTTGCTTCTTCCCACAGGGTGATCCCAGGTTCCGTTTGCCCAGGACAGTTCTAGTGCATACACAGTTCTAGTGTATCATATCCTTGGGTAAGTGTCACTGTGTCCCTTTTCACTCTCAGAAGTGTTCTGGGTTTGAATGAGAAATTATATGGTCACTCCACAGTGTGTCACCAGTAACAGGAATAAAGGGAAAAGGGAAGTGCTATTAAACCGTAGAGAGATAGATATTCAGTGAGGACAGTTAGAGAGCTCAGAGAAGTGACCTCAGCCACCACAATGAAGAAGGAGGTCAGGGCACCAGAACGTCTGAGGTAGGGTGGGCTGGGGTCTTGAGCAGAGTAGAAAAGACTGGTACCACCCATGAGGTGGAACTCATATGGAGCCTAGAGATGAGCACAAAGATGCACAGATGTTTCCAAGGCTGGACAGGTGTCATCTATGCCACCTACACCCCCGGTCCTGATCTCTGAGTATTAATGTTTGCAATTTAGACTCAACAAAGAAGGATTTTGTTATCTTGGTATGTATGTGGTAAACTTACTTTATTTTATTCTTTGAAAGTGAGAAAACCATGTATCTGAAATTCCTTTAGTCAGAATACTCAGAAAATCAGACAGAACCTATTAGTCCTTTTAAATAAAACCAATTCCTTGTATCAATGATCATGAATTTCACTTGTTATCTTTTTGTTTCTTCAACAAACACTTGTTATCAACTATGATATAATTAGGATAGTATCCCTGTGAGACAACATGAAATTTGTCCCACCAAGTACTATCAGTCTGTCTATATTCCTTCCCACCTTCCTCCTATGATATAGTAGGAATGATAAAGGCTATAAATATAGACACACTTTCCAAAAACCATTTTCTTACACATGCTGATGTGCAAATTCTCTCTTCTCCCTCTCCCAGTCTCAGCCTCTCTCCAGCAAGTATACATTAGATTTTTCTTTCAATATTTCTGTGCTTTTCTACATCCCTATAGGCTAATGAATTAAATGTTTTTTTTAAAGCCATGCAAACCAAGATTTGAATACAAGTGTTTACAGAAGCTTTATTCAGATTTTCTCAAACTGAAGACAACCCAAATGTCCATCAATGAATCAATGAACGATGGCATGTCTATACAATGGAATCGTACCTGTCAGTATAAAGGAACTGATATGTGGAACAACAAAGATGAGTCTCAAAAGCATAATGCCGAGTGAAAGAAGTCAGATTCAAAGGGTTGTATACTTTATGATTCCATCTATATGTATTGTAGAAAAAGCAAAATTATGGAACTGCAAAATAGATTACTTGGGGCTGGGGTTGAAGAGAGGGCATTGACTACAAAGAGGCATGAGGAAATTTTGAGGGTGATTTAAATACTCTACATCTTGATTGTTACATGACTGTGTATGTTTTTCAAAATGTGATGAGGTGTATATGCAGAAAGGATAAATTGTATTGTATGTAAATCTTATGTCAATAAATCTGACAGCCGAAAACTTCTGGCAGATTAGTTTTTTTTTTTTTTTGGAGCGCACATACACACACAGAAAACAAGAGAAGAAAGAGACTGATATGATGGAAAAGGAAGTGAGATTTTTGTTAAGATTCTTTGTAAAGCAATGTAATTACTAGTTGACTATAACAGAAGTATGGTAATTAACTAAAACTGTCAGCTACATGTCAAGGACCTGTTAGAAGAATAGAAAGATCTACCATAAAATTTGGGAAGGTCCCCACAACAGGAATAAATAAAGTGCATGTAAAATAAAAGTTATGTCATTAAAGAATAAAACAAAAAAATCGATGCCTCTCTTCACTTATGACAGAGCTCTGTTACAAACTCCCTCCAGGCCAGAAGACTCATGCTCATCTGCACAGCTGTCTTAGAATTAAACAGGTATATTCAGGCCAACTGTGTCTACCACCACCACACATACCATAACCTCAAAGCCAAGGACATAGTGGTGGCTAACTCTGTTCCCAGCAGCATCGTCTTCAGAGACAGTCATACAAAGGCGTTATCCAGTTCAGGTGATCGTCAGCAAAAAACAGGGGTGACTTATGTTTTTGCCATTTTGAGGGTGTAAGTAAAATTAATACACAGGATTATATGTGAAATCCACATATGGCATTAGATTCATTCTTCAATCAGAAAGTGGGGCCACACTTGGAAACACCTGGGCCAGTCAGAATGCATGACTCCAAAGACAGCACAGAAAATATTAGCATTGAGGTAAATAATGGCAATTTAGCCCACAGGAGGAGGTTGTCTAACTTGTGAGATGATTTTGCTTCTGGAAGGCCAAGCCTTTACTATGTAAAATCCATCCTCACTCAGTCCCATTTGCCAACCCCACCCCCAACCTTTCTGTTGAACACTCACATTAGTGTTCTGGCTTCTTGCCTGAGAAGTTGAAAATGAAGGGATAAAAAGTGAGCTTAATGTTCTTTGCTAGGCATAAGTCCCCTTTCTTCTTCAACACGGGCCCAGAAGTTCCACTGGGGATTAAAGAGTAAGAATCCAGTATTTTTAATAGAATGATTTGAGCACAGCATCATAAGGATTTAGTGAGAGCCATAAGAATAGGGGCCCCTTTTGGTCTCCGGGGTCATTCCCCAGACTTTGGCCATGCTGTTTTCACATATGGGAAAATGCAGGTAGAATTTTCTTTCCAATCTTAACATCCTCTGGTTAAATCATATGCTTGCCTTTCTCAGCCACTTCTGTCCAAGTATGTTTTCCTAATGAGGCATTATATTCCTATGAAATCAAGCAGTTTTTCCTCAAAAAAGAGTATTTTGGTTTTTTTTAAACCCAAACTCTATTAGTTTGTGGATAATAAACTATGTTACTTTAAAAACAGTGTATGATGATACTCCCAAATGCTGGCAGTCACCAATTTTAATTTATTTGTGTTTCAAAAACACATTTTTAGAACACAGTTCCCCATTGAATTCACAAGATATGATAGGTTTCCAGTCTAGCCCATACAATTGTGTCTAATTAAGTGGGGGGAAAGTCTATAATAATACTATTGTGATGGTAAAAGAAAAACAAAACTGAAAGCTTTGAAATTATTGAGATATAAAATAATATGCAAGAGGAGAAACAAAGCCCAGAAAGATAAGAGGGAAAAAATCAGAAATTAAACACATCAAAACAAATAAAAATCCAAAGGATTTTTTATCTTAAATATGGGTAGTTAAGAAAAAGTGAGTAAAGTAGAGGAAGAGGTTTTAGAGAGACTTATATGAAGATTGGGGGGTGGGTCAAAGTACTTTTAGGGGTTGAGAAATTAATGGCATTACCTTTATTACAAATCAAAACCACAATGAGATACCACCTCACACCTGTCAGAATGGCTAAAATTAACAACGCAGGCAACAACAGATGTTGGCGAGGATGGGGAGAAAGGGGAACCCTCTTACACTGCTGGTGTAAGCTGGTGCAGCCACTCTGGAAAACAGTATGGAGGTTCCTCAAAAAATTAAAAACAGAGCCATCCTATGACCCAGCAATTACACTACCAGGGACTTATCCAAAGGATACAAAAATGCTGACTCAAAGGGGCACATGTACCTGAATGTTTATAGCAGTGTTCTCAACAACAGCCAAATTATGGAAAGAGCCCAAATGTCCATTGACTGATGAATGGATAAAGAAGATGTGGTATATATCTATAATGGAATACTATTCAGCAATGAAAAAGAATAAAATCTTGCCATTTGCAACAATTTGGATGGAACTGGAGGGTATTATGCTAAGCAAGATAAGTCAGTTTAGAGAAAGACAGATATATGATTTCACTCATGTGGAATTTTAAGGAAAAATAAGGTAAAAACAGAGAGGAAGGCAAACCATAAGAGACTCTCAAATACAGAGAACAAACTGTGGGTTGCTGGAAGGGGAAGTGGGTGAGGGGGTGGGTTAAATGTGCGATGGGCACTTTTCGGGATGAGCACTGGGTGTCATATGTAAGAAATGGATCACTGGGTTATACTCCTGAAGCCAAGACTACACTGTATGTTAACTAATGAATATAATAAATAAATAATCCTAACAAAATGAACAGACTTCCTTTTTGTTGGTGCTGCAGATAGCTAATATCAGACTTCATTCAGTGGCCCACCAATGGGGAAATGGATAGGAAGAGAAAAACTGAAGAGCAGTGGTTCTCCAGAGCAAGAGAAGGTAGCAGACTTCTTGCAATCTTTTCTCATTACATGAAAACAGTCTCTTCTCTTCTTGTCCTCTCTACAAATTTTCCCCAGGTGGCCTCTTTCTTGCCCATGGATTTACTTACTGATTCTAAACTGATGACTTGCAAGTTTGTTCCTCAAGCTCACACCATCTTTCTGAATTTCAGAACTACCTCATGCTTCCCATCAAGTTGTCCCACAGATGAATCAAGTGCCATTTGCCTAGCAAGTACATTCATTCCCCCAGGAGTTCCTTCCCAACCCCCCTACCCTCAGAAGACAAGAGGGAAAAAGCCCTTCTCTTCTTCCTGTGTTAATTGGTAGCAACCCTCCCCACCCCCAGTCACCTGGGCCAAAGTACCAGGGTCACTAGGACTTTTCTCTCTGGCCCTCCTATCCTCTTAAATTACCCCATCTGGTATCTCCCAATTCCACTCCCTCAGTCCCACCCCAGCCCTACAACACTAGTTCAGTTATTGAAATAACTGATCTCCCTGCCCACCATCTTGCCCCTGGCAGTCCATTCTCAAGACTGCCAACAAAGTGATCACTTCTCTGTTCAACATCCTTCAGGGGCTCCCCATCACTCACAAAAGCGCTGCACAAGGGGAGACTGTTTGCCTCAAGTCAGTTCAGGGGTGAGGGGAGGCGGTGCAACAATATGCTGGTTAAAATGCAGATTCCTGGGCCTTGCCCTGGGATAATGGAATCTGAATCTTTAGGGAAAGGGGAGGTGGTAAGACCTAGGAATTTACATTTTTAAGCAAGTTGGGGTGATTTTTAAATGCATGTATATTTGAAAATACATATTTAAGAGATGACATCTTCTCCCTTGCACGTGACAGAAAGTCTTCCACACTCTTCAGCCTGTCCACTCTCAAGCCTCATCCCCCTCCATTCTGACACTTCTCTCCCTTCCTCCCACACAGTGCTGTCTACTAGATTCTTTTGCATGCATGTCTGACCTGCCTGGAATGCCCTTCTGGCCCTACTTCTAGACAAGTAATTATTTGTCCCAAGGTTTATGAGGGTGTTTGTGGCAATTCTTTGGGTCCATTTTAATAACTATTTTCTACATCTTCTTTGGTTACCATTAAAGAAATCACCAGAAATCCTCTGTTCCCCAATCTTATTTAAGAATACACCTAGTTATCCCATTAAAAAATAGGACATAAAAATAAGTTCACACCTGCCCCCCTTGACATTTAAGCTAGGGCCACAACTGAGCCATGTGGAAACAGGCTTTTTTAAAAAATGGCTTTGTAAAAGGAAGACTTTCAAAAGCAAGAATAATCATCATTATTTGTTCTGAAATCCAAATGTATATTTTTCCATCCTTTTTATTTACAATATAAAGTGCTTTTCTCAGTAAATCAACAAATATGAGTATTCATGTCACCAAGCGCTGATGATTAAAAATAATTACTTTAATGGTAGCTGGCCTGATGCCAAACATGATCAGGTTTTGCATTTCAAGCATGATCGTGGATAATTTACATCTCCTTTCACACCAATACCCTACCACTCTTAATGGATTCTATTTTAGTTTTTATGAATTAATAGAAATTTAGTGCCTAATTCCCTATGTTATAGTCCACCATTTGCTTTTAGAATCCACAGAATTATCTTTTTTTTTTTTTAAGTGGGATGCCTCGACATCACATAATTCACGTTTCTTATTTAAAATGTTTAGCTATCTGCTTTCCTCAAGTCCAGACAGGAGGCACAAGAATGGGACAAAATGGAAATGAAAATCAGGACCGTGTCTCAGGCCTCCCAGGGGACCTCTTATTTACCACAAGGGGACCATTGTAACCAAAGGGCATGCTGTCTCTTTCACAAATGAAGTACAGGTCCCGCAAAAAGTTCTCGCTACAGCCTTAACTACATTGGGGCCTCTCCGTGTGAGAGAAGATGGGGCCACCTCTTTTTCTGTTTCTCATTCCTTTGACGTCTCATATATAATGAAGATACCTCAAAACAGGGTTACAAAGAATTGTAGAGGGTTTTTAAATGTTTATATTTAACAAGTTAGCACTTTAAAGAAAAAAATGCAGTATAATTGTGTTATTCAGAAGTTAATTACAGGTTTATTAACAAGATATGTATTAATACATGGTACCCTAACAGCAGTGTGGTCCAGTAATAAGAACATAGTTTCAATCTGTATAACTTTTTTCAATCCTATGTATTTCTGTGACACTAAATGGACAAATAACAGGATATAGCCATTTGAAGATAATACCAAAAGTAAAATTTTGTTGTCTCAAGTGAATGCAAGGACTGGACCCTTGGTGTCCCTACTAGACAGATTTGTAAATATACGTCAAGCACACGAACCTTAAAATGTATTAACTGTTGAAAAGGTCAGGGGAGAAAGGGAGGAATTCCTAAGGATTTGGCTTAAAAGCTGTGGCTGTAGTGAGCAAAGAAGACCCAGAAGTGTCACCAGGTAAAGAGGAGGCCCTACTGGTGCTGGGGAGAGGGAGCAGGGTTAAATGAGCAAAGGTGCTCCAAGCATATACAAACCCGGGGTAACCTATTATAAACATTCCTTGCATTGCTTGAATTCTCCTAGCCAATGATAGGAATGGAGAAGACATGGCTTTATTTGCTTATTCTGATTCATTTTTTACTTCCATTGATCCCTCTGACAGTGGGGAAATATAACTGTAACTTGTATAGTGCATTCATTTGTAATATCTTCTTTGACCAATCTTATGAAAGCTGAAGATAACTTTAGAGAAAATAAGAATGGCACCATTTTGCAGGAAGACCTGATGCATTCAAGATGTGGGGACTAGGCACACATTTTATAGTAGAAAAAAAAATAACAAGTTCCATTTGCTTTGGGAAGGAAACCAGTGTATGTCAGGTTATTAGCTTGGCCACCAAGGAATGAAGCCCTCTTATGTAATTACAAAAAGTTACTCTATCCCCAAGGATCAGTGGGCTCTTCCACTTTGCCTGGCTGAGAATATATCCTGTGGTTTGAAAATGGCCTTGGACAGTGACCTCCCTTATTATCCAGCCTAGTTAAATTGCAGAGTCTGGTGACCTCACTGCAGTTGGACAGTATGTTGGAAGGAGATCTTAGGCACTGGTAATAGTTAAGGTGAAATAAATGTGGAGTGCCAAATCCAGCCACCTGTATCCTCTATCAAGTCACCTGTATCTTATACAGAAACCTTGCAATTTCTGGAAAAGTGACCACACACACACACATACCCACACACAA
Organism: Puma concolor; assembly: GCF_028749965.1. NCBI lineage: Eukaryota > Metazoa > Chordata > Mammalia > Carnivora > Felidae > Puma > Puma concolor. Next base: position 57,327,104 of record NC_141669.1, read on the forward strand.
ACATAAGAAAAAATATAGGAAGGAAGAGAAAGAATTTGGGGGGGGGGGAGTGGAAAGAAAGATACACACACATACACACAGATGCACATAGGCTATAATTATAGTACTTTGTGGTTGACTTTCCTGGGGATTCTCAGACTACTCCTGACCAAGGTACCAGGATGCACACAAGCCAGCTGGAAAGTTATCCTAAAAAATGCATCTTATGCAATAAGAGCACTTGCTTTTCCTTTATTTACATTTTCACTCAACAAACATTTACTTATCATCTACAATGTTACGGGTGTCAGGCTACGTCCACCATACAACTCATCCATAAGATGTAGTCATTAGCATTAAAGAGATAACAATTCAGTGGGAAAACAGACATGAGAACAGACCATTACAGTATGATGTGGAAAATGTTCTATGCTCAGTTATGTGTAGGGCAGGGAAGAAAGGGATGTGGGATTGGGGGCAGGGCTGTGCAGGGAGGGCATGGTCCAGTAGAGGCAAAACCTGTGAACTTTATCTAGAAAGACCTTGCAATCCTAGTGGGGAAAGGACCTAATGAATTGATGAGCAAAGGAGCATTAGATAAGTATGTCTGTGCTCATAAAGTGGAACTATAATTGTAACGGTTCAGGCAATCAGAAGAGTAGGCTTTGTGCAATCCAAGGGACACACTAGGGGATGTGCAGTGAGGGTTAACACAGTTAGGAACCACTGCTGCTCTCTCAGCAGAGAGCCCTGGACTTTTCCTTCATAATAATGACAATAGTTAAAATGAATGGAGTTGTTACTGGCCTAGCATTTAAAATTATCCCATTTAACCCTTACAACAGTAGGCACAAAGATCATCCCCATTTTAGGAAAGGCCTAGGTAAAGTCTGATTTTTCTTAGAGCTGGAAGTGATGGAGCCTGGATGTGAACACGGCAGTCCAGCACACACTAGAATCCATGGGCCCCATTCCTTGAAGCCATTCTGCTCCCTCTGATGACTTAGCCCACACTCCTGGTAGCTTTCCTGCTGTTCCCTGAAGCTGTAAAATAGCATCAGACTCAATGGCGGGTGAAGACCTAGACAGTGACCACCCTTCCTGTGCTTTTCACAGGTGGATCAACTAAGGTTCCTGAGCTCATTAGTGCTGCAGGTCCGATGGAGGGGAAGAAGTGACTCTTGTTGACCCACTGGTATGAACATTAACTCTGTTCTCCAATTTCCTCTTCTATCATCATGAACAAAGGTGATTTGACAGCTTAAGCAGTGCATGCGTGCGGGTGTGCAGAGCCAAATCTACTGCTGGCTACCTTTCCCTCCCTATTCAGCCCACTGGGTTGGGAGAGCCAGACCTTATGTGGTCCTTCAGTTCTCCTGTGAAAGAGCACCTTTCCCTGACTTCTCATGATTCAAGTGTGAATTCCCCAGAGACTTGTTTCCTTCTCTCTGCTGCCATTATAACGGCCTGGTTGCTTCAAACTTGGTGGCCCACTGCTGATCCAAAAGGCAGCTTTCAGGCCACGTGGGTAATGAAAAGAAAAAGAGAAAGGAAACCACAAACTCACTTTGTAAGCAAGGCCATTCTTAATATACAGTGGAAGATTAGAGTTGGGTTGAGAGAGCCCTGGAAACGATTATTCAGGTCCATGACTTATGTAGGTCAGTGTAAATAACCCCGGGCATAAAACAGTTAACTTTTATGATGGGCGAGGCATCTAATTTAAGTAGATGGTTCAACATGCTTTATTGTGGTTAAAGCCAATTTTTATTGAGAACAAGGCAAAAAGATTGGGGAAGCAACTGTACCTTATTCCTCCTTTGTGTAAAGAAAGTCAGTGGGATCACTCAGACTTCCTAGGAGTGTCAATTTTACCAACTTTGACAGAATTTCAACATCCATTTGCAACTTAGGAGAAGCTGCTTTGGTGCTTTGCTTTTGGATGTGTGGTCTCAACAGTCAAGAATAGCAACTGTATGGTTAATTGGAAGAGAACTGATCATGTTTCATTTTTAATAGTTTAATAGTTAGTCTTACTAATCTATTAGTAACTGCTATTACTAATCTCTTTTCAAATGTATGCAATTAAAACACAATTCAGGGGCGCCTGGGTGGCGCAGTCGGTTAAGCGTCCAACTTCAGCCAGGTCACGATCTCGCGGTCCGTGAGTTCGAGCCCCGCGTCGGGCTCTGGGCTGATGGCTCGGAGCCTGGAGCCTGTTTCCGATTCTGTGTCTCCCTCTCTCTCTGCCCCTCCCCCGTTCATGCTCTGTCTCTCTCTGTCCCAAAAATAAATAAACGTTGAAAAAAAAAAATTAAAAAAAAAATAAATAAATAAAACACAATTCAAAGATACAGTAAGTGCTACTGATTAGTTAGCTCTTTCCTAATTGTTTACTCATTTACTCTTAACTGTTGCCCAATACAATTGTTTTTAAAAATTTTTTTTAAAGTTTATTTTTGACAGAGAGAGAGAGAGACAGACAGGGCATGAGTGGGGGAGGGGCAGAGAGAGGGAGACACAGAATCTGAAGCAGGCTCCATGCTCTGAGCTGTTAGCACAGAGCCCAATGCGGAGCTCGAACTCATGAACTGTGAGATCATGACCTGAGCCAAAGACGGATGCTCAACGGACTGAGCCACCCAGGCACCCCCCAGTACAAATGGTTTTAACAAGTCTAGAAAACTTCTTTCAGCCCATCATTCATATCCAAACAGGATCAAAAGCTTTTCCAGAGGGATTTCTCTTAAATTCCAATTGATAGCAATAACTTCTTATGGGTTCAGAGACTAGTTCCTGATCCTGGCAGTATAAAAGGAATCCAAAGTACCTATACTATCTTGCTTAAAATCATATTGCATCTAGTGTTGGCTGTTAGCTGGCTTCTGTGATTTTTCTTGGACTATACATATTGTCCACCCCTCACCCCAGACCCCAGGTATCTCTTGTTTCTCTGACAGTTCCTGACCAGGGTCGTCTGCTGACCTTTGGCTCTAGTTGTTGATCTGGTGCCTGCATTTCCAACCTATCCTGCTGAAAAGGTAGCTGATTATCTGAGGGCCATTTGCCATGATCATCTGGATGCCCACATCTGTGACTGATTGTACTTTTTTACAATTTCTGTATGGATTTCTAGGCATTCCAATTTTCCTGATATCCACACTTGGGTGTGACAGAGATGGAAAATGTATCAAGGACTGTGGTGTCACTGATCTGCTTGAACTTGTGACGTCTGTTTGTGGATGAGAATGGAGTAATTCTCGGGGTGCCTGGGTGGCTTAGTCGGTTAAGCAGCCGACTTCGGCTCAGGTCATGATCTCGCGGTCCGTGAGTTCGAGCCCCGCGTCGGGCTCTGGGCTGATGGCTCGGAGCCTGGAGCCTGTTTCCGATTCTGTGTCTCCCTCTCTCTCTGCCCCTCCCCCGTTCATGCTCTGTCTCTCTCTGTCCCAAAATAAATAAAAAACATTGAAAAAAAAATTTTAGAATGGGGATGATAACAGCCCATTAAGGGTACTCAAAGGGTTGTTGTGAAGATGAAATAAAGTAATATATCTAAAGCTTTGCAATAGTGATTTTTTTCATGGTGCATACAATAAGTGCTATATATCACTAGTTAGGATGTGTTTACAAATAACACAAAACTCAACTCAAGTTGACTTAGTTGACCTAAATGATAAAGGGAATTTATTTGTTCATGTAACTGAAAAGTTCAGAGGCAAGATGTGATTCCAACATGTATTGATAAGGATTCTGTTTTTCTATAATTCACTACATTCTATCCTCCTCCCATTGGAGATGTCACTGCTTACGGTAGTAAGGTGTTGCAATAATTTTTGACCTTACAGATACATTATACACTAGCAAGGAAGAGAGAGCCTCTAGACAGCTCCTATGGAAGGCTGGGCAAGTTCTTCCCTAGGAGCAATATCTCTGACAGTCTCCTGACAGCTTCCTGGAAAAAAGGTATCACCTGCCCATCTTGATCCAATCACTGTGGCCTCTGTGATTAGATATACTGATCACGTATAATTTCTTGGATTTCTGAAGATGCGGTCAGCTTGCACTGAAGCACTTGGACTTCACAGTGTAGGGGTAAAAATGCAGACCAAATTCAGGGCACTATTAACAAGAGGAAGGGAAATAGATGCATACTTTTGCTATTTTCAGGTAAACTATAGAGAACATCTTTAACCCCACCAATGCTGTAGAATGAGAAGCAGAGGAACTTTCATCAACATCACCATCACCTTCACAAAACATTTATTTTGGTGAAATCGTTTACCTGATGCGCTGCAATGGACAGAGTGTTCCTCCAAGCTCGTGGCTTGCTAAAAAGTTTTTTCCAGTCGCTCCTTCCTCAACAGTCCTTCCATCAACAAATACATTCTATTTTCTGAAATCTTCTGGATGTCCTGGTGTACAATACAAATTAGAAGCTTTAATCCCTTATAATCTTGGATTATATTCTTAATTTTATAAAATAAAACTGTCTTCTGTAGTCAATTCTCTCATATAAAACAAAAAACAGTAATAGTGAGTGAATTTAAAGCTCGAAGATAGTAAATTTTATGTGCTTTTTTTCCTTATAAATTTTATGTGACTCTGTCAATTTGCATAAGATACTGAAACATAACCATAATTTTATCACAGTGACTAAGGTTCATGAGACAGTGTCAAGTATCCAGTTTTGGAAAATGTTCAGGCCATTTCTTATTCTTGCTTTTTTTTTGTTTGTTTGTTTTAATGATATGCACAAAAGACACCGCTTTCATTGTAACCTTCTGTATAAAACACTATTATTGACATCTGAGGATTAAGTTTTAATTGAAGTAAGATTTCAAATGGTCTATTATCTCTGATCCCTATATAATGATCACAAAGACATCCTAGAGCAGGCAATGAAACAGATAAATATGTTGAAAAGACAGCTAACAGCTCCATTTAGCTCACCCACGCTTGCCAAACTTGACACACACAATTTATCCCAGACGATGGAAAGGGAGCATAAAATATAGCCAGATTGTGATAATGTATGTTTCTCACATGGTGTTTCCTTGGGCTGAAAATCAGGTATCTCATATACCCAGATAATCCATATGTAGTATTAGATAGCTGTGGATGGGCCTTTTTGCCCAAACTCATCATAATTTTTATGCTTTAGTTTGGAACTTCCTTGACAGCAAGTTTAATGGTGAGTTTCTTATCTATATAATATCTTGGATGAAATGAATGCTCACGTCTCTCTATCATAAAGACAGAGGGGAGAGATTCATGACTAAACCCAAACTAACTCCCAGGGGAGAATTAAGAAATGAATCCAACAAATATTTTTAACAAACAATAATAATTTGTGACAGTGGCTGTAAATAATAGGAAGTAAAAGGTTTGTTGTAAAGGTGGTTCTAATGATGTTTCTAGTTTCTAGATTTTTTTAAAGGTTTATTTGAGAGAGACAGAGACAGCACAAGTAGGGGAGGGGCATAGAGAGAGGGAGAAAGAAACCCAAGCAGGCTCCACGCTGTCAGCTTAGATCCTGATGCAAGGCTTGAACCCATGAAACCAGAAGACCATGACCTCAGCTGAGACCAAGAGTCAGATGCTCAACCGACTAAGCCATCCAGGCACCTCAAGTCTCTAGATTTTTTAGATCCTTCCTCAACAGTTATGCCAGGGAAACACACCAAAGGGAATTCTGCTCTGGACTGATCTGAATTTGAGTCTATTTTCAAAAGTGATTCAATATCCTGGATTCCAACAGCTTATACATGCAATCTGGACAAGCCTCAGGCTGCAGTTTCATGTAGGATGAGGGACTAGACCGCATCTGCAGTGTTGTCCATTTCCATTAGACACAACACCCCTCTTCTACATGTGTTCCCCTTCCTGACCCCCATTTAGTCTGCCACTTCCCACCTCCCAGCTCAGAACTTGCTTAGTCTGTGCTAAAATGAATCCAAAATATACAGACAGGCCCTGTCAGCAAGAAGTCAGTGAAGAAAATCTCCTGTGGACATGGATTAAAATGGAAATACCCTGTCACTTCCCAACACCCCTGTCCTTTTTTATTTAGGACACTGAAGAAACACAGAAGTTGGGAGAGTATAGGTAAGGATGTCAGGGGAATGTGGTGCCTCATGGCTCTGGTGTGGGTTTTGGTGGTATCACTATGACAGCCAAGGATGTTCTTGCTGCCATCATTCATCCCCTTGTTTCTACAATTCCTCTGGTCCAAAGATCTCATTTTTGAGGCACCTGGGTGGCTCAGTTGGTTAAGTGTCCGACTTCAGCTCAGGTCATGATCTCACGGTTTCTGAGTTCAAGCCCTGCATCAGGCTCTGTGCTGACAGCTTGGAGCCTGAAGGCTGAGGGAGATCTGTGTCTCCCTCTCTCTCTGCTCCTCCCCCACTCACACTCTGTCTCTCTCTCAAAAATAAATAAATGTTTAAAAAAATTTTTTTTAAAGATCTCATTTTTCACCCTCACCTAGATGAGTCAGGCTGGGAACAAAATGTGCGATATAAAAAGCAGCATTTTCCTAAAAGAGCCTCCTCAGGTAAGTAAAACCAGTGAAAGGTCTTTGCTTTTGCTTTCCAAAGGAAGGTGTGATGAAATGAATAGTAGAAATGGAGATGAATAGGCGATATACTGGAGTAAATAGTGTGAACTGTTTATTGTTAATAGTATTATCATACTAAAATGGTATGAACCACAGGTGACAAGGAAAAGTTACCAAATGGCATCATTTTCAGAGAGATCTGAATATTTGGCAGGAAGACTGGCAGCAGGACCAGGATAAGCCACTTTGCTCATGAAGGTGGAGTTGGGCGTGCAGACATCAGAGAAAGAAAAATGTTTTGTTTTCTTTTTTTCCCACCTGCTTTCTTGAAGGAAGCTTACCCACCTTCTAATGCAATCATCCTCACTACTTTCTCGGAAAAATACTGCTGCCTCTTCTCCTCCCTTGGCGACACCACCCTCCCTGTGAATGTGGTTCTGCTCTCTAAGCTCTGAAGTGCCCCACGATGCCCCCAGGAGAGCGACAGCCAAGAGCTAGGGCAGAGCAGAAAGAATAGGTTTCAACTAAAAGGAAGGGAGTAAGACCAATTTAAGGAAGACAACATCAGGACTGCTAACCAGAGAGGGCTCTTCCTTCAGTTTGAAACCGCTTTCTCCCTTCTCCACCTGGAAGATCCCCCTCAGTTGCCAAAACCCAGCTCAAAAATCTTCATCCTCCCTTGGGAGTCCTCTGCAGACATTCCCAGAGCCGGTGGCACCATCCCTCATCACAGCAATTGTCTCTTCTCCTCTTCTCTTTACCTACACACTTTCTCTAGCTACAGTGAAACTTTAGAGCAAAGCAGTCCTGTCCTATTTGTTTTTATGCTCCCTTGACCTGTAGTAAGAATAGTACTGATGATGATGATGATGATGGTGGTGTTGGTAGTGGTGGTGGTGGTGATGATGGAGAGAAAGAAGGAGAGGAAGGAGGAGAGGAAGGAAGAGAGGGAGAAGGAGGAGGGGTGGGGGGAGAAAGAAGAAGGAGGAAGAAGGAGGGGGAGAGGGGGAGGAAGGGGGAAGGGAGAAGGGAGAAGAAAGAGTAGGAGAAGGAGAAGCAGCAGCAGCAGCAGCAGGAGGAAGAAGAGGAAGAAAACTAACACTTAAATAGTGTTTACTATTGGCATTTACTATGTGCCAGCCATCGTTCTGAGTGGTTCACATATTCTCACTCCTTAATCTTCCCAACGATCCTGTGAGGTAACTTCTACTATTCTACTCATTTTATAAATGACAAACCAAAGACCTAGAATGGCTAAGCAGCCCTTTAAAAATTAAGTACCATGGCCGCACAACTTCTAGGTGTCAGGATTACTGGCAAATTCCACATTTTGGCTCTGTCCTCTCTACACCGGAGCACATTGCAGGAAGTCAACAAATAATTTTTTTGTGAATGAATAAATAGATGGGGGAAGGAGCCTGAAATAATGGCATGAGTTTGATAATTTTTTTTGTCCATGAGATATATAAAGAGTATATCTTGTTCTTAAACCTTGGTCTAGCAGAAGATTCATTTCTTGATTAATGAATTTCTTCATATTAACAATCTTAGAGAAATTTAAACATAGATACTCTTTAGTTACATACAACATATTGGCACATATATGTATGTGTGTATATATATGTACATATATTTAAAATTTAGAACATAAAGTTGCAATGAGTATTGAATCAAATAATCTCAAATGTAAAAGTCATCTATACTAACCACCAATCTTGTATTGATTTGTATCCCTTCCACAAAGTATTCATTTATAATGATTATCCAGCTTTGGATTGAACTCCTCCAGGGATGAGAAACTCACTACCTTTCAGAACGACTGATTCCCTCTTAAAAGGGTTCTACTGTTAGACCTTCTTCTTTAAACCAAGCTGCAGTGGAACTTTAACTTTAAAGTTACTCTGCTAACTTCCAGGAGCATCTGCCCACCGAGTCTAGCAGCAGGTGAAGTGCTAGGCCAAAAGCATCTTTGGCTCTCTTTTCTATATACATTGCCATAAAGGAGCCCTTTGTCATAAAGGAGCCAATTACTTAGATTTTAATCATTGTATTCATCTTACTGCTTGACACTCTTCCATTTTCTTGTGTTTTAGGGAACTAGGAAAGAGGGGGATGAGACTTCTAAATAAAAAACAAATATGACAATAAGATCTGTAAGTCACTTAAAATGATGCTTCTCAAAATCTAAATCTAAATGTGCATATGAATCTCTTGGGGACCTGGTTACATGTAGATTCTGAATCAGTAGTTGTGGTATAGGGCCCAAGACTCCACATTTCTAATAGGTCCCCAGTTGATGCTGATACAGCCAGTCCAAGGACCACACTTTGAGTAGCAAACTTATGACAGTGTGAGACTCCATATGCAATAATTCTCCTGTTCTTGTCATTTTTCTTTAAACTAGGACCACTGTTTCTTTAAGTTCTCAAATTTGTCCATTTATTTGACAAGAGATTTCTCAAACTTTAACAAATATAAAGAATCATGTGGCAGAATTCTTTAAAAATTCAGATTCTTGGTCCTTTCCAGATATACTAATTTGGTAGATCTAGAATGGAGCCAAGGAATCTGAAGTTTTTAACAAGTGTGTCCCCCACATATGATTTTGATGCAGACGGCCTTTGGCTCAGGCTTCAGGAAACACTGCCTGGAATGAATAAGTTAAGTGGAAACACCAGTTTTCTACATAGCTCATCATTCTTAATCATCAGAGTGAAGGATGTCAACTAAATGGTGACCATATTTTGTAGGGGTTGGTAATGAAGGCCGAGAGTCACACTGGTCAAACTACTCTCTCATAGCCACAAGGACATGCCCCAAGAATGCTTCCCTGACTGGAGAATCCAGTCCATATGCTTTTGTTACAGGAAAACTTTAATAAATAATAACACTCAGAGAGCACACCATGTAGTGGACATATGGATACCATTTATTATTGAATTAGTTGGGCCAAGGTGCCATTTATCTGGGTTCTGCCTCTTAACAAATGGCATCTTCACAAAATGAAATGGTGCTACAAGGCCTCTGCTGAATTAGTAGCACTCTTGTTTTAATCTGGATGGTTAGAAAATCATCCAGCTCCCATAGGGCCTAGAAGAAAATTAGCTACATTTGAAACTACCCAAGACTATGAACTCACAGCTCTGTTTTTCTAATTTGTTTTCTTCCCAGGGGATGTCCCGGAAACAGGTAAGTAAGGTCAGCATTCTTCAGTAAGCTTTGGAAATAAACTGTTCAGGGGTTACCAGTAGAAGTGGGGAGCACTGGAAAGGAAGAACTGGTGAGTCACATGCTCTATGCATAGTGGAGCTGAGACCAAGGAAGCTCTCAGGTTGATTTCTTGAGATGCTGAGAGGTGGGTAGAATTTCTGCTGTAAATATTTCTTAGGAAACCAAGAATCCAATTTGCTTCCTGCTCAAATAGCAAAAATGTCACTGAACTCTAAGCATATATTAGGTAAAGGGAGTAGGTGGAATGTGAATTTTCTTATTCTTATACCATGTGTATATCACCAGAGCTCTTGGCTCATTCACACATGCTCATAATAATTATTCCTAAATGACCCTGTTGTGTTGAAAGCTTGCTAGGGTTGTGGTAAGATGATGAAATGAAATCTGTGCTGCCTAGGGGGAAAGCACTAAGAAAACACAAATTTTAAATGTGGACTCTGTGTGTGTGTGTGTGTGTGTGTGTGTGTGTGTGTGTGCGCGCGCGCGCACTGTTGTGCTGACTATGTGTTAAAACAATGAGACTTTTGCTATCGGGATAACTGGCAATGTGCCAGTAATATTTGAAAATAAAATTGCCAGGAAAATTATTGTAAAACACAGACCTGGGTGTGGGAATCTTGGTTAAATAATAAGCACATCTACACATCAATAGAGTTTGTACTCTTTCCACTCCTAAGTTCTCCCCTACAAGGCAGGCCGATTGGATATGGTGATAGAGGATCAAAGAGGTTTTCGGGACGGCCATCCTGTGACCTCTCCAAAGCAGACAAACACTCAGGGTTGCACAGAGACATAACAACATACAGTGACGTGGAGACTTTTGTAACAAGGCACAGATGTAAACAACAAAAAACGTGCCCAACTCTGCCCCCTTAATTAGTGGTGGCTTCACCCCTTTCAAAAAAATTTTTAACCGGTATTCCTCGGTTTTATGAGAATCAGTAGGTTTCTTAAGAAAAGATTTCTAAATCACGGATAGCTTGGCACCATACAGTCCAACCCCTACAATTAAGATTGCTAAAAGCTGAGGTTAAGTGGCCTGTTCAACAATCACATACAGTTAGTTGATGGCAAAACCAGAAGGCTGAGAATAAGCCTCTAGACAGACACCTTCTACATTGGCTCTTGCCCTGCCCATCATCTAAGTACAGGAATATGCACGATTTGTGTCATCCTAGTTATTTGACCTTGATACACTTATTTGGATGATGGTATTTCTAACTAGTACCTTCTACATCCTCAGGCCTCAGCCTGGGAGAAAGTAAACAGTCAGAAAATATTTCTTACAATATTTGCTGAGTGAAAGAATGAGTCTTCTATGTCAATTGTCTTTTCAGATTTGCAGTATATTTTTACATCAGTGTATCCTTTTGAATCTAAAGTGTAATTAAAAAAAATATATGCTGTCATTTAAATTTCCATTTTTATGCACATTGCAATCATCATCAAAGGGCACCATCATGATGGCTCATCCTTAATGCCAACAGAGTCTATATTCCAAACCATTCACATTCAGTTCTATATTCCAAGGGTCAGTTTCTCAGGAGGGCCTATTATAAACGGCAAATGCCTCATGGTGCAATATTTATATAGAGACCTTAGAATCCATTTTCTCCAAAGGTAGTCTTTCTTTCTTTTCTTTTCTTTTATGTTTATTTTTGAGAGGGAGACAGAGCGTGAGCAGGGGAGGGACGGAGAGAGGGGGAGACACAGAATCTGAGGCAGTCTCCAGGCTTTGAGTTGTCAGCACAGAGCCCAACGTGGGGCTCAAGCCCACAAACCGGGAGATCATGACCTGAGCAGAAGTCAGACACTCAACCGAATGAGCCACCCGGCCACCCCTCCAAAGGTAGTCTTTCGATTAGATTATTGCTTGTGGCTGTGGCTAAAATCAACCACCACAGATTATGTAAAAATCTCTTTCTCACTCTGTACATGCACATGCACATACATGAACACACATGGCATAGAATATACCTGTGTGTTTTCTAATCCTTATACTGTTTTCATTTTCTTTTCTCCTTAAATTTGAGGCATTATTTTAACAATACATGATAGTTTCCTGCTGCTTCCTCAATTGCCTTTCCAGCGCTCCTGATTGTTACCTGCCGGTGCTGGCAACCCCAGACTCCAGGGCCTGCCTTAATTTTCCTCAATAGTGAACAAGCAAAAGCAGTTTTACGACAGAAAGCCAATGAATGCAGTTTTTCTTTTTTTAAGCTCAGAGAAGCATGGTCAGGATTATGCAGCTAGTGCAAAAGATGTCTCCACTCTTCCACACTCTTTTCCAGGTTAATCTACCTTATTCCAAATTGGACCAGAAAGTTTTAGCTTCCCCAGTGAACTCTCTTTTGGCTTCCTATTGGCCTAGGTCATGGTGTTACCTCCAACTGAGCAAAATAAGCCTGCAGAGAGAAAACTACATGGAAAGTGGACTCCATAAAGAGGAAGGTTTCTGGTTTCCCACTCCTCCCATTAGCTCATGTGTTTCTATGTTTGTAGCATGTATGTGTGTTTGTCGGGGGGGGGGCACTGAAGCAAAAGGAAGATAGACTTAAGCTTATTCTTTCACTGACATTTGATAGTACTGTTTGGGTCAGATTTGCATGACTGTTGGAAAACAATTTTGTAGCCCGAAAGCCTCCTTTACCAAAATGATGTCTTCTAAGCAATTAGAGGCAGATACACTATTGAAGACGCTCTTGTGATCCTCTAGGATTCTTATTAGAAAACCCAACGGAAAAACAAAACAAAACAAAACAAAACAAAACAAAACAAAACCAAACCCACAATGCCTAAGGAGACCAAGGAAAATAACCTAAGAGCTAGGCTTGAATGCTAAAAATACTTTAAATTAAATGGCTCAGTATATGTAACTATACATAATACAGGTTTCTCCTGCTCTTTGAGAGTTCTCTTTTTGCCACTTCACTTTCATGAAGGACTTACCTTGGTACCTGTTTTCGCTAACTGAAAAAAATCCGAAGAGGATTTTCACTTTAAAGAAATGGTAACTGCTTCTTTGCTTTCCACCATTTCAGCTTAGGAAAGGTTTCATAGGGACACTCTACTTTAGGATAGTGGGAGAAACCTGTGTATTGCATGCATACAAGTGTGTCTGCAACTCTGAAAATATATGCTCATCTCTATGGTGACATCACATCAGTTTTTACTTATCTGTCGACAACCGACTGTTCTCAATATCCCAGTGCAGGTTCTGATATAGAAAGCAGAGTGCAGAAAGGGGGAAATATCTGGTGAGGGGCCCAGCAGGTCTGATGTGGTATAGCTCGGTATGCAGGGGAGCCGTGGCTTAATGAAATCTGAGAGCTGTTTCTGCTCAGCTTCCTTGAAGTGCCTCCACCAAATCATCTCATGGGATCCTCGGACCAAAAAGACATGGCCTGGACTCCCACCTACATCTGCTTTGAAAATGTAAACTTAAGGGGTCTCTGATAGCCCAGTTTGGGGAGCCTGCTTTTTGGTTTTCTTTCTTTTGATGCATGATCAAAGAAATAGTAAAAAAATAAAACAAAACAATTTTGGGTTCTTTGTTAGGTGAGCATATTCAGGTTGAGACAAGCAGTGTGTGAAATGCTCCACCTGGCCCGCTGGAGCCCCATCTCCACCCTTAGCAGAGGCCTCGGGACTCTTTCAGGTGCACGACCTTATTGCATTTCTGGTTCTCGACTCCTTCTTTGCCTGGAGAGTATATATGAGGCAATCATTGCTACTTGTCATGATGAGCCAGTGCCCTAGAGAACATTTCCTAACTCAGCTCCACCCTCCCTGAGAATGAGTTTAACCCTAGAAATTTCACTGAGGAGGCCCCAAAGGAGCCATGAAAAACCACCACGGAGACCAGAGGTTCTACATTGCTGATAGAAGGCCACATGGAAGGAATGTGATATGGTAGAGACACTCCCTCCTCTATGTTGATGGATGACTTAAATACATATAACACCCTTTTCCAATAAACACATTTTCAGTGCTCCCTTTTCTATCCCCTGTCCCATGTGCACACATTTTTTTCCTGTCTATACAAACACACACATCTGCCACTGTGACCACCACCACCAGTGCCATGCGGCACAATCAAATAGATCCAAACTTAAATCCTGTTGTGCCATTTGAGAGTTGCATGGCTTTGGCCATGTTATTTAACTTCACATCCATCAATTTCCTCAGGTGATAAGAAGAAATACTAACAGCTCCCCCAAATGGGAGGTTGTGGGAGTTAGGACAGGAGATGAAGTTAAGTTTCTCACCTAGAATCTTGCCCATGTCTGCTCCTACACCTTCCCCCCACCTCTCATCTTTGTTTCTCCCTAAGTGAATCCTACATGCTGTCCTCATAACCTCTCATTTTCAGGGGTCTTCATGTTCATGAACGCTCCTTCTTTCCTCACTTCTGGAGGGATTTTGCCAGCCTGTACTGTCATTGTCCTCCTTCATCCCCTCAACAGCCTGTTTTTATACCTGACAGCTAGACTCTTAGGCAGTTTCCTTCCTTTCTCCCCTCAATCTCTCCTGCCTCACTTAAAAAATACCTAGATGAAAATGGCACATAGCTGGAAGCGCTTTCCTCAGCACGACAGCTTTCCCTCTGGATCTCACAGTGTCATCTAAATGTAGTCTTCACAGATTAAAATTGAGTGCCTCAGAGGGGCTCTCCCAGCAACCGCTCAGCTGCTTTCCTCTTTGGGGTTCAGGGTCTGTGCTCCCTGAACGAAGATCCCTTTGACTTCAACAAATTGGGATAACACCTATCTCAAATATATTATTTGATGAAAGCAGATGTCAGCAGATACTGCCTATGTAATTGATATTTGATTTATTCAAGATTTATGCATGCTGTGCCTTAGATTTATTAATGATAATCCCCGGCTCTTGTGTTTAATATAGTGGAACCAAAACATAATTTGCTGGGATCAGTCAGAAATGCATCAAAGTGATTAACTCTACATGCAAACCATTATCCAGTGACATCCCTACTGTGCACAGTGCAAAAGGAGGCAATAATACAGTAATTGGCTTCACTTATGCAAGTTAGATATTTGCCGTGATTGCTAGTAAAATTTTGTCCCTTTTATCTCTGATTCTGCATCTCCATATCCCTTGTCATCCTTTGATGCTCCTTCTGCAGGCAGGATTTTCCTGAAATGAGCAGGCACACACACATGCATACACATGATCCCACCCCAGTAATTATGTGTTAAGGAAGGTGCAGTGTCTTACTAAACAGACAGGAGGGCAACTGCCCTTCTCAGGAGAACCCCTGGTAAGGCACCACCTCTGGAGGGGCCACCTCTTTCTCTCAGGGCAATGCTAGCAGATAGAAATTATATCCCAGCACTGCTACCCACATCTATCACCAATGTCAACATCCAGACAGGCCGCAAACTCACTGCCACCTTAGAGCAGATATTTGGAGCTATGCAAACAATTATCAAGATAACTGTGTTAGGGAAAAGAGCTATTCATTTATGTTTGTTCATTTTCTATTTTGTTTCAGCTAATTAAAACCTAATTGGATGGGCAATCCTTTATTATAAGACTACAATCCCTTCCTGCTTTTTTGTTTGAAAATATCTTTCTATTATGAATTGCTGATAAGTAGATACAGCAGTTCTTATAAAAATTCTGACAGTAAAAATAATATACATATGTGGCAAAATGTTGAAAATCTATGAAAATATGTGAAATGAAAAATAGAAGCCTCCCTTCTCTGTTCTGTCCTCTACCTCTAGTTCTTCTTCCCAAAGGTACTACTGGTGGGAATTTCGTGTGTAGCCTTCAAGAAAACGTAAACAGTATACCTACATACATTTACACCACGTGTTTTTCATTTCATACTGTATCTCAGAGATATTTCTCTATTTGCACTTGGGAGAGCTACCTGATATTTTTCCACTGCTATCTATGATCATTTTTTTAATGTTTATTTATGTTTGAGAGAAAGAGAGAGGCAGAGTATGAGCAGGGGAGGGGCAGAGAGAGAGGGAGACACAGAATCTGAAGCAGGCTCCAGGCTCTGAGATGTCAGCACAGAGCCTGATGCAGGGCTTGAACTCATGACCTGAGCCGAAGCCAGACGCTGAACCAACTGAGCCACCCAGGTGTCCGTATCTATGATCATTTTTAATTGTTTAAACTGCTGCCTGGCCTGGCAATGCTGTACAGGAAGCTCAATACTGGGAAATCATTTAAAATTTCCATCCTGGGAGTTGGGGCCACCATTTAGAATAAAGTAGCATCTTGTGAGAATTTATGGCAAGATGGAAACATGTACTGCATCCCACGTTTTACAGCAAAACTTGTAAGTGGTCCTTGATTTCCCTGTTACCTGGAATGTGACATCCATCTTCAGGATATATGGTGGAACATGTCAGCACAGCAGCATGGCATCTTGATGGGTGAGGGCACTTCTGACTACTGTGCCTAACGCCAGGTTTATATCGGGGTTTTAGCATATTCAGTAACACACTAGTGGACACTGCTCACACCATCTACTTTATAGATCGAACATGATTCACAACTAATTTAAAATGAAGTCACAGGGTGCTTTTTGGTTTTTTTCATGGAACAACACAAGTTTTTCTATATAGTTTTCTCTTTTGCTCCCCCAAGAGTATTAGAGGTATCTTAAGAATATACAGGGCCAGCTCACAATGGGCATTCTTTTGTATTTTTAATATCATTAGGGAATTACCCCAAGAATCAAAGAGGTATCCTTGGATGTGTTCTAGCTCATCTTCTTCAATCATTATGAACAATGCCCCATGTTCTGGATGGCATTCTGCATGGGCCAGGTCTGTCGATAAACATCCCAGGCCTTGGTCACTAGAGCACTCTCTACTCCACAAACCCGCTGTGCTCCTGAACTGTGGACACAGCAGTTCACTTTCCAGACTCGTTTCTCTTAGCTGCTACAGAAGCTATCCGTGCTTCAGCAATCCAAGTGATCTATTTTTCCTGTCCTAAAAGTTAATTGATTCCTGCTTCTGAGGGCCGTGGACTATGAAGAGCTATGCCTTTGCTGGGCATCAGTCTAGCAGACGAGGTCCAGCTGGACTCACTTGGAAAGGCTGCCATAGCTCAGCACAGCTGGAGGACCCTGGGCCTGAAGTCTGAAAGAAATTAGGACAAGGCTAAGAGAAGCCTGGAGGAGTGATTTCAAAATGTGAACTATGGCTGCCAGTCTTCACAGTGTAAATCTTCAGACTCCCAGGAGATAAGGGACCATCACTGGTACAGAGGGGAGGGACCAGTGGGGCCATCTGCAAACTGATAACCATTATGGTGAGCTTATTCTTGAACAAATCCCAACTATACATGCTTCTTCTAGCTGAGAGGCCTCAGGAATTAGAGTTAACCATGCTGGCCTTCAGTTTCTTCTGGGGACCGGAGAGGAGGTTGGAAAGTTTACCTTGGGTGTTATGGAGAAAGCAGAAAAATGTGTATGAGAAAATGCCTCTTAGGAAAATGATACATAATACTGGCGGAATGCTTGGCACCAATACTTGATGGACAATGATATCAATAACATTTATTACTATTCAACAAGGTCCCAACGTTCAGTCCACTAAGCAATTTTCTCAGGGAAAGGCTATGAGGACTTAAGATACCTAAACAATGCTCTGGAGGACATCCGAAGTCTACCAGGCCACTGCCTGCTAACTATCAACCGCTGTGGTCTTTAGCCTCCCTGACCCCCAAAAGTTTCTTACGCCTCCTGTGAGCTGGTGATATTGACAATTCCAAAGGGATTGGTTTGGTGGTGTTTACTGAACGCAGATCCAGCACCTAAACCCAAGGAGTATAATAAGGAGGAAATGCATGAAAACCCTGAATCAGCAAATGCTTAATTAGCTTTTAAGTACCAGGGGAAAGGCCGGTGGAGGCTAAATTTTGAAAACCATCAGCTCCATTCCTGGAAGCGAGTCATTTCCTTCCAGAGAACATTGTTCACATTCAAGTTGTTGAAATGGTACACGATGTTGTGTTGGGTGCTTTAGGCTTATGAAGCCACTTTACTACTGAGCTACTCTTAAGCCAGGGGCAAGTTGGTAATTTGGGGATTCATTTGGGGATTAAAATTAATTAAGCCTGCACAATATCAGGGTATCAGGATACAAAGATGTTTAAGGTTCTTCTGGGCCACCAAGTTACAGACGTTTGTAGAAGAACAGAGTCTGAAGGGCTCTTAGAAATCCTCTCACTTAGTGTCTTGGCTTTCAAACTCATTTGCAATGGGTACAGAACAGGCTTTATCAAATACATTCCTGTGCAGGTTATCATAAGCAATTGATAAAAGTGCAGTTACTCTCATTGAAGTGGGAGAAGAGAATTCCCCTTGGGCGACTCTGGAATCTGAAACACCTTTGAAAACCACATTTGTCTAATTTTCACAAAAAAGGAAAGGACTATAAGATAGTGCTATCTTGAAGCATGGTCTCCAGAGCATGATATCAGCCTCACCTGGGAACACAGTGCTTGGGAGGTGGAGTCCAGGAATTTGTGTTTAACAACCCTTCTAGGTGATTCTGATGCACACCCGCTCAAGTTTTTTTTTTTTTTTTTTAAGCTTATTTATTTATTTTGAGAGAGTGAGAGAGCAAGAGCAGAGGACAGTCAGAGAGAGAGAATGTTAAGCAGGCTCCACACTATCAGTGCAGAGCCTGATATGGGTCTCAAATTCACGAACCGCAAGATCATGACCTGAGCCGAAATCAAGAGCTGGACGCTTAACTGACTAAGCTACCCAGGTGCCCCCACACCCACTCAACTTTAAAAACCAGTCCTCGGGGCGCCTGGGTGGCACAGTCGGTTAAGCGTCCGACTTCAGCCAGGTCACGATCTCGCAGTCCGGGAGTTCGAGCCCCGCGTCAGGCTCTGGGCTGATGGCTCGGAGCCTGGAGCCTGTTTCCGATTCTGTGTCTCCCTCTCTCTCTGCCCCTCCCCCGTTCATGCTCTGTCTCTCTCTGTCCCAAAAATAAAAATAAAACGTTGAAAAAAAAAATTTAAAAACCAGTCCTCTAAAAGCCTTTCAGTGAGTACTGTAGGCTCATTTGATAAAGACTCATATTTGGTAGATCTCATTGAGACTCTAGGGTACTCACTCTGTTTGGGGTGTAGTTCTCTTCTATTCACTTTAGCATTGTAGAGAACTCTATCGTTCTTTGGAAACAACTCAAACAGTGGTTATTTTAGACAAGTATCTTATAATCAAGAGATCTTGATCCCAACAATAGATTTTTTTAAGTGGATTTGGCCAGTAGCCCAAACTATTGCAATGGGATCATACCCAAATATATGCTATTCCACAAAAATTCTAATTTGTCAGTTATAAAAACAGAGCACACCTTGAATTTAGAGAGTAATTTTTACTTTTCAAAACAGGTTTCCCATGCTCTATCTCATTTGATAAAGCCCTATTCTGGCACCCTACAACTCTCTCCTTCCCATTTGTTACAGGTGAAAAAAGGAAGAACAGAAAAGTTAGGTAGGCTTTTCTAGGTCTCACACCTAGATAGTGCTATTAGATAATTTCTTAAGATGTGAATTTATAAACAGATTAGTTTCTTCCATGAAGGTTCATTCTTTTCTCTCTCTTCTGTTGTTCATAATTGATAATAATAAACTTCACATAGGGCCTAAAATTGTTGAATCTCCACTTCAGTGATTAGTTAGGGAACTCCCTGCCCCATCCTGCTGACAGATGAGATGTGAGCTGTCATAACTAAGGCAACTATTCCCTTCTGATCCTATTGGTGGGCATCTGTTTCCAGTTGTAACTGGCCAAACACTCCCTTTGCAGGAAAACTAATAACATCTTAACATATGGTCCTGAATCTGGGCCGCCTAATGACCTTGCATGGAGATTAATTGAAGGTGTTAATGGCATAGTTCCCAGCCAGGAATGTCAAAATACTGGCTTGGCTTCCTATGTACATGTTTTAAGAGGATTTGCTATTGATACTGAACTGGATTAACTTTAAATATAAAGAAAAATACTCTAACTTCAGCAACCACCTGTGAAGCAAGTTTCTGTAGCTAAGGAGTCTGGATTAGTGCTCCAAGCAGGGTGCAGGATAATGAATTTGACATCCCATTGGACTCCCTGGGAAAAATTCCCTGGATACAATCTTCTTAAGTGGCAGTATTATAGGGAGCAAAATTCTGTTGAGGGTGAAAAATTCATTCTATGACCTCTAAGTCTGCATGGAAAATGCCATTAGAGATTAGAGTTGATTTATGGGGGTTCTGTACTATTACCGCCCCCTCCCCCATCTCACCCAGGCAGGAAAATTGAGCAAAAGACCAGTGAAAAGAACTATACTTTGAACTACATTTCCTCAAGTATTTACACAGAAGTGTATTCAATTTACAGGAACCTTCAAGCTTAGTTATCATAATTATCTCATGCTTTGATCCTGGTATAGTCTCCCCTTTTCTCTATCAGTTATGTTTTCTCCTTTTATTTCTATTTTAACTACCTCAGTGCTTGTGTGCTTGTGTATGTGTATGTTTATTATAATTCACCTTAAAGGCTTCTTGTGGAATATAAATTATAAAGACATAAAAGTAAACATGGAATAATCTCCTTTCATGCATATATTTACAACCTATAAACTCTAAGGAAGAGTGAACTGGATTTTAAAAACACTGAGAATTACTCTTACCGGGATTTTCTTCGCCCAGTTTATTCAGCTATTTTGCCAAAGGAACAATATAAAATATGTCAAAACCATTTAACTGCTGGCTGCACAACTGACTAGAAAGTAAAAATTATTGACTCAGAGCACCACCAATCCAATCATGCCTTAGGGAATAGACCCTTGAAATTATAATTTCACAAACTCTTTTTTTGAGGAATTACTCAGTGCCTACTTCTTGGGACTATTCCTTCTCTGCGCTCTTTCAGTGCTCTGGATATACAAGTCTCTATACACCATTGTGTAGTATTTGTGTGTATTTTTTCTCTTCCCATTTGTCCTGACAAACTGTGACCTTCCTGAAGGTGGACCTATGTTCTATTTATCTTTTTAATACCCAATGTTTCTAGCAATGACTGATATACAATAGGCCTCAGTATATATTTTTGTGGATGAGGTACACAAATAAGGTCTTAGATACCATCCTGCTTACAAGGAGGTTGTAGTATTTTTAGTGGTATTAGTACTTACTTACTGAAACAGAGTGAATCCATAGTATGATTGACGATATTACACATCTGGTTACACAAACTCATGGCAACCAGCTAGGTAATTTTACTTAGGCCACTCAATGACACAAATTTGTGCTTACTGAGAAACATTTTGTAGCATATGAGGGGGAAAGAGCACTCTCTCTAAATGCTTAATTAATCATTCTTACAAACTTAGCACATTTTGTGCCCATGTACTTGTGCCAACAAGATTCCTCCCATGCATTTTGATTTTCCCCTAAATAAAATTTTTCCTAATTCTTAAACAAACAACAAAAAGCTTACCCCCTAAGGTCAGATAAAAGTAGAGAATGGAGTGAACCAGCTTTATCTAATTTTCCCAATTAAGTAAAATGAGAACTAAATAAATGGATGACGAAAAACAAAGTATATCTGATTTCCCACTTGGCTTTCCTGTTGGTCAAACCACTCAGGTAATTCAGTTGGGCAGGCTGAAATGCCTTACACATTTGCCTTTCAAGATCAGGAGGGTTGGCATGCCATCCACGGGGCAGCCCATGGCAAAGAGAGTCACACGAACAATAAAACGAAGGAACGCTGAGTTGAACTATCATCACCATGCCAGGCTTAGGTATCTGTGGGCTGTGAAACACAAGCAGAGTAATAAAGAAATTATGTGGCCCTGGATATTGCAAATGCACTATAGACTGTTCCCCTCACTAAAATCAGGCAATGAAGAGACACCTCAGTGGAAAAAGCAATTAGTGTAGGGAATGAAGTTCTTTACTTTTCTTTCCCCATTCTCTCCCTCCCAATCCTTTCAAGTCTCCCTTGAGTCCAATTTGGGAATTCTTGCAAAGGCTAAAGTCCAGCAGTTTAACAGCTATTAAACACGGTCATAAAGTGAAGATGCAGCCTGCAAGTTGGGCTCTTGGCAGCATCAGAGGAACATGGCAAATGGCACAACTCTTTTGCTGAAAGGAAATCATGGAAGAGATAAAGGGAGGGGGTGTGGATAAACCAGATCGAGACTTGGAGATGAGGACCCATGGAGCATACTAACCCACTCTGGTATTGCTATTTAGTACCTGTGAAGTCTACCATTATGCATTATTAAATTCATGTATTATTGAATCATGAATACTTGTTCCTTGATAAGAAATGGAGATGATTTCTTAGTTTAAATTAAAGCCCTGCCTCCTTATTTAAATAAAACCGCATTACTGGCTGCCTAGCATGCTAATCACAAAACTGCATTAAGCAGGTAGGACTATATGAATTAAAAAATAATGAAACAAGACTTTTCAGCCAGACATTGTTCCCCTGCCTGCGTTTCATGACAGCGGATTTCCTACTTGGAGTTGATAAGACAACGGCAAATGAAGATAACAACATGAGAGGAAAATCATTCACTCTAATGGGCTCCACCTGTGCAGACTTCAGCTCATTTACATGGCTGCAGAAAAATTAGAAATCATGCGGCAATTAGTCTGTTCTAGATTATGCAGTGTGTCAACTGATACCACTCAGGAGAGCACTAGTGCTAAAATGGTTTCAGAAGATAAATCTACTCTCCTATACAAACAGTTTTAATTACCTGGAAAACGGCATTGCCTATTGAGCAATCTCCATTGTGAACCTGGGCTGCTCTCCTGCTATTGGAATCAGATGTCGGGAAATTCCAATGTTTATGTAATTGACTCATATAATATTTGATGACTTGTTGAAACTGAAATTGGGCCTTTTGGTTGGGTCCCCAATTGTTCATCAAAGGCCCGTTTAATGTCTCCTTCAGAGTTGGAGGGATATAAGGGTTTTTTTTAATGCTTCTGTTTACTTGTACCCTTTGCTTCTTGAACCTTAGCTCTAACAGCTCATAGTAAATCTGATAATTACAAAATCATTTCAAATATGAAGCTTGGGACAACAGATCAAGTAACTATGAACAACTCCTTATGAATAACAATTTTAAGGCCATTAAGGTTTTTGGATTCTTAAGATAGTGGGATAAAATTTTTCTATTCATTTTTGCCTTAAAGTATATTTGTAAGTTTCTTGAAACCTTGGAAGTATATGTAGAGAAATAATATTAATGAAAATCCAGCTTTTGCATTTATAAGGGATAATTTAAAGGTTTTGCTTTAATTTGCTTATAGAAATGTGTATTTACACCCACTTTATTTAGTCATTATTATTTTTGCTTTTGTAATAGCTTTATTGGACTTGGGGGTAATGCAAGAAAGTTGGGGTTAATGGAGGCATCCTTAAGAGAAAGTTTGGGACCCTGAGTAGGTGTAAGCTCTTGGGACAGTGGTAGAATGTTTGTCTTCCGCCTGTACTTTTAAAAAAGAGAGGGTCAAGACTCTTGGAATTTAACAGGCAAGCACTTAGCGTTGTCCACTAGAGTTTGCTCCCAAAGCAAACATAAAGAACGGTTTCTGGTGGATGGGAGTAGGCGTGCAGCATGCCTTAAAAGGCAGACAATGTGCATCTTCAGTGACAAAAGCAGGGCCGATCTTACAGCTGGAAAAGGCAATCCCCTAATACAGTGAGATTTTAGCCAGGATAACCTCTACTGGCCAAGAGAATTTTCCAAACTTGCTCTCAAGTTTGAGTTCAAGATTCTAATCCTGACGAGAAATACAGAGCCTCCAGGGATATATCCCATGGAACTTTAGTGCACTGGTTTTCACTTTTTGTCCCCAAAACACCAAAGGTTCCCTCAACAAAAGACTTCCAAATATGTATAAATTTAGCAAATGTCGCTATAACCTCTTTCTGAATAACAAAATGAATATAGTTTGCTAGGGGCCCTCAGATATCCTGCAGTAAAGAAACTTACTGAACTCTACATTTTCCAGATTTATCTGAAATAAATGAAGCAAAATACTCCTCCCTAGCCTTTCTGTAATGGAGCATTCACATCCAGTGTCCAAGAAAATAACTTTGGGTCATCCTCCTGTGGTGGGAGAGTTAATTGCCAAAGCAGGCTTTGCCTATGGACAGGACACAAGGAAGTTAGGACCACAACTTATGGTGCTGAAGAGCACAGAGGCTGGCATCACTGTCTGGATGGATTTGATGAATTCTTTGGATTATTTTATTTTATTTTTTTTATTTTTTTTAACGTTTATTTATTTTTGGGACAGAGAGAGACAGAGCATGAACGGGGGAGGGGTAGAGAGAGAGGGAGACACAGAATCGGAAGCAGGCTCCAGGCTCTGAGCCATCAGCCCAGAGCCCGACGCGGGGCTCGAACTCACGGACTGCGAGATCGTGACCCAGGCTGAAGTCGGATGCTTAACCGACTGAGCCACCCAGGTGCCCCTCTTTGGATTATTTTAAAGGCAGTTTCCTCCCGTCTCAAGACCTACACACGCACACACATATCCACATGTGCACCCACACACAAAGATACACACAACTCCAGACACACCAAGTGCATCAAAGTCTAACACAATTTTGCAACTGAGGTTCCTTATGTGAGCCACTGAATGCAGAAAATGTTTTGAGTGACTATTTTCTCACTCTCTCAAGGCTTATACTTAATCAGTATCATTTTGGATGCCTAGGAGAGAAGTTAATTCATTACATATAATGAATACCTTAAGGCATTAAATAATTTCTCCTGGAACCAGAGCACAATGACACCCTAGCAGTATTTTTAGGATAATCCATTTTTTTTTTCTGGCAACACCTTTTCTTGCTTTACCTGCCCTGAAAAATAACGTAAAGTGCCATATGATACTGAATCAAAGAATGATGGACCTTTTAATCTGGGAGGGCTTTCACAGTGCAGTCCCTGCTTTATAGTTTAGGACGGTAAGACCCAGAGGTATGGCCCAGGTTGCTGATGACACGGTGAATCAGGGAAGAACAGGATTGTAGTTCAGGTCTTTGGATTTAAGACTGGAGTTTGTTCTGCTACTTCCCTGTGCTGTGGGGGACTACAACCATGACCCAGGGCTCTTCAGGGTCAGAGAGGGCGAGACCCATTCAAGAGTCCTAGCCACAGACACGTGAGTTCATCACCTCAGAAAAGTAGGTCACTCAAGACCCTGAAACTCAGAGAGATGCTGACAGCACTGAGAATAACAAGTAGCCAGAAAGTCCTCAGGTGAATTTTGAGTGTCTTGGGAGAGAACAGGAAACTGGGTGAGAGGCGGCGAGTGAGTATGTTGAAGCTACAGTCCCTTCAGAGCATGTGAATGTGCAATCTTGTCCCTGAGGTGAGAAGCTCCCTTCCAAAGGCTAACATGTCAGCAGTCATTCTAAAGGACATCAATAAAAAGAGGTCCAGCTGTAGAGTTGACACTACATGGCATAGGACAGTCTGAGTTCAGGATGTGGCCTCCATAGCAGCAGACCTTCACTTATACAAGAACTTCTTTCAACATTGACAAGCAACAACGAAACCGTAACTAAACTTTCTGCTTCCTGGTGTATCTATTTCATGGAATATGAAGTATTATGCAATCACTAAAAATAATAATGATTCTCTTTTTTAAATAAAAACAGGTTTTGTCTTATTTTATTCAATATATTCGAAATAAGCATTCACAAATTTAATCTATCCTTAAAAATGGGCACTACTTATTTTAGTATAATTACATTTATGTACAAAACAAACCCTTTACATATTAACACTTAGGTAAGTGCACAGAAAAGAAGCAAAAAAGGATATATATCATTAAATGCAAACACTGGTAACCTTTGGGAGAAAAATGTGAGGAGAAATCATAACATTATGTGTATTTCAGTAGGTCTGAATTTTTCATAATAAACATGTATTTATAGATTATTTTAAAAACTAGAAGTAAAGTGGACTTAGAAATATTTTAAAGCCTAAGAACAATGAAAAAAAATTTTTTAATCTATGGATTTGATTAATAAAATGTAAAATATTTGTATGTTAGAAAACATAACAAAATCAAAGGCAAACTGGTAACATAATTTGTCATCAATATAATAAGCACATGTTTTAACACCCTACTTGGTGTGGGAGAAGAGGTACTCTGTGATTTTAGAATAGGTAGCACAAGCTAAATCGGCTATACGTAATCCTTACGGTAACTCTTTCTTGGCCATCACTGCTCTTTGCTCTTTATGTGTCTGGAGGTCACAGATGTGTCCTCCCAGAGTTTCTTTGAGCCACTGTTGATTACAGTTATTGGACAATCCCCACAAGCTGCAATATTTATAGCACATTTCTAAATATCAAAGGGTTTTTACTTTTGCTTGCTAACTTTTATCTTCTTTCCTCAATCACTTCAATGGAGGCACCTGTAGTGACCACAAAATTTGCCTCTAACACCCAGAATGACACCCTTCCTTTGTTTCCTTGTTGCAGGCCCCAGTGCCAATACTTGCATCCCTTTTTTTTCAGTTAATATAAATCAAAGGGTCTGCAAAATATGATAAGTAGCAAAGGAAATACAACAGATAAAGCCACACCTTTGCAAATACTCTTGATTTAGTGAAGACTCTAGAGCAGGAGTTGGCTTGAAGGGGTTCCTGATACAGTCCCCAGAGCATACTGTACAGTGCACTGTACCAGCTTCTGTGGACTAAAAGCATAGCATACCTCTCAGAATAGGGGGAAATTAACACATGAACTGTAAAGCCCAAGAGGCTCAGTCCTTTATCTTCTTCCCTATCTCTGCTTATTCCCTTGGTGATCTCATTCTGAATTATGGCTCCAAACACCAGAAAGTGCTGACTCCTTGGAAATGTACATCTCCAGCCTAGTTTTCTCCCCTGAACTCCAGACTCATATATCCAAATGCCTACCTGACATCTCCACTTGGAAATCTAATAAACATCACATACTTTCACGTCCCAAATGGAACTCCTGATCTTCTCATACATGCATACCTTCCCCATCTCAAAAAATGACAGTTCCATTCTTCCAGTTGCTCAGTCTTCTTTTTTTCTTATCCCTACCTCTGAGCAGGAAATCCTGCTGGCTCTTATCTTCAAAATACATCTACAATCTGACTGCTTCTCACCACTTACACTGCAATTCCCCTGGTCCCAATCCCCATCATTAATCACTTCCATGATTGCAGTGGTCTCTAACTGACCTCCCTGAATTCGCCTTTGACATCTACAGGACATGGTCATCACAGAAGCCACAGTCTGCCATGTCATACCTTTAACAAAGGGTTCCCTGGTCTCTCAGAGCAAACGCTCACATCCTCACAATGGCCAGAAGACCTTACTGGTCTGCCACTCACACCTTACTTTTTACCTATGATCTGTCTTATTCTGCTCAAGCTACACTGGGTTCCTTGAATGTGTTTTTGAACATGTCAGGCATGCTTCTACCTTGGGGTTTTTGTTTGTTTGTTTTTTTCTCTTGCTTGGATCATTCTCCTTCCAGACACCTGTATGGCTAACTCTCTCATCTCCTTTAAGTCTTTGCTTAAATGATAACTTCTCAGTGAGCTCTTCACAGGCAACACTATTTAAAATTATAACCCTCATCCTGATATCCCTTATTTCACTACTTTATTTTTGTCCATAGCACTTACCATATGTGAGAGTATAACTTTATTTAATTATTTTCTGTCAGCTTCTTTGCACTAAGATATAGGCACAATGAAAGTAGAGATTTTTGTCTCATTTTTCACTGCTGTAACCTCAGTGCCTGGAACACAGAAAACACTAAAAAAAATGTGTTGAGTGAATGAATAAGGGAAGGAGAAAAACATTTACATATATTTTACTCATATAAGATTAAATATCAGGAATAGAAAGACACTTAGCCGTGCAAGGCAGTTTATAAGTAATGCTAACTTCTGTGACAAATATCTCCAAATCTCAATGCCTTCAGATAAAAGTTCATTTCTCATTTGTAAAAAGTCCATTGTGGATGTTCCTGGTTGGGCAGGTCTCCCGAATAGCTCTCCTATAAGTAGTAACTCAGAGGTCTAGGCTATTTCCATCTGCCATTATCTATCCTCAAAATCCTTGATTTATACCAATCAGAATGTAAAGACAGGCAGACAGCTATCACATCAAAGTTTGCATGGGATACTGCATGGGATAGGCCTGCAAGTGGCACACACATTTTTTTTGCTCACTTTCCTTTGACTCAGGCACATGGTCTTACCTAGATGCAAGGACGGTAGTGAGGAGACTGGAAAATGTAGCTTAGCTGTATGCCCACAAAAGAGTAGAAGCAGATATATTGGTAAACATTAGCAGTCTTTACAACATATTATTAAATCATGTAACTTGATAAGATAAATACTAAGTCCCTAATAGACACTGCATAGGTAACTTATAGAAAAGAAAATCTATAAAGCTAATGAACATATAAAAGAATGTATAAGCTCAGTTTTACATAGAAATGTGCAATAAATACTAATAGTTTGAATGAAATGATATTTTAGAAAGTTCTTTTCTAATTTGCTGAGAGTTTTTATTATGAGTGGTTGCTAAGTTCTGTCAAAAATTTTTCCTGCATTTATTATGTTATTTTCCTCTTTTAGTTTGTTACTATTACTAATTACATTGACATATATATATGTCAATGTAATTATATATATACACACACACACACACACACACACACACACACATACATTCACATACACTCAAGTTAGTTAACATACAGTGTAGTCTTGGCTTCAAGAATAGAACCCAATGATTTATCTCTTACATATGACACCCAGTGCTCATCCTGAAAAGTGCCCTCCTTAATGTCTGGCACCCATTTAACCCACCTCCCTCCCCTTCCAGCAACCCTCAATTTTTTCTCTGTATTTAAGAGTCTCTTATGGTTTGCCTCCCTCTCTGTTTTTATCTTACTTTTCCTTCCCTTCTCCTTTGCTCACATTGACTGACTTTTGAAAGTTAAAATAACCTTGCATTCCTACAATAAAGTACACTTGATGTATTATCCTTTTTTCTTGTATGTATGTATGTATGTATGTGTACGTATGTATGTGTGTGTGTGTGTGTGTGTGTGTATAAATCTTTTAAACTATGATTTTTTTTCAGTTATTTGACACACTATGTTAGTTTCAGGTGTACACCATAATGGTTTGACAAGTTTATACATTATGCTATGTTCACCACAAGTAAAGCTACCATCTGCCCTCATTATAGCATCATTGACTATATTCTTTATGCTGTGCCTTTTATTCCCATTTATTATTCATTCCATAATTGGAAACCTGTATCTCTTACTCTCCTTCACCCATTTTATCCAATCCCCAACCCCTCCCCCTGGCAACCATCAGCTGTTCTCTGTATTTGTAGGTCTGATTCTACTTTGTTTTTTATTCATTTGTATTTTTCTCTTTTAGATTCCACATATGAGCGAAACCCTATGGTATTTGTCTTTATCATTCTGACTTCACTTAGCATAATACTCTTTAGGTTCATCCATGTGGTCAGAAATAGCATGATCTTATCCTTTTTAGGGCTGCATACTATTCTATTGTGGGCATATGTACACACCCCCCACATCTTCCTTATCCATTCCTCTATCAGTGGACACAGGTTGCTTGTGTCTTGGCTATTGTAACTAATGACGCAATAAACATAGAGTGCATATCTTTTCAAATGAGTGTTTTCATTTTCTTTGGGTAAATACCCACCCAGTAGAATTACTGGATCATGTGGCATTTCTAATTTTTTGAGGAGCCTCCATACTACTTTCCATAGTGACTGTACCAATTTACATTCCCACCAACAGTGCACAACAGTTTCTTTTTCTCCATATCCTTGTCAACACTTGTTACTTCCTATCTTTTTTATTTTAGCCATTCTGCCAGTTGGGAGGTTATCTCTCAATGTATGTTGACTTACATTTTCCTGATGATTAGTGATGTTGAGAATCTTTTCATGTATCTGCTGGCCACCCGTGTATCTTCTTTGGAAAAATGTTCACTCAAGTCCTCTGACCGCTTCTTAATTCGATTATTTTCTTGGAGTTGCATCATAGAAGTTTTTTTATATATTTTGGATATTAACTTCATGTCAGATATATTATGTATAAATATCTTCCCCGATTCATTAGGTTGCCTATTGGTTTTGTTGATGGTTTCTCTTGCTGTGCAAAAGCTTTTTATTTTTATGTAGTCCAACAGTTTATTTTTGCTTTTGTTTCCCTTATCTTAGGAGACATACCTAGAAAAATGTTGCTACAGCTATGTCAGAAAAATTATCATGTAAGTTCTTTTCTAGGATTTTTATGGTTTCAAGTATAACATTTGTATTTAATTCGAGTTTATTTTGGTGTATGGTGTAATGAAGTGGTCCAGTTTCATTTTTATCCATGTAGCTGTCCTGTTTTTCTAGCACCATTTGTTCAAGAGACTTTTTCCAACTTTGTATTTTTGCCTCCTTTGTCATAGATTAATTGACCATATAATCATGGGTGTATTTCTGGGCTCTCTGTCCTGCTGCATTGATCTATGTGTAAGTTTTTATGCCATACTGTTTTGATTACTATACTTTCATAGTACACCTTAAAATCTATAATTGTGATACTGCCAGCTTTATTTTTCAAGATTACTTTTGCTACTTGGGGTCTTTTGTGGTTTCATATAAATTTTAGTATTATTTGCTCTAAGTTTTGTGAAAAATGCTGTTAGTATTTTGATAGAGATTGCACTGAATCTGTAGATTGTCTGGAGTAATATGGACATTTTAACAATAATTCTTCCAATCCATTAGCATGGGATATCTTCCCATTTGTTTGTATTATATTCAATTTCTTTCTTCAATGTTTAATAGTTTTCAGAGTGCAGGTCTTTCACCACTTTGGCTAAGTTTATTTCTAGATCTTTTATTCTATTTGGTGCAATTGTAAACAGAATTGTTTTCTTAATTTCTCTTTCTGGTATTTTGTTATTTAAAAAATTATTTTTAATGTTCATTTATTTTTTGAGAGACAGAGACAGAGCATGAGCTGGGAAGGGGCAGAGAGAGAGGGGGAGTCACAGATTCTGAAGCAGGCTCCAGGCTCTGAGCTGTCGGCACAGAGCCCGACACAGGGCTCAAACCCATGAACATGAGATCATGCCTGAGCCCAAGTCAGCCGCCTAACTGACTGAGCCACCCAGGTGCCCCTCTGGTAGTTTGTTATTAGTGTATGGAAACACTACTGATTTCTGAGTATTTTGTATTCTGCAATTTTATTGAATTCACTTATTATTTCTAGTAGTTTTTCAGTGGAATCTTTCTATGTATAGTATCATGTTATCTGCAAATGAAGTTTTATTTCTTCTTTACTAATATGGATACCTTTAATTTCTTTTTGTCTGACTGCTGTGGCTAGAGCTTCTACTATGTTGAATAAAAGTGTCTTGTTCCTGATCCTACAGGAAAAGCTCTTTTTCACCAGTAAGATGTTAGCTATATAAGATGTTTTTCATATATGGCCTTTATTATGTTGAGATATGTTCCTTATATATCCACTTTGTTAAAAGCTTTTATCATGAATAGATGCTGAATTTTGTCAAATGCTTTACCACATATTTTGAGATGATCATATGATTTTTGCAGATGTTGAACCTTCCTTGCACCCCCCAAATCAATCCCACTTTATTGTGGTGAATGACTCTCTTAATGTACTGTTGAATGCAGTTTGCTAATATTTGGTGGAAGAGAATGCAGTTTGCTAATATTTTGTAGGAGAGAATATTATTCATCCAAAAGGACATGTATATTTTTAAGATCTAGTTTTAGTTGCTATTACAAATGATATCATATTTGTTTTCTATTTCATTATTACTAATACTACAGGTATTTTTATAAAAGTTGAAATTATATCTATCAACATCTTACAGATTCCACTATTTTGTTTCTTCTTTTGAGCTTTCTATGTTGATAATGATATCCTCCACATATAGTAACAGTGTCGTGGCTTCCTTCATACACTTGTTCTTTTTTTTCCTCTTCTCTTGAGATCTTTGATTCTCTAGTAACATGATAAACAGCAGTGAGGATTCAGGTATTCTTACCTCATTCTTAAAGGGAATGTGTGTAAAGTTTCTCCCAATATATGACATGGACAGTTAGGGGGTTAGTTTTTCTCAAATTAAGACAGTTTCCTTGTTTTAAAAAAATATTCTGCTTTATTAAGGTTATATGCATGAAACAAAGTTCCCTAATTTTATGTGTATACTTATAAAAATAATGGCTTTATTGGGATACAGTTCACATATAAAAAGTGCACCTATTGAGAGAGTACAACTCAGTATTTTTAAGTATATTCACAGAATTGTATAAACATTGCACAAATTTAGAACATTTTCATCACTCCTCTCCAATAAAACCCATAACCAACAGCAGTCACTCCCCTTAGATATGACCATTTCCCCCCCAAACCTCTAAAGCCCTGGCAACCACAGTGCCTATTCTGGACACTTCAATGAATGAAATCATACGGTATGTGGTCTTCTGTGACTGGTTTCTTTAATATAATGTTTTCAAAGTTTATTCATAGTATAGTATGTATCAGTATTTTATTCCTTTTTATTCCTTATATAGTTGTATGAATATACATTTTATTTATCCATTCATCAACTAATGAATATTTGGGTTTTTTCCACTTTGAGCTATTATGAATAATGCCGCTATGGACATTTGTGTACGTGTTCTTGTGTAAACATATTTTCAATTCTCTTGTTTTCAATTTCACCCAAGAGTAGAACTCCTAGTCACAGAGTAGCTCTATGTTTAACCCTTTGAGGAACCTCCAGACTGTTTTCCTGAAGCAGTTTACATTCTCACCAGCAGTCTATGAGGGTTTCAATTTCAGTATATGAAAGTAACAATTTTTGTTATTATCTTTTAGATTATAGTTATCCTAGAGGGTGTGAAGCAGCAGCTCATTGTGGTTTTGATTTGTATTTCACTAATGACTATGGTGTTGAGCATCTTTTCATGTGCTTATTAAGCATTTGTATATATCCTTTGGAGAAATATTTATTCAAATTCTTTCTCCCTTTAAAAATTAGATTATTTTGTTTATATTGTTGAATTGTATGAATTCTTAAGATAATCTAGGTACTAGAGTTCGTAAGATATATAATTTACAAGTATTTTTTCCCACTTTGTGGATTGTCTTTTCACTTCTTTGATATGTCTTTTTAAGTACAAAGTTTTTAATTTTGTTAAAATCTCATTTATCTTTTCTATTGTTTCAGCGCTTTCCTTGTACATGCATAGAAACATGGAAAGCACAGAAATCATTGCCTAATCCAAGATCATGAAGATTTATAACTATGTTTTCTTTTAAAAGTTACAGTCTTAGGTCTTACACCTAGGTCTTTGATCATATGAATTAATTTTTGTGTATGATGTGAGGTCAGGGGTCTATGTGTATAATTTGGTGAGGTTTTCAAATACATGAGGTAGGGTTAATACTACCACAGTTGTGATATAGAACATTTATTTTCACCACTCAAAATCTTTATGTTCATTTGAAGTCAATCCCTTCCTCCAACTTTGGTTCTTGGAAATCACTGCATTCCTTGAGATTTATCCAAAGGAGCCAAAAATTCTGTCCACACAAAAATCTGCTCACAGATGTTTATAGAGGCTTTATTCATAACTGCCAAACTGTGAAGCAAGCAAAATGCCCTTGAGTAGGTGAATAAATAGTGGTACATTTAGGGGTACCTGGGTGGCTCAGTCGGTTAGGCATCTGACTTCGGCTCAGGTCATGATCTCATGGTCCGTGAATTCGAGCCCCATGTTGGGCTCTGTGCTGTCAGTTCGGAGCCTGGAGTCTGCTTCAGATTCTGTGTCTCCCTCTCTCTTTGCCCCTCCCTCCCTCACTCTCTGTCTCTCTCTACCAAAAAATGAATAAACGTTAAATTTTTTTTTAAAAAATAGTGGTACATGTAGAAAATGAAATATTATACATGCACTAAAAAGATATGAACTATAAGCCATGGAAAGATATGGAAGAAGTTTAAATGCATATTATTAGGTGAAAAAAAATCTGTAAAGGCTGAATACTATATGATTCCAACTACACGAAAAACTGGAAAAGGCAAAACTATGGAGAAAGTAAAAAAATCAGTGGTTACCAGTGGTTGAGGGGAGAGAGGGATGAATAGGTAGAGCACAGAGGATTTTTACATCAGTGAAACTATTCTATGA
Organism: Puma concolor; assembly: GCF_028749965.1. Lineage (NCBI taxonomy): Eukaryota > Metazoa > Chordata > Mammalia > Carnivora > Felidae > Puma > Puma concolor. Next base: position 57,361,168 of record NC_141669.1, read on the forward strand.
TACCATAATGATCAATATAATCATCATACATTTTATTAAACCCACAGAATAGACAATACCAAGCGTGAACCCTAATATAAACTATGGACCTTGTGTGATAATCATATATCACGTTGGTTCATCAGTTGTTATAAATGTACCATTATGGTGGGAGATGTTGATAATGGGAGAAGCTATGACGTGTGGGATCAGGGAGCATATAAGAAACCTCTGTATCTTCCTCTCAATTTTTCTTTGAATCTTAAACTTCTTGAAAAAAACATTAAATTTTGATAAAAGAAAACAATGTTCAATACAAAACAAACACCTCCTAAATACAAACCATGAAAAAGGATAACACACACACACACACACACACACACACACACACACACACACACACACACATACACACACACACACACACACACAATATTTCCCTTTCAAGTAAGTACTTTCCGGATACAGTCCAATAATTCTATGTCAAAAATGAATCAGATTCTTCTGTGGAGAGAGAAGTGTGTGTTTTTTTGCTGTCTTAAAGTCATGATTTAAAACAGCACAGAGAGGGTTGCCTGGGTGGCTCAGTCAGTTAAGCATCTGACTCTTGATTTTGGCTCAGGCCACGTCTCACATTTTTTTGAGTTCGAGCCCCACAATGAGCCCTATGTTGGGCTATGTGCTGAGCCTGCTTGGGATTGTTTCCCTCCCTCTATGCCCTTCCCCCACTTGCTATCTCTCTCTCAAAAATAAATAAAAAATAAACTTAAAAAAAATAACACAGAGAGCATATATAGCTCTAACTTACCCCAACTTGAAATAAACTAAGTATCTGCCATTTCACGGGGAAAAAAAATCTAATTCTTCTGTAGTTCTTTCCCTTGTCACTTATGTATACAAAAATTATACTGTTAAACTGTTGATTTTACAATTTAAGCCCCATATCAGGCTCTGTGCTAAAAGCTCAGAGCCTGGAGCCTGACTAAGATGCTGTGTCTCCCTCTCTCTCTGCCCCTCTCCCACTCACGCTCTGTCTCTGTCTCTCAAAAATAAATAAAAAAGCATAAAAAAATTTTATAAAGAGCTATTTTGTCCTGATATTGTAACCGATACCTCCTATCCTAAAGAATTTCAAGATTAATGCAAATGTTTATCTTCACAATAAATGTATCAAAAATTTAAAGAATCATACAAGTGTATGTTATGCTTTTCAAATTGCTATTAATTTCTTTGTTGTCAAATTTCTTTAGTAGCATTTCAGAGTCTTTCATAATTCTCAGTGATACTAGTTCCTTAAGATTTCTCTCGTTTCACATATTTTTCCTTGACTCAAACTTTTGCTTTCTGGTAAGAAAATAAATTCAAAAATTATTATATTTTACAAATGTACATAAAGAATACCGCTAAAAATTGCTTACAATGCCCTCTCTCTTAATTTTGGGGTCTTCTGAATTATTAGGAAAGTCATTGCCATCCCAGTGGGACTAAGAGTAGTTACATGTTGATAAAATATTTGATGAAATACAAACAGAGAGAAGTTATATTTGCAAAAAGCCGTTTTTTCTTCATCAAAATTTTTAAAAATTACTACTTTGTAACTGAACGAACTTAACTCTTCCAGTCTTTACAGTTCACCAAGAAATTCCAATCCACATCCGTGAACAAACAGATATTGGTCTGTTCCATTTTTTCTTACCCTGGTTACCATGATTCAACTATAGCACTAATCTTACTGAGATATTCATAACACAAAAATCTGAAACTTTATTACCCCCACAAATAAATGTGTTTTACTCTCCCAGCTTTAATGAAGACATATGTAACAACAATCTGTGTGTAAGAATAAATAAATTAGAAAAAAAAACTCCTCTAATATTTCCAGTAGAACTGGTACTTTGGGAAAATGTGCTGTGTTTAGCATAATGTCACGTAGACACCCAGCATGTGTATGTCTATGGGCATATAGTTTGAAAATCATGGAAAGCACAGGGTGAAATACACAGTCCTCAAGTTGCCAATTAAAACACATCATGATGTGGGGCGCCTGGGTGGCGCAGTCGGTTAAGCGTCCGACTTCAGCCAGGTCACGATCTCACGGTCCGTGAGTTCGAGCCCCGCGTCAGGCTCTGGGCTGATGGCTCGGAGCCTGGAGCCTGTTTCCGATTCTGTGTCTCCCTCTCTCTCTGCCCCTCCCCCGTTCATGCTCTGTCTCTCTCTGTCCCAAAAATAAATAAAAACGTTGAGAAAAAAAAAAAATTTAAAACACATCATGATGTGACTGCCACCTACCAACCCAGCTTTGCCTCTACTGCTTCTCTACCTGTATCCTATAATATAGACATATTGAACTGCTTGCTATTCATTACAACATCTGTCCCATTTCATACCTCTGTGCCTTTACATATACAATTCCTTCCGCTTTAAATGCCTTTATTCATTGTCTATCAGGGAAAATCTTATTCACCTTTCAAGTCTCAGCTCAAAGTATTCTTTACAATGAAAATGTCCCTCATTTATTATTCCAAGCAAAAATAAGAATTTATTTTCTACTCCCATTTTTCTTTATATGAAGTTCACATTATGCCAATTATCTCACTGCTTTAATAGCCATTGTTTTTAATAAAATATATTTTTTCACCATTATCTCCCATCACTTATCATCTTGGATAGTACATATTTATTAATGTATAAATATTTTCTGAGTGAGGTATTTTGGGTTCAGTCATTTAAAAGACACAAGAAAATACCTTCTAAACACTATCTTTTCTCTTTCTTTTTTGATGCAAAAAGGTAGTTTTATTAAAGCATGGGGACAGGATCTGTGGGCAGAAACAACTACACTAAACACTACACTTCTGAGGTTATATTTGTTTTTCCTTAGAGAGATAAGAATTGAGCTTATAGAACTTTATACAAAATGGATGTGAAAATTCTCATCCACATCCTGCAAGACCCCCTGAAGTCCCACAGCCTCTGTGACTGTTCCTCCTCACTGACCTCTCTCTTCTCTGAACTGTGAATACAGGAACCTCTAAAAGGGTCTTCAAAAGCTCAATTTCCCATTGAGAAAAACCTGGCAGTCATTGGGTGACAGGATACATCCCTCAAAAGCTGCATCTTTACTTATTATTAAAATAAAACTCTCTTTCATAGGTTGGGGGAAAATGGGGATGAAAAGCTATTTCAAATGTTACATAAATTCAGTAATAATAGTTTTCCTCATCTGTCACATGGTCTGTCTTTTGTACTCTGTTGAAAGACATCAGAAGATGAAGTGGACCCTTGTAAGGACAGTCTGCAGAAGGCAGATATTTAAATGTGGGGAAAGGCAACCAGATACTATATATATATATATATGTGTGTGTGTGTGTGTGTGTGTGTGTGTATACACACACACATATATATGTGCATATATATATGTATGTAAAAGTGTGTGTATGTCTGTATGTAGGTAGGTATAATTTTTTCCCCAGTTTTCATATCCTTTGGTGGCATTATTTTTGGAACAAAACAGAAGTAATTTTGAAGGGTGACTCCACCATATATTTGCCTCTTAAGAATAAATAAGGTAAGGTTGATTTCTTTAAAACTCATTTTCTCAACTCTAAAAATACTTTCCTTTCTCATCTCTAAGATACGTACATTCATGTTCGTACACACACACACACACACACACACACACACACACACACGATTTCTTCCTTGTGAACATACACAGTAGTCTAGATGCTCATTGTCCTAGAAATGCATACAGTAAGCTAAGAGAAATAATTTCACACTCCTGAAAAAAATTTAGCACGTGACTGATTTACTTACTACGTACTGTAATGGGGAATGAGGCTAGAACCAATCATTTGTTCTTTCCATCTTCCCACCCCACGAGGCCTCTGAAATGTATGAGCAGAGTACCAAAAGCACACTGGAAAACACTGAACTAGTCCAATGCCCTGTATTTCAATGGAGAAAACAGCCTCACACAAGTGGTATGCATTGCCCAAAGTCACAGACAGCCAAAACTAGACCTGAAACTTCTGATTTCTATCATAATGCCCATTCCACTAAAGACCAAAGGATATTAAATCTGACTGCATGAGACTCTCCTGATGGGCTGAGCAACCCCCAGGTCCACTCTATACTCCTACACCCTGTGTCTTCCTGGGTAGAGGAGAGCTGATCTTTATGGACCACTCCCTCAGCTTTTGGCTTCTAGCTGGGTTCAGGCAATGAAGAGCACCAGCAGTAGGTGGGGGGGGGGGGGGGGGGGAGCGGGCAGAGGAGAATGTGGTTGAAGTTCCTTCTGTGGCTGACTCCTGTGGGATTATCAAGAGTTAGCTGCATCCCTTGCCTGAAGGTCACTGCTCCTGTCAGGTGACCTTCTCTACTGGGCTCCTCTCTCTCTGGGTTCTGATGACTGCTTCTACCCTTTCCTCCTTGAGACTAAGGTGATAGCAGCACTCCACTGCTCCTAGGCCCAGGGTACTTACTATCACCTTTGGTTTCCCTCCACCCTGCTGGCATCTTTGTAAAGAGTAACTTTATTAAACTTTCTTCAGGTTACCCAATTTGAATGTGCCACTGATTTCCTGTTGGGACCATAAATGATACAGTGGAGACCTTTTAAGAACTACAGATGCCTAGGAGGCTTCCAAAGTATCCCCAGATGATTAGCTTATAGCTAGAACTGAAAACTTCTGCATTAAACCATCATGATAATTTTTGTTGTTGTTTAATCACTGGTGTACACATGTGCGTGTGCATGCACGCGTGCGCGCGTGCACACACACACACACACTCACATTCATGGTAAGAATGGGAAAGCCTTCACCAAAAGTGAGGAAATATGAGATTCTGATGATCTATGGTTTTTGAAAACTATCAGTAAGGCTGATGAATGGATTGATAAATGTGCAAACACTTAGAATCCAGCAGCCTTGTAAACACATTCAAAATAATTTACTTTCATGCTGCTTCTTTCTTCTTCTTCTAACACCCAAATGTCAATTTTAATGGAAGCCACATCTCCACATATTGATTGGTTCATCTTGACTTTATTAAGGTTCAGTTTGGCTGCCCAGGAAACTTTCCTAGTGTTTGAAACATTTATAAAAATGCATATTTGGGAGGGGCAGGTAGGGAGACAAAGTAGGTGGGGGCAAAGAAAAAAAAAATCACATTCTGCCTAAAGTAAAACACAGTTTGTTGCCAAGATTTCATTAATTCAATAAATAAAAATACAAGTAAGCTCCAACTTCAACAAGCTCAAGTTTCCCTCCTAGCTGTGAAACCACAGCACCCCGATGGCTTCTAAATGTGTCAACACATGACCTTCCCATCCCAAACTCACCAGTGGGGAGAACATGATTTATGAGGGTGTCTGACCATCCCTGAAAGAGGTTTTAAATATTTTACTCTTATAATAAGTGTAGTTCCTTCATTCAGTGGTAAGTGATTGTGGGTTCTTAGAGAAAAAGGTTTCTGAGGGAAAAAAAAAGACCCAAACTTGGATGAGATCTGCAAACAGCTCCAAGGCACCTTAAGGTGTGTGAGCTAACTTTTACTTGCCCTAAGTTGCCTAGTAAACGGTCTTTGTTTGGGAAGGTTAAGTTTCACCTCTGTTCCAAAAACTCAGAGCCAGACAGGGAAGGGAAAAAATGATGGTGTCTGTGGTGAGGCTGGCAATGCTGCCCGCTGGCTGGTTATTTGGAAAGGTTTTAGAAGATGTGTTATGAGGCATGGTAATGTGTGTCATTTTTCATGACTGAAGTCAAAGGATTTAGCAGGTTGAGTCTGAGGACTTGGATTTGGCAGTGGAAAATACCAAATACTGTGTGAGCTTTGCATCCCACTGCTGCCTGAGCTCTTCTACCATCTGAGACGAAGGAAGAGGACACTATTATTTGGACTGCCAAATGTAACAGAGTTAGAAGATGAGAAATTTGGCTCACTCAACTCTAAAGTCATTTTTATGTAAAGAAAAGTGAGTTTTGGTTGGTAAAGGAGTCCCTCAGTTTAGAAGCTATTAATGGAGAGCAAGGAATGTTTTTAAAAGATTAAAACAGGTCAAAATGGTGGCATCTCCTCTTCTGAGGAAGAGGAAGTGACCCCAAAAGAAATACAACATGCAGTACTTTCCCTTGAAGTCTTCTTTTTGTTCTGGTTTCTTGGAAATTTGCATTAAAGGGGAACTAAGAATATACATAGCCAAGGATCCTTCTTTCCAAGTAATGGAAATTCACTGGAAATAGTGTAAGCCAAAAAAGCAACATTTCTTATAGGGACATAGGAGTATCTCATGGAAATCAACAGGCCAAAAGGTCAGTCTTAGGAGAGACAAGAACCAGGAACTAGAAAACTAGAAGAATCAAGACACCTAGCTGTCTGCCTCTCTGGTCTCCCGCTTTACATTTTCACTCCATTCTGCTTCTTTCATCTTGTCCTGAAAACTGGCTTTTCTCCTTGGTCCAAGGCAGAAGATGACCATTCCAAGATTACAAATGAGCTATCCCTTAGAGAGCTATCCCTTATGTTTCAGACTTAAGTAATCTGCATGTTGTATTAACTCATTTAATCCTCCTAACATTTAAGGTTTGTCCCCACTTTACAGATAATAAAATTGAGGCAGAGAAATTAAGTGACTTGTCCAAATTCACATAACAAATGAGTAGTAGATATGGATTTCAAATCCAGAAAATCTAGCTCCAGGGTCCATGTTCTTAACCACAGCTATTTTGCTCCCTGAGTCCCAATGCCATTCCCCAGAAGACAGAATGTGGCTGGTACTTCTTAGATTGGGTTATGAATCCCTCCAATCAGCCCTAACCAGGGTGGTTGGCGGTGGATGGAGCTCAGCAGGACCCCATGGTACAACATGAATTATAGGGCCCATTTCATAGCGCTGGTGAGGAATCAGTTTTCACAGACTGGGGGCTGGGGATTATAGAGATACCCCCAAAGTCTTCTATATTATTCCATAAAATTGGTCATGCTGTCTAAGCTAAGTCTTGGGATAGTGTGGTAATACAGGATTGAAGGCCATTAAAATTTGTGAAGTAGAGACGATGTTACTAGACATGATTATTTGCAATGGGGCAACCCTATGTGTGGCTGGTTATTCTACTTTTTTCTAGAATTCTCTAAAGATGAAGATTTTTAAATTCCCCACATGGCAATTCAGCCAGACTCCTGGAGTCTAGGAGTTCTTCTCCCAGCTAACCTAAATGCCTCTAATTGCAGCTGAAACTGATTTGTCTTGCTTTCAGGGTAAAATGCACAAAAAGGAACATATGAGGATATTGTGAAGTAATTCTGGTTTTTTGGCTGAGTGTCACACTGACTTAATTAGAAACTTTTATCAAAAGACTAATAACAAACGCATTAAAAAATTCCTAGAATTATGTGTCTGGAAAGTTTCATTAATTTATGTTATATATGTGTATATATAAATAAGTACATAAGTGAGGAAAGCATTCCAAATCTGAGAGAACACTAGCTCCGTAACAGAAAGGATGAGGAAGATAAAACTGTGAACTAAGAAATATGCATTTTTTTGGTACATATTTCTGACCCTCACCCCATAAATGCCCTACTGCATGAGGTACTGGCCCATGTGGAAATTTTGATTCACTCAACACTTTTCTAATACAAAATTCCATTGAAAGTATATAATATTCTACCACAGCAAATGAACTAAGTGAAAAGAAAAATCAAACAAGATATGCTCATTTTATTCTAAATTATCCAAAAATGTTTTCAGCTTATTCTCTCCTTCCCAAACTTGCTCAATTTTTGCTACTAATAATCTTTTAACTCTTCACATATCCCACATCTTTGAGCAATTCTCATCTGTGTTTTATTGAACTTAAATGTTTAACTGATGATGCCCCCACTCCCACCTTCCAACACATACACACACACCAATTCTTGCCACTTCCCCTATAATTTTGGTTTGGGTCTATACAACTCCAAGCTCAAGCTATAAAACAAGCAGCATCTCAATCACTCTAGGCCTTGTTTTCACTCTCAGAAAACAAAAGAGGCAGTCAGCTTCCACAGGTAGCATGTCCACCATGTTGGTTTTCTCTCTCTCTTTTTTTATTTTTATTTTTATTTTTTTTTTTTTTAATTTTTTTTTTCAACGTTTATTTATTTTTGGGACAGAGAGAGAGACAGAGCATGAACGGGGGAGGGGCAGAGAGAGAGGGAGACACAGAATCGGAAACAGGCTCCAGGCTCCGAGCCATCAGCCCAGAGCCCGACGCGGGGCTCGAATTCACGGACCGCGAGATCGTGACCTGGCTGAAGTCGGACGCTTAACCGACTGCGCCACCCAGGCGCCCCTCTCTCTCTTTTTTTAAATCATGGCCTCTCATTACGTTACAGAGTCAAAGGAAACTGCAACGCAGGGGCCCTCTGTGACCTCTAGAAAATTGCATATCATGGGGCACCTGGGTGGCTCAGTTGGTTGAGCGTCTGAGTTCAGCTCAGGTCATGATCTCATGGTTCGTGAGCTTGAGCCCCACGTCAGGCTCTGTGCTGACAGCTGCGAGCCTGGAGCCTGCTTCAGATTCTGTCTCCCTCTTTCTCTGGCCCTCCCTGCTCATACTCTGTCTCTCTATCAAAAATAAAAATAAACATAAAAAGTATCAAAAAAGAAAAGAAAAGAAAATTGCATGTCATTTCATACCTCCACCTATGATGTCACTACAACTTTACTGAGCAACCTGCTCTCCCTTTCAATTCCTCTTCAGAATCCCATCTGACTTCTAAGTGATGTGGACCAGGGAAGTTCAAATGGATGAGTTATAATACCCTGTTCTACCTGAGGTAAGGGGGAAAAAAGTCTTCATCTATGGATAATCCCACAAAGTGCAGACAAGAAAAAATAAAGTAACACTTTTCTCTATGTGTTCAATAATACATTCAAGTTGTTGATACTTTTACATACAATCTCTTGTTTCAGAGTCAAATAGCACCTTTCTGAGATAGGCAGATATGTATTATTTTTGTCACTATTTGACAGAGGAATCTGGGATGTTCTGATTCCAGGTGCACTCCACTCCGTATCTCCTAGGATTACAACCTATTTCATAGACATCAAAGCCTTGGTCAAGTGCTCCAGAGACCAGGCCACAGGGCTCACCCTAGAGATAGGTGCACAGGTACACACAACAAATATTTGATTCATTTATTCAACAAATGCTTACTGAGTTCATGTACCAGTCACTGAGCTAGTACTTGGGATGGAGATACACACACACACACACACACACACTTTCTTCTAGCTTTCTGGAGGTATTTGATGAAAACTTTGGCAGAATTTGGGGGCTGACAATTTTAAGAGTATTGAGTGAGAAGCCAGAGCCAACCCCTGACAGGGCAGGTTTTGTGCCCCTGGCCATGCAACCCTGCCCAAAGATGCTCCTAGATGTATATGATAACACTGGTTTCTTTTGGATATATCCTTTATTGACACTTTCATTTTTAGCTTTTCTATTAGCCAATGTCTCTCTTCTAATACTTCCTTCATCTGCTTTCCTGCCTCTCACTAATGCTCAGGGTCTCCATGCCCTCATTTCCTTCCACTCATGAAGAAAGCTCATTGAACCAGCCAGTCTAGAAGCTCTCCTCTTCCAGGAATGTTTTCATAATGCACAATGCTCAAAGGGGTCAATATTTAGCTCACATAAGTGAGCTACTATCTAAATTTCAGATAATTTTTCCCTGGTTGGGATGGGAAGGTTTAGCTATAAGGCCATTTTTGGCTGAAGGAAGCCTTCCTGAGGTGGCTCAAGATGGCTTAAAGAGTCCACACCATTCTTTCCACTCCCAAGGTCATTCCTGAAGGAAAGTTTCAGTGTGCTCTCAACCAAGAAGGGTCTGGGACTCAAACAACCTCAATCATCTGCAATACTGACTCTTGGGGTTTGTTTTAAACTTTAACCTGTTTCCAGCCCTGAATTCTCTTCCCTCAGGAGACAAGCAGTTTTCTTTGAGACTTAGCAGGCTTACTGTGAACACACTGGTCTTGACTTTCATTTCATCAGACACAGTAGTATAGTGTAAGAGGGGTTGGGCTGCACAGCTGGTGCCATCCTGTGTGTGTGGATGGCGACTTTGAAAAAGACACACATCCTGGGAATATGAGGAAGGGCCAAAGGAGACATTGTTCAGGCCAGCTGTGTGGGATAGTGGGTGCAACATGCTAGGATGAGGAATCAGAAGACTTGACTTTCTGTCTCTGCTCTATTCCTTCTAGGGCTGACTTGTCCATGGTTTCTCCCCTCTCTGTCTCCTACTACTCATCTGCAGGTGAAGTATCCCTAACTCTTACGTCTTTCTGCAAACTTTTAGATTCTGGGACTCCTCAGACTTTGCTCTTAATCCTGTCTTTATGACCCTGGTTTCACCAAAAACTTTTTGTGAGGAACAAAGCCCAGCTGTGGGAGGCATAAGTGAGAGACATCAAGTCAAATCGAGGGTGAAGCGAGCAGGAATGAACTAGAACTCACAATTCTCATTTTTTTAGAGGTCAGGTAATAGGTAAAATGCGATGTGCCTGGTCTATGGCAATAGGATATTGTGAAGCTTGCTGTAAACTGGAGAAGGTGTGTCCCACCCAAAGGCATTTAAATCCGTATCTTTTAGGCAGAGCACCTGTGAAACAAATCTGTGGGTTGGCATTTACCCAAGGGCAGCAAGTTTGACATGCCACACCATCTCCAGAAATATAGAAAATACTTCTTTCTGAGGGCAGCCAATTTATCTGTCACCAGCCAAGAAATTTTTCTTTTCAGAGCTTCAGGTCAGTGGATTTCATTTCCATCAGATGCTTCCCATAGAGAGACAAACAGGATGAATCAGGCAAGGAAGGAGCTTAAAAACTTATAGTCCATTTGAATCACACTAGCCCCCAAGCATCAACCCCAAAGTTGGGTCTGCCGCTGAACTGAAAACCTTGTCTGCAATCAAAATTATCCCCAACTGCCTTCTGAACTGTGTAGTCCCTGGGAGCTAGGGAGAGTCACATAAGAGTGTGGCTTTTCAGATGAGAGAACAGCAGGCAAGAAATGGAGACTTCTGCTAAGCCTCATTAACGTTTTAATAGGGCTTAAAGCAACGGTTCTCTTTGAAAATGCTTTATTCATAATTGACCAATTGTCATTAGATATAGTTACACTCTGTGGCATCTTATTAGAAGGAGCTTGTTTGAACTACTCTCCCTCCAAGTATTCATAGTAAATTCCTAACAGATGATGTCATAACAGGCTGTTACGATCCATAACATGTAGATACCATTAAAGCAATGTGTGTGCCTTTTTGATACTGAAACATCTAACTTTATTATGAAGTTTGCTATAAAACCTATGATGTATTTAATAATGTTAAAGTGTTTATTCTTTAATATTGAAGTCACACTGCCCCTGTGATGCCTGTTACTCCTGCCACAAATGAGAACTGCCAAATCTATCAGCTCGACTTTGAAACACTTCCTTAAGAGATTTCTTTTTTCTTTCCTCTTCTTCATTACTTTTTTTTTTTTTTGCCATGAAAAAGCAGATGTTCTAAAGCTCCAAGTAACTGAAAACCAGCAATATATGCTTAGAGGCTGAAACCTAATATTTACAATAAGCTGATCCAAAGAGAAATGTCTCCCCAGTGACCCTGGTCATGAAGTGGAAACCCGTGTGGTCATTGGTCCTGGTTGAGGCAGTTGTCATTCATCAGAACCCCATGCACTGTGATTCTCAATTAGGGACTTTCCTGACATCAGCAACTCTCCACCTACTTGATACAAAAGGCAAAATAAATATGAAATCCATCGTTACTGCATCACACTCCATTGGCTTTACAATCACCATATAAGGTAGTTATTATGGATTCCATAATTTATGTGAGAAGATTTGGGTTCTTGAGTGGTGATGGCTCAACTTTTTGTCTCTATTATAATAAACATTAAATTTCCTAATAAATTCTTCAGGTAGGAATCGCTGTCATAAATATGTATTTCTAATTCCTGAGAGCTATAGATATTTATATGCAAACCAATGGCAAAAATAAGAGAACGAATGGCATTCCTTAGAAGAAACCATAAAATTCAGACTGTGGTAGGGATCTGATTAAGTGGAGTACTAAACTCCTAACCTTGGACTTCTGGGGAATATATGTATGTTGGGGAGGAATTAGAGCCTCTCCCAAGAGTTTTTGGTCCAAATATGTTCTGTATATTCTATCAGTTACAGATGAATTTGGTATAACAAAGTCCTCTTTTAAAATGCAAACATTCCTCAGAAGGGTTAAGCCTGTGGATTATTATTTTTTGCTATACATTTCCTTACTTTAGTAATCTTTAGAAGATTCTCTTTAATTCAATCTATCCAACATTTTAGTGAGTACCTACTAAGTATAAAATAGAGCACTATGTCCATTATGGGGGGGTTATAAAAACAAATATGGTCCAAATCCTGTTAACGGCTCCTCAGAGACTGTAAGTTCTCAACAAGAAGTTTCTTCAAGTTCCTCCTGCTGCTCCATGCCCTCAGAACTCACTGGATCTTTCTTATTATTTCTGTGGCCTATACCCATTGAGACACTGGATGTCCTATTTATGTCCCAAGTCTGCCTTTCCATCTGAAATTTCTTAATCTCATGGCTACACATGCCTACCCTCCCTCTTCTAGAACCCTACTTGGATCAGAGACCTGGGCTTCCATTTCCCAAGAGGAAATGCTCCATCTGTTCAGATGGAAAAGAATGTGTTTCTGTGGGTCCATCACTACTCAGCCTGCAGGTTATTGTTGGAGGGAGACTTATTCCATACTCTAGTAAATCCATGGATGGGATTGCAGATAGACCAACCCCTGTGATGTTTTTCCCATGCACCTCATCTATTGACCACTAGTGAACCCATTCCCAAAGGAGTGCTATATTAACTATGAGTTGAGAAGAAAAAATGGGCATACATGGTTCAGGCCATTCTTCTCTTTCCCGGACTCACCTGTCTGCAGAAGGATGCATCTATTTATTTGGGGCCAAAAGTAAGGGGTTTCACCTGGGGGCAAGACCTGTGATTTAGAGGGGAGAGGTGAGATTCAATTTAGCAGAGTGTTTATAGCCCATGTGGTTCCACATTTAAGCCTCCTTCTGTACTCCACCTTTAATCATTAAAAAGATGACAGTTTGGATCTCTCCTTGTCCAACTTCTGTGCCTACCTCTCACCCATTGTGAATTTGTATAAGGAAGAGGGCTGTTATTCTTTGGGTTCCCTACAGCCCAGTACCTTGATACTTCTCACGCTATAAGTGATTCCCTATGTCTCCAGGTCTGCCTCCTATAGCATTTACTTGGAGACACTTTCTTTTAAAATAGATGCAGAATTATTCAATGGCCTGCCCTAGAAATTCTACCTGGTACACTGCCACCCAATCCCACTCCTCATGGGAGAAATGCCTCTTCTTGGACACAAGTAGGCACAGTAATCTGATTAACTTTTTACTAATGAAATATTAGGAAAGTAATACTATCTTCCACTTTCTCAGAAGCATCTGCAATGGTTTTAATGGAGAATCACCTGAGGAATCAGCTCACGCAAAGTGATGAGTAGTAATGGTGGAATTTCAGGCCTACCTGAGCCAGGGATTTAGGGACATATCTAATCACCCTGCACCAAGGATGTAAAGCTTAAATGCTCATAGAGAATAGGCAAGTAACATAAATGATTGAAGCTTCTAAGTATAAGAAAACTACCAGTTCAAATACAGTGAGAGCTGACAACTGGTATTTGGCTTTGGCATTAAGCAGTAATATAGAGTAGAGGCACCTGGGTGGTTCAGTCGGTTGAGCATCTGACTTGGGCTCAGGTCATGATCTCATGGTTCAGGATTCAGACTCCATGTTGGGCTTTGCTTTGACAGCCCAGAGCCTGGAGCCTGCTTTGGATTCTGTGTCTCCCTCTCTCTCTCTGCTTCTCCCCTGCTTGTGCTCTGTCTCTCTCTCTCAGAAGTAAACATTTAAAAAAATTAAAAAAAAAAAAAAGAAGTAATGCACAGAAGGGGCTCAGGCAAGCCAGACACTATGGACACCAAATAGCTTCAGTCACTATGTAGCAAAAGGATTTATTTAAGTCCTTTTTAAAAAAGAGGCAGCATTTACGCAATGCCAAAATATTGTCTCCATGCAGAACATGGTTAACAGATCTTTTGCATTTTCAAGCAAGTCATAAATGTGGGTTTTATGTAACAGTGCATCTCTCTTCAGTGCTAGCAATGAATTCATTAAGAAAACAAGATGAAACAACACTCACAATAAACCCACCACCACCTTATGTTGGCTATGATTGTGTAGGAAGTGTGAGATTGTTCTCAGGCCCAAGCTAGCCCAGGGGTGTTCTTTGTCCCCTCTGGCCATCACGGAGTCTGGCCTTCCCTCTCCCCTCCCTTCTTTCCTGTATACTAGTTAAAGCTGGCATTTTAAATCACCGTGAAATCTTTCAATGAGGTGAGCATAGACTCATTTTCAATAGAATGAATTCTGGGTAGCCTAAAAAAAAGGCACGTCTTTCAGCCATGAACAGCTGCTAATACCACCTTTAATGTGCGATATAACTGGTGCCTTCTGATGTTACTTTTTTAAAAAGTTGAATTACACCAGAGGAAAAATATGATGGAATTATTATAAAATTCAGACTCTTTCAAAGCACACAATTTTCCACCATGGACTCTAATATCTTTAAAGCCAAAAACACCTGAACAAATCTGGGCATAAGAATGTACCTTTCAAATTATAACCTTTATCAGCATTCCAGGTGTCTCTCTCCTCAGCCTCCCTCAGGTTTTCACCTTGAAACTTAGCAACTTTATCCTACTTACAACTTACTCCTCCAAGATGAACTGTACTCAGTAATCTGGCCCAAATGAACCTTCAAACCTAAAAAAAGATGAATTCCCCCATTCCAGTGGGTAGTTGATGACAAAGTCTTCTAGGTTTTATTTAGAAAACAACAAGGAAATTCAGTCTGAGTGCTAAAAAGAGTCCATGTGTATAACTGGACTCTTGTCCAGTTATGTGTCCTGGTGCTGTTCACATAAGAGGCTGGTCAGCCCCATGGCTTTTGAGGGGTCCCTGCTACCCAGAGTGACAGGGTTTGGTGAAAACACAGGGACAGTGATGACTTAACTCTGTGCCACTTTCTTCTCAGAATATCCACCAGAGAGAACTTTGTAGAGACTGGGTCCTTAAATACGTTAAGTCCATGGAGACAAAACAAGCAGTTTTGGGGGGTAAGAATCAGATACTCAATCAAATGACTGGGCCAAGGAAGGGGGTTATTGACTGATGTGAGCTAGGTTCCTCATTTGGCACTCAAATGAGTTGTATGGCTCAGTGAGCCTGCCTATTGGTCTTTTGAGTATGTATTTCTGCCCTCAGAACCACTTGTTAGTTGACATAGTTCAGCTCTTGTGAAGAACTGTGCTGTTTTGAGACTCTCAATTCTTCAGATGTATTTGTTTCAGAAATGGATTTCTGGATACAGAAGCCATCACACCCCTCTTTTTGCAGCCTTCTTCATGGGCAAAAAGCAAGTTTTGGTCTGTAACCCAGTTGCATCTGAGCAGATAAACATCTGGCTACCCAAAAATCCAGAACAAAACATGGTGGGAGGGCGCAGGGAGGAAGCCAAATACTTTTGAGTTCAACAGAGAATTATTCAGAGATTCCGGTTTTAAAAGAGTACATAGCTTAGAAAACAGTGCATCAGCATATACTGAATTTGGTGGTTAACACACAACCTGGCTAGTCTGGAACAACCCAACCTAACCCTTTTGACTCAGTGTACTTGTTAAAGAGGTGCACCTGCTTGGACCAAAAATGATATGGTCACCAGATATAAGGAGAAAAGAAGAGGGATTCCCAATTTTTTTCTTGAGCTCTGTCTTCCCAACCAAGGTGTGATGGCAATATTGTTTGATGGCTCCTAGAAGGTTCTTCAAAGTGCTCTGGAAATGGTTCCAGTGTTTGTGCCATCACTGGTCCCTGAAGGAACAGAGTAGCTTTGTGCTACAAGTGTAAACGTCCTCCTCATTTTCCTGGCAAATGTCAGAGTAGGGATGTCAGATTTAGTAAACAAAAATAGATGGCACCCAGATAAAATCTGAATTTCAGAGAAACTGTCCATAATGTTTTAGCAGAAGAGATTCAATTCACATACCAGAGTCAACCACCAGTATGTTAGTGACTGTGCTCGTGAATACCCTGTCCTGCCTGTGGACTCCCTGCTCATAGGCACTCCTTCTACAAAGCTGCTGACAGGGCCTGGACATCAGAAGGAGCCCTAGGGAGCCCCTGCCTTCTTGACCTTCCTCCTTCCAGAGTCAAACAATTTTCCTTTCCTACGTGGAAGATAAAGGGTTGCACAGGGAAGCCTGTTCCTAGAGGATGGTTAAGTGGAACAATGATTTTTCTGGGAAGAAGGAAAAATATAGCCCTTTGGAGGAATGAATAGCTTCTTGGATGGTTCAGGGCTCTGTCTAGAACTTTCTCCTTTGTCCTTGTAATTCTTCTTTCTTGTACCAAAGCAGGGGGATGTGCAGGCCCTGGAGGGGAAGACAGCCAGACCCGCCTTCCCAGTGGGTTTGGGGAGAAGCTTCCAGTCTTCATCCTAACATGTCCTCAGGCACTGTGGTCTGAGTGGTCTGTTCATGGGGCTGTGCCTTAAAGCCTGCCAATGCCAGTTTCAAATTTTGCCGACTTCTACTAGAGGGGAAATTTCAGGACACAGGGGCTGTACCACACATACACTCATAAAGCAGATTTCACACCTTGGGTAAAATTTGAAAAAACATACATGAAAGGAAGAGACAAAGAGGTGAAAGGAAGAAAGAAGGAAGAAATACGAGAGGGGGAAGAAGGAAGGGAGAGGTAGAAAAGGAAGAAAGAATGGTGGGAGGAGAGGAAGGCAGGGTGGGTGAGGTCCTCCGTAGCTTCAGTTGAGCTGTTTCTCCACTCGAGCCTCCTGTGATTTATTACCATTTTTGATATACTTAAGCTGTGTTCTTTCTGAAACTAAATTCTGAGTGGGAAACCTAGATGCACTTTATTTTGATGAGATGAATATTCAAAGTTTATAAAGGTGAAACTAGGAAGGTTGAGACCATTACTTCTCTAGGGCTCCCGACCCCAGATGGACTTGCTGAAATTCTTTATCTTCTCAAGTATGGAGGGGCTGGATGTGTGAGTGTACTGGCTCTAAGGTTAGGTCACTGTTTTCAAACTGCAGGAATCCACCTATTAGTGGGTTATGACATAAATGTGGTGATTATAATCACCCTTAAATCAATGAAACAAAACAAAGTATAATAAAAATGAATGCAATGAACATACCGCAATGATAAATATTGTTTTATAAGGCATCCCCCCTCAATATGTATTATATGTATGTACTAAATGATGTAAAATGCATTTATGTATTTCTCACTCTGGGTCATGATAAAAAAATGTGAAAACTCCTAGAGCAGGCACCTTTTTAATAGGGGCATGAATGAATGCATGTTGAGTGTGGGATGAGGGAGGTACTTTGCAGCTGGCAAAGAGCAGGAGTATGTGAGAAAAAATGTGTTTATAAGTGTGTGTGTGAGAGAGAGAGAGAGAGACAGAGAGAGAGACAGAGAGAGAGACAGAGAGATACTTTGTTTCAGATTTCTTGAGGAATGACAGGTGTACTAAGGAGCTCAACAGACAAAGTACACAATGGAAATACATAAATAATGTAAAAATAGTAATACATATATCCTTTTGTAGAACTCAATGAACCAAAGATTATACGACAGCAACTTCAAGGGCAGACCTTAAAAAGCTGTAGTTCATGGGCCAAATCCATCCCACTATCTGTTTTTGTAATTGTGAGTACAGTTTTATTGGAACACAATCATGCCTGTTTATTTATGTATTGGCTATGGCTGCTTTTGCCCTACAAGAGCGGACTTGACTATGGTCTACAAAACCGAAAATATTTATTTTCTGGCCCTTAACAGAGCTAATGCCTCCTCTAAGGCAATGATCTATGAATCAGAATTTTGGAGGTATTTACACCAAGTAACACCCACTAGCAGTCTTCAGTCCTGCTGAGGTTCTGTGTGACACATCCAGGAACTCTGTCATAGGAAGGTCCAGACAGCCTCCTGATTCAAGACGTCTACCTGAACATACCAGGTTCCCTTGAGGTCTGCCTCACAGTTCTAACCAGGTCTCTGTTCTAAACAGACATCACTGTGTGTTTTCTCACATAGTGACACTGCAGAGAGAAGAGGCAAAGCAGGACTTTCTGGGGCTTAGAAACAGACCCATTAATCGGGCTAATTAAAGCTGGGGTGTGGATGCAAGTATGTCTGAGTCAGCAGTGAGGTGAAAACCAAAGAGGCTCTGTTGAATTTGGAACCAACCAATGCCAGAGAGCACCATTTCTCACCCTTCTCCAAGGGAGAGCAATGGCAGAGATGGGGGGTGTGAAGAGAGAGAGAGCTAGTGCACCATGAAGTGACCTGCCTTTAAGCCTGGCTGTGAACAGAACCGACTCTGAAGCCCCATGTACCCAGACATACCTGTTGTGCTTCAAAGTACCATGAAATGTCCTACAGTTTGTAGTTCGTCCTCATTTCACACATTTTTATTCTTTTCACCAAAGTGATGTGGTATCACTTGGCACAATAAGGTTATTCTTGCTTTGCAAGTCTTTTTGGATAAAAAAATTCCACAAACCAGAGAAAATCCACTCGGATGATGTGCTGAAATTTCTGGTTCAAAAAGTTTCAGCACCAGATCTAGAAACTAGAAAAAGTACCTGCCTCTGGCAAAATTACTAAGTGAATGAAGTTCACTTTCCAAGTCATCAGCCTGTCTTTCCCCTTTCTCTTTTCCAATGGCACAGCTTTCCTTACCATTCTAACCACACGGCTTCCAGCATTATCACAGGCTCTTGGGCACACGTGTTTGATGTCAGTAACAGGATTTCCTCTTGATATTGAACTTAGGGGTGAGGAATATAGACCTCATTCTACCAATAGGGGGATGTTTTGCTCCATGGAGAAAGTGGTGGGAGAAACTACGGAGCAGGGAGATCCATATCATTAAGAGTATCATGGCCTATAGTCAGTATTCACTCCATTGGTGGCTGGGAAGGAACAGCCTGAGAACCCAGGCTGAAGGCAAAGTAATTTGAAAGTCGAACTTTCAACTAGTAATGAAGGGAAAAATTCCTTGATTCTTGAATTTAGTCTCAGAGTGGTCTGGGGAATTCCAATTCCCCTTCCCCCATTCCCTCCCCTCTCTTCCTCCTCCTTTTTGTTATTACTAATTTTTAAATGTTTATTTACTTTTGAGAGCAAGAGCCAGAGACAGATATACAGAGTGTGAGCAGGCGAGGGGCAGAGAGGCGGGGACACAGAATCCAAAGCAGGCTCCAGGCTCTGAGCTGACAGCACAGAGCCTGACGTGGAGCTCAAACTCATGAACTCTGAGATCATGACCTGAGCTGAAGTCAGAAGGATGCTTCACCGACTGAGCCACCCAAGCACCCCTATTATTACTATTTTTAATGCAGACCTGATCACCACTGAGAACTGAGGAAGTCTATCAGTGGGAGAGGTTCATTCTATTCTTTGCAATTCCAAAGCAGCACCTGTAACAACTAACATGGTAAATATGATTTGGGCTCAGAATAGTAAGTTTCTCTCTAGCACCTATGTCTTCTGCTAGCATACAACTCCAGACAAAACTGGTTTAAGAGAAAGCATGACCCAGGAATAAAACTGTCCCACAGAATGGCTGTATCCATCAGAAAGGACTTGAGCTGCAAACACAGCTGGCCCAGCTTCTACTCTTGGGCTTCTTCCACGGGGCCCTGTGCTGGCCAGAGATTTTGGCTAGAGTTCATGGTTGCAGAAAGCCAGCTTGCTATACATCAACCTTACAACTCCTAGAGCCCATGGGTCCTCTTTCCCCATAACCAGACACTTTAATACTTCTAGCCACTTTCAAGGTCTAGCCCCTCCCAATCCAACACTCCAGGCTGGC
The DNA here is from genome assembly GCF_028749965.1 of Puma concolor. Classification (NCBI taxonomy): domain Eukaryota; kingdom Metazoa; phylum Chordata; class Mammalia; order Carnivora; family Felidae; genus Puma; species Puma concolor. Next base: position 57,381,212 of record NC_141669.1, read on the forward strand.
TCTCCTACAATTCACACTGCAAGCCTAGAATTTTCTCCTTTTGGCACTGCTAAGGTGAGAGGTGTTGAAAGGAAGCCTGAGCAGATGGGAATGAGATTCCATTACTTTGTAAATATCTGAATGGCATCTCTTTTTAATGCGATATGAGAGTTTTAGTACATTTAAAAATTTCCCTACCCTAATTATAAAACCCATTTTTATTAAAGGAGCACACACCTTGCTTGTAGCTGGCAAAGTGCTGGCTCTGAGGTTGGTTGCTGTGTGAGAATTCCATCCGTGGTGCTGTTTTAGGTCTGTTAGTAACTGGCTTACCACTTGCCAGTTTCCCTCCCTGGGTAATGACAGAGATGCTAACACAATAGCAAAGCTGTTAATCCCAAACATGTTACTAATAAGGCAAGCTGCCTCGCTCTGGGTTGCAGGGAGGAAGGAGAGATGAATGTGGAAATGCTAATATGCCAGCTCACTTTCTCTCTCATACCCACAGATTTGCGGATAATGAGGAATGTCCTGCTTTTCTCAAAATACCACTGCACTTAATCAACTCAGAGCTTCCTCACTAATCGCATGCCATTAACTGATGTTTGGTATTTGGGAGGCCGCAAAGGTGAATAGCAAATGTGAATGAGTTCACTCCATGGATGGCACCTGAAAGAATCTTGTGAGACTCAACTTTCATCATCATTTTTGACATGCTTCTCTATGTGGTTTATTGACCCCTTAGACACATGGTAGACTCTGTAGTTATTTAGCTGTGCAAAGAAAATCAATAAATGTGTAAATGAAGCAAACCCCTCTCAATCTGGGCTGTAGTTTCAAAATCAAGGAAGCTGAATATTGTACAATTTGTGTCGAATGTACTTTTGAAAGCGTAACATGGCCAAGTTCAAGAATTCTGAGGAGGTGGATGAAAGAAAGGAGAGAAGTCATGGAAACTGATTCTTTTCCTCTCCCCATAGAACAGGTGCAAGCAGCTGTGGAGGAACCACACAAACTCCAACTTTGATTTGGAAATAAAAATTGCACTCTGGACAACTGATTTAATCTTTACATAGCCTCAGTGCTAGCTCAGAATCTCCTTGTCAGGAGCTCCGGACATATTTGAAATTTGGCAGAATTCATTCTATGATAGATTTGCCGGTGGCAGAGGGGTATCCACTGACCAAACTGATACATCTTGTTTGATATGTGGGGTAGTTCTGGAAAGCCATAAGAAATTCCTCAAATTAGCCATAAATCAGAATAACTTCAGGAGCTTTAAAATAATATCACGGCCTGAGTTAACCTTGGGAGATTCAGTTTCAATCAGTTTAGTGTGGGCTCCTGAGAACCGTATTTTCCAAAGCTTTACAGATAATTCTGGTGCTCAATCATGTTTGAGAAGAATAAGAATTTCTATGTTTTCCAGACTTTCACAGATGATTTATACTTAAAAACAACAAAAAAGGGAGATTCTTTTCTTTTTCAATTATTTATTTAAATTGAAGTTAGTTAACATACATGTAGTATTGGTTTCAGGAGTAGAACCCAGTGATTCATCACATACATAAAACACCTAGGGCTCATCACAACAAGTGCACTCCTAAATTCCCATCGCCCATTTAGACCATCTCCCACCACCTCCCCCCTCCCTCAACCCTGTTTGTTCCCTGTATTTAAAAGTCTCTTATCGTTTGCCTCCTTCTGTTTTTATCTTACTTTTCGTTCCCTTCCCCTATGTTCATGTGTTTTGTTTCTTAAATTCCACATATGAGTGAAATCATATGGTATTTGTCTTTCTCTGACAGATTTATTTGGCTTAGCATAATACGCTCTAGTTCTATCCATGTTGTTGCAAATGGCAAGATTTCATTCTTTTGGATCACCGAGTAATACTCCATTGTATGTATGTGTGTATGTGTGTGTGTGTGTATGCGAATATATATATAATATGTATATATATAGTCTATATTATATGTATCTATTATATATATTATATATATTGTATAAATTATACATATGAGTATATATACACACACACACACACACACAAATACACACACACACACACACATTTATCCTTTGGATAAATATCTAGTAGTGCAACTGCTGGGTCATAGGGTAGTTCTATTTTTAATTTTTTGAGGAACCTCTACACTTTTCCAGAGTGGCTGCACCAGTTTGCATTCCTGCCAACAATGCAAACGAGTTCCCCTTTCTCCACATTCTTGCCAACACTTGTTGTTTCCTGAACTGTTTATTTTAGCCATTCTGACAGATGAGGCAAGAAAAAATGGGAGCAGCAAACCAAGATACAGACTCTTAATTATAGAGAAAAGCAGATGATTACTGGTGGGAAGGAGCGTGGGGTGATGAGTTAAAGAGGCGATGGGAATTAGGACACTTGGGTGGCTCAGCTGGTTGAGCATCTGACATCACCTGAGGTCATGATCTCACAGTTTGCGAGTTCAAGCCCCGAATCAGGCTCTCTGCTGTTAGCATGGAGTTTCTGTTACCCCTGTCCCCTGCTCATACTCTCTCTCTCTCTCTCAAAATAAATAAACAAACAAACAAAAAAGGTGATGGGGGTTAAGGAGTACACTTGTGAGAGTACCAGGTGTTGGATGGAAGTGTGGAATCACTATATTGTACAGCTGAAACTAATATTACACTGTATGTTAACTAACTAGAATTTAAATCTTAAAAAATATTTAAAAAATGGAGATTGACTTAGGGTTGTCAACATTTTACTTTGCCAACTAAGGAAAAACGAACTATTATCACCTTTATTTCATAAAGGAAAGGACAGATTAACACCAAGGACAGATCTTTACACACAGCTTTACAGAAACTCACAATGGTGCCACACCCATGTTTATAGCAGCCTTACTTACAAAGGTGCCAAAAGGTGAAAGTAACCCGACTGTCAGTTGACTGATGAATGAAAAAATAAAATGTGATATATACATATAATGGAGTATTATTCAGTGTTAAAAAGGAAAGAAATTGTGACACCTGCTACAACATAGATGAATCTTGAGAACGTTATGCTGAATGAAAAAAGCCAGTCACAAAAGGACAAGAAATGTATCATTCCACTTACATGAGATCCCTAGAGTACCCAAATTCATGCAAACAGAAAGTAGAATGATGGGACTGGGGGTAGGGAAGAATGAAGATGTGTCATTTTAAAGAGTGGGTATGGGGGCGCCTGGGTGGCTCAGTCGGTTAAGCGTCCGACTTCAGCTCAGGTCATGATCTCACCGTTCGTGAGTTCGAGCCCTGCATCGGGCTCTGTGCTGACAGCTCAGAGCCTGGAGCCTGCTTCGGATTCTGTGTCTCCCTCTCTCTCTGCCCCTCCCCTGCTTATGCTCTGTCTCTCTCTGTCTCAAAAATAAATAAAAACATTAAAAAAAAAATTAAAGAGTGGGTATGGACTGGGGGATTGGGCTAAATGGGTGATGGGCATTTAGGAGGGCACTTGTTGCGGTGAGCAGTGGGTGTTTTATGTATGTGATGAATCACTGGGTTCTACTCTTGAAACCAATACTACATGTATGTTAACTAACTTCAATTTAAATAAATAAATTAAAAAAAAAAGAGTGGGTATGGAATTTCATCTGGTGCAAATGAAAAAGTTTTCAAGATGGATGGTGGTGATAGATGCACAACAATGAATATACTTAATGCCACTTAACTGTATACTTAAAAAAAATAAAATGATCAATTTCATTTTATACATATTTTACTCCAATTCACACAAGTTTATCAATTTGCCTTTATTTTTCCCATTTTGTTGTACAAGTTGGCTTTTGAAAGCCACTACCCAGGATGAAGAAAGAGAAAGGAAGCTGTGCCGGTGAGTGCAGCCCAAGCGACTTGAGTGCAGTGCCCCAGGAGCCACTCATAGTCAGAAAGCCTCCAAGCTGCCTCCAGATGTTGCAACAACCGGACCCAGGCTGGATGATGGAGACGCACTTACAGATTATAAAACTCATTAGCCATGCCCCATGAGAAATGAATCTCTTCAAACATGGAGCACCCTAAGCCAGAGGACAACTTGTCCATAAAAATACTTAATATGTTTTATGGGCAGAGATGTCTAGAGGAGGATGCACCCAAAAAAGTTTTCAAGAAACCAGAGACTTTTGGTCCTAAGTTCTGTCTGAGTAGGCAATGACATTGGGAGACATCAGAGTTTTTTCTTCACAAAGGAACAGAGCAAAGTAGAAAAAAACTGTACAGAGGTTAAAAGCAAAGCAATTCCATACCCACAGGAAGCCATTTACAGACAAGATGTTCTCCAGGACAGAGTTAATTGTTGATGAAATTACAGGATTACATGAAGAACAATACTGACCTTCTATAGCAGTAGATTCTTATTTACTTATGTATGTAATATACATATATGTACATATGCCTGCACACACATATTAAATGAAAGTTTATGATGACTGGTTAGTAAGTTTGAAGAATTCAGACTAGTCTGTTCTTAGCAATACAGATCCCGATAGCCTACAAGGCAGGCTATATAAGCTGGAATGTATAATCATGGAATTTTCGTACTGCATTAAGAATCTCTGTGGGTGATAATAGAGCACTAAAATAGCTAGCATTGCATTGATGTTTCTCACTCTCTACATTTGTTTAATTCCTTTGCCAGAGACACATACTTAACTTGTCTTGGTAGATTTTTGTAATGTGTCTTTCAAATGGAAAAACTGTATTCAAGCATTCCAATTTTATCAAGTGGCAAAAACACCCAGGCTGTTGGCCAGGATTTGAATGTTTGTTACTGCATTCCATACCCAGATATCTCAGGGCTGAAGAATAATAACAATTTTCTAAAATGTTATTGGATCCATAATTCTGGCAGCAGGTTAATTCACTTAGCCATTTCCATTAAAGCAATAATTACTGGCACATAACCTTAGAAATCATTACACATAGTGGTAATCAATTCCAGTTGAAATCGCCTTCTTAGTTCAATAAATGTTTAAGCACCTACTGTGTGTAATGCTCTATAATTTCTTACCTTTGTCTAACACTTCAGAAATATGAAAATCATGTTCATTATCTCATCTGATTCTGACAGACCCAGTGAGGAGGATAGCAAGTTAGCATACAAGGAAACTGAGGCACAGAGAAGTTAAATGTTTTGCTCATGATCTTGAAGCTAGTAAATGATACTGTCACAAATAAAATCATGGTTTTCTCAAGCCTATTCCAATTTTCTCTGTGCTGCCCCACATATCCCTCCTCACTGTCAATACACATTGTCAGTGTCTATACCGAACTGTTCTTTATTATTTCTGAGTAATTTTTTGTGCCAGTATGTTTTTTTTCCAGGAATGCTTTGCAATATCACTAAGCAGAATGTCATGGGATTCAGGTAGTCTTATCTTTGTAAGTTTGGCTAACTTGGCTATCAGTAGATACCATCCAATCCTTCTGTTTTCCCTATCAGTAACGATAGCTTTGTATGCCTCTTTTTTCCAGGAGGAAAAACAAAAGGGGAAGCTCTGCTTTTGTCTCAATGTAGGCAGTGTGACATGGTGTCCAGAAACATCTGACAGTCAAGAGACCTGAGGTGTAGCCTTGGTTCTGCCACCAATACATGACACCGCCACAGGCCTTAGTATCCTACCAAATAAGAATTGCGATGCCTTTTCTGACCTTCTGAGATTGAACTTAATAACAAATAGGTGAAGAAGTTGAAAATATTTAAAATTTACATTAATGTGAATATTTCCAAGTCTTTTTATGATTCCTACTAACATTAAATGTGGAAAAATAAACTTCCTAATGACTGATGTGAGTCAAAACAGATTTTGATCACATCTCTTTGTGTCTGTAGGGAAGAAAGTATAGATGGGAATGAAGGAGGACATAGGATATCACCTTTTCATTTCAGGGGTCTAATGCCCTTGTAATATTGTGAGATAATAGAAAAAGTTACATATATGTCTCTGCCCCTTGTTCTTTTCACAGAGCTCCTAAACCCTTATAATTTCCTAAGTGATAAGAGGACTAGGGAGCATCTTTTGTTCTAATGAGACGACTCTGAGTGAGCTGCCAGATGGCTCCTAAGTGGGGGCTGGTCACCAAAAAGACAAAACCATGAGTAGAAGCTTGGAATTTTCAGCCCTAGCCCTCATTCTCCAGGGAGAGAAGGGCTAAAAAGGGAATTAATAATTGATCATGGCTACATAAGAAAGCCTCCTTAAAATCCCAAAGTACAGAGTTTGGAGGGTTTCCAGGCTGGCAAACACATCCACCCCAGGAAGGTGAAACAAGAACAACTCAACAGGGACAGAAGCTTCTGTACTGTAACCCTCCAAGACTTCACCTTATGTATCTCTTCATCTGGCTGTTCATATGTATCCTTTATCATAGCCTTTAACAAACAGGTAAGTAGAAGTGTCTCCCTGAGTTCTGTGAGCTGCTCTAGCAAATCAGTCAAACCCAAGGAGGGGTCACTAGAACCTCTAATCTTAATTTTGTTTGGTCAGAAACACAGGTGATAACCTGGGCCTGTGAATGAAGTCTACAGGGGTGCAGTCTTGTGGGACTGAGCCCTTAAACTGTGGGATCTGATGCTATCCCTGGTAGATAGTATCAGAGCAGAGTTAAACTGTAGGACACTCAACTGGTGTTGCAGAGGATTGCTTGGTATGGAGAAATACCTCCACACATTTAGTGACCAGAAGTGTCAGAAGTGAAGTGTTTTGCCTGACTACTAAAGGGGACTTAACAGGAACGAAAGTCCTAGTAGGAAAGAGCTGGGTTTTTCTCTACACAGAAGGTGACTGAACTGGGTTTTGCCTTTATCAATCTATACCTGGATTCAATTCCCTAAGAACTCTTAGTTACCCCATTGTGTATATTCTGGGCACCAGAATGCAGGGTTTCTGTGTTTCTGGTATGTGTAGAAAAACCTGGATTGATCATTTACAGAGGCCCTGGTGATAAAAATAAAACTGCTTGAGAAAATTAAATAATCGTGGTAAAGACAATACATAAACATTTATACAGAATGAAGTAAAAAGGATCCTGATCCCAATCTCCACTTCCTACTCATTAAAGAACTAGTGATAACCTTTCATGAAATGTGACTAGTGGAATCTTCTTTTAGGCTTTTCTTCATGTCCTAGATCTTATTGTTGTTTCAAACCTTCAACGTTGATATAGCTGGGGTTTTTGTCTTTTTCTTTTTTTTTTACTACAACTTTCTTACTAATTACATTAAAAAATAATGATCTGTCTGCATTTGCCACTTTTTAAGCACTAAAACTTTACCAATTTACACCCACGAACAATTCTACTTCCCTCCAAGATGCTCTGCAAATAATTAGAGACTGCTTGAGTACTTGTTAATAAAAATGGTGGCATGACACTTCAGCTCTGTTTCTCAAACCCTAACTTTTAAAAAATTTGCCTTCTTTTTTCATCCCGTTCAGCATCTTCTCTGTTATGCAGTATTGGGAGATACATTTTAAGTCTCCTTTCATGGAAAGAGTTATTTGCAGCTTAGAGTACCAGCTCAAAAAGATCACTCACTGCATTGCACCATATCACCTCCTGTGTTACACATTCAACTCACCCCTGGCACCCATTGCTCAGAAGTTGCAGGGACATAACGATATAATTACCTTATGTGCAATATTATGAACTTCTCTCTCTCTTGAATTTCTCCCAAGACAGATCTGTACCACAGGAGAAAACCCTTTGATGGCCTGGGGTTTCTTTGGGTTGAGAATCATGTAAAATATTGGCCAAGATTTTACCTCTCTAATCTCCTCCCTGTTTTTTTCACAGCTTAGTTTAGAAAGCAGAGGAATACCCTCTGCCCCAGGGCTCCGGGTTGATGAGATTTATCTCCAGTATTTGGATTATGAACAGGCTAATTACCTGCAACTTACTGCACTTGTCTTTCGAATGTCCATAGGTAATAAGAGGACTGCTTTTTCTCTGCCCATTGGACCATGACAGAAGAGTTGTTCAATAACTCATCCTCTCTGGTGACTTCCAAACAAAGAATTCTCTCAGGAAGAAAAATTTCCAAACAATGTCTCCGTGAAAATAACCACAAACTTAAGACTATATTGTTTGAGCTTTGGATCGGATACCAAGATTGTGTAACTCTAGGAAAGGCAGTCATAAACAGACTGTTTGCCACAAATTTGTCTCTGTAAGAACAAAATGACCTGCAGTGTGATGAAGAAGCCCACACTCAACTGGCTGTATCACTCCTCAAGGTGGCTTACAGTTACTCTCTTAGAGAGTAAGTCTCAAAATATACAAAAGTCTGACACTTTTCTCTGATGTCTTACCTTTGGGATCCTTGCACCCTTAGAGACAGATAGATGCCAGATAGAGGCTGAGGAAAACACAAAACAACCTAAACCGGGCAAAAATAGGACGGTGAATAGGTTAAAGATGATCTGGGCCCTGGATAAGCTGCTATGCAGCCGTGCAGAAAGTTGACTGCAATGACTTGTCATCACTGCCATGGAGCTGGGGGTCTCTAGGATTGTGAGACCATGAGTAGGGTTGTGAAAGAGGGACTTAAAGATGGATCTGACATTTAGATATCAGGTAATTTCTTGGGAGTTGTAGAACTTTCCAATGCAATTAAAATGATCTGATAGATGAAAGAATCCTGTGTCAGACTGGGTTTATGAGCACAGAACACGAATTAACTATTTTCAGAGAAGTGTTCATGGAAAGTTCCCCTGAGAGAAAAAAGAGGTCAGTGCTCCAGTTATACTATAGATAGGTGCTCCAGATACACAATAGACAGAACTACCAGATATGTTGCTTTTCCACGGATGTTTGAGGTTTTACACTTGTTGCCCTGACTCAGTAATGATTGATTTTTCATGTTGATAGTGTCTTAGTTTGGTAAATGAATTATAGAGTCACCCTACCTATATGATATATGGATATTATTCTCCAAAAGTAATGGGTTTATTGACTTGGCACATGGGTGCTCAGGCAAATCATGTATTCATGTTGCAAGAAGGTAATCCCTCTGTTAGGCAGCACTGGATACAAAATTTAAAAGACAGAATTCCAGCTAACTGAAATATATGAAGCCCCAAGGGAATGTAAGCCAAATGTCTCTGACACAAAATTTTTTCAACTTACTTTTTCCCTTCTCTTTACAACATGAACATAGAGCTAAAGACTTCTGATTAAAAAAAAAAAAAAGTAGCTGAAGAGTCACTCATTACCTATTATCTATAGACCAGTAACAATACGCAACTCTGAAAGTAGATGGAAGGATTGGAAACACTGCAGATGCATAGAACAAGTTCCATCGAGTTCCATCACTTGAATACCCAAATCCATAATTATTGCACTCTATGCTATTTCTAGTAAAGTTAATGAAAGAAATGCCATTTGGTGCCATGTGCAATCCCCTATCCCCCCACTCCCAGAACTCCCACTGATCAGATACGTAAAAGTCTTTTTTTTTTTTTTTTTAAAGTTTTTTTTTTAACGTTTATTTATTTTTTGGGACAGAGAGAGACAGAGCATGAACGGGCGAGGGGCAGAGAGAGAGGGAGACACAGAATCGGAAACAGGCTCCAGGCTCTGAGCCATCAGCCCAGAGCCCGATGCGGGGCTCGAACTCACGGACCGCGAGATCGTGACCTGGCTGAAGTCGGACGCTTAACCGACTGCGCCACCCAGGCGCCCCCGTAAAAGTCTTTTAACAGACTTACTCATCCAGTTGTGTTCATGCCTGAAAATGACTGATATCAGCTCAGAGTTTCTTATTTCAAAATATACTTTTAGTCGATACATCATAAATTTTCATCATTGGATACAGTGCTCCATTTTATTGGTTATCACACTGATTTAAAGTAAATAACAGGTTAGCATTACTAACATAAAAAGAATCTAACTCTGATTTCAAAATAAAATATGATTTTTTTTATAAAACTGACTCTGAAGAAAATTTAAGGAGGGGAGGGGTGAATGTCCTACAGCAAGAAATTAAAAGTGGATACAATGATGTTAAAAAAAAAAAGGTTTTATTAACTTTAGATTAAACAGACATGAGGTATTCAATTAAAATGATTTCTGAGGTTTTAAAACCATCATGTTCTGTGATTAATACAGTAAATGTATGTTTGATTGAAATATTAAGCAGAAGGAAATAAATAACAGAGTTTTAAAAATATATATTCTCATTAGTAATGCAGGGCTGAAGTAAAAAGTCCAGTAAAAATATGGCTTGCTTCTAGGAGATGAATAATATTATTTACGGAACTCTTTTGAACAAGTCAGGATGTTCTCATTTGCATACGTAGCCTGATTGGTGAATTATGATCCAGGATTCCAAATCATTGTTCTCTAAACTTGAGCCCAGAAATATAAGTTATCTTGTGGGCCAATCTCCTTTCTTCTGCCTGTTTTTCTCACTCTGCCACATAGTCTGGACTTGGAGGTGGGACATTTGGATGAAGTAAAGGTTACCTCTCTATCATGTTAAAACAACTGGATGAAAAGCAAAAGAATTTGTCAACTGAATATTTGGTGTCATATAAGGTTAAAACATTTTTTTTAAGTCTTGTCTGATTGGATTTAATCCATCCATCCATTTGAGGTTTTTCTTTGACTATATAAGTGAAAACCACAACTAATATGCATAAGCACTAGGAAGAGAAAAATCAATGGTCCAGTTTAAGAAGACAGCAGAAGGCAGAAGCAGTAATCAAATTTTAGTTTTAAACTTGCCTATGAATAAGCCACAAAATCTCCAAATAATATGCAAATAACACACTTAACTTTAAATTTCCTTTTCTGACACTATGCAGCTGTTTGACTCTGGGCAGGTCCATGTGGTTTCTTCAGTCTTTGGTGTCCTGATCCACAAAATAAGGACATTTATGAACTTTTCATTCAACTAATATTTTCTGAACACTCAGCATGGGTCAGAAACTGTGAGACACCCTAGGAATTCAATGATAGACAAAAATTAGGCACAACCTTTTCCTCATGGAGTGATGTCTCTAAAGAGAGACACAGTAGACTAAGAAATAATCACAAAAACAAATGCAAAAATTGCAAGTGATACATAAGCTTCTGCACAAAAGAACATGTCCTGTGAGAATCTTTAATAGAGTAACCTTGTCAGGGAGGTCAGGAAAAGGTGTTGAGGTGAAATCTAAAGACTTTACTAGGTGAAGGAAAAGTCGAGGGAACAACTGCAAAATAGGAAATAGCATTGTATAAAGGTCAGTGGAAGCAAGATAAATACAAGGGACTGAAAACAGACCAGTGTAGCTGCAGCCCAGAGAGCAAAGCTGAGTAGAATAAAGGTGAGGCTAAAAAGATCAGGTGAGAGTCAGACCATGTGCAGCTTTGAGGATTTGGCTTTTTCTAAGAGCCACTGGGAAGGTCATTGAGAAGTCTGTAACAAAAGGATGATATGATCAGAACTGAAAAGTACACTGTGCCACACAAATTTCCCTTCCTGATGAACAATCTATTGCCCCAGCTGCTGAGATTCCTGCCACAAGACAGTCCACAACTGTCATATTCCTTCAGGAAGTGCCTGAATGGCAGAGCCATAATACTCATGGTGGCACCCCTTCCTAGGGCTCATATCCTGACCAGTACAGGGGTATAAAAGCCCAATCTACTTCTCCCACTTTGGGAAAGCTCATCACATCTTCAGAAATCCTCACAGTGTTGGCTGAGGTTTTGGTTGAGACATCGTTGCAGCTCAACTTCTCTCTCTGCCCAAGCTTATTTCTCTTCCCTTCCCTTCCACCAGAAATACTGCTCGGTCAACTACTCACATTCCTATCTCCATCTCAAGTTGGTTCAACCTGTGACAGTCTGGAAGTAACATGGAGAAAATGATCTGGAGAGGGATTGGTAGTCAAAGTGGTAGCCCAAGTATATAACCAAAGACAGTGGTAGATGGGTCTAGAATGATGAAGAGAGACATAGGGACAGTGGGTAGACTTAGAAGACATTCATGAAGTAAAAACTAACGGGATTTGGTGATGAAAAGGATATGAGGGAGAGTGATGATGTAGAGGGAGAAATCAAGAATGACTCCTCAGTCTCTGGTACACATAGAGGGAACACTGAAAAAAATTAGGTGTGAGGAAAAGATCAGAAGTTTTCTCTTAGTACTTGTTGGGTTGAGACACTCAGGTGAAATTTTGAAGAAGGCATGGGCTATAGAATCTAGAACACTGGAATACATGTCTAGATCATAAAGGAAGCTGTGGATACGGATGGAATCATTTAGGGAAAGAGAACAGACTTTGAAGAGAAAGGGGTCTAGGTCTGTACCTTGGGGGATTAATATCAACGTTCTTCCCAGTTCTGATATTCTATATTTTCACACCATCATGAGCTCAAAAGCAGAGTTCATAACCTTTTAGAAGTAACCACCTCTTTGAGAATGAAAGGGAAATTAGGGCCTGCTCCCAGTGGGGAAAATGCATTTTTGTTCACATACACAAAGTCTGTACAGAATTTCAAGGAGTCCCCCACCTCTAAGCTTAGCCCTAGACTCCTTAGTAACCCACAGTCTCCAGGTCATAAACTCACACTCTAAAAACACTTTACTTTTGTAATCCTATCATTTCTGTGTCATTCTGTATAAACTGTTTTAATGTTTTCAGGCCTTAGTTGATAGGATCTTGGTTGATGGTCCAACATGGGTTTTTAAGAAACACCAAGTACCTGAGCTTGATACTTGAGCTCCATACCTGAGCTTCCATGTCACTCACTAGGCAGAGGTAGGGCTTACACTTATCAATCATCATATTCGTCATATTCAGTGTCATCCTGACTCAGAGAAAGAATAGGTTTATACCATAAAACAGGGATTGGCAAACTTCTTCTGCAAAGGGCCAGATGGTAATTATTTTAGACTTTGTAGGACACATGTAATATCTGCCTTATATAATTCTTTCTTTAGAATACTCCTTTCAGGGGCACCTGGGTGGCTCAGTTGGTTAAGTGTCTGACTCTTGATTTCAGCTCAGGTCATGATCTCATATTCCCGAGTCTGAGCCCACATCAGGCTCAGCGCTAGCAATGTGGAGCCTGCTTGGGATTCTCTCTCTCTCCCTCTTTCTCTGCCCCTCCCCTGTTCTCTCCCTCTCTCTCAAATAAATAAACTTTTAAAATACTCCTTTCAAAATGTAAAAACCACTCTCAGCTCACAGGGCATAAATAGATAGACTGCTGGCCAACACTGTAGATTGCTGACTCCTGCCACAAAAGACAATCAGCTTTGCAATCAGATCAATAAAGACTGCAGTTCTCTTGCCCCTGAGCATCCTAGCATTTGACCTTGGGGATATATATTCTTTAACCTTTTGAGGCCTCTGTTTTCACATCTGTAAAACAGAAAAACATGTCTCCATGCTATACCTAAAGACATGTTTTTCTGTAACAGACTAGGCATCTCCTCATCTTGTTTGTTAATGATAGGAAAATCCAGCTCCTTCCAGATCCTATCCAATGTTGACTCAAGAGTAGAGGGAAGACCCTGAAAAATGTCTCACTTGCTGTCATGCTCTTGTGCCCTTGCCTGGTTTTTTCAGCCATTTCTAACTGATCTGGTCCACCATGTTGCTGCTCTTGCCAAAAAAAAAAAAAAGGTCCCTCCCTGGCTCTAGAATGTGTTGCCACCAAGGCAGAACTCTCCTCTCCAGTCTATATCACATAAAATCAGTTATTTGCATAGTTATTTGCAGAATGAATGGAGCTGCCCCATCTCATACCACATGGACTCTTCCTAGCTTCCCTTTAAGGTTTCAGGAGCCACAAATCTCTTCCCTCTTTTCTGTCCCAAAGGGGATGGATGGTCTTAACAAACCATACAGGCTTGATTCGCCCTCTGGGGAAGCTTCTGGTCCCTTCTTCCCTTCCCCATCATTAAATTCTACTATATGTCCTTTCACTTCACTGGGCTACAAATATTAGATATTAGCTGCTCTGCCTGTTCCTTCACAGCTCGATAATACTGGGTAAAATCCACAACTGCATACTCTTTGGAAAAGCAAATCCTCCCAAATATTTCTATAAATTCCTAGTAGAGAAAGCAGATTTTTATTCTTAGGGTCACTTCAGCCTTCTTCATGCACCTCACTGCTGAAAATGTGAAACTGTTTATGTTACATACACACACACACACTCCCAAGAAGTATTTGTGTGTCTGATGGATGCAAACAAAGCTGTGTTGGAATTGTAAAGGGAGTCTGCAACAAGGAACATGATTTTAAACTACGTATTCCATACTCTCATTCCTCAAATCTGCTTTGCCCCACTCCCAGGGAGGAGTCGCACACGTTATCTCACACGTTATCAAGCTCTTGCCACATCCTCTTCCCTCCACTGCACCTCTCTACATCTATTCTCTTCTTTACCTTTCTTTCCCAGGAATAAAACACTTCTCTCATGCAGAGCACTTTATGGAGCTTTTTAAAAATTTGCACTCCCTTTGTAACTGTTGCCTTCAGGTCTCATCTTCTACCCCAAATGCCTCAGTTATTTTTCCCAAGCAATGAAAGTTCCCTGAGAGATTGATTATGCTAGTAGTTAAAATAATAAAAAAAAATTTCACTCTCTTAAACATCTATTACTTGGTTGAATTGCTACTTTGATATTCATTTATGGCCATTAATACTTTAGCTTAAATCAGTTAATCAGATGAATTGAAAGGAACAAGAACCAAGAAAACAGAACTGAGAAAAAAAATCTGTTTTGTTTGAGGGGAGAGGGCCTGGGAGAAGGCACAGAGGCAAAGTTTTCGGATAATACAAAATTTAACAAGATGCTGCTGGGGAATGGTAAGGGAAAGAGAAGCAGTACTACATATAAGAGGATGGGAGAGCACACAAAAGGAAATTTATCTATTTTGCCTGGGGCAGGACCTCGTTTTAGGTGTTGCATAAGTATAGTTAAGTCCTCTGGTAGAGCCATTCATGAAGCCAGGGGAGATCCTCCTTTGATGTGGAAATAACTACTGAGAAAACCCACTACTCCCCCTGCTTGAATCTCCTGATGTCACAGCTGCTCTGAGAGCCTGCTTTGGCTCTGCCCTGTGTGGGTGTGGGGACCCAGATGATGAAGGCTGGAATGTAACTGATTACTAAGGCTGTAAATGTACAATGTTAATGATGGAACATTGGGGTGAAGGGGGCTGGGGGGACAGGGTGGAGGTCATTTTTTGTTATTTTCTGGAGCCTGCTTTGGAATTTTCCCACATTTCTCTCTATATAAACAATAGACATTAGCATTTTCATATGTCTTGAAAGTTAAAGCAAGATGTAGAAAATTCAATTGTTGAGGAACAGAGTTCTCTAATTGAACTCTTCAGAGATTTCCAGTACTTTTGGAAAATGTGCATTGACAAAGAGTTTAATTTAATTATTGCTGGTGTTTCATTTCTAGGGATGGCCTGATTTCCAGTCTATTCTCCCACCCCAACGTATCTGCTTGGATAGGGAAGCTCCTACTGGCTTCAAAAAGTGACGAGAGTGGAGCAAAGATGCTGAAGGATAAAGTTAGAGTAATGATTTTTTATCATCTTCCCTGGTTTAGTGTCATCACTAGAGAAAGAGAATTGCTTCTGGGAAACTGATTTATTAAAAACTGTTCAGAAGAGCTAGGAACTGGATCCAGAATTTTTACTAGAAGTGGGTGTTTCATAGCTAAAATGGTGTCTGGTCAGCTCTCATCTATTCTTAGACAGTATTGACTTCAGTTAACATGTGTGCAGTTACAGCTGTGCAAGTCCCTCCCCAACACTAAACCATACACACTCGTTAGCAGCTTGGCTCAGAACAATAATGTAATTCACCCTTAATGGTAAGCCTTATATAAAAACTCTGACCTTCTCTATGATTATAAAGCAAGGTTTGGGAAAACCCTTATTTTCCAAGCATTAAATGCCTTTGATTGAACTCTGAAGATTTCTGCAGACAGCAATGACTTTCATTGTGGCCCAACACACCATGCTCCCTCCAGGTCTTGCTGACTCATAGATCTCACACCCAAGCATAGCAGATGAAATGTAGGAAAATGCCTACAGGGGCAGCCAGGCCCTTGCTAATGAAACCATAGCAATGACTGCATGACCAGAAAACCAAAAATTCACTTATTTTCATGAAGCTTTTCTCAGACATTTAGCAAAGAATATGGGGTGAAGGTAAGGAATGAATTGAATAGGGAACATGATGGCCAGCCAAGATCCCTAGCTGGGGTCCAGCAGAGCTCACGGGCCTGAGGCATTCAAATTGACCACTAAGATGTCAGGAGGGCTTCAACTTTGAGGAGCAATTGGCGTGGTGCTAGATGGAAATCAATACCTGCAATCTAAAATTTTGTTTTTTGGGTGTTGTCATTTGAAGTTTGATCTCTGTTTCTCTTTCTTGGAGTGATTTTCCTTCTGCAATCAGCATGATGAAAAAGAAAATATTGCTTTATAGTACATAGTACTGGCTGAGCTGGAGAAAGCTGGCAGTTGCTAAAATCCTGTTTCCGCTTTACATTAAGTGGCATTAATTACACTTCTACATAACTAAGTATAACCAGACAGTCATGGATCAGGATTCTACTCTTATTTCAGGGGCACTGGGATACAAGTGGGTAGCTATCAGGTCAGGAGGTCAGGCCCTCTTGGTCATCTCCCAGCAAGGACTGTATCATTTAGCCCCAGGACCTCATGCTAGGCCAGAGACTGTCAAGTGCCTCCCCTTAGCCAAGAAGTGAACTAAGCCCAGAAGAGCCCAGAGGCACTTGGTCTATCAGGTGAGCCAAAAACCATTTCCCCTCTAGCCCAAAGAAGGAGATGTGTGAAATGTGTCTGAGCCAGAAACGTTTCTCTATAGGCCTTAGGGCTTGCTTTGAAAATGAGGGCACTACCAATTTCAGATTTTCCCATTAAATCTAGTAGTGTTACAAACCAATGCAACATCGAACAAGAATGGCCAGTTTATGATTCTACTTGTGAATGAAGAGACACAGACTCTAGTAATTCCTAGGTAATGGGAATTTCTCAGCACATCCCTGCTAACCAAGATGTCTTAACAAGGGAGAGAGAACAACACTTTATCCTCCTCACTACCTTTAGTCCTCTATGAGGCCTTGAACAAAGTAAATTAGTAAGTCTCTGACCATCTCATGAGTCACTCATAATGTGGAGATAGCTTAGCTGAAAAGTAAGGGCCTAACCTAGTAGAATTCCAAGTTCTTCTCAGCTTAAATCTGAGTCTCAAGGTATATTTCTCTGCGTGTTTCTGAGGACAGAGACCTAGATTTTATTTCAGTCTCCTCAGTAGTTGGTACATGGCAGGAATTTATCCATGTTGGGCTGAATAATTAAATAAGTATAATTACAACGTTCAAGAGAAATGTACCCTTACAAATAACCCACAGTGCAGCTATCCAATTAACTTCTTTGTTGTTGTCGCAAGGAATGAGATTCAGCCAGACAGTCCTGCATACCAAGAGGCCCAGCCAAGGGCAAAGTTTTCAGAAGCAATGAGAAAAATGAGGACAGGTGGGGGATACTCCTACCTTTCAAAGATCTTGGGAGCCTGAGAACACTGGCAAGTACGCAATCACTCCCAGAAAAGCCAGGCTGTCTTGTTTGTGCAGATTAGTGAAGACTTAAGGCTATCTGAAATGATTATTTTGTAGGTATGAACTGGCTCCTCCCTCCTCACACCTCTTAAGCCCATGGCCCTACAATATCAGAAGATATATTTATTCACTCCTTGATCAGAGAATTTTGTGTGATTTGGGTACAAAATTGGCAGGGACAGATAGAGCCTAACTCCTTGATGTTTAGATGCAGTGTAGATCCTTGAAGCTCTGATCTAATCTGTGACAAAATTAGGGGATGTGATCCCAGGCAGACCATAGGAAGCTTGACTATTACCTGCTATACAGGGTCTAGAGAAGTCCAAGGTAGTAGGGTCCTATCTGGGGAAATAAGCTTCAGCAGATGCAGACAAGACATTAAGATGTGTTTCACTCTGTTAGTGTTAGAAGCTCAGCTATTTGTGGGATTCCTTGGGGACTCATTTTATCAACTCCCTACTACAACTATATTTGGGGTTATGTGCTTTCTACGCTAATAGCCAAATATGGCAAGTCAAGATTGGTGTAGATAGAGCTGTTGCATACAACTGACAGCTTACCTTGACACCAAGGCATCTAACCTAGGAGGTGAGTGGGGATTAAAATCCAGCTTGGTCTCCACTCACTGAGTTATGGACCCTGTGCTGGGTATGTTGTTCCCCAGGGGGTACCTTGGCTAAGCTATTCATCCTTGGAGCTACATTTCCCAGAGGAATTTTCTTTTAATTTGTCAGGTCAGGGAGTTATGTTCCAATTATCCTCCATTTCCTCCTCCTCAGATCTATTTGTTGTTTTTCTCTGCCCTGCTTTATGCCCCAGATGGTAGTCTCTACACAATGGATCTAAGACTTTAGTATCTTCTGGCATGGCCAACTGAAACTAGTAGAATACAGGAAAGGAGAGAGAAAAGAGAAGCCACATTACTTATTTTCCCCAACAGCACTGCTCCTGCCCCGCCCCACCCCCACCCCCCACACACACCATGCTCCTTCTCTGCCCCACCATGGCTCTCATAGTAGCTGCGGTCCTGCCGGGCAGCCCTTCCTCCTCACTCTAGCTTTCACTGGGTTCCAGTCATACTGCTCCCTTCCTTGTTTCTTCAGGCTTAGGGGTAATAACGGCTTTTGCTGCTGGTCCCTGGGTGCCTCATCAACCTCAGTGGGTATGCTTTTTTCTTGGTCACACATCTGAAAATAGTTCTTTAACTCAATTCTATTCAGTTAAACCCTTTATCATCTCTTCCTGGCTAGGACACTGACTGATACAGGGAACTTTTTTTCTAATCTGCAAAGACGGACCATACAGGTTAGCAGAGAACACAGGTGCAGGTGGCACTTTCAAATTCAGAACAGGGGTGCCTGGGTGGCTTAGTCAGTAAAGCGTCCGACTCTTGATTTGGGCTCAGGTCATGATGTCAGGGTTGTGAGATTAGGTCCCACATCAGTGATCTGCCATATCACTTAGAGATCTCTGATATTTTTCAGGACTGGCCTACTAATAAAATTATGAGTGTTTGCTAAATCATGCATTGCTAAAAAAATAAAAATGAAAAATAAAATAAATAAATTATGCATTGCTGTTAGTGCTTTCAGAGGTTTCCACATTTTGGCCACCACAGGGCTTTCACTACTCTCCTTGCTCTAGGCTGAGTGCTCCTCGCTCTCCTACATACTTTGTGTGTGTTGTACCTCCATCTGAAGCCCCTTTCTTCTCTTTGGAAATGGTACATGGTAAAGAATAAAATGTTATGCTTTTAAATTAGATAGATATGGATTAGATACTGGCTCTGACAGTTATTATTTGTGGAATTGAATTACTGGTCCCAATTCTTCACTCTCTTGCAATAGAAAGACACATCCAGGGGCGCCTCGGTGGCTCAGTCGGTTAAGCGTCCGACTTCAGCTCAGGTCATGATCTCACGGTCCGTGAGTTCGAGCCCCACGTCGGGCTCTGTGCTGACAGCTCAGAGCCTGGAGCCTGTTTCAGATTCTGTGTCTCCCTCTCTCTCTGCCCCTCCCCCGTTCATGCTGTGTCTCTCTCTGTCTCAAAAATAAATAACCGTTAAAAAAAAATTAAAAAAAAAAAAAAGAAAGACACATCCATACCCGTCCATGACCTTATGCTGGGTAACATGGACTTCTTTGCTACAGTTTAAGTTTGCAGTTGGCCAAAACCTTGTTTTGGCCAATGAGACACTGGCACATGAGACTTAAATGTACTTGCAGTTTTGCCTGGTCCTTTGTGCTCCCCTGATACATCATGAGAAGAACATGTCCTAGTTAATGGTGGTTCCTTCAGCCTCAGCCCTAGAATGTGTCATACAAAGCAGACCACATGCTCCATGTAGCCATGGTCTAAGGAAGACATGGCAGGTGTAGCAGCTAGAGGTCAGGGCCTAGAGCCCAGAACCTGAAGACCAGCCTAGTTCAGCTGAGTGATAGCCAACCTATAGATACATAAGCATGAGAGTAATGACTACCATTTCAAGATACTGAGTTTTGGTGTGCTTTATTATACAGCATTATTGTAATAATAACTAATACATAAATAACACTTATATAAACTTGAAAAATAATGCAATTGCTCAAAATTTTTGTTTCCTCCTCATAAAATGGTAGTAATTGTAATAATACTCAGGTTACTGGGTTATTGCAAAGATTAAATGAGACACATAGGGGGGTTTGCATAGTGCCTGGCACAAAATAAATGCTCCATAAGTGGTGGCTATTTTTCTTAATTTGTAAGCATTGGAAATTCCACGCAGCCTTCAGCGTTCATTCAGCTTTCCCTTCATGAATGAAGTATTTGTTGAGCACTACAGCTCTCACAATGACCGTCTTTCTCTGAACTTCCATCCTATTAATTGCCTGTATAATTAAGTTGGCTTCATATCTTTTTACTCACTATTTTTAATATCTACTATGTGCAAAGTACCTAATTCAAGATACTGTACTGAGAGAATAAAGAGAATAACACTTATTGAATATACATGGTGTGTCAAACACTGTTAGGCACTTTTCATGTCATTTACATTTCATAGCAATTCTATTAAGTAAATATTGTTTTTTCAATATACTACCCCAGTCCCTTGGCCAATAAGTAGTACGGTTCAGATACGTGTCTTTTTGCTGCAAAGGACCACTAACTCTTCAGTCTCTTAGAAGAAATAACACACAGCTAAATAATTAAAATTCCAGGTAGTTACATGCACCCTATCATTAGGGTGTGGACAGAGAAGATAGACATAATTCCTTGCCAGGTGTCTATCCAATACCATTAAGATAGGTGCTAAGTCCTTGGATATGAGAAGGAACACAATCAATCCTTATTTGGGGGGAACCAGATTCTAATAACTGATCCAGACCCATGGAAAGATAACTTTAACATAATCTGGAAAATAGTGAAGCAATGAACATTAGGTTTGGAGAAAGCTTCCTGGAAGGAAGAAAATTTGAGCTACATCTTAAAAGATGATTCAAGTTAGTTGGCTGAAGAAACAAACGCAAGGCCTTTCAGGCAAAGAGAAGAGCACAAGCAAAAGCTCTCCCTACATAGTTATGCATGATTGATCATTGTCAGAGACCTGAGGACAAGAGCCATGTCTCATTTCTAACCCTGGCTCTACGTGCCATTCAACACAAGGCTGAGGACGTAAAAGGAGCTCAGCAAAACCTTTCGTTTGATTGAATGAATGCCTCCTAGTCTCCCCTGGGAAAAACAGAAGGACTAAGTGGTATGCCAGTCCCCCTGATTTTAAGCCCAGTGCCAGGTTGCTGCCCAGACAGCAGAGTTAAAACATACAGCTAAAGACAGGTAATATTTTTAAGTAGCAGGGCTCACCAGTGGTATGACTGGAAATGGAGTCCAGGTTGGCTGTGCTTTATTGATGTTAGCACACGATTTTCTCAAGATCCAGTGGCCCTGGTGTCTGAAGTTTCCCCAAAGCTAACTTCAACACATTTCAGGAGACAATTTCAACAGAACATATGAAGAACATGAAAGCACTCCCCTAATTTCAGCAGGAGCAAACCAGAAACACGTGGAAAAACATCTTGTTCAGATGACTTATTTATAAATCTTCCCTTTCCTCTCATGAATATATCCAGTCATCATAGCCTTTGTTCACGTAGAGTATTAAATAACCTCAGTTGTCCACATAGGAGAAAATATCCTTAAATTGTACTTGTGAATTTCTTTGACTTTAAAGGGACTTTCATTTTATAATTGTGCATTGTTCTTGTTTATGATGCCTTAACAGATGAAAACTGTCCATAGAAGATAATTCAGCAGGTAAGTTATCCCATCGCCAAGCAAAACTATAGTCCTTGTCAGCTGTGAGAAAATAACTCAATTTGCCTTTAAATGACATTTTAAGAATGGCTTATACATAGATCAAAACTATTTTAAAATCTGAACACTGGGAACTCTTATAAATGATGTGCAACTGATCAGTTCTGAAAAATGAAGTTATTTTCTAATATTGTTTATTTTTTAACTAAAGTACTAAGTGTCTCATTTAAGTGGCAATAGGTGGTTAATCCTGTATAAAAGTTCTTGGATGTATTCCTTGTAAATGCTAATTATTAAGAAGAAAACATTATAGGGTTTCTTAGGAAATCAATACTTTATTATGCAATAATTGCATCTGCAAATTTAATGTTCTCCATAAGCCCCGGCAGAATGAAAGAGGTCACTGGGTGAGAGGGTGCAAATGGTCCTTGCCTGACCTGGAAAATCTTCTAGAATTTGAGGCCTAGTAAAGTGCCGAGATGTCATTAAAATATTTTCACAAGTACAACATTTATTATGGAAACCAAATTGTAAGAACATCTGTCTGGATGACACTTTGGCCCAAAGTTGGATCAAAACCTGGTAACAGTTATAATTGAAACTGTGGCTTCATTTTTCTCCCAAGATCTTTGATTTTTCTTTTGCTTCATAGAGCAATTTATTTCTCAATGCTACAGCAGTTAACTTTTGTTTTCCTAAACTTTCCTGGGCAAAACTCCCAGCTCTTCCAGCTTTCTACCAAGAAGTCACGGAAGGTGGGAAGGAAGGAAAGGAACCCTCAAGGATATAGAAGAGAGGTCAAAAATCACTCTTCCAAGAATTTCTGGGTCAGTGTCTAATTGATATGCCTACTGGCAGGCCTCACAATTAAGCCTCTTCTGACTTAACAGACAGTTCTTATTCTGCATGCAGCCATGTGTAAAGACTTGGGGCACTGAACATGGAACCCAAAAAAACCTAGCCAACTCCACGTAAAGCACTCAAGCTGGGGAACTGTACCATGGCAAAATACCCCAAACAGTTGTTTTTCCATTATGATCCTCAGCCTGGCATTTATTATCATTTTTTATTGCACACTTTTAAAGGCAATGGCCCATTTTACTTAGATCATTAATTTGCAAAAATCATGAGATATGAGCAGAGATGGTGTTTTTTATGGACCATGCTACACCTCTATAGGACCCCAAAGGAAATGAGGTGTGGGTCTTAGTGCATTATAGGAAGAGGCCCTGGGACCACAAGCTCCATATTCTTCCAGAAATAGAAAAGACCTGAGTAGTTTCATGGGAATAATACAGTTGGATGAATGGAGAGATGCATGACTGACATTCTAAGTAAATGAATGGACAAATATAACAGTGAAAGTCTGACCAGCACTGGAGTGTCGCCTTAAGACACCTGGATATGGAGTCTGGAGATCTTGGGTCCACTTATGCCCAGTCCCTTACCAGCCATGTAACTGCTGACAGCAAACCTCTCAACATGTACCACACTTTTGTATCTGTATAACAATAATGATAATACCTTCTTAATTAGGTTGGCAGGCAGCAGGGCTCCTAGGAGACAGGTCATGGCCTGCAGAGCCAGACTGCCTTGGTTTAAATCTGAGCTTCTCTCCCTTGCTTTCTCTGTGTCCTCAGTTACCTTATCCTCTGTACATTTGTGTTTCCCCATCTGTAAAATTGGGATAATGTACTAAAAACTCCTAGGAATAGAGGTGAGAATTAGATAAGTTAATAAATGCAAAGTGTCCAGAAGAATATCAGATATACAGGGGCGCCTGGGTGGCGCAGTCGGTTAAGCGTCCGACTTCAGCCAGGTCACGATCTCACGGTCCATGAGTTCGAGCCCCGCGTCAGGCTCTGGGCTGATGGCTCGGAGCCTGGAGCCTGTTTCCGATTCTGTGTCTCCCTCTCTCTCTGCCCCTCCCCCGTTCATGCTCTGTCTCTGTCTGTCCCATAAATAAATAAAAAAACGTTGAAAAAAAAAAGAATATCAGATATACAATAGGCTAGATATATAATAACATTACTACTTTTACATATCTATATGTATATAGTGTACTGTATACACTATGTATATGTATCCTAGGTACATTTTATATTAGTTTTTATTAAGATTATATAAATTGGGATTTTCAGTTGCGATCAAGAAAGACAAGTTTATGAACATTGGGGCACATGTGCCCCCTCTGAATCAGCATTTTTGTATCCTCCGAATAAACACCTAGTAGTGTAATTCCTGGGTCATACGGCAGTTCTATTTTTAATTTTTTGAGGAACCTCCATACTGTTTTCCAGAGTGGCTGCACCAATTTGCATTCTCACCAACAGAGCAAAAGGGTTTCCCTTTCTCCTCATCCCTGCCAACATCTGTTGTTGCCTGAGTTGGTAATTTTAGCCATTCTGACCCGTGTGAGGTGGTATCTAATTGTGGTTTTGATTTGTATTTCCCTGATGATAAGTGATGCTGAGCATCTTTTCATATGTCTGTTAGCCATCTATATGTCTTCTTTGAAAAAGTGTCTATTTGTGTCTTCTGCCCATTTCTTAACTGGGTTGTTTTGGGTGTGGAGTTTGAGAAGTTTTTTATAGATTTTGGATACTATTTATCAGAGATGTCATTTTCAAATATCTACTCCCATTCTATAGGCTGCCTTTTAGTTTTGTTGATTGTTTCCTTTGCTGTACAGAAACTTTTTATCTTGATGAAGTCCCAATAGTTCATGTTTGTTTTTGTTTCCCTTGCCTTTGGGGACATGTTTAGTAAGAAGTTGCTCTGGCCGAGGTCAAAGACGTTGTTGCCTGTGTTCTCCTCTAGGATTTTGATGGTTTCCTGTCTCACGTTCAGGTCTCTCATTCACTTCGATTTTATTTTTGTGTATGGTGTAAGAAAGTGGTCCCTCTTCCTTCTTTTGCATGTCGCCCTCCAGTTTCCCCAGCACCAGTTGTTGAAGAGACTATCTTTTTTCCAGTGGATATTCTTTCCTGCTTTGTTGAAGATGAGTTGACCATATAGTTGTGGGTCCTTTTCTAGGTTTTCCATTCTGTTCCATTGATCTGTGTGTCTGTTTTCGTGCTAGTACTATACTGCCTTGATCACTACAGCTTTGTAATATACCTTGAAGTATTAAATCATGATGCCTCCAGCTCTGCTTTTCTTTTTTAGGATTGCTTTGGCTATTCAGGGTCTTCTGTGGTCGGTCCCATATAAATTTTAGGATTAATTGTTCTAGCTCTGCAAAAAATGCTGGTGGTATTTTGATAGGGATTGCATTAAATATGTAGATTGCTTTAGGTAGTATAGACATTTTAACAAATGTGCAATAACCACATTTTGAATCAACAAGATGGAAATTAACTACCTTTTTTAGATATTGTCTGAATATGGATGAATATAGAGAGGTGAGAAATACGGCTTCTAGTTCTCTTCTGCTGCTGCATATTCTCCAAGCTATTCCAGCTCTCTGGGCCTCAGTTTCCTCATTTAAACCTGATCTCTTTTTTTTTTTTTTTTTTTTTTTTTTTTTTTTTTAATTTTTTTTTTTCAACGTTTATTTATTTTTGGGACAGAGAGAGACAGAGCATGAACGGGGGAGGGGCAGAGAGAAAGGGAGACACAGAATCGGAAACAGGCTCCAGGCTCTGAGCCATCAGCCCAGAGCCCGACGCGGGGCTCGAACTCACGGACCGCGAGATCGTGACCTGGCTGAAGTCGGACGCTTAACCGACTGCGCCACCCAGGCGCCCCTAAACCTGATCTCTTTAAATTTTCAAAAGTTTTACTTTCTATGTCTCGATGTAAATATTTACATATTTAAATATTTCTTATCAACAGAAATAATTATTCTTTTTCAGTTTAACAATCTTAAGTCCAAAGTTTTAGAGTCCAAAGACTCTAAAAACAAAGAGCTACAAAGTCATGCTCTTTCTAAGGTTTATGAAAACATACCAATTATTATCAATGAAATAAAATAGGTCAGCTTTGTCCCAGTCACTGTCAGCATATTTTACTTTATATTTACCTTATATTTACTATATATATCCCAGAAATAACTTTTGCTTGCTTTCCTGCAGTCAAGTCAGTGAATGACTGGCTACTAACTACTGTTTCTAGTTAATGTTGAATAAGCTTATATAATATACCCAACCATATATTATGAAACCTATCAAAGCAAAAAAATCTTTCAAAAGTTCTTGTTTCAGAGGCTGCTGCAAGACATGAAGGTTAACTTGATTCATGTGGCTTAATCTTCAGAGCATACTGAATCTTCCCAATAAAAAGTAAACATAAGCCAACTTTCTCATAGTCTAAATTCTACAGAAGTTCCCATGCTAACACAGCAAGAAAAAATAGTTTAAATTGTTGGAAAGAGTAAGAAATTTCACTACTTAAAAAGTATATAATTTTTTCTGCCTATTAAGCCCAAGAGAAACTACTGAAAAACTGATTACTTCTAATAGAGTTTAGAAATAGCTAACGTGACTGTTTATTAAGCAGTAATCAAAATCAATAAATTTACCAAAAAAAATCAATAAGTTTACAAAATAAATAGATATCCTAGATGCCAACAATAATTAGCAGGAAAATAAAAAGGGAAAGATGGGCCCATCCAAACAAGCAGAAAAATACAGACTACCTAAAAGTAAACTTAAGAAATGTGTTGAAAAAGAAAAGAAAAGAAAAGAAAAGAAAAGAAAAGAAAAGAAAAAAGAAAAAGAAATGTGTATACCATGAGTAAGGAAAAGTGTAGAGGTTGACCAAAGGATATAGAAGACTTGGTTAACTGGTAAAGCAAACAATGTTCTTGGGTAGAAAGTTTCAATACTGCAAAAAGTAACTGATAAACTTATTGGAATTCAACTCAAAAATCCCAACAGTATTGTGGAGAAAGAAGAGGGAGAAACTGACCAAAACGTATCTGAAGGAAATACACGCAGGAGATAAAACCTTTCTCTGTGCATACTAGCACAGGCCTGGAACCTAGATTGGACTGAGTCTGTCTGTGACATTTAGAATTTGGAAGATCTGATGCAAATCACTGCTCTTTCTCTATAGCTTCTTTGTTCCACTTGAAAAAAGGAATCATCATTATCATTACCATCATGATATTCCATAGCATCCAATAAGACAATGTATATTAAAGTGTTTGGCAAAACTCTAAATGGAGACACACATATTACTATTCTTTTCAAAAATTAGATAAACAAAAAAAGTAATAAGATCCTGAGGTCATATAATGTCTGAACATTTAGAGATGCTCAAAAGAGGATTGGTCAACATACAATGAAGCAAAGAGCTGGACTAGTTCAAGGAACAGATGAGCTTTTGAGAAGGAAGAGGTCTTTCAAAGTGCATTAATCAGACAAGTTTTATAAGCACAGCTATCAGCCTAAAAGAAAGGACAGTAAAAATAATGCATAATTTTTAAACTACATAAAGTTATACTTTACTGAGCACTTACTATGTGCTAAACACAATAGAAGTATTATTTCACATGAGTCTATAAAAACACTATCACTCCCATTTTAGAGATATGTACAAGTGAAAAACAGAGAGCTAAAAATGGAAATCAGGCTAGTCCAACTACAAAATCAACAAACTGCTTAACAACCATAATAAAGTACTTCTAATTAGAACTTTTATCTTCAAAAAGCACTTTCACATTGGTTTCCTCATTTGAGCTAGTCAATAACCTGGTGTAGGTAGACTAATTATTATGCTAATTTTCTAGATGGAAAACTGAGTCACCAGATTAACCTGGTTACACAGCAGTGGAGCTTTGTAAAGCTACAGATTCCCAGTCCCTCCTCTGAAGCCTATTAAATAAACGTATCTAGGATTGCCCTCTAATTCTCAAGCAGCTGCACTGAAGTTCCCAGATACGTGGTTCTCAAAGTGTGGGCTCCCCACCAGCAGCACAGCATTATTACTTGTCAGAAATGCAAATTCTCAGGCCTCCCAACCCCCACATCCATTAAATCAGAATCTGAGAGAAATCTAGGTTTTATTAAGTTTTTTGTTTGTTTTTTAGAGAGAGAATACATGCACTTGTGTGCACAAGTTGGGGAGAGGCAGAGGGAGAGAGAGACTCTTAAGCAGACTCCACGCTCAGTGTGGAGCCCAACTTGGGGCTCATCTCATGACCATGAGATCATGACCTGAGCTAAAATAGAGTCAGATGCTTAACTGACTGAGCCACCCTGGTGCTGCAGAGAAATCTAGGTTTTAACACATCCTCTAGAGATCATGATGTACACTATGG
Organism: Puma concolor; assembly: GCF_028749965.1. NCBI lineage: Eukaryota > Metazoa > Chordata > Mammalia > Carnivora > Felidae > Puma > Puma concolor. The sequence goes on from NC_141669.1 coordinate 57,409,377, forward strand.
TTTGAGAATCACGAATGTAGATTAAAAGAAGTGACACAGTGTAGTGATTAAGACAACTCAAGCCTGCCAACTTAAACTGAATCCCATTTCTGCCACCTCCTGGCTGTGGGATCTGAGGCAACTGCTTACTGTCTCTGGTCTTGGTTTAAACTCATAAAAAGTAGACGATAATAGTTTTTCCTTCATAGGATTATCATGAGGAGGAGGAAAGACTCCTATCAAAGGAGTAAGAATTAGTAAAGAACTAATCAGTACCTTGCACAGAGTAAGAGTCTGAATGAAAAATTTTCAGCTTCTTGCCCAGGATTAAAGCTGTGAATGAGATGAAAAACAGTGAAGAGGCTCAAAAAACAAAATCCTTGGAGAGACCAGCTCTAGACGTTTCAATCCAGAACACGAGGTCAACAACCCTATTTGTATATTCCAATGACCATGGGGGAGAATGTGAAGAACAATGTGAACAAGCAACCCACCAGGAGCCTGGAACGCGCCCTTGCTTGTAGGAGCCTTCCTGGTCTGCTAAGAAGAACACTGAACTGTTTTGGCTCACCTGAGCCCTAGCTGTGTGGCCTCAGGAAAGTCACTCAACCCCTCTGAGCTTCAGTTTCCTCACTCAAACAAAAGATAATAGTGACCACACTTTCTCCATGGAATTGTTGAGAATCAAGCAGAAATAATAGGTGTCATCATATATTTGAAAAGTCAAACGTTTCAGGCAAGTGTTAAGGATCATTATCATCCTCTCCCAGTCTAAGTATCTTCTGACATTGCATTAACTCCTTCCAGTCCAGCACCAGAAGATAAAGAACTGTGTCCCTCACTTCCAGAATTTTACACCGAAAAATCTATTACCTCATAATCCCAGAGTGTCAGAACCCAGTCATCAGCATGGGGTGGGCCAAGCAGGGTGTTAACCTGGTACAGCTGCTTGGCCTAGGATGTGGATCACTATATAGAACACTTAAGATACATTTTTTATAATCTTTATAAACCAGGTAAATTGTAATACACAGCCCCAAAGGGAAGCCTCACTTATAAGTATCTATTTAGGGACCTTAAAAAATATTCCTCCAAGTTCTGAGAGCATGTAATAGCTGAGATCCTCTTTTGACCCAGGGCTTACTGTGGGACTTTCTGAGGACAGAGTAGGCAGAGCAAGGCCCAGGAAGACCAGGTGCTCCCATAAATCCTTGCTTTCTCTGTAAAGATGATGACAAACACTCTTGCTATCAATGGCCTCTGAAGACTGTGGAGCTTCCTCCAGCACCACTGGCCCCTCACACTCTCTGGGCAATGTGCACTTCTGCTGTCTTCCTTTGCATCTTTCATCCAGCCATTCAAGCTACTGCTGGGAACCCGGCATTTCTGCCTTACCTGCACTCAACCGTAGACTGATCTTTGTGCTTGGATGCCTCTGTGCTCTGGAGAGCTTGAGAATAGCCACTCATCATGAGAGACACAGCTGGCTTCTTCCCATTATGACCCCAGGAGCTCAGACGGGAGAAGCACCTGCTGGCACTTTGCTTCATTGCTACTCGAGGGCCTTGCCTGTCTGGCCACAGGCCTGTGACCAGAGCATCTTCCCTGTACTCTTCTGTGGACCTGTCACTGTGGCAAGTTTTTCTGGCCAGCCCTTACTGTGCAAAGACCATTGTATTCCGGGGAGAGCAGGACCCTCTCCAGGTTGGCAAACACCTATCCTATCTATATGATAACTCACCTAACTCAATCTGCATCAGGCTTCAATGGTTTCCTCTAAGGTCATTTCCTAGTTTTCTTCCTTTACTGGGGGACCAAGCTAAGTTCCTGTTTACAGAAAAAGAGCCTTCTAAAGGCTGTAAAGAGGAACTATCTATCCACTTATCTAATCTGAATGAAGTTTTAAATTTGCTGCTTTGTAGGTTTTCCAGGAATCCAGTCTGCTTAGACTGATTCACCTGGTGGAAATAATTTTCAATGCCTGAAATACTCACTAAATTTCTGTGATCATAGAAACCTATGAGGAGCTGATAGTAATGGCAGGTCCTATCCAGGACCCACCTACACACCTGGCCCCTTGTTAAGCAACTTAACCCACACCTGCAGCCTCAGCTTAATGGAACACACAGGAACAATTTTGATCTTGGAAAAGATCAGTTTATGCAGTTCTAACTCAAGAATGATTACCCCAAATTTCTCACTTCTACTATGGTTCTTAACTTGTGTTGCTAAGGTGGGGTATTTTCCTTATTTCTGAGACCCAGTCCCCTCTATATCCTATGTCAGATAACTGGGCCTCTGTCTAAAGTCGTTCCTCAGGCCCATTATGCCCTGCCCACCCCTGATGGCTTCTCTTCTTCCTGTCAGCAGAGGTCCTATTTCTGAACCTGAGTCTACAGCTGGGGCCTACTTGCTAAAAGACTTCCCTGGATTATAGGTCCTTCTCCACTTGATACCTTATCATATCACTCACTGCTATTACCTTGTTCTTCTGATACCATAGTTTACCTACCAACCTGGAGTTCCTACCACTTGGTCCATTCTAGTAGGCAGGCCAAAGTTTAGTCATGGCTTCTTCCAGGCTGCCCTGATTGCAATAAATGGGCCACAACCCATCATACCCAATAGCAAGATAGATTATATATAGGTTTGAATTGTGTACCTCCTGAGCAATCATGGACAGAGTTTCATTTTGAAGCCATTTGTTATGGCACAAAGTAGGCACTGAAAATATGTTGAAGGAATAAGTTAATGAATGGAGCTTGTCTGTCCATGAGAGCCTCCTGATCATTGAAATAAAGCAAGCTCAGATATTATCTTAGGTCCCAAAGGAATCCTTTAGCTTGCACCATGCAGAAGAGGATATAAACAGGGATTTTACTGCTTGGGTTGCCCAATCAGCCTCAAGATTGCAGGTGTCCTTGGGAATAGCCCACCTAATAAGCAAACAAATTCATCCAGGCAATGGACTCAAGAACATGGAGGTGAGGACCAAGATACATACACAGAGAGATTGGGAAATAAATCTCACCCCAACCTGATGACCTGATGTGCAGGGATAGGAGGACAGGAAGCTAGGGGCTCTTTTTATTTAAGAAAATGATTAACAACAACAACAACAAATATCTCAATCCATCCCTACCACAGGCAGAAAGATACTCCTTCACCTGCTTTCGCTCTTAATGTTGAGCTACAGAATAAGAGTGAGGCAAGAGAAGAGCAGAGAGATTTCATATGTGTCCAGGAGACTCCAAGGCCTTGGGGAAGGGAGATCTGGAGGAATCTAATTCTGCCAGATGCTGTCTGTTAATCCTGGTGAAAGCAGACTCATGAGAGCATAGAATTCCAAGGGCTTCTCTGCTTTCAACTTTTGCCTGAAAAGAGGATGGGCAGCAGAAGGAAGAGAAGCTGCGTTCTGTCTGCTCTCTGGCCAGAGAGAACTTTATTTAAGAATTCTGCGTGAGGCAGTGCTCAAAGAGATAGGAACTGCCAAAATGGTAGGAGCAACAGAGACTGCTTTTCCCTCAGTGCTTGTGGGCATGCCCAGATTCTGACTCCCCATAGCACAGACTTGCCAGATAAAATACACGATGCCCACCTAAAATGTGAATTTCAGATGAAAAAATGCATAATTTTTAAGTACAGGTATATCCCATGCAATATTTGGGAAACTGTATTAAAAATCGTGTTGTTGGTCTGAAATTCGAATTTCACTGAGCACCTATATTTTTATTTGCTAAACCTGGCAACAGTACTCAGAAACAGATGGCTCACCAACTCCCAGATATGTCTGATGATGTGATGATGTGACAGGAAAAAAGGACTCTGGACTACGAGGGGTATGAAATTAGGAAACTTCATGCTTCTGAGGTTACACACTTGCTGAATTTGTTCCCCTTCCCTTTCCACCAATCCAACCCTCACCATTCCTCTCTCCTTAGTTCATATCTTACCATCTTTGCCTCTCCCACAGGAAGACATACTATTTGACCTCCCCTGGGGTTAGAAGCTGAATTGTAATGTTCTCCAATGATGTCATGTATGGACATTTTGAATTTTCAGTTCTCAAAGATAGGGACCCTTCCTTCTACTTCCTTCTATATCTACCATGTTCCCTCTGAACATATACATCCCAGAGCTCAAGAGTTAGGTACACTGTAATGGTTAAATTATAAGTTCAGAAGTGTTCTGAAGTAAAGAAATCTTGGAAGTTCACTAGTCTGCCAGATTTAGTTCCCTAAATCTGCCAGTAGGGAGAATGAGTTCCAAAGAACTGAAGGAACCTATCCAGAAACAAGATGCTGATCAGTGGAGAAAGAAGCACACAAATTCTGATTTACTGCCTTCACTCTAGAATTGTCTGTTGTATCAGTGCCTTGCATAATACCCAGCAAATAGTAAGTATTTAAATGAACTGATGAATAAATAAACAAACAAATAAATGAAATCAATACCTCAAGACTGTATGGTGGCTCTATCCTAGGGGAGCTTCTTGGCCCCTGAAATAGTAAATGCAAGCAATGAAATCCAGTCATCTTTCTAGAAGACACGTTCTATGATCACGGGAAATGTGCACCATAAATGCAAATTTCCTTCCACACGACTAGACTGAGTAACTCTGGGCTGAGAGCTGGGTAGTAGCAGAAAGCGTCTTCCTTACTGGGCCAATGGCTACTCCAAATTGCTGCATGTATAACTACAAGAAATCAAAGGAAAAAAAACTATTTTGAAGTATTTAGCTAGCAATATGACCTTTAATAAGGTAATAACTACCCTAACCTTCAGATTCTCTTACCTGTAAAACGTAAATAAAATAATAAAAAGTTATCAGGATAAAAAATTATTTCACTGCGCTAGGCACTTTTTCCTAGCAGATACCTATTAAATATCCATTTGATTTTTTTTTTCTGATTCTCAAAATGTGGTTCCAAGCAGCAATAGCATCACCTGAAAACTTGTTAGAGATGAAAATTCTTGCACTCTAGGGCAGACTTAGTGAATTAGAAATTGGGGGGTGGAGCAGATGGAGAGTGGGGGAGGGGATGGACCTAGTCATCAGTGTTTTTTTTTTTTTAATTTTTTTCAACGTTTTTTTTATTTATTTTTGGGACAGAGAGAGACAGAGCATGAACGGGGGAGGGGCAGAGAGAGAGTGAGACACAGAATCGGAAACAGGCTCCAGGCTCCGAGCCATCAGCCCAGAGCCCGACGAGGGGCTCGAACTCACGGACCGCGAGATCGTGACCTGGCTGAAGTCGGACGCTTAACCGACTGCGCCACCCAGGCGCCCCTAGTCATCAGTGTTTTAACAAACACATCAGGTGCTTCTGATGCACATTCAAGTTTCAGAACCACTCTGCTAGGCTGAGGTTTCCAAAAGTATGGTCAATGTACCATACACATCGAAAACACTCCAGGTTCTTATTAAAAGTGCAAATTTCTATGCTGTGCCTCAAATTTGCTAAATCAAAACCTCTTGTGGGGAACATGGAACTCTCCTTTTTTAACATAACACCCAGGTGATTCTGATGTACTTATACATCAAGAACAACTTGACAAAATGGTGTCAAGATAGCAAGTGATGGCACTCTGGCATTTGTGGAGGTCAGGTCAGAATTCTTGTTTCCTATTCTTTCTAGAAACTCAACAGGAGGTATAACTGCATAACCAGTGCCAACTGGCTCTAGAGGAGTGCTCTAACGGCTCTGTGGTTACACTATCACCTTGGGAGGAACATATTTGTCAATGACTGATAGGAACATGCCTCCCCACCCAACCTGCTCTCCTAACCAGGAATGGCTCAGATCCAGTCACCTTGTTCCTAGTGGCAGAGCCCAACTTGGTTTGACAGATTAGTAGTTTTTAGAAAACACAGACACACACACACACAAAGTGAAAACAGTATCCTGAAAGTGTTTTTCCTCGTTATGTAAGTTCTCATATTATCTGGTGATAGATGCTCAAGGGAAATCATAAAATATGCCCTGAGTATTAATGCAACACAACTCATTCCTTTCATGGAACTTGAAGGTGTATGTTGAATGATAAGAAACTAAGTACAAATTTTGGTCTTATTTCTCGCTAATTCATAACTTAATTGTTGAAACACCTTTTATTTTTTCCCTTCAAATTGGCCAAGGGTGTTGAATTGGCCAAGTATGGTGGTGACAACTCAAGTAATGTTTTTATCTACAAATTCGCTAAACCCAATGACATAAATGTATACGTACTGTTAGTAAAAGTCTATTCTAGTTTCAGAGTGCTAGAACTAGGAGTTCTTTAAGCCATTTTCTGAAGGAACTCTACCACAGTAAAAAAAAAAAAAAAAAAAAAGTTTTCCCCAGTATACTTTGAAAAATTGATATAGATACTTGAAGTACATTTCTTAGTCATTTCTCTTAAGTCTATGAAATCAAATGCTGTGTCAATTTCAGGACAGATAGAACTAAGGTAAAGTTTATTTATGATCAAGACATCCCTGACCATCCAGTACATTGATAATAATTAAAAAGGCAATCCTTCTCTTAAGGTAAGAAAACCAAACCAAAGCAAACCAACACAAAAACCTACCAGAGCGGTTCGACTCATTACACATCACCACATAGACATTTGTGAAGCACTCTTGAAAGAACAGAAAGGGCTTCTTTATTGCTTTTTACAGAGATCGCTTTTGTAAATTACATTCTGAGTAGTAAGCAACCAGGCTCCAATGTTATCTTTCACTTGAGGCCTATGTTCAACTCTCACCCTGTAAAATAAAGTGGTAAGAACGAGTGATTCAGTTTTGCCATAATGCACTAGCACAGATGCAGAAGTCCAACTCATCTGACATTCCAGGTAGCGCTCTCCTAGTGACAAGGAGAGAATCTGGAACTTACTTGCATTTGGTTTTTCACAATCAGTGGAATGGTTATACTTTGTAGATGAAAACACAAGATGGAAACCATCACTTTAAGAAAGCCTTGAAGCTCTTAAGGTTCTCTGAACTTTATCATGATTAGTACTTAATCTTCCTTTGGGAATGATAAACAATAGAAGCACTGGTATCAATAATAATAAGAGAAGTACTATCAGTCATCTTGACTGAATATTTGTTAACCAGTCTTGATGCCAAGTGTGGAACACTGGTTATGTCACTTTACGTTCAGGAGAATCCTTAAGGTAGGTATTACCACTTCATAGACTAACAAAGAAGCCTCCAGTGAGTTAGGTAATCCACATAGGCATGGCAGGTCAACACCAATGCTCTACTGACACTCCTTTGATTCATTACACCTGTTATGGATTGTCTGTGTCTACCCAAAATTTGTTATGAAGTCCTACCCACCAGTGGTTCACATCTACAGGTGGGACCTTTGGGAGTTAATTAGGGTTACATAGCATCATGAGGGTGGGCCCCTCATGATGGAATTAGCATTCTTATCAGAAGAGAGGGAAATAGATCTTTCTCCTCCCCATAAGCACACAGTAAGAAAAGGCCACATAAGCACACAATGAGAAGATGGCTGTCTATAAAAGCCAGGAAGAAGGCCCTCACCAAACACTAAATGAGCTAGTACCTAGTACCTTAATCTCAGACTCCTCAAACTCCACAATTCTAAGAAATAAATTTCTCTTGTCTACACCACCCAGTCTACAGTCTACAGTATTTTATCATACCAGCTTGAGCAGACTAAAACACCCTCTTCCCTTTTTTGGACTACTGATGCTATATAATATGATGAAGGATTTCCTTGTACTGTACTGTTTTTTAAGTCTTTTCTATGTGGAATCCAAAGTCAGGATATTCATTCATTCATTCATTCATTCATTCATTCATTCACAGAACCCATTCAGGCTGCCTTAGTAGGTTGATTCAGGGTGCATCTGAAGTCACTCGGTGACTTCCACCACAATTTGATATCCAAACCTTTAACACTGTTGCTGCCAAGTTGCCCAAGATCACATAGCTAAGTACAGAGAGAGGAGAACACAGGACCGCTACCTTCCCAGTTCTATGCTTTTCCTACCAAAGCATTCCTCTCAATGTAAAAGAAGGGCTTTCAGGTGATGCCAAATAGAGAGTAAAGAGTACAGAAAGACAGCATCCTGTAGGGTTCCAAGAGAGGAAAACAAAGAAACAAAACACATTAGATATTGGATTTGCTTTCCCTCACCTCTGGGACAACCACAGCTGCTCACAGAATGCTGCAGAACCTAAGGAGTCAGCCTATGGGAAGAATGCAATCTAAGCATCTTCCTCTGGATGAAGAAATGGACAGAACAGAAAACCCCTAGGGGCTCCAGCCTTGAGAAGTCTCTGCTGGTGGACCAGGAAGCAGGGCCTCTGGATCTGGAGCCTCAACCAGTCCTGCCAAAGTTCTGACCCACTTCTGGCTCCCTCCCTGCTGCAGTTGTGTATGAGGTCTTTCCAGCTGGAAAAAAACACATCGAAATGTCAGGTAGTACAGCCAGAGATGATTTTAATGTTTTAAAATAATTCTTGTATTTTCAAAATTTTCTTCCATGAACTTATGTAGTTTTTATAATTAAAAAATACTTAAATCATTCTAAAAAAAAAAAAGCAATGGCTCTTAGCACAGCTCTTTATGAAATGAAACACTCTCCAGCACTCAACATTTTCATGAGCTCTTCCTGTGTTCCACATTGGCTGAGTGATTGATGCCTCATTGAACGTAAAGTGAAGGAGCCACAGGGTTGTGGGTGGATCTAAAGAGACATAGAAAGTCTTTGTTGCTAGCCTGGTTTCTTTCTAGAAGATTCTTTTGAGGCTTTCATCTACCTGCCTGCCTGTCTACCTATCTATCATCTTCTCTGTGTTGGAACCAACTAATCCACTCCACAGTGCCAGGCTGATGTCTTAGAAGGACTCGTTAACTTTTTAAAAATAATTATACAATTATTTTAAAAATGCAAACCTGTGAGCATTCAAACTGCATGGAATGTGAAACAGATGCACCAGCTAAAGACTGGCCCTTCCTTGTAGTTTGGCCCTCAAAACAATCTTAATCCTCCCTTTTTCAAAACTAAAAGCTGAAGCAAAGGGACATAAACACACAAGGAACTGAAACCTTAGCAGCTATTTTCAACCAAGTTAATTGTTTCTTGAGGTTCTGCAAGTGATTTATGTCATTTATAAGCATGTTCAACTGCCACTTGGCCCCACAGGGGAAGAGATGGATCCAATTTCATGGCGGGGTGGCTTTTGTTGTACCAGAGTTCCCTCCTGGAGCCTGTCTAATGCTCTTATCCTGGGATTCCCAACGCAGCCTGCAGCACAGTCACAATGGATAGCCAGGGAGGGTTGAGCTATCCAGGAAGATGCACGTGAAAATCAAAAGGAACCCACACTCTTCACCCAGATCTGCAGAAGAGCCTCCTAAGGGAGCTGTGTCCTCTGTGGATGAGAAAGACATCTGACCTGAACCTGGAGGGAGAGGTGTGTATTCTTTGGTCTGTAGTCATTCAGCCCTAGCCTCTATCCACATTTTAGTGAAGGACCTAGCTCTGTACATACCTTGCCCAATTCAGAAGAAGAGATAATGACTTGGTAGCTTTTAATTCAACATTGTTTTGCAAAGTTTTTGGAAAGGAGTGATGGGTCTGGGATTTAGGAACATAAACTAATCACCAAAAGAATAGCCCATAAAAATAAGAACAGAAAACAGCTATAAAGGCAGAAGGCTTGGGATATGACTTCTTATGTTTTGTACCTCTAGACACAGCCTATGATGTAGCAGAATATCTATACTCTTGGAATCTTCCCTAATTTAAAATTTTGAATTATCTGTTGATGAAATACCAAAGGGCGGAATTTTTAAAATATCCCTCATAGAGAGGCTAAAACTAAACAGTGTTAATTTTCTACACCTTGCATGCATGGTGAGCTGGGAATTATTTCAAGTGCCTAGAAACATTATCCTATTTATTTATTCCTTTGACAGAGGTATTAGACCCACTTTCTAGATGGGAAAACAAAAGCTTCCATAGGGCAAAGAAACTTCACACCGTTCGTTTCATTGTCCCAGCTTAGTTAGAAGAATGAGCTGGTCGTTTTCATCTGCTCTTTCAGAAGGCACTGTGTTTTGTGTCCTGATGATCATGGGTCCCAGTACTCACACAGGCCACTCGTCATTTATCTCCAATCAAACTGTTTTCTCACTTGGCCATGATTCCTGCCCTCCATGAGTCATTCTCACCAGACAAGCACACTGGAGTAGCAAGTTGGAACCTAACTAGGAACCAAAAGAGAAGGTGCAGAAGCAAACTGCCACTAACTTTAACGCATAGTTAATGCAAGTGCTGTATGTGCTCAGAATGGACTCTTACTGCTTTTCAGAGACACACTATTCCACAGCAATTTTTTAAGTGTTGTTTCTGATTAAATATGTGCTATTTTCTCTCTCTCCTTCCCTTCCTCCCTTCCCTTTCCCCACTCCACCCCCATTTCCTCCTTCATTAAAGGTACCATAGATAACCTTCCATTTCTCTCTCCCCATATCTTAATTTTTCAGCATGTCTACTGTTGAAAACAATTAGGAAAGGTGAACAAGTAGGTGGCTAATATGATCTAAAACTCTCCCAAAGCTGGGAAGACACATCACCACCTGTGTTCCAGCTTTGGAACATGCTTGGCAGCAAATTGCAAGACGAGGGGGGTCATAATCAGGAAAACAGAAACACATTACATTTTAATAATCACCTACCTTTTCAATAGCTTTGAGCTTTCAAATGTCACCTCTAGTTACAGGGAACTAAAATCAACTTGCAAGCCCTCTCCCTTTCCACTCAGCAGAAAGAACAGCAGACAATTGGTGACACTTGTCAAAGGCAAAGGACCAATAAATATGAGTTGCATGCTAGAAGCAATTCAGCAAAATCAAGCTCATCAACTTCCCAGCATGGATTTTATTTTATTCTAAATCAGATACTCATTAATGGGGAACATTCTTTGAATCATCATTTTATTTACACTAGAGAAATGCAAGACACGTTGTCTGATGAGGGAAATGAAGTGGCTCCCTCACTGCTCAGTTGTAGATATTTTCTTCTGTAGCCTCCTGAATTTTCATGCTAATGGAGAACACCCAGGCCAGATACTCTCTAATAACAAGTTAAAATGGCACTGGAAAGTAAATAATTTTCTTCGGTTAAAAAAAAAAAAGAACATAAAGAATGAATGGGATGACAGGCAAAAAGTGAAAACGTCTTGCCTGCTGTAGATGTCAGAATCAAGCCACACAGATCATGCTACTTAAGGAGAATCACAAAACAGTTCCCTTTAGGGGTCATGAGAGGCAAATCATGCTTTAGCTGCAGATGGTGCCTGCTTTCTTGTTATCCTATTAGGAAATGAAGTCCATGAGGACTCTTGTTCCCCTTTACAGCTATGTCTTCCCCAACTTCTACCTACAGATCAACACATACTAGGTGCTCGATAAATGTTTGTGGAGTAAATTAACACCTGAATTCTGGGAGATGCCCTACCTTCATTAAATGTTAATAATTTAACTCAACTATAATCAACACCAAACTAGTCTACAGGCAAGAAACTAAAGTACACTGCCCCTCCACCCCCAGCTCTGATCTAATGTGGGTACAGTGTTGAGTGAGATCTCCCACACTCATTCCTATCACTCAGCTTCTTATTTTCAACTTTGTATATCTTTATTTTTGAGAGAGAGCACACGCACACGTGAGAGAGACAGAGAGCGAGCAAGCATGCATGTGAGTGGGGTAGGGACAGAGAGAAGGAGACACAGAATTCAAAGCAGGTTCCAGGCTCCGAGCTATCATCAAAGAGACCAATGCGGGGCTTGAACTCACAGATGGCGAGATCATGACCCGAGCCAAAGTCAGATGCTTAACCAACTGAGCCACCCAGGCACCCCAAGCTGCTTTAGTTTTTACCTTGGCTGGGCAGAAACCTCAGTGAGGCAAGTCCTGGCAACCTTCTGCCATTTCCATTTACAGGGAGCTCTTCCCATCTTCAGGGGCCTAAGGAGACACTCAGGATGGTAGAAGGCTGGGCACAATGAAATGAGTGACAGATACATTGTTTGCTTTTCTTAAGTTTACTTTTTTAGATAAAAGCCACTCAGAGGTGGCACCTACCTCTGAGTAAGGTGTATTCATGCTTTGTGTTTTCTATGGAGTTATAAATAGGAAAGCAGACCAAGAGAACTCTGGCGTATCAGTTCATAGAATACCCTACAACATACCAATATCTATTATCCACTCCTGCAGGAAGCTGTGATGTTTTTAGGGTTTTGAACTTCTCCTAATCCTATGTTATATTTTTGTAGCATTTTCCAGTTCATGAAGTGTTAACCATAATTACCTCATGTTACCCTGACATCAACTCAGTGAGGTAGGTGTTGTTAGTATCCTTCCAGTGGAGGAAACTTATTTAAAACCATTGCCTTTCTCAATAATAAGTTACTTTCTTGCCACAGCACTGTGGCTTTCTCAGAGATAGCTTCAACCTAATTAACTGCTGTCTTCTCTCACCCTCTCCAGAGCTTCCCTCCCTTGCCCATCCAAACTTTAGCCAAGATGCTTTCTTGCTATGCAGACTCCTTTTTTGCTTTTATTATGTGACACCTTTCCCTAATCAGAGAAAGCCCTCTGAATCTCTAAAAATAAATGAATGTTTGATGAAAGAAAAAACAGAAGGGGCGGAGAAATGTTTTAGAACTTGAGGATTTTGGAGAACAATCCATGTACAGATGGTATTTAATGTTCTCCAAACACCAAATGCCGGTTTCCATGCCTGGCTTCTTGTTGTTATTTCCTGGTCACTTTGAACTGACTTATCAAATTGAATAGATTCTTTGATACATATGTTGGTATTTTAAGTCCTGGTGGGAACAAGGCCTCCCATTTGTTTCAAGTTTTGCTCTTAAGAAATGTTTTTTAAAAACCCTGCTTAGAAAAGGAATCTCAGTCAAAACCCACTATAACTTTGGTCTTCACCCATTTCAACAAATGATGCCAACCACTGGGCTTCTTATTAAGAATGATTCCAACTGGCTCCATTCTCCACAGGGATGTTAGTTTAGATTCATGGAGGTGCCAGCCAGCAGAGTGCTGGCAATATAAGTTCCAGAAAGTAGGATGTTGAGACTCTTCCTTACCCAGGTTCTGAATCAAATAAGAAAAACGAGTTAACATGTTGAGGCTGAACCACCACCTTTATATGCACAAGATCCATGGAAGGGCACAGACTGGGCTGAGAAGCAAGTAGACCTGGTAACTTCCTGGATGTCCCTTTCTCTCCCCCATCTAGACCTTGGAATAGCTGGCCCAAAGGGAGTTTTAGTCTGCAGAGCAGACACCTTTTGCTCACATTACTGTCTTGGACAGGTCCCGGTGGAAAGAGAAGAAAGACAACAGACAAATTAAGATCCAGTTCGCTCTAGGCAAGAAACAAGAATCAATGTCAATTGCTTACCAGTCCTGAACCCCCTCCTCTTTTGTGTGGGAAGACCACTTGGCTTTTCTGGGCCTCAATGTCCTCCCCTTTAAAAGGAGTGGATTGGGCTGGGGGATGGCTGCGATCCAGTGTAGCTCTAAAATTCTACAGTTAGCCCTAGCAGTGACTCTGAAGAGGTTTAGGCCAAGTTGTGCCTTCTCTCTCAAGGCATCAGTTCCCTTTGCTGAGATTCACGGTCAAAGATCACACCTCTGAGATTCACCAATCATCTCAGATGATGGCAATTGTGAGGGTGACTCAGTGCACATCTGTCCCCACCACCAGAAAAATCACTCCAAATGCACAGGTCAGTGAAAGCATCTCAGACCACCAATAGTACTTTATCATCAGCATTCACCTAGGAATATATAGGCCTGTCTATTTCTTAATGATCCCACTACAATACTTAAGAACATTATGAAGATTATGATGCAGGACAGTGGTAGGGGAAGATGAAAAAACCCAGGGATTGGGGACCCTGTATTCTCCCTTTTGCTAACAGCACTAACAGGCCATGTGGCCTTAACATCTTGGGGCTCCTTCCTCATGTACAAAGTGATGGAATTAAATTTGAAAACTGATTACATCTTTTTAAAAATACAAAATCTTACATGGAATCTGAATATGTAGTATGGACAAAAATAAATCTGCTCTGATAGAAGTGTGGGGAGAGGGTCTTGGGCCCATCCTATTTGATTACTCCCTCCCCTCTGGATAATATGCCCACCTCCATACCATGGCAGGCCCTGAAGTCTCACAGATCATTTGCCTGAGAAGAATTTTCTCTGTGCCAGGCTGCATTTATAAGGGCCAACACTGTGTTCTGATACAATATCCATTTGACAGCCCCCCTGGTTTTCCTGAAGCTACAGCTCTGATATTTCTCAGCCACCATTAAAGCAAAACTGAACAGTGTGTCTAACAGTGATGTGGGCCAGTTATCATCAGAGTTAGCACATAAAAACCACACACACAATATACTTGAGTTTTCTTCACCAGACTAAATTTTAGTTCAACAGGAAGAGAGAGTAGATTAAAGCATAAAGACACAGCACTATTTATATACAAAATAACTTTCTTTCAAAAATATTCTGCTTACTACTTGGTGTTGCACAATCCAGGCTCACGGCATGAGATTTTTACCATCAAATAATGTGAGAAGGGTCAGGTTCTCCTGAGAGAAAGTGCTTCTCTCTCACAGGAAACATGAAGCAGTTCTGGCTTTCCGAAGAGATGGCCCCATCCTCCGGTCACCCAGCCCCCTCATATATCTCCTCTGCATGTGTTAATTCTTTTGAAGGTGATGGGGGTTCTTTGCATGGAAGATATATGCAGCTCGATGGCGGGAAGTGAGATCCTAATTATCTGCAGCTGACAACCTTTCAGGGCCCATTATAAAAGAAACGTCTGCACCAGGCACTCAGAGCCCTATATCCCAGCTCCAGGGAGCTTGAGGGAGCAACAAGGAGTGATTCCAAGAGCCTGATTTATCAGAGAAGATTAGAAGAGTTACATCTATGGTCTGGCGAAACAATGACAGAGGGGGAGGAGGCCAACGGTTGACAAAGGGGCAGAAGAAGGAGAAGAGATTTATGTAGCCTGGTATGAGGGTGAGCAACTGGAGAAATGGAAGGAAATGAAGACGGGAAAGAAAGTCTTGAGTAAATATCAGGGAAACTTTCCTCAGTGATTTATTAGACAGATGAACAAATCTTCCAGATGAAGTTTCATCATCACCCTGATAAAGAGTGAGCCTAAATAAGTGTGCCATGGCCATTTGTCTCTGTCACTGTGGGACCTGTAGTGATATCTAGCACAGCTTCCCATCTTTCTCTTGAAGGGTGTCCTTGAAAGAATCAACCCTTTTCTCTATGGGACATGAGGAGGCTCTTAAGGGGCATGTGGCCCATGTCCACAATTTTAGGCATAGCCACTTGCTAAACATCACCAAAACTTAATTTCTACTTTACAATTTTAGAGAAGCAGAGTGTACTTAACTGTGGTACCCAGCCCCACAATCTCCCTGGGGGTGGAGAGAAGCTTATGCTTGGGACAAAAGCCAGGAAGACACTTCAAAATTCAATTGACATCCTCTCAGCAAGGACATATGGAAATGTTCTGGTGAATCTGACTACCTGCAGAGTTCCGCTATCGGATTCTGACCTGGATAGGGATCCTCTTACGTGCCACTTCAGATTCTCTCAGACTCTTCTTGTTCCAGACACCACTGCAGTGACCACATGAGCTCCAACTGACATCACGCAGGTTCCACCTGACCTACCTTACTCCTGCCTTGGAATTCCCTATTGCTTACAGAGGTGAAGGATGCCTCAAGAGCCTACCATGCACCCACTGAAACGCAACCAGGAGTGAGGAGTTGATGTACAATAGAGAAAACATTTGACCCATGAGAGATGGGAGGTGGCAGATAAGTCTTTCTTCTTTTTCTTCCCAGATGAACTATATGGTTATGCAGTTTTAGATGGTTTCTGAGAGGACAGTCCCACAAGACCAAGATCAAAATCAAGCAATCAGTAGCAGCCAACAGTATAAGACATCCTCATATTGGCTTTCTCTGCCTCACTCTCCTTTCGCTTCCTGCTACCCAGGGTTGAATCCCCTAATAGCATCATAGCACAAAAGCCTTTGCCTCAAGTTTTGCTTTCTAGAGGAACCCAGGCTAAGATGACCAAATATTTAGGGCCTGAGAGTTACTGAAATGTCTGAATAATGACAAAACTTCTGTACTCATTTGGCCTGGGCACCTGGCCCAGACATTTATCCTAGGCATTGCATAGAACTGTCTCCTTCTACCCTCAGCCCCCTAATAGTTCCTCCATTAAAGTCCAAGCATAGCCAGGATCTTTGTATGGGCCCCATCTTATATTTCAGGATCTCCACTGGTTTACTCTACTGGAGGGAACTGGCTAGCTGGAGGACTTAAGTTCACCCATGCTAGCATTTCCTACTGCACTCCCCATAGGAGCCAAGATATAATATACAGGGTAAGCTGGGCACCTGAGGAGTGATGATCAGCCCCATTGGAGGTAACCTGAGAGATCACTGACTAGCTCATGGCCTTTCCAACCTGCTGTGAAGTCTCACTGCCACAATTACTTTTGATTTCATTCTTTGTGTTACAGGCATTACAATTCCAGTCAAGCACTGGTAAATACAGAATCCTAAAATGATCATTCCTTATTGCCAAAAGTCCTTGGTGCTCCAAAAAGAGAATACAATTCTAAATTATCTGTAAATGCTGCAAGCTTTTGTTGTTGTTGTTTTTCTTTTAGTGTGTGTTTTAAGTTCAACTATTTTTATGTCCCCACCAAAAAAAAAAAAAAATTCCTTAGTAACCCATTATGGGTTAGTGAATTCCCAAACCGTTCAAAAATACTTTAAAGTTCTTTTGGGACATAGCCAGATACTTAATATTGTATTACATTTTATAGTTGTCACTTAATCAAGCTATTTAATATTATAGTACATTTTAAAACTGTCACTTAATCACATTTTCTTGACCCTTTTATGGGAATTAAAGATCACTGTAGATAAAAAATGGCATGCTTTAGTTTAAATAGATTCAGTATGTCCAGTTTGACAGTTACTTCTGAGACATTAAAAGAATTTTCTGTGATTAATGTGACCCACACACGTTAAATGGTGTAATGTTCCATTTCTTCAGCCATTAGCGGAAACAGCATCAGACAGAAGGAGCCAAAATGTAGCCAACTGTATGTAAAGCTGGGAGATGGGGGTGGGGGGAGGGGGCTTAAAGATAATATAGAGCCAGGCAGGCTGAGATAAGAGAGAGATTTAATATTTGCTTTCTCTGAGCATCTTGAGAGCAAAGTCTGAGAAACACAAAGGTCAGGCCCTGGTAATGGAGTGAATGCCAGTCTAGCAAGGCAAGCACTGAGGGGTGCGCTCTCCACAAAGGGGGGGTGCATCTCGGGCAGGCAGCAGAGTGGAGTTACTTGGCGCTTATTATACATGATTGATGAACATTGCTTCTAAATTTAGAAAAGCTCTCTAAATGGACATTTACTCACAAGGAAAAAAAACTCCCCTGAAAGGTCCATCCCTAGAACGGTTTTGTTTATGGCGCTGCGATAGTTCCGGGCAATTAATCCACAATTGCGTCACTGAAAGATTTTATATTCTTAAGTGTTCACTCATGTAGTTAAAGTAAATTATGTCCTTTTCCAAACATGTTTCAAAGAATTGTACTGGGTTTGAAAAATCCTGGTCCCTAAATCCTACTTGTTTGTTTAATTAATCTGAAAATAACTGCTCCTGCTTTGTTTCTTAATCACAGATCACATGCAATGTATTTGTTAGCAGCTGCGAGTGAAAGCATGTCCCAGTGTGTTTTTCTTGATTGTTTAATAAGAGTTGAATAACACCCTATTTAATCCATCAAGTAGGACATTACAATAACATTGATCTTTTGTTTGACAGCAAATTTGTTTGATAACAGAATAGAATATAATGTAACCAAATCAGTGTCAGAAATGCATTTCAGAGAATTCAATTAAAAACACCCGTACACCCCCGACACTGAACAGTAGGGCAAAGGAAGTAGGCACAGCAAGACACACTGGACAGGAAGGTACGAAGGGAAAATCTAGCCTTGCAAAATGCCCACAGCTTATCTAGAAGATGCAAGCCAAGCACTCCACAGCCTAGAAATGTGTTTGACTGAGAAAGGTCAACCTACTCCAAGATCAGAACAGACAGACCAGTGACCCCCATTGTATTCTTCCTTTATGGCTCAAGTGCTTTAATTCTTGGGGTCAAAGATGCCAGGTTCTGCCATCACTTAGCACCCCTCCTTTTCCCTCCTGCTACTACACAGTAAGGGCTCTTGAAGAATGCTATTGTTCACATCCCAGAATCCTTGACCAGTTTCCAAAACTGTATATAAGAAACCCTTTATTTTCAGCATCCTTTATCTCCAAGGAGGAATGGGAATTGGTTCAAAGGACTGTGCAAGACCCAACCTTTATGAACTTCACTTAGGAGGACAAGTGTTAGGCCTAGTGTTTGTTTGCACACATTTATTATATATTTTACAGTTGGACCCTTCCTTTCCCTCCAAAACCCAACATAGAGGTGTAACAAAGCCTCTCTCTAGATACCAAAAACAGATAATATTACAAAGAAGGGAAAAGATGTGTAGCAACAACAAAAACTCTAAGTGCTCAGTTTTGAGAGTCATAGATCTTGTCCCAAAGTTGAGTAGGCAGTGTTTCATACAAAGCTGTTTGTACCACCACCACCACCGCCCCCCCCACACACACACGTACACATAATTACTGAGGCCAACCAGTTGTGTACAAAATAGCTAGCTGCCTGAATAAATGAATTTTTTTTCTCCAAGACGATTTACATACACATGCTGACCGGATTCAATGTGCTGTTCCTCTCCCAGAGAATGTGCAAGTACAGAGACCCAATAAGCAGTGGAGGGAATGCAGAGGATTCATTTTATGTTGTTGGGGAGAGGGAAGGCGGCAGCTGTATTTTAAAAATCCCTAAGAAAACAAAAAGCCATTGGATACATCTGCACTCTCTAGAAGCTTTTTACCAATTTTTTTATAGATAATATAAACCCTACTTTCTAATGAGGGCAGAATGAGAGTTGACAAAGGTAGTTTCAAATCTTTACTGGTGAATATAAGCTGAGAAAGCAAAAGAAAGAGTACTATCAAATTTCCCAAATCAACCCTAACACACTGTGCTTATGGCTCTGCTAACCCAGACCTCAGGAGAAATTTAATTGTTGTTACATTTTAAAAACGTTTACATTTAAAACTGGAATTTCCCTGTCACTCACACTTCGTCTTCATCTTGTCACATAGGGGGATATCCAGGATGATCTTGTGGATCTAGAAAGTTGAGGAGTCTTTGTTTTAATTCCTCCCTAGTTTTTACCCGCCAGTCTCCCTGTCTCACATTATTATAATTCCTTCCCTCTCTCCATTCCCTGCCTCCTTCCTTATTCTTTTGTTCTCTGACTAATCTTCCCTTTTATATTAATGAAGTCCTTTGTAGTTTCTCTTCAAATCTTCCAGTGGATTCCTTTGTGACTTCTGTGGGTTTTTTTTTTTTTTTTTTTTTTACCTGATAGGGCCTTTTTAAAAAAAAAAAAAAAACCCATGAAAATTATTAATACTTCCATCCTTTCTGGCACTGTACCACTGGCCTTAAAACATTCTACTACATTTCTGATCTGAAACGGCTTTCTCTTGACCCAGAAGTATCGGCAAATTAGAGACCCTAAGCCAATCTTTTATGGAGAAGGTCTGAGAGCAAGTGGTAGCCTTTCAAGTGCTTAACCATGGAGTCATAATCTTTATGACAAATAGCCTCTTGCTTTGCAGTTACGGCTAGTTTACTATGCATATGGCTGAAAGAGGGCCGCTTAAAGTGGTCAGGGACTTTTTCTCAAGCCCCCTCCCAGGTGTCACATCATTCCTTTTTACTGGCCTTGTTAGAGGGACAGCATTAGCCCCACAGATCACCCAAGCTTCCTGACCAGCTGCCAGGCTGTAAAGCACGTGGAAACGGGGTGGTCGATCCAAAGACATCAACTTGTCACTCTTGATGATCATTCATCTGCAACAGAAATAGCCCATGGTGCCTCGGAGATCGATGTGGAGACCACCGCTCTTCAACATTATTGCCACTAATTATTAAGATGAATGCGGTGATTAATGGGAGCGATGCTTTTTCACTTTATGCAAATGGTGAGCTCATGCATATACATGGCAGAGGGGGCTCACAAACCTGGTGCCCTGAACGTTGCTGTTCAGCCCCCTTACTCAGCTGTCACTGTGACCCAGGTGCAACGACTTAGAGCGATTTAAAAAGAAATGCTAAAAATGAATTGTTGATCAGCAGCCTCAGGCAGCTTTTTGGAAATTCCCTTCTACAAGGGCTGTGCTTTGATTAGGAAAAGCTCAATCAAGGCAATAACTAGGGTCATTAAGGATGCTGCATTAGCCTGTGGTCCTTTGAGTTCATGTTGTCTGAAGGAAAGAGCTGGTGAAGAAGGAAAAAATGCAGTTTCTGCTGTGATGATGTAAACTGAGGCAAGTCAACCTCTCTGGGTATTAGTTTTCTTCTTGGTAAAAATATAGAGATCCAATTTAGTGACATAAAGCCCCTTTTAACCTTAAAATTTTAGGATCCTATAAGGCACAGGATAAGTGAGATATGGCCGCCTTTTGTCTTCTACCCAAAATGAACACTTTCTGCCACAATAATCCTCAGTATAGCGTATTTTTCGTTACTTGTTGTATTCCACAAGCATATATTTCATCCATTTAACAAGCATTTCATTGAGCATCTATTCTGTGCATTATACAAAATAACTTTTTCCCCAATAAGAACTCTATATATTTAATGCTAATTGGTATATCCCACTATGTGGGATTTGCTATGTGTCTTAGATGTAAGCTCTCTAAGGACTGGAGCTGAACCTTATTCTGCTTTATAAACTCAGTGCCTGACACAGAGTTGGCACTCAGTAAATATTGTTAAGTGAATGAATGTTAGGCATTGGAAAAGAGTAATTACAAAAGAATTTAAGAAATTGCCCCTGTCCTCCAGCATCTTACAACCTATGTGAAGCCAAAAATACATTCAGGCAAGTAGCCACACAATGTCACAGTGAATGAGGTAGTTACAGGCAGCTACTGGTGGCTCTTGAACAATGAATGCCATTTTAAAGGGGTGGTTAGGAGGAGTAAAACTTTACTAAGGAATTTCACAAATGGGAGGCTTTTGATAAGACATTCTAGAACTGGAAGGAAACATGAGTACCTGACCACTGGCCTTCAGTCTCATGCCAAACAGATGGTGTCCTACCCCTTCTTAAAGATCTTAAGGTAGAGATTCCACAGTCTTTGATGGCTACTCAGACCAACTCTCTGCCCAAGAATTCCTTCTAGCCATCCACTCAAAGCGTCTCCTTCCACACAGAGTGAATCTAGATGGGTGATGGCCACATGTTTTTCTGATGCTTGATGGTATTGCATCACTGAAGGTCCAGTAGGGGCAGTTAATCTGACTGGCCACTTTAGAGACAGACTGCGCTACTCAGAATGGCTGATGGCTTAATCAGCATCCTTCTCAAAAGCAAACTCCCTGGAGAACTGAATCACAACCACAAATGACCAGTGAGCCATTTTATTTCCTTGTCAGATATCTCTGAGGTCGAATTTCAGGTGGGTCCTCAACTACAACCCTGGGCTCTGGTGATCCAATTCTCTGTTCTCACTCTCCATGTTTTGTTTTGTTTTATTTTCCTCTAAAGAAGTAGCAGAATTCAAGGTTGGGGTGGTAGTATGTGATGACTAGAACAAGTGTTCTATAGTCAGGCTAGAATCTGAGTTCTGGTTCTGCTGCTTGCCAGCTATATGAGAAACCTTTACTAGTCTCACCTGCCAGATGAAGAGAATAACTACCTATGTCTCACAGAGTTCTTTGGAGGAATAAATGGGATAAAGTGTGTAAGGTGCCTGCCACACAGTAAGTCCTAGATAAGTGAAACACTTAAATATCACTTTTCCTTCTGTCTGCACTGGCTGGCCTGAGGAATAGGGCCAATGCTTAAGTCATCATCCTTAAAGAAAATACAGAATATCTTCTGGTTTGGTTCATAATTTCCAGCAGGCGAGACTCTCGCCTAAGTGTGATCACAGTGATACAAAGAGTACATCAGTTGGTCCTGCTCAGGAACATCAACATTTTGTCTTGACTTCTGGATTTCTAGATAGACAACCTAATTTAGAAGAATATCAATAAAAACTCTACTGTAATATGCTGCACAAAGATTTGCTTTTCATATGATACCAACCCAGCCACTGCTATACCTAATGCCTGAACCTGCTTACCTCCCACATCCTGGATCCCAGGACATGCCATCTACTAATGTCGATAGCAAGGAAGGCTTACTAGAATGTGGAAACCACAACTGGTTGGATGGACAGAAGGTGCAGGATTGGGAAACACTGAAGGGAGAAAGAGAAATTATTCACTGTCACAATTGTTGGGATGGACAAAGTGAGAATCAGGCTAGGATTTCACAGTAAGCTTCAGTCCCTGTAGACCTCTGGCCTCTCAACAGACACTGGAGTCAGTTAGTACTCCAATGACTGTACAATAGGAGGCCTATCCCAGGCTTTCATTGTCTACACACATTAACATGCATTTCCCATTATTTAAAGGTAGCTTTTAAGGAAGTATTTGTGAGTATGATGGATGCCTCTCCAAGGATCTCCTTCTGTATTCTTCCTGTAGGCAAACCCCCTGCTGGTCACATCTGCATTTGTCATGAGAAATCCTGCTTTCACCAGCCTCTCCAGCTCATTTCAATTCCTGATACAGACAATGCTTCTCAAAAGACCTTGTCTCCCAGGCCTCTGCCAGAAAATTTAGTTCAGTCCTCCATCCAGTGCTTGGCTTCACTCCTGGTAGCCTGACTTAGCCATGTTGCTAAACCTGGCTGCTCCAAGTGATGTTTGACAAATGTTTTCTCTCTAAGTGTCTCCAGGGCAAGGCAGGGAAAAACCATCAAGTCTTTTTTTTCTTCCTTCTCCATGAAAATCTGGAGTATGAAGCCCTAACTTTAAACACCCCCCTTCTTCAAAGGGTCTCTCAGAATCATGGAAAGTTGCTGCCCCTGTACGAGACCATAAAGACCTCCAGTCTATCAACCCAATCTTGAGCATGCAGGCCTCAGAGAAGGGCATTTTCTAGGTCCCAGGCCAGTCATGGTGGAGCCAGGAGGACCACTGAGCCAGCCAATTCTTCCCTGTTCCCATTACTCCACAAGCAGAGCCTCTCAGAGTGGAGAAAGGGCTGGTCTCTGCCCATGTCTTCCTTTCTTTCCTTCTTACCTACATAGTGCCTTCCTTCCTTCCTTTCTTTTTCTAGGGGGAAGAGGGGCTTGAAATATATTAAAGGAAAAAATAAATTTCATATATTTTATATATTTGTACTTAATAAACTGTGCCCTTTGAAAAATAATTAAGGATTTTTCATTGTAAATGAAGGCACAGCACACTTCTTTCAGGCCCAAGGGAGGGAACTTCTGAGTTTGAGCCCTGTGTGAATGTGAGGCCAGTGAAATGACCTTCCCAACTATGGTGCCAGGCCTCCCTCTCAGCCCTCCTGGGATGGGATTTCACTGCAGCACAGAGCTTTCTGTTTTGAACAGAGGGGGAAGTGGAGACATAAGAGAAGGTAAAGACAAAGGGAGTAAGAAGTGGAAAGAAGGAAAAAGAAACATCTACCTGACTTGCTGCTAATCTCATTCATTTTGAAATTATTCCCTGATCAAGCACTAATGGGAAATCACAGAGCAAAAAGAAATCAGGATCATAGAGGAGCTCTGCAAAAATGTGTACCCCTCAAACATGTGCGAACTAGGATATAGCCGAGCACACAATCCTTCCAGCCTCAGATGGAGCATGGAGCTGATAAGTGGTGAGCTGAAGCTGTGTGGCCACAGAGCTCGAGATCCTCAGCTACTTATTTACTCCCAAAGATAGCCTTTCACTGCACACACAGTTCTTTATGAGAGTACCTGATACAGGCTCATTATATTGTTAGAGATAACTGTTGGATCAAAAGTGAAATGAACTGGTAAATGCATTAAGTGGATCAGTGTATGTTCCTTTTTAAGAAAAGTTATTTTAAAAAGAAATGGGAGCTTTAGCTATACCTAAGAAATCACAGAAAAACTCAAGACAGTAAGCACGTCCTCTTTTTGAATAGAATGACAGCCTTGGTGATGCTTCATCCCACATTAGAGAGGTGGCTAGCCAGTTAGATGGTAGGGTGGTCATGGAGATGGGGAGCCCAGACAGACCACAGGAGACTTCATCCCCAGAAATGGCTATGGGAAACATGGCAGCAGAGACTGAGTGACTGAGCTCTGCTATCACAGAAACTCTAGGTCAAGGGAAAGGATTTTTAAGATCTACAGGGAAGATGTGGAGAGAAGAGCTGCCTGCTGAGCAGGGGCTAAACAGATAAGTGTGCACAAATAACTGACTATAGAATGCAATCAACACATCCTGACGGGAGGTGGAGAAATGTGGTAAGATCTTGAAATTGCGGCAGTATTTGAAACCTTTGAAAAGGGCAACAATAACAAAAACAAGGTGGGAAAAATCTAGGAGGGACATTCCATCTGGGAGGAGATTCTTTCCTTCTTCAGAACATACTTAAGATAACCTGGCATCATATTTGTATCTGAATATTTAAGCCCAGTGTTCAACACAGAATTCTGTAGTTTCCAACAGGGAATTTTTCTTTCAATATGGTTTGTGACCATCTTACTTAACATTGCCTAGAAAATAAAAGCCTTTTCTGCTGAAGCTAGGAAAGAGATCTTTTTTTCTTCCAAAGAACAGGAGTTGATATCTAGTGTCCCTTCTGACTCTAAATTCAATGATCTTTGAAATTCTATTGCTTGTCCTGATCCACCATTATAAGCAGAGGCTGGGACGGGAGGAGTTTGTTAACATCATAAATATTAAAATGGCATTGGTCTTTTGCATACCAATAGCATACACAGTACAACCTAAGAATTAGGCAAAGCACATTTTGCAAGTCTACACAGATGTGCAGGAGTATGTAAACTACTTTATTTCTGGAAGCTAAAGAAATCTCATTTGTAAAACAGTTTTTCTTTCCTGCCCTTTTCTTAGCACACCCCCTCCCAAACTTCAGCTGCTGTTCCTCTTATTGCAAATGCAGTATTTCTGTTAATTGTTTCTTTCCTGCTGCAAAATACCAAATTTATCCCCATCTCCTTCTCTCATGACACAGTCCACAGTTGATGAAACTGAAAAGTAACTTTTTTTTTTTTTTTTACTGAAGGTCAAGTTATTAAAAAAATAATTTTATTTCCTTTTGATATAGTTGTCAAACAATTCCCTGTGTTGGCCCAATTTTTGGAAAACCTATCATTGAAACCCTAAGTGTTTTGAGAAGACACCAGAAAAGGTGTCGGGACTTTATATCTGGATAAGATATGTACACTACAATAGCATACCTGCTATGCCTTGGGTTCCATCAAAAGACTGAGTGTTTGTGGACACTGAGCCCTGAGTCTGAGTTTTCAGGTTGTGAATTATTAAGAGCATCTGCTTTCTTTCATTTCCTCTTGGCTGACCTTCTTCTGCCCACTTATACCTCAGGTTCAACAAACATTTTCGAGCAACTACTACATATTACAGGTACTTGCTAGGAACTGCCTCTTTTGTCTTTTCCAAAAGTCTCTGGACTCTAAGTCAGGCTCTTTCCACTGTATCACAAGAACCTCTGTCCTGTGTGGTCAGGAGAAATGAAAAAAGAGAATGACCCTCACATGAATTTATGTGCAGCTCTGATAAAAGACTTCAAGAAGCAGAAGGCTAAACTAAAACTTACGGCTAAATCAAAGCTTCTGGATTAAGTGTGTTTATGTTTACCCAAAATGGGGAAATAGAAAGGAGATTATACTGGTTCACTTAACAGATGGGAGATTCTCTGCAGAGATAATTCTCCATAGCCAGTCATTTTTAAAAAGGTTTTTTTAAAGTGGACAGGCTTCTTAGAAAGAGATTTAACAGGCTAAGTTCTCTAAAATTCATGATCATACATCGATGAAACCAATCCTAATATACAGAAAAGGGACTAAACCCTTTGTTTGAAAACCCTTAAGAACAGTTTACAAATAAACTAGTTTACTAGTTTCCATAGTTTAAGAATACATATGAAAACCTCAGGACTAGATGATTTCTAAGGCTCCCAGAAGCTCAGACCATCCACAATCCCAAAAGATCAAGGCTAACATTTTGCTAATACAGACCGGTTGTTAAAATATTGAGACATACCTGCATCAGTTATTGAATAGCAGCTGCTTTGAACTCAGTGATACTTCCTTGCCAACCTGACCTGGCAAGGCAGGAGACTTCCTGCTCCTGTGCTATGGCCAACATCTATATCATGATGGTTGTTAAATATTTTTAATATCACCCCTGTATAAGATATGAGTCATACATCTAGCCTAACTCAGAAACCTTGGGTATTTAAAGTCTTTCGATGGTCAATATATTGCATCTGCAAAAATATTTAGCACTTTCAGTGAAAGGAGAACCATTTATCCATTCATAGTAAAAAACAAAACAAAACATAAAACAAACTTGTAAGTTTCAAGGAGACTTCCATAAGTGAGTTAACTGCTTGCCTACAATAGAAAGACCATTTCTGGCATTTTGAGCATTGGCAGAAATTTGGAGATTCCTCTGTAAGCCATAGCTGCAAAACTCTTAACTCTAATGGCATTGAACTATAAATTAACAAAGAGATCAAAAATATACAATGGGAAAGAGACAGTCTTTTCAATAAATGGCACTGGAAAAACTGGACAACACATAGAAGAATGAAACCGGACCACTCTGTTACACTTTACACAAAAAATAAACTCAAAATGGATCAAAGACCTATGGGGCGCCTGGGTAATTCAGTCAGTTGGGCATCCATCTGACTTCGGCTCAGTTCATGATCTCGTGGTTCGTTAGTTCAAGCCCCATATCAGGCTCTGTGCTGACAGCTCAGGTCCTGGAGCCTGCTTCAGATTCTGTGCCTCCCTCTCTCTCTGCCCCTCTCTTGCTCACACTCTGTCTCTCTCAAAAATATACATTAAAAAAAATTTTTTTTTAAAGATACCTAAATGTAAGTCCTAAAACCATAAAAATCCTAAAAGAAAACAGAGGCAAAAATCTCTCAGACATTGGCCTTAGCAACATACTTATGGATAGATCTTCTCAGGTTAGGGAAACAAAAGCACAAATAAACTATTGTGATTACACCAAAATAAGAAGCTTCTGCACAGCAAAGGAAACCATCAAAAAACAAAAAAGCAACCTACTGAATGGGAGAAGACATTTGCAAAGATACATCTAATACAGGGTTAACAGACAAAATAAGAACTTATACAGCTCAACCCCAAACAAACAAATTAAAATAATGGGCAGAAGACCTGAATAGACATCTTTCCAAACATGACATACAGGAAACCAACAGACACAGGAAAAGATGCTCAACACCACTCCTCATCAAGGAAATGCAAATGAAAACCACAATGAGATATCATCTCACACGTGTCAGAATGCCTAAAATCAAAAGACAAGAAATAACAAGTGTTGATGAGAATGTGGAGAAAAGAAAACCCTCATGCACTGTTAGTAGGAAAGCAAACTGGTCCAGCCACTGCAGAAAACAATATGGAATTTCCTTAAAAAAATTAAAAATAAAAGTACTATATGATCCAGTAATTCCACTACTGGGTATTTACCCAAAGAAAATAAAAACACTAATTCAAAAAGATATACACCCCCCTGTATTTATTGCAGCATTATTTACAATAGCCAAGATACAGAAGCAACCCAAATGCCCATCCATGAATGAATGGATAAAAAAGATGTGGGGTGTGTGTGTGCGTATGTGTAGGGGTGTGTGTGTGTGTGTATGTGTGTGTGTGTGTGTGTGTCTGTGTATACACACATATGTATATACAAATACATAAAATGGAATATTACTCAGCCATAAAAAGAATGAGATCTTGCCATTTGTGACAACATGGACTGACCTAGGGTGTATAAATAGTAAGTGAAATAAGTCAGAGAAAGACAAATATCATATGATTTCACTTATGTATAATCCAAAAAATTAACAAGCAAACACACAAAAGCAGGCTTAAATACAGAGAATTTGTGGTTGCCAGAAGGAAGGTAAATGGGGGTCTGGGTAAAATAGATAAAGGGGTACAAATTTCAAGTTATAAGATAAGTCACAGAGATGAAAAGTACAAAAGAGGGAATAGTCAATAAGACTGTAATAATGTATGATGATAGATGGGGACTACATTTATTGTAGTGAGTACTGACTCATGTATGGAATTGTCAAATCAATATATTACTTACATGTCAATTATACCTCAACTATAAAAAACTAATATTCCTTATGAAAAAAATTAGTCCAAAAGAAAAAGAAAAAGAAGAGATCATTCCACTGCATCCCTTTCCTAAGGCTTCCCTGGGTGCCAAGGCAGAGGTAGCTTTTGGTTTCTGATGATTCAAGGAGTTATGGGTGTGAGCTGTGCAAGTACACATTTGTACACTTACAGCATATTTACAGACACATACAAAACACACATAGTTTGAGTATTTTCCCATAGAATACACAGACTGGCACTTCCATGGTGACCCTGCTGTAGTAGGCTGGCTATTGTCACTATGAAAATGGCCCTGGTTTCCAGCCTAAAAGATATCATAGGGATGCATCTTAAGGGAAGATTAAAAAAAAAAAATGTATTACCAAACCAGAGTATCTATATGTGCCAAGCACTTTTCCAAAACAAAATTTCCTGTCCTTAAACAGTTTAAATTCTAGAGAATAAAACATAAACCAATAAGCAAACTTATTTTAGGTTCTGGATAGTTCTATGTGGAAGACATGTTAAGCTTAGGTAAGAGAAAGTAACAGAATGATTAGGGAAGAATCTGAGGATGAGACATTTAAGCTGAGACCTGAATGTGATAAAGTGCAGCCATGTGAATTAAGGAAAGAACCTTTCAAGGAAAACAAATAACAGGTGAAAAGGCTCTGAGACATCTGTGAGCTTTATATGTTTGCACTATAGAAAGGCAGCCAATGTGGCCAGAGCCCAGGGAAAAGGGAAGACTCAAGGGAGATGAGGTCACAGAGTTAGGTAGGGAATTTTGCTTCCAGCAGCGTGGCAGATCAGCTACTCTGAAAATCCTCCTGCTGCAGAACCCCTAGTGTTGAATCAATTACAACATATTTTTTAATGCATAGCTGAAATTGCATGAAAGTAAGGTAGATCCACATGGGTGAAAAGCTGCCTAGTGAACTGAAACGAGAGTGGTGAGCTAATGGGGAAGTTGGGTCTGCCCTGGGGCAAATGTTATTAGGAGTCTAGAGCTTTGGGAATTAATGATCACATGGGGGAACAGAACAGACTACATTGGGCACACACAGATGGGGAGAAGATGATGAGGCCTCCACTCCTCAGTGAAAGAATGGGTTAGGGAAAAGAAAAAAGGGCTAGCAAAAGTCATCATGGTGGAAACTTTTCTCTCTCAATTGCAATTCCATTTGGAGAATAGCTTGGGGTTCAAATTTATTCTATCTTGGATAATAAGGAAATCTCAAGCTGAGAAATTAAAATAAAATGGCCCTATAACTGTCCCCTTAGATCCCTGTAAAAGGAAATACAAATTTTCTTAAAGGAATGTACCTTCTATTTAGGTCCCTCAGAATCCTACTTCAGTGAAATAGGAGCTCTTTATTAAAAATTACTAAATTCCTGGGGTGCCTGGGTGGCTCAGTCAGTTAAGCATCTGACTTGATCTCACCTCAGGTCATGATCTCACGGTTCATGAGTTCGAGCCCTGTGTTGGGCTCTGCACTGACAGTGCAGAGCCTGCTTGGGATTCTCTCTCTCTCTCCCACTGTCTCTGCCCCTCCCCAACTCACTCACTCACTCACTCACACGCACACACGCACTCTCTAAAATAAATTTTAAAAAAACTTAAAAAAAAAAACAATAGAAAGATAATCTTTGAGAGAGAAAGAGAGAGCACAAGCTGGGGGAAAGGCAGAGAGAGAAGGAGACAGAGGATCTGAAGGATCCAAGGCAGGATCCACATTCTCAGTGCAAAGCCCAATGAGGGACTTAAATGCACAAAACAGTGAGATCATAATCTGAGCAGAAGTCAGACACTTAACCAGCTGAGCCACCCAGATGCCCTAAATAACCAAAGTTTAAAAAAATTACTAAATTCCTAAGGAACCAAGTTACGGTAAGAGCCACCATAAACAACAAACAAATGCTTAGAAGTCTAAGAACTTCAGATGATGAAATTCCTAATACAGAATATAAAATGACTACACAAAATATTTAAACAAGTTAAAAGTGAAACAAAAAAATGTACAAAGAACAAGCATTTCAAATGATCAAATTTGAAAAATAAAAAAAAACAATTTCTGGAAATAAAAAACAAATAAAAGGTAACATCAGATGCTCAAAGGATGATTTTCCATTAACAAATGGCCTGGGTTATTCACAAAGGTCAGTATTCCAACCCCCCCCCAAAAAAACAAAAGGAGAGGGGATATTTTAGATTAGAAGAGTCTAAAAAGACAGAATAACTAAATGCAATTTGTTAACCTCGAATGGACCCGGTTTTTTAAAAAATACTGTAAAAGAAATTTTACTAATTAGAGAAATACAAATATGGACTATGAATTAGATCCAAATACTAAATTATTAATGTTCTTAATTATAATAAAGTTATAACTAGTAGGATGTTGTAACCAATTCCTTATAGGTCTACTTGTAGTCCCAAAGGAGAGACTGGAGAGGAAGGGGGAGGATTATTTTCTGTAACAGCTTTATTGAAATATAATTTGCAATTCACCCACTTAAGGTGTATAATCAATGTTTTTTCATATATTCATAAATATATGCAACCATCATAGTCGATTTTAGAACATTTTCATCACTTGAAAAAGAAACCCCATATCCTTTAGCTATCACCTCCCCTCTATCCACCCCACTCTACCCCACCCCAGGCTCTAAGCAACCACTAATCTTTCTGTCTCTACAGATCAGCATGTTTTCAAAGTTTATCCGTATGGTATCATGTATCAGTATTTCACTCCTTTATATAGCCAGTAATATTCCATTGTTTGGATTATACCACTTTTTGTTTGTTCATCAGTCGATGGACATTTCCATTGTTTTCATATTGGGGCTATTATGAATACTGATGCTATAAACATCCATGTACAAGTTTTTGTGTGGACGTATGTTTTCATTTCTCTTAGAAATAAACTTAGAGGAGTGAAATTTCTGGGTCATCTGATAACTCCATGGTTAATCATCTGAGGAACTGACCAACTGTTTTCCAAAGTGGCTGCACCATTCTACATTCCCAACAGCAGTGTATGAGGGTTCTAATTTTTCCATATCCTTGCCAATACTTATAACGTCAGACTTTTTGATTATAGCCATCATAATAAGTGTAAGAGAATAAATTTTTGACAAGAGAATTTTCTAGGATTGATGGCAGAAATGAATCCTCAAGTATAAGAAGCAGAATAAATATTCAAGCTAACAGGGAACATTCACCATGATAGACCACACTCTGGGCATTAACGCAAACCTCAACAAATTTAATTGTACAATTGAGATACATTCTCTGAACACAATGAAATTAAACTAGAAACAAATACAGAAAGGATAGAAAATTCCCAAATATCTGGACATAAAGCAATATACTTCTAAACAACTAACGCTTCATACGGGAAGTCACAGGGAAATGAGAAAAATATCTAGAATTAAATCAAATACAAATATGTCAAAATTTGTGAGATGCACTTTATCAGAGAAGACATACAGATAGCAATTAACACATGAAAAGATGCTCAATATAAGCAGCCATCAGAGATATGCAAATAAAAGTCATAATAAAGTGTCCTATGCACCTAATAGAATGACTAAAAAATTAAGCCCTGAAAATACTAAGTGCTGACAAGGTTGAAGAGCATTGGAACTTCTGATTCATTGTGGGTGGAAATACAAAACAGTACAACCACTTTAGAAAAGAGTTTAGAAGTTTCTTATATTCTTAAACTCGTACTTAAAATACAATCAAGCAATCTTACCCCTAGGTCTTTACCCAAGAGAAAGGAAAACATATGTGAAAATATAAATCTGTATGCAAACGTTTATATCAGCCTTATTCATAATCATCCCAAATTCTAAATAGCCTAAATGTCCATTAACTGGTGAATGGATAAACAGTAGTATATCTATATAATGGAATACTATTCAGCAGTAAAAGGAAACTATGGATACATGCAACATGCATGAATCATACATGTATTACACTAAGTGAAAGAAACCAGACTCAAAAGGTAACATTCTCTATAATTCCATTTAAGTGACATTTTGGAATAAGTAAAATTATAGGTGCAGGAAACAGATCAATCACAGCGAGGGGGTGGACATAAATAAACAAGAGAACTAACAACAAAAGATCATGACGTAACTCTTCATGTGGTGGTGGTGGTGGTTACAGGACTATTGACACTTATCAAAATTAATATAACTGTATACCTAAAAAGAATAGATTTTACCTTAATAAGCTTTACTTTTGAAACATGTTATGGGACCTGACACAAGTAGCTTCCAGACAAGAAAGGGGGTGGAGGGATGAAACCAACAAAGACCACTCAAAGAAGAAAACATGCATAGAAAAATTTGGGCAAATAAAAAGCAAAACACAAGGCTGTAGAAATTAATCAAAATATGCTTAATGGAAAGAAATACAATAAATTAATTGGTTTTAACAATGTTTGGCAGGTTTTTTTAAAAAGAACAAAATCTAGTCATATGCCATTTTCAAGACATTCACCTAAAACATAATGGCACAAAAAATTGCAAGTAGAAGAACGTAAGTCTTTCTAGACAAATACTCACCAATACAGACAAAACAAAAACTGAGAGGTAAGACAAAATTGGGTTATGCAAAGTACTATAAATCACGGCAAGGAGTTCGGATTATACAGAGCTTGATCCTATGGGAAGGCATGAGAGGGTTTCATTAATTTTTTTAACATTTATTTTTATTTATTTTTGAGACAGAGAGAGACAGAGCATGAACGGGGGAGGGTCAGAGAGAGGGAGACACAGAATCTGAAACAGGCTCCAGGCTCTGAGCTGTCAGCACAGAGCCCGACGTGGGGCTTGAACTCGATGACCGTGAGATCATGACCTGAGCCGAAGTCGGATGCTTAACCGACTGAGCCACCCAGGCGCCCCCATGAAAGGGTTTTAAAGAAAGGAATGGTGTCATCTGATTTTAGAAGATCCCCCTGCTGCCCTGTGAAAGGAGGAAAGGGAAGGGGGGGGGAGGGCAAAGTGGAGGCAGAGAGGCCGATTAGCAGGCCACTGCAATTGTTTAGGCAGAAGGTGCCTTGGACCAAGACTGTGGGAGTAGAGATGAGAAGACTGTGCTGTGATTCAGGAGATGTCTTAAGGGGGAGCTGGTGGAACATGCTGTGGACAATGTGAGAGAAGAAAGGAATTAACCAAGATTTTAAGCCTGCGCAAAAGGGAGTATGGTAATCCAAGAAACAAAGATGGGAAAAACAAGGGATAAGGATGGTGGAGTAGCTTTAGAACTGACAGGAAAGAAGGGTTCTTTCTTGGCCTTTAATTTTGCAATGTCTCATGGATATTCAAAAGAAGGTACTGAGTATACCATTAGATATGGGAGTCTGACGCTCAGGAATTTCAGTTTGAAATGGTTTGGATTTATATGCCAGGGACTTGATGGGATCACCAAAGAGGTCAGTGAAAAAAGAAAAGGGCTAAAGACAAAGCTTAGAGGTTTGGATTTGAGAGGAATGAATAGAACAGACCAGGGAGGCAGAAGGAAAACCAAGTGAATATGAGATTAGGGTAATCTAGATAAGAGAGGGTTTCAAGAAAGTCTGGCCCACCATGTCAAAAAACTGTTAGAAGTAAAATGAGGACAATTATTACTAACAAAAAGTCATTGTTGACTGTAGTGACAGCCATTTGAGGGCTGTGGTGGAATGCTTGGGTAATTTGAAGAAAGAATGAGAGGTGACAAACTAAGTTTAGGAAGTATTTTGAGAAATTTTTATGGGAAGGGAGTTTTATTGTTGTTTTTAAAGAGATGATATCAAGGTTTTAAATATGCTAATAGGGATAATCTAATAGATTGGGAGAAATTGATGACTGGAAAGAGAACAGTAATAATTGCAGAATTGAAGTCTGAAACAGTGGACAATTAGAGCACAAGAGGAAAAGTTGGCACTTGAGGTGGGAAGTCACCCACTTTTATGTGAACTGTCCAGTGTGGCAACCAGGGCATATGGGACAATTCATCCACAAAATCTGCATCCACATCTTTGCTGAGGCTGGAGACCCCCACCATCTATGGCTCAGCCTCATTGTTCTCTCTAGGCACCAGCTGCTCCCTCCGAGGTCCAGCCCAGCCCTGAGTCATGCTCAAAGTGGAGTTGCTGACCTTGGGTCTCAATTAGACAAACCCACCAAGCCAATTATTTTCCCCTTCTTGAGGGAATCTCCTCGATACCTCCTCCTCCTCGAGTTGCTTGCATTCCTCCTAGGCCTACTTGGTCTAGCCTACTTGGCAAACACGTTCTTTCTAACTCCTCCACATCTAGAGCTATCCCCTCTTCCAAAGGTGTGTGTGTGTGTGTGTGTGTGTGTGTGTGTGTGTGCGCGCGCACGCACGTATTGAGATACTGGAACCAGCTTCCTTCCTTCTAGTATATGCAACAGTCTAATGACTGGTATGATTCCTGGATCACAGGCTTATATTGACCACCAGATCAGGGGCCAGGAGGCATTTAAATGTCAGCCATCTCTTTCTGTAAGAACTAAAGACCTGACCCAGTCAAAGACATAAGTTGTGATTGTGAAGCCAGGGCCTCCAGTTTTAAATGTTACCTCACTGGAGCAGCCTATGATATCCTTTTCCCAGTTATTTCTCCGGAGGATCAGGCCAGACAATCAAAGAGGGTGT
Source organism: Puma concolor (assembly GCF_028749965.1). Lineage (NCBI taxonomy): Eukaryota > Metazoa > Chordata > Mammalia > Carnivora > Felidae > Puma > Puma concolor. The sequence continues at coordinate 57,444,504 of NC_141669.1, forward strand.
CACAGGAATAGAAAGGAAGGGCTCAGGTGGGCTCAGCTGGTCTATGAAGAGCAGCTGAAACCTTGTATTCAGCTGACTCATGAAGCACCCTCTTGTAGCAAGGGCCCTTACTTAGTATCACAGTCTAAGTCCAAGCTGTCTTCACGTGAAGGTGAAAGAAATTTGGAGGCCTATCCTTCGCCATATGCAGCCATGTTTAGTACCATGACATGCAGTTTTTTATAATCCATGCTCATGACTTTGATCTTTGCCTCCATCTGGCTGAGAGTCCTGCTCAACTGACAACCAACCAACTTCTATGAGCTTTGAAAGTCTATGATCTCTTCTGAAAGAGAACAGCAATTTCTCCCGCCTTACATGCACTGACATGCACACAGTAACATATTGCTTTAGTGTTCTGTAACTGCACGATTATTGTGAAGATATTTTAACACAGTAATTCTCAAAGTTTGCTGCATGTGAAAATCATCTGGGGAGAACAACTGCCTTAGAATCTCTGGGACCCAGGCATCAATATTTTTTTTTAAAGTTTTCCAGACAAACACAATATGGAACCAAGCGTTTTATGAAAGTATTGTGAACAAATGTAAGGTAAAATTTGACCCGCATGTGGTGCTAATGCAGATAACTGAGGTGACAAATGAACATGTTCTACCAACCACAAATTTCACATATATTCAGATAACCGATATGTCACGACTTACTGGTGTGCTCGAGTAGCTGTAAAAATTTTTTTATGATTACCAACTTCATAAAAGTTAAAATGTGAGGAAACATGTGGCTTAGAACTTGGGAAACAAGGTAATGTTATTGGTGACCAGAGGTAAGTGTTCCTGGAAGCTTTTCGGCCATAAGATCCTTACTTTCACTTAAAATTTGGATTCTCACTTCAAAGGCCTCACCTGTTCGGTGTGGTCTGAGGGCCAAGAGCATCAGCATCACCTGTGAGCTGGTTAGAAATGCAGATTCCTGCTCCATCCCAGACTGACTCAGAAACTGTATTTTAGTAACACCCCCAGGTGATTCACATGTACATTTAACTTGGGAGAGTCACTGATGTAGACCATCATAGGAAGAAAAAAAGGTAGGAAAACAAAACCAAGTGTTAAAATTAAACAACTCAAGAGATCTTGGTACTTTACATACTAATCAGATCCTTTAAAGTTGAGCATTTGAATTTTGCTAAAAAGACCATTTCATTGTGGTTTCCTCCTCCACCTCTAGCCAGCTGTGTTGAGACACAAATCCTTTATGAAAAGCTTTGAGAAGGATCGTGTTGGGCTACACAGTAGAGACTGGTATGGCAGTCTTTACATGTCTGTGATTTTGGTTACTAAGGACATGTATGCAATGATAGGGTCTTTGTTGCTTAGAGGTCCATCTGTTCCATCTACCTGAACTTGTGCACAGCTTGGGACCATCATGATTATCTCCATGGCAACTGATTATGATTTCATAAACTCAGAAGTAAGACCACAGGTGAAGGGTAAGCAACAAGAGTTTATGTGTTCCTAAGCAGTAAAGCTATCCATGTTCACATCAACAGCTCTTGTACCCAGGCAAACATTAATATTAAACTTTACACATACAAAGATCAGGGAAGGTGAGACAGATTTGGGGATCATTATGATTCAACAGGGTGGTTTCTCAAAGTAGCAAATTGTCTTTAATGCTTCAAGGCTTAAAAAGCTCCTAAAACAATGAGAGGACATTTCATCCTACCTCTACTCCCAATTTTTCCAAACCCTAATTTTTGCTTTCTCCAGCTCTGGAGGACTACAGCATTTGAGCCAAAAGCGTACAGTTGTAGGGTCTTCAGAAGGAAACAGACTAAACTGCCAGAAGTATTTTTATTCAATATTGTGAAGCAGATGGAGCATACTAACCTTTCCAACAACCAAAACACACATGCATGACTGTGCACTTGTGTCTTCATATGTAAAATCTCCCTAAATATTGAGATGTTATATTCAATTCAACAAATATTCCTCAGGCACCCGCTACGTCAAAGGCAATCTGCAGGGCTCTTCAGGGAGAACCCAGATGAGTCATAAAAAACACTCACTGATATCTTACAGCATATTACATTACCATGGTACCTGCCACATTCAATAAAATCCTTTGAGTTTCAAAAAAAAAAAAAAAACCCACTAAAACAGAAAAGGGATGATAATAATAATAGCAGGTAATATATACATTGAAGGCACGCTTTCCATGTGTTTTTGTATTTGGTTTTGCATTGACTAATTCTTTAGGTCCTGTTTTCATCTCCTGATGTCACAGGTTTATCTTAGGATGAGAAAACTAAAGTACAGACATATCCAAGGACTCACATGGAGAAACTGCCAGAACTGGTATCCACATGATGTTCTATCCATAATCCCAAGAAGTTACAATCCAGTGACCATGAAGTCCATAAACCTAAGTAATGTGATGTTATCACACTTCCTAATGGAATAGCAATAAACTATTCATTTACTTGTCACCCTGTCTTGTGTGTGTGTATGGTTGGAGAGGGCAGTGGCCAGGAGATGGGGAAGGTATCAGAGTAAGGTAAGTACTACGAGAAAAGAACAATAGCAAGGCTTGCGGTGCCTGGATGGCTCAGTCGGTTAAGTGTCTAACTCCTGATTTGGGCTCAGGTCGTTAATTCATAGTTCATGGGTTCAAGCCCTGCATTAGGCTCTGCATTGACAGCATGGAGTCTGCTTGAGATTCTCTCTCTGCCCCTCCCTGCTTGCTCTATTTCTCAAAAATAAATAATAAAAACTTAAAAAAAAAAAAAAGAGACAAAAAAATAGCAAGGCTTTCCACACTTGGAATGGCTTTATGGAGGAGGTGGCATTTGAGCTGGACCTTTACAATAGCTGAGATTTAAATAGCCAAAATAAAGGGAAATGATCCAGATGAGCAGAGAACATAGTCAAGAAACAGAAAAACTACCAGCTTAATATGATGGAATATTCACCTGATTTTGCTCCTCCAAGAAACTCCTAAAAGCAAGGTAAAAGGATTTCTTTGGCAAAAGATCTCAAGAAGAGGAGACAATGGCAATGAACCTTGAAAACTGGAAAGTGTGTAAGTGTTTGAGCAGACCTAACACTGGCAGTGGGGAAACTGGAGAACTGACCCTATTTTAACTGCAAAATCCTCAAAAGATTCAGCATAGGACAGCACCAAATCCCTCTGGAACTGAGGATGAAGGAGGATTAAAGTAAAAAAAAAGATTAGGAAAAGCTGGCTGATGAATATTTTTTGGCTTTATTTTCAGAGATGTATTATAATCCCTAATTTCTTTCCCATACAAGATTGTGTGAGCCACACTCCTCTGCGGCTCAGTGAGAAGCCTGGATGAATTTTCTCTGGAGAAGGTATAACAGAGGGCCTCTGGATTGGGATGCCATGACAGCTGAGGGCATGGGTACTGTGCCAAAAGAACCACGTGTGTACTGATCCTGAGACACCAGAACCTGGCAGCCAAACTCTCATCTTCCATCGAGTAAATTAGAAAATTTTCTCAAAGGAAAGTGATCAGCTTAAGGAAAACTGTGTATATATACTGACTTCAGGACTTTCCCCTAAAACTGGCATAACTACTCTATGGTGAAGTTTAAAGTGGGCAAGCCACACCCACATGCCCAGAATTTCTATCATCTATTCAGTTCCCCAGTCTTAGGCATGAGCAGGCAGGCAAGAATGACCAGATATCCAAGGAAAATTTCTAATATGAAAGGCAGACACCAGAATGCCCACACACACACACACACACACAGACACGTTTGAAAAACTTCAAAAAAAAATCAAGAATATCCTCAGAGAGACAAGATGATAGATCTAGGAAGCAAAACTAGAAAGCTATAAAAAAGGAACATTTAGAAAATAAAGAAGATCTCTTAAAAATTAAAAATGTATAAGCAGAAAATTTTAAAACACAAAGTAATGGCTGGAATATAAAACTGAAGAAATCTCTTAGAAAATAGAGCAAGAAAACAAAGTTGGAAAACAAACAAAAAGACAGTCATATGCCAAATAAGGGAAGTGAACATATTAACAAGTAGAGTTTCAGAAAGAAAGAAAGAAAACAGATGAGACGAAACCATCAACAAAATAACCAAAAGGCCCTTAAGTACAGGCTGACGGGCTCACTAAGTACTTAGCACATAAGGTGAAAACAGACCATGTCACTGGAAAATTTCAGAACACTGGGACAGAAAGTGGATCTCACCAGCTCCCAACAAGAACATTCAGGAGGATGATGAAGGGGATCCAAGATAATGGCTAGGCATTAGACACAGAGGTGACTTGTCCAGGTCAGAGTAGTTTGACTCAAGAAAATTATCTGTTAAGGCTTTTGTCACCAAGGTCTCCAACAATATTGTACTGCCTTTTCAACCTGAGGACAGAGTGCCTGGTGAACCTGGCACAGATTCTTATCTGTACTTGGCCGTCTTTATTCCATGAAGGTCAAGTTTCTGTTTGCCATGCCCTGCTGCCTAGATCAGCCGAGGGAGCCCATCTCATGCACAGAAGACATGCTCCTGAGAGTTGGAGGTAGGATGGGAACCAGAGAGAGCATCCATTCCTGTTTTAGTCTGCGAAAGCTGCCACAAAACAAAACAAAACAAAACAAAACAAAACAAAACAAAACACACACAGACTGCACGGCCTGAACAACAGAAGTTTATTTTCTCACAATTCTGAAACCCGGAAATCCAAGATCAAGGTGTCATCAGGTCTGGTTTCTCCTGGGGCCTTTCTCCTTAGCTTGCAGATGGGCTCTCTTCTCACCATATCCTCAGGTCTTTCCTCTGTGCATGCATATCCTAACATCTCTCTGTGTGTCCAAATTTCCTCTTCTTACAAGAATACCAGTCAGATTTTATCAGGGTCTGCCCTAAAGGCCTCATTTTAACTTAATCACCTCTTTAATGCCCTATCTCCAAATATAGTCACATTCTGAGGTACTAGGGGTCAGGGCTTTGACATACAGATTTTGTTCAGCCTGTAAAAACTCCCTCTCACTACATTTCTGACTGCATAACAGCCCTGCCAGATGCCCTGCCCACTGACTTCCCCTCAGAAAGGGCTAAAACCAGACATAACCCAGAAATTCTATTCAGCTTATCTTCTCCTGGGGCCTCCATCAGAGAGTGGTAATACTACCCTTTTTCTTATAGAGCTTGGTTTGTGCCTGTGAGTGTGTATGTGGTTACAGGAATATAGACATAGGTAAAATAACTGCCAAATATAGACATAGGTAAAATAACTACCAAATAACTTTATCTGAGAAAACAGCAGATACAAGTATAGAAGGGCATTCAGTGGATTTTTATTTCTTAGCCTTCATGGTAGATACAGTCATTAATTTTACTAATCTTTAAACTGTACATATACCTCTTATATATCTAAATTAAAAACCAAAAAGAGAGGAGACAGTGGGGTTTTAAGGCTAAGGAGCATGGAGTACACAGAGAATAATGAGTAATTCTGTTTCCCTGGAACATAGAATGAGTTGAAGAACATTTGAAAATAAAGCTGGACAGCAAAGGCAAAGCTACAGTGTGCAAGTATTTGAATCTTAGCAGGAAGAACAAAGTCGGCGGTCTGTGAAGCCACTAATTAGTCTTGAACAGGAGAGAGATATAAATGGACTTGTGTTCTAGGAAGAGGTAGATGTGTCAGGTAGCAGTGCACAGGCTGGAGAAAGTTGGCCACTGGCTTTCCTTGGCTGTTTGAAGCCACTGCCCTGATTGAGGTGGGTCAACCTCCAAAATGTCAGTGAAGGCACATTCTCACCATGCCAGTGGTATCAGGTCCTTGCTATCTGTTCTCACCTTCTATTCCACTGAAAAATAGCCCTGAAGGTTATGTAGAAGAATTGTGCCACCTAAATATTCTGACCCAAGGACCAACAGAAGGGAGGTATGTTGATGGCAATCTCTGCAAGGTACGTTGGCAATTTTATGGAAACGTGGCATAGCACGTAGATTTAGAATTTAGGAAGAACACAAGGAAGCCTTTTTTCAAGTGTTAGAAGTCATAGCTTTCCCCAACTGCCTAAAAGACCAGCCTGGAAGTGAGTTGGCTATGATTTTGTTGTTAGCATGCCCAATAAATCTCATGATATAACATTAAATGTGACCATCTAGTGAACTCCTTAATCAACCATATGCTTAACACATGCTATATATCTCACTATATTTGCTTTTCGCAATGAGCTCATGACCAGATAAAACTTCACATAGCTTTTCATGTAAATTCAAGAGTTAAACCCCATCTGAATATAAAGTTCATGCTTTTCCTACTATGACATGTGACACAAGAAGTTTTATCTATTTACTTACCTTTTCAGCCATAGCTTCCTGACATCATGGAATTATGGGGAACTCAGAGGTCAGCTAACATCTTACCCATTGCAGCAAGCGCTTTTACAGCATCACCCACTGCTTGCAACTCATCAGGGATAGTGGCTCACTCCATTATGTGAGGCAGCTTTGGACAAAAAGTTCATTGTTGAGGTATGATCTACCCTCCTGTTATGTTCACTTTCTGGGCTTTGTTCTGTGCTCAACAACAAGTCAGAGCAGGTTCATTTATCTTCCTTGTGATGTCCTTCAGATATCTGAAGGCAAGCATCTTCATTTTACTTGGGTTCCCTTCTTCTATGCTCAAGACCACTATCGTTTCAGGGAGCACTTCCCCTGGATGTCCTGTTGTCAAGGACCCTCTACATATGTCACAGAAAGAATGGACCACAGTACTAGCCATAGACCGACTACCATGAATTGCTAATTAACTCCTCATGTATGTATTCTGTCCCTCACAGATTATGGAAGAACAGTGAGCATGACTCATTGCTCTTTTCATCCCCAGTAGACAGGTCTTGAAAAAGAAGGTGCTTGATGGGTGTTTCTTGGTCCCTTGATTCATTTGTTCATTAGTATTGTTATCACTCCTTTGGGCCCTTCATACACTCTCAATTATCTAAAGAACTAGCTTCAGGAACTGAGATCAGCATGGTAGGGCTGCTCCCTACGAGCCGCATGCATCTTGGGATCACTCAGGGGCAGTGACAAATGTGACAAGGTCTAGGAGATACTTGTCAATAATGCACATAAAACTATTTTATGTCAGTGTTTATTGTACTTCAATGATAATCCATCTAGAATACAGTGTCAGAAACACCAGTCTGAATCAAATCCCTTTTGTACTAGTTATCTATTGCTGCATAACAAATTATGCCAAAATTTAGTGGCTTAAAACACTAATAGATATTTTTCTGGGTATCCCTCACAGTTTGTGTGTGTTAAGAATTCAGGTGTGGTACACCTGGGTGGCTCAGTTGTTAAATATCTGACTTTGGCTCAGGTCATGATCTCATAGTTTGTGAATTCGAGTCCTGCATTGGGTGAGCTCAAGCACCACTTTGAGTAAAACATGAGCTCCAGGTGAGCCCCACTTCTCTCTCTCCCCCCCACTTGTGGGATTCTCTCTCTCTGACCCTCACTCACTTGTACCCTCGAAAGAGAAAGAGAAAGAGAAAGAGAAAGAGAAAGAGAAAGAGAAAGAGAAAGAGAAAGAAGAAGAGGAAGGAAGGAAGGAAGGAAGGAAGGAAGGAAGGAAGGAAGGAAGGAAGGAAGGGAGGGAGGAAGGAAGGAAAGGATGGAAGGAAGTTAAAAAATAAAAATAAAATAAAAAAAGAATTCAGGTGTGCCTTGGCTGAGCAGTTCTGACTCAAGGCCCTTCCTAAAGTTGTGTCAGATGTCAGCCTCAGCTGTCACCTGAAAGTTTAACTGGGGTTGGAAGATTTTATTCCAAGTACTTACTTATATGACTATCAAATGGTGCTGGCTATTGGGAGAAGGTCTCAGTTCTTCTCCACATGGGCTTCTTGACAGAGATGCATATCTTCACTGCAGATGACTGACTTCCCCCAGAGTAAGAGATCCAAGAGACCAAGACATAAGCTACAATATGTCTTTTTGACTGAGCTGTGAAAGTAACACACTGTCACCTGCTGTATTCTAATGGTCATGCAGATCAGCCCTGATTCAAAGTAGAAGGGATTACAAAAGAGGTTACAAGAACCAATGGAGACCTTGTTGGAGGCTTTCCTGGGTATTTTATATGCAGACCTTGGCTCTAATTCCCATTGTGAGACAGTGTACTGTCTTCACCCAGAGACCTGCTTGCTCAAGCTAAGGGATTAGTTAGAAGAAACCAAGATACCTGAATTCATGAGGTTTTGTGATCCTAATGAGATCCATCCAAAAGTCTAAATTTTATTCATTTATTTCACTAAATACCTACTGAACATTTACTATATGGTTGGCACATTTCTAGATGCTTAGAATATATCAGTGAGCAAAACTAGATGATAGGCAAGTATATTTATTCATCATCTGTCTTCTCTCTAGACTTTGAACGTGAGAGATTAATATCTCATTTCTGGGCTTCTGGAACTCATTCTGTTAATTCTAGAGTCTGGCCTACACACATGTAAAGCCAAAACAATAACAGCAACTATTATTGTTGTATAAATAACAATTGAAGGACATTTACTATGGGCCAGATGCATGCTAAACAGTTTGTTTTCATTTGCTATATCATTTGATACTCTTAACAGTTTAATGCAGTAAGTACTTCTGTCATCAGCACTTTTTTTTGGGGGGGGGGGTTGTGGTTTTTTTTTTTTTTTTTTTTGCCAATGAGGAACCTGAGGCTTAGGTAAATAACTTCTCCAAAGTGCAAGTCATACAGTTAGTGAGTGGAAGATCTAACCATACTGCAACAAAATCTTTGTTCCTAAAGTTGATGAATCATCCCCTAGCAGATGTTGAAACTCAAATGCCTCTAGAGGCCAGGTTAAGTGATGTAAGGGGAGAGCGCTAATGAGACAATAGGGAGTAGTGAGGACATTGGTGAGCTATCGACTCATGTCTGTCTCAAGGCATGAAAGTTCACATTTTTCTTAAATACTTCATTGGCCAAATAAAATACATCTCAGGGCCAGATTCAACTAGCAAGACCCAGGTTCAAAATTTAGGTATCATATCTTAAATTCAACTAATTTCTCAACAACAAGAATTTTTAAAAATCTTGTATAGCGTGGTTTTCATCCAAAGTCTGTATTTAAAATAATGGTTTCTCGAGGGGCGCCTGGGTGGCGCAGTCGGTTAAGCGTCCGACTTCAGCCAGGTCACGATCTCGCGGTCCGTGAGTTCGAGCCCCGCGTCGGGCTCTGGGCTGATGGCTCGGAGCCTGAAGCTTGTTTCCGATTCTGTGTCTCCCTCTCTCTCTGCCCCTCCCCTGTTCATGCTCTGTCTCTCTCTGTCCCAAAAAAAAAAAAAAAAAAAAAAATAATGGTTTCTCATGGTGAATGAGACAGTGGAGAATAGAAAATTACTAAGACTTCATTCTTCATTTGTTCACTTAATAAATATTTATTGAGAGGCTTCTATATGCTAAGGTCTGGGGTTAAAGCAGATAACATAACAGATGTCATTCCTGCCTTCTTGGAATTTAGCTCTAGTTGGAAGTCTTACATCCATACTCAAGAGAGAATACACAATATTCCTCAAGTTTATTTCAATATTTGTAAGACCCAAGTGTTCCAAGGAAAAGACTTTGGGAAATAATTTACCCTAAACCAGGAGATGCAAAATAATAGCCCATTAACTGAGCACACATACTTGAGTGACCAGCACAGTGATTTAAAGCTTTTGGAAATGTCTTTAGGAAGGGCCTGAACTCTGCTATTGGCCACAGACTCCACATTTATCTACTGGAAATCACCTGTCCTGCTTCAAACGTTTATATTGCCTAATGGCTCCTGAATGCATTTGCATTTACCTCTTTTCAGAACACAGAGTACCTATTGCTCTAAATCCTCTTGGCATCTCAGGAAAAACTAAGAACAAAAATGGGTGATTTAAATATTTTAGGCAGGGAGAAAGTCTGGGCAGTGACTGGGAAGCAAGGAAGCACATGCCAAGATTAAAAAACAGCAGAGAGTCCAGGCATCTCTGTGGAAGAGCAGAAAGCAGAGATGCTGCCATGGGAAAGGGACTTGGGAGACAAAAGTACAGGCAATAAAAAGAGACTCACACTACCCTGGGGTGAAGGTGAAGCGCAACTCCTCAAAGATAAGAATGCCATATAAATCATAGGACTTCCAGTGAAATTTGAATTTCAGATAAATAATGACTATTTTTTAGTATAAACATGTCCCAACTATTGCATAGGATACACTTATATTAAGAAATTATTTATCGTTTCAAACTCAACACCCAAAAAACAAATGATCCAGTGAAGAAATGGGCAAAAGACATGAATAGACACTTCTCCAAAGAAGACATCCAGATGGCCAACCGCACATGAAAAAATGCTCAACATCACTCATCATCAGGGAAATACAAATCAAAACTACAATGAGATACCACCTTACACCTGTCAGAATGGCTAACATTAACAACTCAGGAAACAACAGATGTTGGCGAGGATGCGGAGAAAGAGGATCTCTTTTGCACTGCTGGTGGGAATGCAAACTGGTGCAGCCACTCTGGAAAACAGTATGGAGGTTCCTCAAAAAATTAAAAACAGAACTACCCTACAACCCAGCAATTGCACTACTAGGTATTTATCCAAGGGGCACAGGGATGCTGTTTCAAAGGGGCACAGTCACCCCAATGTTTACAGCAGCACTATCAACAATAGCCAAAGTATGGAAAGAGACCAAATGTCCATCGATGGATGAATGGATAAAGAAGAGGTGGTGTACACACACACACAATGGAGTGTTACTCAGCAAGGAAAAAGAATGAAATCTTGCCATCTGCAACTACGTGGATGGTACTGGAGGGTATTATGCTAAGCGAAATTAGAGAAAGACAAATATCATATGACTTCACTCATATGAGGACTTTAAGATACAAAACAGATAAACATAAGAGAATGGAAGCAAAAATAATATAAAAACAGGGAGGGGGACAAAACATAACAGACTCAAACATGGAGAATAAACAGAGGGTTACTGGAGGGTTTGTGGGAGAAGGGATGGGCTAACTGGGTAAGGGGCATTAAGGAATTTACTCCTAAATCATTGTTGCACTATATGCTAACTAACTTGGACGTAAATTTTAAAAATAAATAAAAAATAATAAAAAAAGAAATTATCGTTTATCTGAAATTCAAATTTAACTGGGTGTTCTGTATTTCTATTTGCTAAACCTAGCAACGACTCAGGACACAGCCAGCCAGTAACTTGGTGGCAATTCGTGGGTTTTACTTTTTTCTAACATGAAAGAAAGAAACTAGAGGTCATCTCCCACCTTTAGACTCCACTCTGTGGCCTGCTTCTGATGGTAAAGGCTATGGGATACTGCAACCATCAGGAATCCAAGGAGGCTGAAATCTAACTATTTGAGAACAGTCAATGGTTTGGGCCTTAGAAGAAACCTTACAAGCTATCTAGTCCCACTCCCCACAGAAATATTATGGAAACGGACAAAATAGTGACTTAGGCCTCTGGTCTTTTATTTTGCTTCCAGATGAAGAGGAAATATCCAGAGGCTGGTGCCACAGAATACTAGTCCAAATCTTGGCCAAGCTGTGCCTTCTTCTAGATACTCGAAAAGAAGAGAAAGCTTTTTGTTCATTTTTAAGTTTTACTATAAAAGACTATCCAATTCCACAAAAATATGCATCTTCAAAAACACAACTTTTGTCATTTCTCAGACCAAGGTTTTCTCCCCACTGGAATGAGGATCACTAGTGCACTTTAAAATTAAGTTAGAATTCTTTGAAGAGAATTCTCCTGATGGTGATCCATCATCCTCAAGGACTTCTCTAAACAAAAGGGAGTATCACTGTACAAAGGTTTCTTCCCTGGACACAGGGAATGTGAGCTGCAACAGTTTTTAAAAATCAGACTTTCACCTTAGGAAATTTGAACAGGAAGGAGCAAAGGTTGTGGAGAGTTTCCAGGGCTAATTTTTCCATTTCTTATCCAGACAGAGGAAATGTATGGGACACAAGGGGCTGTGTATCTTTTATTTCCTTTCTTTACTAATTACTTTTGCCCTGAAGCTCATCTATACTTTTACATGGATGTGCCTGGGGGACACAAGGGAGTGTGTACGTGTGTGTGTGTGTATGCATGCACATATGGGTGTGTGATGAATGCATTTGGTTTTGACACCTTGTGTGATATGGACACTTCTTCCCTTGTACTCTAGTTCTTTTGGCTTTTAGGGAAAAACAAATACAAATATTCTCATACTTGGGTCTTTTGATAGTTAATTTTATGTGTCAACTTTGGTAGGTCACAGAACCCAGATATTCAGTCAAACATGAGTCTGGAGGTTGCTACGAAGGTATTTTTTAAATGAGATTAACACTTACATCAGTAGACCTGAATAGAGCAGATTAACCTCCACATTGTGAGTGGGCCTTTCCCAATCAGTTGAAGACCTTAAATAGCCTGAGGTCCCCTGAACTACATTATCATCCGTTCCCTGGATCTCTAGTCTACTTGTCTAACCTGCAGATTTCATAGCCTCAATAATCATGTGAGCCAATCTTTAAAATAAAGCTCTTTATACACACACACACACACACACACACACACACACACACACACACGTTTTTCCCATAATTTTATAAAATAAGATGGCCAAATTCTATTTTACATTATGAAATCAGTTCCTGAAATCCTTCTGGAATATTCTGCATATTATATGGTTTTCTAGGCTCTCTGTCTTGACATAAAAGATGCAAGCGGAAACCCATCTTTACACCCAGCCTTGGCCAAGTAGCTAAATGGGCCCCCTCCTTCCATCCTTTTGCCACTTCACTCAGAAAGGGTGAATTTACCTACAAACATGCCTTCTCCCCCACAGCTTTGAGCTTGGGTTTTAGCTTCAGAGACAGGATGGGGAGTTTATTTGAAAAGCCAGCCAAGAGGCAAATGCTGCTACTCTCACTGTATGTGTGAAATTTTTGCACAGCTGCAGGCTTCAAGAGCCTCAGTGTGAGGGAGAACAGCAGTGGGCCAAATCCCAGGCTCCCCAGAAACTTCAGGGACATGAATCGGAATTCAGCTCTCAGGGCTGAATTCAGGAACCACCACAAGGACCATAAAGGCAGGCTAAAGGATGAATGGGAGTCTGTGACCAGGCCTCCACTGATGACGTCGCTGTTACCCAGATGGCATTAAACAGTTACGCTCGGCTTCAAGGGAACACTGAATCACATGTGCCCCGTGTGTATTAAAAATCTACCGGTGAGGTTAGCCCAAACGTTCACATTCTGTTTTCCTATGCATGGGTATCAAAGTTAGTGCAGGCCCCTCGACACCATAATCCATTATCAAAAACTGAAAGCAGCTGGTTGGATTTCTAAACTTTCTACACAGAGAAACGCATCTGGTCCCAGTTTGCTGCAAAGAAATCAGTTTCCTTCTTTCTCATTGTCCAGCTACAGAAATCACTGGGAGCAGCCTGGTTCCTCAAATTAAAGGGCCATCGTGCTGGTCTTAAGGGTTCATTCATGCTGAGGAATTTGTAGCCCATCCCCACTGCCAGTGCCACTCTACCTCTAGCTTTGGGGCCCCAGCCAAGCAGGGACTCTGAAAACCCTCCAGTTTAGAATGAGGAGGCTGAGGATTAGCAAAGCAGCTCTAGTCCTTCACAGGAATCTGCACAGATCATGCGTAAGAGGGAGAAAAAGAAAATCATTTGTAATGGATTGTCTCAGAACCCATTTTTTAGGATTGTGCAAAGTTGAAGTATCGACTAACTTTCCGTTAATTTCAAAGGCAAGGCTCAGCCATAATTTATCCCTTTGATTCCACTGACCATCAGCAGTTGTGGCCATTTTCTGCCTGGCTGTGGAGAACAGTTAAATGATGGTGTCCTTACCCCCCTTTGACTTCCCTTTCAGCCTGTTTCAGCAGTCTCACCCAGGCACTTCCTGTCTCCCAGCTCCACTGTCTGGCACTTATTTCAGACAAGTCAATACGTTTAAATTATATCTGAACTCAAGGTAATTAATCATAAAGCTTTATGCTTTGTAATTTTTTTTTTTTTTTACTTCTGGTTGGCATTCCACTGAATCACTATTAAAAAGAAAAAGCTATCTGCGATGCATTGTGAATATCATGTAAATGCTCAGGCTGGAAATCCTTTCTGGACAAGTCTGTACAAGGAGCACACTGAAAACCTCTGCTCTTTTACAGATCCAAATAAGAGGGTCAGGATTGCATTTGGGGAAATGTTGAGCAGGTCAGATGAAAGACCCATATGAGCTGGCTGGATCCCAGTGTAGAGAAACCCATTTGAAAACATTAAAGTCAGGTGATGAGTTGACTCCTTAATGCATTTTGCAAACATAGCAAAGGCTTTGAAGCTTACTACATAAGTATGCCACAGATCTGTACTGGATACATGTTACTGAAGATCGATAGGTGGTTGCTTCAAATGAATTGTGGTCTCCGCCAGTTTTAAGGGGGGGGGGCGGCTCAGAGCACATAACCTTAGCATTCAGTTTCATCATTTATATCCAGTCCAAGGCTTATATGCATAGGATGTAATGGTTCCCAACTGACTCTCTTGAGTAATTCAGACTGCCATTCCTCAGTGAAGAATTCCTCATCTAGGAAGTGGGTGAGGATTACCATTCAAAACACTTCAAAAAAGGCTGGGGAAATGGCAATCTTAGGGTTCAGAATATTGGAGCTGGAGACTCATTTAGAATTGTCCAAAAAACATGACTAATTTAGACACATTTCAAAATTTATAAAAATGATATACGCTGCTCTATCAGTCAGGATTCAGTGTAAGGAACAGATACTCTAGGTGTTGTAAGTAGGAAGAGATTTAACTCAGTGAATTAAGTGCTTTCAAAATTACTGAATGGGTTGAAGGAGGAGGTTCAGGACCAGGCCTTCTGGAATGATTCCCAGAACCATCTACCACTGATACACAGGGGAATGATGAAAAACACAAAAGTAGCTATTACACGGCAGTAACTCATCTCTTTCCAAGGCATCTCAAAGTAAGATTAGTCTTCCTAGTCTAAGTAGCATCTTCATATAATGTGGGCTTAGATATAACAATAACAAAAACAAACACCAACCAAAAAAAAACAAAAAAAAAAAAAAACAAAAAAAAAACTTCCCAGCTTGGGGAACTTGGGTGGCTTAGTTGGTTGAGTGTCCAACTTCAGCTCAGTTCATGAATTTGCGGTCTGTGGGTTCAAGCCCCATGTCAGGCTCTGTGCTGACAGCTCAGAGCCTGGAGCCTCCCTCAGATTCTGTGTCTCCTCTCTCTCTCTGTACCTCCCATTCACGTTCTGTCTCTTTGTCTCTCTCAAAAATAAACAAACATAAAAAAAAGTTAAAAAAAAAAAAAAACAACAACTTCCCAGCTGAATATCCCATGCACATTCTCTCTCCAAGGCCCATTTTTTTCTAAGATTCTTGCTACCCTGAGATTGGCACTCTAAGATACATATACAACTAAAAATAAAACAACTGGGCGCCTGGGTGGCTCAGTCGGTTAAGCGGCCGACTTCGGCTCAGGTCATGATCTCACGGTCATCGAGTTCAAGCCCCACGTCGGGCTCTGTGCTGACAGCTCAGAGCCTGGAGCCTGTTTCAGATTCTGTGTCTCCCTCTCTCTGACCCTCCCCCATTCATGCTTTGTCTCTCTGTGTCTCAAAAATAAATAAACGTTAAAAAATTTAAAAAAAAAATAAAATAATTTATCTAATGTCAAAGGAAGACATCATAGGAAGGATAGCACATATGTATTCATCTCAAAGATTCTCAAAGGAGGCAAATTTAAAATGGATGGCTCTGTACAATTTATTTATTTATTTTGATGGTTACATACTTATGTTTATTTTTTCTCAATTTTATTTAAATCCAAGTTAGTCAACATATAGTGTAATAATGGTTTCAGGAGTAGAATTTAGTGATTTGTCACTTACATATAATACCCAGTGTTCAACACAAGTGCCCTCCTTAATGCCCATCACCCATTTAGCCCAGCCCCCACCCAACACCCCTCCAGCAACCCTGCTTATTCCCTGTATTTAAGAGTCTCTTATGGTTTGCCTCATTTTTATCTTATTTTTCCTTCCTTTCCCCTATATTCATCTGTTGTTGTTTCTTAAATTCCACGTGAGTGAAATCATGATATTTATCTTTCTCTGACTTACATCACTTAGCATCATACATTCTAGTTCCAACCACATTGTTGCAAATGGCAAGATTTTGTTCTTTTTGATCGCCAAGTAATATTCCATTGTATATATATACATACCACGTCTTCTTTATTTGTCAGTCAATGGACATTTGGGCACTTTCCATACTTAACTATTGTTGATAGTGCTGCTATAAACATTGGGATGCATGTGCCCTTCAAATCAACATTTTTATATCCTTTGGATAAATACCAAGTAGTGCAATTCCTGGGTCATAGGGTAGTTCTATTTTTAATTTTTTGAGGAACCTCCATATTATTTTCCAGAGTAGCTGCACCAGTTTGCATTCCCACCAGCAGTGTAAAAGGGTTTCCCTTTCTCTGCATCCTTGCCAACCTCTGTTGTTTCCTGAGTTGTTAATTTTAGCTATTCTGGCTGTTGTGAGGTGGTACCTCATTGCAGTTTTGATTTGTATTTCCCTGATGAGTGATGTTGGGCATCTTTCCATGTGTCTGTTAGCCATCTATATGTCTTGTTTGGAAAACTGTCTGTTCATGCCTTTTGCTCATTTCTTCACTGGATCATTTACTTTTTGGGTGTCAAGTATGATAAGTTCCTTATAGATTTTGGATACTAACCCTTTATCCAATATGTCATTTGCAAATATCTTCTCCCATTCTATCAGTTGCCTTTTAGTTTTGGCTGTCTACAATTTAATCACAGTACTGTGGTGAGAATTAGAGAGCAAGCATGAGTTCATCTCATCCAACATATTAATTACTTCTTGATCAAATTTTAAGACATGAGAGAGTATAAAAAGTATTCTAGGACAGGTGTGGGAAAACAATCACCAATGCCTTTTTTTTTTCAATAAAGTTTTATAGGAACACAGCTCCATGTATTTGTTTACCAGTTGTTAATAGCTACTTTTGCATAGCACCAACAGAGCTGAGTAGATAGGACATAGATAGGACAATCCACAAAACCTAAAATACTTACTATCTGACCCTTTTGGAGAAAAGCTCCATAACTTCTGGTTTGGGTGGTGGGGATCATGTAGAGGATTCGTAGATGCCAATTCTTAGTATCAAAACAGACTGCCACAAAATAGTTGCTGCCATACCATTCATATGTTGAATCACAGTGTAGAATCATGGTTTCCACAAGAAAAAAGGTACTTGGTATTTTCTTATCTGACAATATAGACCTACTTTTCTATTACATTTGATTGGGCAGGAAGCTCTTAAGAATGCTATCTAGCAAAGGAAAACAGTTTTCCGAAGATTCAAGATTAAAAAGAGCAGGAAACTTTCTATATCAGAGCTGTCCAGGAGAATTCTCTGCAATGACAGGTTTGATATCTGTACTGTCCAATACTCTTAAATTGAACTTTAAAGTTCATTTGGTTTTAATTCATTTCAATTGTCAGGTATTTCTCATGGCTACCATACTGGACAGTGCAGTTTTAAATCATAACATATGTTCTCCTGGTTGTTCATATCAGTCATTAAACCTTGCTTAAAAAAGATAAAAGATTCCAATGTAACTGATAGGGATATTAACAGACTCCCAAATCAATAAGGAACTCAAAAATATTTTAAGAAAATACATCTGAATCTTGTATAAACAGCACATAGGAAATACTCTCTTAATAGCAGCACATAAAATCAAATTGTGAAGGCAGTGAAATCTGATAGAATATAACTGTGCTACTAGGCCTCAATGTTGAAAACATTTTCACCTTTGTGGAGGCTCTGATTTCTAGAACTTTGAATCTCCTTTTCATAACCAGAAGTCAAGCCTTTAACTTAGTTCATAAAGAAATATTTTAAATCATTGATCACTTCTAAATATTCATATTTACTACCACATTTTCCTTTCTAGTTCACATCATATTTATTAGTTAGGCTTGGGTTTTCTTGTTAATTTAAATGCTGTTCGTTCTCATTTGGACAGTCAATAATTTGGGAGAAAGGTACTTTGAATCTGTTTTTCACCACAGACCATTAACCCAATAAAAAATTAATTTCTGAATTTGAACAGATGTTTCATTTCTAATGTTCTCTATTGTATCTTTTAGGATATGAAAGAAACATACTGGATATTTTGAATACACCCACTCAAGACAAACTCAAAGGAATAGGAGGAGCCATAACTCAGCTGCCAACTTCCCTTGTCCCAGACTCACAAGTCTGTCAGATGAACAGGATACAGGCTGCGTTTCTCCAGCTGGACATCTGGGCTTTGCAGCTGCCACAAGAACTCCATGTGGCTAGAAATGTCTACTTAAATCTGTGACTGAGTCAGGGAAAGGAGAAACGGCAGGAGTCTACATGGTACCTGAGACACCCCATGTGACTACCTGTACCTCATACCTTTGTCAAATCTCAGAGGATAGAATATAAACCAGAGCCACTTAACTGTGTCATAATATGCCAAACTGCCATGTTTGGGAAATAAACAACAAAAATTTGTCCTGGAACAGTAACCATGTTCTGAGGCTCTATCCAGTTTTAAGGCCATTTGTTCCCATTGAAATTTAAAATCTAAGAAAGGAAAACAAAATGACTTTGGGTCTCTATGCAAGGACATGGACAAGGTGGGTTACTCTAAACATGGCAGTGTTAAATGATGCACTTTCTCAAACTTCAGTTGCCAATTATCACAGCATTCTCCTTCTGAGACAAGGACTTCTCAAGGGAATCTATGCATTTAAATCTAAAGAACAATGGAGAAACCCAGAAATTTCTAGCAAGTAACAAAAGAAGAGTTTTCAGCAGCAACACTGTCCATAGACTTAAAACAAGGGAGGTCCCTTTCTCCACCACCTCAGTTAGAAATCTAAAGGGCACCTACCAAGCCTTTTACTGATAATCTTGTTCAGAAAGTAAGCCATGACTTGAAGGCCCTCAAAGGCATGGTTTCACACCACAGGAAGCTGGAACTCTCACGTTAGGTGTAATGACAACTGTGGAAAGTCAAAACCACCATTGCATTCAGGTTCCAATAATAAACAAAATGTGTGTGTGATGGATGCAATTTCTGACTGTGACCCTTTCTACATTTGCTACGGTGGTACAAGTTTCCAGAAGTATCGTGGCTGGAATTTTGGTCTAAACTGATCAGTCATGGTCCCCAAAGTCACTGTAATCAGAGTAACCAACACCTCTGTGTTTCTGCCAATTACGCTACTGTGCAGACAAACCATGGATGATAAGATTGGCTTAGTTGCAATTGAAACAGTCTCCCATGGGCTACATTGCCACATGCAAAAGGCCTTGTAATTCTGATCAAGGCAGAGATGCTGGCTAAATTCCTGTGCTACTGTATCTGAACATGTTTCCTCCAGAATCTCATCCAGGGAAAGACCCTCAAGAAAGGCAACTATGGTATAAAAAAAGTACTTGTGGTCAGAGGACCCATAAGTCTCTTAATCTCTCGGTGCCTCAGTTTCCTTATTGTAAAAAGCCACCTTACAAGTAGTTTTAAGAATCAAACAAGAGGGGCGCCTGGGTGGCGCAGTTGGTTAAGCGTCCGACTTCAGCCAGGTCACGATCTCGCGGTCCGTGAGTTCGAGCCCCGCGTCGGGCTCTGGGCTGATGGCTCAGAGCCTGGAGCCTGTTTCCGATTCTGTGTCTCCCTCTCTCTCTGCCCCTCCCCCATTCATGCTCTGTCTCTCTCTGTCCCAAAAATAAATAAACGTTGAAAAAAAAATTAAAAAAAAAAAAAGAATCAAACAAGATAATATAAATGTTCCTGTTACATGGTGAGCAATTATAAAGTGTTAACTATAAAATGCCATGACTTCATGACTGAACTGGAAGGGATTATATGATGTCAACCAAAAAACTATACCAAAACAAATTATTTTTAATTTCTCCACAACCTGGAGGTATAACTTCTTAGCTTCAACAATTTCATAAGCCCTACAATCAATATTCACTCTGGTTGCCCAATCTTAAAGTGTATGTGTAAAGTCAGATTTAATACTTTTAGGGATGAGAGTTGTCCCTACAGCTCACTAAAAATATTTCCTGCTATTGTTACCATAACTCCATTTTTCCCAAAGGGGCCATGACATAAAGGAAGTCACTACATAGCTAAATCAGCCTACAGCTAACGTAGACAAAATCCCCAGATGAACACTCAAATTCCAATCTGTTACACTGCTACTTCTCTAACCAGCATCACACCCACTTACTCTGTATTATGGGTTGAATTAAGTTGTCTCCAAATTCATATGGAGTCCTCATCTCCAGTACCTTAGAAAGTGACCTTATTTAGAGATAAGGTCTTTACAGTGAGGTTAAAGTGAGGTCATTAGGGTAGGCCCTAATTCAATATGACTGACATCCTTATAAAAAGGGCAACTCTGGAGACAGACACGCAAGGAAATGTTATGTGAAGATGAAGGCAAGGTTTGGGCTGATGCTTCTACAAGCTAAGATTCCCAGCCAACAACCAGAGGTTAGGGGACAGGCATGGAACTTCCCCAGAGTCCTAGAAGAAAATAACCCTGTCCACACCTTGATCATGGTCTTCTAGCTTCATGAACTTTGCTACAGCAGCCCTAGCAAACTAATATACCCTTCGAGGGTTACATTCTAACACAGAGATGGATTTTCCTATTTTCCTACAGGAGAGAAGAGAGGGAACAAAGAGAAAGAATTAACATTTGTTGGGTACACACTTTATTTCAAAGGTTTCACATCGTTGTGTTGTATCATTTAATACTCATCATATCCCTACACAGTAGGTATTACCCTTTTTGTAGATGAAAAAGCAAAAGCTCACAGAATTTAAGTAACTTCCCTAACATCCTATAGGCAGCAAAAAGCAAAACTGGACCCATAGTATGGACCCATATCTAGCTCTGAAGGACCTGTGCTGTTTCAACATCCTTACTTTGCCATTTGACCCTTCAAATGGGGGTCTCATGTCATCTCTAGACATTTCAGAATTCCTGTTCTTTTGTATTGTCTTAACAGAAATTCAATTTCTTGATCAAACTGCTCCTTACATTTACACTACCTGGAAGCTAAACCAACTACAAAGAGAAGGAAGGGACTGTTTTAAATTTGACATTATCTTCTGGTTGCATAATTATTTTCCAGTCAGCTCAGCTGTAGTCAGACATTTATTTCTCAAAAAAAAGCATGACTGAATGCTTTCTAATTTCCCTCAGAGTTTGAGATGCAGAATGTGAAATGGCTAACCCACAAAAGAAGAGCTGACATCCAGTTTCAGAATGGCTGGAGCAGCACAGTACAATCTGGGATCTGCTATGTTAAGCTAAGATCAGAATTCACAGAGCTTCTGCTCAGAATTTAAGTACATTTTGCACTGACCATCCAGAGAAGGATGTTTACTCTGTTCCTGCTTGCACTCTTATGTGTTAACTTTCAGGGGCCTGGGGGGTTGTGGAGGAGAGATATTACTTTTGTTTCTCATGTATACAATAAGAGTTTCAATGGAGATCTGTTAGAAGCCAACCTAAAGAGAACAGACATGACAACTCCTTTCTACCATTTGCAGTTTGTGCAACTTTGGCTACAGGGCCCAACATCAGGTTTTTGGTTTTTTTGTTTGTTTGTTTTGTTTTGTTTTTCAGGAAGGAAGATTTGGAAGAATAAGATAGTTATAAAGATTCCTGTCCTCAGGTCTTATGTTAGCTTCAAAATGGTGGCTCCAGTGGGGAGCTGCATGGGAAATGAAATGGGAGTGTAAAGTGGTTCAGAACAGGGCACTGGAGTTCAAGGTGGATTCAGATCCCAGTTCTCTTTTATAATCTACGGGGGGAATACTTAACCTCATCAAAGTTTAATTGTCTTATCTTTTAAAAAATAGAGTACACAGGAGGGAAATATTCTCAATTCAAACTCCGTAGGACTGGCAAAAAGATTAAATGACACGATCTGTGTAAAGGGCATGGCACACAGTAGGTGCTCAAAACTGGCAGCTCTTATAACGATAAGGTTAGAGAGAATGTTCTTCGGCTTCCTCTCAGGCCTGCACCAGGGTACACTAGTCACTTTCCTTCTCTGTGCCACAGGTCTAACCGTATGGTGAGGCTGACACCTCCCTCACTTTAAACCATGCTCACTGTTGCCAGAGGAATCTCTGGGCTAATTTCTGCCTTTGTGATCTCTGTTCTGTGGAAGTTAAACAGCAGCATATCATTTTGCATGCTGGAGCCCTGCATGCAAGGACTACAGCATACAAAAGGAGACACACAAGCTAGATCTGGACTCCAGCCCTTACAATACTCAAAGGTACCAGCTGTGAGTGACCCTTCACTCTGGCTGCTCAGCTTATTTGGAGCTAACAGTTGCAAAGTATGTCAAAGCATTCAGAAAAACCTCTTGCCTCCACACCCCACCCCTAACTCCTAACCCCACCAACCTACCAAACTACAAGGGCCAAAGCACAGCTACCATTCCAGAGAGGCCAAAATGAGAAACACTGGGAGTGGGGAGGGAGGTGTTAACCTGGGTCTACAAAGCAACCATTGGGAGAATTCTGGAATGGAGCTCACATCTCAGGACTGGGGAGGCTCTGGGGCAGGGCCCTCCCTGTAGGGAGTGACTAAAACTACAAACAAATTACTCCTAAGCATGCTTTTCTACCCCTAAGGGAGATTTCCTTAAGCCCCAACTACACTTGGCCCCACCCCAGCTTCCTATGGCTATAAGGGACTTTAGGGATTTGGGCCTGGAAGCCACTGCCCAGGTCTGTCCCCACAACACAGAAGGAAGGGGATATTCACCAGATACATTGTGAATAGGTGTGATTCAGATAGCCAACAAAACAAGAAGATAATCATGATGACCCAATCTGAATGGTATGATTTGATTTCCAGATTGATAAGATTAAACAAATTTACCAAATCTCCAATGCCTAAGCATTCATTTATTCAACACTTTTCATTTACTTAAAATACATCAAGCCCTATTCTAGACACTGGGCATACAAAGGGGCGGGGTTGATTCAGGTAGGTCCCTAACCCCATAAAGACCACAATCTAGGAGATATGAGAGACAAATGGAAAGCTAGGGAGTTGAAATGACATTTATTTTGGTTTTCCCAGTAGAGATTTCTCAGTGATGCACACAGAGCAAGAGCTCAATAAATGATGTCAATGAATGAATGAAAATAACATTTATTGAGTGTATACTATGTACCAGGCACTGTTCTAAGAATGTAAATGCATTAGCTCATTTTATACATGTGATATATTTAATGAACTGATACTTATAATTAAATATATGCAATGAATTCATTTAGTAAGTGAACACTCAGCCCCTAAAGTTTCTATCCTGACTGTGTTTTGAATCTGTTGAAGAAAGAATAAGAGCAAACAATAATGGGGGCACCTGGTGGCTCAGTCAGTTAAGCGTCTAACTCGACTTCAGCTCGGGTGATGATCTCACTGTTCATGAGTTTGAGCCCAACATTGGGCTCTGTGCTGACAGTGCAGAATCTGCTTGGGATTCTCTGTCTGCCCCTCCCCTGCTCGTGCTCACTTGCGTGTTCTCTCTCAAAAATAAAATAAACATTAAAAAAAAAGAATAAACAATAATAGGAGATAAGCTTTAGGTTAGGCAGCAAGAAATCTACCTAAACATGGAAGTAAAATGGTTTTTGTCATAGCCATAAGAATAAGCTGAGTCAAATTCTAACTTCACCTCATAGCTGGGAGATCTTACACAAGTAGTTCATAACCTCTCAAGTCTTAAATTCCTAATCTATGCAAGAGATTTAATACACCCACCTCACATGGGGCTCTTGCAAGGCGTAACATCCATCAGGTTCTATATGAGAAAGTGCCCCTGAACTGGGAGGCACTCTCAAAATAGCAGTAGTTCTGAATTTGGGACTTACTAAAAGGCAGAACATAGCAGGAAGTTAAACTTAGAATCAAAGTCTCTAGTTCTAAATCTGGGCTCCATTAGCTGATTGAAATATGTAAACAGAGGGATTAATTGAGATGATGTGAGTTAAGATGCCCTGGTCAGAGCTACTGTAGAAGAAGAGGGGGGAAAAAATCAAGCTCTTCTTGGGGAATGAGTCACCAAAAGCTTTCAAAGTCTCTGGATAATCTGAGTTAGTGTAAATGGACTGAACAAACTGGGTGAACTCCCAGGTTCCTCTTCTCCTGGGAGCCTGTGATCATCCCACATGGGTGTGAGAATCACATGACTGACTCTGCCTGTCTCAGGATGAACAGGACCCATATGGGTTTGGATTCCTGGGGTCACCTGTGGCTAACAAAGGAGTTACTGCTACTCAAGGAAGAGAGTGACAGGGCAAGATTAATGTAGGCATGTGCAGCCCTTCTTCATTCTCAGAACCAGGGCATCTGTAGGTCTAGGGCAGGTATGGGGGCAATCATCTCAAAGAAACATCTAGTCATCTGCAGGACAATGTCAGACTATTTAGGGAAAATTCAACAAAATGTTCTAGTTTTTAGCACAAAGTATCTTCCTTGAATAAATTTACACAAGCCATAGGCACAGTGGGTTAAAAGGTAATACGGACATTTTATAGACTGTAAAATAAATTCTTACTTTTTTGTTCTTGGCCCATTGAACATAAGACACATTTCATTTATTAGTTATTTCTAAGTTTTTACAAAGTGCATACAGTGTCAATAAACCCTCAAATGCCTGAGTTAATTAGATGTATTTGACCCTTCACTTTGTCTATGTTTCAAGGGAACTGTGGTACATCTGTGGTTGATTCGTTTAAAATTAATTCATTAAGACCCTGGTTCAGAAAGAGTTAATTGATGTCAAGACTCATCTCTTGAGAATCTCAGCTGTTTCTGCAAGTAGTCTTAACACCACAAGAATTTCAAGTTTTGGGTTTAAAACCTTAAACGTGTGATGTTATAAACTTGGCAAAACCTGTTCTGCCTTTGCTATGAACGGAACACAGGCTATTTTGAAACATAAATCCATGAAACTCAATTTATGACTCCTTAGGTTAAATGTTAGAGAAGTTATAACAAACTGGAAAATATGTGTAGCAAGTAATTATTTGATTTGCAGGGAACACTGTAAAGGAGCCTATTTGCCTAGTGTCTTAGAAAGATTTTGTTTTTGTTTTTTTTTTCCAGTGGCGGGGGAGGGAAGAGGGGAGACCTATGAGCCCTGGTCTGTGCTGGTCAGGTAAGAAGAGTCTTCAGCACCATCCATCTGGGATCAACGTAATGGGTCACCTGAGGTTGACTTTCAGACTGTGCAGACTAAAATTAAAACCAAAACCAAACTGTAGAAGTTCTAAGATACTTCTTAAGCCACATGGTCCTTTGTTGCTTATACTGATGCACCATGTTACAAATTTTATCTAATCAACTGACATTTTGAGGAGTGGCTAATTCAACAAGAATAATAACATGGTGACAATTTAATCTTTTCTCCCTTCCTAAAAACACAGTCTCCTATTTGGTATCCACTCAGGTCAAGACATTTCACTAATTAGCTAGTCATTAAAAAGATATTTTTATACCCAGACTGTAATATTATACTCTTCAATGATTATGATAGCTCCCAACAGAATTCCAGACTTGATAATGAAGGCTGGGAAGCTGAACTACAATTATGATACTTTAAATAATTCCACAAAAGTAGAACCACTGTTAAATAATTTATGGCCTTTGATGTTGTCACAGATCTACTGAAATCTTCACATCACTCAAGCTAAATATTTTCAAACAGAAAAGGGATAGTTACTTTCCCCTCTACCACCCACTCACCCGGGCTAAAGACAGAAAGTTTCCAGATGTTTGTCTTATAGAGAGGTCAGACCCCAAGAGGGGCATTTATGCCAACCTTAGGGAACCTGCCAGAATCAAACACTTTGCTTGGCATTTGACTCTGGTTGTCTGATTTGAATATCTCTAAAAGTAGAACTGGTAGGAAATGAGAAAATAAGTAACTTGATTAAATTTATCTGAACTTCTGCAAGAACTAGACTAGATCTGTGGCTCTCAAACCTCAGCATGTGTCAGAATCAATCACCTGTAGGGCTTGTGAAAGCATAGTGGCTCCAGTCTTAGAGTTTCAGATTCAGGAGATCTGGGGGAAGGCCCAGGAATTTTTTTTTCTTTTTTCTTTTTTTTCTTTAAAGATTTGTAAGCCATCTCCATACCCAATTTGAGGCCCAAACTAGCATGCCCCACAGACTGAGCCAGCCTGGTGTCCCAGGAACTCGCCTTTCTAGTGAGTTCCCAGGTGGTATTGATGTTGCTGGTCCCGACACTGCATTTAGAGAACCATGAGCTAAATCTGTGGTTTCTATTTCCTTAGAAACTGTTAAATTATGACCTGAAGGATGTTTAGACTCCATCAGATATGTCATAGGAAATAAGTGTGAGGGGAAAAGGGGCCAGCCTATGTCTAAGACCATATCTAGAACTCATTTTAAGGAAGCAATTCCCTGTTAGAGAAGCCTTGTATCTTCACAGTGGCCCTCAACCCATGACTAGGGGAAGGATAGTGCTCCGAACTGAAAAGGAAAGCAGCCTTGGAACTCAGAAGTTTTAGCATCTGAGAGAAAAAGCACCAAGTTGTTCAAGTCACCATATTGGGGGTGGGGGGAAATCTCATTTCACTTGAGGAGCAAAGAAGAGGAAAAACCTAGATATAATAGTTCATGATGTTATGGCTCTTCCTTCTTCTGTGACATTGTCTCTTATTTTTAAACAAATCTTTAACTGTCATATATTTCAGCTATTTAACATTTACAAATAACATGTTTCCAAACTCAGTTTGGGTTGCAAACTTAGACCAGACCTTTTTGGGAATTCATATGACAGTGACGGTTGAAGATGCATGGAATCTGTTTACTAAATTTACTTTCTTAAAAAAAAAAAAAAAAAAAAAAAAAAAAGATTGACAGGGAGAGGCTGAGGGCCAAAGAGATTATGAGGACATTATTTAGCTTTAGAAACAAAGAAAGCTCAAGCCAGATGAAATTTCACAAGCTCTCCATTGATTTGTTTGCAAAGTCTGTGCGAAGGAATCCTAGAGAAGGGTTAGGTGATGATATCACTGTTCCCTGATAATCCCCCTCAGTAATTATCCCCATTTTTGCCTCAGGGATCTAGGGAACCTGTGTTAAAGCAGGTAGGTTATTTTGCAATCATTTTCCAGATAACTGCAGCTGAGTGTATTTGGACAAGTTAAAAAAAAAAAAAAAAAGTATATCTATCTATCTATCTAACTATCAAAACAGAAAATGTTAAAAGCCATTGGAAGGAATACCACAATTGTTCATTTAGAGAATCTTTAAAGGTAGCCTTTGCACAGGGTGGAGGAAAAAAGATATCAGAATTGTTTTGGGCTTCTATATTTTAGCATTTCCAAATAAACTACAGGGAAACATCAAAGGCTATGCGGCCAAGCTGGTAACAGCAATAATATCAAATATTTACTGAGCACATACTCTGACCTTCACAACAACCTCACGAAGAAGCGCAGGCCTGGAGAGACACTGGTAACAAGCCCAGGGTGGACAAGGTAAGCAGCAGGACTGGCCTCCAGACCTGGGACTTCATCTGTCTGACTCCAAAGCCCCCTCCAAGGCCAGAAAGAAGTAAAGAATTTGCAAAATAAAACAATTTGTTTTCTAT
This sequence comes from Puma concolor, assembly GCF_028749965.1. Taxonomy (NCBI): domain Eukaryota; kingdom Metazoa; phylum Chordata; class Mammalia; order Carnivora; family Felidae; genus Puma; species Puma concolor. The sequence goes on from NC_141669.1 coordinate 57,472,345, forward strand.
AAACAGTGATGTTGTTATTAGGGGGTAAGGTAAGAAGATGCAAATAGAATATTCCTTTGTCCAGTGTTCTGTATACAGGTGGAAGCTACAAGACAAGAGCTCTAGTCACTATGAAGAGCAAACATCAGAGGTAAGGGGCAGGCAACTATCCCTACAGACTTCAGAACCTAAGACCAGCCCATTTTTGTTTACTGTCATTTGAGTCATCATTGTCTACACTTCTTTGTGTCACTCAATCTGCTGATGGAGCCATGTGCTCGGCACCCTTCCTTATATCTTACTAAATATAAATCTCTTTCCCAGGTCTTCATAACTTGCAATGAGAAATCACTCCATTTATTAAAATGCTAAATTCTCCCAGCTCAGTAATTCTGATGTTTTAAAGGCAGAAAATATATTTAGCATATTACAAGTATGCTATGCCTGAAGTTCCCAAATGTCTCTCTAAACCTGCTCTTCCCCACCTATTCCCAATCTCAGTAAATGGCACCTCTCAGCTTCTCAAACCATGAACATATATCATCCTTCTTTCCTCCTTTGTCCCTCTTCCTCTGCATCTGGTCTACTGGCCTTTCCAAAAACTGATCTCCACATTATACCTCAATTCCTTCCATTCTTGCCACCTCTCAATCCAGGCTACTGTTACCCCTCACCTGGACAAGTTCATTCACCTCCTACGTGATGTGATCTTCAGCAGCCAGGGGCATTGTTTCCCTCCAAACCTTCAAAAGTTTCTTTTTAAAATTATACAACAAGTATGTAAACACACTATGGGAAGATGAAAACAGCCCTCCAAAAGACATCCATGTCTTTTTAAAAAAAAAATTTTAGTGTTTATTTTTGAAAGAGAGAGACCGACCGACTGAGTGGGCAAGGGGCAGAGAGAGAGAGACAGACAGACACACAGAATTAAAGCAGGCTCCAAGCTGTCAGCCCAGAGCCTGACATGGATCTCAAACTCATGAACCAAACCATAAGATCATGACCTGAGCCAAAGTCGTACGCTTAACTGACTGAGCCACCCAGGTGCCCCTACCCATGTCTTAATCCTAGCCTGTAAATGTGACCTAAATTGAAAAAGGGTCCTTGCATATGTGATAAAGTTAAGGATCTTCAGGTGAGGAAATAATCTTGGATTATCTGAGTGGGCCTCGAATACCAACTCTTCTCATAAGACAAAAGCAGAGAGATGAGGCACACAGAGAAGAGGAGGAAGGAATGTGATCGTGGAGGCAGGCAGAGATTGGAGCGATGCAGACACAAGCCAGGGCATGCAGGGGGCCTCAAGAAGCTGGAAGGAGCAAGGAACAGATTCTCCTGAGAGACACAGTCTTGCCAACACCTTGATTTTGGCTCTGTGAAACACATTTAGCCTTCTGGCCTCCAGAACTGTGTCAGAATAAATGTGTGTGGTTTTAAGCAACCAAGTTTGTGGCAATTTGTTATAGCAGCTACAGAAACTAGTATATGCACTATCAATGTAAAGTTCAAAAATTATAGGTAAGGTTTAAATACCTGTTAACCATCCCCTCTCCTCCTACCCATTCTATTTTGCTCATCTGGGATACCCACGGGCATAAATTTGGGGGTTTTATCAGTCCAGTCCTTTTCCTATGCATTTACATGCATGGATATACTGAAGAAAGACGTTATTTATTTTTATGTTTTGGTGAACCCAAAGTGCTCTCCCAACATTTATGGTTAAGTTTTGTCTGCTTTCAAACTTTATATAAATGGAATAACGCTGCATACGTTCTTCTGTGACTTAGTTCTTTCACTCAACGTGTTTTTAAGATTCATCCATATTGTTATGAGCATAGATTCATACAGTTCATTTGTTTACTCTACTGTAGCATATTCCATTGCATGAACACACTACAATTTATTTTTCCATTTACATCCAAACTGATCTTAGGAAAGAGTAGCTCCATCACAATATCCCCTGCTTGGAGCCCTCCGCGGGCTTCCTACTGCAGTTTTAGACATCGGACTCTTTCCGTGGCCCACCTTTGCTTCTCTTATCTCATTTTATCCCACTTTCTCTGAATCACAGCCTTTCTTTGGGTTCCGTGAACACACCAAACTCATTCCTACCTTAGGGCAATTTCTGTTGCCCCTCCCTGGACCACTGCATCCCCAGATGCTTGCATGCCTGTCTCCTTTTTATTCAAATTCTCTCACATTTCTTCTCATCTCTGCAGAATCCCTGACCACCCGACCAAATTAGCCCCATTCTCATTTGCTCCCCTAGCCTTTGTTTCATTTTCCTTCATGCACCTCTCTCTATCTGCACTTGCCTTGGGTATTTGCTTCCTGGTCTGTCTGTAACCCCAAACTGTAGCTCTCTGAAAGTACAACCCTTTCTTATCTACCACTCCATCCCCAGAAGCTAGAACAGCACCCAGCATGGACACCATGTGTTCAGCACACATGTGTCATATGCATTGGTCAGGAAGGGTTGTCCCATGGAATGTGAGAAGCTGCAAGGGCGTCTGTTGAAATGGGGTTTTAAATTTATCTCTAACTATATGCTTTTCCCCTCTCTTAAATTTTCAAGCAGGGTGGAGTGTGTGCTCCCAGGTGACTAAGCCAGTAGACCATTATTAGTGAAACAGGGGGTGCTAGTCACCACACTAACCAGGCCCCTCCTTAGCCAGAAGGACAGGATCTACCCAAGCCTGTCTGGTGACTTGGACAGGATTCCAAAAGGAGAACAGTCTGTCCCCCAACTAGGCCTGCCTTCGAAAGAACAAAACCTCATGAAGACACCAAAGACCAGTTTGGGTCTGGCAAAAAAAGAATTTGCCTTGCCATTCACTTCACAAACTTTCAGAGACTCTTATTATATTCCATGAATTTGATTTCAAAATTTATCTAGTTTCACTGCAGACATGTAGCATTCATAATGCCTTGTACATAGTCCAAGTTTTGGACTTTAATTATTTCTTAATTCTCTACAGCCAGAACATACTGACATAGACTGACCAACCAGAGGGCTAACTACTAAATTTTAGGTGTCAACCATACTGTATGATCTTTAATAGTTTACTGTACCTCATTGAGCTCTGTAGATTATTTTTGTGAAAATTAAATGCATTGATAATTATAACATGCATAGACAATCAAGGTCCAAGCAAATGTTACTTTTTTGTATCATTACTGGGTTAGTATCAGGTGGCAGTTGTTCCAAGTCATTGTTTCCTCAGTCTGAAGCTATTGCTAACTCTGAGTGTTCTTTTCTAGAGCTCGTTAAGGAAGCATAAGGAAAGAGGCAAGTCCTACAGAGATGTTAAGCTTCATTCATGACCCTGAACACAATTTTCCATCATTTCAATGACTCTAATTCTACTTAGAAGAAAGCCATGATTATTTTTCAAGCTGCTTCTGCTTCAGCAATTTCTGTTCTACTGTATCAAAACATAAGAAGTAATATTGTTACCATGTCATATATAATAAATTGACTTTCCCAACTGGGCTCATGGTCTCTTCAGGGAAGGGCCCAAGTGTTACTCTTTTCCTATTATTGCATGGTACCTAACATGGCAGCCACGTACTGGTGGAAATAGCCTATCTACCTATTTATTATCTATCTAAGCCTTAAGCTCAGGGCTTCTATTTCCTGTCCTCCCCATGATGGCTGCACATTCTCTGGGGTTTGAGTGGGCACTTCTCAAAGTGCCAGCTTCTACGAGCTGACCGTCCTCAATCTCACACCAGCCCCACATCCATGACTGTTTCTTTCTCCATGCTTTGCATCAACCCTGATAGATGCAAATGTTCTAACCTCCTAGTCTCCCTGATCTCTAGTTGCTCAAAGACCAAAACAAAAAGAATTCTTCCATTTTACAAAATAATTCTACTCTCTACAGTCCCCAACCCCAGGCTGGACTTTGGCTACACCCAAAGCCTTCTGCATGCCCTGCAACATCTGCTTAGGGCTGACACATTCTAGCCTCCCATTAGGATTGGCTACAGGAAGGACACAGTGTCAATATTCTTGGTCCCTCTGATGTGAATTACACCAGCCTCCGCAACAGGCAGAAGAAGCTAAAGTCAGGCCAAGCTTTAAACAATAATTTTTTGCCTCCATTTTAAAGGACATTTGTCACTGAGGCACAATGACCTGACCTCATAAGATGACCAGAGACTTCAGGTTCACACTTTATTGTGAGATAGTTATTGAGAAGCCACTCTAGAGCAAATATGTTCTTGTAACATAACAAATCATTATCCAATTATTAGTTCTAGATAATAATTCCATGGTTGATTTGTGAACAGACTTTGTCAACCTGATCCTGTTGCCACCTGAAGAAGGTGGCTACCAGGGAGCCAGGCACGGACACTCTATGCCTCAGGCTATCATCTGCTAGAGAGACAAGGGACTAGATGAGTGCAGTAAATCAGGATTACAAATCATCACATGGTATAGTGCAGAAAAAGGCTGAGAGGCACTAGGTATATTCCAGTAAATACAGCAAAAATGAAACCATTTTCAGGATATCATAAATTAAATATGTTTTTTTATCTCTGTATTTATATTTTCAACGTTCGGGTAATTTCCTGCGAGGAACTTAAATCTAACAAACTAGGAACACAAAACTAGGGTGAAATGCAGCAAACACAAATATTAACATTTTCAGTGAAGTCATCAAGTGAAATAGTTTTCCCCCAAATTTAGACTGAGTGCCATACCTTGGTCCAGTTAGTACTGACCTTATATGTTTTTCCCATATTACTGAGCTAGACAAATCTGAAACAACAAAATACTCTTTGAGCTAAGGCTAAAACAAGCCAGTACTTCATTTAGCACAGCTCATGGATTTACATGTTAAGAACAAATAAAAACAAGCTACTAAACTAAAAATCATCTCTTTGACACTGAAACATTTTTCCTCTCTAAAGAAAAGTAAATATCCATAGTTTTTCCTCACTTAAATTCTGTGATCAAGTGATTAGAGAGCCAAAATAGAATAATTTCCCTGGTCTACAAAAGATTAATCATAACGAAAGGGCTTTTTTTTTTTCCTTTGTAACCACCCCCCCCCCCACCAAAAGTGACAACTTCAAAAATAACTCAAATACAAGGGCTATAGATACACAAAATAAAAAATTCAAGGCAGAAACCCAGAATAGACACAATTTAAGAAGTGAACAGAATGTGGCGAATATTATATATATATATATATACATATATGTATACATATATATGTATATATATATATGTATGTGTGTGTGTATATATATGTGTATATATATATATGTATTCTAGCCCTGTGTTCATTCTTAGTAACACAAGAGATACTTTATATTTTCTTGGCCATGTTCAAGCCATTCAAGCACTATTGCTGTAACTTTGTTGTCACTCCGTAACCTTTATTTCACAGTTTCAACTTTTAAAAGAACTTTATTCATCACCCCAACTCGAAAATTGGTAGGCACATTTTAAGTATGCTGCCACCAAGTGGCAGTCCTGCTACAATCACCTTAGTCAAACACAAACCTTTGGCTTTGCCTGCCATGCAGAAGTAGATCTCTACTAACAAGTTTCTCTTTATAGACTTATTAGGCCTCCTTACCACCTTATTTTCCCACCACTGATACATCAAAAACAGCTATACTTACAATCACCTAATAATACAGTTCCTTGTCGTCTAGCATAAATTCCTTCAGAATAAAAATGCCAAGTAGGAACAGAATTGTCCTCCATATATGAGACAGCAATTGCCATGTTAAAAGGATAATCTCAAGGATGATATTTTAGAACAAGTTTTAAAGAAATGAACATGTAAAGCGTAATTTTGTACCTTTTACACTAATTCTTAGCTTTTCTTTAAATCACCTTATCTAAATTGCTAAGCTTGGCATCAAAATCCCCTCTCAGCAATCTATTCAAAACTTCTGAGTTCCCTCACATTCAAATAGCCCTCTGGGCTTTGCTAACATCCATATATTCTCTCTCTGTCTCACTAACAGGTATTCTAGGTACCTCATCCAAGCTGTTGAAATGAATTCAGTGCTCAAAGCCTCTTCCTTTCTTTTCATGTGACAGCAGAGAGTACACAAGCCTTCTTTTCTCCTTCTCTAAAGTACAAGTAGCTAAGTTTCCACTTTTTTCATTTTTGTCCCAAGTTTCATAATCCCCAAGCAGCTATTTCCAATAAGAGCATCTGGCAGAACTTGTTAAAACTAATTTCTATAGAAGACTTAATTAGTTACATCAAGCTCTCAACTACCTTAGCAGTACAACTCAGATCTTTCAGCCTTGTAAACTATCTCAATAATGCTTTAAAAACAAACGAAAAAAGGCAGCGCAGAAACTGCTTTCCAAAGGCACCTATATCCCTTACAAAGAGCAGATCTCTTTTACAATGGCAAAAAGTTATTGCATGTTTTTGACAGAAACTTAATTGGTTTCATGACAGGGGAGTATTCATATTGCTTTGGGGGCATATTTTATAATGCATTCAAACTCAAAACAAACTATGTGCACAGGCTCTAGAAGAATATGACAATGGGGTGATTTTTAAAATGAAATTAATAAACTGGCCACAGAGGTTCTTTTCTAATACAGAATGTCTACACAGCTCCTATTTTTCCTTTCATACTTTCTTCCTACCCCTCCCCTGCCTCTGCCTGCCTCTTCTTCTACCTCCCCTTCCTTTGTCTCTCATACACCTCTCCTTTCTCTGTTTAACCTTTTTCAATGCCTGGCTTTGCCTGCACTTTGCTGGCCAGACTCACCACCCAGACTGCTTCTAGTCAAACTCCCAGGAGATGAGAGTAGTTCCCAAATTCAGCACCTCCTAAAACCTCTGCCTGTTCCCAACAATTCCAGGGAGGCCCACTGGCAGTCCTGCTCCATGAAAGAAAAGGCTGTTGAGACACAAATGCGTCTATGTATTGCTGAAGAATAAACATTTGATTCACCCACTAATGTTTAAAATCTTTATATATTGTTTCCTCTCCCTTTCTCTGCCATTTCCACAGATTTAGAAGACAGAAAGACTTCCTCAGACTCAAACTGTACCTCTCTGAAGCTTTTTACCTTTTACAAAAAGTTAGGGGATTAGCCTAGTTGAAATATGAGGCACTTTCCAGCTTAAAATTAACAGATGTCACCCTTAACAAAATAAATTCAAATAATTTCTGATTAAAAATAATACTTAGGGGCACCTGGGTGGCTCAGTCGGTTAAGCATCCGACTTCGGCTCAGGTCATGATCTCACGGTCCGTGAGTTCGAGCCCCACGTCAGGCTCTGTGCTGACAGATCAGAGCCTGGAGCCTGCTTCAGATTCTGTGTCTGCCTCTCTCTCTCTCTCTCTCTCTGACCCTCCCCGTTCATGCTCAGTCTCTCTCTGTCTGAAAAATACATAAACGTTAAAAAAAAATTTAAAAATAATACTTAACAAAATGTCATCTATGGGATACCTGTTATGTACCAGACATTAATACACTACATAATCATAATAATTAATATCCGTTGTGTGCCAGCCATATGGAAAGCACTTGCTATAAATTGTCTCATTCCCTCCTTCAACGTTAAGAGACACATACTCTCAGATTCCCCTTTCTGATTATGAGGAAATTGAGGCACGAGAGAGAATGAAAAGTTTGCTTACGGTCACATAGCTAGCAGGTGGTAGAGACAGGATATGACCCTAGTCAGTCTGACTCCAGTAGGCAAGGTCTTAATCACTACTCTCTACTCAGAACAACTCTACAAAAGTGGTATTATTACCACACCCTGTAGTAAATAAACATTCACACACTGAGTTACCTCCCAGAGAAAACTATCAAGTCATTAAACAGAAATATATACTGGTTTTTGCTGTGGTTGTTTCTTAAAACTGAGAGCATCATGATCATGTATAAATTGACATCCAAATAGAAACATTAGGGAAAGAGAAATAGATCCGTCTTAAAATGTTTTACATAGATTAAGACTTTATAATACAACTAGTATAAAAAAAACATGTTTTCAACATATATAAAACTGTGTTGGTGTTATAACATTAAGCACAAAAACATCACTAGGCTATTTTATTTTTTTCCAGAAATTCTTTTTATCAATCTTCTTGCTCCTTACTTATATTTTACTTCATCGTATAAAACACATTATTTTGTGGCTGATACTTCCAAAACCTGAAGGTATTTTTAAGGTCTTATTTTGTTACCTGTTGTTTCTGCTGGCTTTTGCTAATAATGTCTTATTTCTTTGAATGGTTAATGATTTTTTACTATAAAGAGCTAACTGCCTGTGTAAAAATCTTTGAGGCCTAGGATAAAGGTGGATTCCTCAAAAAGAGATTAGCATTCGTTTCTGTCTGTGAATGGAGAGATTACCAATACTGGAAAACATTAAAGAAATTTACCATCTTGAGGTATTTTAGGTCACCCAGGTGATGTGAATTTGGTCTACAAAGATTCATGACAGATGGCTTATGGTTACCAATTTTCAGGGAAAAGTTTTTCCCTACTAGTTCATTGCCAAAGTTTGAACCAATTTTCCCCGAAGTCCCTAAGTGGATAAAGAGATTGTTAGTTTTATTTTTAATTCATCCTAGCACTGATGGTATAGCTCCACGGAGCCCCAGGTTTCTGGAGGGTCATTCTACTGGATTCCCTACCTGGGGTGGGCCATAAGCTTTGTCTTCCAAACGCCAAGTCCCAGGAGACCTCGAAAAATGATGAGTTTTACCCAGAAAATGCCCTCATGGTAGTGGTAGGTAGAAGCTAGGTGTGAGCAGTGCAAGGAATGCCCTGAGGCAGAGTCCCAAGTCCTTGAATGGGAATGATAGAGATGTGACCAGGAGGCAAGGAAGGTGGGGAAAACAAAAACAGAAACAAGCCTACACACTACAAGTCTACAAGCCCAGGAGCTCAACATCCAGACCTTGTACTTCCAAGACCTTGGGCCTGACAGACAGAAGTGCAGCAAGCGCAGAAGGGGAGCTCTCCTCTCTCACCTCAGCCCCAGGGTAACTCCTTAAACTCATTATAATGTACTTGCATCATTGGCACAGCCCCCATTCCTCCTCCCCCCGCACCCCCCCATCCCGCTACCCCACCATGGAGGGTCAAAAATCCCCCCTCCCAATCTGTGGGACAAGTTTCCCAAATGTTTGGAAGCAGCCCCTGGTTAGAGACCACCCCACTGTAGGTCACATCTCCTCCCAGTCCAGAAAGACCCAGCAATATCCAATCCCAAAACAACCTAGGGGCAGGTTCCACCTCCCAGAACCTGTCTGCTCTTCAACCTTGAGAGTATACTTTCACTTTAATAAACTGCTTTGTGCTTGCTACTTTCCTTCTCCTGTCTTTACTAAGTGTGGATCCCCACATAAATCTTCTTGTGGGGAATCCAAGGACTGAGACCTCCACTCACACGATGCAGACACTCCCTCACTCCCGACAGTAGTAACTGGATTACCACCTTCATTCAGTTTTGTGCCTGAATATTCCTTAGTTTCTTGCAAGCTCATGGGCAAATTATATTAAAAATTCTTAAAATTTTTAGCTTATTTAGTTGTTTTCAGTGAAGGGTCAGTTCAGGCACTTGCCCACCATTTTGCCATCTGGGTAAGTTATTTTATGTCATTGAAACACAATTTCGATATACATACGATGGATTTAATTTTAATAATATTAAATTTACAGCTTGTTATTAAGATAGAATGAGATTAGCTATATGAGAAGTACTTTGAAAGTTGTCAGGTCCTACGTAAATATGAGCCATAATTGCTACCCTTTCTTTACTCATTCACAAATATCTGTTAAATGCCTACTACCTATTAAATGGTGTAAGACACCATTTTAGACGCAAAGGGCATAGAAGATTTAGAGAAAGAGAGGAAAAGATAGGGTGCAGAAATGGGGAAAGAGAAAGTTACAGTATGTCTCAGTATGTTAAAGTTTCTGAGGCCCTACCTACATAGGGGAAGCCATAAACACCTATTCTGATTCAACCTCAACGGCCTCCCTTGGCCAAACAGGACTTGGGCAGACAGCCTGAGAGCATCTTCAAGGCACACAGGATATTTTGTCAATTAGCAAGTGTACAACCAGAGAAACTCTGATAGGGCTGGGGCCAGAGCAGAGTGGGAAATTATTGTCTTTCATCATAATTTTTCTGAACTATCTGACTTCTTACTGTGTAAATATATTGCTTTGATGAAAAAGAATAAGGAAAAAAAATTCCCACAATCATACCCTTGGTGTTTGGCTAATGAATTTTAATGAGTAATATGTACATATATTGGCAGGAACAGCCTAGGGCCTATATTGGTCAACATCTCCTACAGACTCCCTAGCACTGAAGGCCTTCTATAAATATTTTAAGACCAGTGAGTGGATAAGTGACTAGAGCAATGAATGAAATGAATTCATGTTTAAAAAAGGCAATGGGTAGTGGTTAAGACTGGAACACATATATTCTACAGGTTATCTGCAAACAAATTACAGGAACACTGTCTCCCTGGGGACATACACCCCTGTACCAGGGTGGAGGCTTGGAAAACTGAACTTGGGCTGAATTTCAGCTCTCATTAGCCCTCTTTGCTGGGCCCCTTTCTCCAGTGAAAAACCTGCTCAACTGTACAAGGCAGCTCTTAGCTAAGAGCACAGATTTGGAGCCAGATGCAGGGGTTCAAATCTTATCTCCTCTTTCCAGCAACACTATGACCTTAAGACCAGGAATTAAGCCTCCAGTTTCCTTCTAAGTCGTAAGTCACGTGGAGATAACAGCACCTGACAAACAGGCTTGTTATGAAGATCTAATAAGTGCATACAATACAGCAGCAGCAATATTGTTTTCAGAGAATAAGTGGTCAACCGTTTGCGATATTCCTGCATCACTCACTTTGGGCACATCTGCAAAATGTATTTCAGTTTGCACAATTCCTTACCTGTAGTCTATATGTGGGTTTTATCTTTCTGTGAACAGAGTACTGAATATAAAGACTGAAAACCTCTTTTCCACGGACACCTCTGCCACACATCAACTCAAAAGCTAAGTGACTTGGAGAAGCTTACTTCACCTTCTTGAGTATCGAGTTTCTTTGTATCTTAAACCATAGTGCCTCATAGCCTAGCTCTAAAGTTTAAATGAGATCGTGTGTATAAAAGTGTTTTCATTATAAAGTACTATATGATCAGAAGGTATCAGAAGTAACTAAAGAGCATAAAGCATAAATCCATTCCTACTTTTCTCCTACACCTACAAACACAGGAGGCATTCAGTAGACACTTCTAAGTTAGTAAATAAAGTTGCCAATGAATGAGAGTTTAACAGTGATTTTCAAAAGGATTTATGAGTCATCTACCTCACTATTACCTGGAAAAGTTGTTTTCAAAAATCCTGGAGAGTAGACTGCATTAGTAGTTCGCAGACTTAACTGAACACTAAAACTGACGAGAGGAGCTTCAAAAACTGATGCCTGTGTCTCAACCTCCAGAGCTGAATGAAAGTGATCTGAGAGTGTGGTCCAGGATCCTGGATTTTTAAAGCTCCCTTGGCTGATTCTAATGTCCAGCTGAGGTTGAGAATCGCTGCTCTCATTTAATGAGCCTGAACAGTAAGGCAGACACTGACAACAAGCAACTCAAAAGTCATTTCCAGAGGTGCCTGGGTGGCTCAGTTAGTTAAGCATCCAACTTCTGCTCAGGTCATGATCTCATGGTTTGTGGGTTCAGGCCCTGCATTGGGCTCTGTGCTGGAGCCTGCTTTGGATTCTGTATCTCCTGCTCTCTCTGCCCCTCCCCCACTTGTGCTCGTTCACTTTCGCTCTCTCTCTCTTTCAAAAATAAACATTAAAAAAAAATTTTTTTTAAGTCATTGCTAGCCCCCTTCTCCCTTGCCACTCCCCTCCATGAAACTTGGAAAGAAAAATGACTTTTTTTTTTTTTTTTTTTTTTTTTTTTTTTAGCTTTCACTAATGTTAGGGGAGACCATGTGCCCAGGTCTGGGCCAAAGGTCAGAAGTCTGCTGGGTTAGAAGAAGAGACTTCTTCAATGCTTGCATTGTTCTGATAAAAAAAAGACAAGTTTGCCTAATGTGCCTCTCCTTGCTTACCCTCTTCCTCATTTGAACACCATGTGTGGCCAGACCTGCCAGGAACCATAAGAAAAAGGCAAGCCAAGAGGGCCTCAGAGGTGTCAGCCTTGACATTGTTGAGCCTCTGAATCAACTTCAGCAATCACCTACCTCTGACCTTCTTGTTATGGGAGAAAAACAGACTCCTATTAAGCCACCAAAATCCAGCTTTCTGTAGCATGCAGCTGAACACAATCCTAAATGACAGAAATAGATTCTATTTTCTTTTGACCCAATCTACAGAGAAGACGCTAATATATTAAATACGTTTATGTAAAAGTGACTACAAGTTTATTTACAGAGTAATGAGTCTGTCTGGGAAGGAATTTAAAGAGTGGCTTACTTGAAGGTGTGGCCTCCTGTAACTAAAAACTCTGAGATTGTCCTACCTGTGAAACACCCATGATGTAAGTGGGAGAAGGGGCTTTCACCAAAGGATTTCCTGGACAGTTTTCCTCTTTAATCGTTCCTTTACGGAATTGCACAACATGTAGATTAAGGACAAGCATAAGAGAAAAAGTACACCCTCCATTCCTAGCCAGCCCACCAATCCCAAACTTGGGTGAGTGCTCCAGGAGGAGGAACTAGGTTTATCCCTGGCTGACTCCGGCAGCTCTTTTGGAATTGCCTGGCAAACAGCTAGCTAGTCCAGGGCTTCTCCTGCTCATCTCAGCTATCCTGTCTTCCCACCACATCTCTTGGTACTATTAGCATAGCTATGTCACTCCTCTGGGCAGGGGACACTGCCTACAATATGTGTGTCCTCTCTAGCAGAGCCCTTCATGCCGGCAAAAGCCCTCACTCTCACACTCTCCGTCAGAGGATCCCCACTCCCAAAATACCTATGAAAAGGGAGAGAAACAGGAGAGTCCTTCTCCTGGAACATGACTTCTAGAGTGTCCAACTATGTCTAGTCACCCATAGGCCTCTCCATGGGATGGCAGATAAAAGAAACTGTGCTTATCCTACTGCTGATCCTCTGCCCCTAAGTTCCAGTCTGTGTCTTAACAACATTTGTAGTCTTTCTTGGGCTCTTTGCTTCAGACGAAAGGTTCCTTGCACTACTCTGGGCTATCTAAGCTTCTTTCTCCCCCTCCCACCTCTTCCCCTGGGATCTCTATCAGGCTAGTCATTCAACTTCTATCTACTGCAAAATAATATATCATCCTGTGTTCTCTTGGTCAAAAAAGTTTAAAGCACTCTCATAAAATTCAAAATTTATGAACTGGTATGGAAGAAAGGCTCATACCATATTGTGAACCCTAACAGCCCTCCCATCATTATCCCCTACCCCTCTCAAAGGAAGCATTGGTACCATTCTGTTTTACTTCCTGCTTCACAAACACAGTATGAAAATTCCAACAAGATACCTGAAGTCAAGATAAAGTGCAGTATTTAACAAAACTGTTTAACCGCTGGAATTATAATTGTTGAAATACAGTTCCCCAGGATCTGCTCCAAGAAAACCTGATCTTTTAGTTCTAGGATAAAGTCTGGGGATTTGCCTTTTCACAAAATGTATTTTTAGTGGCTCAACAAATTTGGGAAATATAATGACTAGTAAAGAGGAAGAAATGCCCTCCTCCTACCTCATGCTGTTCAAAACCTACCTGTCCTTCAAGCCTGCCTCAGATTCTCATCCCTGAGGCCCTCGGAGCACTCCAACTCATGGTGCCCTTCCTGTGCCCTCCACTCACCTTCACGTGGCCCCAGGCAGTCTTTCCCATGGTCCTTGTTGCTATCTGTCACATGACTGCATGCTTTATCCTATTAACCCGAGTCCTTAAACAGAAGTGTGCATCAGAATTACCTGGGGAAGTGTTTTCAATGTGCAGATATCATGGTGGTTTTGCTTCTGTTGACTTTATTCAGAAGATACAGCATGATTCCAAAGCAACTGTACTTTGAAAAAGCTCTCAGATGATTCTTGAGAGTGCCCACCCCTCTTTTACTTCACACCACATTTGGGGAATTCTTGCATTCATCATATTATGACATCCTTGAGGGCAAGGGCAAGGACAAGGGCTGTGTCTGATGTTTCCTTCTAGTTATCACATGGCTTACTTCATCACTTGAGTTTGATGAAAAGATTATTTAATCAAGATGCATGAGGAGCATCTGAGTGGCTCAGTCAGTTAAGTGTCTGACTTCTGCCCAGGTCATGATCTCTCAGTTTGTGGGTTCAAGCCCTGTGTCGGGCTCTGTGCTGACAGCTCAGAGCCTGGAGCCTGCTTCGGATTCTGTGCCATGCCCCCCCTTCCCCTCACCCTCTCATGCTCTCTCTCAAAAATAAACATTAAAACAAGAGATGCATGGATTATTTGAATGATTGAATAATGAATGACTGAAAAGGGTTAAAAAAAAAAAAAAGGTCTCTGCAGTGACCAACAACTTTCATTCAGCTTCTGTTCCTAGTCCATACACCCACACTCTACTTATTTGCTACAAATTCTGAAATGTCTGAGAAACCTATTTGTTCCATGTGTGGGAATGTAAGCATGGATAGTCAAATCACAGTTATGAGGTGTCAAATACATTGGAAATATGGATGACCTCTCACTTTTCCCAGAGCACCCAATCAAGGGTTCCCCCACCCATGCCAGAGGTCACATACATTGGAAAATCTGGGGGGCATGTCCAGAAGGACAGTCAACATGAACCTCCAACTGCCCGGAGCTACCTCAATGGCTACTCTGACATTCTTCAAAAAATCTTCCTAACAAAGCTGAACTGGAGCTGCTTTGATTAAAGCAGGGGCCATCCAGCAAGCAAGCAAGCAAGCAAGAAAAATGGCAAAGGGTAGTGCATTACAGGGATCAGTCTTAGCAATTAGGTAGAATAATATGGCAGCCCAGATGGTGTACTCTGTAATTCTAACATTGTAGGAAGGTCTGCTTGCTGAAAATCTCTTCTCCCCTGGATTGTCAAGGAATCTGTTGTAGCAGTTCATTAAAATTCAGTGGGTTGTTAACAAACAGGCATTATTAACATCTCATGGTGATTTATTTGTCATGTTGGTCTTAGTTATCCATCACGGCTTTAAGGCAAAGAATTTAAGATGAGTAAGTTTTAACTGGCTAAGAGACACTGGTAAGAGCAGTAAGGTTAATTATGCTACACCAGTGGAGGTTCTGGCTGTCAAGAACATGAAAAGACTAAGAACCAGGAAGAACTAGGGGAAGGGAAGGGAAGGGAAGGGAAGGGAAGGGAAGGGAAGGGAAGGGAAGGGAAGGGAAGGGAAGGGAAGGGAAGGGAAGGGAAGGGAAGGGAAGGGAAGGGAAGGGAAGGGAAGGGAAGGGAAGGGAAGGGAAGGTGCTGACAGAAAGTGATTTAAGAATTAAAGGGACATGGGGCTGACTCTGGTTGTCAGCATTACAGAAAGCACTGGGAACATAGATGTTTGGGTGGTATGTTTGGGATTATGAAAGTGGTGTTCTAGGAAACTGTATGAATCTAATTTTCAGGATCTAAAAGGGACCAGCCAGTTTATACCTCCAAATAGGAACAAAGTCTGATTATTGTTCAGAAACTACTGGTTTAACTCACACACAGAGACCATCCATCACAGATGGGAGTCACCCAGTGAACCGGTTTGCTTCACTCCAAACTTCTGTATTCACTCTTCTGGACTACAGCAGACACTTAGTGTAAGTGGACTTCTTTTAATTAACGTTTATTCCTCAATGAACCCATATCAACAGCTCAACCTTTCATTAGGCTGAACTCACATCACCGCTACTATTTATGTAAGGGACAAACTGCTTCTCAATATTGAATTGAAAAACTAAGAAACCCTTGAAGAAAGACCAATAAAGGAAGAAGGAAAGAGAGAGGGAAAGAGGATAATCAAAGAAAGAAAAAGGAGGGGAAAGAGGGAAGGAGGAAGGAAGGAAGAGACCCAATGTTTCATAATATTCATATGATTGGGAAATCCCCATGGCAGAGGTATGGCCTAAGTTAAGTAGAAATTGATAGCAAATGCCAAGAGGCAGAAAGACAAAAATGGATGCAGTCTTTATCATGGCCAGTCTAAGATTCTAGCCCTGAGTATCTTCCTCAAATCCAAAGAGCATCTCTCCCACCCAGTGTTTACTAGTTTTGTCAGCTGCTGCCAGGACACTACCTCTGTCACTAAGGTCTTTAGAGTAGATGTTCTCAGAATCTGCCTGAAATAAAGATTTCAGCAGTAATCCATGTCTTAACAGAAACCAGAAATCTCTGTGAATCCCAACTTCCCTATCAAAGGAGGATCTTGTGTAAACTACTGTATTTATGTGGCTGGATCGGGCCCCTTCCAAAGAGAGCCAGAGTGACTTAAGGATTCTACAAGTGTAAAAACTTGGGGCCTCCAGGATCATACCTAGGGGGAAAACCTCCCGGGTGATGAGAAAATACTTAACTTTTTTATTATCCTTATTGTCACGTATATAAGAGGTTCTGACTCTGCTAAACTCTTACTGTGCTAATCTCTACAACTCTTGCCCTTGAAACAGCCCCTTCTCATTCTACTTATTACCATGAGTGAGCATATATATTTTGACGTTTAAGTCCTGGAAATTAACAATAAAATTTTAAAAGCAAAGTGCGGTGCCCATTTTATCAAGAAGCTATGATCCACATCAACACACAGTGAAGTGGTTCCATGAATGAGCTTCAAGCTCATCAGTTGTGGGTCAGAGTCTAGGCTCTGTGGTTAACCACCTATGTAATAGAAGAAAAGTTCTCTAGGATGGCTGAACTTCAGTTCCTCATCTGTACAATGCACATAATAAAGAGCTACCACATAGGGCTGTTTCATGGACTCGATAATTTAAGTGCTATTTATTATGATGGCAACTAAGTCTTGCAAGGTCCTGGAATCCCTTGTGGTGCACTGGGCCAGGAGTCCAAAAGCCTAGGCTCTATGCCCAGCTCTGCCATAAATTAGCCATGTGGCCTTTGTTTTATCATTTCATCCATTAGGTTTTAGTTTCCTCACTTGTTAAACGAAAGTCCTCAACTAGCTAGCACTCAACTAGCCAACTAGAAATATATAGATTTTTCTGTGGAAGATAGCATTTCTGAAAGAAGTTGGAGAAAATTGTCATCACCATAAAGATGTCATGTGAGAGAAGTGATGCCTTCTGAAAGTCTCAAATAAAGATCACCTTGATGAACTTCAAGGCTCAGTTAGATAGATATGAGTTAGATACTTCAACCAAAGAGAGAAAGCTCAACATGGCATTTCCAAAATGTGAACTCCATTCTACCTTACCTTCTAGGGCCTTGAGAGACCATTCCCCTTGTTGCTAAAAAGTAGATAAAACCCTATCTGCCCCCCCCCCCCACACACACACACAACCCCATCCCAATGAGTCATGATCTTCTGCAGAACTGGTTTGGTGAAGGGGTTGGGTAGGGAAGTTTACTTCATCAACACTAGATGGTTCAAGAAAACCACTGAGGTCTAGCATTGGGTGAAGAGTAAAGGTAACTAATTAAAAATAAAAGTGATTTGGACAGAATTTCAAGACAAACACAAACATCATATTTGTCAACGATGATGAGAAGGGATAAAGTCAGACTCCCACTGGGTGTGGCAGTATAAAGAAGAAAAAAAACTGACATTTTAGAGCTAAAAGCTCTAAAATAAGCTGATATAAGGTGTGACCCTGCAAATGACTGGTGTCACTGGTGTCACTACACTGAAGTGTAGTTACCAGGAAGAATTCTGAAATTTGTGTTTCTCTATGGAAAAAGTATACAAGGAAAGATAGATCAGAAGTAACAATTTTCCAAGAATTCAAGAAAACTGTAATGAAAGAGTACTCTTCATATGTATCATACTTGTTGTAATCTTCCTGGCCATATTAAAAACCAGAGATCAAGAACTGGCAGGTATTTACAAAGTAATCTGTCCAAATTCCTGACTCCTATAGGCAAAGTTTCATCCTCATTTACCCATGAAGAACTAAGAAACTGCAAACATTAACTTGAAGGTACATGATTACACCTGTTATTCTATCCAGGGCAGAGAAGGGGCAACTTGGAAATGTGGTACCAATTCTGTGGTCAGTAGAAAGAGGTCCATGGCATGATGGTGTAATCAGAGTCAGGAAAGCAATTTAACCCAAACACACTAGTAAAAGAGCTGGGGAAATGATGCATGTGTTTATCTGCTTTTAGAAGGCTTTGTCTCAACGCTATGTTAAACCCTATGGGGTCTGGAGTAGGTACCATTATATCTTAGAAATAATACATGGTATCTATAAATGTCTTCCTTCCTTCCCTCCTTCTTTCCTTTGGGAATCACTGAGTTAAAAATTAAACAAACTAAATTAAATTGACAAAATACAAGTTGAAACTCATCTCAAGACTGTTTACCCTGAAGGCTCCCATTCTGTTTTTCCTGGGCTTTTTTGCTAATGGGAAGAAATGAAGATTTATCTTGGAATTTTCCCAGCATCCTTTACACTGGTAACCTCCTATGACTAAAGCCCCTATTCCACACGATCATTATGGAGAACTTTAGGGTCTGGTCAGCACAAAGACAAGGACAACCATGAAAGTCAGGGTTGGGGGAATCATCCATCTCACTGTCAATGGCATGCATCACTCTGATGCTTCAAGCTCTATATACACACATCATTTTGTGTGATTTATGGCCCTAATTAGATCCCAGTGGCAGTATTCCATCAGCTAACAATGCATATCCTAATCACCTTTTCTTCATACAAATGATTTCCTTAACTTTGCATGCATAACTTAACAGCTTTTATTTTAAAAACTCATGTTAACAGCTTTCCTGTGGTAACCAGTAGGGGTGCTATGATAAGAATCTAATTTGCTGTAAAAATGACTCATTTGTCAAATAAGCATTAAAATAATTGTTCCCCTTTTGACTGTTACCCTGCTGTTTCCAGTCATTTTCCAAAACTAAATTATTTACTCATTTGAAAGTTCAGCTGTGCATATTTTAATTGATATTCCCTCGTAGGACTCATATTGTTAATGACAATAATTAACCCGAAAAGGCTGCTAAATAATTATGCTGGAAAGATATGAAGTATTTGCACAGAAAGTAAAATCAGCATTTGAAAAACTATCAAAATGTAAAACTTTCATATTTTATGGCAAAGCACAGTAATAGTTCATAATCAAATTAAAGAGAGAAAGGGAAAATGTAGATTATATGATTTGATGCAGAATACTTTATGTTTTCAATATAGAAAAGTAGTCTAGCTAACAAGATTACTCTGTCATCTCAGTAAGCTCCTAATATTACTATTCTATCTGGCAATATAAATTGTTCTCCAGCACTTAGCATGGCTTGGAATGGGAGCAAACTTGCTCTTAATAACAATACCTAACACATATTCACTGCCTCTCTGTTAGATAAATCTTCCTGTGATGGGCTTAACAAGCTCTGCACATTTCCAACAGAGACATAAGCACTAAACAGACTGTACCCCTTCTCCTAAGAATGCAGCTGCCTCTCAATTTCCGGGAAGTTCTCGGTGGATGTGGCAAGCCCTTATACTCTGGGACCCAAAGAGAGCCAAATTCAGAAGAAAGCGCTGTTGTCTCTGAAACCTTGTCAAATTAGACAAAGGAGGGACTACAGTGAATCTTAGACTTACTAATGCGTGGTCCTTCCTGGCCAGTCTACCAGGCTTCTAGACTCCCACAAGGCTGACATTCCCATGGAAATGGCTGGAGACCATTTACCCGGGTGGAAAGTTAGGACTTCCACACTCCTATAAGTCCTGAGGTATGGGGTCAGGACCTGACTATGTATGTTCCACAAATGCTTTTGAACTAAAGCAGAAAGTAGCTTTGTAAAAGCCACAGAAGTGCTAGGGCTTCAGTTAAGGTCTCCACTGGTATTTTGGTATATGCCTCCCATATGGCAAGAACAGCCAAACTGAACATCAAGAAATGCCTCTGTCATTGTTTCAATTCCCTTAATTTTTACCTTACAGTTGATATCACTGGTAGCATGATAATGTTGTAATAAAAGAGATAACACTTGGTATTTATATAGTTCTGTTTATTTTTGCTCACAGGTGCAAAGACTAATGCTAATGGGAGGAGGAAGAATAACTTATGAATACATAGCCATGCCCAACTTCCACAAATATCTCCTGCAAGCACTGAACACATGGAATAAATGGATGGGTGAGTATGGTGCTAATTATGCTTGTCATCAAATAAAACTGCAACTTGCATAAAGAACAAGATTTCATTTTAACATACATCTAGATTGTTCATTTGTCATATCCATCTCACTTCCTCAACAGTTATTCTTTCTGTAAACATTAATTTAGCAGCTACTTTGTGCTTAGTATTCATAATATAGTGGCCAACAGGATAGACAGAAGCCCTACCTTCAAGTTGCTTACATTCTGGCATATAAATTTCTCATCAATATGGTGAAGAGTGACAATGTGTTATGCAGTCCCTCTCTCCAAATCTGCATAAATAATATAAAGGAATACCTGAGCTCAATAAACATCCCTGCAAAGAAGTACACTTAGCTAGAGCACCTGGCCCGTTGGGCTCCAGATGTGGAGACAAGCACGGAATTCAACTCCGTATCAAATGAGACATTAAAATTAGAGAAAAGAGCTGAGGCTCCCTTAATGATGCAATGAAACCAGGTAGGGGTAGGAGACTTCTGTCCTATTTTGTCTACCTCTATGGCCATGGTTCTAAAGAGGAGGGTAGGGGCATATTCAGTTTCACAAGTAAGAACTGAGCTAGGTCATCCACTGAATCAATGGCTGGAACTGCCATATTCCTAATATCATCTTAAAGAGGAATAAAAAAAATGTTATCATTTCCAGACCCAATCCTGAATTTGGGGCAGAGAGAGCAAAGGGTAAGGTAGAGAGACAACTACAAACCCACTAGACAAGGAGAGGCAATCACAGAGAAAGAGAAATACAGCTGGGGGGACCCACTCAGAATGAGCCTATATAACAAAATTTTAAAATATGTGAGGTAATCTAGTGCTAAGAAAGACACCTAAAAGAATTAGCACTAGGAATGTGAATTCAATCAAGATAAAATTAATTTTATGGAATAGCATAACAAAGACTTTAAAATAAATTTATTTAAAGTACTCAAAAATGAAATTATAGTCTTTGTTTAAAAGGGAGAAAAAAAGTTGTGTAAAAATTACAGAAATAATATAAGAATATGAGCCTGAAAAAGAACAGTTAGAAATACTAGAAATAAAAAATACAGTCATTAAAATTATTTAAAAATCTTACATAGACAAGTAAAAATTTAGACTGGACAGAATCAAGAGCAGAGTTCTAAAACTGGTAGATATTACTGAAGAATTTTTCCAGAGCAAATTACAGATTATAGATTGAGATGCTCTATAACAAGAGTCAGGGAACTATGACCCATGGGCCATATCTAGCCTGCCGCCTGTTTTTTTGTACAGTCTCTGATCCAAGAGTGGTTTTTACAGTTTTTAAACAATGGAAAAAATCAAAAGAAGAATATTATGTGACACATGAAAATTAGATGAAAATTTAATTTTCAGAGCCCATAAATAAAGCTTTATTGGAATATAGCCACACTTGTCTGTTTACATATTATTTTTTATTGCATCTGTTTATGACTACAATGGTAGAATTGAGTAATTGCAACAGGAACTAAATAGCCTACATAGCCTATTTATGTTTACTATCTGGACTTTAATGTAAAAGTTTGCACATCCCTGATGCAACATCCTAGTTTAAGAAAGAGAGGAAGAAATGGCACATAAGCTATATCTGAAAAACTAAGTGAGAATTTTCCAGAATTAAAGAAATATTTGGTAGTGAGAGAGATTTAATACTCTGCTTCTTAACTGTTCCTTATTTTAAGAATATTGATGGGCATTTGTTGGGCTATCACTGAATTTTACAATCAAAGGTTCACAGCCAATTGTACTATTTCACTGAACTGACCAATTAATTAGACAACTCATCAATCCAGTCAACCATCTGTTGTTGGTTCACTGAAATGATTGTTAAATTTTGCTCAGTGACATCCAGAAGCTCAAATCTTATAAATCTCAAAGACTCTCTAGGCTCCTACCCATCCATCTCACCAAATTTGTGCCCTCTCCTGAGACATTATATCATGAGTTATCTTGCTCACTCAGTTCCTACTGTCAGCCATGCCCTTCCCATAGTTCATGCTGCTACGTTTCAAGTTGCAATCTTTCAAGATTCAGCTAAGACATTATCTTGCTCATTCAGTATTAATTCTGCAAGTATTTTCTTCAGTGTCTGCCATGTAGCAGATGCTCTTCTAGGTGCTCAGGAAATAAGTAACAACCTCTGCCTTCAAGGATCTTACTATATTTTATAGTTAAGCAGACAATTAAAATATACAATAATAAGTTTTAAAACCAGGAATAGAAGAACAGAAGAAAAGCATATAACATTTGGGGGCTTGGTGCCTTCAAGGCAGTTTGCTCAAGGAAGATCTTAGATGGTACATTAAAGATGAGTAGGAGTTGGTTAGACAAGTATGGTGAGGGGTAGGAGAGAGAATTCTAGGCAGTAGGCAGATCATGTGCAAAGGTCAGGAGGTAAAATAATGCACAGAATTTCAAAAAGTATGTGCAGTTGCAAAGTAGAGACTGATATGGGGATAGTGGATTAGTCATAAATGAGGCTACAAACACAAATCAGAACTATATCATTAAGAACCATTTTAAGTCTTACAAAGAAACCTGGAGATTTTAAATAGGCATAAGGGGAAACAGGGCTTTAGACAGAGGGCAGTGTGATCAAATTTGAATTTTAAAAAGAAACAGTTCTCCGGCAACAGTAAGGAGGAAGGCTTCATGGGGATAAGACAAGCATGGTTGTAGGCAGAAATTTTGGTTGCAGGAAGCTGAAGGACTCGAGATAAATGTAAGATGGCTGGCTAACACAAGTAAAGATGATAGAGGAGATTGGTCATAGCTGTCATGAAAAACAGGATAAAGAGATAAAGAGCTGACTGGGAAAACAGAAAAGAAAACTGCTATACACACTGAGATTGGAGACCTTGATTTTTAGCAGCTCCATCTACTCAACAGCCTGGCATGGAAAAGACAGTGGTTCAAGAACCCATGGTTGGCGGGGGGGGGGGGGGGGGGGGGGGGATTGTTCCACGTGGCATATATATGATAAAGGGATAATGAGCCCAGGGAATTAAAGAAGCTTTCAAAGGAATGGCTGAAAACGGACCATGGGACCAGGAGGAGTACGACACCATAATCTAAAGGGTAGCCATGGGAGTAGGTAAATAAAGCCAAGTGGAAGGTAAAATTAGGAAATGAAGCAATAAATAAAGGAACTAAGTGACCAGGACATTACTGGGTCATCATGTGAATGATGTTTGCACCCTGGATGATGGGAAATTTTGACTTGGGGATAGACAGGAAGATTTAGCCAGATACCACTGTCTTCAATGATAAAAAAGGAATGATGCAAAAGAAAAAATTTACATACAACAAAGAGAGCCAGAGCAAACTGGATGGCATGTGCCTCAAAGGAGGAAAAGTGATTATGTATATAATAATGGCAAGATCAGGGGTGCCTGGGTGGCTCAGTCGGTTACGCATCCAACTTCAGCTCAGGTCATGATCTCACGATGTGTGGATTCGGGTCCCACGTCAGACTCTGTGCTGACAGCTCAGAGCCTGGAACCTGCTTCAGATTCCATGTCTCCCTCTCTCTCAGCCCCTCCCCCCACTCATGTGGCAAGATAATAGTCTAAACAGGACGCTGAAGGAGTCCAGAAGACACTAATAGTACCTCCTAGACTAGAGTCATGTCTTATAGGGTGGTGGAAACTAGCTGCAGAAGAAGCCATGTGCTCAGGGGAAAGCCAGGTTTTTAGCTCACTAGGAAATGGATTCCAGTTTATGAAAGAGATTGAGAATGTGTAACAAAGAATTTATCCTGGAAGGGGGATTCGAGGAAGCAAAGTAGAAAGGTTTGGAAGAAATGGAACTCCAGACAGGTTGGGTCAATTCACTTTATATCATTTATTCATTCAGCAAATGTTTAAAGTACCATCTAAGTGGTATGCCATGGGCTTGGTGTTGAAGATGTATATATGGAGAAGACATGGACTCCTTCCCCAAGACACTCTTCACCCATTCATCATAAGTTACACTGAAGCTCCCTCCGAACAGCTTTTTCACAACTGCACAGGGGACGCTGAGACTACTGGGACATTTCCAAGAGGTGACTGCAGTTCACTGCCACTTTCCTGAGCAAAGACATGACATGAGGTAGGCACTGACTTCAGGAGTCTCCTGCAATGGTTTTAAGGCAATTAGATAAGGTAGCACAACCTGCCACCAACTCTCTGTACCAATGTAAGAGAAGAGGAAAAATCCTATGCCAGGTGTTGCAACTCCTATCTCCACCAAGTCATTTTTTTAAGGTCCCAAGAACTGAGCAAAATGAAGATGCATTAACCTCACCATCACAGGAGAAATTGTGCTTTGTTCATGTGAACATCTTCTCCACCAGATTAAAAGCTCCTGAGAAGGAGGAGTCAGGTCTTATTTTTTCTGTACCTAACTATGCTTAACACAATTCCTGGCACATAGTAGACATTCAATAAGTATGTGTTGAGCTGGAATGAACTGAACTGACATTTGTATGATATTTAACAGTTGATCAAGCAGCTTCACATTAATTATTCCAGGGTTATAAAAGACTTTGCAAGATAATCATTCTCATAGCTCCATGTTCTTGAATGTTCCCTACCAGTTAGAATCAGCATAACTATTTCTCTCACTTTACAGGTAAGAAAAGTGAGGCTCAAAAGTTAAGTGACTTGTCCTGGTTTATAATAAAACTAGCTACTGGTGAACATAGGACTAGAACCTATCAAATCCTGGACAATTTCTAACAGAAAATGCTGTGGTAAACAGGGAATGAATTCTTTGATGGTCACTGAATGTATTATAACAGTACTGGTGGTGCATTATTATAACAGTATTATCACAGTATTAATAGCATAGTAATGCTAATATATGAATATTAACAATAATCAGGAGTGTACTTGTGATGAGCACCAGGTACTGTACATAAGTATATACGTATATACATAAATACTATACATAAGTGTTGAATCACTGAATTGTACACCTGAAACTACTATTACACTGTATGTTAACTAGAATTTAAATAAAAACTTAAATAAAATGAAAAAATAAATTAAAAAATAATCATTTATTGCTTCCTCTATTCTGTATCAGGTTTTACCTTAATAATCTATAATACAAAAATCTATAGGATGTATATCATTATTCCCATTTTATACATAAAGAAACTGAGAATCAGAGATGTTAATTTATTCAAGGTCTGAGAGCAACAAAGAGATCAATTTCAGCTCCAAACTAAAGTCTACCTGTAGCCAAAGTCTGAATTCTTTCTCCCATTCTATTCTGCCTCACAAATCATCTCAAGTTAGTCCCTGAATGCTATCTTGCCTAACTCTTCATCTTCAGTGTTCTGAAATCCATGGCAACAAAGTTTTGGCAGTTTTGTGATATGAGTGCTGAAAGCCAACCACATTTACTGACCATTATTCATTATTATGTAGGGGAAAAATAAAAAGGTGAACAGAAAACAGAAAGAAAAGATATTCATTCACTCATTCCTTCTGCCTTTCACTAAATATTTAGTAGACTTCACCATGGGCTGGTCACTATTCTAGGCACTGGGGATGAAGGAGGGAATGAAACAAAATCCTGATCCTCATGGAACATCTATTTCAGCAAGTCCCTATCCTCTCAATCCATAATATCCACAACCAGAAAATAAAAAGTCTCCTCCACTCATACAGAGATGTCCCTACCTCTGCAAATGATGCTCATGCTCTTGGGCCCCCAGTCTTGAAGAAAGGCAGGCCATTTTGTAATCAGAGCCTGCGTGAGGATGTCCAAGGGACTGGATTTTTACAGGGCCTAGAAAATGGCACCCACATGGCCACTTGAGAGAATCTGCAGCCATCATTTCCATATATATGGAAATCTATATAGAGGGGTATACATATAAGTGAAGAAAGCAGATGGTGAGCAAGCCTCAAAACACCGAGACTGAACCACACATGCTCAAAAGATCCATCGCTCTACTGACTTCAACCTCAAGTTTACCATTTGCTGAACTAAGGTTTATGCTGGGATTGTACCTCTCAGTCTCAGTCATCAGCAACAGCAAACGGTTGTGTTTCCTTTTAAAAGGATTTTGTAATGTTGCCCACCCTCCCCCCACAAGGGCAGTCCTCTTCATTGCCAAGCCTATTTTTATGGTTCATCTCCAAAACAAGTGCAAAATAGTGCTGGCCTCAGATGAGCCTTCCCTCTTGCTGGCCACTGGAACACCATCTGTGAGTTGAGTAGGAACAGTAAACACTGCAGGTTAAGTAACTCATTACTAATATTTTCCTTGAGCTCTGAAACTTTTTAAACAAACAACAACAACAATTGTATCATAATAACCTTTCAGAGGTTAACAGCCAGCAGGTGGTCCAGCTCAGTTTAAATGCAAACCAGACAGCTGTTTGATTATCAACTGTTGATTCTTATGGAGATCTGGGAAAACTTCTTGCTGAAAAAGGGTCTTCTCTTAAAAATCCCTAATGAAACAACACATAAATGTCAAAATGACAAAAATAAGGAAGTGTGTCATGGACTAAGCATTTTAATGTCCTTTCTGGCTTCCTCCAGAGTGTACTCTGGATCTAGCCACGTTTAATGGCACAGATTCTTAAAGAGGTGGTGCACAGCATGAATTTTTACGACACAAATAAAACTTGGAGAGGGTCACTTTCTCTGCCATAGTCAGTGTCCTCAGCAGATGTGTGGGAGGCTCATCTTTCCAACCAGCCACCCACACCAGTGTTTTACCTGGACCCAGAGGCTATAAGGAGCACACGTGTGAGGATGTAAGGAAACCCTGACGTGTATAGCATTATCCTGTCTGTCTCCAAGCCATTAAGACATTGCAGGGATTCCCCTGGGAAGTCTTGGCAAAGCTAGAGAAAATTCCAAGGGCTGATAAAATGGTTTGAGAATGGCAGATGAAAAGTTTCTAATCAAAACCTTACATTAGCACCACACAGCCCCGTGGATTGATGACTATGACTGTTTTCCTCCCTTGATGATGAAATGGGACAAAAGAAAATCATTCTCTAAATCAGTATTTAATTACTGGTCTATTATATTACAATCAGAAACATTTCAGAAAGCTCAGAAAAAACAAAGTTGAACCTTTTTACACTGAAATCTGCAGGGAATGATGAAATGCAAAACCCTTAGGACTCCAAGGAAGAAAGAGTTATGGAAAGGCAATCACCTTTTTATTTTTAATAAAAGGAACAAAAATGCAAAGTGTAAAAAAAAAAAAAAAAGAATTTCACAGCTCCTAGTTTAGTTGTAATAAGTTGGGAGAAAGAGGAGATCACAGAATGTGGAAAAAAAAAAAAAAACTTTTTTGTTTAACTCATGTTTGATCAGGTTTTCTGACATGACCTTATAAACAAGCAGTGGCAAAGAGCCAGATTCCCAGAGACAGGCTAAGAGGTAAAAAGGAAGCACCCAAGATGTTTGGCAGGTCCTTGAAACCTTCTGCTACAGACAGAGGAATATGAAAGTTGTAGTGCTTCATTCTGACAAAATAGAGCGTAAAGCCATTTGAGGGCTTTCATACCACACTAGATCCAAGCAAAGGCTGCTTCTCAATTCCAGGAGGCCCTGAAGGTGAAACAAGCTATAATTAAAAAAAAAAAATTTTTTTTTAAATGTTTATTTTTGAGAGAGAGGGAGAGACAGAAGCAGGCTCCAGGCTCCGAGTTGTCAGCACAGAGCCCAACACAAGGCTCGAACCCATGAACCCTGAAATCATGACCTGAGCTGAAGGTGGACTGACTGAGCCACCCAGGCACCCCAAAACAAACTATAATTTAATAAATATTCATTCCTCAATGAATCAATATATAATACATAATCTTCTAGGCAATCTAGAGCTACATGTCAAGACAGTTTTGACCATTTGCTGCAGATTTCAATCTCCAAAGAAAAACACATGAAGAACTAACCAGAAGATAAAAACACAAAGGCATGAAAACTCCTTCTCTGCATTTCATTATCATGTTTGTTATACTCATAATTACTATTTAGTTAGGGAGCGTCCAGGAATGCTACATGGGGAACGAGACTTTGAACTTGATCTAAAAGATTGAGAAGGATTTCAATCATGAAGGTTAGTTGATTCCATAGTAAGTTGAGAAGCACAAGGTAAGTGCAGAAAATGAAAACTGATACTGAGTTTACCTAGTACCCATACACATTTCTTCCTATGTTGCTCCTACTCTTTTTAAAACTCTAAATGTAAGTAATTAGTACCTGTGTACATATTTTTCATTTTAAAGTGTTTCTAATTTCTAAATATACATACCCAGGTGACTTTCTCTCTGAAACATTTACCTACCCCAGAAGTAAGCTACTGCAGATAACCTACTAGCTACCTATAACTACTAATAATGTAACCATAACCTTACCTCAAGAGGTTATGCCCAGAAATCCCCATCCTGTATATGCAATATAAATGTACAGGTCAGCGTTCAAGCCCCATTGTTATGCCGAGGTGATATTTGCATTTTTGTCATTCCTTTTCAGTACTTTCCTCATAAAGTCTGGTGAGCACCAGGGCTCCATTCAGCTCTGCTCTATTTTTTTTTTCCTTTGGTTTGTTTGTTTTCTCTTTTCTTTCCTATCCTCCTGCCTTCTAGCTCCTCCAATTATGTGGCTTAGCTCCTATGGCCCATGGCCAAGAGACAGGCTCTTGTTAAGAATCATCTCTTGAGATTGGAAAGATGATGAGGAAAGTTCTGCTGCTAACCCAGATAAACATACCTTTACTCATTTTTTAGGGTTATCATAACAAAGAACCATAGACTGGGTGGCTTCAACAACAGACATTTTCTCAAAATTTGGGAAGCTACAACTGCCAAGATCAAGGTATTGGCAGGATTGGTTTCTTTTCTCCTTGATTTGTTTTCATATGGTCTATCTTCTGTTCTCATATGGTCTTCCCTCTATGCGTATCTGTATCCTAACTTCCTCCTCTTTTATAGTCCTACCGGATAACTTATTGAAATGCCTTATCTCTAAATACAGTCACATTCTGAGGTACTTGGGGTTAGGACTTTAGTATATGAATTTTGCTAGGGACACAATTCAGCTCATAACAGTACCCAAGTCACCAAAATTCTTTAATTATACACTGCCCTCTCTGTAGAGAGTCTTTAGAGAATGCCCTAGGTATTTTTCATTTCCAGAAGGCCATGGGTAGAGACAGGTGCATGCTTGTCAGCCTTCCCCTGGCTACTTCCTATAGAAATCACCAGTCTGTCTCAAGGCCTGATGAATTATCAAGAAAAGCATGAAAGTCTCCACTTGATACCAATGAGGAACTGGAGATTCAGAATGGTCAAGTGATCTGACTAAAATCTTCTTAGACAGTCGAAAGAGAAGGACTTGTTTGTTTTTTTTGACTTCCAACGTAGTGTCTTATAAATAAATGGGTGAAAATAAGGCAACATGTCACCCTTTAGGTTTAATAAAGGAAACAAATTCTAACATCAATTTCCTAAATATAATTAATCCCCTTAAAAGTCCTAAGTAAGGTGATAATTTAAGACTGATTTTGCTGAGTGTTTACCTTCATGGTATTTTCAGGATGGTGAGGAAGGTTCTGCTACTTAAGAATTTAACTACCTTACTTGCAGCAGGATGGCTGGCGTTTCACCCTTAGAATACAAGTTCTCTAACTTAATACTTTTCTTTTTTAATTTATCAGTTTTGATTAGTTATGATGAAAATTCTCAAACAAATATAACAGTAAAGATACTATCTAATGAACCACCATGTGCCCAATCATCCAGCAACAGTATCAGTATAGGGTCAAACTTATTTCATCTCTATTCCACCAACCCTTTCTCCTCTATGGGGAATTTTGAAACAACTCCCCATATCATGTTTAATACTCCAATACACGTATCTTTAAAAATATAACCATAACACTTTATCACACCTTAAAAAATAAAATTCAGGGGGCGCCTGGGTGGCGCAGTCGGTTAAGCGTCCGACTTCAGCCAGGTCACGATCTCGCGGTCCGTGAGTTCGCGGTCCGTGAGTTCGAGCCCCGCATCGGGCTCTGGGCTGATGGCTCAGAGCCTGGAGCCTGTTTCCGATTCTGTGTCTCCCTCTCTCTCTGCCCCTGCCCCATTCATGCTCTGTCTCTCTTTGTCCCAAAATAAATAAACGTTGAAAAAAAAAATAAAATAAATAAAAATAAAATTCATAGAAATTAAATATGAAACTTTTAAAACTTTATATTCAGATTTCTAATAATTCTTAAATAACATCAAATATCTATTTACTATTCACATTTCCCCTATTATCACACAATTTTTTAACAATTTGTTTGTATTATTTCCAAGTAAGTTTCTATGTATCTATTCGTTTTCTATTGCTGCATAAGAAACTATTCCAAATCTTGGTGACTTGAAATAACCATTTATTATTTTGCATGATTCTGTAGGTTGGTTGGGTGATTCTTCTGTTTCACACAGCTCTATTCAGCTGGCATCTTGACTGGGCTGGAATAACCAAGCTTAACTCTCAGGCTGCAGGTCTTGAGGAGAATGTCTAGAAGGCTGGGACCTCTCTCCCCCCATGCATTCAATCTAGGAGGGTAGATGTGCCTCTTTACAGGGTGGCCCCAAGGCAGCAAATGTCAATTCTAACATATTCTACGGGTTAATGTAAGTTAAAATCAATCCAGGCTCAAAAGGAGGGGAATAGACCCCATTTCTTAAAAGGAGGACAGGATTTAGAGATGGGAGAAATTACTGGTGACCATCTTTGCAGGGAAACAACCACATTCACCCATTGA
This sequence comes from Puma concolor, assembly GCF_028749965.1. Classification (NCBI taxonomy): domain Eukaryota; kingdom Metazoa; phylum Chordata; class Mammalia; order Carnivora; family Felidae; genus Puma; species Puma concolor. The sequence goes on from NC_141669.1 coordinate 57,503,390, forward strand.
TATTTGATATGGTTTTTTTAAAATCTGTAATATTTGCCAACATTATTCCTTTGGCTAAGAGATCCAGAGGTAATTTGTGATTTACATATTTTATAGTTGTTCTATCAAGAATTTAGGTGCCTCCATTGTCCTTATAAGCTGGATGCAAATGATTTGACTCTTAATTACAAAACTTTAATTCTTTTTGTGTGTGTGGCACATGTTCAGGAAAAAAACACATATAAGTGAAAAGAAAAAAGCTCACACCACACAGAAATAAGCCATTAGGTTTTTGACATATGGATGTATGTATACACATATGCATGCATACATACAATTTGTGATTTAATCCTACCTATGTGAGCTGATACTAAATATACTGCTTTGTAAACATGTTATGTTTAACTTTGCAATATAGAATGAATAAATTTTCATGCATATGTGTAAAACTTTCCAACTAAAAAACAGATCTGCATAATGGGTCAAAACACAAAATCCAGTGAGATGCTGGTACCAAGGACACCACCTAAAAAAAAAATTCCACCAGATGATTAAAAGTAAAACAAATGTCAAAGATACATCAGAAAACATAGAAAGAAAGCAGGGGCCAGATTTTAATATCAGACAAAAAAAAAAAAAAAAAAGAATTTACGGTCTAGAACACACAGGATAAGAACAGCTGCATGAATGTCTTTGCTTCCAATGCATCATCGCAAACTTGTTTCCTACTCTTCTTATCTCTTTCTTAAGCCTTTCCCACTCATCTACGCCTCTTATTATTTCTTCCAGGTCCAAATGCCTCATGGGAGTGTCCTCTTTAAACCCCAGGCCAGGATGGGTCAGCCCTCCTCTCAGGCTTCCTGTTTCCTGGCTTATACCTTCAGAAGGCTGAGGATTTCCCTCTGCCTCCTGTGGCACATCTTCTGAAGGGCAGTGTGCCTCCACCTTTGGCATGTTCTGTAGTTTTCCTTCATTTTCTTTTTGCATGTTGAGTATTTTTCTGTTATTTCTTTTGAATAAATTAATCCTAAAAGGATTAGGGCACTTTTGCTCCTTCTCCAGCAATACAGAGCTCCTATAGGGAAACAAGCCCTAGACTATAAACTATGTGATATATTTAAGTCATTTTTAATCTCTAGATTACTCCTCCATATTATTTTCCCTCTTGAAAATTTGTTTAAAAAGTCGTTTGTTCTCTGGAGTTTCCCAAAGTCTAGATTTTGCTGACTGCTTCTTCCTGCATTTTCTAATATGTTCCTCTGTTCCTTTTATTCTCTGAAAATTGGTAGTTAAATCAAAAAGCCTCATCAGATTCTGGTTTTCCCCCCCAAGATGAGCCATGTACCTCCATTAGGAGGAACAAAACCTGGTGTCTCTTTTATTGTGATATTATCAGATACTGATAATCATTATCTAGATCAGGGGTCTGCAAACTACAGCCTATGGACAAAATCCAAACAGTGCACCCTGTTTTTATAAATAAAGTTTTACTGAAACAATCACGTCCATTGCCAATGGCTGCTTCCACACTCCAATGCAGACTTGAATAGTTGCAACAGAGACTATAGGGCCCACAAAGCTTAAAATATTCACTATCTGGTCCCTTACAGAAAAAGTTTATTGACTCCTGATCTAGATCCATCCAGATTGCAAAATCATAATTTTCTTTTTTTACAAAATCATAATTTTCTAATTCTACCATTGCTTCTTTTTTATTAACTGAAGCGTTCCTGTAAAGAGAAACTTCTTACCAACTCCCTAGTTATCATATAGGAACAGCAGGATACATGCTAGATTGTCTACTTACCAGTTTTTAAAATAAGGTAGTTTCCTAGTATTCTCCAAAGGCAGCCAATGAAGAGTTGAGAGTATTTCTGTATGTGTTTGTGTGTATGTGTTGTTTTAAAGTACCATTATGAACCCGTGGATTTAAACACATTCCCTATGCTTAAATCAATTGCATTCAATTCTTATTAATGCTTAAAATTGTCCCATCTTTTCTAAGTAGTTTATTTAAATTGTCTCCTGAGTCTTTTTAAAATAATCCGCATATTACTGGGAGCTTTTATTACTATCTGGTCTAACAAGATGTTCCTGGCTAATCTTGTACATTTCTTTCCCCGTACAGGGAATTATCCATTTCTCCAAGGAGATGTCATCCCTTAGTAAGAAATGATATTTAGTGAACAGAATCCAGATGCACGGGGTACACACTGATACTGGGGAAATTATTATTTCCAAGTCTTTTTTGAAAACAGAGCTTGAAAATGTCTTTTTTTTTTTTTTTTTTAAAGAAAGAATACTATGAATTTATACTGATTCTTCTGATTCAAATTCAGGATTTTGGGATTTTTACTTTATCTCCTTAATCTTATACCTTTAGCTTTTTTTTAACTACTATGAAAATGTTAATTTTTTTTTTAATTTTTTTTTTTTAATTTTTTTTTTCAACGTTTTTATTTATTTTTGGGACAGAGAGAGAGACAGAGCATGAACGGGGGAGGGGCAGAGAGAGAGGGAGACACAGAATCGGAAACAGGCTCCAGGCTCCGAGCCATCAGCCCAGAGCCTGACGCGGGGCTCGAACTCACGGACTGCGAGATCGTGACCTGGCTGAAGTCGGACGCTTAACCGAGTGCGCCACCCAGGCGCCCCGAAAATGTTAATTTTAAACAAACCAAAATAATACTCACTTAAATTATGTCATATACAGGAAAGGAATATAAGCACTATCATCAATAATATGATTACCAAAAATTTTCAGCTTTTTGTGTGTGTGGTTATTTTTTCTATTGGAATATATTCCACTAGGGTTATCCAATCAAATCACCCTGTTAGAAAGTTAAACGTTTATTTTTGATAAAAGGACATTTTGACATGACTGTTTCAAAACAACTCAAATTACTGAGGCATTGTTTTTATTACCAAGTAATATTTGCAACAGAAACCATGGTTCCCCACTCATCTCTGAACCACACCCCCAGACAGGATAAAGGGTGGGATGAGGCTCAGAAATGAGGTGTGTCCATTGCATACATTACGAAAAACAAAAACAAAACAATGTCTTAAGAGGAAAAAACATATTCTTTCATTTTATTTTTTTAAAGTACAGATTCCCTAAAAGGAGTAATAATCCAAACTATTACTAGTAATTTATCCTTCCATATTAATGGGCTCTGCTAGGAACAGGGGAAGAAGTGTGAAGTCACTACCTAACCAAGGAAAGGGGAGTCAAAGAAGAAGGTGACGGAAAAAGGGGAAAATGTGAAGATTCTCAGAATACAACTCAAAAATGTTTATTTCAGTGCTGAATCACTGAACTGTATACCTGAAACTAGTATTACACTGTATGTTAACTATACTGGCATTTAAACAAAAAGTTAAAAAAAAAACTGTTTCTTTCTTCCTACTTTTCCCAAGGTTCACCATCAGAAGACAACCAGATAGAGTGGGGGTAGTCAGCATCCTCAAGCTTCCTTTAAATTACCAAATTGCTTTTGAGAGGCCTGACTTCTCTCTTCATGGGTACATTTCTGTTCCTTCTTCACACATGATCTTAGCCAAAAGGCCGAGAAGCGATGCATTTCTGTTCCTTCTTATTTCCTCCCTTTGTCAGCAACTAGACCCCAACACCTGACCTTTATTGCCCACCTGCTTCTATTCATCAACCTTTGTCCCACATTTTTCCTTAAACTCTTCTTTCCAGCTAATCCCTTAAGTCAGGCAAATGAAAAGCGAAACTACCCCTCCAGTGATAGTGACCTCCAACTGGCCCAGACCAGTTTAACCCCTGACTGAGGCCTACATTGACAGACCAGGGAATGACCTCTAGAATGACAGACAACTTCCTTTACCTCATTATAATACTAAAGTCCCTGCCCAAAGAGGAGCACAAGCCCCATTCATAGAACACAATGTATGCATAGGCATGCTGCCTCAAGGCTCATGCCAGACCCTATGCCACCTCTACATACAATGGCAGGGCTTCCCTATTTAGATATTCATCCTAACCTAAATAAAAGGAACCCATCCACCCTTGCTCAGAGAGTCAAAGCTTTGGAAACAATTCCCCCATGATCTCCTTATTTGCTGCAAATAAAGTTTTCTTTGTGAGGCAACTCAATCTGGTGCAATTTCTGACTCACCAAGCAGTGAACTCCTGTTGGTTTGGTTATACCTTCCCCTGTCCCCCTTTCTTCTCCACTATGCCTTAAGCCTGGATTTAGCAAACTATAACCAACAGCCAAACCCAAGTGCCACCATTTTTTTGTAAATAAAGTTTCATTAAAACATAGCCAGGTCCATTCGTTTACACATTGTCTATGGAGGCTTTCACACTCTAATGGCATAAGTGAATAGCTGAGAAAGAGACTGTATGTGCCACAAAAACAAAAATAGTTATTATTTGGCTCTTTAATGGAAAAGTTTGCCAGCATCTGCTCTAAACTATGGGTTGACACTAACTTCAACCTTCTGGGATATGGCTCAGCCTTTCTGAGCTTGCAAGATCACTAAGCGTTAAACTTGCCAGTGAAAATAGGTTTACTACCCGAAGAGCACAGAATACCGATTCTAGAAATTGAACTAAACTCAGATTCAAGAACAGTGCTTGCTGAGCGATCTGAAGTCATAGATTCAACTTGCTATTTTTTGAGAATTCTGAAATGAGCTAAAAAAAACTTTAGGTACAACACAACCTGAAATACTCAAATATTTCAAATAAGGATAATAATGACCACTATCACTGCATACTTTTTATTTGCTAGGCACCATGCTACGGACTTTACAGGTCATGTATTATCTTCTTTAATTCTTATATCAACCCTAGGAGGTAGGCACTATTATTACCCATATTTTATAACTGAGAAAACAGAAAGAATAAGAAACGTGCCCAGGGTCACACAGCTGGAAAGCAATGGGGCTGAAATGCAAACCCCAGCCTTCTCAGATAAAGCCCATGCTTTAAAACAACTAAGCAATGCCACTTTTAAGCCAGAACACTAGAGTTTACCATAGTCTTAAGCCTAGAATTTGAAGTTCTCCTGAGAAAGGGCTGACCTTTCTTGCCCAGGGCTCAGACTGCTTAGAGAAAAAACAGTTGTGAACAACATGGGAAGGTAAAGAATTGGTCACCAAAGCTATGAAGTAACTTATTTTATAAAAGAGATTTCCAGTTAAATATGGCTTCCTGACCACAGACATTGAACCTTTCTTCTTCCTGAGTCCCCATTAAAACAATGATAAAGGAATAAAAAAGATTTAAGTCCTCAGGACAAGAAGGCCGGAGAGGAGATATCAGCAGATGAAAAGTTTAATACATTTTTAAAAAAAGAATATATCAAGGAGGAGTGGTGACCAATCTAGCTGAGCAGGGAAAATTAGAACCAAAAGTCCTTGCAAAGGGAGCTACCAGAAGGGGAAGAGAGTGATGATCCCTTACAGAATCCTTAAGAGGCTCAGGAACCAACAGTGCTAGATATTGCACAAGGCAAGAGTAAGGCTCAAGTCTAAATAGAGATTTCAGGGACGGGGGAGTAGTAAAAATATCCATATATATTAGTTTCCTCCTTAAATCTCTTTCCTCACACCACATAATCCCCAGGCAAAAAGATTGTAATTGTGTCCTTATTAAAGGAATAAAGTAGAGAGATTCCAACCACAGCAAAGGGATGGGTAGTATGAAGATGTAAAAGCTAGAGGATTAAGGAAGTTTTGTGAGCCTGTTAATGAGCCTACTTCACTTGTCCTGTCTCAAGAACTCCTATAGCAAAGTGTATGCCCCACCCTCAGAGCTCTTGCTGCTAGATTTTTTGCTGGAGATGACAAATAGTCCCAGACTTTCATATACTCATATATGGGCTCCACAAAGAAAATGCTACTACTGTCTGTACAGTGACATCACAGTGTAGCTTGCCTATTAACAGGTTCACAAAGCTCTCAGTCAACCCCATTCCTAAATGTGAACAGACATTCACAGACTATCAGATTTGAGGAAAGTCTCCAGAATGAAAAGAGAGAAGAACCAACAGGGTAAAAGAGAGCTAGATAATGTAGGAATAAAAGTTTCACAAACTATAATTAATATCTTCAGAGAGATAAGAAGATACTATATCCATGAAACAAGTGGATGCTACAGAGAAGGAACAGAGAAAAATAAGAGTACTTGGAAACTAAAATTATGATAAATCCATTTTTTAAAAATATCAGTACAAGATTCAGAAAATAAAATCATGCAAACCTCCTACAGAAAAAAAAATTAAGATGCCAGAGTAATGGCAAATAGCAGAGAAACAAAGATACATGGAAGATAAACCTGGTTAATCCAGCATCTAATTTATAAATGTTCCATAAAAAAAAAGTGAGATAGAAATTATCAAATGTAAGAAAATTTCTCTAGACTAAAATTATGAACGCTCTAATGTCCCCACATTCTTAGAACCCCAGCTGAACACAGAATATTGAAGAAAAAATCATTTTTAAAAGACTCATACCAAGGCACATCATTGTGAAATTTCAGAATAAGAATAAAGTGAAAATTCTAAAAAGAATCCACTCAGAAAATCTAGGTCACATGAATCAGAATGACATGGGACTTCTCAACAGTAATAAAATGCTATATGACAATGGAAGAATTCCTTTAAAATTCTTAGGAGTGATTTCCAACCCAAAATCCTTTATGCAGCCAAGCTAAAAATTAGTTCGAGGTAAGACTAGGGAAGACTGCTATGAAAAACTCAGCTATAACTTGCCTGTATCTTTTAGCTCCCCTAAATACTTTCTTAGGAAGCTACTGAAATAGTACCCCACTGATGAAAAGGAATGAACTAAGAAGGAAAAACATTTAAGTAGGGAATGGCAAAGGAAAGTCTCCATTGTGACAGCTGTGCAGGAGGTCTTCAATTTAAATTTAAACATTTGGGAAACACAAGTGATTGCATATAACAGACCAACGGGGAAAATTAAAAGATTCAGGGGTAATTTTAACTTCTTTTCACCAAATATTTTTAGCTTTCCGCCTTTCAGACCCATGGCAGAACTGCTCTTTAAAGGCATCTTGTGGGTAGTGGAGCCATGTGAGTAGTTCAGGCCAACAAATTGTAAGCAAACGTGATGTGTCTCACATCTGAGCCAGAGTGTTTAAATGCTGGTTGCCCTCCAGAGCACTTTTCTGACTGAGCAGGTTCAAGATGGTGGGTTCCCCAAAAGCCAAGGACCCCTAGGGATTCCAATGAGTAGAGTCCCTCCGCCACTCCCTTTGTTGACCCATAGTGGACATACAACATGAGCAAAAAGAAATCTCTGTTGTTTTGACCCACCAAGATGTTAGGGTTGTTACCCAACAAAATGTAGCTCATCCTGACAAGTATGTAGAAATCCATATATGTGTAAAAATAGGACAATTATTAGAACCATAGTATACTAATTCTATACTGATAATATTTGCATCATTGTGATAATGGAAATTCTATTAATTTAATTAGAATTTTTGATATGACTATATTGAGATGTTGGAGGAAGAAGTAACGGTCATGGTTTAAGAGAATTCAATCATTATAAAAGAGCCAACACAGGGGCACCTGGGTGGCTCAGTCGGTTGGGCATCTGACTTCGGCTCAGGTCATGATCTCACGGCTTATGAGTTCCAGCCCCATGTCAGGCTCTGTGCTGACAGCCCAGAGCCTGTAGCCTGCTTCAGATTCTCTGTTTCTCTCTCTCTGCCCCTCCCCTGCTCATGCTCTGTTTCTCCTGTCAAAAAACAAATAAACATTTAAAAAAAGAGCCAACATATAGTGTCTAAAGTTGGTAAATAAGAGTAAAGAATATTATTTTGGCAATATGGAGATAAACACTAGAAGAAACAGTTTAGAGTACTGAAAGAGATTTCTCTGGGGGAATGGAAGTGTGAATGGGAGCAACAGACTGTTAGTGCTGTTTGACTTTAACTATGTACATGTATCACTTTGATCAAAATTAATTTTAATAGTCACTCTAAGCACTTAATTTTATTTGATAGGTCTATCTTAAAAGAGTTGAGCATTAAGTTAGGCTCCCCTATATTTCACTGAACTTGTGCCCTGAAGGCAAAGTTGTGTAAATCTTTTCCTACCCTAAATATGAGCCTTTTCCTGATCTGCCCTGGGGTTCCCAAGGCCTGGGAATGGGGGTAAGGGGTAGGTGGGTGGGCTGTATGTCAAGCCTGAGCAAAGGTGTATGGGCTCCCCTAGGAGGGAAATAGTGTCATCAAGTCTGACTCATCTAAAAAATAAACCCTTTGTAGAACCCAAACCCGGATAAGCTGCTGGGCAGAAGCTGGAAGAAGCCACACACTTTTCTGAATAAATTATAATAACTGGTGACATAGTAAGCACTGGTCTCCTGAAATTAACTCCTGGTCTGAGAGTTCCGTATTTGCTCATAAGTTTACCTATAAGTAAGTATAAGGTCAGTCAGGATAGGGTTTTAAAGAGACCCTCCTTTTCAGTAGGCTTCATTTCCAGTGAGATAAAACTCCAAGGTCCAATAGCTCAAAGTAGCCAGCAAGGCTGCAAGACCTTCCAACCCTCCCAAGCTGCTCCCTGCAATGGACGGAGTCTCCAGAAAAGAAGAGTGCTTACCCATGTTGAATGAAGATGTCAAAGTTCAACAAGCCATTCAAATAAATGGCTGGAAGCACTCCAAGAATTATAGATTGTTAGGATGGATGTTATTATTTCTTCAATAATGACTAAAGAAAAAATAATAGCCTTGCTACAGACTATAAACTGTTGTAAGTGCTTTATGAATAATCTTGTGTGGTTGGTATTATTATAATCATCATTTTACAAATAAGGAAACTGAGGCACAAAGACGCTAAATATCTTGCTCAAGCTTGTGAAATAAGTTGCAGAGATATAATTCAAATCTGGCTATGCCAAATGGACTCAGGGTCTAAAGTGAATCACTAGTAATATTTAGAGGAAGGATAGTTTTCCAAAATTCCATATCAAAGTTCTGCACCAAATAGAGTGGGGGCTGCTTTTGAAAGATGCTATTGCTACTCACAATTCCACAAAGCATGGAAGTATGTGAAACAATCATTCCCCCAACTGCATAGGTCTACTATTTATATGAAGCTATTTAACTTAATTACAAATAATTTAGGCTACAGATGGGAGCAAAGCAACATTAAGGATCTTGATTTTGAAACTGTTCTAAAATAGCTTTTAAAATCTAGGAGGCAAATTGTCTTTCCAAATGGAAATGAATGTGTGACACAGTGAAGTCTTAAAGTTATTAGCATTTTTTCCTGAGCCCCCATCTATTTTCTTTGTCATTTACACGATGCATAGCCTTTAATTTCAGCTCTGTGATCAAAGAGATACAATTCGAGAAGCTCACTATTAAAATCAATGGCTACACCTGGCAAGGGGTACAGCAGTGATGTGATGGCAGCTTCTCACCCTTGACAAAGGGAGACCAGAATCTCCTAGTGGTTTCAGGCAGAGACCCCAGCCCAACCTCTAAACAAAAAGTGTGGAAGTGTCTCTCCCTCCCTCTCTCCCTCTCCCTCTCTCTCACTCACACACACACACACACACACACACACACACACACACACACACACAGTGCAAGAAAGCCTCAGCCTCACTCATCCCATTCCACCGTACCTGTGAGGACTCCACTGCTGAATGCAGTGCCAGGAAACATGTTTTCAGGAATTCAAAGTATCACGTTTCATAATTTGATTTAAATCAATTATCCCATCCCTCCCTGGAACAGGCACAAGCTCCAAAAATACAAAATGTAAATGGAACCAGCTGCAGCAAAAGCCTTGTGCCAGGATGGATTTCAGTCAATGTAATCAGCCTCCCTTTCGAAGTACGTTATTGTTGAGACCCAGAGATTTGGTGAAACACTTCCAGTGTCCTGGGAAGGACCAGGAAGGTAACCAATTATGGGAGGGGAGAAAAAGAAGGAACTAATCTTCTCCATCCTAGCTTGCCTTTGCCCCACACTCTTATGAAGAATTAATTCACTCCTCTGGGGGATACTGGGAAACTGAGGTCGTTACTGGCAGCCTTCAAACACTATCCTTAATTTATGGATATTTACTAAACCACATAATCACCCTGAGTTATCCCATTACAGGGCTCAGCAGAGCCGAGGTCTAAAGTCCTGGGTGTGAAGATCAATTGTGAGAGGTTTTGTGAATGTGTGTGTTTATTAAAGAGGGCATGAGTGTACAATTATTTAGGCTTCCAACATGCTGCCCAACAAATGGATCCCATGCGTAGGGCTTGGCATCCTTCCACTGAAATCCTTCCCCTTAATTGATTTAAAAATGATAATTCAATTAAAATAATTATTCTAATCAAACTTCATATCTTTTTGGCAGGTTCTATGAGGGCCTCTGCCCTCAGTGTTATTTTAGTATTTTCTTATTTGTTTTCTCACTGAGCTGACTTTGGCTCTCTGAATCTTTGGAAAATTTTACATCATTGGGTAGTCACTGTACCTTTCTGGAGCTTTCCACTCAAAACACAGGGAATGAGGGAAGGAAATATCCTAGGGAGATGCTATAACTTTGAATTTTGAAGAATCAGGGGGCCAAGAAACAACTGAGAATGATATATGGACATTTTACCCACTGATTCACCTATAAAATGCATAAATAAAATTTAGAATGGCTGGCCAGCTTGCTAAAGCTGTAAAGGGAGGATGAGGGGTAGTCTTATCTCTTATTGTTGTCTTTTTTTCCTTTTCCTCATTTTTCTTTCAGTGGCTGTTGTCTCTTGAAATGTGTAACAGTTGTATCAGATCTCAGGAATTCTTCTAGTTTTTGAGATATTGCAACAACAGTTCTCTCATTTCTTCTACATAGCTATGTCAGAAGCTAGGTAGAGCAGATCCTCTCAGGCCCATTTTAAGGATGAGAAAAAACAACAACACAAAAGGGTAGGTGCTGTACCAACACCACACAGTTAATACTGGAAGGGCTGTCACTTTACAACTGGAGAACCACACCACAATGCAAGTGAAAAACAAACTATTTCTATATTCTAATTTTTTAGCCTTAATACAATTTACAAGGACACTGGGACAGTACGATTTGTATAATGGCCAATCCTTGATTTAAAAAATGTTTCTGCTTCTCCTGGAAAAACAACAACAAAGACTCCAGGTGCAGTTTTGCCTGAGCGATGCCATCCTCTTGACCTGAATCATTGATGTCCGGAAATCCAGCTGTGGCCTCCTTCACTTTTCAACCATGCTAATGAGAATACAAAAAAGATCTGCAATAGAAGAGACAGGCCTCTTTCTGATGCTACTCTAAGTTGAACATTGGATCAGAAGTTGAGAGACTTGATTCAGTAGCTCTGCCACTGATTAGCTATGTGATTTTGGAAAATCCTTTTTATCTCTCAGTGCTTCAGAGCACCCACTGGACCTTCAGATTCTAGTATCTGTTGTTAGCCAAAAGAGCCTCTATTTTTGAGATTCCAATATTAATCCCATTTGAAACAGTCTCTAAGAAAAAAACTGGGCTTCAACAAGGCAACAGGTCACCCTTGATTAGTATCCTCCTGGCAAAAATGTTATCCTCTGGATCCAAGGAAACTTCTGTTTATGAGTATACCTTTTTTAAGAAATAACTCTGCAGTACTTTCATGATGCTTTGATGGAATGTAAATTTTGCTTTTGTAGCAATGACAAAATACACACCTTAAGAACTGTCTTGAGCATCTCATCGTGCACCTAGAGGCAACGTGGAGCCTAAAAATGCCAAGAGGGAGGAGTCATGCCCATAGAGCCTGAGTGGGAAAGCTAAGAAGAAACCTGAGCAGGGGCTTAGACTCTGGGTCCCAGATCTCTGGTCACTGGTTATGGTGCTTCTCTGCAATCCTGCTCTGAGTAGACCCCATCTCAGGATTTACATTGAAAGCCATATGGAAAACTCCAAAGAAGAAAAAGGGCTGTGGGAAAAGGCATTAAAACATGATTCAAAAGGAAACTAAGTCAGACAGAAAGTTTCTTCCAAACTCGTTCTTTTCCAAATTACTTCTATGTAGGATTACCCATTTTAGGCAAGCCAGTTTCCAGAGGGAATCCCTTTGTACATGTACTTTGTCTGTCGTAATTGTATGAGGTTAACAAATTGAAAACAAATTATATGTATATGAAAACAATTTTTATGTACATATATATAACCCAGCCCAAATTGCAGTTCAAAGAAACCAGTGTTTTATAAAGTGTACTACTCTTTTCTTTTACTCCTTTTAAATGTCATTTTAAATGTCCAGAAAGATGAAAACAAACAAAAAGAACAATCCCTTAGGAAAGTAACTGAAGGGAATGGAACTAAATCATCTCCTAAGACCATTTTTATGCAAAAAGCCTACTCAACAATTGGTTTCTTTTTTTAAAAAAATAATTGTTTTCTACTGTAGGAAAACAATTGCCCAGACAGCTGGTTAAATTTGTGGGTGTATCACATGATAAATGTGAGCACTGGGCAGAGTCCTGAGCTGGCCCTGCAAGTATTCTGATTTAGTTCTCAGGAGAAGCCCAGGAATACACACTTTAAATAAGAACTCAACCTGATTCTGATAGCACATGACCCACAGGCTAGATTCTCAGAACCACTGCTTTAGACAGATTCCCCTGAAGACTCTAACTTACTAGTGATCAATAAGTTTTCTTGTGACTGCTGTCATTTACCATGACTTCTTAGACTAGTCTCCAACAGAATACCAGTTTAGAGGAATAAGTAGAGGACTAAGAACCAAGAGGTTCACATTATATTCTCTGTAATAAAATGAGTTAATAAACACAGTTATTATTACATGGGGTGATTAACATCACAATGGCAAAATCCAGATTTCTGTTTTCTAAACAATGAAAATTAGCAACAGGTATTACAATAAGCCCGGTGTGGTGCTTTAAGTCCCCTTTCTGCGCCTGGCACTGGCTCACCTGCTTGATATTGGCAGGAAATATTAAAATCCACTTAATGTAAATGGTATTTCTCAAATACCATTTCAAAACACGCAAGGAATGAAAGAAATGACATAAACTGTTACCTCTACTGAAGAGTTAATGTCTAACCCTCACAGATTTCATTTTATACTAGAATTCATTAGCATTAGAGGAGTCATTCCATATCAGATATACAAAATGCATGCAAAAGGGCTGGGAGACAGCAAAGAAACAGACTTTTGGCATGGAAGGAGTAAGTCTCAGAGGTCTTTGTGGAGACAGTAAATGATGGGTAAGGTCTTAACAAGCATGATCTTTGAATTCATTGGAAGAAACAGTCTTGAATTCTGGCTATTGCTAAGTCTAGGAAGATTCTCTGGAACCATGGACAAAACAGTATGTCCCTTACCTGGAGGGGTTTTTTTCTCTTTCCAGTTTATCTTCCCAAACTAAGCTGACAACAACTGTAAACATTCATGTATACATCCAACCATACATTCATGTAATCATTCATTCAATCTTTCATTCTTCCTATCAAGGACTGCATTTTTCACTGGGGATGCAAACAGGATGAACCCACAGTGCTGCTCTCAAAGTTTAGAAAAAACAAACAAACAAACAAACAAACAAACAAACAAACACACACCAACAAACCACACAGCTCAGGAGCGAGAATTTTTCAGTGGCCATAGTTGCATCCTAGGGAGCTCAAATTGAGTAACCCAGGAAGGTTCTCTTTCATACTTCTCTTTTTCCAGATTAATTCATTCTGCCCAGCAAGAGAATAATTGGAGAAAGAGCACAGTATTATGATTCAGGTGTGGATTCTGGAGCCAAAGTGTACGGTGTGAATCCTTGCACTAAAAGCAGCTTATAAATCACTGCCAGTTGTATGATCCTGGGTAATTTACAGAACTTCTCCAGGCCTTAGTTCTTCATTTGTAAAATGGGGACAATAAGCTAATATATGTAAGTGCCTACAGGTTCCATCAGGACACTATTTAAGTGTTCACTATTAAGAGGATGCCACCTCCCACACCAGTCTGCTGCTTGAGAGCAGGAAATTTGTAGCCCCCAACTCAACCACAGATGGGCAACCCCCAAACAAGAACATCTACTGCATGATAAACATTCAACATGTACATTTCTTTGTGGGCTGGCCTGGGAGCTCCTTCTTCAAGCAAATGTGCATTTCCTTCTGGCCCAAAAGCCACCATCTTCAGTGAGATGGAAAACAGCTGGCAAACACCCTTTCTACAACTATACTCCTACCACACTGCATGACCACTCCAGGTTACCCATCAGACTCTTATTTTTCAGGCTAAGCCATTCTTCAACACTGCCATACAAAGATGTTCTCCCAGCCCTTCAATCATCTCCCTTTGCTTTGTTTGGCCCGGCACCAGCCCTAATTCTCTGTTTCTGCATTAACCAGGAAGAGCCTCAGATAAACATACACTATTCCCCACAAACACCTTCTCCAATACTTCTGACAAACTCTCTGGTGCATTACACTGAAATACTTCTGAAAACAAGATTCCATATACTTTCTATTTCCTTCACCATAACCTAATAAATGAAGAAATCCCAGACGAAAAAGAACTGGCTGAGCTCATAAGTGAGAAATACATGCGAGCTGATAAATATCCTCCCCAAGACTTATATCAGAGCTAGAAAGCTTCATTTCAGGTGTCAATTCCGTGTGTGTGTGTGTGTGTGTGTGTGTGTGTGTGTGTACATCATAAAGTCTTCACCCTCATCATTTTCACACTGAGGAGGGTGACAAAGAGGAGGTGGTGGCATAGTTGGTCTCACTGTCCCAGGAGTGGCAGAGGTGGAAGAGGTGAAGGAAATGGAAGGGAAGGCAGAGAGGCAAGCACATTAGGTATAAGTTTACAAAAATACAATGTAATTTCTGTGTCTGGCTCTTTTATTTCTCTAAAAACCTTTCTATATGGTACCAATCCTTCCACCATTTGCTTTAGCTTCAGTGCCCATAGCATACAAGAGTCCATGTCGTAAGTCAGAAGCAGTCTTGAACAATCGGACTTCTTCTACCAGACTAATGTTTTCTGTTTTCTGGCACTGCTTCTACATCTTCCTCATCGTCTGCACTGGTTCACAGGCACTCATCTCCATCATGTTGTCTTCTGTTAATTCCTCTGGTGTTATGTCTATTAGCCCTTGAATTTCTTCAAGATCCATATCTCAAAACCCTTCACCCCCCACCCCCCACCTTTTCTGCCATATCCACAATCTCTTCCATGATTTCCTTGATTGGCTCTGTCATAAATACTGTGAAGTCAATGCACAACATCTGGATACACTTTTCCCCAGCAGGAATTTATTGTTTCAGGCTTCACAGCTTTCATGGCTTTCTCTATAACAACAGTATCTTCAATGGTTTGATTTCATGACGATGAAACAACAATGGTATCAACAATGTTGTTGATCAACAATCAACAAATAACAACAATGGTATCTTCAATGATTTGATTTCATGATCTTCAAGGATTTTCATGATGTTCTCTCTATTGGGATTCTCTTCCATACCACTGACAACGCTTTCTTTGGAATAATGTATATAATGAGCCTTTAGATACTTATGACCCTCCCTGATCTAAAGGCTGAGTTAGAGACATTGTATTTGGGGCAAGTCACCTCAATGCCTTTGGTATTAAACTCATGGGGTTCTAGTTGGCCAATGGCACTGTCCAATACCAAATGAACTTTAAAAGGCAGTCCCTCACTGGCAAGGTAGTTCCTGACTTCACGGACAAAGCCTGGATGGGACCAATCCAGAAAAAGGGTTCTTGTCCAGGCCTCCTTGGTGTACAACCAAAAGACTGGCAGCTGGAGTTTATCTTTTTTCCCTTCAAGGCACAGGGGTTAACACCTTTACAAATAAGGGCAAACAGTCCTGATCATAAAGCAGACTGCATGTGCACAGAACAGTAGAGCTAGCCTATCACTTCTGGCCTTAAATCCTGGTGCTCACCTCTCTTGCTTACTAATAAATGTCCTTTGTGGCATTCTTTCTTCCAGAATAGGACACTTTAATCTGCATGAAAACACCTGTGCAGGCAGATATCCTTTCCCCTCAATTATTTTCTTAAAAGTGACTGGGAACTCATCAGCTGCCTAGCAGTCAACAGAGGCTGCTTCTCCTATTACCTTGACATTTTTTAAGCCACACTTCTTCCTATAATTATGAAACCATCCTTTGCTGGCATTAAATTCTCTAGCTTTGGATCCTTTACCTGTCATATGATGACTTCTCTTTTTCTCAAATGATATTAGAGACCTTAGGTATGCCTTTCTTGTAGCCATCAAGTACCCACATAAAAGTTGCATTTTCAACATGAGATAAAAAACTATTTTGCAAAAAAGGGCAAGGCGTTTTGCACCTGTTGGTATAGCTGCATCAACAGTTATACAAATTTCCTTTTCTGTTTTTTTGTTTTTCACGATGGTCTTTACACTAGATTCATTTATCTTGAAACAGTGGGCAACCTCAGCTGTGGACTTCAATCTACAATACATACCAAGCAATTTGACTTTTTCTTGTAATGTCATGACTTTTCTCTGCTTCTTGGGAGCACTTCTAGCATCACTCGTGGCACTCTATATGGGTCCCATGGTGTTATTCAAGGTTTATGGTATTGCACTAAATGTGATGAAAAATACGCCGAGAACTGCAAGAGATCACTTTTTACTGTGATACGCAATTTACTGGAGAGATGAACCGCTCACGTGGAGATGATTAGTGTCACATGGCATTTTAAGCAGATACTTGCAACACTTGAGCTCACCACAATAGCAACAGGAGGTGGCTGTGACATTATTAAAGTAGTACAGTATGAGCCAGAATGAATTTTATGTAGTTATGATTTAATATTGCATCCTTACAATTGTTTACCTTTCTCTCAACTATGAATGGCACTATTTACTGCTGTATTTGTGAGTGTAGGTTTTGATACATTTTCACTTTTTATAATAGATTTGTGAACATTTTATGGTAGTAAATGATAAAATAGAGTGGTATCTGCATATTATGCATCCGTGTCATACTTGTTCTTAATTCTTTCAATATTTTTGAGCTTCACAGTTTGTGTACAATTTTTTTACATTGTCACAAATCTCCAAAAATGTTTCCAATATGTTTATTGAAGAATAAATAGCTCAAAACCATGTTGCTCAAGAGTCACCTGTACTCTGATTTGAAGAATACAGTATACCCTAAAGGTCAAATATTTTCTCAACTATTTTGGTCTCTCTATAATCACCTCTAGGATTAAAAACCTTCAACAAGATCCTAATTAGCCTTAAAATGTGTTTCTTGGGAGGACTAACCGAAGCTATTATCAGCTTATCACTTCAATCTTGGAATAACTAGGTAGTCATCTAACAAGGGCCTATAGAAATAGTATCCAGGACAGGTAAGTTTTGACGTGGAAGATGAAAAATAAAGGAACTTGGGGTACTTTCCAAAAATACCCACACTGACAAGGTTCCACAGTGCAGCCTGGGCAGTCACTATGGGACATGAAGGCACACAGTGCTGGGACGAATAATAAACGGAGTGTCACAAAAATGAACTGGATTCAGGAAGATGGAGACATCTGAAAAGCATATACCATCTGTTTCACAAATTTGCTCATCTCTGGGCTTAGGGAATAATTCTAACTTTCCAAAGCTTGTAAAAGATATGCAGGAGGCCAAAGTCTATTCCTACTCATCAACTAGATAAAGTAAACCAATTAAGGTCTATTTGGCCTGCTAAAGAGAATCCCAAGGAAGTGAAGGCCATCATCTCACTGTTTTGGGAAAGGGAACTGAATGAAGGGGTAGATAGTCTCTCTTCCCTCTTGGGATTTGTAAATCTTTTATTACTATGTTTTACCTATCTCTAAGGCTGTTCACATATTAATATTTCTAAAATTAGGATGCATCTTACAATCAAAGGCATATCAGAGTTTCATTGATAACTTTCTAATTTCTTGGTGGAAAATAATGGCATCTATGACATTTGATGGCACCCCAGATGCAATGAAATATAGTACAGTGGCAGAAGGGCTATGATATGTGGGAATATGCAAGAATACTTTGCCATTTCTTCTCTGGAGTTCAGCCACAATGAGCACAGCCCTCCAAGTCTCTGTCTTCAATTTATCAGCTGTTTGTGGAGTCCCCAAGATTCCCAAGCACAGCAATTATGTTTGGGTGGCTACATGAAGAATCTTGTCAGAAAAGGGAAAGGCAAAGTAGCCCTATTTATTTAGTATGTCTTCAGCTATTTTAAAGGATTTTTCTTACTTCCATGTTGGAGGTCTTTCTACCAGTTTGAAGAATGCTCCCCCTCCCTCAATTCCCTAAACACACCAGTTAAATTTTAAAGCTTAGGAGTTTTTTTCTCTGTGGCCCTCTGTTTCAGTTAGTTCAGGGAACAGCCACTGAGAAAGGAAGGAATGCTTTCAGAGTGTCGTTTACACTCCAGAGGCTCTGTACCACCCACAGTCTTCCCTTTTTGCCTCTCAAATGAATCAGAGAAAAATTAAATATCAAAATTCATTCAGACACTCCCAGTTTCTCCAGGCCTTCAGTCTAGCCTTTGCCACCTGGTGAGGACTAGGGCTTAACTGAGCTCTGGGAATATAAAATAAAGTTGCCATTGGTGCCTTGTCAATCAACATCCAATCCCATGCAAAGGCAGAATGTGCAGTCATGTGCCTGCCACATGTAGAATGTTACTCAGCCACCTTGGAGGAAGGGAAGAATCCCTCCAGGGAAATTCTTACAGCCCAGACATTTGACTCAAGGATCCAAGTAGGAGAGGAGAGAAGGATCAGGAATGAATTCATGGCAGGTATTAATGTAACCCTGACCTCTCCAGTCTTGACCATCCAACTATGCATGAGGAAGAAAAAGAAAGAGGACAGACAATAATGAATGGAAAGGAGGAAAGAGGGCAAGGATGTTCTCTTTCAGAAGCATAGCCAGGGGTGTAAGAGATGCACTCTCTAAAAAGATTCTCTAAAAGTGGCACTCCTCAAAAAAGCTCTTAAGGTGCTACGTTAACATCACTATTGTCAAAAAATACAGGTGAAAAGACATCAAAGAAAACAATATGAAAGCAAGGAGAAGCTAAGAGAAACCTGTGTGGGAACACCTGAAGCAGAAAGTCAGCTTTTCTCTTTCCCATAAAAATGCTACATGGCAGCCATGACTCTGCCTACAGAAACTGGCTTTGTCAGGGGCCAAGACATGGTGATAAGGAAGAACCTACTTCAAGGAGTTTATGCACAGCTAAGAAGAAAAATCAAGAATTTATTAGCTGCATTAACCAGCTAACAGAAAAAAATACTTTCATAAATATGTGCTTTCCCTCCAGTGAATATAATGGATCTCTGTCTCTCTCAATCAATTGGCCTGAATCAATGTCAGCTGGGAAAGCCCTAAAGGAGGATGGTATCTTCTCCAAATTCTACCTCCCAGTGTTATTTCTCTTCAAATCACATTTGGTCATGTCTACAGAGTATTAAGACACTCGTTGATTTATCAAAGGACCTCACAGGAATGAAACAATCTTCAAACTGAGCCTTTACCAGAATTGACAGACACAGCAGTTCCCTGTAGAACAGCTAAGACACGCAGAGGAACCTGAATATCATTGTCCTAAATTATCTAGAATAAATTGCCCAAATTCCCCCACTTAAGGCACATCAACATGTCTCCTTCTCTGGGGATTGCGTGAGAAACAAACACACCTTTACTTGTCTGATCTAATCCTTTGTGGTTTTAAGCGGGGAAGCACAAGTAATGTAACCTCATCAAAAAGAATATTTTTCTTCTCTAACTGAAAAAGCTTAAGAAGAATTCCTCACATGTATAAAGAACTTTATACTATTCCAAGAACGCTCAGCTGTTATCACATTTGATGCTCATAGGCATTAAAGTCCATAAATGTGTATTTACAGTCATCTTAATACTGCAAAGCAAACCAGAAGTATTTCTATATACATTACATAGCCAGTTGTTCATAACCTCAAAAGATCTTTCTCTCCATCCACTGTCCTTTCTGCTTCCCTAAAGCTTTTTTTTTCTCTCCTGATCAGTTCTCCCTTTTACCACTTTTATTACTGTTGTTACACTTACAAGTGTTTGCATTTCCACTACCTCTGAGGATCCTTATGCATAAGATGGTAAATCTCCTCCATTTTCCTTTTCTTTCTTTTTTTAAACTCTCTCTTTTGTACTCCCATAACCCTGATCAAATGATACCCATGTTTCACAAGAGATTTTGTTTTACCTTCACAACCCTCTTCTCCTGGCCATATCCTTTCAGTACTTATACTTGTTTTCCTCATGATTTGTATAAAAAGTATTTACTCATCCTTCCCCACCCTGGTTCTATTTCTGCTGCCACAATGATATGGTGATGTTAGTCTTGAGCCATCAACTTCAAAGACAGAAATTACTTGTTGGTACAGAAAACGCTTCCCAAGTCTTTCTTCTTACAAACTCAGTTTTTATTCTTCATCCCTGCCACAAGGTTTTAAAGTTGAAAGGGACCTATGAAATCTAATCCAACTGTCTCATGTGAAGGTGACTATACAGGGATCCAAACCCAGACTTCATCAGTTTTGGCCTGTGCAATATCTACTGTTGTCTGGCCCAATCGCCTCTCCCATCTGAGACTCCCATCTGAGTCTTTTACTCAGAAATCATTTGACATTATCACCTAGTGGCCCAAATGTATTCTGAACTCATTCAGATGCCATCACTGAGCTCTTCCTCCTCTCAACTCCTCCTTTCACTTCAAATCTGCTGTGCCTCTCTGGTGAATATACCACCATCCACCAGGTGTCATTCTTGATATAGGTATCATTCTAATTCCTCTCCTCCTTCTCCTTGCATCCCCAGCTCACTCTTGATCTTTCTCCTCTTCTCAAGTGCCTCTATCATCAGCCCAGTTTCTGCCACCAACAGCTCTTGCCTGAATTACCACAACACCTTCCTAAGTGGTCTTCCTGTTCCCCTCTCTTGTCCACATCCAATTACAAGCACCTCCTGCAGCAAAGCAGATCTAGAATTAAAATTTGATCATATCACTACCCTGATTAAAACCATTAACGAGTCCCCACCGCCACCAAGAGAAAATTTGGACTCCCGGAGTCAGGCTACAAGGCTGTGTTTTGACTCCTCCATATGTGCAAGTTCATCTTTGGCTACTCCTACTTTACATTTCAAACCAAACTTCCTTCGGTCACTTAAATGAGTCCATACTTGCACAAGCCATTCCCTCTGGCTACAAGATTTTCCCTCTTCCACTGTATTGGAGCAAGCTGCCATTCATCATTCAGGTAGGAACTTTAGATATCTTTCCCTGTCCCGATCTCATGTCACTTCTTGCAGTTCTTTGCTCAAATGTCACCTTTTCGGACAGCCCTCCCCTCACCAGCAGTTCACTCGTCAAAACCTAATGGATTACACACTCATTTGCTTATGTTGCCTCTGCTCCTTCCAAAACTACTCTCCCCATTACCACATTAGACAATTTTTTTAAGTACCATGAGAATGGGGACCCCTGCCTATCTTAATCACTGCTAAATCCTCAGGGGCTAGTGAGCATTTACAAGTATTTGTTAAATGAATGAACATTCTTGGTGTTTAACATAACTTTATTTACAGTAGTAGCTTCATAAATATTTGAAGACAGATGGAAAGGATGAAGAAAAAAGGCTAAAATTGGGAGTTTACAACAGCTTTCATATTTTTTGTCTACAGAAGTTGCAACATCTTCTCCTTTTATTGTGTTTGTTATTTCATCCTCTTTCCCTTATTAGCCATTGAGAAGAGCTGGCCCCCAAAATAGACCAGACTATCAACAAACTTCACTCAGATCCAGCACAGAAGCGAGGCCCACAGTCACAAGCAAACCTCCAGATTTCTCAGAATCATTTCTTAAGCTTAGATGTCTGCACTGAATCACCAATTTCTGCATCTTTGATTGAAATGCCAGGATTAGTCTATAGCCTTGCCCATCCCCTGCACTTTTCCTAGAAACAATTCCATAAAACTCTTGTTCTACCCCGTTTCTCTCATACACCATCTCCTAGCATCCCACAAGCTGTGTGTAGGTGGCACTGTTAATCATACCTTGACCTGCTCTCATCCCTTGTCATCTGCAGTGTAAACATAGATGTCTCTCATTTGCACTATTTTTTTCCCATTTAGTTCACCTTTATTTAAGAGAGTATCTGCTTCCTATTCTGGGTCTCCTCAGAACCTTCCCTTTAATAAATGATTTGAGAATCCTGCCCCCTAGACTGAAGTTTAAGGGCCTCACCTTTCTTTCCTATTTCAAACAAGGATCTGCGCTTGCCCGCAACCCATCTGTTGCCCACCACAGTTGGTCCATGAACACTGGCAATGACCTGCCCTCTCTTGTGCAGGAACATAGAAAGGTACCTGCTCTAGCCAGGAAATTAGAATTCATCCAGAGCAGGGAGGTCCCCGGATCTGTTCATTCACATTGGGTCTCAGTTCCTTCCTACTTATGTTTGTTCTTCCTTTAACAGTCCCAGCATCGTTCCTTTTGGCAGAAAAGATGAATGTAAAATAGCTCTGATGGAGCTTGCACTGTACTGACCATTCATCAACAGCACCCTGGTGCTGCCAAGCACTCAGCCAAAGGGATTCTTTTCTTCTTATTCCATGCTGTTTCAAATCCTTTTCCCTAGGCTAAGCATTTTTGAAAGCCTAGGTTCACTCTGAGCTTCAGCTTTCTGGCTTCTTTAAATTTTTCTTCTCATTTTTTAAAAATATCAGACACTCTATCTTATGTATCCCTGGTTTAGGTTTTATTCTTTTATATTTTTATACATCTTTAAAAATATGAGCTCATCAGAGAAGGACCTATGGAGTTAACCTGGATTCTATGGGTTTCTTTTTCTTTTTCACTTAGATCCATTTCTCTAAGATCATCAGAATACTATCAGGGTGGAATTAGGACTAGCTTAACATAGAACTTGTTTTCATTTACTTTTAAGGTACTCAATGTGAACCTGATTCATAGAACACTGTAGGAAATACAGAAAAACAAAAAGAAAAAAAACTGAATATATCCCAAACCTGGCCAACAAGAAATAATCACCATTTCCCCCATATGTGCAGGGTTTCTTTTCCCCTATGAATCAGCAAAGAAAAAGCGGGGGGGGGGGAGGGGTATCATTTTACTGCTTCTAAAGTCACTTAACATCTTTTTGTGCAGATCTTACTGTGTCACTAAATATTATTCTACAACATTGTTTTTAAGGACAAGGTAGTCTTTCATGATATAGATAAGCTATTACTAATTCAACATATGCCTGTTACAAGACATTGGCTGTTTCCAACATTTGGTATTAGAAACAACTGTAATGAACATCGCCGTAGGGGAATCTTTGTGCATATCAATGATGGTTTAAGACTCACTCCTAGAGACAGAACCGCTAGGTTGAAGGGTATGAATTTTTTTTAAAAAAGGAGGGGTATGGATTAAAATTTGAAGATATAGATAAAAATCACCTTTCATAAGGGCTTTACATTTTCTGTAAATTTATACCAAATTACAGTCTCTGGAGATGAGCATGTGTACCTTCCATATTTAGAATATTATGTTATCAATTTTTCAAAAACCTTAACCAATTTTATAGGTAAGAAATGGCATTTGTTGCTTTCAGTTACATATATTTAATTACTAGTAGGTATCAATATTTTTAATATTTTATTATCTTTATTTTTCTGTGTTTGTGAATTATCTAATCATAATCCTTTGACATTTTTTTCCTAGGATGCTTGTCTTTTCCTTAAAATACAGGAGCTCTTTTTATCTTGAGAATATTATCAGACCTATCCTTATAAATATTTTATTCCTAGTTTTCACTTGCTTTTAAATGTTCATTATTTTTATGAAACAATGATCTTAAATATATATATGAATATATATATGAATATATATATATGAATATATATATGAACATATATATATGAATATATATATGTTCATATATATATATATGATCTGCCTTTCATAGGTCTTAAATGTCTTCCCCACCAAAAGATGACTTTTTAAAAATTTTTTTTTAATGTTTATTTATTTTTGAGACAGAGAGAGACAGAGCATGAACGGGGGAAGGTCAGAGAGACAGGGAGACACAGAATCGGAAGCAGGCTCCAGGCTCTGAGCTGTCAGCACAGAGCCCGACACGGGGCTCGAACTCACGGACTGTGAGATCATGACCTGAGCCGAAGTCGGACGCTTAACCGACTGAGCCACCCAGGCACCCCAAAGATGACTTTTTTAAAGCACCCATATTTTCGTGGATCCTTCTTTCTTACTAAATACTGAATTCATATGGAACTTGATTTGTATATGGCACGAGATAGGAAATCTTAATTTGTGCCCCAAATGCCTAGCCATTTATTTTAAAACCATTTATTAAATAAGCCTTCCTTCCCCAGTGATATTTAAGAACCATTCTTATCACATGCAAATTCTTATATATACTTAGGTCTATTTTGGGGTATTCTATTCTGTTAATTTGAAAAGATTTAGAAGTTTTAGTCTTAAGTCCTCTTAATCAGAAATGAGGTAAATAAGGTATCACTTACCAAGATACTATTTCTCAATAAAAGCTGGTTTTTCTTTTTCTAATAAGCCTTTAACATGTCTCAATAAACTTACATGAACACATTTGATATTTCTGATTGTTATTATTAACGGGATTTTCTTTCTCATTGTATTCATTGTATTTTTTTATTGGGTCATTACTAGTGCACAGGAACTAAAATGGCCGTTGTGAAGTGCTGCTCAGACTGTCCCCTTGCGGTTTGGTTTGCACACTCACTTCCCTAGCTGCTGGGTGGTGATAGATGGCAGGTTTAAGCTAAGTCCCTCTGTGGAATTGCCCTTAGCAGGACAGCTGCCTTGCTCAAATTCATACTCATTCCCTTGGAGAGTCCTTGTCCAGTGACTGGTACGTTACAGGTATCAAGGTCCAGACTCCTTGATTCAAAGCAGGAAAATTCTGAAGAACTATCCCAGCTTCAAGGCTCCCCATGGAAAGGACTGTGGTTCTCAAGGCAGCTGTATCACAGTCTAATAGCTCCCTCCATTACCCCTCAGGTACTGAACCTAAGAGCATTCACCCATCAACTTCCCACATGTAAGCCTCCATCTCAGAGTCTACTTCCCAGGGAACCAGCCCTATGTCAGTTGCTGTCAGGAGTGATCTGAGGAAGAAGACTAAACTAAAATGTACTTTTGGAACTGGATCCCCTACTAATCAGTTGGCAAGGAGGACCTCATTCCTCGCAGTAGGTGGAGCACGAGAAACTTCAGGCTTGCTGTAGCAGTGCAATTGCTGAAAGTCTTCACCAGTGACAACCTGGGACAGGATACCCTTAGAAGAAAATGCACTGACAGGTGCAATAGCTTAAGTTTTGAGAGGTTCTGAGGAAGTACTAATTATAAGGACAATGGAATCCAATGGCTTGCTGAGTGGTACTGAAGCACTAGAGGGAGACAAGAAAAGGCTGAGAGTAATTTATAACTAATTGAAGGCTAAGAGTGACAATCAGAGGACCTCTCTGGCATCCTGTAAAGAGGCTGTGATTCCTACCAGCTGGGGGAAGGAGGAGGTTAAGGATCAAGCCCAAGACTTAATTATAAGGGTAGCAAAGCTCCAGATAAAGTGAATTCTCAGCCTTGGTAAGTCTGCTATACCAATGTCAGGATTCTGATTGGGAAGGAGTAGGAGCCTGGAATTTGAGATGGATCATTTGGACCAGTACACTTAAAATATTAACATTCCAGATCCTCCTAACCTCTCTGGGCCTATAGAAGTGGCCCACTGCTCCCTAGTAGTTTAGAGCACCCTTTGCTTAATATAAGGCACAGCCTTCTGTCCTACAAGGCAACAAGTACCCTCCCTCAAGTTCTTCCCCCACCTCTCCTGCTGGGCAAGAGAGTAACGTATAGGGTCAAGTCATAAGGTTAACTAGATGATGATGATGGGCTAGGCCTACAAAGTAGGGAGAGAAACTATATCCTCAAGATACTGTCAAGACCTAGACAACTTATACTAAAAGGAGCTGAAGCATATGTATGGGACTGGATGCTGGAACAAGAGTAAAGAACATCAAGTTGGGAAAGGGAGAGTTTATCAGCATGAGGGCACTCTCCTACATCAGGGGATCTAATTTAACATCCTGGCCTATGAAATGGCATCAGCACACTACTAGGATTGCTCTTGGAAGATGAGAGAAAGAAAGAACTTATACTAAATGAAGTAGAAATAACAAAACTGCCTTAACAAATGGTAAAATGTTGGGTTTAAAAGCCCGAGGAAGTAAGCAACTAGAGTGGATATACTTTGTAAGGCCAGAAAGCTCACCTGGTGATTATGTTTTGTAGCAGGGTCCAGAGCATTTACCAAAGCAGTAAGGCAACAGGGCATGGGCTGGTGAGAGAGGCTGTCTATTGCAAGCCAGAGCAGAGGAAACGAAATACCATTAAAAAAAAAAAAAAAAAAAAAAACCGCGGGGCGCCTGGGTGGCGCAGTCGGTTAAGCGTCCGACTTCAGCCACGTCACGATCTCGCGGTCCAGGAGTTCGAGCCCCGCGTCAGGCTCTGGGCTGATGGCTCAGAGCCTGGAGCCTGTTTCCGATTCTGTGTCTCCCTCTCTCTCTGCCCCTCCCCCGTTCATGCTCTGTCTCTCTCTGTCCCACAAATAAATAAAAACGTTGAAAAAGAAAAAAAAAAATTAAAAAAAAAAAAAAAAACGCAGGCCCACTGATAGCAGTGAAGATGACAGAACTAAAAATAGAGGCCTGGTTTTCAAACTCAGAAGCCACTAACTCAAGGAGAGACCAGATACTCCGAAGGAAAGACTCTGCAACACCAAGGCAAGTATACACAACAATAATTTCCCCAATTCTTCTCTAAAAAGACCTACAGCCTCTTACTCTGCTAATTTTATACTGGGAAAAAGTAAAATACACCAACATTTCAAGGACTGTTGTACAAAAGGTAAAATTTGATATATGGGCACATAAAACATACTCATGGCCCCATTAAAATGGGAGCTTCTAAGAGCCAAGTAATAAATGGAATGCTGTCCTAATCTTGCTTACAATGTTGCATCCACTGGGTCCACAGATACACTCTGTGAAATGTCCTTGGATGTTCAATGTATAAATGGAATGGCCATGTCTGGTGGTTGGTATAAGCCCTACATGGATTCCTTGGCCTTTGGAGTAAGAGCTAATATAGTAGAGAAGATCAAATGAAAGCCACTGAAATAGCCCCTTCCCTGCCAAAAATTATCAATAAAACACACTATACTATTGTGTCTGGGGAAAATGGCAAAGATTAGTGTCACCCTAAAAAAAGACTCAGAATGATGTAGTAGTCCCCATTATATTCCCATTTAATTAATTAGTCTGGCTACCAGAAAAACCAGACACACCCTGGAAGATAACATCAAACTCAGCCTAGTAGTAGCTCCAATTATAGTTGCTGTGCCAGACATGGTGCCTCTTCTAGAGGAGATTAACATGGCCTCAAATACATGGTATTCAGCCACTGATATGGTGAATGTGGTTTTTTCCATCCATATCAGGAAGAAGGATCAGAAATAGTTCTCTTTTACTTTTTAACAGGCTATAGAATATATTCACCATTTTACCCTGGTACTATGTTAACTCTCCCAACCTCTATCATACTGTAAACTAAAGAGACTGGGATTTACTGGACATTTTCCAGAATTTCACACTGACCTACCATATGGGCAAAATGAGTAAGAAATACTAAGTATGTTGGAGGCCTTAAGAAAACATGTCTCCAGAAGGTGGGAGAAAAACTCTGAAGATTCAGGGATCTGCTATATCAGGGAATTTTTTTTTTTTTTAAGAGATTCAAGGATGCTAATTCAGCTCTTCCAAAAGTAAAAGACAAAGTTCAGCATCTCACACCTCCTGTCCATAAAGAGGACATACACTGCCTGGTAGTCCAGATTCTAGAGACAGCATTTTTCCATATTTGAAAATACTGCTCTGATCCCCATACTGGGGGACATGATGGACAGTTTTTGGTATGTCCCAGAACAGGAAAGCCTCTGTAAGGCAGGACCAAGTTGCAATAAAAGCAGGCCTGCCACTTAGGCAGTATTACCAGGAAGACCCCATGGAATTAAACATGTTGGTGTGGGGGGAAAATGCCCTGTGGAGTTTATGGTAAGCACCAATGGAAGAATAACAGCACAGCCCCCTAGGATGCTGGAGCAAGGTCATGCCATCTGTAGTGGTGAAGTGATGTCTTGTGAAAACTGGTTCCTATAGGCTACTGGTTCCTAGTAGATGCAATGCCTGATTATGGGACATCAAATGCCTATCTGGCCAGAAGCATTCATCATAAAGTAGGTTCTATCAAATAGATCAGGCTTGACCAGCAGCAATTCCTCCTATGAAGAATGTTGTCCCAACAAGCAGGGCCAGAGAGCACAAGGAAGCAGCACAAGCAGGTGGCCTAGACTCCCATTTCATTCAATGATGTTACTCACTACCAGTGACTCACCTTCAGCTCAAATCTATGGCTACATGGGTGGGGTCCTTTAAGATTCTGCCATGGAACCAAATGACAACAGAAAAATCGCTGAGCTTGGGTCAAAGATGTGCCTGTTCAGTAGAGGGATACAGGATGAAAGTACACAGTTACGAGAACAGCCCCATTCAGAGGTGACCTAGAAAGACAATGGTACAGAAAATCCTCCTAAAGGGCGGAGCTTCAGAAGATGCACCCAGTCATGCACTTTGTGTGGAATGAGAAGTGACTCAAGGTAAGAGCATATATGAACTTAAAACCAATGGTGTGTCAGGCTTATTTGGTGTGTCACAAGCCTCAAGGAAAAAAGACTAGAAAATAATAAACAGGGAGGGCTGTGGGAAGAAGAATGAAGGTGCATCTATAGAAGCTGGCACAAATTGTGAAGATCTTTACTTCTGTTAACTAATCCACCAGAGAGTATCTACCACAGCAAAAAAAAAAAAAAAAAAAAAAACTAAACAACCAGGTGAGTGCATGACTTATCCAGATGATGTTAGCCAGTCTCTGCATCAGCCACCCCAGTGCTGCAGAATGTGTACTGGAACAGAGCAGCCATAGACACAGGAACAGGGGTTGTACATGGGCCTAACAGCACGTGCTTCCAGTCACCAGGGCTGATTTAGCTACTGCTGCCACCAAATGTCTAACCTACCAAGAACAGATATGTATGCTGAGTTTCTGAAATGGTACCATTCCTCAGAGAGTAAACCAATGATCATACTGCATCCTAGAAAGGGCAGAATTCATCTTGAATGGACTTGAAACACATTCTGAGTATGACATTGCCTTTTCTGTCTGCAGGCCTGTCCTGTACTATTTTAGGGTACAATATTTGATCAGCTGATCCAGGTTCCACAAATATCACGTTGGTCCAACGTACCTATTTTACAGCAAAGAAAATACAACACTGTATACAGACATGTTCATTAGACATGTTCATTAGATCCACTAGTCCTATTACATACTGCATGGCCCAGAAGTTGTTGGCCTGACAGAGCAAGGGGATGGCCTTTTGAAAGTACAACTGGGATGTCAGCTTGGAGATGACACACTGAGAGAATGGGGCACCCTCTCCAGGATGTAATATACATCCTAAATCAATGCAGAGTATAAGTTGCTGAATATCTATAGACATAATATATAGATTCAAGATAAAATGGCTGAAACAGGAGTAAAACCACTTACATCACTCACAGTGACCCACTGTGAGAATATGAGATTCTTGTTCCCTAGCTCTGTAGGTTTAGAGATCCTGGGTCCCAGGGGAGAAAAGCATCCATCCATTAGGTAAGAAGGATCCCACTAAACTCTAAGTTATGACTTCCATCTGGTCATTTTAGGATCCTCACGCCAAGAGATCAACAGGTAGTGAATTACTAGGGTAACTGGCCCAATCATCAGGAGGAAATGAGGCTCCTGAAATACACCAAACCAGGGAAAAATGTTTTTGGAAACCAAGTGATCCATTAAAGCATCTCTTAGTAGAAATCTGTCTACTTTTGACAGTAAGTTGTTGTTGTATTCTCATTTTAATGTCTCAATAGCCTGGAATTATAATTTTTATATTTCTTAGAACTAAGATTTTAAAGTGATTCATTTTCTTAAATTTAACTAAAATTTTCTTTCACATATTTTATATAGGGTCTTTCACAAATGCTTATATAAATTCAGTAATCTAGTACCTTTGATTTCCACAATCAAAACACTTGACTTAGCTATGCACAAATGATTTCTAAGGTCACTTTTTCACTCTTTGATTCATCCTTGTTCCAGCCATGATCCCCTTCTCCATTCTTAAAAAACAAACAAACAAAAAAACAACACACAACTTTCCTAGCAGGTAGTCTACTACCTCCTCCAACTTGCTACAGCCTAACTTCCCATTCAGATTGCCAAGTTCAAACCTCAAACCAAGCTGCTTTACTGGAACTGTTACCACAAGCAAAATCCCTCCTAAACAAAGTCACAGTGTTTTCTATACTTGCCCTTTCATTCATGAACAGAATGAATAGAGCCTCTGACCCTGACCTGCTTGATTAAAGCCCGCCACGTTCCTCCAGCAGTCCTTTCCTCCTGGCAGAACCTCCATGCCAAATCCAATTCCTCTGTGGGACTTCACATTGAACTCCTTGCCTGCAGAAATATGTACACTATAAATAGCATCCTTCCACTGAATTCATAATCGGGGTTCCCACACGATACTGTATCTGAGTAGCTGCTTTTTGCCTCAAGAGGGAGACCCGAGGCTCAAGTCAAGCATATGCCCCCAAAGTTTATTCCTGCCACTTCTTCCCCTCCCAGGAACTGTACCAGTTTTCTTTTCTTCCCCTGGAAACTCACAAAAACAAGCAATGCCTCCATATTTTTCTTTCTCCCTCTGTTCTCTCTTGCTATATCCTTCCCATTTTACACCATGCCATAATTTTAGAACACTGTATCTTTAGAGTCCCAATATGAATGACC
Organism: Puma concolor; assembly: GCF_028749965.1. NCBI lineage: Eukaryota > Metazoa > Chordata > Mammalia > Carnivora > Felidae > Puma > Puma concolor. Next base: position 57,534,438 of record NC_141669.1, read on the forward strand.
ACTAGCAGTCCCATATTGCCACAACAAAAGACAGATGAGAAAGCCTCAGGAATCTGGCTAAATTCCTGCAGTTTTGCTTTTAATCCACTCATTAGGGGAAAAAGGTAAGCTTAGCCCAGGCCCTAGCCAACAGGCACCTGCCAAGACATTAGGCCCATGGAAAGCCTAAGTCAGATTTCTGCAAAGGGCACACCTAGCCAAACTGAGGGCCACATTAAAATGTCAAAGCCAGAATACAGATGCAGAGCCAATGTTCACATGAACTGGATTGGAATGGGAGGAAATCAGGCAAGTCTGGCCACCAACTGCATTGAGTATCTCCTAACTCCCTGTGCTGATGTATAAGAATATGGCGTGTGTGGATGGTGGACTCACTGAAAGAAATATTGTTGGGCAAGTATATGCACTCTTCTAACAGACAATTGTTTGTGCCATATTCTGCATGCCCTATGCACACACTGGTTTATCCAGCTGCCCCCATTTCCTCATGTCTTCCATTTGTACCACTAAGGTACCTCATAGCTTTCCACTCACATACTTGGAGGTTCTCTTGGCTAGCTTCATCTCAACATGTATTGCCCATTCACAGGCAAAGCTCATCTCATCCCTATAATAATGAGGTGAAGTATGTAGAGTAGGACTATACTCACCTTACAGATGAGGACACAGATACATTGAGATACTAAGTGATTTATCCTAAACAAATTAGTAGCACAGCAGCATCTGGGCGAGAATTTTTATCTCCTAACTTCTATTCCAATTACAGTTACCTCAATATTATGTTGAAGTGTGTAGAATTGTGTTCATCTCCAAATTGGCAATTTCAGAAGGAAAACAATAGATGTCTGGCCTTTACTGCCTACATACCAAGATGGCACAGGGTATACTCAACCCTTTCTCAAATCAAATATACATACTGTGTAGTCACATGATTTCAGACCACCAGTACTCCCATGTCAATCTCAGATGACTGTTCTTAGTTTTACCTTATTTTACCTTCAATCAGCAGCAAACCACAATTCTGTAATCTGGAGCTTGTTTGGCTCCTCATGTTTTCCAGTGTAAATATTAAACATGTAAAGTTATATAAATCTTAGAGATGAGAAACAGTCACCAGAGCCCCAAGGAACATCAGCCTTGCTTTTCTATTGTTCAACCACCATACAGGCCCCTTATTCCCGCCAATATTAACTAGGTGTGTGCCAGGGTACTGTACAATTGAAATGGTTTCTAAAGTTAAGGGTATGGGAAGAGGAGGAAAATCAAGCTTTGGTGGTCATGTCTCCTGTGTTTCAGCAACATTTTATGACTCTGTTCATACACAGCCCAAATGCTCTGGCAGAGCTACTATGCAAATACAATGTGTTGTGCCTCTGTGCACAACAATATAGTAAAAATGTGTAAAAGTACATACTTCCTGACATGTGAGACCATTTGGACTCTATGCTGCAGCACAACTTCTGGCCTCAGGATGCAGTAACCTGTGATAATATTCATGATCTCTGTTTACACCTATCAGCAAACACCCACTTGCTACCAGTTCTGGGGGATACAACTTTAAGGAGTGGATTCCCAGCTTTGGAAGCTTCTTAGGAGAATCCACTGGAGGGCAGTCCACCTGAGTCACTGATCCTAAAGTCACCTACTAAGTGAGGAGGGAACACCACAAGAAAGCTTTCATTAAAAAATGTTCAGAAATAAGATGCCCACCTTCCAGGAACTGAGGAATGATAGAGCTAACTGGAATACTGACATGTGAAAATTGTGCACTACAGGAATCAAGATGAAGGAATTCTTTCCATTTGTATCTAATAAGGACATACACCCTGATACACATACTCACAGAGGAGCTCTAGCCTTCCTCCAACACAATCCATCCTATACACAATTGTTTATCTGTGATACTTTTCAGTGTCATTCTTCACACTACTCTATATATTGGAAGAAATCCTATTGCCTAAAGAGAAGTGGTAAATTCCTGGCAAGAGGGCTGCAGTGTTCTTCTATGCCCTCCTATTCAACCACTGTAATGTTCTGAAGCCTACCTTAGTCTGGTATTCCTAAAACACAGTGCTCCAGACAATCAGTACTATCAGACTGTAGTTTGAAATGGAACAGAAATGTGCTTACCACACTTAGTTGAACTTTAACTGTTCACATGTTGTTTGTATTCACCCCCAAGGCTTTGTTCTCTACTTACCTTCAACATATTGATGTATTCATTCATTAATTCAACATTTGTTCAACTCCGATCATATATTGTGTATAGTGCAGATAAGGGGGAGAAGGCCAGGAAGGAGGCCATATTAGCTGAAGGTGGGAAGGGAGACATAGGTAAAATTTGAAAGTAAGAACACAGGCAGATGATCAGGCTTAGAAAGGAGAAGTTGATGAGTATAGGTTTGATATTTTTTACTGGAAATTCATTTATGATAATCAAGTAGAGATATCCGGCAGGCATCTGGATAGAAAAGGAGAAAGGTGTGGGCCCAATCTCTAGATTAGGAAATCATGAGAGAAGTTGTGTGGGCTGAGAAGGCTGCTAACACCACACCTGAAAACATACCACACTATGAGTGCTGAGGACAAGGTGAGAAGAAAAGCAATGAAGGTCAGGGACTTGGATGAAAAAGTGAAAGAACATGGACATAGGGGACCTAAAAAAGTAGAGGTTTCCCTTTTTATAAGATGCAACACATAAAACATTTTTCTTTCAATTCACAAATTCTTTCAATTAAACAATCTGAAATAATTAAGAGTGCACCTTACTAGTCATGATGAGCACCAGGTGATGTATGAAATTGAATTGCTATATTGTATACCTGAAACTAATATAACACTATGTTAACTAACTGGAATTAAAATAAAAACTTAAAATGAGAGAGTGTGCACTTTAAAGGAATAATAAATTTTACAAGAGACTATCCCCACCTTCAAGGACCTTGGGTCTGAAAGGAAGGTGTGTACGTTAATAGGTATGACACGCAAGCATCTTGTCACCAACAGTGAGTAACAACTGTGAGCTAACTACAAAAAAATTATTCAAGTTAATGGTAGAAATGAAAAAAACATGAGTAATGAATTTGCATTAGGATTTTTATCTTTTAGCCTTTAACATGTGTGGTTGTATCCCTTTAGCATGATGTGAAGTCAGAGGAAGCAATACCTCCTTGAAAGCATATACTGAGGTTTAAGTTTCCAGAACGTGGCCACGACCAAATGGAATGTTTACCAAAGGCAGCTGAAAGCAATATAACTGGGAAGGACAGTCTGAACCATAGTCAAAGGAGGAGGTAAAAGGCCAAAACTAGAGCAGTGGTGCCAGACAATCAGGTCAACAGGATGAAGCAAGGCCATCAGCAGTTAACTCAGCCAGGGGATAAGAAACCAGCAAAAGGGCAAATGAGTTGGAAGGTAGAATGAAGAAAACGCAAAAGGGGCCAGAAGAAAGCAAATATATCAGAGATGGGTTAAATGTGGGGACAGATTCACAGCTCAGGAATATACTGGATATCTAAAGGAACGGCAGGGCTGGATCAAAGGCTTAAAACACACCAGCTTCTGCAGTTCCAGGCACGGCAAAGTCTCAATGAAAGGAGATACCTCTACGTTTGACTGGCAACCAACCCCACCCACTGGATGGCAGCATCCCATATCCCCCCTGGAGTCTCACACTGGCTTGTGTTTGTGCCTGACTGTGGCCAGTGGTCGCTTATATCTCCTTTTGTCTCTGTGGCTGCAATTACTGCTGAAAACTAGGTGGGATTATATTTGTAAATGTGTAACGTAATGTTAAATGATCAGCATTTCTCAATTAGGTAACTGAATGAATGAAATAAACCAACACTTACCAGGACAGCTGAATACAACGGGGTCATTTGGAAATGTTTCTTATTTAAAGGGAGAGTATGGAAGATTCTCCATGGTTTTCCCATCTATTCCTTTCATTTACCTTTAATTTTTTTTTCCTTGCAGGTTAAAGCTGACTCCACATCCTAAGGGACCAACACAAGCCATCAAGTTAAATGATGTCCCTGATAGCTCTGTGGATCAATAGTTATATAGGCCTATTCCTCATCCAAGCTCTGTCAGGGCCCAAATTATACACTGCACATGAAAACCACCTCCTGGATTTACTGCCCCAGCACCCCTAGCCATGGCAGGTGGCTTATCACCCTGCATTTATTTCTTGTAAGCTTTAACTAAGTCTTTGCTACTGATTTTTCAACATTTTCAAAGTAGTCCAGCAGCAATTAGCCAAGTTCTGCTCCCTTCCACAAAACAGCAATGATTTCCTTGATTTCCAAAGAAGCTCCTTAATTTTCTATTTCTCCCACAGAGATATGGGAAATCTTCAAGTCAAAGGACATACAACTGGCAGAGACATTACAACAGTATGAGGAAGCAGATGAAAACTCAGCCATCTACAGTGTTTTTGGTGTTCCTAGAATAATCCACTAGAATCTGGACCATTAGCATTTGTGGGAAGGTGGCAGATGAACTGAAACCTCTAGTTCTGATACTCAGATGCTGGCTAAATCGCCTCACCTCTCTTAGTTCTTCTCTTTCTCAAATGGGAATGATTCCGCTTCCCTGCATTACCTCGTAGAGAGGATATCAACCTAAGTCAAATAGAGTATGTGTGAAAACATTTCATACTCCTGGGAGAGCAAGTGTCCTATAAATTCTAGGTTCCATTATTATTTAATATTTATATATCTCAGATTTATCTGGTTTCATGAATCACTTTATAACAAAATGGACTTGAGCTATACTGAGCTGTATTTGAGCTTCCTAATATCCCAACTGTGTCAGACATCTAGAATTACAGCCCTCTGAAATAATGTGTGAAGCATGGCTTGAACATATCAAGACTGACTCTTGTCTGTGGTTAAAAGACAACACTGCATGGATTTCTAATCAGTGTCCAAGGCAAAGAGGCTCACCATGGTCAACCTAGTAGCCAGATTAATGAATTGCCTGACTTGTGAACTTCAATCTTCAAATTTGTCTCAGTTTGACCCATCTTTCTTATCTTCTTATGTATGTCCTTAGGACATTTCTGTTTAGTGAACAGGAATAATATCCACTTTCATAGTTTTTAAAAATAAACAAGAAACTCTATGTTCTACTGGTCCAAATATGTGGATATAGTTTCAATGTACAGTCTCCTCATGCCTTGTGCTATTATAAATATCGTTTTACATTCTAGTGCACTTACTGACCCAGTTATAATCTCTCTTGTATAGACTGTCTTGTATTAAAAAAGTGATGTACTCCTCTAATTCCAAGCATAATTCTCATTAGCTACTGTACTCCTGCATCCAATTATATCAGCCCTATGTTTTCCACACTATACTATTTTGATTTCCTATAACCAACACTTGACTGTGAACTACCATTTTTGGCTCATCTTAACCAATGTTTAGTTAGCTAATAAAAAACATTTGAGGGGCTCCTGTGTGGCTCAGTCAGCGGCCTACTTTGGCTCAGGTCATGATCTCTCAGTCCGTGGGGTTTGAGTCCCATGTCGGGCTCTGTGCTGATAACTCAGAGCCTGATGCCTGCTTCGAATTCTGTGTCTCCCTATCTCTCTGCACTTTCTTTGCTCTCTCTCTCTCTCTCTTTCAAATAAACATTAAAAAATTAAAAAATTTTTGAGTACCTTCTATTTCTAAACCTGACTCAGCTATAAAATTGTGGGGAAGAGGTCTGTGCTGCTTTTGTATTACCAGACCCCGACCACAGTTCTGTGGACATGTGTACAGGTCAATTTCTAAATGTTTGTTTGATTTTAATCAGCAGTTTTGCAATCTGTGCAGAAAATGAATTGTAGACTTTCACCAACTCTCTTGCTTGTAGGACAAAAGAATCCTTCTCCTTGCTACTCATAGAGTCAATTCAGATCATTTTCCCAGTACTCTCTGACAGCACCTGGGGACCTGGAGGTCTGCATTGTGTCATTTGGTCTTTGCTGTCCTCCCCATTAAGTACTGTCACACAACAATGGCCCACATCTTGTTCCTTACATATGCTGAATATATTCCCCTTTCTTCTCTACCTGCCTGGATTGTTGTAAAACTAATGTGAGTAACAGCTTATTAACTAGCACATAGAACTTTACAGAATTTAAGGTATCTTTTCATTTAAATGGGAAGAAATCTTGAAATTTTAAATCTGTTTTTCTTTTATTTCTAGGTGACCAGCTCTTCTGAAATACTGGCACATCCCAGATCTTGATGAGTTCCCCATTAGTCCCATAAGCTCAAAAGATTTCAATTTCCTGACCATGATCCAGCCATCAGAATAGAATCTCTTTCCATCATGTGGACTGACTTGCATTCATTGATATCATACTCCAAATGTACATCATCTCCAAGTTTCGTATTCTCCTTAATAGCTACATCACTGTGCTTTTGAGTTGGCAGAGAGCTCAAAGTTACCCATGCACAGCAAATGGCTTATGAAGTGATATTGGCCCTGATGTCTGATCTTAAACCCAAAGTCAGTGCTGTTTAGTTTTATTCTTTGTGGATTCACTCTTCAAGCAGTCTGTTTTAAGTCTATTCCAAACAGTTCGATATTCACATGTAAAAGAATAAAACTGGAACCTTACATTACACCAAGAAAAATTAAATTGAAGTGCGTTAAAGACTTAAATGTAAGAACTAAAACCATGACACTCTTAAAAGAAAACACAAGAACAAAACCACTTTACATGAGTCTTGGTAATGGATTTTTGGATATGACACCTAAAGCATTAGCAACAAAATTCGAATAAAAACATGGAACTATATCAAACCAAAAAGCTTCTGCACATCTAAAGGAACCATCACCAAACTGAAAAGGCAGACTACAGAATGGGAAAAACCATCTGCAAACCATGTGTCTGACAAGGGGTTAATAATATCTAAAACATATATTGGGGCACCTGGGTGGCTCAGTCAGTTAAGTGTCTGACTTCAGCTCAGGGCATGATCTCACAGCACCAGAGTTCAAGCCCCACATTGGGCTCTGTGCTGACAGCTCAGAGCCTGGAGCCTGCTTCAGATTCTGTGCACCCCTCTTTCTCTGCTCCTTCCTGACTCACACTCGGTCTCTCTCTCTCTCTCTCTCAAAAATAAACATTTTAAAAAATTTAAAAAAAGAATATCTAAAACATAAAAACTCCTGTAACTCAATAGCCAAAAAACAAATAATCTAATTAAAAATGGGCAAAGGATGAGAATGCAAGCTGGTGCAGCCACTCTGGAAAACAGTATGGAGGTTCCTCAAAAAACTAAAACTAGAACTATCCTACGACCCAGCAATTGCACTACTAGGCATTTATCCAAGGGATACAGGTGTGCTGTTTAGAAGGGACACATGCACCCCCATGTTTATAGCAGCACCATCAACAATAGCCAAAGTATGGAAAGAGCCCAAATGTCCATCGATGGATGAATGGATAAAGAAGATGTGGTGTGTGTGTGTGTGTGTGTGTGTGTGTGTGTGTGTGTGGAGTACACACTGGAGTATTACTTGGCAATCAAAAAGAATGAAATCTTGCCATTTGCAACTACATGGATGGAACTGGAGGGTATTATGCTAAGCTAAATTAGTCAGAGAAAGACAAAAATCATATGACTTCACTCATATGAGGACTTTAAGAGACAAAACAGATGAACATAAGGGAAGGGAAACAAAAATAATACAAAAACAGGGAGGGGGACAAAACAGAAGAGACTCATAAAAATGGACAACAAACTGAGGGTTATGGGAGGGGTTGTGAGAGGGGGGATGAGTTAAATGGGTAAGGGGCACTAAGGAATCTACTCCTGAAATCATTGTTGTACTATATGCTAACTAATTTGGATATAAATTTTAAAAAATTTTAAAAAAAGTTAATAAAAAAATGAACAAATTTTATGTTTTTTATTTTTTATTTATTTTTGATAGAGAGAGACAGAGCACAAGTAGGGGAGGGACAGAGAGAGAAGGAGACACAGAATCTGAAGCAGGCTCCAGGCTCCGAACTGTCAGTACAGAGCCCGACGCGGGGCTCGAACTCACAAATTGTGAGATAATGACCTGAGCCGAAGTCAGACGCTCAACTGACTGAGCCACCCAGGCACCCCAATTAACAAATTTTAAAATGGCATTTAACGTCACCCAACTTTCTGAGGAAATTGTTAGAAAAAAAAAAGACTTTGCCTTGATTACAGTTTAGACTTATGTAATGTATATGGAATTTAAGCCACAAGAGGCAGTAATAACTTCTCCATTCTCTAATGAAAACCCAAAACACAGTTGACTAATCAAATGAAACAGAAAAATTTAATTTTCAAAAAAAAAATAGGCAAAGGAGCTAAACATACATTTCTCCAAAGATCATATGAATGGCCAACAAGTACCTGAAAAGTTGCTCGACATCACTAGTCATTAGGGCAATGCAAGCTAAAACCAAAATGAGATATCACTCCCACCTGTTAGAATCCCATCATCAAAGAGAGATAACAAATGCTAGTGAGGATGTAGAGAAAAATGAACACTGGACACTGCTGGTGGCGTTGTAAATTGACGCAGCCACCATGGAAAACAGTATAGAAGCTCCTCAAAAAATTAAAAACAGAACTACCATATGATCCAGCAATTATACTTCTGGCAACATATCCAAAGTTAAGGAAAACACTAACTTGAAAAGGTATCTGTGGCTCCGTGTCTATAGCAACAATATTTACAATAGCCAAGACATGGAAACAATGTAAGTATCCATTGATGATGAATGTATAAAGAAGTTGTGGAATATATTATATTATTATATCACAATATAGTATATTACATATACTATATTGTATATAGTATATAACATATACTATATTGTATATAGTATATATTATATTCCACTACATATGTGTGTATATATATGTATAGTGGAATATTATATTGAAATGTAATATATATATAATAGAACATTATTCAGCCATAAAAAAATGAGGAAATCCTACCACTTGCAACAACATGGATGGACCTTGAAGGCATTATGCTAACTGAATAATTCAGAAACAGAAAGACAAATACTATATGATCACAGAAAAAGAGATAAGACTTGCAGTTACCAGAGGCAGGGGGTGGGGGAAGGGAGAACTGAAGGAAGGTGGTCTTCCAATCCTAAAATAAATAAGCACTAGAGATGTAATTTACAACATGATGACTACAGCTAACACTGCTGTATGATACACAGGAAAGCTGTTAAAAGAGTAGATCTTAAGAGTTCTCATCACAAAGAGAAAATTTGTTTTTCCTTTATTCTTTTACTCTCTTTTTACTGTATATGAGAAGATGGAGGTTAGCTGAACCTATTGTGGTAAGCATTTCCCAACAGATGTAAATCAAAACATCATGCTGTATGTCTTAAACATACACAGTGATGTATGTCAATTATTTCTCAATAAAACCAGGAAAAAAAAAACTTAAAAAAAATAGACCAAGCAAGTCTCCCTTAAATAGTCACTGCTTTAGGAGTATAGCCTTTAATTTGAAGGTACTTTCTCCAGCTGAAAGCTGTAATAATGCTTCATTCCATTTGGCAACAAAACAAAGAACCAGAGGATTTATAAACTGACAGATCCTCTAATAAGTGTTAAGAGATCAAATTTGCATTCTTTTATGTGACTGGGTGACACATCTCATCACCTATTCTGACTCTGGAGCCTTATTAATAGTCAATTTGCACACAAGCAATTGGCATGATGATCCAAATCAATCATAACCATGATGGAAAATGTTCCACAGGACAGTAACAAAATCCATTGGCACCCAAGTCATACAGATATGAAAAACTAAAGGTAACCTACCTGAACATGCTGCCTCCTAATTTCTGAACACTGATTCAGCGATTCAGCTCACCTGACAAGCTAGAGGTTTGTGCCTTCCTCACTGCTCTACAAACATTCCTCACATGCCAGCCTGGTCAATAAAGGGAATGACTTGGGTACCCAGGTGGCTCAGTCAGTTAAGCATCCGAGTTTGGCTCAGGTCATGATCTCATGGTTGTGAGTTTGAGGCCCCATCAGGTGCAGTGATGTCAGTATGGAGCCTGCTTTGGATCCTCTGTCCCCCTTTCTCTCTCTGCCCCTCCCCAGCTTGCACGCATGCTCTAGTGCACTCTCCACCCCACCCCTCTCTCCCTCAAATAAACATTAAAATAAATAAATAAAGGGAAAGTCTTTCCCAAATGGAGACTGACAGGACACAAAAGCCAGAGGAGTGTTTCTGGATGGTTTAAAAATATTCATGGTGGGGGGGGGGGGGGGCTGGGGGGCTCAGTCAAGTGTCCGACTTTGACTCAGGTCAAAATCTCACAGTTGGTGAGTTTAAGCCCCATGTCGGGCTCTGTGCTGACAGCAAGGAGTCTGGAACCTGCTTCAAGTTCTGTGTCTCCCTCTCTCTGTCCCTCCCACACTCATGCTCGCGCACTCTTGCTCTCTGTCAAAAATAAACATTAAAAAAAAGGTATTCATGAAAAGGCCATGGTGGTAAAATGAGGTTCAAAAGGAGCATATTTTATGCCCATTAGAGCATGTGTGGTTTACAGATATGGTTCAATCCTTGGGCTGACATGTAGAGAGAGATATCTGCTATAGTAATACTCCTGGTCTAACTGGCCACCACCCCTTACTCATAAATAGTCCACAGATTGAAAGTAAAACTATTGGTCCACACTTCTAAGTTATAAGAGAACCATGAACCCTAAAAATTTGGTCTCTTTTCCTCTCCTCCTCCTGGGACCAGAGTGAGGCTTCAATCCTAAATAAGTACATCTGCTTTAAAAATGTTAACTTTGCTTTAAGTGGGCAATCCTAGGGTCTAAACTGGAGGTGTGGGTAAGGAAAGCAGAGCACATTAGCAAGCCCAGTTAAATGATTACAGTTAACCATTTGGTTTCCATCTGACTGGCTCTTATGTTGGATCTACCATTTGGTTCTGAATTCAGGCAAAAAAGACGGGAATATTATTTATGAGCTCATCAAAACCCAGTATCTTCATTCGGTAGCCATAGGACTTAAAGGTAACATTAACTGATGTAACAAATTAACCCTAACATTTCACTGGCCTGGAATAGTAAACTCACGTAACAATTCAATTAAGCACTCCTGGATGAGTGGCTATCCCCCAAGCAGTGAAACAAGGGCCTGCTGCTCCTTCCATACTCAGGTTCTATTATCTTCAACATGTGGCCTCCAAAGCCACCAGAAAAGTCATTGTCATTCTAGCAAACCAGAGAAGGGAGCATGAAAGATGTGCATAGGAGGATTTTATGGGCCAGGCCTGGAAGTGGTGCACAGCACTTTCTCCTCACCTGGCTTTGGATAGAACACAGTTACATGGCCACCAAAGGGAGGCTGGGAAACATATTTTAACTATATGCTCAGGAAGAAGAAGAAGAAGAAGAAATTAGTTTGGTGAGCATCTAGCAGTCTCTGCCACACTGGCTATCTAGGAAAGACAAAAAGCCAACTGATCAGGTTTCAGAACATTATCAGCACACTTATATTAGGATGAAGATGTCTCAAGAATGAAAGGTGTGAGAATTTTCCAAATAATCTCTATATAGCAAACACTATTATTAGGAACCCATCAAATGGTATATAGATTTGTGAAAGGCAAACCTTAGGACTTGCATTATCTTCTTCAATCATGCACTTTGAGCCCACTAACCACTTCTGTGCCATGCTACCATCACTGAGTAAGCACAAGATCTTGACACCCTTCCCTTCTTCCTGGATTCAAGTTTTTTTTTCCCATCTAACACTCCACTTCCTATCCCAATCTTGACTTCCCAGCACTCAATCTCTGCTTCATTCATCCCTGTCCATGCTGTTACCCCTCGATCCTCCTTGGCCTGACCCCAACACTGTCCTTTTCGTCTATTACTCACACTGATGACTGGCACTCACTCTGACCACTGAACCTGGCAACTCAGCCAATTTCTATTCTTAATCATTGGACTCAGCCTCAGCACCAGTCCACCACCTACAGAAGTTTCTCCACCCTCTACAGAAAGGACATCAAAGTTTCAGGAAATTATTAAAAATCCCCCAGCTAGATTTTAAATTTTAGCTGCTAAAAAGCATTCTACATGCATTATCTAATTTTAATCTGATCCAATCCTTACAACAATCCAAAAATGCTGGTACCATTGTCATCCCCATTTTAAAGATGAAAGCAATGGGACTTAGTGAAGCATAGTATCTTAGGAACATCACACTTAAAAGCTCACATGTGAACCCAGTTATTCCTGACTCCTAAGTTTAAGCTCTGGAAAAAAAGGTACCATGTATAATTAGCAGTTATCAAGGTGTAGAGGAGACAGGAATAGATTAGGTTAATCACAGTTTTCTGGGTAATATCTATGGATATTGATCTGGTCCCAGGCTGTCCAGGTCTCTCCCAAAAGAGACAACCATTAATAAGCAGCATTACAGGCTAGTACATTCATGTGGAACCCCAGACCCCTCACTTCAGTAACTATAATCACAGTTCCAGACAGTTCTGATTGGCTTCACCGTCCTTGACCTTTTGGGGGTCTGCTGTTACCTCCTTGTCCAAATTATAACATACTTTCTGTGTATTAGTCATGAGCTGATTTTTTCTGACAATGTGAGGAAATCTTCTCAGCCCCAAATGTCTGCCAATGATTTGTGGATGGCAGGTAAGCATATGAGCAGGCTATATTTAACACAATTTGAAATTTCATTGTCTTTCAGTAAAAGGCAGCTGTTTCCAGATGTCATGAATCAACCTTTATGTCTGACTGATGTGGTGTTTGCAGGAAACATCTTGCGATACTGTCATGTGTTATTGGGAGCTTCTTGGACTAGATTATCTGCAAGTCAGAACCTGCTGCTTTCTAGTGAACTGTTATTTGGATTGCTTCAGTAACCTCCTGTTCAGATAGGACAATAGGTTGACAATTCCATGGTTCATCTGCCCCATTTGGTTCTCTCACAACCACAATGCTTCAGCCATTCAGTATCAAGAGCCTCACAAACATTTCCCAACAATTCAATCACACACATTTGAGGAACACACTCGGAGCTAATTGGTGCTATTGTCAAGCCCATGAACATTTTATTTGGTTTTCCTGGAAATACTTAATTTTTCAAATCTTGAATTTCCTTCTATTTCTGTAATGTTTTGAGTACCAACTTAATTTTTGTGTGCATTTGTCAACTATACCCATCAACTTATCTTCACTTAAGTCACTCAATGTAAGATACTAATTAGCTAAGGAATTTTATTGTTTAGTCTGTCAGATCTATGGTTATTTTTATACCACATAAGTCTTCCCAGGCTTTGGGTGGCTTTGCCAAATTTCTGTCCCTTTGTTTTACTACATTTCACCCTATTCACCCCTTTACTGCTATGATGTGGATTAATTTAAGTCATTTTTCCTTCTGCTATAACAATCCAATAGTAAATGCTTTGTGCATATTATTTTAGACCTGTCATGTCATTTGGCTATTGAGGCAATGCATAATAGCCTAAATTATTGCAGAGTAGGAAATTTGGAAGGTGTGATGTCTTTTATTAGGTCAGGCTATGAGAGAAATTCAAGGCCATAATTAATGTAATTCTTGCAAACAACTGTTGGATGTAATGGTTTTTAAAAACCACCAGAATTTAGTTAGATTTTTACATTTTCAAGCAGTACAATGCTCTCTGCCCTTATCCACATTTTCATTCATTGCTCTCCTAAGCTCTCACACCCGATGGTATAGCCATTTCTGATTCAACAACTAGGATTCTCTTTGCCATGACTAGTTTCAGATTTACCACATTTTACTCACTTAGCCTGGCTGTCAGTTCAAGATATTTGGTAATAAAGTGTGGCTACCCTGCAGGTCTGCACATCATCACCTCAATTCCCAATAGAGAGGTCTCCAATAACTGTGGATTTACTAGGTCTTCCTTTAATGCCCTCTCAGCCATCCAGCTCTAGTGGATGACTGACTCTGTCAGCCAGAACACTTCGGACAGTCACAGCTCACTGGGCTTGGATGCACCTTAAATCTCTGGTTCCAGACCATCGGGCCCAGCCAGCTACTTGCAACTACTTCCAGGGTATAAGGCCATTCCTAAGTGAAAAGACCATCAGTCTCCCCGTGGACTCACCTCTAATTCTCCTTTCCCTGACAGAGTGACTACTCTGGCCCCATGATGAGCTACTAAACCTATATGGGATATCAGAGCCCTGTGAAGCAATCGTGGCACAGCCTGCCTCTCAAGCACAAGGACACTGCGCTGGGTTTTGAGAGGGTTGTAATTAGCATGATTACTTTATTTTGATTGCTGAGGTTAACAACATGGGCAATGCCCAAGTATATTATCATCATCAATTGATGAGTTGGTTTTAAAAATCTGATTATATGACATGTGTTCAGCCATATCACCCTCTGCATTGCTGTTAGGGAATAACTAATGTCTTGTTCCTTAAGGTTCTTAAATAATTTTGCCCACAGTACTGTGCCAGGTGTGAGTAAACAAAAGAAACGAGCTCCCCAAATACTTTGCTGTGTTGTGTAGGTGTTTTAGTGTTTGCAACAGTGCCATTTTTTAAAATTATATTTGAGAGAGAGAGACAGAGAGAGAGAGAGAGAGAGAGAGAGAGAGAGAGAGAGAGAGAGAGGGAGGGAGAGAATCCCAAGCAGGCTCCACACTCAGCAAGGAGCCCAACAGAGGGGCTTGATCCCATGACCCTGGGATCATGATTTGAGCTGAAATCAAGAGTCAGACACTTACCCAACTGAGCCACCCAGGCACTCCTTGCAACAGTGCCATTTTATTTATTTCAATTTATTGCCAAGTTAGCTAACATTCATGTAGTCTTGGCTTCAGGAGTTGATTCCCATGAGTCATCACTTACATATAGCAACAGTACCATTTTAAAATGGCATCTAAGAGAGGCGGAAGCTCATCATTTCAGTTGATCAGGAGTATGCCATCAGAGCACAAAATATCTTTGTAAGACAGACAGCTCTTCCCTATGTTAATCCCCAGAGGACACTAATAAATGGTTCTCAAATGAGGCTATTTGGCAATGTCAAAATTTGGTATAATTGTGATAAACATTTTTGGTTGTTACATCTCAGGGAGTGGGGGATATGCTACTGGCATCTAGTGGATGCAGGCTAGGAATGCTGCTAAGCTTCCTACAATGCACAGCATAGCTACCCAAAATAACAAATTATTTGGCTCAAAATGTCAACAGTAACAAATTTGAGGAACCCTAGGTTAGACCAAAGAAAAAGACTTATAAAGGGTTAAAAGAAGTTCAAAGGATTATCCAAAAATGAGAAGCTCAAATAGTTTGCCCACTCAAAATTATTCACCAAGGACAACAAAAATTTCAAAACAGTAAATCTCATTTGTTGGAGCATCCTAAAAATGGAAAGACCCCAGCTTGCCTTTCAAAGATAAACTCTTTAGGCATTTTGAAAACTCCCTGATATTAGGACTTAAAATTCAAATGAAGAATCTGCCTTTCTTCTGGTACCAAAGGATCTTTCCCTCTTAAGGAAAGTTAGGATGATAAATTCCCCCAGCCCCTGTCCAAGTCATTCCACATTTATATGAGGATTCCCTCATGAAATTATACTGTGTGTCAGAGGGCCAACAGGCAGAATTTTATTTAAAAGTGATTATTTCCCGGGGGCGCCTGGGTGGCGCAGTTGGTTAAGCGTCCGACTTCAGCCAGGTCACGATCTCGCGGTCCGTGAGTTCGAGCCCCGCGTCGGGCTCTGGGCTGATGGCTCGGAGCCTGGAGCCTGTTTCCGATTCTGTGTCTCCCTCTCTCTGCCCCTCCCCCGTTCATGCTCTGTCTCTCTCTGTCCCAAAAATAAATAAACGTTGAAAAAAAAAAAAATTAAAAAAAAAAGTGATTATTTCCCAAGGTTTTAAAACACAATGATCTGGGTGTTCAAAAACAAAGTGCTAGCCCTGTACTGCAAATAGGCATATGACTTAATTTATGCTAAAGGAGGTTATCATGCAACAGATGTTGGCTAGGATGCAGAGAAAGAGGAAGTCTTTTGCACTGCTGGTGGGAATGCAAACTGGTGCAGCCACTCGGGAAAAGAGTATGGAGGTTCCTCAAAAAATTAAAAATAGAACTACCCTATGACCCAGCAACTGCACTGCTAGGTATTTATCCAAGGAATATAGGTGTGCTGTTTCAAAGGTGCATGTGCACCCCAATGTTTATAGCAGCAGCGCTAGTGATAATAGCCAAAGTATGGAAAGAGCCCAATGTCCATTGACAGATGAAAAAAGAAGATGTGGTATATACAATGAAGTATTGCTCAGCAATCCAAAAGAATGAAATCTTGCCATTCTCAACTATGTGGATGGAACTAGAGAGTATTAAGCTAAGCAAAATTAGAGAAAGACAAATATCATGTGACTTCACTTATGAGAAATTTAAGACACAAAACAGATGAACATAAGGGAAGGGAAGCAAAATATAAAAACAGGGAGGAGAACAAAACATAAGAGACTCTTAACAGAGGGTTGCTGGAAGGATTGTGGGAGAGGAGATGGGCTAAATGGGTGAGGGGCATTAAGGAATCTACTCCTGAAATCATTGTTGCACTATATGCTAATTTGGATGTAAATTAAATATTAATTAAAAAATAAAGAAAAAAATAAAATAGGTTATTGTGGCCTGAATTCTGACTTTCCCCTAATTATTCCCTTGCTTGTGCACTGTGACTCCAATAAACAAAATAAAAATCAAGGTTAATTACTGCCATTTAAAATGTAAATAGCATTTGCAGGAGTGGACCTTCAATCAATCATAGTGTAGCTGTAAAAGTTTGCTGTAAGAAATTTACAATGAGTGTGAGGAAGGTAAAGAGACGGAGCTACAGATGGACAGATACCATAAATATCTGATCTTCAAAATTAAACCATTTGTCCAGGGAGGTGCAGGAACCCCAGAATTCTGGTTTTTACCTGTCCCTCCTCACCCTGTGGAAAGTAGTCCAGAAACCTGCATGCACAAAGGACAATGGTGAGAATATTTGCTCTTTATTAACAACTGCGGCTTTGGTCCCAAATCCCAAGGTATATCTTGAGCCCTGGTGAGCTCTACTGCCTGCCAAAACTCCTCTTGGACAGACTAGAAAGGATGAAGTAGTTTTCTTTCTCCTCAATCTTACCCTAGTTTTCACTTAGCTTTTTAAAGGGAGTGGGAAGGGAGGCATGTGGAAAAGGGACACCTCTTACCTCTGGTCTCCCAAAGGATAAAACATTTTTAAAAAACGGGCAATACAGGGAGAAAGAGAAACAGACAGATGAACACTACTAGGCCTTCCTCCAAACATATCAAGTCCACACAGCCCCTGCCTTAATGCTCTTGGCCACAGGAAGGAGCTACATTCCAAAGACTACAGGGGTAGATGCCATAAATGGGCTTATTTACTGCATTCCATTTAAGGCTCTACCTCTTAGGAAATGAGACCAGATGCGGGGCGCCTGGGTGGCGCAGTCGGTTAAGCGTCCGACTTCAGCCGGGTCATGATCTCGCGGTCCGTGAGTTTGAGCCCCGCGTCGGGCTCTGGGCTGATGGCTCAGAGCCTGGAGCCTGTTTCCGATTCTGTGTCTCCCTCTCTCTCTGCCCCTCCCCCGTTCATGCTCTGTCTCTCTCTGTCCCAAAAAATAAATAAACGTTGAAAAAAAAAATAAAAAAAAAAAGAAAATGAGACCAGATGAATGCCCTCAAACCTGACCTATCCATACAGAGCCAAACTTCTCCTCCTCGGAGGTGTTGGGGGGACAGTGACCTTCCTGAGGCATAATCAACTAAAATGATTAACAGGAGCTTCAATGGAAGCATGGAGGAATGAGAAATGAGGAATTAAGTGTTCTGGGTTTATGGGCTTTAAGAGCAAACAAGGCAAATAGAGAAGTAGCAGTAACCAGGAGGCAAAACAAAAGTTCAGGAAAATGAGATCAAGGGGTCAGAAGGGAGCACAGAAAGTGGCTGTGAGAGAGCCAAAGGCAAATAAGCTTTTGCAACATCTGGCGTAGACCAACCTAATGTCTAAAGGGTTTTTCCCATCAATGACTGTTACCAAGGTAGAGTTGCTTTCCAGGAATGACCCCTCACCCAACCATATTCTTACAGAGATGTTGACCCACACATAGAACTTAAGCAAACATCAATGGTTCAAGGTGCTGCTGAAGCAAATTTAAATTGTGGCATTGTGTATCACAGCCCCAACTCAAGTCACCTTGCAGAAGATTCTAGGTTGCAAATAAGAGACTGCTGAAGTATTAAAACTACCCAAAAGTTAAAAAAAAACAACAACAACTAAATTAACCAAAAGACAACCCCCATTGTGTATTTATGGCCAAAGCTTCAGGAAGTAAGACTAGCTACAGCGAAAGGTAGGGAGTTTGAACATGTGGACAATTTATGGAAACATTCAGAACCATTACTTGAGGTTAACTGCAATCATGTCGCCTCCACTTCAACATGCTGTGCAGGTTGATGATGAAGAGACAATCCATGCTTGCTTAATATTTCCCACAGTGCAGGCTAGATTGGGTGGTAGAAGAAGGATCCCTACGTAGCAAGCTCAGCAATTCTCATCAAAAATGTATTTCCAGCTACTCCTGTTTAGTCCCAAAGTTGTGACCAAGCCCACTGTTGGAGGATTTCAAATTCGTGAGTACTCTTCTAAAGAGCAAAAGGGCTATGAAAAGGTCCCAGAACAACTGGCAGGAATGTGAAAAAAGGAGGGCTCAGAAAAATCCACCTAGAGTATATAAAGCATTGAGGCGGGCACTTGTTGGGATGAGTACTGTGTGTTGTATGTAAGTGATGAACCACAGAAATCTACCCCCAAAACCAAGAACACACTTTATTTTAGCCAATATGACAATAAATTATATTTAAAAAATAACAAAATAAAATGCAGATTTTCATGGAAAATAAAATAAAATAAAGCAAATGCTCCATCCTGTTTTTATTGTTGAGGGTTTCTGCCTCACATCAGTTTATTTGGGCAAAGGTACCTTCTTTCTGGTATGTCCTTGGGAAAAGGTAGACATTAGAGAGAAGTTCAGAGAAGATTAAATTAGGATGCACAGAATTAGTGCATCCAGGCTGAAAAGAGTTAAGTTTAAATGATTTAGGTAAAAGAGGCTGATAAGAACAGTAGCTGCAGAAGTTCCCAAAGCAGATTTGCCCTTGGTATGAGGACACAAAATGCAAGGCTGGCTGCTACTCAACTGGGAAGCAATTTCAACTCTCATCATCACTCCTTCACATAAGGGTCAATCCTGGGGATGTGCCCACAGCTCTGAAGAAATGCACCTGTGGTACCCCCTGAATGGAGCAGTGTATTAGCAAGCCATGAAAGTAACTGCCCACCAAGCAGAGCTTGTCTTTAGATTTCAGAACCTCCCTTTATCCTTCTTGGCTCCCTCCCCACCACTATTTTCTGTCTCATCCTAGTTCCCTTTCCTTTTCTCCTTTATGTGTCCTGAGCTCTTCCCTATGGGGCTGATTTGACAACAGCCAAGCTTTAGCTTCTTAATTTGTTTCATTTGGAGTTTTCCATTTTAAAGCTTTCAGGAGTTTCATCTTACATTATAATTCTGATTAAGTGGCAACTGCTTTGCCTTCCTCCTAGGCTTGTTATAAGTACAGAGGAATGTTGGGTTCTTCATGTCTATAATGGGCCCAGAACTCCCTAGAGGGAGTTTTATATTTAAGACAACAAAAATAACTCTCATTACAATTAATAAAAGAAAAATGAGGCTCCCCATGTAGAATCTCAATAAGCCTCTAGTATATTAAACATTCAGGAAAGAGATTCACTGAAGACTCAGCCTGTTATGACTTAGGAGAGGCACCATAGTTAATAGGGCTGTGAAGCAGATGACACCAGGTGATGCTCCAGGTTTCCAGTTGCCACAGCAACTTAAAATATCTCCAGCAGCATCCTTGCTCCTATGTTAAAGAACCATGTTCTCAAAGCAAAGAGGTGACAGAGGTCTGACCAGCTTCCCTCTCACAACCATCCTCTAACTCACTGACCTTCCCTCCGTCCATTAGGTGTAAGGCTTAGGGAGGCACTTCTAATATACTAATTATCTTATTTAACCTTAGGCTTGCTCCAACATGGGGCATTTCTTCCAAACAAAAGTACAGCTTTGAAATGAGGTAGACCATGGTTTGAATCCAGCCTCTATGTACTATTTCAGTGATTCCTGCCAAGCTGCTTATTAACTTCTTTAAACCTCAACATCCATCCTTGGAAATTAGCATTGTATGCTAGTCAGTTTTTGCTGCATAACAACCTCAAAATCTCAGAGTCTTAGAAAGCTTTGATTCTCTTGCTCACAGGTCTGCCAGTGGTTGTAGGTCTATTGGGATTGGCTCGGCTCAGCAGGACATGGCTCTAGGCTGTGGGTAGGGCTTACATATTTCCTTATTTTCCTTGGAATAGCAACAGCCCAGGTAATGTTCTTCTCATAGCAAGCCACAGAAGCACAAAGGGTCAAGCCAAAGTGTACAAGCACATCTAAAGTCCCTGGTCAAGTCATGTCTGTTAAGATCTCATTGGCCAAAGCAGTCACATAACCCCATCTAAAGTCAAGTAGGAGGAAAATGCCCTCTATCACCACTCCTCTAATGAAGTCTTTATAAAGCCAGAGGGAGTGAAGAATTGAAATACAATCTCCCACAATAGAAATAACTGTCATATAAAGATTACATGTCGTAAAGATTACATGAGGTCAAAATACATAAAGCCCAGGACAGAGTAGGTGCTAAATAAAAGACAGCTATGATTATGGGTTAACAAAAAGCTTTCTGATAGCTTTGCCTAGCTGCACAAAAGTTCTAAAATGAGACAGTTACACATAACTTTATTACCCTTTATTAACTGTAATTACTAAAACATAGCCTCAGGCTTTTGCACCCTATGTCTGTGAAATTCTGATGATAAAAATAAGCCAGGGCAAGCTACCAAAAGGCTTACACAAACTAAAAAGCCACAGACAGCTGTCTTTGGAACTCCAGGTTCCCTGTTCTGAGCAGCTTCCTCCAATTGCCCAGGCTTTATTTCGCATGGCAAAGAAGGTCTCCACTCAGTCCTTTGTCACTCCCTTAATTAGAAACCAGTAGTATGTCTGGGAAATGGATGCCCCCTTCTCTCTATATCTACCAGAGGGCTAATGGGACAGCAGGTATGGTGGTACAGTGGCTGATTTGCAGCCTCTTCTTACAGAGATCTTTTTTTCTCCACCTCCTATAGAGAAGGGCCTTTCAATGTGGGAGGAAGAGGAAGTGTTTAAAAAATTTTTTAATGTTTATTTATTTTTGAGAGAGAGACACACAATGCAAGCAGTGGAGGGGCAGAGAGAGAGGGAGACAAAGAATCTGAAGCAGGCTCCAAGCTATCAGCACAGAGCCTGACGCGGGGCTCCAACTCACGAGCCATGAGATCATGATCTGAGCTGAAGTCAGACGCTCAACAGACAAAGCCACCCAGGCACCTCAAAGAGTATGTGTTTTAATCTCATGATGACCTTAGGGCCCCTTGTGGATCCACAGCCCCTCCCTTCCTGCCCCATTTTGCACACACACTCCCCTATCTCCCATCCATCCTCCACAGAAAGCTGCAAATCAAATTACCTAAAACATAGGGACCATTCAAATTAGCAGGGACCTGGCAAATTTCAGAACATCACGTAACACTCACTAGGAGAGGTGAATCTTTGGTCCTGGAACGATACTCCTGGGTCGACTCTCTCAGATGGACTCAGGAAATGTTATTTGGACTCTTTAGGATTCATTTTTAGCAATTATAAAATGAAATTAAAAACACCTGCCTTGAGGGGGGTGCCTGGGTGGCTCAGTCAGTTGAGCATCCAACTTCAGCTCAGGTCACGATCTCACGGTTCATGAGTTGGAGCCCTGCTTCAGGCTCTGTGCTGACAGCTCGGTGCCTGGAGCTTGGTTCAGATTCTCTATCTCTCTCTTTCTCTCTATATGTCCCTCCCCCACTCATGCTCTGTCTCTGTCTCTTGAAAATAAACATTAAAAATTTTTTAAGCAAAACAAAACAAAAAAACACCTGTCTTGAAATATGACTCATGGGATCAGAGGAGATGATTTATTTACTACTGAGAAAATATTTACTGAATGTTGTGTGCCAGGTCCTAAAGATGAAAGACACAGCCACTTCACTCCAAAGTCTACAAGGGGGTCCCAGGCACACAGTAGGCATGCAGTAAGCCATCTCTATTATTACCATTGACAGTTATCTGGTGGCAACATGTGAGATATTAACAAGTGACACGGTATAAGAAACTTTCTACAGGAATGAAGAGCAGTCTTAGAGCTATAGCAGGATGCTGGATCCTATATTACAGGATCATGGGGAGTAAGGACCAGGTAGCCTGGGGGTAATGACCAAGCAGGCCATGGTAGCATGCCACACAGGAAACTCAAGGAAGCAGCTATTTACCACCCAGGAGAGAAGTACGTCAATATTTTAACAACTGATGTGGTACTACAAGTGATATTATTATATTTTAAATAATAAATATGCACTTATCATTGAAAGTCTTATCCTACATGTTTGACATTTTCTCTTTTCTACCTAAATGCTACAATAAAGGAATAATGCTCCATTATGTATGTTGCTTTTACTGACCAATGGTTCAAGGAAAATATAATCCTGGGTGAAGCTAATATTCCAATTCCAGCTCTGAAATGATACATATGTGTGATATGGCCAAGGGAGAGACATCCTGCCCTAGGCACCAAAGATCCATCCCTAACCATCACACATGGACCCAAAGAAAAATTGAATGACTCCAAAATCAAAATTGAAGCATCACTGTGTCAGATATCAGGGATTCCAAACCAGTGTGTTTGGATGTTCTGTCCTCCTGGGGCGCCTCTTGTACCATGAGGACTCACTTCCTCAGGGATGTCTGAAGTTTCTTTGAAGCCCGCAAGTCAATAAGAGGGGATGGGGGGTCAGTTTTAGGAGAGAGGGAACAATACAAGAGATCTCTTAAAAAGCAGAGAAAGAAACCTCCGTGATATTCATTCCAATCACTGTAAAACAATGCCTTGAGATAGCACCAACCTTCTGCCAGTTATTATTGTGTTTATTTGGCAGCATTCACCCCTCCCCCAAAATACTAATGATTAAAGTACATGAAGTAACATATTTCATCAAACAAAAAAATACTACAGTGAAAGAGTAAAAAACTGGAAAATTCCCATTCATAATGGAAAAGATTATTATTATAAGAATCATAGCAAGTAATGGCACATTCTTACCTAATTCTGGCATACAGTCATGGGGGTTTAGAGTTTATAGTCATCTGGTCTATTTAATCTAGAAAACTGAAGGCCAGCAAGGTAAAATGTCCTATACTGAGGACTCTTGATCCTCAGCCCCAGAGCCAGTTACATCATGCTAACATTTCTTTCTCTCAACTGCAGAAAATAAGTGCACAAACACACAAAAGGAAGACACTGAGGAATAATCAATGCATCGTGAGACAGACATTCTTGGAAAAGACTTGTGATAAAATATTCTCTAAAGAATATACAAACACAGACATTTAAGATTATTATTCTAGTTGTCAAGACAACAAAGGAACAAAATCAGAGAAAGAAAGAACCAAGAACTCTTTCCTCAAGTTCTACACCCAAACCACATTGAGACTAAGAGTGAGGCACTTCTCACTTTGAAACTGTTGGCCCAAAGAAGGCACCCAAAATCAATACATATGCCTCTGATCACAGGAATCTGGGCTGCCTACAACCACGGAAGTACTACAGAGCAAAAGTATTCAACACCAGTATGCTGCAGGCCAGAGTGATCTGAGGACTAATTCCATTCACATGTGCCTAGGAGATTTGTTTAGGGGGAAGCAATCCAAAGGCCAACTGCAGAGTTCATTTTAATAGCACTGAGGTTTGTGTGCATGTCTAATCATGGGATCAGCAAATTACATGCCCTGTGCACAGACCATACGACCTCTGTGGGATTGTGGAACAACTGAGTGCATGTGGGAGAAACACTAAGAATGGAAAATTCACCGAGCAAGAGGCCAAATTGTGAAGCTGTTGAATGGGGCAGAAGAGCAGCAGGGGTAAGCAACATGCTTTGGGGCATCTCCTAAGCCTGGGGCACTGAACTAGGCACCAGAGAATTAACTCCCCCATCCCACCCCACCCTTCCCAAGTCACTAAAGAGGAAACCGCATCAACTCCTTTAACAAGTGGACAGCCCTCAGAGGAGGCTCTAAATGCTTGTCCTCAAAGGCAGACCAGAGACTGTAGAGATGTCAGGGAAGAATGTCCTTCCACCCGTCTGCCGGCTGTACCTCCTCTAGACTCAAAACTCATAAAACAAAAAGACCTTAAGGCCTTTGAACATTTAAAGTTCCTAGTAACAGACTAATGCAAATTAGCTAAACAGGCAAAGCATTAACAGAGTCACTGATAGTGAATCAGGAAATAAAGAGCTAATAGTTATACACATCCTTCTCCTCTCTCTTGTTCCACCAGCCCTGGTTTCCACCCCTCTCTTCATTATGTCATCATCTCCACACATGATCATATGTGTACTTGTGCGTGCACACACACACACACTCGACACGCACACAGTGATTACCAGTTTGTGGTAGTAAAAAGGCCTGGACAAGATTAAATCCCAGAAATTTGGTAATAAGCTATTGTGAAAGACACTGGAAATGTCAGGAAATGAGGAAGACTATACTGCCTGCATAAACCTCTGACCTGAATTACAGAAAAGAAATATTGGGAAATTCTCTCTCCAAGAGAATCCTCTGGAACTTAAAACCCATGAATAGTGTTGCCAACACAGGAATCTTTCCTCTATTACTTAATTCCTCCCAAGGATACACTCTCCACTGAGGACTAACTTCAGAGCATCTAAAAAGCCAGGATTTGTGAGCACACTAGGCTCTGAGTTTCTCAAAGGCGAAGCTGTATTTCTCTCCTCTTCATACATCAGTACCCAGCATGTAAGAGGTCCTCCTAGATGCCTATTGTTGTTAGAATGGCCTTCCCACTCCATGTGCCCACCCTACACAGAGGTATTCAATGCCCCAGTACACACCTCTGCCTCTTACCTGAGATTAGGCAGAACTCAGTACACCATCACTATTAACATTTACCTTGATCTGGGTAGCAATCTTTAAGATACTTAACAAGTGGCACAATCCAAGGTCCCACTTACAGGCATGAATAGCAGTCTTAAAGCTGCAGTAGGATGCTGGATGTTGCCTACTATGACAGTACCATCCACTCATCCATTCAACAGATGCCTAAATGCAGGTAGACACAGTTATTGGTTCTAGGAATACATCCCATCCATGATTTCTTGGAATAGCCAGCCAACCACTACTAATTTTGAACAAATCAGTAAATAAACGCTGATCTGAAGAACACCTGCCACGTGCTAGGTTATGTCTGAGCACTTAACGGGAAATGATGTAATAGATATTGACTATGCCCTAAAGACACTAGCTATTTAGCAAAGTAACTGAGACCACACACAGCAAAGGAAAACTGGGCAAAGTTGACAGAATGCAGAGATCCCCAGTGAGAGAGAAAGTCACTGAACATTTTAGTGTGCAGAGGATGGAATCTGCCGGTCAGCCTAATTTAGCCTATTAGATCTGGGACTTGGTGACAGGTGGTTCTCTAAATACAGAGACTTATAAGATTGGTAGGACCAGAAGAGACTCTGAATAGAGAACAAACTGAGGGTTGATGGAGTTGGGGGGGGTGCTAAATGGGTGATGGGTAGTAAGGAGGGCACTTATGATGAGTACTGGGTGTTGTACGTAAATGATGAATCTCTAAATTCTGCTCCCGAAAACACTATTACACTAGGTATTAACAAACTAGAATTTAAATAAAAATTTGGAAGGAAAAAAAAAAAGATTGGTAGGATCAGCACTGGTCAGAAATGTAAAGAAGGGAAAGAAGAACTAACAATGATAGAGCACAATGTTGGGCCGTTATAGCCCTTACCTCGTGCGATTCTTCAGCAGCTTTTTTGATGTGAACTTTTGTCATTATGTTAAGCCACCCAACATCCAAGCCCTATTCCCTTCTGGGAAACCCTTCACTATCTTACCCAATAGGATGTCCAGCATTAAGCAAGCTTTAAATGTAGAATGAGTGCCACCAAGAGTAATGAACCTGTGAGCCATGCAGTATCAAATAGGGTGCCTCCATGCAGTGGTGCATGGAGAGGTGGCAGGGTCCTAACAGGACTGTTCCTTCAGCTGAACTTTAGTTGAGGTTCTCGCTGCTCAGTTCCCTTGATCTCTGCTCATTTTCCAGTCCTGTTTCCTTAACCTTCTCAATGCCATGAGTTATCAGATACCCTTCCAATGAATTACTTTTCTACTTAACTAGAGATATTTTCTGTGCTTACTACAAACAACATTGACCAATACACCCCTGACATAGGCATCATTTTATAGATAAAGAAACTGAGGCCCTGGAAAGCTAAGTATGCAGCCAATTGGTGACAGACATAGGTTTTACACTCAGGTTCTCTGACCTCAAACCCAGAGACATTTCCTCTACTTGCTATGTTCCTCAGGACATCTCTGGTTGCAAGTAACAGAAAGAATAACAACTGAAACTGGGTTAAGCAAAAAGGATATGTACTGACCGAACAGTTGAGATATAGAAAGCATACCTGGCTCTACTTCCCAAAGGATGTCAAGCCTATTAATCACTGGTATTTGCTCTCACTTACATGGATTTCACTCCCAGGAATTTGCCCCATTAAGGTGGACTTCTCCAGGTTTATATTCTCATAACCACAAACCTAGAAGAAAGGGGGGAATTATTTTCCCCAAAATACTGAAGGAAAATTGTTGGGTCTGACTCTCACTGAACCAGCTCAGTGGCCAGGGACTGTATATACTATTGGCCAAGGCTGACTTGCATGTACTCCCCACCTCACACTGTGGTGGATTCAACATGCTTAGGCTGGTGGAATTATAGTTCCCAAGAATATCACAGTATTTTAACAAAAGAAAAGTGAATAGATACTGAGTGGCAAAACAACATATGTCCACCGGTGTCTACTGCCTCTATAGTATGGGTGACATTCCTCTTTCCAAATGATCCCTTCTCTACACTGCAGTAGAGACTTTCTCCAAACTGAATCCTGCTACCCACCCACCCACCAGCCATAAGCTCCCTTTCCTTCCTCCCAACCAAAAATTTCTTTCAAATTCTTTTGTACACATTATATACACTAGAAAGTAAAATTACCTCTTCCATTGCATTGTAAACCAAAGCAAGAAACATTTCTGGGAGCCACTGTGAAAAGGTATATGTTAAGGGAGGAAATTCAGAGAGTGTGGAGGACTGACTGGCTCATCATGGCTTTTCTACTTCCTGAAATGGTATCACAGAGGCAGCCAGCCACTCTGGGTCCAAGTCAGTGGGATTTCATCCTAGGATCCAGAGCAGATACTAGTATGTCCAAAAGAGACTGCTAGGGGTCAAACTGCTAAGGAAAATCATGTCCAAAAGGTTTATAAAGAAAGAAAGCCCTGAGGTGAGCATTTAGACGTGGAGCTTGGAGCCAAGGGATCAGATGGCCATAGAAGTCAAAAGCAAGGAATACCACGAGAGGCTGAGTGTCAGTTGATATTGGCAATGAAACAGACTGAGAGGAAATGTTCGCATTTCCTTTGGAGTGCAGTAGAGTGGGCTGGCTCTACGTAATGGACCTGACTGAACTGTACATTGGCCTCCATGGAAGGCCACCCCCAGGGCCCCACCCAATTTGCTCCTTAGGTCTAGATTTTTACCCCCTGCAGCAACTCTAAAGTTGTTCCTAGAACTGAGCCTGCCACCTAGCCATCGATCCTTACTTGAAATTACAAAACTTCAATATTTACCAAATACCAAGTGCTAAGCTAAGACTTGGGCTAGGGGTTGGTGATACACAGATGAAAAAAAAAAATAGTAATAAATGTCAGTTTAAACTTTGAAAAATTTTGCTGAGGATGAGAGAAGCAGCTGAGCTTTAAAAAATGATAAAATATTAGTTCTACAATAGAGATTTATATAAGGTTGCCATAGGAACTCAGAAGGGGAACAATTAACCCGAGTGCCCTTAAAGTTGTGGGAGGGAACAGTGGGTAATGAAGGTAGAAAGAAAGTTGGGCCTGATTCTCCATGGGGTGGCACAGGTTGAGAAAGAAATAGGAATAGGAATTAGGGTTGGATCAAAAAACAGTTCACACCATTATCTGAAGTTCCTCCCTAGAACATGAGCCCTCAGCTTTGTATGCCCACTTCTTGGCATGAAGCCTTCTCCCTAGGGGAAACTCTGTAAATGTCTATGAATTAAACAATGAACCCTGCTTTGCCTTTGGAACAGAATGCAGACCTGTAAGACCGAGGGACATGGCTTCCTAAAACATTATCACAGCCTTTAATTTCTCATTATGACTCTCTGAGCAGTTTAATTAATAATTGCTATGGGAAGAGGAGAACAAAGTGATAATTAATAGCTACTGGCCAGAGCTACTGCTGAATTGAGTCCAATTATAAAACGAGCAATGCACACCCAAAAAGAAACATGAATTTCAAAAGTAAGTAAAGACCATGGGTAAGAGGGGCCCTAAGGGATCTTCTCAATCTAACCAGTTGTTGAGTGAGGCGTGCTCCAGATGGGAAAGATGGAGAAGCAGTAAACATAAGC
The DNA here is from genome assembly GCF_028749965.1 of Puma concolor. Lineage (NCBI taxonomy): Eukaryota > Metazoa > Chordata > Mammalia > Carnivora > Felidae > Puma > Puma concolor. The sequence continues at coordinate 57,563,231 of NC_141669.1, forward strand.
ACTTGTCAGGAAATGAATCCTTCACCATGGTCAGCACTTGCCAGAAGGGCAAGCAAGCACTGCCACTGGGCTCCTTTTCCTCCCGACCAAAACAACATAGAGTAAGATAGAAACAGAAGAGGAGGAGCAAAGACTAGAGCCATCTTATCCAGGATGCCAAATGCCCAGGATGTTTCCCACAACCCAAGGATACCCAGCACTTCTGAGATGAACAAATCTCTAGGACTTGATGGCTGGCTCTCCAATTCCTCCTTTAAAAGGCAGCATGATCCATGTTTTCAGAAAGGTAATGGCTACAAAACGGCTTACACACAAAGAACCTCCAAAACACTTGTTGTTTGAGTAGCCGGGTAACTGACTCCTCCACTGGTCCCTGGGGTTAACTTATATATTTACCCCATTGTCCCCATCAGGGATCCTCCTGTGTTGTCTTTTCAATGTGCACTGGCTTCTCTCCACAAACCATCTTTTCCCCACAATGTAGGTCTTCAATTTTCAGTCTTTGAAAATTCATTACACCCAAACCATAATATAGCTAGCTTTATGCTTTCTTTTATGAAGAGTATTTTAAGAATATAGGATTCTTGGTATTAGGTACCTAAGAATTTTTCAAGTTAATTTAGGCTGCCCATTAAATAAAATCTAAATTTTTAAAGGAAAACATGTAATTTATAAAACCTATGCTAAAGAAAAAATTAAGAAAGTAGGCACACAATTCCTGTAAACTACAAATAATAATAATAATAATAATAATAATATGGAAAAATAGGCAGAAGAAAGAAAATTTTTTAAATATCAATGATGTCTATGAATTACTCAAGCACTGGTTGAGATAATTCTGGGCTTTTAAAATTGCTCCTTTAAAAAAAATCTCTGTTTTTCTACCCCCTAGGAAACACTGTTATCCTGAGAGTTACATGATATAAAGGAGACATTCTATGGCTGAGCCAAGGATTGCAATGGCTTGATCCAAATGCCCTGGCTTCCACCTTCCATTCCCCTTCTGATATTCATGAACTTGTAGGCTGGAGGTTCTAAGTTAACCTAATATATATTTATATATATACTTACATATATATATATTTATATATATAATATAAATACATATATATATATGTATTTTTTTTACAGTTTACAGAATGCATTGCAGCAACTGTTGCTTACCTGTGAGCCCATCCACTTTCTTTGCTGGTTAAGATCTCAGAGTCTACACCAATTGCTGTCAATTTCTCCTTCACTAGAGACTCTACACACCGCAGAAAGAAAGGGAGGGTTGGAATACAAAAACTAAGTTTTCAATTCCAGCTCTGCTCTCCCTAGCTGTTCTCCTGCCCTCTCTGGGTCTCTCCTATCTCATCTGTAAATTATGGGTGGTCTTACCTGTCATCTCCAAACTATGGAAAGGTGTACATATGTATGGTGGAAGGGAGGGAAATGAGATGCAGGGTGGAAATGCTACAGCAAGACAGAATGTTTTCCACTTCTGAATGATAAAGCATCTTCTTTCAGGCAGAGAACTCAGTCCATATGCAATATGCATACCTGCCAGGTAGACTCCAAAGCACCCTCTCCTGGGTCTCTCTAGTCTTCCTGCCTCCATTAGAGACAGGAGTTACTGGAAGTGTCTCAGGCACATCATGAAAATACTCTCTTCCTTTACAAAGCGTGTTGCAAACTCAGTGTCTAGTTCATCTCCCAGGACCCCGGGTTTTCTTGGTCAGTATATCAACATGTCAGTGGGTGTGACAGAACAGTACACTGAACTTAAATCCAAATTCCTGAATTCACCAGACTGGTTCCCCCTAATTTTATATTCTAAGACAGAGGACAATGGTTACATCACCCAATCCTTTCCTGCCTGGAGGCTGGAACTACCAAAAACTAGTTGGCTAAGTATTTTCCAGAGTTTAGAGGATTGCTTAGTCCTCCAGCAAGTTTTGTTTTCAGGATGTTCCATGGGAATTTAGGATTTTTTCTCTTGCCCCCGCGCCCCGGAGCAAAAGCCAAAACCATCAATAGACTGCAACTCTAAATAGACTAATTCTCAACACTACCTGGCTTAAATTTAAATTCATCATTGTATTGCTATAGCTGTCCTTTCTCCTATTCCACTTGTTTACTTTTGTTGGATTTTTGCCCTCGCATCTGTAAGAGAAGAAACAGGAAAGAGAATAAGGTGGAGACTTAATATCAAAACTATGACTTACTTTTTCCATTCGTGTTTCTTTTATCAGAAGAAGAGCAAAAAGATGTATTTGGGGGAGTAGAGAAAAAGAGAGCAATGCATTGATTATATCTGCACTGAAATAAAAAATAAAGTGAGCATGAGTATTTTTTAAAGACTAAAGATAAATGAAGATCCATGGCCTGGAGAGGGGTAAGTTGATAGAATGGGAAAAATTGGTAAGAACCATGCTGACTTTGTTATTTTTTAATTTTTTTAATGTATATTTTTGAAAGAGAGAGAGACAGAGTGTGAGCACGGGAGGGGCAGAGAGAGAGGGACACACATAATCCGAAGCAGGCTCCAGGCTCCAAGTTGTCAGCACAGAACCCGACGCGGGGCTCAAACCCACAAACCATGAGATCATGACCAACTGAGTCACACAGGCAGCCCCTGACTTCATTCTTAACCTGTTTTCATGAATACATAATTTTCGGAATTTCTAGTTGTATTGAGAAATTTTCTCCCTTCCTTCTTGTAGATGCCAAAAGAACACAACAAAACAAAAAACAAACCAAAAAAAAAAAAAAAAAAAAAAAAAAAAAACCCACGAAGAAAGAAATGCATTCAAGGATAAGGAAACAACCCAGGAATTCTGATAATGCACTAACAGAAGCAGACCTGCAGCACTATGTATGACTGAAAGATTTCAGAACAGCTTCCCCAGAACTGGGATGTTTTTCCAAGTGAATAGACCTGGCATCAGCTTAGAGGAGAATCAGACACAAGTAGCCACTTAGAATTCATTTTAGAGAAATTGGATATTGGAAAGAATGCTGGCTGAGCACAGGCCTGCAGAGTCCTGGGTCTGAGGGTGTGCATCCCCTCCACAGGCAAGCTCTCCAGAGAGCTCTGTTTCTGGTAAAAACCAAAAGCCTAATATTTATGCATACTCTGCTGGATATTCCTCACTGCAACAGTCATGCCTTAAAAGGTTAAAGCCCAGAGCTCTGCTGCTTTATAAAAGGCCAGAGAAAACAACCTGACTTATCATGAAGTTCAAATATATTTGGACAGGTTATTTAGGCTTTGTGTATCATACAGTCTCCACCACAATTTGTGCTGAAGCTACTCAACTATGCTATTGTAGGGCAAAAGCAATCATAGATAACGTAAACAAATGAGTGTGGTTCTGTTTCAATAAAACTTTATTTACAAAAATAGGCAGAGAACCAAACCTCACGCATTGGACATAGTCGGCCAACCCCTGCGTTAGAGAGTACAGGGCTTTGCTCAATAAGAAGCAGAGGTTTCTACTGAGGCCTCTTATTTGGTGCTTTGTAAATTTTTCAGATTCACAGGGCTCTTTTCATCAGTTTGGTATGCCTTCAACTGCAGGTAACGGGTAACCTCCGCTGACTTATACAAATAGCAAGTTCTTAATTCTCCTGTAACAAGGAGTGCAGGGTTAGGTCACTGCTGCCCTCCTCACTGCTTTCTTGGACACAGGCTCTTTCCTCCACCTTTTTCAACCTGTTGGCTAGTTGAAAAACCAAAAGACAGCTGATGCTCCATTGGGCATCACATTTAAATTTCAGAAGGAAGAAAAGGCAAAGGATGAAAGGATGGGCAAACTATAATTTTTTTTCTTTTTATCAGAAAAGCAAAATGTTCCCAAGAACACCCTTAAGTCCAGTTGATAAAATATTTCTATTTATATCTCATTGGCTAGAACTATGGCATGTGGGTGGCCACCCCTTGTTGAAAGAAAAGGTGAGGAATTTAGTATTTATTTTCCCAGCCTCTAGAGTACAGAAGTGAGAGGGAAATTGTTGGGGATGGGAATTGAGACACTAAACTATGCTCCTCTCTGGGTGTAGGACACTGTGTTGGTGATAAGAAAGGCATCCTAAGGCAGGTGGTCAAGCATATGCCTACCAAGACGGGAGCTGTATAACAGTGATCCCTGATGAGAAGATATTGTAGGTTGCCTCTGTTAGAGAAAACCTTGATAACAAGTGAACTGATGCTTTTAATGGCCTTTACTGGTGTTTTAGTCACCAACAATGACAAGGTATCTAGTAATCAATGTTCCTATTGTCAATATTTGTGACTTTCCTCTGTGCTTGACCCAAGTATAAAAGAGGGATTTTGCTGTGACTCTATACAAAGACAGTTAACATAGATAATCTTCTCTGCCATCACGAAAAGTATTTTACTATAGAAAGGCAAAGGGCAGACATAACATATTACACCATATACAGCTGAGATTCAGGAGGAGGAGGGAGTTTTGGTGACTGAAATGCAGTCATCCTAACACTGACATAATATCAAGGTGAACTTACTGATTACATTTTTTGACAGGAAGCAGCCCTTCCATTTTAATGGCCACAAGTGGTTAGCTCTACAGTTTACAGTTTTGTCTTGTAAATGGTATGATGCATGGCTTTGAACCATGATCTCATAGTTTAAATCATTTTAATTTCCAGGAATTACTTTTCTGTGAACACTCTACATAGTTAAGGTTCAGAGGCAACCTTCAAAATAATGGAATTGTTCTTTTGAGAATTTTGCTCTGTGGGGGAAAAAAAGAGTTAAATTAAGCATAAGGCAATTTTCTGGAAGAGTGACAAGAGAAGAAATATCCAACCATACAACCATGATACACTCACATGAAATGCCACCATATCTCAGTCGCATTTTTATTTCCAATGCAATGAAAATATACCTGTGATCAAATGTTTTGCAATTTAATTATAAAATATAGATAATCACAACTCTTTAAAGCCTGTTTGAAATAATGTCTTTACTTTCAAAGCAAGTTTATTACTATCATTTTACATGATCTTCATTGGCAGGTATGTGAAGTAGATAGGGCTTGCCTGTTTATGTCAAAGGAGAATCTTGTATAGAGAAGGAAAATGACTTGCCTGAGAGCTCAGAGATTCACACTGTGCCCTCAGTCCTCAACCAATGAATTGTCTGTTATCTACTTGCAAATGCAGAAAATTGGTTCATCTTATTTTTAAGATTACACTGTGTTTCCATGCCAATTTCTTACCGCTTTATCCTGGCTTTAAAAATATTAAGTACGAACTTTGCAGTTTCCCACCAAAGCACCTGTTTTCCTTTCCATTCTGTATATGAATGTGAGTCTGAACTGGTTCTACTAGCTCTAAAGTACCTCAATTGGGTCGCCATGACAAAGTGCAGTCACTTATACAAAGAAACAAGTTGAGTCACCTTCAGGTTCCAAAACCCTCAGATTAGATGAGCTACCTCCTATTTGAGGGGAAAAGGCGGAGGGGGTGGGGAGCTAAGTTTCAGGTTAAGTTCAACACTACAGTAGATAAATACAAAAGAGAAGGAGAAATGTCAAGTAGATAATAAGAATAAAGTGAGGCTTCAGGAACCAAGCCACACCTCAGAGACCAGCTGAAGTGAACCCATCCACAACTCCTTTCCTGAAAAACCGCCAACTGCTTAGGAGGAGCTGCTCTTCCTGCTGGCAGCCGGGCCCTGGGCCTCCCACTCCCAAGCCTACTACCCAGCTGGGGGGCCTTCACTGGGCATCCCTTCCCTTTTGTTTTCATCTTCGTCCATTCAGCCCACTAAAGCCAGGTTTTTGCATATTAAAATTGAATTTGTTTAAGGACAAACAGTTGGAGACCTGCTTCTCAGGGGCCGAAATGACAGATTGCATGTGGGGCATCAGCCTTGGGGGCTGCCAATTTGGCAGGTCCCCGAACTTGAGGAGAACCTAGCCCCTGAGCTGCTCACTGTCTGTACGCCAAAAGGCATTCCCCTGAGCTCCAAGGTGGAGCTGTTTACCAATACCGTGATCTCTCCCCAGATGCAGTTGCTACTGCAGCTAATTAAGAGAACAATTAAGACTAAGGCAATCAGTCAAGTACACAGACCTCAGTCATCTTCCCAGCTCTTGGATGCTGTGCCACTCCCAGAGGGCTGAACCATATTCAGTCATTCAGAAAATGACAGGAAGAAGCTATTAAATATCTGAAAACCATAAAAATGCAATCATACTGTTCTTTAGCTGAGCCATCCACCAGAGACCAATGCCCAGCAACTTTAGAAACTTAGCAGTCGTCTCGAATTCACACACTCACAAATAAGATTAATCAAAAGCAGCTCAAATCAAAATTTAATTATAAGGTGGGGATGGGAGAGGCTGTGCTGGCCATTCTCTGCCTTTTTTTGGTTTATGACTGATCAATACCGCTCGTATCAGCCAAATGCATGACAAAGTCCATGGGGTGTCTTTAGAAAGGAAGTAACAGATTAAATATTGAGCTAAACAATTTAATCTTCTCCTGGAAGAATTTTCAGATATTTGTAAAGGTAAATCCTATTAGAGGGGAACAGTCTCCACGTGCCAGATTATAGCACCTCACTGGAAGGAGTTCATAAACAGAGAAACAAAAGCCACTAAAACAAAACTTCTCTTAATAGCCTAGCAAATGGAAACCAGAAAAAAACAACTACCATTAAAAAGAAATGTGTGTGTGTCTGGATGTGTCTGTGTGTGTCTGGGTGTGTTTGACTTAGTACACTTATTGCAGAGCACCCTAAGACTCCTCCTGAGTACTAGCTTTAGCTGTGAGTAGGTAGTTATCTCAATGAAACACCTCACAAGAGAAATGGAATTTTCTGTTCACCTGGAGCTAAGAAATGAGGTTAACCATTTTAGAAAAAAGCACCACAATGTTATCAAAACATTTTTTATTAAACACCTACTATATGCCTTGTGAGGGATACTGAAGTAGTAAGTAAAAAGTGTTGAAATGTAAGAACATGGGTTTTGGAATTGGACCTGGGTTCAAATTCCAAGTCCCTACACACTAGCTATATGACACCAGACAAGTGACTAAATCACTCTGTTTCCTCCTCTGTTACAGGCCTGTCTCAGGGGATTTTTGAAGGTTTAAATGAGATAATATAAGCAAAATTCTTAGAACAGGTCCTGACAAACAGTAGTATTCAATAAAGCAATGATGATGATACCGATTTCTTATTAACTATCATTTGTAGATGGCCTGAACAGTCATTGCAATTTCTCTATGTGATTTCTATATGTAATCTTATTGAATACTCATTACAACTTCATATGGTGAATATTATTATTATTACAGTCATTCTAGAGATCAACAATCAGATATTATTAGACAAGGCCTCTCATGGCAGCAACTGGAAATACAAAGTGACCCAAGCCCTGTATTCACAAGAGCCTTCGATCTCAACTCCATTTTTTTTTTTTAATTTTTTTTTTTTCAACATTTATTTATTTCTGGGACAGAGAGAGACAGAGCATGAACGGGGGAGGGGCAGAGAGAGAGGGAGACACAGAATCGGAAACAGGCTCCAGGCTCTGAGCCATCAGCCCAGAGCCCGACGCGGGGCTCGAACTCACGGACCGCGAGATCGTGACCTGGCTGAAGTCGGACGCTTAACCGACTGCGCCACCCAGGCGCCCCTCAACTCCATTTTTATCTCCAAACAAGGCAATACCATCGCAGACAGAAACCAAGGCCACTGAAAGTGAACAACCTAACCTTTCTCTCTGGTTAAAGTCCAGGACACATCTTCTAGTACATTATGAACTAAGTACACATTTTTTTCTAATTTAAAAATTATCTTGTGAATCACAATACATTGTATTAGATATTTAAAATGTATGTTTATTCTGCATAAACATATAAAATGATCTTTAAGTTATTTTGGCCTTTCACATGTTTATATCAAAAGCCTCAGGAAGAAAAAAAAACAAGAAAGAAGGGAGAGTAACCCGGACTTGTTTATCCATTATCAAGTTACCAAATGGACGGCAACGAAGAGAGTGAGGAAGAAATGCATGACACGGTATTATGCAGTGTTTCCACCGTATATACACAATAGTCCTAAGTATCCTCAAGAGCACAGATAACAGTAAAACATAGTGAATTAATTAGAAAGGAATACGTCTGGGGTACTTATTATTTTTGTTTTCTAAGGTATCTAATTGCAAAGTTTATTCAGTGTAATTTTTACTAATGTCTATTTAACAACCAGCTTGCAAAATTTCAAAAATCAACAATGGACTTCAATGAGCTAATAGGCACCAGCTCTACCACATCACTGACTCCACAGATGATCCTTCATGTGTGCAAACATAAATCTTTTAGAAAGTGTATATATCAATACAGTGACACAGCAGCATGCTTCTGAAGAGTTGCATGTGTTCAAAAACACATGTCCAGGTGGATTTCTTTATATACATAAGAATATGTATCTTGCACTCAATCCAAGTAAGTTGTGCATACACACTGCTCTCTCGGTCTCCTGAACAATATGTTAATCTCTCTGTACAAACCCTGGTATTATCTGCTACAGACTTCTGCTGGGATTGGCCAGGCATAAAAAGTACCCACATCCGTATACAGTGGATGCAGTAAGTTGCGCTTTACTTTGTTAGTTCTTACCAGTCTCAACCCAATGTCACAGAGGAGCTGGCAACTTCCAGGTGGCCACTGGTGGACTACTTTTCCTCATGTGGTGTTACAGGTAAGAACACTCCCTGAACCTTATAACATGCTCAGAAACCGAATGACCAACATCCACTCACATCATAGATTTTTTTTTTTGTTGTCATTACTGACTGCTCACAGGCACATACACATGCATACATTCACTCTAAAGAAAGCTCATGTTTTAAGCTAAATATGACACTACTCTTCTGAAATGTGTAACATCAAAGAATGATATGCTATAATCCTCTCTTGATACAGAATAAGACCCCCCAAAATACACTGGTTTAAGAACTAAATTCTATACCTAACTATATTTCTGCTCTGGTATTTTAGTGTGCCCATGTTACCATCAACATTTTTTTAAACTACCACTTCAAACATCCTTGTAGCCAAACTACTACTATTGAAAAGGAATTTGTCCACTTCTTACTGCTTCTCCTTTTCTTGGAAATGGGAAACCAACTGATCTAAAATCAGCTGCTTAAAACTCCACCATGGCAAGGAGAAGAAAGTTCAAAGACTTTCATTAATGCTCTAATTTTGAGAAATGTCCACAAAGGACAAAAGTTTAAGGATTCAGAAGACAAAACAGAAGGCAATGGGTTTCAGGTGCTAACATTTTCCCTGAGTAATTCAAAATGATTTAATAATAAATTATTAAGGCTCTTAGGCCGTTAGTCCAAATGCTGTCTGATACCTATGACTATTTTGAACAGGAAAAAAAAAAATTAAACAGGAAATAGCCACTGAATTTAGAAAGACAGTTATGTCTTTGTATAGCAGCCTTTTTATCTCTGCCTGCATTGTAAATAGTTTTCCCCCTTAATCAGAAGAACCACCGGTTGCTGCTTATAAGGTATAATCTTCCTAGAAAGGATTTTCATACGAAAAAAAAAAATCTCTTGACTCAAGAAGGATCAACTGACTACCAAAGTTTTTAAAGAATCTTCTCTAGCTACCATTCAAAGAGATGTTGAATAAAAAAGGAGGGAGAAAATAATGTCCTCTACAAGAGAGAGCATTTCATAATAGACAACAATGCACCTCCCTCTCTAGAGTGGCAAAGACTTGTTTACTTATTTTTACAAAAGGTGCTTAGAAACAAGACAGAGAAATGTCAAGCCAACCTCAAGTGGTGAGCCTCCATTAAGACTAAATGCTCCACCAACTGAATAGCAGAGAGAAGAAATCTCCCTAAACACTATCACTTATCCCCTTTGTACCAAAATACACAGAAGCTGTCTGGGCAGTCACACCCCTGAAAACTGAATTCTTAGTTTTTGCATCACATCAAAAAACAATGTAAAGGTGGAGGATGTAAGTTCAGACTATATTTAGGTAAACTACTCATTATTTCTTTATTGACCAATCACAAATTGTATTCATCCAGATGTTTTGAAAAGATCTAACTGAAGGCAACTTTTCATACTTCTTTCAACATTTAGAAACCCAAAGGATTTCAAAGAATTATCTTTTTCAAACCAATTCACTTTGAGGACTGTTATTTGGATATTGCTGGAAAATCACATTGACAAGTACTTTGCTTTGATCTGAAAGATAAGTCCAAGGAAGTTTCTAGTAAAAAAGGAATATAAATTTCTAAGAGGAACTTTTATCAATTCAAACTTCTGGTTTCAAAGCTTAATGAGATTTTAGCAAAAACTGGGCATTGACATATCCAATGCATACTTTCTGCCAGTAGTTAGTAGGCTAATCCATTCTACATATTCTCTAAAAATAACAAAATGAAGAATGATGAAGGGTATGTGCCCAGGAATGGGGCACACTATATCAATCTCATTTCACCTCATATCTCAAAACTCCTCCAGATTTCAGGCTTCCACAGTGGTTATAAGCATGTTTATGTAGCAAAAATCAAAGACACACTGAAAGAGTCCAAAATCAACCTAGGGGTTCAAGGATGAGCCAAGCACCAACCTGCTTTTTTGTCCCTCCCATACCTAAATTATAATCAAGAGAAACCAAAAAAATATGTCCATCAAATTTATTGTCTTTCCCAAGAACTGTTTGCTCTCCCAACTGTCCTGCTTGGGGTCAGTGTAACCATGTCCCTTCTACTTACACAAACTAGAACCTTAAGTCATCTCTGAAACTCCCCTCTCCTCTGCACTTTAACCTCTTCCCCAGGCATATAATTATCTATATGAATTAGTCCTCAGGGTTAGCTCTTCCTCACCATTTCTACGCCATCTGCCTAACCATAAGCAACTAAGACAACCTCCCACCTGGTTTCCAACCTTACTCCAATCTCTGCCACACTAATCCAGAGTCCATACCATTGTCAGACCAAATCTGAAAACCCAGTTGTCCTCAAGTCCTCCTGTCTGTAGAATCAACACAGATCCCAGATCTAAACTCCCCTCTCCTATCCTCATGTTACTCTAGCCCTCCTAACTGTGACAGACAAGACTAGATATCCCCCAATATTCCATGTCTTCTTCTTTTAAAAATAGAACCCCAATTACAACTGGGCACAGCACAACCTAAATAAAGGTTAAATTTTCTAAACTCTTTTGCAACCAGGTGTGCTCCTGCAATCAAGTTCTGGTGGATACGATATGAACAGAAGTATTATGTTCAGTTTCTAGGTCATGTCTTCAAAACGAAGTAGTGTGCACAGGCATTCCTCTTTTGTCCTTCCCACTGACTAGAATGCAGATGTGACATGAGGATCAGAAACAGCCACTTCCATAAAAATGGAAGCCATACGTAGGGAATAGTGAAGACATTCTATCAGCTCTACCCGTTCTCTGCTTTCAGATGGTTAAGTAAAAAAGAAACAAATTTACATTTCACCCAATCCATTGTTAAAATGTGTTTTTGTGACAGCAATCTAACCCATACCCTAATTTATATTCTAATATATACTACATCCTCAATTGTTTGATAAAATTCAATAGCACTAATTTTCTAAATTTGTTTTTAGATAGAAAAAAAAACATAGGAAGTAGAAGAATGACCTGAATTTTTCACTTAAAATCACATTTCACTTTTGGCACACAGCCCAACACATACCAGGAATATTGCACTATCCTCATTCTACATCATTTTTTTAAATCTCTGGTTGAAATGAAAATATTTCTTTATACATATTAAACTTTTCTTGTTGCAGTCATCAGAAACTTAAAAAAAACTTAAAAACAGGAAAAATTTTAAATATGAATACAATGGCATCTAATTATTCCAATGGCTCTCAAAAATATCTAAACCTGCCCTCTGTTCATCTATTTCATTCTCTCTCACTACACACCAGCTTCTTGCGCTTCTCTGTTTGAAGGTAGTAACACGGCTGCCTACTTTCAAGTTTCATATACTGTAATCCAAGTACCCAAAGAGAAACCATTATTGCCCTTGAGTTTTATCATGTATTAACCTTAGGCAGATCTTGAGAGCAGAACTATGTAAAACAAAACTGCCTAATCATTGTTTACATATTTGCTTTAGGAAAAAAGCCTGCTGAGCCTTAAGTACATGTAAAAAGAGTCCTTAATAACAATTCCATTCTGTCTTGGTCAGTGACTTAGGGATGTGCATCTGGACCTGCGATGAAGTAGGGATGCTCATCAAAGAGTTCTACAAGCACAAATTGGCTCCAAGTGCAACACAGAGTGAGAGTCATTTCCTTTTCCACTGTCCCCAAGAATCATAAACTCAATGTGGAAATGTTAGGATGCAACCATCTAGGGAGATCTTAAGGGTAGCCATAAAAATGTGCTTAGCATCCTAACATACTACTTGCTAACATATATATGCTCTATTCTCACAGCCTTGAGGGCACTTCTTTGTCACTGGAAACCATATAAAAACTAGTGTGGGCCAGAGTGGCCCATTTTATTCAGATTCTGAGCCCTTCACTACCAGGTAACAGGTTTTACAGAAATAGCCAGTTTCAACAAGCTAGTTATAGGCTTGTTGTTGTTGTTTTGGGTTTTTGTTTGTTTTTTCAAAATTCCTGTAGGGAAATTACAGCTTCAAGGTCTTCTTTTTCTGCCCCTGATTTTATTCTTTAGGTTTTACCTAGTTTCTCATAAGCCTCAAATCTCTGAGTTCTGATGAGTGTGCCCAGATGCTACATACTTTTGCTTTAAACCATATTAATGGTTTACCTACTTTTTCTCACCTAATATTTTCAACAAATTTGAGATAGATATTATCATCCCCACGTTTTCAATCAACGTTATGGACATATAGCTTATATACAATAAAATGCATCTTAGTTTTACAGTTCAATGACTTTTAACAAATATATACAATCAAAATCAAGATATAGAACATGTTCACCACCACCCCCAACAAGCTCCTGTGTGCTCCATTCCACTCTCCACCCTTCCATCTCACACAACATACACCTCAGACAACTGATAACTCTTCATTAGAAATGAAGTAGTTTCGGGGCGCCTGGGTGGCGCAGTCGGTTAAGCGTCCGGCTTCAGCCAGGTCACGATCTCGCGGTCCGTGAGTTCGAGCCCCGCGTCAGGCTCTGGGCTGATGGCTCAGAGCCTGGAGCCTGTTTCCGATTCTGTGTCTCCCTCTCTCTCTGCCCCTCCCCCGTTCATGCTCTGTCTCTCTCTGTCCCAAAAATAAATAAAAACGTTGAAAAAAATTAAAAAAAAAAAAAAAAAGAAATGAAGTAGTTTCATCCAATGTTTCATATAAATGGTACTTTTTTGTATGTCTGACATTTTTTTGCTCAGCATGTTTTTGTGGTCCATCAACATTGCTGAACAGATCAGTAGTTCACTACTCTTAATTGCTCAACAGTATTCTGTTGTATGGATACATCACAATTTGTTTATCTACTCAACAGCTGATGGGCATTTGAGTGGTTACCAGTTTTCGGCTATGATGAATAAAACCATTATGAAGACCTGTGTACAATGTTTCTGTGAAAATATGTTTTAATTTCTCTTTGGGAAATACTTATACATGGAATTTCTTGGTCATAACATATGGGTATGCTGAGTTTTATAAGACACTGTAACATCTTTTTTCCATAATGGTTGCTCTATTTGCTCTATGTCCTCAGCAGGACTTAATACTGTCAGTCTTCTTAATTCTAGTCATTGTGGATCTGTACTGGTATCTCATTGTGGGTTCTAATGATGCTGAGTGTCTCTTTATGTTCTTATTAGCCATTCACATATCTACTTTTGCAAGTGTCTGTTCAAGGGTCTTGCCCATTTTTAAAAATCATTTGTGTTCCTATAACTGAGTTGGAATGGTCTTTATATATTTTGTATATAGCTATATATGGCTTATCTTTTATTTTTTTAATGGTATCGTTCAAAAAGAAGTTTTCCATTTTTATGAAATACACATTAATCATTTTTTCTTTCATTGTCCACACTCTTTCTCCTCTGTAAAAGAAATCTTTGTGTAATCCAAGATGAAAAATACTATATATTTTCTTCTAAAAGTCTTATTATTCAGCTTTTTAAAACTTCCATGACCCAAGTAAAGTTAATTTTTGTGCATGATTTAAAGCAATGGTCAATATTCACTTTTCCATATGAAAATAGCTATGCCATTATAATTTTTTAAAAATATCTTCCTTTCCCCCATTAATTTTTTTGGCAACTTTATCAAAAATCAATTTACCACAAATTTGAGGATATATTTTTAGAACCATTGTTGTCTCATTGTCTGAAACATATCCACATGTCTGCCTTATATCAATCTCACACTGTCTTGTTTACTATAGCTTTATGGTCAGTCTTGAAATCAGGTAGTTATTCCTATGTTTCAAGATTACTTGAGATGTTATTAGGTATTTTCCATTTCCATGCATATTTTAAAATCAGTTTGCCGTTCTTTATTTTTTTTTAAAGCATCCTGGGATTTGATATTACATTGAGTCTATTGATTAATATAGGGAAAACTGACAACCTTAACAATATTGAGTCTGATACATGAACAAAGTAGATTTCTCCATTTATTTAGATCTTCTTTTTTCAGCATTTCTTCAAATGTTCTGTGGTTTTTAGTGTATAGGTCTTATTTATAATTTGTTAAAAATTTTACTAGTTATTTCATGGGTTTTGATGCTATTCCAAATGGCACCTTTAATTTTTTAAATTTCCAACTGTTACTTATATAAATATAACTGATTTTTGTACACTGATCTTGTATCATGCAGCCCTTCTAAACTCACTCACTGTTCCAGTAATCTTTCTTGTAGATTCCTTAGGATTTTCTATAGATACGATCATGAAAGTTTTCCAGTCTTTTCCAAACAATATGAGATGGGTTTTTTTTTTCTTGCCTTATTGCACTGGTTAGGATAGCCAATACAATGATGAATAAAAGTGGGGAAAACAAATATCCTTTCTTGTTTCTGTTCTTAGACATAAACGTCTTTAACCTCTTACCACTGAATATAATATTAGTTGTAGGTTTTCCACAAATGTTCTATACCCGGTTTAGGAAGTTCCCTTTTATTACTAGTGTTCCAAGGAATATAACTGATTTTCAAATGTTAAACCATTTGTGCATTCCTTGGGATAAGTCTTACATAATCATGGTGAACTGCCACTGTTACCAACTGTTCAACTTACTAAGATTTTGTTAAGGAATTTTTGTGTCTATGTTCATGAAGGATTATTACTGTCTATAGTTTCCTTCTCTCATTCCTCAATCATGAATTTTCCTGATTTTAGTATCAGGATAATGTAGACCTCATAAAACAAGCTGGAAATATTCTCAACTCCTCTGTTTTTGGAAAGACTGTGTGTTAGAATAGTGTTGTTTCTTCCTAAATGTTTGATGAATTCTTCAGTGAAGCCATCTGGGCCTGGAGTTTCCTTTGTAACAAGATTTTTCACTGGAATTTCAATTTAACTACTAGGTGTGACACTATTTAGATTATCTATGTCATCAAGGATAAGTTTTGGTCAACTGTGTCTTTCAAATAATTTTCCATCTCCTCTAAGTTATCCAATTTATTGAAGTTTATTCATAAAATTCCCTCAGGATCATTAACATATGTCAGAGCTGTAGCTGTATGTTTCCTTTCATTGCTGATATTGGCAATTTGTATCTTCTTCCAATCAGTCTAATTACAGGTTTATCAATTTTATTGATCTTTTCATAGAACCAGCTTTTAGTTCAGTTGATATTTGATATTTCCTATTGTTTTCCTGTTATCTATTTCAATCCTTTCTGTTCTTATCTTTATTATTTCCTTACTTCTACTTATTTGGGGGTTTAATTTGCCCTTCTTTTTCTACTTCTTAAAAAGGAAAACTTAATCTAAACAATTATTGGTATAAATTTCCCTCTAAGCATTGTTTTAGCCGCATCCCATAAATGTTATATTGGGTTTTCATTATTACTTAATTTAAAATACTTTCTAACTTCCTTGTGATTTTTTTCTTTGAACCACAGAGTTCACTAGTGTTTTAGTGGTGTTATTTAACTTCCAAATATTTAGATATATTCTAGATATATTTCTGTTAACGATTTCCAGTTTAATTCTGTTGCAGTCAGATTACACTTTCTGTATATAGATCTCAGTCCTTTCACATTATTGACACTTGTTTTATGGCCCAATATATCTTGGTTGATGCTCATACATACTTGAAAAGAATGTGTATTCTTGTTGTTACCTTAATTTTTTGGTGGTGTTGTTCAAGTTTTCTATATATTTACTGATTTTTTGGCCTACCTTTTCTATCAATTACTAAGAACAAAGTGTTAAAATCTTCAACTACCACTGAAGAAGTAACTATTTTTCCTTGAAATTTTGTTAGGTTTTGCTTCATGTCTCTGAAGCTTTTAATTAGACACACGAATATGTATGGTTGTTATGTGTTCTTAATGGTTTCATCTCTTTATTTTGGAACAACATTCCTTATCTCTGGTAATATTCTTTTCCAACCTCTACTTTGCCAAATATTAATTCAACCACTCTAACCTTTCTTGTGATTAAAGTTTGCACTATATATTGTCCACCATTCTTTCACTTACATCTGTCTTTATATTTAAAGTGTGTTTCTTTTACACAGCATAAAACTGAGTTTTAGTTTAAAAAAATTTTTTTTAAAGTTTACTTATTTTTTAAAGAGAAAGAAAAAAACAGAGCATGAGCAGGGGAGGGGCAGAGAGGGAGGGAGACACAGAATCTGAAGCAGGCTCCAGGCCCTGAGTTGTCAGCACAGAGCCCGATGCAGGGCTCAAACCCACAAGCTGTGAGATCATTACCTGAGCTGAAGTCAGACACTTAACTGACTGAGCCACCCAGGTGTCCCTTGAGTCTTAGTTTTATATCCAATCTGACAATTTCTTTATGCTAACTGGAACATGAAGAGAGTTTAAACCTACCATCTCACTATTTGCTTTCTATTTCTTCGGATTTTTGTTCCCTTTTCCCTCTTACTGCCTTTTTGGATTAATTCAGGACCTTTTAAAATTGTTTTATCTCTACTTCTGAATTATTAACTATAACTCTTTGGTTTTTGGCTTTTGGGTATGTTTTTACAGATTGTTCTAGAATTTTCACTAGGCATCCAGAAGTTATACAGTCTACCTTCAAGTCATTACACCACTTCACATATAACGTAAGAACTTTATGATGAATACTTCCATATCCTCCTTCACATTCTTTGTACTATTTTTGTCATACATTTTGCTTTTATCAATTTTATAAGTTCAAAATTCAATATTGCTATTTTTGCCTTAAAAATCAAGTATTTTGAAGAAATTTAAATATGAAAAAATGTATCTTTTTAATAAATGTGTATTTATTTATTTTGAGAGAGAGCAAGTACACACCAGCATGGAGAAAGGGAGAGAGAGAGAGGAGAGAAAGGGAGAGAGAAAGAGAGGAGAAAAAGGAGAGAGAGGAGGGAGAGAGAAGAGGGAGAGAGGGAGGGAGAGGGAGGGAGAGGGAGGGAGAGGGAGAGAGAGGGAGGGAGGAAGGGGGAGGGAGGGAAAGAGAGAGAGAGAGAGAGAGAGAGAGAGAGAGAGAGAGAGAGAGAGAATGAGAATGAATGAATCCCAAGCAGGGTCCACACTGTCAGCACACAGCCCAACATGGGGCTCCATCTCAGGAACTGTGAGATCATGACCTGAGCCGAAATCAAGAGCCAGACACTTAACTGACTGAGCCACCCAGGCGCCCCATACAAATGAAAAATAAGTGTGTTTTATATTCCCCACATATTTACCATTTTGAGTGTTTTTTCTTTGTGTAGACATAAGTTTCCATCTAGCATCAGTTTTTTTTCTACCTGAAGGGATTCTCTTACATTTCTAATCATATAAGTCTGTTGGCAACACATTTCCTCAGCTTTTGTTAGTCTGAAACCAACTTTACCTTGCCTTCAGTTTTGAAGGATATTTTCACCATGTAAAGAATTCTAGGTTGACAGGTTTTTTGTTTTGTTTTTTTCTAACTTTAAAGATACTGTTACATTTTTTGTAATGCATAGTTTCTGATAATCTTGTTCTTTCCTTGGTGATCTATTTCTCTGACTGCTTATAAAACTCACTATCACTATTTTCCCTCAGTTTAATTAGGCTTGGGATTTAATGAACATCTTGGAACGTGGATTTATACTTTCCTCAAATCCAAAAACTTGGGACTACTGTTTTCTTCAAATAATTTCTTCTGTACTTCCCCTTTTCTAGAAGTCCAATTATACGCGTGATAGAATACTTGATATTGCACCACAGGTCACTAAAATTCTGTTCTTTTTCATTCTATTTCTGTGTTTCCTTTTTGATCATTTCTTCTATTATGTGTTCAAATTCACTAATCTTTTATTTTCTTTTTTGTAAGTATATAGTCTACTATCAATACCACTCAGGAAAACTGTCATTTCTGATATTTCATTTTGATCTCTATAAGTTCCATTTGCTTCTTTTTTTAAGTTATTTTGAGAGAGAGAGAGAGAGAGAGAGAGAGAGAGCGAGAGCGCGTGCACAGGCAAACAGTGAAGGGGCAGAGAAAGAGAGAGAGAGAGAGAGAGAGAGAGAGAGAATCCCAAGCAGGCTCAGCACTGTCAGCACAGAGCCCGACACAGGACTCAAACTCAGAAATTGTGAGGTCATGATCTGAGCTGAAATCAAGAGTCAGATGCTTAACCAACTGAGCCACCCAGGCGCCCCTCTATTTCCTTCTTTTAAACATCATCCATTTCTTTCTTCACTGTGTTCATATTTTCCTTTAAATACTTAACACAGTAATAATATTATTTTTATGTTCTTGTCAACTGATTCCATAATTCTGTTTCATTAACTGATTTTTCTTCTGCTTACAAGTCACAATTTCCCTTTTTCACATGTTGAGTAATTATTTATTGGATGCTAGACATTGCATGTTTTACATTTTTGAGTATCTAAATATGATTGTCCTGCTTTAAAGAACTTTAGGATTTATTTAACTGGAAGGCACCTCAATTAATCACTAAGTTTGGCGCTTGTTTTCAAGACTTTTTATAGTGTATCTAGGGAAGCTTTTATTCTAGAGATATTTTAACCACACTACTACGGTGTGACCTTTTTGGAGTTTCTACTGAATAATCAACAAGGATTGCTCATTCTAGCAAGTCAGAACTTGAACACCTCTTAACCTTGGGTTATCTCTGGAAAACATTCAGCTCATAGCTTACCATGAGGTCTTTGTGGCATTTCACTCTATGCATGTAGATCACAGTTTTCAGTGAAGACTGAAGAAGACCTCCATACATATTCATGGAGATACTTTTCTGGGCAGCATCTTCTTCTCTGTAACTGCCCTGTATGCTATGGACACATTAGCTCCTCTGGACTAAGATCTCGGTCTCCTCAACTGCACAGAATCAATATACTTTGCTTACAATCTTACTCTCTTATTACACAGTTCAGAGTATTTTTCCAGGAAGAAAGCTGGGGAATCAAAGTCACCTCATTTGTTCACTTCTTTCAAGGATCACAATCCTTCCATGCCCATTGTCCAAAATATAAAAGCAATGGTTTCATAAGTTTTGCCAAGTCTTTTGTTGTTTATAGCAAAGGCATAAAGTTTGTCCCCTCTTGTTGCATCATGCCCAGAAGTTGAAGTCTGCTATACATTTTTATACTAATTATTATCATTTTGCTACAAATTCTACTTTGGGACAAATGTAGAGACAGTAATGACTGACTTTTTTTGAGTGTTCACTATATTCTAGGCATCAGACTAAAAAGTTTTACTTTAATTGCCTCATTTAATCCTTATCATAACCAATGTATTATATAACACTTCTATTTTATAAATGAAGAAAATTGGACTCCCAGAAGTAACTTGCCTAAATCACACATCTAGTAAGTGGTAGGATCAGATTTTCAATCCAGTTCTGCTGGGACTATACAGCTGGGCTCTTAACCAATACATCTGACAAACCCTTTGCTATACCCAATATACTTATCCCAAATGACAGTATCTCAAGAATGTACACAACTATATACATAATTACATACTATATACATACTAAATGTCATTACATAATGCCAAAGTGTTTATACTAATGCCTAAAAATAAGCTACATGAACATTTTTGTGAAAAAATATTTTTATATTTGTATATGTTTAATATTTTATATACAAATATTCATCTATATATATAAACTAAGAAAATATTTAAAGATAATGTGTGAAGCTGGAAGTAGGAAAACTGCCCTTATTTATTAGGCAAGGATACTGAAGTTCTTACAACTTACTACCTCTGCAATTCATAAACAACTGTAATATACTTCTTATTATTAATTTCATGTAATTCTATTTTATCTCCTCCAGGATTTTGTATACAAGCTTCATGAGAGGAAAATCACGTCTTAGTCCTCCTTTATACACTCCGCATTGTTTAGAACAATGTCTTCTCTATAGTACACACTAGATTATTTTTTGATTTCTTGATAATTTGTTGATTTATCAAGATAAGCTTTTTAATGTAATTTGTACTTTGCTTTTTAAGTACATATCCCAAAGGATATTACTACCATGTAAGGTCTTTCCTCCTAATTCTTTCTAGACTATAGGTTCCCCAAAGGCAAGGATACATTTTACATATCTGTGTCTCTGCTCAACAGAGAAGTCACTAATATACAACCAAGTGCTGGCTTCTAGTGTGGATATATACGCACAGGGACTATAACTGAAGTATGTGCTTATGAGGCCTATAGGCCCACTGACTAGCATGAGTAGGACAAAGCTCAGCCTATCATAGGATTTTGCATTCCAAGATTCTCCTCAGTTATGGAAGTCCAAAATAGTAATAACACCATCCACATTTACATCACTGTTTAAAAAGTACTTCCACTTCACATGTTAGCCATGATCTAGTCAAAAAAATAAAAATTACTACTTATCATACAAAGCGAGGAAAGCTGATTCCAAAGACTGGTTACATTTGTGTGGTGGAAAAGTTAGGAATACAATCAGGGTTATTGAAAGAACCCTGGCATTATCAACAGTAGGAAGCCACTATTACCCCTATGCTGGAGGTACAATGGGAGGAGATGGTGGAACAGCCCAGAAGTCAGGGCCCTTCAGCAGCTGCTACAGCCATGAAGGAAATGATAAAACAAGGATGCCAAAGAAAGCCAAGAGGAGGAGAAATGCCCTGGCCTCTCTTCACTAATGAATGCTCTGTGATATTTTGCTGTTGTCTCCCATTGGTCAAATCAACCTGGAAACCAAAGAGCAGGGAAGTCTCGGAAAGAAATGTAGCCTCCTGTATTACAAAGCAGAACAGGAGAAGGCAGAGAAAGGATTTGAGAGCAATCAGGCAGTTGAGCCCACATTTTATATCATTCTGTGGAAGAGGAAATGCAGAGTTGGAGAATTCCACTGACTTACTCAAGGTCACACAGGCAGAAACTGGTGGAGCTAAAATTTACCTATAAACCAGTTTAATACATTTTTTCTCTAGACTATGGTTTCCTTTTACCACAAAATAGAAGAGGAGATGGGAAACAATATTCTCTTCCCTGTACTCTTATAACAGCCTCCCGTTGATTTTCCCCATTCTATCTCATCCCTTTCTCTTCTTTAGTTTCCTATACACAACTGAATTTCCCCAGAGTTTTATTTAAAGTGGTATTCACATTGGACGTCCTAAGCTCTAAAGAGAATTGTTCTTAGGACCAAGACCACTGGCATCTCCCATTCCTTCATTCACTCCCAAGACCCCTTTTGCTTCCTTCCCTCACAGTACAAGCCACACTGAGTAGCAATTATTTGTCGCCTGTCTTCTCAGACTGAAAGGAACTGATTCTCAGTCATCTTGATATCCTAAGAAACTGACATAGTGTCTAACACATTGTCAGTGCTCTGTAAGTGCCTGAATAAATGAATGAATATAACTGAAGATACCTTTCCACCAGATTCTTGAAGTATTCAAAATTAATCTGTCCTTCAATCTCTGAAAACTGTAAAATATACCAGTTCACAGAAGGTTAGAGTCATCAAGAGGAAAAACGTTCACTCCTTTAGTCCCAGTGTCTTAGTTTTGGTGTCCCAGCTTTACAATCAGCCAATAAAAGGTTGTTGGAGTCATGCCTTTTCATTTAGTCACAGGGATGAGAAGGATGAGCACAAGTGACTGGCCATCTAGATCGAGAATCCATTCATATGCTGATATAAAAGTAACTGGACAGCAAAGCCCTGTTTTAGCATTTTATCTATAGTGATACATAAGAGGCATTTGTGGACCCACAATAATTTTGAGAGCATAGTTCTAGGGAATAGTGTTATGTAATCATAACATTTGAGATAAGGTTTAATTATCATTTTCACCTTTCCAACACCTCTCACAAAGCAATGCTTAAAAGCTTTACAAGAAAGAATATTACCCTTAAAGTGATAGCATGCAACAATGAAAGCACAAGAAAGACCAAACAATAAGCCAGTCTTTTATGGAAGCTTAGGTTCAAGGCATTATTCAAAATTATTACAAGTGCTTCCATCTAAGAGAGTTTACAGATAGGCTTCAAAGGGGAGGCTATTGGAAAAAATAAATGGACAATGTCCCCTACAAGAGATATTTTCATTTCTCCAGACTGAGAGCTAATGAAAGCCACTGGATACCGTGATAAGAAAGCACTGATCACAAGATAAAAAGCATGTCCTCAACATTATTCTATTTTCATTGTAAATCACAACACACTCAACATCGTTACTGATACATATGTGCAAGGTAGAGGGTGGCAACGAGGTGGAAGCCCTGACCTGCCCTCTATGGCAGGGACCTACAGGATGACAATAGCTAGTGAAAATAACTCTTCCCTTTACTGGATAGAGACATAAAACTGTATTTGGTGTTTTAACTGCAATCATAAAGTAAAAGTGATTTGAAAGTGATGAGAAAATCACCAAGGTAATGAAAAATAAGGAAAATATCAGAAACCGTCCTAGATTGGAGGAGGCCAAGGATTTACAATGACTAAATGCAACATGGTTTACTAGATTGGATCTTATACCAGAAAAAGGACATGAGTGGGAAAACCAGTGAAATCCAAATGATTTTTAGTTAATAGAGTTTTAGTTAATAGGAGCATGTCAATGTTAATTTCTTAGTTTTGACAAACTGCCATTATTGTATAAGATATTAATATTAAGAGAAGCTGAGTGAAGGGTATGGGAACTTTCTGTACTCTATTTGCAACTGTTCTGTAAATTTAAAATTATTTCAAAATAAAAAGTATATTTTTTAAAGAATAAGCAAAGTCCACAGACTATATTGGTGTCTTTATCACTTGGATAATGAATTGAATGCTTCGTCCTACTTTCCAGCTGTTCAAAGAGGAAGAAGTAGATCCATCAGAAAACATGGAATATGGTAGGAGCAGGGCAGGCATTCTCTCCTGAATGGTTCTAAGATCGAAAGGAAAACCTCCATTAAATTTTAAGTGATGACCTCAGGGGCTGAGGCTCCTAGAGGGATTCAGCTAGCCCAAGGTTCTTGATGGACTTCCTATTATGCTGATCAATTCAAACTGTAGTTATCAGGGCATCACTTAGAAATGAGATCAGACTATTCCTTAATTCATCTGCATAGGTGTATATACACTTTTTCAATGTAAATAATTTACACTACAAGTCCGTGTGCTCAGTTGTCAGGATCCTGAAGAAAAAACTGCTAAGGGGTATGGCCACAAGTTTTGAGAGAATGTTCTTATAGGCTTAAAGGAGAAGACTAAGATTGAATTACCACGGCACACAAGTGCTGACAGGAAACAGATGGAATCATCAATCTGAAGATAATTTAAATAAAGGAACTGATTCCCAAGAGATGGACAAAATTTGGATAAATCAGCAAGGAAGAGTACAGCACCTCAAGTCCAGCAGTTGTGAAGAGCTCTTACAAGAGCGCTCACAAAGATGTCCCACACTGAAGAGGCAAGGAGAAGTTACTGGAAACTGAAAGACAGATATATGTAGGGGGCCACCTATACAGCATCCACTGGACACAAGCCAGAGGAGTTAATACTCTGACCTCACTCTCCTCCTGCTGATACTCTGCTGATGTCTCCAATTGGCCAAATTCACCTAGGAACCAGAGCACAAAGGAACCCACTACCACAGCCCATACAGGACAGCTTTCTGGAAGCTCATAACAGGAATGAGAAAGGGGTGGGCAGTAGATCTGGAACGGCAATCATATCCAGCCTGCTCACTCTATTCCTGGCCTCCTCCTGAATTTGCAGTGCTACTGCACCTGTTTAATGACAATGGGAATCTGTTGATTGCTCAGTTGCAGAATTTTTCTGAATCCAATATGGCCAAATAATTTTCCATTTTATAAACTGATAGGGGTCAAGCCACATACTAACAAGATGCAATCACCTCTGAAAGAAAGGGTAATATTTGCTGAATAACTCAGGATAGCAAAGCAAGTGGCTGCTCTATATTTTCAGGCAATGGGATGGACATGAAAAGGACCATACCCAGATTCCCTAAGTAGTCTAACCTGGCTTCAAATAATAGTCCTCTTCCCTCTTTTAAGTCTGCTCTTTATATTGCCTTCATTTGTGAAACTTTTTTTTAAAAATCCAGCAGCAAAGACTTTTCCCTCGAGACAAAAGGGGAGTTGGGGCAGAGGAATGACAAAAATACCACTGGAACACAAAAGGAACAAATGTCAGTAACTTCAGACTTCTGGCACTTACAGATTCACCAAGGTTTATATGATTTGTCTCTTCTTCATCACCTTGCAATTTCTAATAACGCATAAGAAAACTTCTTGGGGTACCTGGGTGGCTCACTCAGTTAAGCATTTGACTCTTGATCTTGGCTCAGGTCATGACCTCACAGTTCCTGAGTTTCAGCCCAGCCATCAGGATCTGCACTGATGGTGCAGAGCCTGCTTGGCATTCTCTCTCTCTCCCTCTCTGCCCCTACCTCACTTACTCTCTCTCTCTCTCAAAATAAATATATAAACTTAAAAAAAAATTTTTTAAAGAAAAATTCTTAAATGGACAAATATATAAGGCAGCTAGAAGAAGGTGGAGGCATGAGGTGGATGTGGCATTTGAGCTAAGGGAAAAACAGCCAAGGAAGAAAAAAATGGGTAGGATCGAGGAAGAAAAAAACAGGTGAGATAAAACCTCATATTGAATGGGGAGTAATCAAATGAGAATTTGATTCTCTTTCTGTGAGGCACAGGAAAATGTGTGCCAATGAGCTGGCCAAGTGGTAGGACTTAGGTTCTCAATACATATACAGAAAATACATACAGAAAAGGTATGCCCTGCTTTAATAATTTAAATGCCAAGAGAGTCACATTTCTTTGATATTCAAGTTGTAATGATTCCAGGTTAGCAGTGCTTCTTCCCAGACATTCCCAAGAACACACAGGCTGCTCAGTCCATAATGCTAGCCTTGGTGTTTTTATTTCACAGCAGAATGTGTATTTATTCCATCACTCATTCATTGCTTCATGCAATAAATATTAAATAAATATTTATTGAGCACCTGCTATGCATCAAGCCCTGCTATAACTGCTGAGGATGCAGTAGAGAAAAAGGAAAACAAGATTCCTTACTCTCAGGGTCCAAAAATTCTGTGGGTAAAGTAGACCACATTCAAATGAACAGAAATGAACACGTTCAAAGATTAATACACCCTTGAAAGAAATAAAGTAGGAGGGGTTCTTAAAGAGGGCCTGCCAGTGGAAAGGAGATCACTTTAGACTGAGTGGTCTGAGAAAGCCTCACTGAGGAGGGGTGTTTGGGCTGAGATCCTAGATGACAAAAAGGAATCAGCCAAGCCACACAGTGGGGTATGAACACTGAAAGCTCATGCCAGGAACAGCAAGTGCAAAAGTCCTGAGGAAGAATGGACCTGACTGCTCTTACAAAGGTGTCAGAGTCAGAAGGGGTTCAAACCTTGGCCACAGGCTATGTTGAGAACCAGCCCTTCCTGGGAACCACCTGGGCCCTGGTATGCAAAGTCTGAATCAGGGGGTCCAGATTCCTTCAGACACTTCCTCCGCACAAGTGTCTCTGACCTATTCCCATTAGGACACAAATGTTAATGGAGTCATGTAGCCCTGATAGAGATAGCTGGGAGGCAAGGATCATAGGTCCTTGAAAAGAAGGCTCCATCTCCTGACAGCACAGTGAAGGGGAGGGGGGTGGGATTTGTTATACTTTCAGATAAGTAACTTTATTTTGAAGATATCGCTCCCAAACAAAAGAAGGTGATCAAGAAGTTAGCTGACATCCTCCACCACTAGAAACTAGACTGCTCACAAAGCCTCACATAGCTGTTTTTGTTAAGTTCAATAACTTAGGTTTAAGTTTAACCCAATTATATTCCCTGCAAGATATGCCTATTGTTTTTCTCCTCAGGCAGAGAAGGAGAAGCTGATAAAACCAGGTGCGGCCCCTGGACACAGAAGTACCACTGGGCCATCACTATTGGGGAATGCGATGAGATCTTAAAGTACAAACAAGATATAATCATTTTGACGTAGAGCAGGCCACAATAAGCAATGGGGTGGCTTTAAAATATGTTGAGAAATTCTTTGATACTCCTATCTTCACAAGATGGAGCCTAATGCCTGTTCCCTTGAGTCAAACTTGAATGCAGTGACCTGGGGAACAGAATGTGGTAGAAATGAAGTAGCATTACTCCTACGATGAGGACTTTAAAAGCAATATGGCCTCCTCCTTGCTCTCTCTCCATCACTCGCTCTGGGCAAATCCAGTTGCCATGTCATTAGGACACTCAAGCAGGTATATGAAAGGTATATGAAAGTTTCTTATGTGATAAGAAACTGAGGTCTCCTGCCAACAGCCCTGTGAAGGAGCCATTTTGGAAGCTGATCCTCTAGCTCCAATTAAGCTCTCAGATGAC
The DNA here is from genome assembly GCF_028749965.1 of Puma concolor. Classification (NCBI taxonomy): domain Eukaryota; kingdom Metazoa; phylum Chordata; class Mammalia; order Carnivora; family Felidae; genus Puma; species Puma concolor. Next base: position 57,590,258 of record NC_141669.1, read on the forward strand.
TACAACCCCAGCTGATATTTGGTTATAATCTCATGAGACACCCCAAGCCAGCCAATAAGCCACTCTCAAATTCTTAAACCACAGAAACCACATTTTCTGAGGTAATAAATGTTTGTTGTTTTTAGTCACTAAGTTCTTAGGTAATTTGTTATGTGTCAGCCAAAGCTGTGAGGTCTGCAAGCATTTATATGGTGCTCTATAGGAGGGCACCAAGTCTTGGAATAACGGCTGGGCTAGTGTTTAGTATCTAGATTGTATCTCCAGGCTGGCAGGGCCCCGGGACATATCTATTATGAATGAAAGCAAGGAGAAACATAACTGGAGTTATCAAACATGTCTCAAATATAGAAAACACCATTTGTTCCTGTTTGAAATTGTTAATAATCATACTGTTCTCATATTGTTGCCGTGTTTAATATTTTCACACGACACTAAGAGAATGACTTAATGGTCTGCTGACAGGCATAACAAAATACTCTGATATTAAATCTGCCTCAACACTGGAAGGGTTACGTAAATGTAAAAATTCCAACCCAGAGTAAAGATGTCAACCTCTGTGGCAGACAATTTTAGTACCTTTAATTCAAGCTTACTAGTCTGTGACAGAGAGAATCCTGCCATTTTGAATCTTCCAATTTACTAAGCCCCAGACTGACAACATCCCTCCATATGTCAGTGTTTCTCTGTAGGTTAAAAAGCTAAGGGAACACAAATAAGCAATATTATTTTGGAACCAAGAGATGTTATTCCAAAGCTTAAATTCCTTACGCTCATCACATCTGCTTCCCAAAATATCAAAAATATAGAAAATCAGAAACTGTCAAAGGCAAATCAACTCAGATGTGCCTATTCCGAGACTAGCATGTCAATAGTGTTTATACCCCTTCTTACACCATATAGTCTAATTACCTCTGATTATATATTTAAGGAAACTTCCACGCACTGTAAACAGCACAAAAATATATCCCTTCAGGTTTCTATTTCCTCCATCTGGCAGAGACTGGGAGTTCCCCAGTCAACCAAAGTCCTTGACTAGGACACTTCACTGATGGGTTAAGGGATGGGGAATAAATAACAACAATCACTCACGAGAAATGTCATATTTCTCTTTTATTGCCCATCTCATCCTCTAAAAACCTCAAGCCTAGGAAAGGGTGCTCTCATGGCAAATTGAAATCCAGGTGGCACCAATAATCCCAAATATGACCTCCCTGCAAACTGACTTGAGGACCAATAGTGTCACAATTCTTTGCCAGCTTCAGGGGCAATTGCTAAGGGTGGAAAAACTATACCCAAAGAAACAGTGAGCAAGGTGCTGACCCCAATATGGCCTTTTGTAGAAAATTGTTTCGTTTGTTTTTTTCACTATCCTTAGGTAGCTTTCCAGTGAGTCCTGGGGAATTCTTGCATTTCAGATTCTCATCTATTTTTCCCTGTGTTCCTGTCACCATAGTCTTAGAGTCAAGTGGCTTAAATTCCCAACTGGCAAACTCCACTATGTCAGTTTGAGGTTTTTATTCCCAGAATAGACTAGGCTTAAAATCACCCAGTAAACAAAGGCAGCATTCTGAAAGTGGTTCTCTCATGGGAGAGTTTGTGATTGAAGACTGAAGCCACTAGGGAGAGCAGGGGATCTCAGAGAGGGCAAGGAAAAGGCAAAATGTCTTCAGAGGGAAGTTATATTTTTACACAGAGACTTTAGAGTCCTCTCAAACAGAACAGAGAAAAATGATTGTCATTTTTCTAATATTTAAATGATGCCTATAAATTCAGTATTTAAAGAATACAATAAAAAATTTAAAAAAAACAGATAAATGACACTGATTTGGTTCTCAAAACGTTTTCAACTTCCACTCAGTAAGAAAGAAATATCAAATCATATACCCATGTGATTCATACATTTATTCACTTATTAAGCATCTTTTACATACCAGGAACTGTGCCATGTGGTGAGTGTTAAGCAAAGAAAAGGACGTAATTCCTATATTCATGAAGTTAATAGTCTAGAAGGATAGGCAGAAATACAATGGATATGTGAGGTGAAGGAGAGAAAATGAGAGAGAAAACAACAGAGTTACATAATAGATAGGTAGAAATATTTATATTAAAATGGTGCAACTGAGCCAGTCACGGAGGCCAGAGAAAGCCTCTACGAAGGAAGTTTGATTGAACTGAATTCTGAAGAATGTATGTGTTTTCTGGGAGTTGGGGAATGAGGATAACATACCAGATAAAAGAGAATGCACATGTACAAAGGACCTGCAGCAGAAAAGGAGAATGGTACATTCAAGAAACTGAAAGAAGACCATTACAGCTGTGTTGCAAAGATCAAGAAACCTAGTATAAGAGAAGGCTATAAAGATAAACAAGGGGCAGACCACACAGGGCCTTCTAGACCATGCATGCAAAAGAGTGGGTTCATATCCTAATGTAAATGGGGATCTACTAGAAGGTTTTTAAGCAAAGGTGTGACATAACTACATGTTTATTTTAGAGGGACCCTTCCAGCTATAGCCTAGACACCAAATGTCAGAAAAGGTCAGAAAAGATTTAAGCACACCAGTTGGAGCTTTTAGAGTTGTTCAAGTGAGAAAGAGACACTTGTGCCAGCAAGGTCTGTGGGCCCAGGTGGCAATTACTAGCCTCTTGTCTCTCAGTCCTACACCTGCCTTTACATACTGTGCTCTCTTCTGCTGGGCTGAGTCTCTGAACCACATTTCCCAGGTTCCCTTGTCTACCACCTTCCTGTTAGGTTTTGCCAACAGGAGGCACTGGCAGGAGGTCAAAGGGTGGAAGAAAGAGAAAAGACTCCAACTTATGGATCTGACTGTGTGGCCATTGCCGCTGGTTGCAGGTGGTTGCCGTTGTGACAGCAGGGATGGGGTGATTCTGAAATGCAGCAGCCTGTGCAAAGGCAACACCCTTTGCTGTTAATGCTAAGCTGTAGGCCTGGTTAATGCTCCTCCTTTTCAACACATCCAGATTGAACTGCCACATGTCTCTTACAGAGCAGCAGAAGATGCAGCTTCTGAGTTTCACTCTAGGACACTGACAACATCTTCCTTTTCTCTCTTTCAGGTACCCTCTTCCATCCTTTTAGATCTTCCAGCCTGCTCCAAATTTATAACCAACTCCCTGCATTTAATTCCATTTGAAATAACAAGAATGATTTCATTTTCCTTGACTAAACTTAGGCTAAAAGGGTGCAGAAATTAAAAGTCGGAACAAATTCATTAAATCATTCTTCCTAACATAGGGTACCTATTTGACACTATTTGGAGAATTTCAGTGGCAGAGAACATACTACTTGGTAGGGCAGTCTAACCCATTGATGGTAACCTCCATTATTAAAGCCTTCCTAAGAATGACCCCAAATCCACCCACCCATTTCTCACTCTGCCAAGGTAGGACTGCTCTTGAAGAGTTTGAAATCTGAGTTCCATGTTTTCATGACTTTCCATTCTTCTCCCTACTACTGCAGAGGCCCTGGAGGCACCTTCTCCAGACCCCTATTACTGTAGTATATTCATTTCCTCACAAAGTACGTCATCCTCCTGAAATAGGGTACAATGCTCACAGTGTGGTGAATGGTACAGAGTTCAGAAATATCAGTCTGGATGTGAACATGCTACAAATGTAATATAGCCTACGTTTGATTTAGATTTCACATTTATTTTTTTGTTTGGGGAGCTAATGTTTTGTTCTTGGCTCCTAATAATCACCAAAGAGATTTTGAACATGTCCTGTATATCCTAGGTCCTAAGGAGAATTTAAAAATGAGAAAGAAGAGGAGAATAAGACGGAAAAGGAAAATAGAGCATAGTCCTGTCCTAAAGAACCTTCAAAACTAACTGGAGAAATTATATATAAGCCCATGGAGAGATGACAAATCATTGCACTTGGTAAATACCGAGGGCTATGTAAGTTACATAAAGCAATGCATTATGTTCACACTCAAGGTAGGAATGAATTGCTCAATTTGGGGATAAATGGGAAAAACTTTGCAAGCAGTAACACTTAAGCTTACTCCTTTAAGCATTGACAAAATTTGAATATGTGGGAAAGTGTCAGAAAGGTGTATCTACCTAGGAGAATGATGTCATTCATTTATTCATTGATTTATTTTTCAAATATTTATTAAGCAACTCTATATTCTTAGCACTGTGTTAAGTCCTAAGAAAACGTGATTGAAAGAACTATTCAAGGATCTTACAATGTAAAAAGCAAATATGTGCAGTAAGGAAAATATGACTTGTGGGGACAAAAAATAAGGTAACTATATTTTTAGCAGTGAGTTCATAAAGAAATGGAAGGCGAGAATTAAAGGGTAGTTAGGGACCACAATGGAGAGGGATCTCTAATGTCAGATTAATAATCTGGAGTTTTACCCTTTCATTGCAATTACTATGGCTGTGTTATAATTATTCCAAAATTTACTACCATAAAACAGCCATTTATTATGCTTATAGTTTCTGTAGGTTAGGAATTCAGATAAAGCATAGTGGGGACTGCCCATCTCTGCTCCACAACCTCTGGGGCTCACCTGCAAAGCTCAAAAAAGCTGAGATCTGATCTGAAGTTTCATTCACTCCCATTCTGAAAGTTGATACTGATTGTTGGCTGGGAGTCTCAGCTCCCCTCCAGATAGGCTGGGTCAGACTTCCTCACAGCAGAGGGCTGAGTTCCAAGGCAAAGTGTGAAAGAGACAGAGACACAAGATACAGACAGATGGGGAGAGAGGCAGAAGTGGTAACCTTTTCATGACCTAACATTGGAAGTCACACACATCACTTCCATCATATTCTTTCAGTTGAAGCAATTACAAGTCCCTCCCATTTTCAAGGGGAGACTTCACTTCTTGGTTGAAGTGTTGTCACAAGGTAAAAAGAACATATGGGTGGAGTATCAGTCACTTGGAAGAAGAGGATAGCTAGCTAGATAAGAGATTAATATTTGGAAAATACCATCTGTCACACCTTTAGATTAACACAAAGCCATTTGATTAGAAAAGCAATCTGAGAAAAGTTCTATTTTAGGAAGATTAATCTGATACCATGGATAGCATGTAGATGGAGAGCATAGAAATGATGAAGCAATAAACCAACCTAGAAGTAAAGGAGAATTTGGCATCTTATATATGAAGCCCATTATTATGAGTTTCAGCCCTTTTCTGCCCCACTATTCTCTCTTGGACATCTTAATGTTGTCTGTGCCAATACGTTAAAACGCACTGTGTTCTGTGGAATATCGGTCCCAGAAGATACTCCAACAAAAAGACCCTGTGTTCAAAAGGACATAAACAGATCTCACACTTTACCTCTCACTTGGAAATTTTCAATGCGTCTGAGCATATTAAAACCTCTTAGTAAATCAGTAGTAAGAAACAATCTGTTTAACATTGTTTTATCCAGAGTGACTCCGACCTTCTTGACCACCAATTTTTTTGTTTGCTTTTCACTAATTCATATCCTTCAGAACTAGCCTAAATGCCACAGTGCTGGCTGCCCCTGGGCGGAAGAGTAAAAGGCTAGGCAACTACTCAATCAATCAAGTACCCCTCAAATGCCTGATTTGCAATAAGATTCCAAAAATCAAAGGAACATGTATTACCATTGAAAATAAGATAAATTTATTGGACCAATAAATTTATTGGACTAAATAGAAAAAATAGAAAAAATAAAATAGAAAAAATAAAAGCAATGGGAACTTTGAATTGTTTCATGGAAGTCTAAGATCTCAATGAAAGACACAGATATCCTTGAGAATTTAGGTTTGGGGTTTTTTTTTTGTTGTTTTTTTTTTGTTTGTTTGTTTGTTTGTTTTTTTTTGAGTGTAACTGGCACACAACATCTGCCCAAATGAGGCTGGTTCTTGTATGTTTTCATACCACTCAAACCTCAAAGCTAAATTACTGGGAAACTTGTCTATTCTTAAATGAAAGATGAAAAAGTATCTTCCAAAGATTACTCTGTACTTAGATGTGACCACTGCTTTCACACAAAGAGAATTTTGAAAGAAAGACTGCCACCAGCAAAAAACCCCACGTGCAGTGGAGTAAACTACTAAGGCAAACAGAAGACCTTCCTATAAATCACCATCCATGTCTCCTGATGGGGCTTCAGCTGGCAGAATGGTGATGCTCTGGGAGGGCAAGGCTGTGTCACAGGCCTCTTTGTTAGAATGATTGATCACAGACACACAATCGGCAGCTTTCTCTTTGTGAAAGCCTCCTTTCTTCTGGCCTGTTTCTCTTCACCTCTTCCTTCCTTCTCTCTTCACTCCAAAATCCTGCCTTCTGGCCTTCCCAACAAATATTTTTGTCTGAAGAAGGTAAACCCACTCAAACAGACCTCCTTAATATCTCCCATCCTGCCAAGTGCCAAACTAATATCTAGAACTCAGGCTGCTGTTGCTGGGTGAAAAAAATAAATAAAATACTAAAACTCTTTTGAAAATTAATTCTACAACTGCTTTCCAATCTCACAGAAGACTCCAGATGTCTCTGTTTCACTTCAAGCTTTCATATCCTTCTTACCCTCTCCTCTGACAGCCCGAATTATATGCTTGATCTTCAAACTACTTACCCACCTGCAGTCTCTGTTCTGAAAAAAATCTTTACATCTGTTCTGAAAAACACCTGTCCTCAGATTAATACAAGATTCAACCTCCTCTGCTCCCACATACAGCACAGCTTGAATGATTAAAGCCACTATAAACTCTGATCCCAGCCACAAAGGAGTCAAAGATTCACCCTCCAATTCTTACCCCTGCCCTTGGCCCCCTCCTACCCCATTCCCCTGAGTGACTGCTCCAAAATTCCCCACTCTCCTTACCACCTATACAACACTTACTACATACCCTGAGTCTCAAGGGAGATTGACCTCTCCTTCACCATGGAAATCAGGACCAACAGGGAACATCATGAACCTCCCTACATCTGCAATTCTACACCCATGTGTATCTACTCTAATTTCATACTACTCTCTTTTTTGCCCACTATGGTCTGGCCACACTGGCCTTTCTGTTCCTTGCACAAGACCAGCCCAATCCCATCTCAGGGCCTTTACTCCAGCTGTTCTCTCGGCTCTGAATGCTCTTCCTTCTGATCTTCACATGCTGGCTCCTCTCTGGTATGCAGATATTTGCTTAAATGTCTCCTTGAGTGAGGTTTTCTCAAACCAATGAATATAAACTAGTCATCCAGGCTCTCTCTGTAAATTCACCCAAAATTCCTTACATAGCTCTGAGTAAAAATTATCTGATATTTACCTGTGTAACATCTGTTCGCTACTTTAAATGAAAACTCCAGGTATCTCTCCATCGTGTTCACTGCTCTGTCCCCAGAGCCTATGACTGTGCCACACATAAAGTTAATGCTCACCAAATGGATCTTGAATGAATCAGTAAACGTTTGGAGAGTGTGAACACACATAAACTAGTAAGGGAGATGTCGCAGATGGCAGGGCAATGTTGAGTATCCATTCAAGATGTGTCCTCATGAATCTAAGACACAGCCAAATATTGTTGTCCTGCTTGTTCAGTGGCTTGGGTGCAGGTAAGGAGTAGGTAAGATGCAATTAAGCATGGATGGGATTTTGCCAGAGGAGTACCATTATAGAGAGACTAGGGAGCAAGGTCTTTACAAAGGAGGGCTTTCAATGTTGGACTGTGGAATCTGTGCTGGGGAAGGAAGTAGTTTGCACAAGAGGAGAAGGAAGAAAGTGAACAATGGTATGAGAACAAATAAATTAGGGATCTAGATTAGGACAAAAAGCTGAGAGGTTAGGGAGCATTGCTCACAGAATGGCAGGCTTGATATACAGCTTTCAGAGGAGTTCCAATTACTGGATGGAGGAAGAAAGAAAGAAAAAGAGGCAACTATGTTCTAACCTGAGAATGTAACATCCATAAGCCAATAGCTCTTCAATGGCCATCAATGACCACCTCTTAGCACACCTTCTAGGAATCTTTATGCTCAAAGAATCTTTGTCTTGAATCTTGGTTTGCCTTGGGTTGCATCACCAAAGGTTCCTTCTGTTTATCTAACTTTGGGGTATGTAGGGAGGTAATAGGAAAAAAAAGAAAGAAAATGGCATCCTACTAGGTATGCACTAAGATGCAGGTTATCTGGCACCTTTACAAGGAAGCTTCCCCCACAAACATACTCCCTTATCAGGATTAGCGAACTTTGCTTATACATCAGAAAACTCAGGGCATTTCTCTATGGCGCCCTGCTGCACTGCTTTAAAGTACCTATGGTGGCACACCTGGCTGGCTTAGTCAGTAGAGCATGCAACTCTTAATCTCAGGGTTGTAAATTAGATCCCCACACTGGGTGTAGAGATTACTTTAAAACATATATTCAAAAAAACTATGTACAGGTCTGTTATTCCCCATTAGATTTTGAGTCCTATGAGGGCAGGACAATCTTTTACTCATCTTTGTTTCCAAGAACAGAGCCTAGGGCTACACATATAATAGGCAATCATTAACCCACCCTGCACACCACTGAGTATTAGATGGAAATGAAAGGCCCCTAGGAGATGATATGGCCAAACATGGACACAGAGGCCACCTCTAAAATACTTGGAGTCCTTTGGCATAGACCATCTATAGTCACAGGTATTATTGATGAACCAACATTTGCTCCGTTTCCTTGGGGAAAATAAACTCTAGGAAAGTTCAAAGTACAACTTAGCTCAATGGGAGGCAGCCCTATTTGTTTCTCTAGAAATAGGTCTCTTGCTCCTATTTGAAATTCAACTTATAATTGCCAAATCATTACTTCCAGTTATGAGCATATACTGTTAAAACTAATGCAGTGCCTCTGAAAAAATATTTTCACAACTTGCTTTTGAACATTCTGAGACATTCTTTCTTGGAAGCTACAAATGGGGTCTTTGTGAGAGAAGTCGCCTCCTGCCCTGAGCAGGTATGCCCATCCAGCTCCATGCTGACAGGAGCATTGGCCCTTCCACCAACGGAGACCATCTACTTTGTGGGCCAGAAATGAGTCCTCAGAAGGGCAAAGTCACCAGGCAACTCCTTTGCTTGGATGGGAAGAGACCTGCCTCACTGTTCTCAGGAAACTCAGCCACTGCTGCAGATCCCTGGAATAAAGATGAGTGGTCATATCAAGTGGGGCTGGCCCTCTTAGAGCTTCTTGCCAACCGAAGATGCTTTCTAGATCTCTATTCCCCAGGTTTTCCCAGAGATATCCATTCCACTACAAGGGCAGGGGGGAGCCTAGGCCAGAAATGGGAAATGTGTGCTCTAATGTTACTCAACCCACTGGTGAAAATGTTATTGAAACTAGGTAACTTTAACATGTATGGACCCCTGCCCAAAGATTCTAATACACTCTCTTATGCTGAAAATCAGAGATAGTCTATAATGTTTGTGTTATATTTGTCATGATAATACTAAGAGTAAAAGAAGAGCATTTTAAACTATTTTAAAGTTTACAGTAGAAACAGTCAAGGCAGCTATCAGCAGGAAATTATTCTGACTACTCGGAGATGACAAGGAATTTGTATCCATGAATCAACTCTGGCAGTCAGCAAAGGCTGCCAAGAATTGAGAAGGGTCCTGTCCTGGGGCCGTGTCTAAACATAACAAGAAAATAATGCTAGATCCAGTTACCGATGTCTGTCACAGGTTAGGGAAGGGACAGCAATGGCACATGTGCCACATATTGGCCTCCACAGCCTACCAAGTTCAGGTCTCCAGCCCTTTTGCATTCCAAGTAAAATCTCTTCCAGGAAACCAGAAACAAGTTTGGGTGATGCGTTTACTGAACTGAAAGATGCAAGACATGGGGCCAGGATGAAATTTAAAAAGCAAGTCAAACAATGTGCTTCCTGAACACAGACTCCAAAGCAGCCAAAGCAGAAAACATCCTTCCAGTAAGGGAAAGGGAGGTTTCCTAAGGAGAAGCACAGCTAGGATGTACAAGAGAGTGTTAGCAAAATGATGTCTGCCAGTTCACAGTGTTTTCTTTGCATTGCTCAAGGGTAAAGTGAAAGATAACAACAGTGTTTTGAACACATTTAGATGTTTTGTTACCAGAGGGAGCTACAGAAAGCCTGAATTCTCTGAAATGGAAAGGAAAGAACAAAAAGCACGTTGTGCATTTGCTTACTGTCAGTTACTTCACAGAATTTCTTAAACACCTGAGGCGTGACTTGGTGAGGAGGTGTTGGTGGATATCATTTTAAATGAAGGCAGTTTTCAGATTTTTTTTTAATACTTTCAAATAAAAGTCACCGGGAACACCCCAAGGTCAGTGTCAGGTCTTCTGAGGTCTTAGTTCATTCTGAGTCGGCTGGACCAAAGGGGGCACTAAGTGCCCAACCACACCCACCCAGGTGGACACCCCTGAGGGACCTTCTCTGACATTCCCTTTCAGCATCTGGTATCTTTGCTGTGTGAGCTGACACTCACACCAGCACCTCTCTTGGGTGCACTGGTGCAGGTCTGCAGGCAGCTCTGATCTGCAGGGTATGGGAGTGAGACACCCCACCTGGAGTGAAGCAGTCCCAGTGAAGCCCCAGCTGTGTGCTCTACCTATTCATTTAACCACCTCCATTCAGTTTCTTCAACTTTCTGAAAGGGAGGATACCAGTATCTTCTTCCCAAGGTTGTCAGTTAAGAATGAAAGGGCATGCTAAAGCACTTTGCATCAAACATCAAAAGCAAATAATCAATGCCAAATGTCACTAGCCTTCTTAACTGTGATCTCAGCTCAAATGCCATTTCTGCAGGAAGGTCTTCCCTGACTACACCACAATATGACCACTCCTCTCCCTCTCTACCACCTTTCTCTGCTCTCCTTTACACTGCTTAATTCTCCGACATTATAATTCATATAATTGGCTGCTTATTTACTGTGTGTCTTCCCCACCGGAAATCCTTGGGCAAGGACTTCTGTCTTCCCATCTAGTAGGATTCCAGTCCCCAGAGCCATACCAGACCTATAGCAGGCATTCAATAAATACTTTCTGAATAGCTGAATGGATTATACCCCATACCACCTAGCTGATGAGGCCAGGGAAAAATAACTCTTCTTGGTGGACCAACTCCAAGATAACCAGCAGAAAAAAAGTAGACACCTACCCAAAGGCAGGAACAATGTTTTTATTTAACTCTAACTTATCTGGGAGATTTTCATGTAGCAAGGAAACATGATAAAAAATTCACCTGAATAAATCCTAAAATGAATACCTTTTAGTGTGCCAAGAAGAACAATAGCTGAACTCTTTTTTATAATATTTGACTGAAGCTGCCTCACGCAGTCCCTATAGATATCAGTATCATAGAAATAGCCCTCCAGGAACTGGGTAACCAGACATCAAGAAGCCTACTAATCACGCACTGATAAAAACTACTTCTTATTCATACCCAGGAAATAACTCCATTCATTGTGCCAAGGCCCATTAAAGTCGTCATAATGTCCCATCAGCCATTTTAAGGATTCATAATTAAATATGCCCAGCTTAGAGAGCAAATGGATTTTAGTCAGGGAATCTGGGAAGCAAAATAGTACAAACAATAATGAAGGATGGTTATCTTCAGAAACTGCTGTGCCAACAATAACCTTCTTACTGGTCTACCATGAGTGAAAGAGAGGATGAAGAATTGAGTCAATTTTCTATAAAACTCAAAACCTATTCCCTTCCACTGAGAGGAACAATATCTAACACTTCATTTTTCTTATGTTAAATAAATGTTTCAGGATTCAAAACAATCCATTTGAATTGAATTGAAATATTTACCAAGCTTGATCATAATTCTTAGAGAAAGTGCCCATTTTTCAATATTGATCTTGGCAGACATGAGAACAAAAATAGAGCGGATGAAAGCAAGTGTCACGATTTGTAACAACTCAAAGGCAATGGGAAGGCAAAGCTCGCCGCAAAACGAGCCCCAGCCATTCCAATAGATCCATGGCCATTTAAATGGATCTTAATTTCCCCCTGATAATTCCTTCAAGCCTACCCTTCTCACACCACCAATATCACCATGTGTGATGTCAATATTTCACTGAGTCTGCACTTCCATTTCCAGACTTCTCTCCCAACACACCCACTAAACATTACCTCTTCTCTTCAAGTCCACACTTCCTATTTATACCAAACTATCTGCATTCTCACTGTCATTGTCCATTGACCCTGAGACCACCCCCACTGTCCAGTGACCCCCATCTAGATGATGATGTCAACTTTTGGCTTATGGTTCTTCTCCCAAAGAAGCACAGGCTTTGGGATAGACTTGGATTTGCAGCCTGTCTCCAGCATGATCTATCTGGAAGACCTTGGGCCACCTTGAGAGGCTTCAGCATCTCATCTGTAAAGCAGGTACAACATTATCCATAATTACAGGGCTATTATGAGGATTACATGCTATAACAGATGTGAAAAACTTTCACATACTGCCTGGCACACAGTGGGCCTCAATAAATACTAGTTTCCTTCCTTCCTCTTTAGCCCCCTGCCTTTAACTCTAGTAAAGTTCAGAATTCATACTGATGATCTTCTCAGCGCTGACTTCAAACCTCCCAGACCTGTGGAACTCCAAAAATCTCATCCACAGTCTACCTGAACACCTTCTTAGCCATACCCTGGGATACCTCGACACTGGAAACTATGCCATTTAAAAAGGTCAAAACCCTGGAATTGTTTTCCAAACAGTCCTTGCTTCCCCACGTGTTCACTCCTCCTACATATAGTCTGTGCCCCTATGGCCACTCACCCTCTCCCTGCTCCCCCAGACCAGGGCCTCATGCCCTTTCCAGCTCCATTCATCCTACCACTACAGCCAGGCTCCAGGCCAGGCATTTAAGCCTCCTCCTTTGAAAGCACCCTAGGGTCCCTCAACTCATTAATCTCCTGCTAAAACTGCCATATCACTCTCCAACCCCTGGGAATACTCCCCATCTACTTTCATCTAATAAAATTCCCAAACCATGCACTGAATTCATTTTCAATGCTGTTTCCTTTTAGTTGGCTCCTCACTACTGATGAGTCTTCCCATCTGGCTCTTCTAAACTTTCCCTTTTAGCCCCCGTCTTATCTGCAGTCCTCCAACTCCCAGCAGTCACATTGCCTCCTGCATTGTGGAGACATTCAAGTTAGTATGACAGGAGCCATCACAGCATCTCTCTAAATGGGCCTGCTCACTTAAGAGTCTCTGGTGACCTCTAATAGCCACATCCTCAACCACTTCCCAGCACTTGATCCTATTGCTCACCACTTCCTTCTTGAAGCTGGCTCTTTCCTTGTCATCCTTCACATTGTACTTAATTCTCCCGTCTCTCTCCTCATTGGTTTAACTTCCTCCTCCAAACCCTAAAAACATAAATTCCCACAATTCTGAACCACAAGCCCCGACCTTCTGTCCTTAAAACTCTCATTGGAAATTTCATCTATCCCCATTACTTTTCACATTACCCCCAAGAAATTACTTCCCAATTCCATGCCTTCAAGTCTACCAAGCACTCCAGAGAATTCCAACAGGGTATTCCATGGGCAGCTCAAACTCAACATCTTGAAATTTATCTTGTTCTTTCCTCTGTCTTTCTCCTGTTTATTATAACTCTACCAATCTTCCATTCCTTCAGTAATTCTGGACTCCTTCCCTTCTCTCATCCTTGACAATCCAATCATGCCAAATCACACTTATTCTAGCTTTTAAATCATCACTGCCTCCTATTCCTACATGTACCTCCTGCTTTGGACCCTCAGAACCCTCACCTGAAATCTTGGAAGAGCTTTGCAATGGTTTTTTCCTTCCTTCCAAGCCCCAGGGTCCATACCACCAGATTAAGAGGATAACAAATTAAATCTAAATCATAGTTTTTAAAAAAATAGATACATAAAATTTTTTTTTATTTTAAAAATTTTAAAATAAAAAAAATCATAGTTTATCTTGGAATAATAGAACCTCCTTAATCTGGCCATAATCTAACTTAATCTTCTCTACTCTTCTCAATGAACCTTACACCAATCCTAAATTGCCTTACAGTTCACTGTCACCCAAATATGTGCTAATATTTCTTGCCTCTGCACTTTTGTTTTCATCATTCATTCCATCCCATTTTGTTCTCATCATATAATTTCTCCAAATTTCTGGCTGGAAAAAATCTTACGCATTCTTCTAGGCTCAGCTTAAATGTCATATATACCCTAAAGTCTTCCCTGATCTATTAACAAACATGATCTCATGTCATCTCTGAGCAGGCAGAATACTGTTTATGGGATTTAAAACATTCCATATGACTTTCTAATGTCTCCTGCTCATACAAGTGTCCCCCTCAACAGGAGGCTCATCTTCTTGCCAACTTTTCATGCCTTCTACAACTGTCCTCTCTAAGCTACTGCTGCTGACTTGGATCTTTCTCTTTCTCCCTTACCTTGTTGTGCTAGCTCTTTGCTTCCAAAGGCTCAAGACATCATTGTCACCATCTATCCCTTTCAATTAAAGAGTTAAGTCCCCTCCATTGCATGTAGCTCTAGTGTCCATCTATACTGACCCTGAAATAAGTCTGAAACTCAAAGGTATACAAGTTAAACAATAAACTTGTATGGAGGTTCTGTTCTCAGAGAGCTAAAAATAACCTTACAGAATTCCTAACTACATTGTCTTTCACTCACAATCTTTAATATCTATTTCTATCATATTGGGTCTTACCATTTTCATTTCTTCACAATTGAACTCTCATTTGCCTGACTTAATAGGATGAAAAAGGCTACAGTTCCCACTTATACCAAAAATGATTCAACCCATCTCATTTATATTCACTTGATGAAACCTACACTTTGAATCATCACATTTACATTTTTATTCTGTTTGAGATGTGTTTTTTTTTTTTAATAATCAAGGCAAAAAAACATAAAATATTTAAATAATTATATGAACATATTGTACAAGGCTGAAATACCACAGAGTTAAAGTCTGGAAGGCAACATCAAAGTTTTTAAATATCCTACTGGTTGTTATAAGAAAAACTCAATATAACCAACAAAAGACAGTTTGGGGTATTAACTACAATGGGCAACAGTGATAGGCATATGAAAGTTAGGACCTACTGATATTCCTCACCCAACAGGATCATGTCCTGACACCTTGGTAATCCCGCTTCAGAGCAAAGTGGGCAAAGCAAAAGCTCGGGATCCCAATGGTGTGAGTTCTGGGTTTTAACAAAACAGAGAGAGAACACTTAAAATGGTTTCCAACTGCATTGTTTCAACTAAATAAAGAGTTAAAGAGGCTTTTTTTTTTGTCTTGCCTAGGATTATGATAGTATTTTGTAAACGATGAAGTGTTCTATAATTGCAATGTGTAAGAACCTTGTTTATATAGAGAATTCATTCCAAATTCCAAATGACTTGAAAATGCATTTTAAAATGTGTCTCGTTGTAAGCTTCTAGAAGGCAGAGCCCATTTCTTATCTTTTTTCTTATCTCTCATAATATTTCTAATATAAATGCTCAAAGTTCTTACCACAAGCAAGATGAAATGAATTCATATAAAAGAAGAAAAGCCGAATTAACCAACAAGAGGGCTTTAAAAATGTAATCACCTGGCATTGCATAAGCCCCTGTAACTTACTTCAAATGGGCATATTTAAATCTGACTCTTTCCAAATAAAAAAATAGAAAGCCTACAGATAAGAGAACAATTGTGTACATTTACATCTTCATCATATTATATTTCCTCTCATGCAAATCAGCAGACTCAACTTGCCTGGAATTTGACAGCAAGTCTTTTCCACAAAGGCAAAGTAAAATTATGCAGCTTCCTTGGCTCAAAAGCAAACTTGAGCTATGGCTAAAATGGAGAGGAAGTAAAAGGTAGGAGAAGGCATCCATAGCATGTGGGTTCTTTTCATATGGGGTTTTCATTGATTCTCTCACATTGGCCAATATGAACAGAGGAAAATGTTGAACTCATGCCGTCAGTGGTATTGCCTGTGCCTGCTATTCAGGGAATCACTCAGCTTGAGATCTCAGTATCCTTCCTGCATGGTGACTGATAACACACACACACACACACACACACACACACACACACACACACACACACGCCCCATTTGAAATGCCACTGCTTCCTCTGAATCCAGAGTTGGCTGTTCTACTAAGAATCTCTTTCCTGGGAGAGACATCAATGGAGCAAGGAAATTGTCTTTACCTCTGGGTGTGTTACCAAGGTTCCCTCTTTTCAAGGCTCGCCACAGCCATGCTCTGAGAAACACTGATCTGTGCCCCCCTCATTGTCCTGCTGCACCAGAAACAAGGAACAGCAAAAGAACAGTCATTATTTGTATTTGGCAAGAAAGGCAACAGTAAAAACGGAGAGGCAGTAGGCATGGAAATGTCCAAGTGAGGATGTGAATGAGGCAGGAGCAGTCTCAGTGGGGAGGAGCATCAATTATAGACACATAGGAAACTGATGGAGGGGCACCTGGGTGGCTCAGTCAGTTGAGCGTCCAACCGTGCTTCAGATCATGATCTCACAGTTCAGTTCATGAGTTAAAGCTCCACGTCAGGCTCTGTGCTGGCAGCGTGGAGTCTGCTTGCAATTCTCTCTCTCCCCTTCTCTCTGCCCCTCTCCTACCTGCACGCTCTCTCAAAATAAACTTTAGGGGAAAAAAAGGGAAACTGATGGAGATGGAAAGAAAGAAAAGGCAGGAGATTCTGTACACCTAAGAGCAAACAAACAGGTTCAAATCCTGCTTCCATCTCCTGAGGTGTGCGACAGCATAATGGCTGAGGAGCAGCCAGATTCTGGAGCCGAATGTCCACGGTATAAATCCTGGCTCTGCCAGGATTTAGATAGGTAAATTTCTTAACCTCTTTGTGCCTCAGTTTCCTCATCTATAAAATTAAGATGATAAGAATGACCCAAAAGAACAGTCACAGGCTCAAATGAGCTAATGTTTAGAATGGTTAATGTTAGAACAGTGTCTGGAACATAGTATGTGTGAGTTGTTATGACAATGATGATCTGGTAAAAGTTATTTTAACCAACACTCCTGACTTCCTTTCCTTACTTAGAAAAAGAGAACAAGCTAAACCAGTTACTTTTATGTCTAATATTCTACCAGTCTACCCACCAAATATGTACTATTCACCACATACCTTGGGAAAACAACTACCTAACTTGGCAGCTATAGGTCAGGTGAGCATACTGTAAATCAGGACTCCTAGGGTTATTTCACACAAAAGAATCCTTTTCCTAGAGTCATCACTGTCCTCACACATCACCTCAGAGGTCTCCAGAGGACCAGACTCCTGCCTAGGGGATGAACTCCAGTCTCTGGCAGGGAAGGTTCTAGGAGTAATCACTCCCAAAATAACACTCACTTGCAACAAGTGAAAATGCTACTGCCCGAGACTGTAAACCAAAATAAAATAAATATTGGGTGTTTCATTTTTCCTTCAAATTTGGCTTCACAGTGGGTCTTTAGCCAAACCAAGTAGGTTAAAGATTATTTTTAATGAACCTTCCCTGGTGCACCATTCCAACCAGAGCTAGATTAAACAGCAGGATGGGGTAAGTAGGGAGTTCCAGAGGGATCAATTTGTAAGGGGCACAAAAGGTTACTAAAAATGAACATGAAATGGTTAAAGATGTTCTAGTCAAAATTCTCCTCAGGGAGAATACTGACTGTTATTGGAAGAAGACAGTAACTCATGGATCTTATCTGGAGTTGTACTGTTCTCAAAAGGTGTCTGGAAATGGGTGATAAGGAGATTTTGGTAGACACAACTATTGAGAGAGCACTATTGGCATTTAGAATTTAGTAGATAGGTCCAGGAATAATAATCCACGAAATAAAACTCACGTATCTAAAATGTCACTGGCTACCTTGTTGAGAAACAGTGTGAAACGCTCCCAGAGAGCACGCACCTTCTAAGGACAGATCTACTAGCTGGTGGTTCCCTTTTCCTGCCCCCGACAGCCCAGCCAAGTGAGCATGCCCCCAGGGGTCAGAGCCAGATTTTCAGGTAATAGAGAAGGTAAGGCTTCCACCAGCAGCCCTCCTCCACACTCCAACTCTCATGGCTGGCTGCCCAGGCCCTGGTCAAGCACCTGTTGATGGAAAACAGGACTGAATTTTGACCAGTGTGTTCAAACCATTGCCCATTTGTTTTCGCATTAATTCTCACAGCAACTCCTTGATGACGAGATATTTTCAATCTCTAAGAGGACCAGAGAAGGAGACTGAGAGGCTCCCTGTCTAGAACAGTACTCATGATCTCAATGCAGTCCTGATCCTCACAGACCCTGCCATGGGGTTCTGGGTCCCACTGCAAGACCATAGGACCATAGTCCCTGATGCAGCCAGAAACTAAGCAGCTCTGCAGAATCCCACTTCTTTGCATCACTAGCCCTCAAGACAAGGTCCCTTGTGGGTGTGTCTGGTGGGCAAACCAGGGTCACATGTCTGTGCCTTAGTGCAAAAGGGTCTAAGAAAAGGATAGGAGTCAGTCTCTGGCTCCTAACAAGACTGAGGAACCAAATTCCTCAACAAAAAGGGAGGCTCACATGGCAGGTGGCAGAAAGGCAAACACATGACTCTGAGAAGAGACTTGACTGCAATCCTCCCCTAAGATGAAGGGAAGCACATGTCCTATTTGCCAGAAATCATCTCATTTATGTCTCCTGTCCTGGCTTTGTTATTAGTAACATCCTTTTCACTCTCAGAAGGGTTGCAGTTTGGACAACAAATATATGTCCCCCTCCTTAAGATTCATGTCCTGCACTGAACCTCAAATGATGTGCACATAGATTTGCATGTGCACATGCATTTATGTGTATATGTGCCCAAACGCCACAAATCGTGCTGCAGAGCCCAGGGTCTGATACAACAGACACTCCCTCCACTTCCAGGAACTGCTCAGTACAATCTGAGACTTCAACTTAAAAATGATTCACTTCCCTAATAACAGAATTACCTTGATTTTGTATATGATTGGTTGCTTTTGCAGTTGAAAAACCACGGAAAATGATAATTCCTGGAAAAGATTCTTTCCACTGTATGGTAAGTGCACTTCTCAGATTCCGTTATTTTATCTCACTTCCCTCAGGACTCTGCCCTTAGCTGCCTTCCAAGTAGCCATAAAATTCACCTTTTTGCTTCAACTTTAAAATGCCAGCATATTTTTGCCCTTTGGGGAATGAGTCGCTGGGGGAGGAATAAGAAGACAAATCCAAAAAGGAAGGCTGAAGGTAAGGTAGAGAAAGCAAGTAAAAAGGAAGCAGAAAATTAAATGAGAGAAAAGAGAGAAGGAAGAAATGAGAATCACCTTACATGATACATTATCCAAATGTTTATTTCCCTTGGACTAGACCAGGCACTGGTAAAAGCTAGCAATTCATCAAGCTTGGTGGTCTCAGCCCGATTCTAAAGGTTTTCTCTTGCTAAACTTTCAGGACCACAGAGTCCTCAAGAAGAGCAAGAAGTCCAACTGACTGCTGTATAATGGAAAGGATGGATATCTGGGTTTATATACACTAGCATTCAAAATAAATCCTGAACACAGTCCCTTATGATATTAATCCCAAGGGGAAACATGCTCAAATATTATCCAACCATGATTTGTACTGCCAGCAAAGCAAAATTGAGATACCTTTTCCAAGCTACAGATCGTTAACTAGAGATACCAGTTTGAGAAAAATGCTGCCTTATTGCAAATAACCCTTAAGTCAATTTCATTCAATTCTTCTGTTATTCCTAGTGATGTTTTAAAACAATGATACCTAAATACATATTCCTAAACTGCCAGTGGGGCAATCACACTTCACAAATTAAGACAATGTCACCTTCTCAAGATAAAAATACATCCTGTAACCCTGTTACTGGTGGCAGAGCTAGCATTTTCTCTCCCTGTTTACAGGTAATTGAGACCTTCTGGCATGTTATGATCACTAAATATTGAAAGATTTTTAAAGCTTCTGTTTTAACCCACAACCTCATTCTGAATTGTACATGTCTACAAGTACAGAAATAGGGAAAATATCACTTCTTCTGAATGATCCAACCTCACAATTAATAATTGAGAACCTTTTTTCTCTTTCTCCCTTGCCTTTTTTCTCCCCGAACTAGAGTGCACTCTTCAGCTTGTTAAGCTCAGCTCACTCCCACTGATAATTCACTAGAGATCATAATTTATGGACAATTGAAGCTGCAGAAACATCTCTTAGAAGGAATAGAGCAGATCCATAGCAACAATTCTTCAGGGGAATATTAATCCCCGGCTTTATGTAGTGCTAAGTGTACAATAGTAATCAGAACTTGAGTAGAAGCTGCTAATCATTGAGGGAAAAGGCTGTATAAAGAATTCATAATGGAATTAGCCTGCGGCAAACAAAGAAAGACAAAATTAAATCAGCCATCAAATTGCACCAAGGAATTTTAATTTACAGGTTAATGTAGGATTATGTAACTAATCACAGCTAACATTTTCAATGAACAACCAATAAAATTCTGCTCTTTTTCCTCTCTAATCTTACTAATGGTATTCCAATAACATGCTTTTATTACCCTAGAATATGTTAGAAACGATTCTCAAAAATTCTAAAAGTCTTTCCAATTGTCAGGATCAGTATAAAATGCTAGCTTTGAAAAAAAATCAGTCAAAGTGCAGACCTAGGAAGATCCAATCCAATCCTCATTTCAGTATAGACCCAATAATACCTGAGTGAGTTTGCATAAAATGGATTTACAAAGCCAGATAGCTTTAAAGTATATGCGTGTTTTTCATGCAATGCAGGGAGCTAAAATGGGACAAAAGAGACCAAATTAAATATGTGAAACTAATTTGGAGCACAAAGTATATCAGCTAATTCTAAATAAAACCACTGCCATAGATTTATATGTCAATATTGCAGACATATCCAATGACATGCACACCAAGGACCGCTCTAACAGAGTTTTCATGGTTTATAAATGTGAACATCATAAAAAGAAATAAGGTTTCTAGGATAAAAAGTTGATTAGCATTTCCTATGGGAGGGGGGTAGAATCTTGTATCCTCCCCAGTTATATTTTGATATCAACCAATGCATGACAAAGACAGAAAAAATAACCCTCTACACAATTTGAAAAATTGTACGAAACCCACTGCTTCATAAATATAAATACATAAAAAAAGACAGCATAACTCTTTGCACATTGGCAAGGGGAAACTCCAAAATTATACTATATGCTTAAAAAGACATCAGTTTAATCAAAAAGATCTTTTTCCAACATATGGTAGAAGGAAAATTATTATAAATGGAGTAAAAAGTATGTTCATAAGCTTTACTTCATGAGGGAAGAATGCTGGGGAAGACAGGCAACAGCATTCTTCTTGCATATGTTTTTCTTGTCGAGAACAATGTGGGAAAGTCTCATTTTCCTTTAATCTAAATGTTCATTTTATGGAAGCAGCAACATTCAGCCCAGTTATTAGCAAAGGAGTTTTGTTGCTTTATAAAGTCTAATTTTAAGATGCTCACTTCCAAAAAAACATTATGGTGTCAATTGCACTACCCTTCAGCAATCCTGTAATAACTTTATTCAACCATTTCTAATTATAATTATATTTTCAATTCCTTTTAGCTATAGAAACTCTTTATCAATCAGAGCACAAGACAGAAAATTACTTTATTACAGCTACAGCTCGTTAGGCTGAGTGCTCTTAATGAAGCAGCCTCATAATCAGATGAAAATCATGCTGGAGAAAACTTGCATCATTAGTCTGGGCCTTAATTACCAAGAAATATAGTCACTAACAATGATATTCCATTTCGTGATATGGTGCATGCACCTTTTACACTACTTGCAATTAATAATTCCACTGACTGCTATGGAATCTTTTCTATTTATTCATAACAATGGAGGGGGGAAATTCTAAATTTAATTGAGCGCTTCAGATTGCGCACTCTTTCTCCCTCTCTTGTGCGTTCAGATTAAAATGTCACAAGGCTAATATTCTATCTTACAATAATTCATCATTTTAATTACATATTTTATGTATGTGAAATGTCTTTTTCGGCTTTATAGTTGAGGTTGACATTTTTGGGGATGCATCTAGGAAAATGTGTGGCCTCTTGTGAAGGTAATTCCTACCACCCAGAACCACATCAAGGAAATCTGAAGAAAAAAAAAAAAATCACTGACATCAGTCCCATCAATTCCATCCATGTTGGGAAAAGCTGCCAACAAGAACAGGGACATTCATTTAAATTAATGTCGGCGTCTTCTGATAGGCTTTGGATGGCAGAATGGCGATGTTCTGGGAGGAACAAGGCCCCATGTCACAGGGCCTCTTTGTTAAGCGTGATTGATCACAGACAGAATCAGCAACTTTCCTTTGTGAAAGCCTCCTTTCTTCTGCCCCATTTCCTTTCACCCTTTCCTTGCCTGCCTCTCTCTCTCTCTCTCTCTCTCTCTCTCTCTCTCTCTCTCTCTTTCTCACTAAGATCCTTGCTTCTGACCTCCTGAGAAAGACCTTCAGCTAGAGAAGGAGATGTGGCCCCTGGCCACCCTGCTGGGTTTTGCACACTGCAGGTCCCAGCAAACCCACCTGACTTCTGGATCCTCTCTCCAGGCTAGCTTAATGCCAGAACCCAAAGTGCTATTGCAACTGCTGTTCCTTTTCAAACGCAAATTAGGTTACAAGGTGAGGGCAAAGAGCCTTTGGGGAAGGGCAGAGGGCAAGAGGGTTGGCATAGATAAATGAGATCCCCATTTGACCTCAAAACCCAAGTGTGCCTAGAGCTGAACTTCCTTCCTGACATCGCCTTTCACGGGAATCACTGCCAAACAGCTGACTGGATTCATCTGGGCTGCACTTTCCCCAATCATCTGCCTTATGAGCACCAAGCAGTTTGATAAACAAAATTGACAGAAGAAGAGAATGACTTGGAAAAATCCACAAGTCACAAGATGAAAACTTGACTATAAATATAAGAGAATGCTATATTTTTTAAGAGCTAAGCAATTTCTATACCGTGAGTGTAAAGACAGTAGATTTAAAGATCGTTGGCTTCACACTAATTGGCATTGAGCATGCATTGGCACAGCTCCTGAGGCAATATAAAAAGACATTCTCGAGGCGCCTGGGTGGCTCAGTTGGTTAGGTGTCCGACTTCAGCCCAGGTCATGATCCTGTGCTTCGTGGGTTTGGGCCTCGCGTCAGGCTCTGTGCTGACAGCTCAGAGCCTGGAGCCTGCTTTGGATTCTGTGTCTCCCTCTCTGTGTCCCCCTCCCCCCGCCACTGCTTGTGCTCTGTCTCCCAAAAGTAAATAAATATTTAAAAAAATGTTTTTAAAGACATTCTCCTTACCCAAATTCAGACCCCAAATAAATAACTGAATAAATTAATAAATGAAAATCCACCACATATGAAAAAAATCACCAGATGATAATTAGTATGCAAATGGTAAAGAAATAACTATATCATTAGTGAGTCTCTGTTCTCTTTGGCATTGTTAAGGTTTTGAGGGAAGTAGTGGCAAGTAGAATCATACTTCACACAGACTTTACCAAAAAAGTGGGCTCAGAGGGGGAATCTGGAAGATGAGAGCCAGCAGGAAGGGAAGAGTCATGAGGCAAAACAACAAGATGTGGGCTACCTGGAGAAGAGTGCTAGGTGGGGAAGAGGAGGTGGATCTGGACCATGGGGAAAACACTACAGGAAGCAACAGAAAACGAAAGCTGTCCAGGAAGACAACAGAAGATGAGATTAATCAGAATCACACAGAGCACATTTCCACAGGAAAAATGCCTGGCATTCTGGACGGCCAACAGCTTGCAAAACAACTTAAGATGTGCAAGGATCTGCCAAGGCAACTGGTTTGCAAGGCCCAGCCTGATACTCTTAGAAGCAGCCACAGGAGAGCCAAGTAAGAGTTAAAGAGAAGAGGCTGCATTTCCACGTTCTCCCATTAATGCACTGTCAGGAAAAGTCCTCAGCATTATTGTCCTTGCCTTCAATCACTCCTTAATGTTTCTGCCTAATAGCACTTCATTTAAGTACAAAAGTCGCTGCAGGTACTTCCATCTGATGGTGGCTACCCACACAGACACAGAAGCCCCAGCGAAGCGCCAGACCTTCATCAGGGCCTGTGACCCACATTCTGGTGTTCCCACTCTCTGTGTCTTGGCAATGTCCACATCTAGTTTCACAATGAGATGATACATCAGCCATACCTAAGGAGACTGGGAGACTCCCGCCTTGGAAGGTCTTCAGAGGAAGACACTCAGCCTAAGTTGCCCAATCACCCTTTGTCAGTGCAGTGGCTACAGCATGAAATCTTCCAGAGCTCTGCTGCATACTGGCTGGGTGATCTTAGGAGGGTGACTCAACTCCTCTGGGCCTAAGCTTCCACATCCCCAAATAAGGGCACTAATAGCATCTGCTTCATAGAGCTGCTGCAAAGGCTATCTGAGATGAGGCATATAAAAGTGTTCATAAGACAATGTGGCACAAAGGAAGTTTCAATAAATGTTAGCTCTGATCAATATCATCATCATTATAATCATCACCACAGACAAGAAGCAGGTATGGTTTGCTCAGAAATAGGTTCAAGGACTTCAAACAGTGGTTTTCAAACCTGGCTACTACACGTAAGAATCACCTGCCCTGAATTCCCCCACCCCAAACCAATTAGATCAGAATCTCCCAGATGGTAGTTTTGAAAGTTCTTTGAATGATTCCAGTGTGCAACCACAATAGAAAACCACTGATACAGAGTCTCACGGCCTATGCATATTTAAACATTATATTGCCAGCTAAAAGGCCTGCCTCTTGGCAGGTGGCAAAGCCCTTGTCTGGGTTTCCCCACGAGCAATGGGAATCTTGTAGCTCCATTTTGAGATGTGAGGGTTTAGAGCATTTATGGCCCATGAAGGAGCAACCACAGCCCTGGCTGAAGGAATGTGCCTGTTGGCTTTTCCAGCTGGCAAAGTGGTCCATTTTCAAAATACAAAGCGTAATGCATGCAGCCAAATGTTCCCACAGAACAGCCACCTGTGACTTGCAAACTCTCCTGTCTGGAGCCAGGACACACACATCCCACAAGACAAAAGGTCATCAATGAGCACAAGGGAAAGGACTGTCTTCCCCCATGGTGTAAGTAAGGGCAGACGATTCAAAACCTGCCCCGACAGGTCATATTAAGGCCACAGGGAGAACATGACTACCGCTCAGGTCTCTGAGTGTGAAGATTAACATACCAAAAGGTACGAAGTTATATTCAGATTAACCCTGAATGAATGTGACAAATCTAACCAGTCGAATCCTCAGCTATCTTGATGTTGGCAGCTGTTTGGCAGTTTTCATTTATAGAATCTAGGAAAATTCAAAATTTCAACTACTTAGACTCCTCAAACCTAAATAAACCCATGAGGCACTCAAAAGATAATCCCCTATTTATTTATTTGCTTTTAATATTTAGGACACTTCTGCCAGAGAAAGACCTCTAAAATCATGTATAAAATAACAGAAAACCCACAATTTAAAAAAAAATTAAGAACACTAAACAGCATTTAAACTCATCATTTATTTCAATTCACATTCTTTTTCCATCAGGAAGGGATTTACTTAGATGGTGGTGATTACTGAAAACCTGAAAGGAGACCAGATTACCCCAAGCAGTATAGGTTACCATAACCTTCCTGTCCTTGCAGAGAGTGGGAAAGTACAGGAGGGTTCTTTTCCCCTCCCAATCACAGATACCAAAGCCCTTCTTTGCTGACCACTGACTGCTTTTTCACCCCCAAGAGAACCATGAAAGAGAGATAAGCTAGAAAAAAAGAGAAAATAATCAACAATGGGCAGAAATGACAAAAGACTTGTTTACAACCTTGGAGTTTAGAATGGAAAACCTTAAAACAGACACCAAAGAATTTAAAATCAAACATAAAAATATTGTATGACAAATAATTGTAGGATTCCAATAAAATGAGGTACCTAGAATAGCCAAAATCATAGAGACAGAAAGTAGAACAGTAGTTACTAGGGACTGAGGGGAGGGGGAATGGGAGTTGTTTAATGAGCACAGAGTTCTGGTTTGGAAGGATAAAAAGTTCTGGAGATGGATGGTGGTGACGGTTGCACAACAGTGTGAATGTGCTTAAGGCCACTGAACTGTACATGTAAAAATGGCAAGTTTCATATTATGTATATTTTACCACAATAAAAAAATCAAACAGAAAAAAACATTTATCTTGGAATCATAAGGAAATTTAATATTAAAGGAATTTTTGCTTCAGTCATTTACAGAGAGAGAAAGCATGTGAACAGGGGAGGAGGCAGAGAGAGGGAGAATCTTAAGCAGGCTCTACCCTCTCAGTGCAGAGCCAGACACAGAACTTAATCCCATGACACTGAGATCATGACCTGAGCTGAAATCAAAAGTTGGTCACTTAATGGACTGAGCCACTCAGGCGCCCCGATTCAGTGATTTTTTTTTTAAACAAAACCAAAAAGAAAAAAAAATATTTAAGAGCTCAAGCTCTCTCTTGAAATAGTGGAAGCAGATCAAAAAAGAAAGATTGAAGGTGAGAGCAACAGAGGGAGACAGGAGTCCTGGGTTCAAGACTGCTCTAACCCTAATGAGCTAGGTTACCTTCCTTGGGGAAGTGACTGCATCTCTTGGTTTCCTCATCATTACAACCAGGAGTTAGAGATGACTGCTAAATCCATGCCAATTTCAAAGCCCACTACCTCACTTCTTTTCTTTTGCCTTATTCTATAATTCTGCCTCAGTATTCATGGAAATATTTTTATAGCAAAATCACAGTAGTCACTACAGGCAAATATCAGTATTCTCCTCCCTACTGGTGATAGAAAGAGAAGAGGAAAGAATTGGGGGCAATTAGAAAAAAAAGAACTTCATTGTCAAACCTGCAGATAAAAAACCCACAAAAACTGCAAACCCCAAGAATATTATTTTTTAATGCTTTACTCCTTTATCAGTAGATATTTTTATCTAACAGAAGTGGCCCCTTTTCATAACTACAGGTTATCTAGTTAGAAGTAACTGGGTCTGTGCCAACCTCTGAATGAGTGGCTGAGACTGTCCCATAAGACCCGGGAGACCAGCAGTGTTCAGAGTTTGTGAATAGTCAGGTAGGCACCATAGCAAAACTTGATGTGTCTCTCCCATCACTGAGCTGTTTCTAAACTCTCACCACTCCTTCTGCCCAGTAACCTTGGCAATCAAGGCCATGGCTTCAAGGGACCAATATCCCAACCATAATTTGCATTGTTAAGTATCTCCTCATATGACTTTGTTCCTTTTAACTTTGACTCTAAAATTCTGGAAAGCAGGGACTCTGGTACTCCTTGCTAAGCCCTGTGATATCTAGGGGAAGGTTGGAGTTACAATCAACCAGCTTCTTAGTGCTACAAACCATGCAATCTGCATCTCAGTCTTTAGGCCAGTGGTTCTCACCAAGGGACAATTTGTCTCCTTCCCCACCCAAGGGACATTTGGCAATATGTGGAAATATTTTGGGGTTTGTCACAAATGAGGGCAGGGGAACTACTGGCATCTAGTGGGTAGAGGCCAGGGATGCTGCTAAACATACTACAATGCAAAGGAGAACCCCTACAACCAAGTTTATTCCACCCAAAATGTCAACAGTGCTGAGAAACCCTGCTACATGCCACTGAAAATTTCACAGAAATTATGAAATAGGTTCACTCACTCATCCTTATTTTACAGGTAAAGCCCAAAAAAGTTAAGTAAATTCTCCAAAGTCACCTAACAAGGAAGTGGAAAGGCCAGGAATGGATCTCAAGTCTATGGGTCCAAAGCCCCACTCTCTCTCTGTGAATGAGTGAATGAGTGAATGAATGAATGGACAGCAAATAAAGTCAGCCTGCTGCTCTGTTCCAGGAAAGCTGAAGAAGGGCAGACTACACTGGAGGCAGATGCAGGCTGACCTGAGACCACCTCTGGGTAATCACTGTTGATGCCCCAGGCCATATGCTCAGGCAAGCAGGCCTCTCCATCACTGCTCATTAGATATTCCTGCCCCAATGGGGTGGGGACAGAGAAGTCAAGAGGACCTCACACCTCTACAACACTGCCACAATACAGCTCCAGGGGGCTCCTGGGGAAGACACAGCTACTACTCCCACATGGTTCATGAGAAAGCTGAGAACTGGGGCCACAGAGCTGCAAATGAAGAAACCACAGGCCAAGAGTGACCGCCTGGGGAGGTGACCCCCACCAGCTGCTTGTTTATTTCAGGAAATGGAGATGGATGGAAGGATAGAGGTTGCAAGTGATCCCCAAGTTTCTCCTTGTGGGAAAGCCAGCAGTCTATCAGCAAATTCTTCTGTTCCTTTGAAAATTAAGCTCAGCAGACCCACACACAAGACAGTGGTGGTCTTAAAAATTAACATCTCCCCTCCCCCCAAAGAAGTCTGCTTCACAATACTGAGGTTTCCAAAGACCGATAACAAGTAGTGTCGTCACAGTGAAGTGGGATGGGGAAGGTCTGTTCTTAAAACCTGGTCATGGAGCCCAAACTTGGAAGACCCCTCTCTTCCCACTGCCTACTGCCCCCTCACATCTTCATCACCCCACTCAGAAACAAGGGCCCACTGTGTTAGGCATTGCAGACTAGTGATCTGGATAGAGTAATTAAGGGGTGCTTCTGTCAACCATTTGTACTAAAAGTCATAAGGATGTTTAACTCCCTCAGGCCCCAAGCATTAATTAAATCCTTTATACCTGCTGATTTTTCTGGAAAAAGACTGCTGGGGCAGAGAAGAAAAGTCTTACGGTACGTCACACTACAAACATTACAATCCATCCGTCAAGGGTTCGGAAAGCGCCTTCAAGGTGCCAAGCCCCTGGCCTGCTGGTAAGGGCCACTCTCCCAGGGAGAAGACCACAGTGAAAAAGATGGATATAAGCCCACAGGAGCCTCCCAAAGACACTATACAGTTACTGCGGGTGTAGGGATATGCCCAAAGCACCCATCACTGGTTCAGCTTTTTCCCTCACTACTGAGTAGAAAAAACAGAACTTATTAAATAGTACATGATTAGTTGTTTTGGGGGTTTTGTGTGTTTGTGTGTTTTATTTTTCTTTTTACTATTAACTAAACTTCAGAGTTTATTTGGATTTCACTAGTTTTCCATTAATGTTTTTCTGTTCCAGGATCTTACCCAGGATAAGTTCCTATAGTTAGCCAACTTAGTCTCTTCTCATCTATGTCAGTTTTTCTGTCTTTCCTGACTTTTCATGACCTTGACACTTTCGAGTACTGATCGGGTATTTTGTAGAATACCCCTCAGTTTAAGTTTGCCTCAGGTTTTTTCTCATGATTACACTGAGGTTCTAGGTTTGGGAGAAGAACATCATAGAGGTGAAGTACCATTCTCATCATACCAGGAAATGTTTGATATATACATACAACACAACTGGAGATATTCACCTTGATCCCTTGGTTAAGGTGATATCTACCAGACTCCTCCAATACAAACTTACTATTTTCCCCTTTCTCTATTCCTTTAAAGCAAGACACAGTACAGCCCACATTCAAGGCAGAGTGAGGCATTTTTGTCACTTTCTGCTTTAGGACAGATTCCTCAGTAAGAAAATAAATCTATATCTATCTATCTATACATAATATATATACATTATATATATACATCATATATATATATATATATATATATATATATATATATATATATATACACATACATACATATATATAAAATAGTGCAATCTGGAAGTCAGGACCTTGGGTTCTCTTCTCACCTGTGTAACCTGGGATGCATCACTTTGCTAAGAGTTACTTGCTACCGTTTCCCCTCTGTAAGAGAGGCAGCGTGGGCCTGCCTTCTCTGAATGCCTGCTGAGGAATCAGAAGGGCAAGCTGTGGGAAAAGAGGTTCAGCCCCCATGTTCCACCCAGGACCACAAAGTTACATCCCTTCCATTTCCATACTCTTCTCTCACAGCAGCCACGCATACCACGCAATACTCCCAAGCACACCTAGAATTTGTCCACTTGCAGCCTCTGTTCCACTGGCTAGAAATGCTCTTTCCCTCAGTATCCATAGAACTTTCCCCTTTACTTTGCCTTCCTCTCTGCTCAAATGCCACCTCCCTAGGAAGGTCTTCTTTGACCCTGCTACTTAAAATAACAGTCGCCCAAATGTTCCCTCACCCTGCTGTGAATGTTTTTTTATGACTGTCAGAACTATCTGCCATTTTATTCTGTATTTTTGTTCCTACTGTTTGCCCCCTACACTAAGTCATTTGCTCATTGAAGAGCAGGGACTTGGTATGTTTTATTCCCTCAGTGAAGCCCCAACGCCTAGGACAGAGCCTCTCCCATAGTAAGCTGAGTCTCAAGAGATATTTAATGAATGAAGGAACACGTGGGAAACATTTTTTTGTATCTTTAGAATGCTTGGTTGTCCTTGTAGATTCACGAACCTTTGCAGTAACTCTACAACATCACACAACTACCCACCAGGCTTAGAACCACTGTGTAACCTATTAGTGACTAAGATAACAACTTTGGAGAGAAATACCTTAGACAAGAAAAAGACTATAATATGGGGACAGAAAAGTGGTTTTAGTCACCACGACACTTGTGGTCCATGGTCCCCTGAGCAAGATCCTGAAGCCAGATATGGGTTCAATAGAAGAATGTGCCATTTTGGATTTGTAATTTTGTAATGTCTCCCATGGATAAAAGAATTGGAGGGGCACCTGGGTAGCTCAGTCAGTTGATTATCCAACTTTGGCTCAGGTCATGATATTATGGTTCCTGAGTTCAAGGCCCACATTGGGCTCACTACTATCAGCTCAGAGTCCCCTTCGAATCCTCTGCCCCTCCTTCCCTCTCTCTCTCCCCTCCCCCCCTTGTGCTCACTCTCTCTCAAAAATAATCATTTTTTTTTAATTAAAAAAAAAAGAACGGGAACAGTGAATAACATGTGTATGTATCTGGTTTCATATATATATGTGTGTGTGTATATATATACATATATATATATATATGTACACATACATATATACAGTTTTCTAACTAATACAAAATAAGCATCACTTAACCAAACTCCTATAAGGTCATTACCTATGTTAAAGGTTGGCAAATTTTACATATAAAAGGTCATACAGTAAATATTTAAGGCTTCATACACCATACAGGAGTCTCTGTGGAAACTAATCAGTTATGCCACTGTAGTACAAAAGGGGCCAGAGACCATACATAAACAGTGAGTGTAGCTATATTCCAATACTACAGAGAACTGATAGTTACCAGAGGGCAGGTGGGTGGGGGAATGGGTTAAAAAGATGATGGGATTAAGGAGTACACTTGTGATGAGCATTGGCTGATGTGTGTTGAGTCACTATATTGTACACCTGAAACTAATATACACTGTTAACTAACTGCAATTTAAATAAAAATGTTTTTAAAAAAAACTTTATTGGGGTGCCTGGGTGGCTCAGTCAGTTGAGCTGCCAACTCTTGATTTTAGCTCAGGTCATGACTTCATGGCTCATGGGATTGAGCCCTGCAATATCGGGCTGTGCCCTGATAGCAAGGAGCCTGCTTGGGATTCTCTCCCTCCCTCTCTCTGCCCTTCCTCTGCTCATACTCACTCTCTCTCTCTCTCTCTCTCTCTCTCTCTCAAAATAAACTTTAAAAATAATTTTTTTAATTAAAAAAAATTATTTACAAAAACAGGCTAGATTTAGTGGGCCATAGTTTGCCCACTAAATTTATCCCTGATATCCAGGAACTTCTCTTCAAAGAACATCTTTCACCACCCTACTCTCCCCATCTCCCCCCAAAAGCAGCAAGAGCTTCAGAAAAAATAATAATAATTATTCACCCCTAGCTAGATCTTCTGACTCCTTGCTCTAGCTAGAGCCACAGAGATTATTTACATATCAACATTTTCTGACACTTTTAAGAGTTATCAAAAATGTCACCAGTCACCAAATGTTTTGTTAATTATTGCAAACATCTTTAGAAAAATGTCCCAGGTTTCTTTCACCAAGTGATGTATTTCAGATATAATTTCAGTTTAATTAATAGGGGATTTCATTGTGACCTGGAGGGTATGAGAACCAGCAGAGTGTCTGTGGTTTGGTTAGGAGAGAACTAAAACCTGTCTCTGCCTGTAGAAGGAAAATTTCACAAAAAAGGGAAGAAAAAAAGCTGGCATTTTTTTCAGCTGTGACCATCCAGCCAATACCCTCATTAAAAGCACCAGTAGAACATCTTGAAAAAACAAATTAAAGGAGATGGAGGAGGAGCTAAGAGGTACAAATTAGGCAGAGGGGAGAGAGGGGACAGGATTTGGTTTATTTATTCTTTGAAAATAATTCTGCTTCTTAGCTGCATTGCAATCTGTGTCTGTGCCATACGTCCTTACAGAATCTTAAACCAACAAAAGCAACAAATCAACAGTATGATTTATTAGGGCCTGCCTGGCACCATACAGCAAAAGGCAAGAGAGAGGGTCTCTGCATTTGAAGAGCCAAGTCTTCCTTAAAGTGGCTTCATTTGAACTTCTTGGCATTCTGAAAACATTTAATCATTTATCTAAGCATTAATGTTCTTTTTCTGAGGGGTGCATTTGGAGGGGAGATGGTTGTTGTTTGCAATTACTAATAAGTAAAGTGCCTCATCCACATTTCCCAAAACACCAGGTTACATTAGTTTCAGTTTTAATATCCTGCCCAAGGAAAAAAAAAAGTCCCCAAATATGAAACAAATACAGCTGTCTAATATTGCTGTTCAAATGCCACTGCATTAAATAAAATTCCATGCTGTAAAATTTTGCAAGGTGATAAAACAAAAATGATATAATAAATATAAAACATCTGCGTTTTTTTAAAACAAGACATTTGGAAACCGATTTCATTTATATTTAAACTTGTTTTGAAGTGTTCCTAGTTTTGAAAAACACCCTAGTTACAGTATATTAGATTTTTTTTTCCCAGTCAAAAGATTAAAGAGCTGATGCCCAAATGGAGGAGGACAAGGGGAGGAGAAACCACCATTTTGTTTTCCAGAATAAACCTTGTGTTTGAGTCTTCAGCTGGCTTTCAGTCATAAAAGGGCGGGGGGGGGGGGGGGTTTGTCAGTGCTTTCCATCAGCAGTGCTGGAAAATGGATTCTCACACACACACAAAATTCTCTTAAAACAACTTTAAGTTTCTGGCAACAGCTCATATACATATGCCTCAGAAAACAGAGTTTAACAGCATTTCTCCCTCTTCTCCATGTGCCTAGGCGAGATAGTTCCTCAAACACTGAGAGAATAACACCACCCACCACTTTCAGCTCAGACAGGGTTTGGTATGGAGGAGTAGGGGTAAAATACAGGGAATGCCGCCTCTACCATCAGGCTGGGAAACCCAGAATCTGAGTGTCTAGGGACTGGACCTACAACAGCTCAAAAAGGGCTCAGATTTCCTTTGATACACCAAAGGAACAAAGGCAAATGGCATTTGATGGGGGGAGGAGGAGACAAAACATGTGCATCTGCGTGCTACAGTTTTAAGCACCCTCATTCTAGAGAAAAGAATTGTTAGAAAGAATACTGTGAATACCTGAACTCACAGATGGGAAGCCCACTACCACCCACCTACTCAAATACCATTTTATCTACAACACCCATCCTCTGACCCAAAATCCAGCTATGAGGCTGCAAAATTAGGAGCAAGTTCTTTGTTCACTTCACGGCTCAGAGCGGAATAGAAACATCGTGCTTGAAACAATCAAGGGAAGAGAATCTGGCCTGAGGACTGCTCCTAAATTAGTTTTCAATATTAATGTTAGCCAACTTTCATCGAGTACCTTTTTGTGCCATGCATTTTATAAACACTGCCACATTTCATCCTTATGACTCTTGCTATTGTAGGTAATCATTTCTGTCACCTTCCAAATGAGGAAGATGAGCTCCAACGGGTCCAAATAAATAACCCCAGGTCACACAGCTGGCCAGTGGCAGAACAGGAAACTGAACCAAAGTCTGGTTGACTACAAAATCACAACAGGTCATTCTTCAGCATCTCGTAAATGGGAAGTGGGTTGTAGCCCAAAGTTAACACAGAAAGTTTATAGACTTCAGCCACTAAAAAGAGGACCTTTGAATAGACCAAAATTGTGCTTAACAGAGTAGCTGAAGAGAAATGTAATTAACATTCCTGGGGTAAGAATGAATTTGGGACCAGGTCAACCACATATCAATTAGAACTAGATCATGCCATGATGCACAGTTAATAGTGGTTTGTGTACAACATGTCATTTACACATAAATGCATCTTTAAGACTGCTTGCAAAGAATTCACCCATATAAACTCAACCTTTCCTACAATCTTATTAATTTATTTGCAAACTTTTTCTTCATAACTAGTGTAGAAGCTACCTTCATCCCAATCTCTATTCAATGCACACAGAAATGATTAGTGAACATGTTCCCTCAAAACCATCCCACATCCACAACTGTCCACCAAAATTTAACTTTCTCACCTTACATAACATGCGCCATGATGCTTTCTCCAATTACCTAAATAATATGGGGTTTTGTTTTCCCATTGTCTGGGGGTTTATATGGCTGTAACAGATCCTGTGATTTATCTCGGTAACATCCATTGCATACTCCCAATGAGGTTTGAGTGAACTGCCCAGACTCCCAGCTCCAGGACCCTGTTTCAGACTTTCATGGTAATCTCATCTCTCTGAACAATATCCACCCAGGCCTAACCTAGAAAGTCCACGTCTCACAGATGATCCAATCAAGCTCAGGATTCTTGTTTGAAGTTCCTGGGAAGGGACTTTCCCTCTTCCCGGGATGTAAATTAGGAAGAAGGTAGCTCCAGTCATGGCTGTCTGCTTCCTCACAGTCAAGAGAGGAACTTCCCTGCCTTGAGAGTAAATGGGGAATGAAATCCACTCCACAAAGGTGAGAGCTCAGAAAAACTAAGAGGAGAGTCAGAACCATGAATGGACTACATATTAAAGTTTGACCTAATGCTACGGTTCTCAGTTACATGTAGCAATTAAGATTTCACCTTCAGGGGCGCCTGGGTGGCGCAGTCGGTTAAGCGTCCGACTTCAGCCAGGTCACGATCTCGCGGTCCGTGAGTTCGAGCCCCGCGTTGGGCTCTGGGCTGATGGCTCAGAGCCTGGAGCCTGTTTCCGATTCTGTGTCTCCCTCTCTCTCTGCCCCTCCCCCGTTCATGCTCTGTCTCTCTCTGTCCCAAAAATAAAATAAACGTTGAAAAAAAAAAAATTTAAAAAAAGATTTCACCTTCATTATTTAGGCCAATTTAAGCTTTTATTTTGCTTGCAAATAAAAAATTCTAACGAGTACATTGAGTTTTCTAGAGCACTATGAGAATGTATTAGGCAACTTCCAGCACTAAATCATATAGTATGGAGATGATTAAATTAAAGGAGATGGAGGAGGAGCTAAGAGGTACGAATTAAAAGTCCAGAGAGCTTACAATCTAATATTATGTGAGAAAATAACACGTAGCAAAATTTACTGTGGAAAAATCCCTAAAGATGCTACACAGTAATTCTTATGTACATTAAAGTTTGAGACTCAATTACAATAACAAACACTTAAACGTGTTGTATAGGACATATTTAAACTCATGAATTAACATATCATAGATTAAATACTTCTACCTTGAAACCTACTCCATAAAGAGGCATTCAAGGTCCTTCCCAATCTAACCTCACCCACTAGTCTCACCACATCATGCCTTTATGCCCTAGTAGATGTTGTTTCTATTGAAGTTCCTTTTACATTTTTCTTCACCTGGCATACTCCTGTTTATACTTCAAAGCCCAACTCAAATACTACCACCTGCCTCAGACTCCTAACTCTTCCTAGGAGACTTATTCACTGTGCTCGGGATTCCCATAGCACTTTGATCACATCTCTATTAAGCACTTACCTTGTGGTTTGAGAATTACCAGTTTGTACTTGTCTCTAACCCAGAGACCATTAGCAATTCTAGAGGGAGGGCCTGTCTTATTCACTGTTGTGTCTCTTGCTTCAGCACACGAGGCTCAGAGTAGGCATTCATTCTGTTTTAGGCATAAATGTTCTTAATTCGGTTGACATACCCTAAATCCGTCCACTTCTCCCCATCTCCACTACCCATGGTCTACTCCTGGCTTACCTGGGAGACAGCAAGAGCCTCCTAAATACTCTGTCTGCTTCCATTCTTACTCTTTTCAATTTCTTCAGGACCAGAAGTACCCTCTCAAAAATCAGGAAAAAAAAAGCACCCCTCTAACTCGGTAAGTTAGAAAAACATTTCCTCTCTAGTCTGATACAACTTACTAGGAAATTACTGAAAGAGAGGCCTTTCCTCTTCACTGGAGTTACTAAATTGATAGAATAAAAGTCTGGAGCTAGCAGTCTTTGGCACTGCACTGGAGAAATACATTCTTGACACTGAAGTCAACCAGGAAGAAGAAAGATGGAAAGGGCACAGATTCCTGATTGTGTTGTTGGACACCTGGGTCCAGCCATACCTGAAAGCATTATCCCCTTCTAGTTACCTGAGCCAGTTAAGCTACCTTTGTGCTCAAACTAGTTTGAGTTCTATTACAGACATTTACCACCTAAGCATTTCAGGTTATATATTACTGCTACATGCTAAAAGTATTAAAATATGACTCAAGGGGAGTGTTTCTGCAAAGAGCTAAACTATAGAGGGCTAGAGAGAGACTTACTGGGTCAGTATAGGCCTAGAGGCTCCAATGTGTGTAATTCAAACCCATTTGCAGAATCTGTTTAAATTAGGACTCTATACTATTAAATTCTGTCTTTCAAATTCAAATGAATAAACCCCAAATTGCAATACACTAATTCACCTTTTATTTTCAAAATGCTTTTGTCATATACATCAGAACTGAAAGGAAGCTTTCATGAGAGGTCATCATAGGTATCCTTGTATCCACACAGTTGTGCCCTTAAACCACCCTAACTGCCTGATGCTTTCTTCAAAAAGGAAACTGCCTGACCTTCTGAAAAGTGTTTGAATGTTCAGTTGGTTTCGTATCATTTTTTTTTAATGCTCAAAGATACCAATGCAATCCTATGAAATATTGAACAGAAAGCCTTGAGGGCAAGTCAAAAGCATCCAACATCATTAGATAGCTTGCCTTAATCTAACCAAGGTTATATCTGTGGCTAAAAAAGTGAGAAATTCTGCCAATGGTTTATTTATTTACTGCTTCAGGCACATCGACTGCACCCTTCCACTTACCCTCCCCCCATCACACACAAGGTTGGATGATTTGATTTCAGAGGACTTATGGTATGGTGGATGGGCTTTGAGTTATTTTCCTGGTTCTGCCAGGCTACCTAGGCCAGTCAGTCACCTTCTCTTGGATTCAGCACAAAGTAGGATGGTAATAACACACAGGTTCTTGGGAGAAGCAAAATGAGATCCCCAATTTGCTTTGAATTGGGAATCTCAACAGAGCAGATACTCCAGACACATATGTTTGCATGCTTTTCACTGAATTAACTGTCTTTGGTAAAACAGGCCGGGTATTTTGGTGTCAAATCAGTTAATTTCACTACTATTTGCTCGAAGTATTCTCTGGCTAATAAATTCTACCTACATCCACCCACTTCCTCAGGTTAGAAGTGAACCACTATCCTGAATCTTATTTCCCTCATACCCCACTTCCAATCTACTAGCAAGACCTGATGGTTATACTCCAATAAATACCTCACATCTGACAATTTTCTACTGCCCTTACCCCCCTTCCTGTCCATTTCATCACCATTTCTCACTACATATTGCAGAAGCCCCCAAACTGGTCTCCTGTCCCCCTCTCATCTCCCTAAAGCCTCTACATGGCAACCAAAGTGACATTTTCTGAAATGCAAATCAGGTCATGTCACTTGCTAATAATAATAATATTAATTCCATTCATATTAATAACAGTATCTATAATTTATTGAGAACTTACTGTATATAATGGGCACAGGTCTAAGCACATATTTAATGATTCAATGATTAAACCTAATGTCCACTGACACAGTAACAGATAAGGAAATGTGACAATGTGACATACAATGAAATGGTATTCAGCCACAAGAACTAAGGAAATCCTGCCATTTGCTACAACATGGCTGAAACTAGAGGGCATTATGTTAAGTGAAATAAGCCAGGCATGGTAAGACAAATACTGTATAAATATACCTACATATATAATCTAAACAAGTCAAACTCATAAAACCAGAATGTAGAAGGGTAGTTGCCAAGGGTGGTGGGGTGAGGGATATGGGAAGAGGTTGGTCAAGGGACACAAACTTCCAAATAGAAGATGAGTAAGTTCTATGTATTTAATGAATAGCATGGTGATGATAGTCAATAATTCTGTGCTATATACCTGAAATCTGCTAAAAATGTATATAGTGAATGTTCTCACCAGACATACAAAAAATAGTAACTATGGGAGGTGATGGATGTGTTCATTAGTTTCATTGTGGTAATCACTTCACAATGTGTATGTATAGTGACTCATCACACTGTATATACCTTAAGAAAAAATCATGTTGTACAACCTAAATATAAATAATCTTTATTTGTCAACCATACCTCAATAAATCTGGGGAAAAATAAAACTGTATAATGCAGGTACTGTTATAACCCCCCGTTTTTTTGTACATATGAAGGTCATGTAATTATTAGGGGCAAAGAAGCCAGGATAAGGCAGAAATTCTTTTCTTCCCTAAAAAGTTCTAGAAGACCTAGTCCCCACCTGTCTGCTTCCTCACTTCACTTCCTAGCACTCCTCCTTCTTCCTTGTTCCCTAAGCTCTAGCCACTCTGGCCTTTTTTTGTCCCTCAAACATATCACAACTCATTTCTTTCACAGGTTCAAAGACTCTCCATCCAAGCTCTGCTCAAAGGTCACCATCTTGGAGAAGCCACCCTTGACCATACTGACGGGTGAAATGGATGTGAGCATAAGCACCGCAACTCATAAGTCCAGAAGGGTGTCCTTCATGGACTTCTTACTGTTTGGGGGGTAGGTTAAGAACACAGGAAGGATACTGACTCAGAGTGCTATGATTTATCATTTCTACCAAGTAGTTCATAAATTCTCTTAATTCTGAGTTTGATTCTAAATACAAAAATGCCTATTAAAAAAAAAGTAGAAAGTCTATGGAATGTTTCTGGAAACTGCTTCCTAGAACCCTGAACTTTTTTTTTCCCCCTTCAGTGAATAGACTACGCTGAAACACTCTGAAGGCTGAAAATTGACAGTACTGAAAACATTCTCTCACAAAAAGGGCTTATTTTAACTTTTCAAAAAATATTTGTATTTCTTCCAATAGTCCTACAGTTCTTTTTTAAAGGCAATTCAATTTGGGGGGAACATTATGACAATATGCTTCTTCATGCCAACGAAAGCTTTTCATTGGCCTCTCTCATGTTTCTGGCTTTCCTTTTCCAGCTGTTGTATCAGATATAACCATCTAAAACTGCAACTTGTCATCTCCATCAAATTTGGTTTATAATTCTCAATGTTGCAGTTTATATGAAAACATTTATGGATTAAAACTCAGAGTAAAAGGAAGATTTCACAAATTAGGGACAAAGTTAATTTTCCTCAAAAGGTTGGATTACAGGCAGACCTGAAAAAACACTGGAGTTTATCCCAGATGTCAGACATGAAGTACACTGCCTCATTCCACTGAAATGTGGTGCAGCAGAGCCCCATCCATGCTGCCAAGCCAGCCTGGAGGTTTGGTTCCCTCCTACAAGTAACTGAATCATGTAAGGGAAGGTAGTAGGTAAAAACGAGTTCTTAGATTACTTGACTTGTCAGTCCAAACAGAAGGATTGCCTTTAGGCCCCTGATTAAAGTTAACTGAATCATTATTATATACTTCCAACCTACATTCAGTGCCCATGGCAGCAATATATTGATCAAAATAGGTACCATTTATTGAGCTATTACTATATACCAGGTGGTGTGTTAGGCAATTTACATGCTTCATTTTATTGAATATATGTTTGTTAAGTAGGTAGAGGTTTTTTGTATTAAGATGAGTTATATGAAACTGACTTTTTTTGGTAGGTAAAAACAGTCCAACAGCAGCAATTTCATTTTGTTCATTCTAATACTCTGTAGGCACGGAGTATTCTGTGCTTACATTCTAACCCAGCACAATGCTTATCATACACAATAGAGCTCAGTAAGCTCTTAATTTCTTAATAGTTTTACATACAACCAGCCTCACAGGGTGGAATGAGGGGGAATAGCATTATTTCAAGCAAGATTCAATCCAGCCACCTCTGCTGTGTTGATCTCAGCCACACAGGTTTCATCTGAAATGTCTCAAGCCATCCACCTGCCTTGATCCCCCCAAGGCTTACTCAGTAAACAATGAAACTTGCTGGCATGCCCTTGTCCAGTGTAACTGCAGGGAGCTTTGAGACATTGCTGTTAGGTACTCAATTACTGCTCTTCCCTCCTATCTCCAGGCAGCATGCTTCTTCTCTCGGGAGAGTCACCATAAAAGGCATTTTATAGTTAAACAGCTGTGGAGGACCACCTCAGGAGGACTGAATTTAGTGATGGATTAACCTTAAATACTGCATTCTAGAAAGATATCAATTAGTATCTCAATTAGTAATATTTACCATTCTTTAGGAGGTGAAATGGGATCACTAGAAATGAATGACAAGAAGATTCCACTTCTAAAGAAGTTAAGGTGGGAAAAAGTGCTCATACACCGGAACCAGAAATTTAAACTAAATTTGAATAGAAGGGCAGATAAAGCCATTCAGAGAAGGGAATATGAAGCTGTTCCATTTTAAAACAGTGCCTGAGGCAGTGTCTTTGCCCAACCCCTTCTCACCAAGGTCTCCACACCCTCACTCCCAACAAAGAAACGAAATTACAACATGCCAGAATCAAGAGGTGCCATTTCACGAGAGGCTAAATTTAAACCAAAGACCAATGGCTGAACAATAGAGTATGTTTCCATATCCTCCATCATCCACTTTAATAACTATGGCTCAGAATCACAGAACATCAAGGTGACAGTCTAGATTTGGTGTGTCTTAAATGAGGAATAATTTGCTATTTGAGGTGGGAGATGTCAAGATTGTCCCTAAACCCATATTTCTAGCCTGTTATGGAACTAATAGTGAAACATCTGCTTGCCAGCTGTAAACATGAACCAGCTGATTTACCTATAGACATCAGACACCCAACTGCCCCAACTTTGTACACAGGACCACTGGAGCAGAGAGGAGGGAAGGTGAGGGTAGGTTAAAGGAAGGGAGAACACCACTCTTCAGAACTTAGAGCCTACAAAGTTCATGTAAGAGTTCACTGTGGCCCACGTGTTTCTACCTCTTTTCTCCCCTGCTCCACCCCAACCCCTAATCCTCATAGGGTTAACCAACAAAATTTATATCTTCCAGGTTTTTAGCCACTGGAATACCAAAAAAGAGGTGTGTGTTCAGCCCCAATGACTGCCATCAATATGCATGACTAAATGGTATTTATCTTAATTTTGTGAAAAAAAAAATTAATGAAGCATTTATAGCATAAATCTACATGGAAACACAATGTAGGACGTTGTGCACTAGGTGGTACACAGAGCACGTCATTTTTCTGTAAGGAGAGTGGCCACTCTCAGCCCAGACATGGTGTAAGATGGTACAGGTTAAGATCTGTTCTTCACCAACCAGGACCCAGAGCTGAGGCCACGAAGACAGTGACCAGGCTGGGAAAAGTTACGTCCTCTTCAGCAAAGCATTCTGCCATGTGAGCTAGGAAGTGCCACAGCAGGTATCAGGACACAACATTCCTGCACTGGGGTTCATACTGAAGGAGCTGTCTGCCATGAAAAAACTGTTCAGGCTTCCCCTATTTTATAGCTTCTCAAATGCCTGAGCCATCCCCTCTGAGTGCTATTATGTAAGTCAGGTGAGAATAGAACTAGAAGAAACCTTATTTTAAAAACCTCAGGTCTTGCTCTTCTCTGTCAGTCCAACTTTATCCTGTACCCCTCCCATCCCTCAAATGGACAAGAGCAAGCTCCATTTTTGTCTCCTCTGTGTTCAAGCAAGAAACCCATGGCCTATTCTAATAATCATTGAAGCAACTGGGCTTTAGAGTTTGGTGGTCTGGTTTTGAATGCTGGTCTACCCCTTACCTTAGTGAGCTGCTTGACTTCTTTGTGACTAATGTCCTTCGTAAGACAGGGATAATAATTGAATCTTTAACTGCTAGGATCGCTGTAAGGATTACATGAGTTCACCTATTTAAAGGACTTGGGAAAAGTCCCTGGTACATAGTGAGCAATAATAAATGTTAGCTGCAATCATCAGCAGCAGCACCATCAACATCATTTTCTTCTTCTTCCCAGCTCCTGTTTTAAAGGTGAAAAATTGGGTTAGCTGCAATCATCAGCAGCAGCACCATCAACATCATTTTCTTCTTCTTCCCAGCTCCTGTTTTAAAGGTGAAAAATTGGGGCTTTGGTCTCCTGTATTATACAATATGATATGGAGATAAAGATGACATCTGAAACAAGAAAATAAAACCAACTTCACATTACATCAAACACTAATTAGGTGACACAAATTGTATGTTTTATAAGGGTTCAAACGAGGGAGAATGGCAGAGCAGGAAGAGCTGGTAAAGGTTCTTGGAGAAAGGAGAACTCTGTGGGGCCCTACACAAGGGCAGCATTTTGATAGATGGAAACAAACGACAAGAGGGAGATTGTAGGATTCATTTCCTTTTATTAATTTTTTTAATGTTTATTTATTTTTAAGAGAGAGAGAGACAGAACACAAGTGGGGGAGGGGCAGAGAGAGAGGGAGACTCAATCCGAAACAGCTCTAAGCTGTGAGCTGTCAGCACAGAGCCCGACTTGGGGCTCAAACCCACAAACCATGAGATCATGACCTGAGCCGGTCGGACATTCAACCAACTGAGTCACCCAGGCACCCTGAATTCATTTC
The DNA here is from genome assembly GCF_028749965.1 of Puma concolor. Classification (NCBI taxonomy): domain Eukaryota; kingdom Metazoa; phylum Chordata; class Mammalia; order Carnivora; family Felidae; genus Puma; species Puma concolor. The sequence goes on from NC_141669.1 coordinate 57,633,279, forward strand.
CTTTTAAAGATTCTTTGTGTGTAAGGGGGATCCTTTTATTATTTATAGGGGCTGAAAACTGTTTGAAAAGCTCTTCTCTTAATCACCTATCTGAAAAATTTTTATTGTGGAAAACCTAACATTTAACACAGGCCTAACTGCAAACAACCAGGGTAAATTCTCACTAAAGTAGTCTCTGCCTCCAAACCCCCATCTAGTCAACACTGTAAATAGGATGGCCATGTTATTATTGAGAAGGGTGGTAACTCCCATGCAAACTACATATTTGATTAGGATCTGAACTCTTTGCTGAACCATGAATTCGAAATAATTTAGGTGATACATATAAATTTAATTTCTTTGTTCAGAAACTCCACATCTGAAATGATGCCCTGCAAATGTAGAGCTCTCACTGAGGTCTACAAAATGAGTCTCCTACTAACTCGTCTATACTGTGTGGAAATAATCTTCAAGGAAAGGAATAAACCTATTTTAAAAACAGCTGAGTCCTTTAGATCATATACCCTAACCAATTTATGGAGATAAATGGAATTCAGTATTAAAGAAATATATTTTTTCCACTACTCCAGAAAATGTAAATGCCAGCTACAAAATAGAAAGAAAAAGACAAAGAAATCAAGAATAAAGCAGCACAAAAAGAAAGCCAGAAAAATCAATTCAAGGACAATTGAAGAACCCTTGACTTATTGTCCCTTCCTGCCTTCCCCCCTCACCTCCATATCCCCCACTAACCTAAAGGAATTCTATACAGGAACATCACAGAGGAAGGGAACCCAGAGAAAAATAACTGCTGAAGAAAGCAGAATTTATTTCCACAATTTGGAATCAGAGAAGGCGTAGTTCTCTACAGATACGAATCCCCCTCTTTCTACGAAGGGCACTGTCCACTGTTAGCTATCTTTCCTACATTGCATTCCATCTCATTTTTCTACCACTCTCACATTAACCCTGAACTAATTACAGAGACAGATGAAAAAAATAACAAAGGAGAAAGAGCAAGAAAGGGAAAACAAACTAATACTGTGAGTGATTGCTTGTGTCCTATTAATATAAATGAATACAAAATACTTTTTTAAAAAAATGCATTAGGCAGATATTGGCTTATGATGGGGTCAATATCACGATTTATTTAACTCTGGGGATAATAAATCTTGATATTGACTAAAAACATAAGTCAATATGTGTACTGTTGTGTGCATTCTATTACAAAAATGAGGTTTTTAACTTTAATGGCCCCTTTTGCAAGGAGAAAAAATAAAAGAACTCCCTTCAAAGGCTCTCAATTCACAGCCACACCAGCATCTGCTGGGAATGGACTCACCTCTCAGCCCCAGCTTCTCAGCATCATGTATGGTTTGTCAGTTGGTCAGTCAATGTGGTAGACTGAATTGTTGATTCTAATTATTCACTCCATCTGTATCCACAACCTTTGTGGTTCATCCTATACAAAGCAGAGGCCGCTCCTTGATGTGGGCTTGGCTTGTGACACTTTAGCCAATGGAATATGGGTAAAATTGACAGTCTGTCAGTTCCCAGTCTAATCTTTAATAGGCATCCTCTGTTCTGCTTGCTTCTTGTGACTCTGCTATCACAATGTAAAGAGCTTCCCTTTAAGTAGATGCCACCTCTTCAGTAGAAGCCCCAAATAAGTATACCCAAAGTCCATGCCTCAGTGAAGAGCCAAGCCCAGCTGGACCAGCAAGTGAAAGCAGTCACTCACTCAAGCCCAGCATAGATCAGTGCCTCTGAAGTCAATCTGCAATTATATGAAAGATAACGCTTACCATAAATGCCACTGAGATTTACTGGTTATTTGTTATACAGCAGTAGCTGACTGATACAGGTGGCATTCACCAAATGATCATTATTTATAGACCCACTATATACCTCATCTCCTTGTGGGATCTTCAAAGAAAGTTGGAGATAAATGCCCTGACTCTAAAAAACTTACGGTATAATAGGGAAAGCAGAACATCCATATTATGGAGTGTATCCCTTTAGGGTATGTTACATTTCACTCAGACAACTATCAGACACTTCCCTGTTCCTTTAGCCAGGAATACTCAATTCCTCAAATCCACACATACCCAAAAGCTGAACTCAGCCCCCTTACCAGTTTCCAATAAAAATAAGTAATTCCAACCACTGGGGATGTTTGTTTTGTTTATTAAAAATATCACGGAGACTTCATGGGGGTGCTACATAGGGTTGCACATAGCATTCTCGTAAAATCTACATTAGGTGTTTTATTTTCCCTAAATCCCTCCTCAGTTATAACAACAGGTCTTCTCTCTTTCTCCTGTTGTGACCCAGAGGCCAGCCTCCCTGGTAAGTCCTTTCTCCTCCTAGATTAGTCTCAAGAGCCCCCTTTATTATGCAGAAAAATTCAACTGTGCCCCAACATACACCCCTGAACTTGTATTATCCAACTTATTCTGTTGTCAGCAAATACTGAGCCCTTCAACAAACAGAACTACCCTCTCTAGAAGGCAGCTCAACTATCTGAGAAGATTCTTTGGTGTCTCAAGCCCCACCCCAAGTGGCTGATCAGACTCCTTATTTAGCTGAAATAAAATATGAAACTTTCCAAAATAATTTTGATGAGTAAAACTGTCCTTATATTATCACCATTAATTTTTTTCAATAACTATTTATGAAACCAGTCACTGTTCTAAAGGCTGAGAATATAGCTGTGAACAAAAGAAACTCCCCCTAATCTCATGGAGTGTTGTTTCGAGAGCAGCAGACAGACATTAACAGTTGAACTCAAAGATGAAAGTCATGTTGGGTAGCACTAAGTACCATGAAGAGAATTAGCCTAGGGCAAGGGGATCCATATGCCATTCCAGACAGGGTGGTCAGCGTAGGCCTCTCTGAGGAAGTGATGTTTGAGCTGTGACCTGAATTGGGCCTAAATTCCATTCATTTATCCAGTATTTATTGTGTACTTGATATACTGAAGGGATAGTGTTTGGCTGCTGACAGGCACAGCAGAGAATAGTAAGTGGATACTATCCTTGGAGATTTAGTCAAGTAAAAGGGTTAAGACATATTTGAAGGAGAAAATGACACAGTAGACCTGAAGATATAAAATAACATGTGCTGTGTAGACAGGATACTAGGGAGGGTGTGGAAGAGAAACCACTTTGTGAGAAATCAACAGATCCTCTTATAATTGTAAAAATTTTACATAAAGAGCATTTTTCTGAAGAATCTAAGGTCACTTTGTCAAAAATAGAATTGTTCCACCTCAAACTTCCAGATATTTTTAGATCCTTTACATCCTGTATATGCAATACATGACAATTTTATATGTAAATGATATATATTTTATGCCCAAATCTCATGATAAATTAAGAAATGTAAACAATTGCCATTCTCTTGTTCTCTCTTCTGTTTCTTGAGTGCAATGAGAGTATAAGATAATTTCGCAAGACAGGATTTTTTAATCCTTTTTCAAAATTATTATTACAATATAAATCTCTATACTTAGCAGCACAGAATGCACCTAAGATTAGGAATTCAAGCAGAGATGGGATGATAATTTCCGAGAAGTCAGAGGATGTTTCTATATCAGCTGGTGGTAACTCTGGACACTCACACAGGTCTATGATTGCTGACTAATACACAAAGAAGGTACAGAGATCACTCACAACAAATAGAGCCACTTCTGAATGTTTTCTTCTTTCTACTGATTTCAATAGATCTCTACTGATTAGCCATATTTCCAGTTCAGTTCCCCTATTCCCTTCTAAGAAAAGGTTTGCATTTCCCTGCTGAATGGATTTGGAACATGTAGGTTATGGGGGAGGAGTGGGTCAGAGGAATGTGATAAACACTACTAATTATCTGTCAAAATCCATTTTTATTTAATAATAAAACAAAGGAGGCAAGAATATACAACGGGGAAAAGACCATCTCTTCAATAAATGGTGCTAGAAAAGCTAGGCAACTACATACAAAAGAATGAAACTGGACCACTTCCTAATGCTACACACAAAAGTAAACTCAAAATGAAGACCTGAAAGAACTAAAACCATAAAAAGCCTAGAGAAGAACACAGGCATTAATTTCTTTGACAGGAGTCAAAGAAACATTTTTCTAGATATGTCTCCTAAGGCAAGGGAAGCAAAAGCAAACATAATCTATTAAAACATCAAAATAAAAAGCTTCTGCACAGCAAAGGAAACCACCAGCAAAACAACAAGGCAACCTACTGAATGGGAGAAGATACTTGCAAAGGATATAGCCAGTAAGGGGTTAACATCCAAAGTACCTAAAGGGCTTACATGACTCAACATCAAAAAATATATACAACCTGATTTAAAAAGGAGCAGAGGGGGCGCCTGGGTGGCGCAGTCGGTTAAGCGTCCGACTTCAGCCAGGTCACGGTCTCGCGGTCCGTGAGTTCGAGCCCCGCATCGGGCTCTGGGCTGATGGCTCAGAGCCTGGAGCCTGTTTCCGATTCTGTGTCTCCCTCTCTCTCTGCTCCTCCCCCGTTCATGCTCTGTCTCTCTCTGTCCCAAAAATAAATAAACGTTGAAAAAAAAAAAAATTTAAAAAGGAGCAGAGGAGGGTATCTGGTGCCTGGGTGGCTCAGTCAGTTAAGCGTCTGACTCTTGATTTCAGCTCAGGTCATGATCTCACGGTTCATAAGATTGAGACCCACATCAGGCTCTGTGCTGACAGCGCGGAAACTGCTTGGGATTCATTCTCTTTCATTCACTCATTCTCTCTCTCTCTCTCTGTCTCCCTCCCTCCTCTGCCATTCCCCTGCTCGTTTATGTGCTCTCTTTCATAATAAGTAAACATTTTTTAAAGGTTGGCAGAGGACCTAAATAAACATTTTTTCAAAGAAGACATGCAGATGGCCAACAGATACATGAAAAGATGCTCAAAATTACTAATCATCAGGGAAACACAAATCAAAACCACAATTAGATATCATCTCACATCTGTCAAAATGGCTAAAATAAAAAAGATGGGAAATAACAAGTGTTGGCAAAGATACAGAGGAAAAGGAACCCTCATACTCTGTGGGTGGGAATGTAAATTGGTGAAGACACTGTGAAAAACAGCATGAAGGCTCCTCAAAACATCAAAAATAGAAATACCATATGATCCAATAATTCCACTACTGAGTATTTACCCAAAGAAAATGAAAACATTAATTTGAAAAGATATATGCACCCCTATGTTTACTGCAGCATTATTTACAACAGCCAAGATATGTTGGCAACCTAAGCGTCCTCTGATAGAGAAATGAATAACGAAGATGTAGTATATATAATTGAATATTTACAAAGCCATAAAAAAGGATGAGATCTTGCCATTGTGACATGGATGGACCTAGAGGGTGTTATGATAAGTAAAAATGAGTCATACTGAGAAAGACAAATATCTTATGATTTCACTCATGTGGAACCTAAAACACAAATGAATAAGCAAGCAAACAAAAAGCATAATTAGATCTATTAATCAGATGGCTGCCATAAGGAAGGGAGATGGAGGGATGGGCAAAATGGGCAAAGGGACTGAATAAGAGGTGCAGTATTCCATTTATGGAATGAATAAGGGATAGGAATAAAAGGTACAGCACAGGTAATACAATCAATGATACTGTAATAACACTGTGTGGTGACAGATGGTAGCTACACTTACGGTAAGCATAGCATAACATATAGAGATGTTAAATCACTGTGCTGTACACCTTAAGCTAATGTAACATTGTGTGCCAACTATACTCAAACCAAAATTTTAAAAATAATATAATAATAAAGCTGGAGTTTTAGTTGTGCCCTTGCTGTCTAGCAAAATATTTCCCAGACATTCTTGCAACTGTGTGTGGCAATGTGACCGTGTTCCGCTAATGGCAAGTGAAGAGAAGTGATACATCCTAACTCTAGGATGTGGCCTTAAGAAAAATGGGCATGTACTCCTCTTGCCTTTTCTCCCTCCCTTCCCCCTCACACTGGCCATAAATGGCCCAAGATTTGGACCCAGAAACCAAAACCACATATTGAAGATGGCAAGAGCACCCTACCAAGTCCTGGTTCTCTGCCTGCTGTTGTTAGACAGAAGTAAATTTCATTTGTGGTTAATCCACTAGACCTGGGTGTCTCTTTGAAACAGCAGCTTAGTCTCTACTCTAAGCAATATAGGAGAGATAGTAATATAGGGGTCATTAAACCCAGAAGAATTAACTAGCTCAAACAAGCATGCTCTCAGCCAGGTTTGTGGAAGTAGTGCTATCGATAGAAGAAAGATTCTGCCCAATTCTGGAGTTTACATTAATCATCTTGGCTATTTTCTTCCTTGGACATGGTCATGTACTCAGTTTCCACATGACTTGATGTTCATGCTACATGGTCCCTGACAACAGTACTTTCCAGACCAGAGGAACCAAGTTATTCAGCAGCACTGAATGGGAAGAGCTACCATTCCAGGAGCCAGGATGTGAGTTTTTAGAGACTCAAAGTAAAAACCTCTGTTGCTTTTCAGCTCTAAAATTTAATGCTTCTTGAGTTTCTTAGCTGATAAGCTTCTCCCATGTTGTTTTGTAGTATAGATGAAAGTTATTTTCTAAGGTATAGCTTCACAAAAATCATTCCCCCTTAGATAAGGAGGAAAGTAGCAGAGAGCAACTCAAGGGAACACAGATTTGTTTCCACTGAACATAACCTCTCTGTGTTTTCTGATTTGATTGAGATTGCCCAGATGCTTTATTTAGAAATCTGAAGAAAATATTACTCCAAGAAATAATTAAATTAGCTCAATTAAAGGTGTAAGGCTAGTGGGGCGCCTGGGTGGCGCAGTCGGTTAAGCGGCCGACTTCAGCCAGGTCACGATCTCGCGGTCCGTGAGTTCGAGCCCCGCGTCGGGCTCTGGGCTGATGGCTCAGAGCCTGGAGCCTGTTTCCGATTCTGTGTCTCCCTCTCTCTCTGACCCTCCCCTGTTCATGCTCTGTCTCTCTCTGTCCCAAAAATAAATAAACGTTGAAAAAAAAAAAAAAGGTGTAAGGCTAGAGGGCAAAGGGGTAAATATTAGAAAAATGGAAATCTCAAAATATCCGAGGCCAGGAAGTAGAGTACAATGGGAGGTGGAAGAAGTGAGAGCTGGACACCATCAGCAGTTCTAGATTCAGAGTGGCTCTCAGGACCCCACATCAGCAGATACCCTTAGGCCTTTATCCTACTCTACTTCACGAGGAATCTGAGCAACTCCCACAGGAATACCATTCATTGTGTTTTGTCCTACTATCAACCAATGTGGGCTCTCAATATCCCAATTCCTAAGTAGTTCCTTTCAACAGAGACTAATGATGCAAGTGGTTCTCAGAGAAAGTAGACTAAGCATGAACCAGGAATCCCAAAATAATCCCACCACCCCAGTGGTGTGGAAAACACAGATGCCTGGAATTTAGGATTAAGTTGGGGGTAGACAGCTGAATTCTTGATCTCATTCCTAGCTCTGTGATAAATACCTTTGGCCAAGGTCATCTAAGCTAAGAGATCTTAATTCATCTATTTATTTATTCATTCAAACATTCATTCAATAAACATTTATGAGCACTTGCTCTGTGCTATGGGCTAGGAAAACAAAGTTGAATAAAAAAAGATCTCTTTCTTTCAGAAGCTCACAGGCAAACACAAATAGTTACTTCCCAGAGAGCTGCAATATTGGAAAAAATCAGGAAGGAAGGTCACATAAAACTAAAAATGTGAATTTAAAAATAACTGGTTGAAATATGGTTTAAAATGGTTTTAAGGTAAACTGATGCTTAAAATAAATGTGAACTCATTTACATAAGTATACTCATTTGCACAAGAATCATCCACATTTCTTCAAGAGGTCAGCCAACAGTAGTTCCGAATGCACCAGCCTGATCTTGATTTTGTTAGCTAACCTCTCCTTATTGCAGATGGTATCTGCCATCCACCCAGACTGTTGGTAAGGGTCTCAAATGCCAGTTTTTAAATCCTCTACATCTGTTTAATATTAATTATTTAACCAGTGAACGATGAATCAGGATACTTTCTGTTTCAAGAACAAAGAAACATTTTCCTGGTCTGTCACAGAACAATCTAAACATACTCTTTTTGCCCATTTCCAATAGACCTAAACCAGCACTGCCTTAGCAAAGTTGTTTTAATAGGACATTTTCTGTGGTTCTGCCATTCCATTTTTTTTAGTCAGTTCCATAGATTCATGAAGAATGCAAAATATATACACATTAATTCACCTTTTTTTAACCTTACCTCACTTACATTCCCTTGATATGTGCAATTTAATTTGTCTGATTTTGGTTTTATATTCTACCCTTTCACACACTGTTCCATATAATAAAGTTTTTGTGGTATGTTAAGTATTGGGTAGGTTTCTTTCCATTCCCATAATGTCTAAGTTACCAATTAACTTCATTATATTTATACAAAGAACTGTTCACTAATACTGCACTAATAAAATTTGCACAAATGGCCACCAGTGGTGTACAGTTCACATAATTAGAGAGACAGATGGGTATTGTTATGTTACAGTACACAACTTAGCACCTATATAGTTCCAAACAACAGAATGTACAGATTCTTGGTAATTGTAATACTTACACAAGTGTATTAAAAAATATAAACTACAAACTAGTTAATGCAAACCTGGATAGCCAAAAATAGGCAACATGTATATGACAAAACATGTATTTAGTACATTTCCAGAACAAAGGAGGAGATGGCCAATGTCAGAGAGAAAGTGAGATTAGGTGGGACACGGTTGGGGAGGGGGGAGGACATGTTGAGGAAAAATTTCATAGAAGTAACTCTGGTGATATAATCGTTAGTAGAAATGAAAGAAAAACTATGTTTTCTAAAAGTTGAAGTAGAGAAAATACAGGATTGCCTGATTGCCCTAAATATTGAAGATATCTTACAAAGAAGAGATGGTGTCCATATATTCATGTAAGGTCAAACTGTCTCTGTGCCAACTACCCAATAAGCAATAAGATGTGCCCTGCTGTTCAAGAATATTCAAACAAGATAATGATTTCCATAAACTCCCCCAACCTCATATCTCTCAAAATACCTACAGGCATTGTAGTAATGGATGGGTCTTCAATAAAACAAATCCAAAGGTCCATCTGGCCAACTAACTTTTATTATCTTCCTGTATAACAAGACTCTACATGACCCATAAAAGCAGCACCTTTCAGCCTCCAATTGAACTTAGCCACAGAGCCTTCAAGAAAAAGTTACAAGTCAAAATATCTTTGAATCCCCTTAAGGGAAAAAAAAAAAGCAAGAAAGAAAATGGCCCATTTAGGATTTTTCACTTCCAAATAATCAAGGAGAAATGACAAAGCAAAAGAAAATAACCATGAAAAGTCCACCATTCTTTGTAATACTTTTTTTCATTTTCAGACCACCATCACTGATTTTTAAGTCATCATTCTTAAAGTGACTTGCAGAGCATTTCATTTAGTGTACCTGTGACCGGATACAATGGAAAAAGAAACAAAACAACAGTTTTTTTATCCTCCTTCCTCTTTCCCAAGATACTGGAATGACCTGGGTACAAGAGGTAATGAAGAATAGCCTCCTTTCATTATCTTTTCTCTTTTTTTCTCACTTTTCCTCCGTGATACCTTTAAATTCTTCCCTTAGAACTAATATGGGAGTCATCATTTGATGATGAATTTGCATGTCGATCTGCAGCCAGTGTAGCAGCCCTCAGATTAGGGACATTCCGCTGCACACTAAAAGGCACAAAGAACAAGAAGTGCATTTCCATCTGCCCTTCCTTTCCAGTCAGTGCATTCCCAGCCGTGTCTATTGATGAGCACTTGGAACAATACCAAAATGCAGTGTAAGATCAATCCTGCTGTTTACTTCGCTGAGCTAAAGGAACAAAGAACAGAAGAAAGGCCTTAAACCCAGCCATCGTAAAGGAATGGGATGAAGGATGAAAAATGGGTCTGATGGACAGTTGCACAGAGTAAATGTATTTGGAGAAGCAGCAGCTCCAGCTGAGATAAAACCAATGATGATTTGTATTTTGTACTGTATCTTCAGGGGATAAAAGCACTTCTATCAGATTGCATTGGAAGCAAACTTGAAACACTGCAGTAAAGGGCTATGTTCCTGCCAGGGAGAGAATAAAAACTCCCATAATTGCTGAGGAGTGTTAAATATCTGATTGTGCATGCCTCTCTCCTCCCATGGTGAGGCAACTCAACCAGGTCCTCTTTTTAACTCTACCAGCCCGGGCTAACCCAACAGTTGGCTGGGCCCTGCTGTCAACAAAGCAACAGGATACTGGGTTTTACTTGGGTAAATACCAGTAACTGTAATTTGCGGGATTTGTCTTTAAGCCTTTTTAAAGTGATTTCAAATGGGAAGCCCAGCAACTTCATTGCTGCCAAAGTAAGAGTTGCAGGGGGAGGGGAATGGACAGGATGAGCGTAAAGACGCAGAGTTAGCATTTAAATGCAAATATTTTGAGAAAGAGAAGGCAGGGTTACAAGGCCATTATAGCAAAGGTGAAAATTCTCTCTTTTTGAATAAAAAGCACATGCAACACACTGTTTCACTATTGGGTAAAACCACGTGACACTGGCAACCACAATGAAGGGGCACCCCAGGTAAAAAGCACAAGGAAGGGAAAAGCTAAAAATACACAGGCAAAACTGGGCATATCCTCCTTGGTGTGCCTTCCTAATTTCTCCTCCCAGAGCTAGATCCAGCTCATCCCTCAGGCTCCCAAATCACGTGTGGCCTGAAAATCAGCAGCAGCAGCATTACCAGGGAGCATGTTAGAAATGCTGAATCTCAGGTCCTGCCCTGGACTTACTGAATCTAAGTCTCAGGAGGTGGGTCCAATAAGAGTTCAGAACCACTGCCTTCGATTATCCCAAAGAAAACTGTCTTGACTCCTTCAGCACTCTGCAAACTCTCTATTAATCCTGTATATCCTTTATTGCTCTGCCAATCACAAGGCATTAACATAAGCCTTGGCACATAGCTGGGATCCAACAAATGTGTATGTTGATATGCTTTGGTCTTGTTTTCATGTGTATTTATGTGCCCCTTGATTCACCCATTAGCTGTCAAATTCTTCGAGGACAGGGACCCTCTCAGTCTTCTTTGAACTGTTCTCAATGCCGGGCACACACTGATGCTCATTAATTACTCAACGGTTGATCTGGGCATTGAGCCTCCTGTTTCTGTTGGGGGATATTATAGTAAATAGTGCTGAGTGGATTCTTCACTGGCAAGGAAAGGTCAGCATTTTCATACTTTGCTCTGACAAAAGGACATGGCAGCCTAAACGGAGAACAACTGGACTCTCCATCTTTAAGTGACTCAGTTTCCCCCTTTTGCAAAACAGGCATGAAAAATCAAAACTGCATATAAGTAAACATCTTACACGGATATTAAAAATTAACTGCAAAATATCCTTGGAGAAAAAAAAGTCCTAAATAAATGCAATCTAGCATAATCTTTGAATTGCAAAAAGTCAAATGCACCCTTTTAACTTAGTTTTTTATTAGAAGGTTATCACTGATTTCTAAGCATTATATAAAGGCAATCTAATTTAATCCTCAAACAACTAAGCAAGTTGGATATAATTTACCCTAAAGTAGGGTAAGGAAACTGTGACCCAAAGAGATTAAATAATCTGCCCAAGGCCATCAAGTTATGCAGCAGAGCACAGATTCTAATGCTGGTAGACTCCAAGGCCCATGCCTATTCTTTCACATCTCACTGGAGGAAAGAAAAAAGGGGAATTAAATAATGCATCCAAATGAAAGTCCTTCTGTACACTCACAGGGAATGGAAATGCATACAACTGTAGGGACCTGAGTTTTAGCTACCAGAAGACAGATATGCTCAATGTTAGCAATGTTGTTGTAATTGTATAAAGAGATGAAAGAAATATCATAGCATAAAACCATAATGTCAAAGAGCTAGATTTTTAAAATGAAAATATTCCATCAATCATCCAGATATTTATAAATACCAGGTCCTTGAATTTTCCACTTTTTCGTAAAATGTTTGGGAGACTATACAGACATACTCAAAAATGCAAAACTTTTGAAGGAGATTATCCTCCAAAGAAGAACTTTGACATTAACAAAAATACATCAAGAATTTAACATGTTTCTTACTGTTCATATTATCCGAGCAAAGAAAACATACTAGACACCATACAGATCATTATGGGAGACTTAACTTCAATTGAGAAGGTTCATAATATAAATTAGAAAGACACAACCTAAATTAAATAGACATAGTCTAAATTAGATAAACATCATCATCAGAGTTCTGATACCTTCCCGGCAGGGATTGTAGGAGAGGAAGTTTCCCAAGGTCTCTGATACACCAGAAAGGTCTATGTTTCCCAGGTCAAACAAGTCATTCTTTTAAATTTTATTATGTATCCACTGTGTCTAAATACTAACCTTGGTGTTTGTTATATTTTTTTAATGTTTATTCATTTTTGAGAGAGAGAGAGACAGTGTGTGTGTGTGTGTGTGTGTGTGTGTGTGTGTGTGTGTGTGTGTGTGAGCGAGCAGAGGAGAGGCAGAGAGAGAGGGAGACACAGAATCCAAAGCACACTCCAGATTCCCAGCTGTCAGCAGAGAGCTTGATGAGGGGTTCGAACTCACTCACAAACTGTGAGATCATGAGCCAAAGTCGGATGCTTAACCAACTGAGCCACCCAGGCACCCCGACCTTGGTGTTTTTCTGAATGAGTCTAGTGTGACTGAAAATAACATTGGCTTCATAAAGTGGGACAGAGGCATTAAAGATGAAAATTTTACGGTTTATCAGTCTGGTTCATTAAAAAAAAAAAAAACGTAGTTTTTCTGAGGAACTTCGGTTTGATTGGAAAGTCCTAATTATGGTCCAGCTAGCCACAAAAGCCAGAACTTCCTGCCTTGCTTGTCGCACTCTGTTCTTCTAGCAAAGAGTGAGCCTGGCGCAGATGGAAAGTGCCCTCCATGTATTCTTCCCAGAATCAGGAGGCTGTGGCTGCCGGTACCCCCAAAAATCCCTAAGTGGTTTTAGAAATAAGACAATTCATATCTTGTAATTAAATTGTTCTCAAACACTCCTTTTTCCCTTCTTAGCAATCAAAGCCTCAGAACAGCCTTTTCCATAAAGATCTAAGGTGCAAAATGGTTAGATGGCTTGTTCAAGGTCACATCCTGAACTAGTGCAGAAGCAGGACTGAGACCAGATCTCCAGACACCTGGTCCACCGTTCTCTACCCTGCCCCAAAACTGTATCTTCTTCTGGCAATGCTGACCAAGGAACATGTAATGCAAGCACAAATGTAAACTTTATGTATCATTTTAAATTTTCTGGGGGCCACACTTTAAAAAGTAAATAAAAATAAAAGGTGAAAACTAGTTTTAATAATAAATATTAGGGGCACCTAGGTGGCTCAATCGGTTAAACATCTGACTCAATTTTAGCTCAGGTCATGATCTCACAGTTCTGTTAATGAGATGGAGCCCCACATCAGGTTCTGCACTGACAGCACAGAACCTGCTTGAGATTTTCTTTCTCCTTCTCTGTGTGCCTTCCCCCACTCACTCATGCATGCTCTCTCAAAAGTAAATAAATAAACATGAAAAGAATTTTTTAAAAAGATCTTTAAAAGTAAATAATAGATATTACTTAACTCAATATAACCATCATTTCAACAAGCAATTGATATTAAAATTATTAATAAAATATTTTACACTCTTTTTTACATATGAAGTATTCAAAATCTAGGGTGTAGTTCACACTTTAAACACATCCTAATCTGGACAAGTCCCATTCCAAGTGGTCAATGGTAGCATGGGTCCACCTTATTGGACAAAGCAGCATTATAGCGTCTGCCTGAAATACCTGAACAGTAGAGCTCGGCCAAGGCCAACCCTGGGTCAAACAACTCCTTTACAGTCTGGACTGCTGAAATGATACCCATACAACAACTCCACTGGGAAGGGCATAAACTCATTCTTGATATAAAACGCCAGAAACCTATTAACCCCTCCCCCTCCTAGAGTGCCAAGTAGACCACATTTTCATACAGCCTCCAGGCAAGTCTATTCATGATAGAGGAGAACAGCATCACATGTCTCTTGCATATTATTATTCTATTAGGAAAAATAAAGAAAGCATATTTAGCATTTCAACAAATATCTACTAAGTGACAACTATGTGTCAGGCATGGAGCTATGTTCTGGAGATATACCTTAACAAAACTGACAATCTCCTGATGGAGTTTATCTTCTAGGGAGGTGATCCAAGAAATAAACACACATACCAAAAATAGTTACAATCTGTGTCAATTCCTACAAAGGAAATAAATAGGATAAAAAGAAAGGCATTTAGTGAATGTCTACTGCATGCCAGGTACTGCAGTAATCTCCCCGTATGTAGGCACTAATAATGGCCACTATTTATTAGTGCTTAAAATACATCAGAAAATATGCTATTTATTTACCTTACCTCTTATCCTCACATTTTACCCATAAAAGCCTAACGCTCAGGGGCGCCTGGGTGGCGCAGTCGGTTAAGCGTCCGACTTCAGCCAGGTCACGATCTCGCGGTCCGTGAGTTCAAGCCCCGCGTCGGGCTCTGGGCTGATGGCTCAGAGCCTGGAGCCTGTTTCCGATTCTGTGTCTCCCTCTCTCTCTGCCCCTCCCCCGTTCATGCTCTGTCTCTCTCTGTCCCCCAAAAAATAAATAAACATTGAAAAAAAAAAACATTTAAAAAAAAAAAGCCTAACGCTCAAATAGATAACTGCCAAGGGTCATACCAACAGAAAGTAGAATAGCTAGGTTCCAGGCTCAAAACAAACAGCACCATTCTATTTCTACTCTACCATACTGATGTTCATTTTTATGTCATTTGAATTGGTTTAACAGGAATAAGGACTAGAAATTGTGCCAACCCTGTGTGAACTAGCCAGAGATTTTACTTTAAGAACTGAGTAAAGCACTGGAAACAGAATTTCTAAGATGTCCTGAAATAGGACATCAATTTAAGTAACAGGACATAATGGGTCACAGATTACCAATAGGCTGCAACTCCCAGGCCAACTCTTGGGGCTGCCTAGGAACAGTGTGGCAGCATCTGGGCTCAAGGCCAAGTAGGCCATGATCAATTAGCTATGTCTGCCATGGCTGATGAAGGTTCAAGAGACACACTTATAATGTATTTATCATCTCTCCTTTGACTCAAGACAATCATGGACCCAAGAACAAACCTCCAGATACTAAACTGCCTAAAAAATAATCCAACTTGAGACCACACTTGGTTAAATGCCAGTCAAAATCAAAGAGCTCAGTCTGCCCCAGCTGAGGGTTTACCTTAAAATCCCTGGGCCTGATCATCAGACCTGAGATCCTCATAGGACCGAGGAGCATACCCACAGACACTGGACTTCTACACAACAAATCTAGCCCCAGATTACTCCTGGCTATCATCTTACCAAAACTCCAGTGAGGAAGGTTTGGTAGTTGACAATCAAGCCACCCTATACTTATAACTTACTTGTAATTTGCCAATAATTTATTATTATCTATAAACTGTAATTAATCTATATCAAAGGGTACATTGTCATTTTTCACTAATAATGTTGTTGTTTTTAAAAGCCTCTGGTTAATATGATTTCACTAGTATACGGAATTTAAGAAACAAAACAAGTAAGCAAAGGGGAAATATAAGAGAAAGAGACAAACCAAGAAACACTGATGGCTACCAGAGGGGAGATGGATTGGTTAAATAGGTGACAGGGATTAAGGAGGGCAGGTGTCTTGATGAGTACTGGGTGATGTATACAAGTGTTCAATCACTATACTGTATACCTGAAACTAATATAAAACTGTGCTAACTGGGATTAAAATAAAAACTTTGAAAAAAATAAAAATATAAGCCTCTGGTTAAAGGTGCTTCCCCCCCCCCCAAAAAATACTTTTATTGCTGAGGTATGTATAAAAAAAAAAAAAAAAAAAAAGTCTTCATGTCTTTCTGATAAAAGGAAACCAAAGGGTCTCCTCTTCCATTTTTATCACTGTTTAAAAATGCCCTTTGGAGGGGCGCCTGGGTGGCGCAGTCGGTTAAGCGTCCGACTTCAGCCAGGTCATGATCTCGCGGTCCGTGAGTTCGAGCCCCGCGTTGGGCTCTGGGCTGATGGCTCAGAGCCTGGAGCCTGTTTGCGATTCTGTGTCTCCCTCTCTCTCTGCCCCTCCCCCGTTCATGCTCTGTCTCTCTCTGTCCCCAAAATAAATAAACGTTGAAAAAAAAAAAATGCCCTTTGGAGCCATTGTAGCTTGGGCTCCAAAGTACACAGAGCAAGTTGATATGCCTAAGTTTTATTTTTTTAATATAAGATTTATTGTCAACACCCAGTGCTCATCCCAACAAGTGCCCTCCTCAATGTCCATCACCCACTTTCCCCTCCCTCTCACCCCTCATCAACCCTCAGTTTATTCTCAGTTTTTAAGAGTCTCTTATGCTTTGGCTCCCTCCCTCTCTTTTTTTTTTTCCTTCCCCTCCCCCATGGTCTTCTGTTAAGTTTTTCAGGATCCACATAAGAGTGAAAACATATGGTATCTGTCTTTTTCTGTATGACTTATTTCACTTAGCATAACATTCTCCAGTTCCATCCATGTTGCTACAAAAGGCCGTATTTCATTCTTTCTCATTGCCAAGTAGTATTCCATTGTGTATATAAACCACAATTTCTTTATCCATTCATCAGTTGATGGACATTTAGGCTCTTTTCATAATTTGGCTATTGTTTAAAGTGCTACCATAAACATTGGGGTACAAGTACCCCTATGCATCAGCACTCCTGTATCCCTTGGGTAAATTCCTAGCAGTGCTATTGCTGGGTCATAGGGTAGATCTATTTTTAATTTTTTGAGGAACCTCCACACTGTTTTCCAGAGTGGCTGCACCAGTTTGCATTCCCACAAAAGTGCAAGAGGATTCCCATTTCTCCACATCCTCTCCAGCAACTACAGTCTCCTGATTTTTTCATTTTAGCCACTCCGACTGGCGTGAGGTGGTATCTCAGTGTGGTTTTGATTTGTATTTCCCTGATGAGGAGTGATGTTGAGCATCTTTTCATGCACCTGTTGGCCATCTGGATGTCTTCTTTAGAGAAGTGTCTATTCATGTTTTCTGCCCATTCCTTCACTGGATTATTTGTTTTTCGGGTGTGGAATTTGGTAAGTTCTTTATACATTTTGGATACTAGCCCTTTGTCTGACATGTCATTTGCAAATATCTTTTCCCATTCCGTTGGTTGCCTTTTAGTTTTGTTGATTGTTTCTTTTGCAGTGCAGAAGCTTTTTATCTTCAGGAGGTCCCAATAGTTCATTTTTGCTTTTCATTCCCTTGCCTTTGGAGATGTGTCAAGTAAGAAATTGCTGCGGCTCAGGTCAGAGAGATTTTTTCCTGCTTTCCCCTCTAGGGTTTTGATGGTTTCCTGTCTCACATTTAGGGCCTTTATCCAGTTAGGGTTTATTTTTGTGAATGGTGTAAGAAAGTGGTCTAGTTTCAATCTTCTGCATGTTGCTGTCCAGTTCTCCCAGCACCATTTGTTAAAGTGACTGTCTTTTTTCCATTGGATATTCTTTCCTGCTTTGTCAAAGATCAGTTGGCCATACTATTGTGGATCCAATTCTGGAGTCTCTATTCTATTCCATTGGTCTTTGTGTCTTTTTTTGTGCCAATACCATGCTGTCTTGATGATTACAACTTTGTGGTAGAGGCTAAAGTCTGGGATTGTGATGCCTCCTGCTTTGGTCTTCTTCTTCAATATTAATTTGGCTATTTGGGGTCTTTTGTGGTTACATACAAATTTTAGGATTGCTTGCTCTAGCTTTGAGAAGAATGCTGGTGCAATTTTGATTGGGATTGCATCGAATGTGTATATTGCTTTGGGTGGTATTGACATTTTAACAATATTTATTCCTCCAATCCATGAGCACGGAATGTTTTTCCATTTCTTTCTATCTTCTTCAATTTCCTTCATAAGCTTTCTATGAAGCTTATGAAGCTTCTATGAAGCTTTCTGTAAGTTTTCAGCATACAGATCTTTTACATCTTTGGTTAGATTTATTCCTAGGGATTTTATGCTTCTTGGTGCAATTTTGAATGGGATCAGTTTCTTTATTTTTCTTTCTGTTGCTTCATTATTAGTGTATAAGAATGCAACTGATTTCTGTACACTGATTTTGTATCCTGCGACTTTGCTGAATTCATGTAGCAGTTCTAGTAGACTTTTGGTGGAGTCTATCTGGTTTTCCATGTATAATATCATGTCATCTGCAAAAAGTGAAAGCTTGACTTCATCTTTGCCAATTTTGATGCTTAAAGGCACTTCTAAGCACAGATATCAAAGCAAGCAGAACCAATAAGTATTGTGATCCTAATTCTGATGTTCCTAATGGGTAGCCTAAAAACAATTAGGTCAGTAGTATCCACATGAAACACTGAACTGGGAAGAAACTAGGTTACCAGTGCCATTTTTCTCCCCAGGGACTGTGCCTAGATCACATGTCCCACTAAACCAGAGGGAGGATTTCCAAAGACCAAAGAAATCACACATAACATGACAGCATCCCCTACGCGACTGGTCTTCCTCCCCCATTCTCTCTAATCCCGGAAAATGGCTATATTACCTTGCATTGGCAAAGAGACCACCTCAAAAGCTTCTGTGACTCCTACCTCGCCGACCTAAACCCTGATATTACAGTGTTTTCCCCAACAGTCAGCCACAGGGAACATGAAAACCTCTCTCTCTTCCGATCATGGCATAGCCACAGGAGAAGATAATCTTTGGATGAGCAAACTTCCTCTTCGAACAAAAGAATATTTCTCCCTGTGTGGTGGGAGACATTTAGCCCTTCTAATATCCCCTGTTGTGGAGGGTGAGCCTTCCAGGCTTCAGTGACAGGGATAATTACAAGGGGATTTGCAGTCAGGGCCTGCAGGTGGGAAAGAGGAAGGGAGGAGAAAAACCAAGACTCCCAACAGCTCTTTCATGTCAATGAAATACCATCATGTTCAAAATGAGCACTGCTTCCTTATCACTGACCTCTCTCTCAAGCAAAAACTCTTCTTAGTTGTGAAAAGATGTTTGTAAACATGGTTCCCACAGTCTGAAATGTTGAAATGCCTGAGAGATTTTAGCACTTGTTGCCCTGGCCCACAAAAGTATTGCCAACTGGGGCACCTGGGTGGCTCAGTCGGTGGAGCATCCAACTTCAGCTCAGGTCATGATCTCGCAGTCCACGAGTTCAAGCCCCACGTTGGGCTCTTATGTTGACAGCTTAGACCCTGGAGCCTGCCTCAGATTCTGTGACTCCCTCTCTCTCTGCCCCTCTCCCACTCATGTTCTGTCTCCCTCTCTCAAAAATGAATAGTAAGAAAAAAATTTTTTAAAGGATTACCAATCACATATTCTCATAACCTCTGCCATCTTTATTTCACATTGTCGTGCCAACAACCAGGATACACACTAACAGTCATTTTACAGATAAAGCTGTTCACAAAAAAAAACCAGAAGGCCTACTGCTTGCAGAGTCCAGGCAACCACCAGTCCATCTGCTTCAACTACCAGGCCATTGAGGAACCTCATTTCAAGGGCAAACATCAGAAAAGAGGAGAGATGTAAAAGGTAAAAAGACAGCCGACTACTGTCTAAGGTGAACATCTCTGTGGACAGGCTTATTTCCAGTTCAGTGATCTGAGTTAGAAACCAGGGCATGGGCTGTCTTAAAGAGGTTGTACAAAGCCATCTGCTCCAGTGAGCAAAGGGACACCCTGCCCTTGTCTAAGTGCACAGGGAGATCTTGTCAACCTCTCCACCACCTGGAACTTCTGCAGAGCCTGAGTAGATGGTAGGGCATACTTCCCAACCATAAAAAAAAGTGAGAATGTATTAGTGGAACATTTCACAACTCACTTAACACTAGATCCATTTCAAACTGCACTCAAAACCTCTCTATTTCTTTATTTTGGTTGCTTGGTCAGTTCATTTAACCCACCCTCCTTTTATATCCCATGTAACCAGATGTCAAGACCTCCTCGGGAAAAAGCAAGGAGAGATGATTCTTCCAAGAATGGTATATTGAAGTTTATTATTTCTGAAGTACAGCAATGTTGAGTAGTTAGTAGCATGTGATTTTTTTGTGTCTTTCTCTGAATAAATACATTAGTCTCTTTTCTCAGGAAAAAAAATCCTCCCTGAGCCCTACTACACAGAAAGGGTATCAGACCTCACACCTTTCCCTGAGAGTGTAGACTATTCACTTCCAAGACATTAGCTGAGCAATAATCATGGAAGTGATGAGGAAGTAAAGACAACTGTCACTGAACTTTTGCTATTTTATTACACATTTTATTTATTTTTTTTAAATTTTTTAACGTTTATTTATTTTTGAGACAGAGACAGAGCATGAACGGGGAGGGGCAGAAAGAGAGGGAGACACAGAATCGGAAGCAGGCTCCAGGCTCTGAGCCATCAGCCCAGAGCCTGACGCAGGGCTCGAACTCCCAGACCATGAGATCGCGACCTGAGCTGAAGTCGGACGCTTAACCGGCTGAGCCACCGAGGCGCCCCCTATTACACATTTTAAAATACATTTAATTTCTTATAGTTCTGTTGGTCAATGATTATTCACACACACAGTTTAACAACACAAATAATCTGCACTCTCAGTTGCTTTTCACTGCTGTGCACAGTCTGAATCACATACACATAATTCATTTCTACCATGCTGTTGAAGATTCTCTGAAGCAGGGGCTCTAAGAGACCTGCCTAAAGCTAAACAGGCAGTCCTGACACCCATGCAACACTTTAACAAAATGTTTGAACTAGGAAGTAAAGAAAGGAAGAGAAGACAAAGGAAGCAAAAGAGGAGAGGGAAAGAGAACGGAAAGGATGAAGAGAAAGGGGAAGAATGTTCCCCGTGCCTTCAAGACTTTTCCCATGCCCAACTCCATTTTTCCTTACATCAGCCACTATGAAAATGAGCAGCACAGGGAGTGGGTAGACCATGAGCGAATTCATAGCCACACTCCTCCTTCTACCACATAAGCTTCCTTTCCACTAATGTCCTTCATACCAAACCTTCCTTTCTTCCTCTTTCTCCCTGTCCCTGTATCCCTCCCAAAAACTTACTCCTCTGTATACCCTGCTCTTCCTTCTCTCTACACTTATACTCTTATCCAGATTCCCTTCATATTCAATTTCCAAAATTAGTTGTTTCAAAACTGAACACTAAACCTGGACCCAAAATAATCTCAAGAATTATTCTTTGGTAATTTTCCACCTTCATACCCAAAATTCCCCACCATGTCTCTTACTCCCCATGACAAGGGATCCGAGGTCTCTATAGACTAAAAGTCTACCTGCTTCCCTAAGATGTCACCATGTGTTTAAGTAGGACCCCATCACCAATCAGAATAGATGCCCCCCAGACAGCTATGGTAAACACATGCGGGGATCAAAGATGCTATTACTAATAATACCACTAGGCAGGCCCTGGCAGGCTGGGGTTAATCTAGAAACACGCATGCTCATCACACATGAAGCCCATAATACACAGATGAAGGAGAATCTTAATTCTCCAATTCACTAGCATTCATTTATATTCCAAAGTCTCCACCTCTCTCCCAATGGAATCATTCAGCACAATAGGATTTTCTCTGCTCAAACCTACCTTCACTTTAAAAGAACCAAAAAAAATGGGCTCAGCTCCTGTCGCTGGCATCAAGGCTTTTTCTGACAACTGGCTCAGGGATCTGCAGCTTCATCTCTTCATCTTTTTTTTTTTTTTCTGTACACACATGTGCAAAACTCACAGCATCTTCACTGTAAATGTTACGAAATTCTACTGGGTTCACACTGACCTAGTGTTGGGTGGTCATGCAAGCTATTATGATAGGATATTAAATTTCAATCAGTCTGGATTAGAATGAGCTGACATTCCCTGAGAAGGAAGCCAGAGGCTGATCTATCTTACCTCTGGTTTGACCTTAGGAGAAACTGCTTTCACATGGAAATAGGGTAGTGACAAGAGTTTGGCTACAAAGCGGCTAACCCTGGAATCAGCTATACTCAGCTTTCATTTCAGCCAGCAACAGAAAAGGGCCGTGGGAGGTCTGTGAGTGTGATGTCAACAGGAGGCAAAACTGCATGCCGGCCAGCCAAACAACCTAGACCTGAACATGCTGATGCTCTTCTGTCTGCCACTTTTACCAAATTCCACCTGTAACCTCCCTTAACTCAGGCAAAAACATCATCTTCAAAGGGCCCATCTGTTTCCTCCAAAAAGCCATCACTTGTAAAAAGAAATCTACATGGGAGCACCCTGCACCGCCCCCCAGATTACCCAGAAACTTTCCCTGTCTTACTCTGTTGTTTCCCAACCCTGACTTTGCAAAACTGCAGATGGATCCCTTCATTGTAAAGTATAGTAAGAAATTCTTAGATACAATTCTCAAGGCAAAATTCATTCCATTCCTTTCATTTCTTTAAGTGTCTTGTACCACATTTAAGAGGAAATGGAAAGTAAATTTTGTTAAAATTAAGCAAAGGACACTAATATTGTTGTGTCCTTCAAAACTGCAATTCTACTAAATGTACTGAATGCAGTATGAAGATATTCAGGTCACCTGATTCACTGGGGACCTCCTTAACTTTAAAGTAGTGGAGTCTGGGATTATTAAGGAGCTCTTTTGTTTGTGCATGGAGATGAACTCTGGTGCGGCAAACTATATTTTCCCATCTAGCCCAATCCAGCCATTCCTTCCCAGATGTGACCTCAGACTTCCTGTATTCTTTCTCCAAACTTGTCTCCTATGAAATGCAATCATAGAAATAGATTCACTCCTAGTAGCACCCACTGCCTGTATGAAACAGTAGCCATTTCTGGAGATGAAATAGAATTTCAGCTGCTATGTTCATAGGCACGCCAAGTTATTCATTCATTCATTCATTCATTCATTCATTCATTCAACAAAGAGGAATAGAGCCTTTATTCTCTACCAGGTCCCAGGCTAGAAGACTCTACTTATGAAGCTGACATTTAACAATACATAATTAAAATAACTGCAGATTAGAATAAGTGACATGAAAAGATAAACGAGTCTAAAATAAAGACTAACAGATGGGACTGACTTAGAACTGCCTTTGAAAAGTAACATTTAAGCAGAGACTAAAAGGTTGGCAAGGAATTAACAATACTAAAATGTGGGGCACTACCTTCCATTTTTATTCAAGGAGAAGAAAGAATAAATGCAAAAGCCCTGAGGTTGGAAAGGACTAGGATTCAAAGATCAAAAGAAGCTTGAGGGGTGCCTGGGTGTCTCAGTCAGTTAGGCATCTGACTCTTGGTTTCAGCTCAGGTCATGATCTCACAGTTCGTGAGTTTGAGCCCACCACTGGGCTCTGCACTAACAACATGAAGCCTGCTTGGAATTCTTTCTCCCTCTCTCTCTACCCCTATACCACTCATTCTCGCTCACTCTCAAAATAAATAAAAACTTAAAAAAAAAAAGTACGATTTGCTTAGTGCATAGTAACACAGGGAGAGAACAAAGCAGGAGTAGACAAATTCCATCATCCTGCTATGGGTGGGCCAATGCCGTTCCTCCTCCTCCTTCTGAAGGAATTATGTTGGAATGCAAGTCAACAGGAGGAATGACACACAGATGGCCTGAATCTGCTCTAATTTGTAAAAAGAAACAATCACAAACTTTAAGACTTGGCTTAACATGGGTAATAACTATTTAAGGCATACTAAGTTCTAAGCACACCACACCAATCTTGGAACACCAAGAATACCAATGTTTGAAAATCTGAGGAATAGGGGCATCTGAGTGGCTCAGCTGGTTAGGCGCCTAACTTCAGCTCAGGTCATGATCTTACAGTTCATGAGTTCAAGCGCCCCACATTGGGCTCTGTGCTGATAGCTTAGAGCCTGGAGTCTGCTTCTGATTCTCTGTCCCACCCCCCCCCTCCCCTGCTCGCACTCTCTCTCTCTTAAAAATAAACATTAAAAATTAAAAAAAAAAAAGCAAGAAAATATGAGGTATAGAGCATAGGCTTTGGAGTCCCACGATCCCAGAGCCCAATCTTAGCCCACATCCCTTAACCTCACTAAGATCCAGTCTCCAGTTGACAAGTGATAAGATTTGCTAACAGAACTGACTTTAGAATGCATATCTTCACTAAATGCTACTCTCAGTAGTAATCCCTTTGCATATTTACTGATGGATACTTTATCAAATAAATAACTGCTGCTTAATACCAATCTTAAGACCTACTTTCCCAGAAAACATAAAAATGCTCTATAGTAGTGCTATCCGATAGAAACAAAATGCAAACCACAAATGCAAGCCACTTGTATCATTTTGAATTTTCTAGTAGCCACATTAGAAAAGGTTTTTAAAACATAAACTAATTTTAATAGACTTAACCCAACATGTTTAAAATAGAACATTATTTTAACGTAAAATCAGTATTCTTAAAATTGTTAAGATATTTTATACCTCTTTTCTTGCACTATCTTTGAAATTGTACATATATTCCACACTTATAGCACATCCCAATTCAAACTAGACACATTTCAAGTGCTCAATAGCCACATGTGGCTAGTGGCTATGGGCTACTATAGTGGACAACACAGCTCTACAGAGATAATCAGGCTTTCAGACATTTGTGCTTCATGGGTTGTTTTTTAATATAATTGTAAGACTGACGAAGGTCAAGAAAAAAATAAGGCAATAACAATAAAGCCAATCTCATGCTTCAGAAGTCCATTCTGGTTTCCAAATGTTGATAAAGTTTTCAACTTTCCTGCCTCCCTGAGCTATTCGTGAAGCATTCATTTACTTATCTATTCATTCATTCACTCAACAAAAATCACTGAACACCTGCTACTGTCCAGGTACCTGCTGCTACAGATGCAGACACAAGCATAATTCCTGCCCACAAGATGCTCAATCTTTGGTTGGGAATCTTCTAAACCAATTCTCAGGATTTCTCCCTCCCCAACTAGAATTTAGCAGAAATACATTCTGGTTTTCAGTCCTCTACTAACATACAGAACCCCAGAGAAAGCATTTTTTTTTTTCATCAAAGCCTTTGCTTATCTGTAAAACATATGAGTTGATCTGAATAACTGTGAATGCCATTTTAGTCTAAGATTGTACTTCAGTCTGAACCCCATTATTCTGTGTCTAGTGGTAACAATGTGTGGGAACATGGGAGAGCACACTGAAGAGAGCCCTGCCCCCCACCCCCACCCTTGGAAAAGATGCAGCTTTGTTTACTTCTGTAGTCTTTCTCTCCTGGGCTTTCTGTGGTTTCAGGAGTGGTCTAGTTTTGTTTTACTTTGCTTTGTTTTAATTACATTCAAAATTAACAAAACAATCCCCATGAACTACCTAGAAGAATAATTGGCCCATTTGGTACATCTGACTGTGTAGAGAGACCCCCTTGTCATCACACCAGAGCCCCACACATATTCCGCTCCCAGGTAGATGATGGCTAAGAAACCCAGAGTGCTCATCTAGCCCATCATTAACCTCATTTTGAGACAGCCCCAGAGGCAGTCCTTTAGCCACCGGCACAGCCGGCTGTCAATTGTGTCAAGCCAGTAACATATTAGTTAGCAGGGGAGCAATCCAAAGAGCTAGCCATAGATCCAAATGCCTAAAAGATATTCTGGAATGTGGTAATTATGTCCTGCAGCTGCCAAGGGTGTCCTTTGTGAGTTCACAGATAGTAGTTGTACCATGGAAAGAAGAGGACAGATAATAGCAGCCAGACTGGTTTAAAAAAAAAACAACAAAAAACAGGTCTTGGTTCCAACTCATCAAGATTGTCCTCAACATCTAGGTCAGGATTCATCTTCAAGTTTGTACTACTGTCCCCAAGAGACTCTGGTCCTCTTAATATGGGTGCTGTGTATCTGTATCCCTGAACAGAGGACATAAGGGGCAGGGGAAGGGGGGGGGGGGTAATGTGAAGAATAAATGATGGGAAGGTTAAAAATATTCTTGATGTTACTAAGCATTCTGGAGCTCTATTTTTATAAGTTAAATTTCCTAATTACTATTTTTTTTAAAAAATGGGCAAATTACTGTGGTGCCTGGGTGGCTCAGTCAGTTAAGCTTCTGACTTTGGCTCAGATCGTGATCTCACAATTTCTGAGTTCAAGACCTGTGGTGAGCTCTGTGCTAACTAAGCTCAGAGCATGGAGCCTGCTTCAGATTCTGTGTCTCCCTCTTTCTTGTCCTTCCCCCGCTTACACTCTCTCAATATCTCTCAAAAACAAACAAATAAAAAATTTAAAAAAAACATTTAAAAAATAAAATAAAAATGGGCAATTACTCAGTACTCTATCTCCAAATAGCTTTTGCTTAGTTTGCTTTTCCATTCATAATAAAATGAAATAACAGGGCATCAAATGACCCAAAGTTACAAGTTAGTGGGCTCACTAGATATGAGTGGAACTAAGGCTCTAGAACATTTGAAAATTTGATTAAAACCAGTAGCTTTCTCCTCTCAAGAATGTTCAGCTGTGTTGTTGATTAAAACTCACATACCTTGGCCATTTCCATGTGAGTCACTGTCCAGTGTGGAGATCATCTTTCAGAGCTTCATGGAACTTAACCACAAAAAGATTTAGGTCTGAGGCACAGATGTGAATCCTGAACCCATGGCAGTTATTATTAATTCATCATGAGGTTTCTCACTGAGCCCACCCAGACTCAGAATCATTCTCAACCCAGAACCCTAGGTACCACCTCCCAACTGATCAGAGTTGACATACCATCCTGGCCTAGAGTCTCCCCTGAATTATGAATTAACCACATATATTAGTTTCCTATGGCTGCTATACCAAATTACCAAGAATTTAGTGGGTTAAAATTTATCTTATAGTTCTAAAAGTCATTAGTCTAAAATGAATCCACAGAGTTGCATTCTTTCTGGAGGCAACTTCTTTGGCAACTTTTCCAACTTCTAGAGGCCACCTTGGTCTGTGGCCACTTCCTCCTTTTCAAAGCTATCAGCAGAGCACAGCATCTCCTCTCCTCTCTGATCTCTGCTTCTATCCATACACCATCTCTCTCTGACTGTTTCCTCTCTCCCAAGGACCATTGTGATTACATTGGGCCCATCCTAAAAACCCAGAATAACCTTTCTATCTCAAGATCTTTAACTTAATCACACTATGAAGTCCTTTTCGCCACGTAAGGTAACATATTGACAGACTCTGGGGGATTAGGATGTGGACACCTTTGGTGGAACATTGCCCAATCCACCACACCATGTATTGTAGAAAATTCCTTTATAGAACTACAGAAGAGGTCTGTTGATAAGATTTACCTGCAAGATCTGAACACATGGTAACATGAGCTGAGAGGCATATAATAACTCCAATTATTACAGTGGTCATCCTTCGACCAAATTCAGAAATAAAACATGTCTTTGGGCAAATCACCCCCAACTCCTTCCTGCCCACTAAAATATATCATTAAAAATATAAAATTTTTTTTTGCCTCCAGGATATTAAGTTTGATTTGGCCTTTTTCTGGTCTTCTGATACTGTACCCTGTATTAGTTATCATTATTCCTTTAATGTACAGCATTTGCAACATAAATTGTAACTGAGCCACAACGAAACGTCTTGTCTTTTGGTGCTTCAATAACTACATGACAATTTGCCAGGACCTAAGGCAAGAAGGATATAGTCCTTACTGTGTCCCTCTCTTGTTTAGCTTTTTATTAAGATTCTTATTTTTATTACACGTAACGGAGGTCAGTTTCATTACTGCCAATCTGTAAGCTGCTACAGTCACTCCAGGAAACATTAGCTTGTTACCACTAAACCAGCTGGGTCACAGAATTCTACAATAGGTCTTGTTTTTAGCTTTAAGAAAAAATTCACTACAGAGATCATGATTAGAGCATTACCTGACTTTTAACACCACCCCCAGGACAATGGTAGTGATAAACTCACATCATCCAGCACCTGCAAAGGTCCAATACCATAACTGTATGCTGCGTTCACTTGGCAGATCTAAAAAACCTTCTCAAAGAAACACCCACCACTACACTTGGAGCTGGGCTAAAGTGCTCTTTAAGAAAACCCTTGTTCAACAAGACTAATATGAGAACAAAAATATGACCAACATTCCACTGTGGGAAAGTGATGCTACTTCTGTTTAGTATGTATATAAATAATTAGAAGAAACACACCCAAATACGAATGATTGGCTGAGGGATGCTGTTTACTACAGTTACTTTTTAACTATTTATTTTTTGCTGTATTTTTAATATTATGCAATAAAAACATTACTTTTGTAAAATTAAAAGGTTTTTAATAATAATAATAATAATCAATAGTATTCATCTTGGCAACAAGCTAACCATGTCATGTATGAGCCCTGAATAAATCATAGGGAAAGACTGTGTTTGAACTTGTGTAAGCTTGGGTAAATTTCTTAATTTTTTTCAGCTACATATTAAGCATGTACTAAATGGCAGAAATTGTTCCTAGTGATGGAAATACAGTGTTAAACAAGATAAGCAAGGTCCCTTGTGAGGGGAGGGGGAAGACAATAAAATACACTACCTAAATGTCAAATGTTAAAGTGTGATGAAGACAAAACAGGCTGCTGTGACAGGGGGTGACTTGGGGCTTCTTTATGTTGGATAACTAGGAAAGGCTTCTCTAGGGAGGATACATTTAAGCTGAGACCAGAATGAGAAGGAACTGACCAAAAGAAACACAGGGAAGAGCACTTCAGCAAGAGGGAATAGCTAGAGGAAAAGCCCTATAGTAGAAACAAGCCTGATATGTTCATGGAAAAGAAGGTAACTGGTGTGGTCAGAGCTTTAGGAGCAAGGAAGTGAGTGGAACAAAATGAGGTCAAAGAGGGAAGCAGAAGCCAGATCACAGAGGGCCCTGTAGACCAGCATTAGGACTGGAATTTTATCCTTAGTGTAACAGGAAATCACTGTGGGGCTTTAACAAGGAGAAGAACATGATCTGATTTACATTTTCAAAAGATCAGTCTAGCTGCTGTAAGAGGATTGGATTGGAGGGTGAAAGAACATAGCAGAAAGTTCAGTTAGGAGGCCCAATAATGCCAGTGACAGATGGCAGAAGTTTGAACTAAGATGATTATAGTAGAGGTAGAGAGAAGGAGATAGATATTGTGAAAAAGAGCTTACAGGGCTTATTTATGGCTTAAATGGCTGAGACAGAAAGAAATGAATCAAGGATAACATGCATTTATTCAACAAGTACCTAAGAGCACCTAATCTGTGCTAGGCACTCTTACAGTGCTAAATTGTAACTACTGGTGGACGGTGACCCCATTTACCGAGATGGGTGAGACTGAGATACAAGCAAGTTTGGGATAAAGGGAACCAAAAGTCCTGCTTAAGGACCAGGTAAGGCTAGATTACTATATTCATTAATATAATTCTAGCTGCTCTAACAGTCACCAAAATCCAATGGCTTAATAAGATTTTATTTTTCGCTCAGTTAAAATCCATGTCAGTTATTCTTGATTGGTAGGCAGCTCTTCTCCAAGTAATGATTCAGAGACCCGTGCTCCTTCCATGTTATTGCCCATCTATCTTCAACATTTGGCTTTAAAAGTCACTGTGTTCATCTGTATCCATTTGCAAGATAAGGAGTATGGACAATCATATGTGGGAGGTTTTAATGGGCCAAACCTAGAAATGAAATATATCACTTCTGTTCACATGCCATGAGCTAGAAATCTGTCACACAGCCACACCTGTAAGTAATAGAAGCTGAAAAGTGCAGTCTAGGTTTGTGTTCAAGGAAAGGACATGAGCTGAGAGGCCTCCCAACAACGTCTCCTACAGATGCCTACTAGTCATCCAATAGAAAGGTTAAATAGCAAGTGAATATACAAGTTCAGGGGAGTGATCTGAGCTTGAGATAAAAACTTCAGCCTCATAACTGTATAAATGATAAGATTATCTAGCTACTATATATACAGAGAGAAGTGAAAGGCTTTGGTTATGCCCTCTGCTAGAGGTCAAGCAGAGAAAAAGAGTCAGCAAAGGAGGTTAAACTAAAGAGTCAGCTGCCAGTGAGGTAGGAACAAAACTAAAAAGCAGCTATCATAGAACAGAGAAAAAGTGTTTTAAGAAGTAGAGTGGTCAGTTGTATCAAAAGCTGCCAAGAGGGCCAGTAAGCTAATGACAAAATGCTGACCACTGGATTGATAAACATAAAGATTACTGGTAACCTTAATAAGAGCAATTTCACTTAAAAAGTAGACTTGGAGAACAGAAAAGAATGTGAGGTGAGGAAGTAGAGAAATTATAGACAATATCAAGATGTTCTTCTGTGAAGAGGAGCAAACTAATATGGTACAAGTGAGAGTGTATGTGTCTGGTGGTGTTGTTGTTGTTAAGTAGGCTTCACACCCAGGATGGAGCCCAAAGTGGGGCTTGAACTCATGACCCTGAGATCAAGACCTGAGCCGAAATCAAGAGTTGTACACTTAACAGACTGAGCCATCCAGCTGTCCCATGTATGTGTTTTAAAACAGAAAATACTACATGTTTAAATGTTCACGGGAATGATCCAGTTTAGAGGAATGGTGATACAGAAAACAAAGGAGAAAACTGCAGCACGAAGTCCCTGAGAAAGGATGTGGATAGGATCTAGAACACAAGTAGATGGGTTGGGTTTAAATTAGCACTGAACACACTTCACTGTAACAAAAGGAAAGATGGAAGGTGTGAGTATAGGTAGAGATAGGTTGGTAGATTTGGGTGATGGGAAGTAGGGGGAGATCTTAGCTGATTTTATTTTCTTAGTAAAGCACAAGAAAAGTTCCTCAACTGGGCGTGCACCAGGAGGAAAGAGTATAGACTTAATTAAAGTGTGAAGTCACCTGAAGGAAAAGAAAGCATCTCCCCAGTACAGAAATGCAGTAGAAATACCAAGTAGATAAGGGCTCATTTGAGATTTGTGGCCCTGATTTTAATATGAGATCAGTTGGCCCAATTATATGTTTTCTCCAAGAAGGTTCAGCAACTCAAGGGCAGACATGGAGGAGACAGCTGGATGGCATTAACCAAAATCAGGTCTTCTCAGAACCACACAGTCAGAGAGGAGCAAAGGAGTCAGGGGTGATCCAAATGATAAACTAGGAAATCTCAACTGGGAACAGTAGGAAACATGGACATGAGGACAAGAATGAATAGTGAAAAATGGGAAGTACCCCTGGTCTGAAGATCTCAATGAAAGCAGGGGAGCAGTCATGATCAGATGAGTTTGACTATGGAAGTAAGCAAAGGTATTATGGAGAAGAAAAGATTTTGGAGGTGAAGAGGTCAAACTGACAGGCCACAATGTTCATGGATCAAATACTTAAATATTGAAGTCACTATGACCAATAGTGGAGAGAAAACTAGGGGAGAAAAAAGCAGCAGGGAGCTGAATGCTAAATCCATGGAGTTTGGTAGATGTACCCCACTCTCCATTACCCTTCTCCACTCTGCAATGCATGTAAACATGAACAAGTTTCCTTGCCCTCTAGACACCAAATGGAAGACTGAAGAAAGGAAATGTGACCTTAGAATATTTATACCTCTTGCTCCACCATTGCAGGTTGCTGAGAAACCAACCTCATCTCTTAAGAGACTCAACTCCTGCTGACAGCATCTTCAAACAGCCTTCTCCATCCCCCACATCCATTCCCTCTCCCACCTTAATTCCCAAGCTTCTAACAAAGGAGCACTACTGTTACTAGCCCCAGGCACACTGCCTGGGATTTCCCTCACCCCAACCACACTTTTGTAAATAGTCCCCTTATTAAACTCTTTGTAAATTATCCTAATGTGAGTGGGCCATCTGTTTCCTGCTGGGAGTCTACTGATACAGTAGATGACAGTAATATGAATACCTACCTTTCAGGGTCGTTGTAAAGATTAGAGAAAATATATGCAAGGCATCTAGCAGAGCATTTGGTACATTATAGACACTCAACTAATAGTGGCAATAGTTGGGGCGGGGTGAGGGGAAGGAGGATAAGAACAGCAGCTGTTTTAGTTGTTGTTAGCATAAAACTATATTGGGATCCAAGTAGGACCTCTAATTCATAACTAGGTACTTCTGGTGGTACCAAGGAACTCTCCAGTCCAGCAGCAGCCAGTCAAGTCAATCAAAGCAATTACATGAACAAATACATCCAAAAACTGAAAGGAGGAGAATTTCAAGAAAAAGATTTCAACAAAGCAGGTGGCTTCTAGAGTGATCTCTGTAGACAAGGCCAGCTGGCATGATGGTAAATATGAATCCATCCCATGCAAGTGGGAGAAGTCTGGAGAATCAGAGGAAAGAGACTCCCCCATACCTTGCACACACCTCCCTGTTACTGCACTCTGTGGCTGTAATGTCATCCATGGCCCAATGGTAGAGTAGTCATCTTACTTCCGTTTAGTAATAGATTTTATTTTCAAATCACTATGTACTATAAATGAAGTTATCTATTCACAAACCAATAAAATTTACTTAAGTTTTGTTGGAATGGGGGACCCAGACTCTAAAACAGAGTTGTGTTTCAAAAAAGTTCACAACCTGGATTAGCTGTTCTTACAGATGTTGTCCAGAAGCTGACTTTAGAGAGAGACAACTCCCTTTTCCAAAGCTAGATCCCCATCTCTGGAACAAAGAACATGGAAACCACCAGCTCAGGACTTCCCAATGCAAAGCCCAGATTAGAGCCTCCCTTATATTGGTGACAAATCTGAATGATTCTGACAAAAACAACAACAACAACAACAACAACAACAGAACAAGAAGGCAAGAACAAACTCAGAACAATTCAACTCATTCATCCATTTTGCAACACAAACTGTGTTACTACCACAACTGCTCCTTTTTTGTGGCTTTTTAAAACTCCCGTTTAAAACTCTCAGTGGCTTACCATTGCCCTTCCAGTAGAAATCGCAATCTCTCATGTTGCCCCAGCTCTTTAGAACCCACCCACACTTGACTTCATTTGGTTTTTCAGTTCCTTGCTTATAGTATTTTCTCTGTCACCAGAGCACAGAACTTTGCACATGCCACTACTCTCTCTTGCTGCCCTCACCCCCTACCATGCCACTTACCACCCCTGAATAGTTACATAAGCCTGTAATAGCCTCTTCCAGTACCCTGTACTTCAAAAACTTAGCATTCTTTTCTTTTTGATGCCTACCTTCCCCACTAGACTATTTACTCCATGAAGGCAAAGAATCTGTTTGTCCTGCCCTAAGCGAAACCCCAATTATCTGGTACATAGTAGTCTCTCAGTAAACATTTGACGGATAAACCGGTGAGTACATATAGAAAAATATTATGCAAAACTGCTAAAAACATGCACATCCTACAGTCATGTTCCTTAAAAAGGGGGAAGTACGTACTAATCTAGAGTAAAATATTGGAAACCACTTTTTTGTCTAGGTAAATAATATTCAGGTAAATGTTATTGGTCTGTAAATAGATCATTTCACTTATAATGCATTGTGATGTAAAAATAAAATCCATTACTAAAGGCTGGTAAGAAGTTCTTAAAGTGATGAATACTGGAGATCTAAAGCATTCACCAACAATGAATCATTTCACATTTGTTTCACAATTTTTATTTTTTGAGGTTAATGAACGGCATTTCAGAGAAATGTTGCAGAATTAAAAAGGCATTTTATTTACTTACTGCATATTATTGAGCATTCGTTGTGCATCAGAAGCTGGAAATAAGGCAGTGGGCAAGATCCCTGCCTTTGTGTAGCCCATAAATGCTCTCCTATATGTAGCTCAAATGGAAAAATGAGGCGGAATGACATTACACTGAGTTGAATCTGTAATGGTTGATTCAATAACCAATGACTAGTCTTGGCTCTGCCATCACTAATGAGGCTGCAAACATAAACCATTTGTCACGTTTCTGGTAGAGGTGGCGCTGGCTTTAAGAAAGCATTAAATTTCAACAACCATAACAACACTGCTTCTCTATGACCTAGTAATTTGACCCCTATAATTTACACTAGAAATTTACCCTGGAAAAATACGAAAGAAGAAATGAAAAATACGCAAAAATATCATCATTGCAGTATTTTTTAACAGTTAAACCTGATTATCCAACAATGATGTATACTGCAGCATAAACAGGAGATGGAAAATTATGTAACTGTTTTTCATTTTGAAGATTGTTGCAATCTGGAAAACACTAAGATGTGTTATTTTAAAACCAGACTACAAAAATTTGTCTGTTTTATGATTACAAAGCCGTACAGTTGTTTTTTCCTGAACATGAACTAAGACAAAATAATAGGAACATAAAGATTCTGTGTTAGGAAAGCTGTGTGGGTTTGAGTTTTCTTTTTATATTTTTACCTCGAAGATTGTTAAAATAGAAATATCTTAATTATAAAATCCTTTTCAACGCTACATGGCTTATATTTGTGGTAGACACAATCAGGGTTCAAAAAGACAAATAATTAAGACCTATTAAGGATTACGCTTTTTTGGGGGTTCAAAACATCAGCTGTACAGAAATACAAAGATGTAACTTCCTGTCATTGAAATGAAAAAGACCAGCAAGTTTTCCTTCTTACAGGTTTAAGATCAGCAAATAGTACAATGGGGCTACTGACATGAGAGTAACCCAAAGCGTGCTAATAAAGCAACTAGGGACAAATTTGTTCCCTGCACTTCTTGATAATCAGACTACACTTTGGGAACGCTCTAGCTTTCTGTGTCATGTCTTGAACAGAACTCTGATAAACCAGATTAGTTCCACAGGGGATACACCAAGACAAGAGGTCTGAAACTCCTGTATTGCAATATGAAGAACCGTTGAGGGAAGAGAGGATTATTAACCTGGAGAAGATGTCACATTTTTATGACTCTCATCCTGTGGATGGAAGTTTTATTAAAAGGTACTTTTTTTCATCTACTTAAAAATGATGAGGGATGTATGCCTTTTCTTTTAGCCAGAAAGCTTAATTTCCCCAACCAAGTAATTGCGGCATATTTCCACCTTTTATCAAAATTCAAAATGTCCAAAACTGGACTCTGCCCTCCCTTGCTACAGGACTTACCCACTATCTATACTCCACCCTGTGTCAATGTGCACACATAGCCCAGTCTATCCAAGCCACTCACAGATTCTCAAATGTACACACTATTCTCCCAGTCCTCCCTGTTTTTCCCATTCTCCAGAATTTTCTCCTCTACCCTGGTGACTACTTCAAGAATCACTCCTGTGACCACCCAGGAGACCTTAGCCCTTCCCCTCTGTGTGCCTATGGCCTCTGGTATGTGCCTCTACTGGGAAATATCGCACTTTTATAATGGAGTGATCTGGTTACTAATCCACCTTCACCACCGACTATAAGTCTCCTGCAGGCAGGAGCCTGTCATTTCACTGTTTCATTCCCAGTGCTTGGCACACTGTCTTCCACTGAACAGATATTTTGTTATAACTAGTCATTGAATTAACGTCTTCCCTTACAAAATCCATTTAACCATTTTCCCAGTGAACAGAGGTCTCTTAACTGCAGAATGCCTTGAGCAAATACTGGAAAAGCACTGTCTTTGTTGAACATGTACAAGATGGTCTCTTTTTCCTTCCTTATACTTGTGTAAGAGTCCTTCCAATGGGCACAGTCCCTGAAACCACTACAAATGTGTGAAAATCCCATTAGCTGAAAACACAAAACTTAGGCAAGGGCTTTAACCCACACAATGAACTCTGCCATTGTTGGGTTGTTGGTTAAAAAAAAAATCCATCTGCCATAAATCTACATTCCCCCAAAATGAAATATAATACCCCTGCTTTCCTCTAGCAGTCAGATAATCATCTCCTTGTTTTACGGGAAATGATTTAGAAGAGAAAAGAATTGGTCTGACAGTCTCATAAGTTTCAAAAAGTGCTTATCCTGACAGTCCCTTGCTTTTCGTATTGTCATCCCTATATACACACATACGTGCACACACATACACATGTACATACCACACACATGCATGTACACACTTGCACATGCTCACACATACATTGAAATCTGTGTCTCTGCCACATTAAGCCAAGACTGGACCCATGCCATTAATAGCCTGTGTAAAACCTAAGCTTATTCTTCCATCCCTAAATTGCTTCCTACATATTTTTTGTCTGTTTCTTGAACTCTCACTGACTTAAATCCAGAAAAATAAAGAAGACCCTCACTATTATGCAGTCCTCACATCCTGACAGTAATAAATACTCACATGGTACTTTTAAGTATCTTGGGGAGTGTGAGGGAACCATCATCTTACTCTGTTTTGACCCTGCCTTCAATGTTTCCTCCTGAGACCACAGACACAGTTGTCCATTTGCCTTCCAGCCAGCATAGCACATCTCTAACAAGAGGCAGTCATTTCCTTAAATGCTCCCCCCAAATCCTCCTTCAGCTGATGCTTAGCAGTGTTCACCTTGAGAAGGCAAGAGATGACACTGTGTAGGTGAAGGGAACATGACAGAGGCCACCACTACTCATCACTTCCCTGAGATGGAAAAGCCCTCGGGGTACTCAAGAGAATGAGAAACTTTTTTTCTTTACCACTGATGTTTATTGATTTGTCCAGTTCATAGGGAGCATCCCTTAATGTTCTGCTTTCATGTTTCTGCTTTGTTGCATGGGTGCAGAAAAGAATATTGCAAATTGATCTTTTTCAGCCTTTGTTGAGAATGGACTCCCATTACTTCAGTTTCTCAGGCCTGTCACCACTTGTTCACATTCCAGGGCATTTATAATCAGCCTTGGCTAAACAGTGAAAGGCGAATGGATTAATTTCTAACATTCTCGCCTGAGTCCATTGATGGTATGCCTGTTTGATGATCTCTGCAATAGATGGCCACTTCTGATTATTTGACCTCTGCCCTTCACCCCAAAGCTGTCTATTCTAGTACCTGTTTAAGGTGACAGCACATACACTGTGTCTACATCATGCTTGAAGAAAACCCTAATGTCCTGCTGCTATGAAAGCCTAGAAGGCTTTTAAGGGAAACCCATTTCCATTACCAGTTGAACAGCATTTGAGAACCAATCATATATCCATTAAACAAAAAGAAAAGACATTACCCATAACCTACAATATTATGCCTGTACTTTAGAATCTATTCATTCATTCTGATTTAGCTTATGTGCTAATTATGATCAATGGATTTCCACAAGAATGTAAAACTGTATCACAGCTTTTAATTTCTCATTCCACCATTTCCCAGAATTCTGTTATTTTAATTACTATATATTCTACTTACTTCTAATAGCTGAGAACAAAAGGGTCATCATCACCATCACCAATATATCTCTCTCTGTACATGTAATTCTAGGCATGTTGGCCCGTTTCTAATATAACCCTAATATTAAGTTAGACAGGTTTCATTTTTACTTTTTATTATACAAGGGGAGCCTCTTTAACAATTTCAGAAATGTGTTTCATTTATCTTAAAATACCTTTGGTCGTAAGATAGGTTGGGGTCTATTTATAGAGCTAAGTTCTCAAAAATGCACATAATTTACATTCTCACTAAGAAGCAAGTAGTTAAAGAGCTAATGCAGGTGCACTTGGCAGCCATTTTTTTAAGGTCACACCAACTCTTATCCACCCCACAGAAAAATGGAAAGTTATGAGAATACCAAGATCATTCAAGGACAAGTCACATGTGCATTTAGTTTAATGAATCAAATACATGTCTTAGATTGAGTGTGCATTGCAGAGCAGACTGAAGTGAAAAAAGTCTCAAGTAGAAAGGTAAATAATACTGAACATTCAACATACTACTAATAGTTCCAAGCATATAGATGTGGGCACATAATTTTACCAAATTACATCTCCTTTTGAAAATGGCACAGAAAAAAAGCATGTGCTGTATTGGTAGAATCACAGAATTTAAGAGTTTCAATGCACTGTTGGGAGCAAAGCCTATCCCCCATTTACAAATGAGAAATATGGACATGGTGGGAAGAGCCAAGATAGAACCAGTCCTAGTACCTCCTGCTGCCAGCAGTGTTCTTGTGCGTTCTTGCACCAGACCAGCACTGGGTTCCCTGTGCCCCTTCTCTCTTATTCCATCTCTTTTCATAATTCTTTTCCCATATTTCAACATAGAAATATTAAGTACTGCATGTTTGCAATCCTTTGTTCAAGTTATCTCCTTGAGAGACCATGTAAGGGGCTTATGGTTCAGTTCCTGAGATCTGAGCATCATTGAACCATAAATAAATTTTAGTTTGTAATCAATCTGATTAGTGCAACTCACTATGTTTAAAGGAATAATGACTCAAAGTAAGGAAAATGCTTAAACAGCTTAATTTGTTAGCTTTATTGGGTCATGTAAAGTTACATGTGAGTTTATCATAACGTTAGCATAAAGAACCAAATTCTAACATACCTGTGTCATTTACTTTAGTATGCTATAAATTTTGAAAGAGAAGGATCTTTAAAAAATAAATGTGCATGTATACATATATATTTGTGTAAATTTCAGATATCCTTTTTTTTCACTTTATGAAATACTTCAAACACATAGGAAAACAGAATAATGGCATAGTCCTCACCCACCCATCTCCAACTTGAACATTTACACTTTGCCATATTTGTTTCACATTTTTTTCATTTCAAAGAAATAGCAAATTATAAATACACTTCAAACTGAGTACCCACATCCAAATGCCTTCCTCAGAGAAAATCAGTATCTTAAATTTGGAGTTTACTGCTCAACTTTTTCTCTCGTTTACTATTTATACATGTATCCATTAATATATGACATTGTTTTTCATGTTTTAAATTTGTATATAAACGGTATCTAAACTGTATGTCACCTTTAACTTGCTTTTTTAAATACATATTTAAGTTTTGAGATTTATCGTAAATGTAGCAATACTTTATTTTCGAGAGTTACTCTGTATTTTACTTTATTAACATAAACATGTAACAATTCATCTGCGCCCCTTTTTGTGGGTATTTAGGTTGTTTCCGATTCTTCATTGTTACTTTATATTCAAGACTTCAATAACTATTTTTACACAATTGTTCTCTCACTTGGCTACATAATTTTTGGAAATTTACACTCACAACAGCAACTTAAAAGAGCTCACATGGTTCTATACCCTTGCAATGTCAGACTTTTGGATTTTTGTCAGCTAGATGGGCATAAACTCATACCTCACTATTGTTTTAGTGTGCAGTTTCCAAATTCCCAGAGATAGTGAGCATCTTTTAATATATTTATCAGCCATACAGAATTCCTTTATTACTAATTCATATCCATTGTACACTTTTCTATTGGATTGTTAGTCTCATTAATTTCAATATATTCTGAATAATATTAGTAAGTAATAACATTTTGGGGGTGCTCACTAATTAAAAAAACATTACTCTTAGGGATTTACATATGTTAACTGATTTACTCCTCACAACCCATAACACTAACAAGTAGGTAAGATTGTTATTCCTATTTTTAAAAGTAAAAAAATGAGGTCAAGAAGTTAAATAACTTGTTTAAGGTAACAGTTAATAAGTGATAGAGTGAAAATTCAGACCCAGGAATCCAACACAGCATGTCATAGCCTTCTGTCTCTCTTTGTTTCAAAGGATGCAAATTCC
Organism: Puma concolor; assembly: GCF_028749965.1. NCBI lineage: Eukaryota > Metazoa > Chordata > Mammalia > Carnivora > Felidae > Puma > Puma concolor. Next base: position 57,672,985 of record NC_141669.1, read on the forward strand.
TTATCATCTTTATGTATTGCAAATATCTTCCTCCAGTCTTTAGCTTATCTTTCCAATTCATTCATTGTGTATGTCATTTTTCAAAAGTATACACACATGCATATGTAAATGTATATATGTACATTATACATGTTCTACATGTGTCAAATTACCAAATACTTCTTTATGATTTGTGCTTTTTGCATCTAATTTAAGAGACACTCCCAAACCTCAAAGTCACAAAGATATTATCAAAAGTTTTCTTTTAAAATTTTGAGGGGTGGGGGTCCAAGATTGCAACATAGAAGATCCTGAATGGCCTCCTCCCATAGACACACCAAATCCAGTTTCATATGGATCATTTCCCTCTGAAAAAAAAAATCTTAAAACTAGACGAAGTGCTCTTCATAACAAAGGATAAAAGGACCACACATTAAGATGGGTTGGAGAGAGACACGGTCTCACAAAAAAAAAAAAAAAAAAAAAAAAAAAAAAAATCCCATCTTAAGTGTGGAGCACTCAATAAGGAGGGACCTCGCCAGACAGGCTATTCTGAAGGAGCAATGGGACGGTACCCCACATGGTGCACTCTGACCTCTAGATCTTCACCAGAGAGATGAGCTCCTGGGCATCACTACCAAGGTTATCTTACAAGTAATATTAAAGGGACTTCTTTAAGCTGCAAGAAAAGGAACTAATTAACAAGACAACATCAAAGTAAAAGTCTCACTGGAAAAGAAAAATATATAGTAAAGGTAATAATCACTTACAAAGTTTCTAATAAGTTAAAAGAAAACCACTGTAAAATTAACAAAAGCTACAATAATTAGATAAGAGATACATAAAAAATAAAAAATGTAAAAAGTAACATCAAAAAAATATGGGAGGGGGTAAAAACGTACAACTTTGGAATGTATTCAAATTTAAGTTGCTGTCAACTTAAAGTAAACTGTTACATACATAGGAAGATGCAAATAACCTCACAGTAACCACAGAGCAAAAGCTTATAGAAAATACACATAAGAAAATGAGAAAGGAACCTAAAAAAAAATCATCTAACCACATGAGAGGACACAAAGACAGAGTAATTACCAAAAAAAAGCCAGAAGACAATTAACAAAATGGCAATAAATATATACACATCAATAATTCCTTTAAATGTAAATGAACTAAATTCTCCAATCAGAAGACACAGAGTAGCTGAATGGGTTTTAAAAAAAAACACGAGACACCTCTATACATAGCCTACAAGAGACTCACTTCAGAAGGATGGACACAGAGACTGAAAGTGAAAGGAATGAAAAGAGATAATCCAAGAAAAGGAAATGAAAAAGCTGGTGTAGCTATATTCATGTAAGACAAAATAGACTTTGAAACAAAGACTGTAATAAAAGGCTTTAAAAAGGGGCACTACATAATGATCAACGTGTCAATCCAGCAAGAAAATAACATTCATAAATATATATGCACCCAAAATAGAAGCACCAAAATTATAAAGTAAATATTGACAGACCTAAAGAGAGAAATTGACAGTATTACAAAAATAGTAGAGAATTTTAACACCCTCCCCCTTACAATAATGGATTGATCATATGAGGAAACATTGGCCTTAACAACATATTAAACAAGATGGACTTAACAGACACACACAGAACATTACATCCGAAAGCACAATACACATTCTTCTCAAGTGCACATGAAACATTTGCCAGGACAGATCAGATATTAGGCCAGAAAACAAGTCTCAATAAATTCAAGATTGCTAATATATCAAGCATCTTTTCTGACTCCAATGATATAAAATTTTAAGTCAATTAGAAGAAAACTGGAAAACCTACAAATATGTGGAGATTAAACTACATGTTACTGAGCAACTACTGGGTTGTAAAAAAAAAAAAATCAAAAAAGAATTTTTTTTTCAATTTCTAGATACAAATGAAAACAGAAACATGACATACAAAATCTATGGAATGCAACGAAAGTGGTTCTAAGAGGGAAGATCACAGCAATACAGGCCTTCTTCAAAAGAGAAATCTCAAATAATTTGACTTCACACCTAACGTAATGAAAAGAACAAACAAAACCCAAAGTTAGTAGAAGAAAGGAAATAAAAGATTGGAGCATAAATAAATGAAATAGAGACTAAAAAGACAATAGAAAGATAAATGCAACTAGGAGCTGGATCTCTGAAAAACAAAATTGACAAACCTTTAGCTAAAATCATCAAGAAAAAAAGAGGTCTCCAATAAATAAAATAAAAAATCAAACTTAAAAATAGATCTACCCTATGACCCAGCCATAGCACTGCTAGGAATTTACCCAAGGGATACAGGAGTGCTGATGCATAGGGGCACTTGTACCCCGATGTTCATAGCAGCACTTTCAACAATAGCCAAATTATGGAAACAGCCTAAATGTCCATCAACTGATGAATGGATAAAGAAATTGCGGTTTAGGGGCGCCTGGGTGGCTCAGTCGGTTGGGCGGCCGACTTCGGCTCAGGTCATGATCTCACAGTCCGTGGGTTCTAGCCCCGCGTCGGGCTCTGTGCTGACAGCTCAGAGCCTGGAGCCTGTTTCAGATTCTGTGTCTCCCTCTCTCTGACCCTCCCCCGTTCATGCTCTGTCTCTCTCTCTGTCTCAAAAATAAATAAATGTTAAAAAAAAAAAAATTAAAAAAAAAAAAAAGAAATTGCGGTTTATATACACAATGGACTACTACATTGCAATGAGAAAGAATGAAATATGGCCTTTTGTAGCAATGTGGATGGAACTGGAGAGTGTTATGCTAAGTGAAATTAGCCATACAGAGAAAAACAGATACCATATGTTTTCACTCTAATGTGGACCCTGAGAAACTTAACAGAAGACCATGGGGGAGAGGAAGGAAAAAAAAAAAAGGTTAGAGAGGGAGGGAGCCAAACCATAAAAGACTCTTAACAACTGAGAACAAACTGAGGGTTGATGGGGGGTGATTGAGGGTGGATGATGGGTATTGAGGAGAGCACCTGTTCGGATGAACACTGGGTGTTGTAGGAAAACCACTTTGACAATAAATTTCATATTTAAAAAAAAAAAAATCAAAGATGAGAGGTTACAACTGATAGTACATAAATACAAAGGACCGTAAGAGAATACTATGAACAATAATAGACCAACAAATTGGACAAACTGGAAGAAATGGATAAATTCCTACAAAGACTGAATCATAAAGAAATAGAAAATCTGAATACACTAATTACTAGAGTAAGGAGACTAACCCAGTAATCAAAAAAACCTCCCAATAAACAGAAGTCCAGGACCAGACAGCCTCACTGATGAATTCTACCAAACATTCAAACATTTAATACCTGTCCTTACCAAACTCTTCCAAAAAACTGAAGAGAAGGGAAAGTTTCCAAACTGTATTTTACAGTCCGGCATTACCCAATACCAAAACCAGACAAGGACATAACAAAAAGAGAAAATTATAGGCCAATATCCCTAATGAACATACATGCAAAAATCCTGAATAAAATATTAGCAAATCAAATTCAGCAATATATTAAAAGGATCATACACCCCAATCAAGTGGGATTTATTCCAGGAATGCAAAGATGGTTCAACATCCATCAATCAACATAATATACATTACTGAAGTGAAAGATGAAAATCATGATCGTCTCAATAGATGCAGAAAAAGGAGATGACAAAATTCAACATCTATTTATAATTTAAAAATCTCAACAGAGTAGGTATAGAAGGAATGTATTTCAACATAATAAAGGCTACATATGACAAACCCACAGCTAATATCCTACTCAATGATGAAAAGTTTAAAGCTTTTCTTCTAAGATCAGGAACAAGACAAAAATGCCCATTATCCCAATTTTTTAAACATAGTATGAGAAGTCCAAGCCACAGAAATTAGGCAAGAAAAAGAAACAAAAGGCAAATTGGAAGGGAAAGAGTATAACCACCATTATTTACAGATAATATGGTACTATATATAGAAAACCCTAACAACTTCACCAAAAAACTGTTAACACTAGTGAATGAATAAAATAAAAAAACAAAAGATGCAGGATACAAAATTAATACAGTCTGTTGCACTAATAACAAACTATAAGAGAAGTCAGAAAAAATCTCACAATCACATCAAAAAGAATAAAATAGCCATTAATAAATTCAAGCAAGTTGGTGAAAGATCTATACACTGGAAACTACAAAATGTTGATAAAAGAAACTGAAGGTGGTACAAATACATGGAAAAATAACCTGTACTTATGGACTAGAAAAATTAGTATTGTTAAAATCCCATACTATCCAAAGCAATTTACAGATCCAATGCAACCTCTATCAAAACTCCAACAATATTTTTCAAAGAACTCAAATAATTCTAAAATTTGTTTAGAACAACAAAAACCCTGAAGAGCCAAAACAATTTGGAAAAGAAGAGCAAAGCTGAAAGTATCACAGTCACAGATTTTGAGATCTACTACAAAGCTGTAGCAAACAAAACATTATGGTAGTGGCATAAAAACACACACAGATCAATGGAACAGAGAGTCCAAAAATAAACCCACACATACAGGGTCAATTAACTTATTAATTTGTGACAAAGAAGGTAAGAACATACAATGGGGAAAGGACAGTCTTTTCAATAAATGCTGCTGGAAAAACTGGACAGATACATGCAAAAGAATGTAACTGGACCATTATCTTGCACCATATACAAAAGTGAATTCAAAAATGGATTAAAGACTTTAGTGTAATACCTGAAACCACAAAATTTCTAGAAGAAAACAGGCAGTAAGCTTTTTGGTATCAGGCTTAGAAACAGTTTTTTTGGATCTGCTCCAAAAGCAAGGGAAACAAAAGCACAAATAAACTATTGAGACTAAACTAAAATGCTTCTGCACTGTGAAGGAAATCATCAACAAAATGAAAAGACAACCTACAGAATAGGAGAAGATAGTTGCAAATTGTACATCTGATAAGGCACTAATATCCAAAATACATAAAGAATTCATAGAACACAACAAAAAAAACCTGAATAAAAATGGGCAGAGGATCTGAGCAGACATTTTGCCAACCAGAACATACATATGGCCATCAGACCCATGAAAAAATACCTAACATCACTAATCTTCACAGAAATGCAAATCAGAACCACAATGAGATATCACCTTACACCTGTCAGAATGGCTATTAGAAGACAAGAAGTAACAAGAGTTGGTGAGGATGTGAAGAAAATGGAACCCTCGTGCACTGTTGGTGGGAATGTAAAATGGTGCAGCCACTACAAAAAAAAAAGTATTTAGGTTCCTCAAAAAATTAAAAATAGAAATACCATATGATCCAGCAATTCCACTTCTGGCTATCTGTCCAAAGGAGATTAAAACACTAATTGGAAAAGATATATGCATCCTTGTGCTCACTGTAGTATTATTCAGAATAGCCAAGATATAGAAATGATCTAAATGTTCATCTATGGATGAGTGGATAAAGAAGACATGGTATGTATACAAAAGAATACTACTCAGCCATAAAGAATGAAGTCTTGCAATTTGTGATAACATGGATGGACCTTGAGGGTATTATGATAACTGAGATAAGTCAAATAGAGAAAAACAAATACCACATATTTCATTTACATATGCAATTTAAAAAAACAATTTCATTATAATACCATTGAATTTATACATTAATCTGGAAGAAATTAAGATCTTTGATACTAAATATTCCCATTCCATAACATGTTAAAATTCTACATTTACTCAAGTCTTTTATGCTTTTAAATAATGTACAGTAAAATTCTCCAAAAAAAAAAAAATGTCGCTTTTTGCATATTCCTATAGAGTTATATTTGTTTCTAACTCAGATGTTGTTGCTTTCATAACTAGGAGCCTTTTCCTATCATAATTTGTAATTGGTACTACTGTTTGATGATCTCTACAATGGATGGCTTCTTCTGACCATTTGACTTTTTGCCCCTTACTCCAAAACTTTTCTTCTAGTACCTGTTTAAGTTTACAGCACTTACACAGCCTCTACAATGCCTTTACATAGATAAATTAAGAATCTTGGTTTTATGAAAGTTCAGGAATGGAATTGAGAAACACTGTTGATTTTGTGTATTTGTGATTTAACAACTTTATTTAACTCTTCCTATTTCTACAAATCGTCTGCAGATTGTCTTGAATTTTCAATGTAGGCAATTATATTGCCTCAAAACACAATTTTAGTTTTTCCTTTTAAGTTCTTACTCCTTTTTTCTCCTCCTTGTTCTGCAGTGGCTATGACTCCAGCAAAATGTTAATAGAAACCAGACAGTAACTCTGATGGAGAGATTTCTGAAGTTTTACCAGTAAACTTAGGCTCACTAGATTTTTTTTTCTTAATGTTTATTTTTTATAGAGAAAGAGAGACAAATGTGACCAAGGGAGGGACCAAGAGAGAGAGGAGATACAGAATCTGAAGCAGGCTTCAGCCTCTGAGCTCTCAGCACAGCCCAACATGGGGCTTGAACCCACAAACCACAAGATCATGACCTAAGCCAAAGTCAGATGTTTAACCGACTGAGCCACCCAAGTGCCCCTCACTGGGAGTTTTTTAAAGATCACCTTACCTTCATCAAGTTAAAAAAGAGCCCATTCTTTTCCTACTTTTCTCATAATTATTATCATCAATGAGTACTGAATAAACTGAATAATTCTGTATCTATGGAGCAGACTAAATGGCTTTTCTCTTTTTATCTGATAATAGAATGTTACAGTAATAGATTTTCTTATTATTTTCATACCAGATAAACCTTAGTCATGATGTACCATTTTTTAAAAATTCTGTTACATTCATTCAAGTTGGGGGGAGGGGGGGAAGTGCTTCTATAATTCTTACAAAAAATGCTCTACAATTCTACAATTTCCTTTTCTTATTATTCCCTTATCCATTTTTTGCTAACAATGTGCTCTAAATGCATTCAGTAGCATTCCCTCTTTTATCACCATCTAAAATATTTGTATAAGAGAAAGATTACCCAGCCCTTAGAGGTAAGGGCTAAAATTTATCTCTGAAACTATCTCAGCCTTTACCTGTTAAGAAGAGATACTCATTGCAAAATCAAGCTGGTGCAACCACTCTGGAAAACAGTATGGAGGTTCTTCAAAAAATTAAAAACAGAACTACCCTACGACCCAGCAATTGCACTACTAGGCATTTATCCAAGGGATATAGGTGTGCTGTTTCAAAGGGACATATGCACCCCAATGTTTACAGCAGCACTATCAACAATAGCCAAAGTATGGAAAGGGCCCAAACGTCCATTGATGGATGTATGGATAAAGAAGATGTGGTGTGTATGTATGTGTGTGTATACACACACACACACACACACACACACACAATGGAGTATTACTCAGCAATCAAAAAGAATGAAATCTTGCCATTTGCAACTACATGGATGGAACTGGAGGAATTATGCTAAGTGAAATTAGTTGGTCAGAGAAAGACAAAAATCATATGACTTCACTCACATGAGGACTTTAAGAGACAAAACAGATGAACATAAGGGAAGGGAAACAAAAATAATATAACAACAGGGAGGGGGACAAAACATAAGAGACTCTTAAATATGGAGAACAAACAGAGGGTTACGAGAGGGGTTGTGGCAGGGGGGTAGGCTAAATGGGTATGGGACATTAAGGAATCTACTCCTGAAATTGTTGCGTTACATGCTAATTTGAATGTAAATTTTAAAAAAAGTAAAATTAAAAAAAGATATCTATGATAGTTATTGTTTTATTTGGGGTTTCTTTATATAACTTTTACATTTTCCTAAAAAATATTCATTTTTCTAAGTCTATAATCCACTACTATAAGTTATTAACAGTATTTTCTTAAATCTCTATTATATCCATTGAAACTATTCTTTTGATTATCTAGCTCTTTTTATCTTTCTTTTTTTTAGCAGGGACTTGACAGTTTTGTAGGTACCACTGAGCTTGACTCCTCCCTCTGATAAATCATTCAATTTTGATGATCTCTTTTATTTCCAGTTTCATTAATTTCTGTTCTTTATTATATCATTCAATCTACTTTCTTTAAAAGGTTTACTCTGTTATTCTTTATTGAGCTTTCAGAGTTGATTGCTTACCTTACATATTTTCAATACATCTTGGTGGCTACTATTTTTAAAGTTCTAAATTCATCTCTAATACAAATACTGCCATGACCCACAAATGTCACATTATAATACTTTGCTTATCCCTCATATATGTTATTACTGCCATTATAATTGCCCTTTAAAATATGATTTTTCATTGTTGCTATTTTTATTTTGCTATATTGATATAATTTCTATTTTAATTTCACTGATAGGAGAACATGACCCACTGACATAAATTCCTTAAAATTTCTTGAGTTCCTTAGAAATCCAGAATGTAGTCGGTTTTTGTAAATGTTTGATGTGTAATTGAAAATAATGCATATTCTTTATTTGTTGGGCATAAGTTTGTTTAAACTTTCTATATTCATGTTAATACTGCATATTCAATAGATGAGTATATGAAAAAATATTCAGACATCTACAATTGTAGATTTACAAAATTTCTCTATTTCTGTTAGTTTTGCTTCTTATATTTTAAGACTATGTTGTTAAGTAACAGAAATTCATGATTATTATGACTTCTTGGTGGACTATTCCTTTTATTTTCTGCAGGGTTCATAATTACATCTAGTAGTGTTTTCTTAAAATTCGACTATTAATATTACTATACAAGATTTCTTTTGGTATTTGCCTAATATATACTTTTCCCCATCTATTTTCAACTTCAGGTTTCTTACATCTGAATACTGCTTTTTTTTTTCCATTTGATTTTTATTCCAAGCTCATGCATAACTCCAAAATTTTCTAAAACCTTTATCTTTCCCAAACACACATATTTTAGCTTGCTGAACTACCTAGTGAAGTAACCCCCACATTTCACTGTTGTCCAGCTTTCTACTTTGACCAGTTTTAAACATACACACACAAAATGAGCTCTAGTCAACAGTTAAATAAATTTACCAATATACTTTATCAATTTCTGTATTTTTCAGTATTTCTCCAATCCTATGGCTTTCCTCTGGTGTACTCTTTGTCTTGCTAAAGCACAACCGTTAATATTCTATGAGTATCAAATTTTCTTAGTGTTAGTATGTGTGAAATGTCCTGGTCTTGTTTTCACTTTGAATATTTCAGCTGTATATAATATTATAGACTAACGGATATTTTCCCTGAGCACTCTGAATACAATAGGTATACTCTGGCATCTAATTTTCCTGATGAGAAAAGTTCCTTTAGTCTAATTATCCTTCCTTTAAATTTACTATTTCTCCTGTTCCTCATAGTTTCTAAACTTTTCTTTAAATTCTTGATGTTCTGCATATTCAGCAGGTTGTGGGTTTATAAACCTAGATGTGGGTTTGTATTTATTTATGCAGTTCAATTCTTGGAGTATATTTTGCTCTGAGTATGGTCTTTTATTCAGCACTGAAACTTACAGCTTTTATTTCTTCCAACATTGCTTCTCTACCACTCCTTCCATTCTCTTCTTCTGGAAATCTGATTAGAGGTATGTTAAATTTCTCCATTCCTCCTTTGCCTCTCTTCTCTGCTTTAATATTCTTAACTTTATAGTTTTTGCTACATCCTGAGTGATCACCTCTGTATTGACTTCCAATACACTAATTCTCCCATCATCTGTCTTATCTGGAGTTTATCTCATCTACTGAGTGTCTTACTCAGATGCTGATATTCTTCCTTGCAAGATTTACATCTAATGTTGAAATTAATTCTTTTTTACATTTAACCTTTTTGGTTTTGTTTCTGCCTATTCTTTTTATAGAATATCTTATTCTCTTTACAGCTGTTATTTTTTCCCTAGTTAATGTGAGCTCTCTAAAATTTTTAAAGAAGGTGCGCCTGGGTGGCGCAGTCGGTTAAGCGTCCGACTTCAGCCAGGTCACGATCTCGCGGCCCGTGAGTTCGAGCCCCGCGTCAGGCTCTGGGCTGATGGCTCGGAGCCTGGAGCCTGTTTCCGATTCTGTGTCTCCCTCTCTCTCTGCCCCTCCCCCGTTCATGCTCTGTCTCTCTCTGTTCCAAAAATAAATAAACGTTGAAAAAAAAAATTTAAAAAAATAAAATAAAATTTTTAAAGAAGCATTCTGGCTATCATATAATGTTAACTTTATTTGAATTATTAATTCTCTGATTGTTTTGTTTTGTTGGATATCTTCTTTAGTCTTTAGTTTCTTGGTAAGATTTGAAATTTAGGTTCTGTGACTTATCACTGAGAGGATTTTTGTAATTGCTTTGTATGTACTCCTCTCCTCTGATTTTACCCCTCTCTGTGTTTACCCACATCTAGCCTCCTATGATCTCAGTCCAGAACCTGGCTTGACAAAAGCAGTTTGAGGTCCCTGCCACTCAGTAAATTAGGGGCATCACAGACACAAACATCAGCCAAAAGCTACTTGATTTAGGTCAGGATCTTAAGACTCTAAGTGCCCTGTCTTTCCTAGGTTTATAGATCCTTTCAAAGTACAGTCTTACAAACTGCTAGCAGCATTTTTTTAATGCCTTCTCTCACAAATGGTTGTTGGAAAAGAAGGAACCATACCTTGCCTACAGCTTCAAGCAGTAAGCCTGATCCAAACCCGATCCTTCCACTGAACACTTTCAGTCTTATTGGAGGCAAACTCCCAGCCACCACTACTTACTTGCTCAGCATACAGCACAGCAGGCGTGGACTTCATCCAGACCTACACACCACCCTAGGTATCTGTTCTATCTCTGATCCACAAGATTGTCTTGTTTTTGAAATTAGCTTTTGCCTTTGTCTTTTATAGTTTATATATAGTAGTTATGTATGTATATATAATGGTTGGATGGGTCAAAGAATTAATGTATTCTGCCATTTTGGCCTAAGGTCCCACTTCATGTTACAGCCCTCTACAAACTAGGCAACATGAGGGCAGGACACCTAGCTGGCTATTACAGCCTTCACGATTACAGCCCTCATAGTTGGTATTCAATTAAAGATGTATTGAATAAATGAATGAATACAAATAATTTTCCTAGAAAGACAGGCCATCAGTGTTCTCCTTAGACTATACGCACTTGAGGGCAGAACCCATGTCTGATCTAGCACATTGTCTAGTGTAGTACCCTGCATATTGTAAATGGTCCATAAATATTTTAAAGGGCCAATACATTTCTTCTGTTGACTTGCCATACAGCAAAAAGAAGTAATCTCTAGGTACATGCAGTGTTGCTTTAAAGGATTAAAATCATCTTTTGAGTTGTGTTATAAGATGTTGATTCTTCCTTGCAAACTTTACTTTTTAAAAAAAAATTAATGCTTCTTAATGAAAAACATTTCATCTAAGAGTAGAAAGGGTCAGACAGAAGTAGGATATTTTCACTAGAATTTAAAAGTGGGACATGTCTGACTTTAATTAATCAAGAAATCAAACGAAAGACCTCTTCCTGCTATCTTACAACAGTATCAGGGACCAAATGCAGAGAGAATGCTAAGTGAACACAATTCCTCTAGCTGAAATAACATTTTTCATACCACACACTAAAGGACAAGGGGACAAAGAAAATGTCCTTGTTGATTAATTACCTTTGGAACCAGGCCCAGCATGAGGAAAGAGTATAGCCTAGTAATAAAGCTACAGGTCTACTCTTTGTCCCCTCTGCCCTCCCAAGAAACAATTCTCTGGTTTTCTGAGAAACAAATGCACTAAGGTACTTTAAACCATGAAATCCAGAAAGAAAAGATGTTTCCATTATTTTCAAAATGAATTCACATCCTTCCAATCGACTACCATATATTTCCACACATTTTGAGCACCTATTATAGACCAGGTACTCTGGTTATTCCAGATTGTTAGAAAACAATCCAGTGAGGGGAATGAGCCACCCTCAGACACATACTTCCATATAGGTGATACCTTAATATGTGCTGCAGGCAAGTAAGGAAGGGAAGAATGGATGTGGAAGAGGACTTCATGAGGAGAAAAGAAATTCAAAAGGTCTTGATGGTCAGGTAATTTTGCTGTGGGAGACATTTCACATCTCAGGACCTTAATGTGCTCATCTGTCAAGTGAAGGATTTGGGTTAGACAATTTTATTCAGATTCTTCCAAGTTGAAACATTAACTACCAGTTCTCTTCTTTATTCTTCACAACAACTGACATGATACCTTTCAATAGGCCACTGATAACCTACTAAACAATGCCTACTGTCTAGAAACTTCTTTAGAACAGAGTGAGAAACTTCAGAGACATTTCCCTCCAAAGAGAAACATCTCTCCTTCTTCACCAGGTCTCCCTCCTAGAAGTGAAGCTTAGAAGACTGAGAGAAAAGCAGATTACCCAGAGCTCCCTAATGCACTACAAATGGGATCCCAAGGGGGCTGATGAAGGAAAGTAAGTCAGTATGGAAGTACACTTTCAAATATGCAGGTTCATCACCTGCTTCATATCTCTGACTCTGATGTGGCTGCATGGAAGGTGCCATCTGAAGAAAAAATGGCATTCAAGATTGACAACTGATTAATACACAAGCTTGATTATATGCAAATCATCACTTTCTGTTGACTTAATTGCGATCTGATGTAACATGTATAATTAACACATGTATTTAAAATAAATGTATATCTAATTGATATGCATATTTATAAAATGAATATTTACATTTATATGTTGTCTTTTTTTTAATTGGGGGTGAATTTCCTTCCCACAGAAGTGAGAGGTTAGGGAGTCCCATCATGAACTAAGACATAAAACAGAAACAAGGAATGAGAACTTGCCTTCGATATGTGTAGTAGAGAAAGCAATGAACTAGCCACCAGAAAGCCTGATTCTAGGCATGGCCATGCCGTATGACTTTTAACCTCTGGGCCTGTTTCTATATCTGTGAAAGGAGAGATTGGACAGACAATTTCTAAGTCACCTTCTGGCTCTACAATTCTATTAAATACATAGACCCACTCCAACCTTCAATTCCCTCTATCAGAATGACTGGACTCCAATCACTGATAGCCCAGAGTCTTTTTGATGGCAATTATTATACCTAAAAATTATACTCAGAAGATTCCAGATGCACTATGGAGCCCAAGGTGCCCCATCCATGCTCACAACACTCAGTGAGCAGCAAGTCCTAAGAACAGACCATATATAAACATATATCTGTGGTAAAAGGAAATGAAGAGTTCACCAGCAGAGGGCAGAACCCTCAGGGAGTAGGACCCAGGAAATAGAAAAGGAGCAACTGAATAAAGGCATAGGCATTGTCCTAGAAACACCAAGTAGATGGGGTCTTTGATGAGTGCCTCTATGAAAAACAGCTTTTAAAAAATATAGTGGGAGAATGTATAAGACCCATGCCATTTGGCAGACAAAAATACACAGGAAAAAAAATGAACTCAGCTTTCATCATTAGTGTAAGTAAAGTCTCAGCCTTTCACAAATAAAGTGACTTATTATAAAATATTGTATGGGCCAAATGATTTGGAAGATAGAACTCCCAAAAAAGTTCTCAGTATACTATGGTTCTGGATATTTCTTGACAACGAGGTGGAATGAAAAAAGCAAAAAGACTTGGGTGTACCTCTCTGTTCCACTCCTGGCTAGATAGCAATTTTGAATAGTTGCCTTTTTCCTTCCTGAAGGAAGGTCTTCCCTTCTTCAATTGCTTTTATTTCTGGAAAATATAATCCAGCCCTCCATTAAGCAAATGCATCAAAAAAACAGTCCCAGATTCAATGCCAGAATTCCAGATGCAAATAAGACATGGTATCTAAGGAGATGATAACCCATTGAAGGAAACAATGGAATACACAACCAACTACAATGCAAAGAGAAAAGAACTACCTTAGCACTATGGATTGTGCTTAGGGGGAAAGCAAAAGAAACTGGTTAACTTACCTGTGGAGGAGCTGTTTAGAAAGTTGGGTCTTGAAGAAGGAGCAACTTGTCAAAGAAGGTAAGGGGAAATGTGTGAATATTTTTTATCTTCTTAACATCAGTGGTCTGCCCATGATGCTTCTACAACCGAGCAGCAGACATTCCCTCTGCTTCTGCGTGTATCTGGAAAACTAACTGTGCTGGGTGCCTCTGAACCAGCCCTCTTTGCACATCACACATTTACTTTGATCCATGGCCCAGCCCTTTTCTTGCTTGCTGAAATACATCAGACTCATTAGGTATAGAGAGACTCTTTTCATGACAAATGCTTACACACAATGAAAGCTGCATTTTACCCACAAAGCCAGGCAACACTTAGGTCACTGTGTGTGTTAGGGAAACGAGGCTTACAAATCAAAAGAACCTTAATAACAAATTTGTTGATCAGTTAAAATCTAGAAGTTACCAATTGACATGACCTCCAGAAAAGGACTGCACACAAGCTCATACGCACACATGCGTGTGCACACACAGAGCAGTTTACTGTATGTTTCAACACATGCATTTCATATGGGTAACAGTGCCTTTTGCAAGCAAATGGGAGAAAAGAGACTTTAAAAGATGGACTCCTATTGTTCCACCAAACAACTTAAAACTGATCGAAGCCCCACAGGAGAGAAAAACAAAGCCAGGTCTCTGAGGCTTTCTGTCTACCCTTTCAGAAAATCGTTGGCGTCCCAGGCAATACTTAGAAAAGTATTAAAATTTGAGCAACACTGGTTTATTTGTTTATATGCATCCCCATAGAATCCCCCACAACATCTACAGAAGCTTCAAAGGCTCCACAATGAGACACGTCAGGATGTGGGGAGAGGGAGAGAAAAAGACACTCTCAAGCGCTCAGAGACCCAGCCCAGGCATGCAGGCTCTTAGGCATCTGGTTATCCCAACCTGACACCGCGCCTGCAATTTCAGACTGTTTAATTAATTCTGATAATACCACATCGCAGGTGCTGCAGGAAGTATGTTAATTTAAGATCACATCTTACCAATTCCCACAGGTTTCATTCGAACCTAATAAATGAAATAATCTCCACTGTAAGCTCCTTGCTTACCTAATTAGGCATAGGGCGATGAAGCAGTCACACTTGAGGTACACATCAGTGCCACTGGTCACCTTCAAATGCATAACCATGACCTGCCTATGGGCTCCTTCCCCAGGCTTCTATCATACACACATCAAAGCCAAGCAAATAAGGGACCACACTGCCCTTTCTATACCAGCAAGCTTGTTTTTTTCTTCTCAGTTTCTTGTCTTTTTAAATCCATCTACCGTGCTGAATTCTGTGAAATCTCGCCATGTTTAAACTAAACTTTAGTTCTAATTTCATATTAACAAATTTAAGTTAACAAATATCCTAACAAATTAACAAATCTCAGTTAACAAATATCCTAAATCAGATTTTTTTAACCAACGGGTTGTTTCTAACCAATTGGCTCTTTCCACATTGATGATTCATTAAAGGGAACTGTCTAGTCCTATCTGAACCATCAGCAACATAAATGTCATTACACCTCCCCCATCTCTCCCTCCCCACATACCCACACACTTTCAGAAACTAGCCTTCTGTTATGACACAGGTATAAAACTGCCTAGAATGCTCTCATCTCCAGCCCGCACATGGCTCAGCTTTTACTTCCTTTATGTCCACACTCAAGAGTTACCCCATCATCAAGGCCTTTCCTGACCACCCAAATAAAAGAGCAACTCCATCCTTACAGGTGCACCCTGGCCTCCCTACACAAAATGAAGATTTGGCTACTACAATACCTGGCTGATTTCAACAGTATAAATCAATAGCTACTAACCCTGCTTGTTAGGCTCACCTGGGAGCTTTACAGCCAATGTCCAGACCCTATTGCCACTAACACATCTGGAGTGGGCTCCAGACTTCAGTATTTGTCAACAATCTCTCTTAGGTAAGGGTTGAGAACCACTGCTGCACAGAGTCAAACGGACTCAGTGTGACCTGAGGAGTCATTTAATGGGAATGGTCTATTTTGAGCATCTACATGATCAAATAGATCAACTATTTCCCTAATTCTCAATATATCGAGACAAAAATTATTTCACTTTGGTCTATATAGATCCCAGTTTCAGAGCACCTAAATTGAAAGAATTGATCTTAATTCCTGGTTCCTAGCCTAGCTTCCCAGTGGCCAGTGAACAGTAGTGACATCTGGTATTTTCCTTTGTCCCAATGTTAAAACTCACTAGACTGAATAAACTGAGACAAGATATAAAAATATGGCCTCCAGCCCTCAGCTGGGTCATGCAGATGAAATACAGAAAGGAAAAAGTTGAATTAATGACTCTCTGGGTACCCTCAAGGTTCTGAAGTGCTACTTTCTCTCAACTGCTGAGACCTGGCTCTCTCCTGCTTGGCTCAAACTGATTCTCCCTACTCCTTCCCCTAACATGCCTCACCTGGGATCTGACAGAGACAGTCAGCCTTGACTAGGTGCAGAAACCCAAACACCGGTTTCTCTACTGAGAAAAAGATGTTCAGAGTGGCCGCACCTACAGCATCCCTCTCAGCTGCCACCTCCTAGAGGGTGTGGAGCTGGACCCCAGCATGGCCCTGTTTCCACAGTGTGTACAGAAACACCGTGCTGGACTCGTCCAGCTCTCAAGTTTCTAGATTCAGTTGTCTTCTCCCGTTTTCCATTTTCTGAGCTTGGCTTTGAACAAAAGTTGAACAAATCTCCAAACCTCAGAGGAGAAACCTAGAAAACACTGCCAGGTTTTTCTAACCCCTGCTTGAAATAATCAAACCCCCAGTGTATGCCCAAACTCAGCCAATGCTGGCTCGGCTGCCAGCCCCAGCCTTGCTAAAAAATTCATAAACCACAGAACAGCTGGGCCACAGTCTGCTTTCAGAGCAAAGCATCCACTATCAGGTTTTCATCTAGGCACAACTGAAGAACTGAGTATTTATTCCTGACAGAGACTTGAAAGAGGAAATCTTACTGGCTGTCTGCTTAGAGTCACATGAGGACAGATTTGATGGGAATCCCATGCATATTCCAACTAGATAAAAGATATTATTCATTCCTAAAATGTCTTCAGAGACTCCATTAATGGAGAAATTCCAAGTGACAGAAATAACCAAAAAAAAAAAAAAAAAAATACCCTAATATCTACATACAACTGCATTAGAATGGATCACGGGAAGGAATGCTTAATATTTAGGCCCTCCCTAAAATCATATTTCTTTCCTTTTCATCATAAAAGATGAGAACTGGCTGGGGAAGTGACAGGGAAAGAGGTGCCCCCTGGAAAACATATGGGACCAGTTAAATGCTCCTTTTCCCTAACAGGAGAGATTTCATTAGGAAGTTGCCATATTTTGAAAATTTCTATGGAGACTTGTCCTCCCATGAATTTCCTCAATTGTGACAGGCTGTGGTAAATGTAAAAGATATCTTGTTGTTATGTCATCAATATTCTATGCGTGGGCAATATGCAGCTTAAATAGATACTTAAAAATTTTTTTTAACTTTATCATTTCTACTAAGACCATATCTAAGGAAAAAGGTGGAGAAGCCAAACCCCTAAAATCTTGTGCCCAATCTCATGCGAAGCCCAAACAGAGATTTTCAGATTCAAGAAAACGATTTTTCTGAACCATTTTCTGATTTGTTTTACAATGAAAGTGAGTTTTTGTGCACTCGCACTAATCACATGTCTCTGTTAACCAGCAGATCTATATATACATCTGTAATGCAACAATAACTGCTCATCATGGTGCTCTTAAGGTCCTATAAGACTCTTCATAGTCGTAACAACAATAAAATAATGTTTTATGCTTTTGATTGTGTTCTCGGCCTTTGAAAACAAATTATTTAGCAATAATATACATGATGCTAAGTTAATTTGCCTTTAATTCCATTTTCCTTATATGCTAAATAATCAGAGAGGAAGGGAGGGAGAAAGGGTGAGGAGGGAAGGAAGGACTTTACTACAGCCTAGAAATGTACTGCCTGCCTTAGGTAAACTGACTCCAGGGAAAGCTGGTTAATTTATGGATCAAAGGTTCTACCCCCCATTTTCACATTTCTAATAGCCCACATAAATTCATTACTTTCACAATTTCTAGAACACCAATATAAATAAAAGATGAAACAAGCAGGGCACACGTTTTAATGCCACAGATAATGCTTTGCATTTGTATCAGACTTTCATGTTTCAAAACATCTTCACAAACGCTACTTTGAGTCCTCATAACCCTGTGAGATAGATGTGGCAGGTAAATCATTGCCATTTTCAGATGAGGCAGAGATCAAGAGAAGTTAAATGCTTCCCTCAAGTCACATGGTTGGGCTGAGATGGGACAAGAAATGGACCAAAGAATCTTTTCATCTCAGCAGTCTTCTACATCCTGAGGAAGTTCTCATGTTAATTAGAGAATATGCCCTCTGGCTAGGAATAAAAAGAATGGTTGGGCACCTCTGAGAAGTCTAGGCACATATAACCCTAGAACCCTAGGCACACACAAAGCTGACCAATTTTCCAGAATTAGGGTAATATCACTACCGTGCTTAACTCTCCTCAAGACATTGCTCTTGCTCTTTCACCATATTCCCAAATTCTTCCATGAAGTGTTCCCAGTTATTCTAGTCCAGTCACGTCTCCCTCCGATGAGCTCTTACAGTTTGTACCTTTCATGGCACTTGTCACATCTCTCACCTGGCTATCTTGAATTTTACTTTAACCCCTTGAATTGCCATTTTATGTAATTACACTTATGCCCACAAATAGACTGCACTTCCTTCAGCACAGAGAAGACATGGAGTGGACCTCTGCTGTTGATAGCACATAACTGATTACTTCCATCTTAACATCCAAGCCCCCTGTCCTGTTAATTGCACCCCCTGTGGACAATCACCACTTGCCACCCTCAGTCCCTATGGCCTGAGACAGTCGAAACCTTCTTCCTACCCCAGGAATGGACACACAATCAAACCAACCAATGAGAATCAATTCTGAGATTTTTGAAGATGGAAAGGAGAAGCCTGATTTCTGCTGAGACTGCCAACAGGGAGGATGATATAAGTCTGGAGGTATGGGGAGGCCCATGTGGAACCTGAGTCTGAATCCAGGATAGAAAAGGTAGAACCAAGGGATGAGCGTTTCTAGGTCCTGATTAGAACATCTGAGTCACTGCATCCAACTCCTGGACTTTTTTGGGTACATGAACTATGTGTTTCCTTTGTTGTTAAGTCAGTTGGAATTGGGTTTAATTAGGGTCACCTCATTTTTTATAGGAGAGTCTTTGGAGGGCAATTTGATTAGGAAAGAGACTATGGAATTTTCTGGGAACTAAGGTTGCATATTAATCTTTTAATACAGAATAAAAATGGACTTTTATGATGCTTCTAATAAAACTTTACAAAAGGTTGACCCCGCGTCAGGCTCTGGGCTGATGGCTCAGAGCCTGGAGCCTGTTTCCGATTCTGTGTCTCCCTCTCTATCTGCCCCTCCCCCGTTCATGCTCTGTCTCTCTCTGTCCCAAAAATAAATAAACGTTGAAAGAAAAAATTAAAAAAAAAAACAAAACTTTACAAAAGGTTGAGAAACGTCCTCCTGTCCACAGAAAAGGCAAAAAATAATTATATAAAATTATGTTAATATTAGTTATTAAAATCATTATTATTACTGTTCATCAATTCTTACATACACATTATTCTCACATTTTAACATCCCTCAAATCAGAGTGTGTGATATAATCAGTGTGATCATGTAATCTCTGGGCTTGAATTAAAGTTGAATTCTTCCAGAGAGAATTTGCATTTGTTTCTGCTAGTTAGTCCTCTGAACCTACCTGAAATTACTTTCTTTGCTTGAGTTACTGGACCACACCACTAGTGTGAATTCAGACTGCAGACCTACGTCCCAGCTTCTGGCTCAAATTCTCAGACAGATTTGGGTTTTCTTCCTTCTTCAGAGGCCCAAGGCAGAGACATGCAGGTTTCCCTGCTGGCCCTTCTGGAGAGTTTCTTTTTACCCTTTCACCAAGTGAGTAGCTCTTTGGTATCCTGCCTTTATGTAAAGGTTTCCCATTAGACTTCCTATCTTGGATACTTTTTCTTTATGCAAATGATATATAAATAATAGTGCTTTTTACAATAGATGATATCTTGACTTTGATGAATTATGATATTATGTATTACAACTGGCCTGAGAAAGCAATGATGATTATGAAGTTAAAATAAGGAGAAGTCTTTTGAATTACCTACCTGATGCTTCTACTGGGTGTCTTTTTCTGACTGGGAACCAGAGTCTGAACTAATACTGTGTTGTAAACACAACACAGTTGTAAACTTCACTGAGTTTTGAATAAGGCCAGGAAAGGGGCCCCCCTTTCAGAAAAGGCCAATTAAATATCCCTCCATATTGAGTCACACCACTGGGAACATGAGGACCCACATGTCTGGAGTCACATGTTGCAATTAAAATGGTTTTCTGCCATTTCTTTGAACTTGACTAGATACTCAGGTAGTCTTCTGAGTACCCACTTTGGTAACAGTGTTTCAAGCCCCAAATGAGATTTCTTTTCACTCACTTGAACTTCCAGAAATGCCACAAAATTACTCTCCAGTATTACAGAAAATGATTCCAGAGAAGGTTGAACAAGATGCAACCTTTCACCTTTTAACTCTATTACTGCTGAGGTGAAACCTTTGTTAAATCCAGATTTATAACCCTTCTCGGTTCATATTGCCTAGTGATTCCGCAAGCACAGAGCCTGCATTTGTTGCCAGAAAGAAAACATTTGCTCAGTGAATTCTCTTGGTCTTTATCTCCTTTCTCTTGAGGATTGTTAGAAAATAGAGCATTGACTCCTGGTCTCTTTCTCTCTCTTTCCCCTCAGAGCCTCTTGCTGTATAACAAGATTGTTAAAGACAAATTGCTAACCATCCCTCTCACACACACACCTCATTAAATGGGTTGCACAATTTTCTTTCATTCTTTCTCCAGGGTTGCTGTAGGAATATAGCCATTTATAATAACTGCCACTGTTGAGTGTAACTGCCAGGCTCAGGTGAGAGTGTGTATACGCTCTTTGTTTTGCAAAAGGCTTTCTTTCAGGTACAAGTAATTTAGTTCTGTTTCCTTAGGTGAATGACTGGCATATTAGAAGACCTTAGGTCACCAGGGGTTCATGCTGGTTCTTAATGAATTCTGTTGAAATTTCAGGAACTACAAGAGAGACTTCTGAATGGGCACATCTTATAGCTGATTTGCCATTATCAACCTCATCTTCAGGATTCTTAAAAAGCAAATGTAAAAGGCTAAGAGTAGACCTCCCTACCATATCAGCTCAATCAATTAAAATCCCAAGTTTGGATTTCTTATGGGGAATCTAACAGAAAATTCAAAGAGAGTACATATGTTGGACAAGGCACATGCCTACAAGTCAGATCACCAGTGAGACTGAGTTCTACTGTTCTCCTTTTTATAGCATTTGATCCTCAGTTTCTCCATCTATGAAATGAACATGGAAATACCCTCCAATCTACCTAACAAAAACCCTAAAACTATTCCAAATAATAATTTACATAGAAGTGCTCTGAAAAGTATAAAAGCTGGGGTGCCTGGGTGGCTCAGTCAGTTGAGCATCTGAATCTTGATTTCAGCTCGGGTCATGATCCCAGGGTCATGGGATCAAGCCCACATCAGGCTCTGCACTGAACATGGAGCCTGCTTAAGATTATCTCTCTACTCCCGTCCCTCTCCCCAACTCACTCTCTCTTTAAAAAAAACACCCCATCAACAGGGGACTAGAGATATTGATGTCCAAATCTTCATGGGGTGCTTCCTGGGTGGCTCAGTCAGTTGAGCATCCAACTTTTGATTTCGTATCAGGTCATGATCTCAGGGTTATGAGAATGAGTCCCGTTGGGCTCCATGCTGGGCATGGAGCCTGTTT
Organism: Puma concolor; assembly: GCF_028749965.1. Taxonomy (NCBI): domain Eukaryota; kingdom Metazoa; phylum Chordata; class Mammalia; order Carnivora; family Felidae; genus Puma; species Puma concolor. Next base: position 57,694,893 of record NC_141669.1, read on the forward strand.
GAGATGTGTGTGTGTTTCTCTCTCTCTCTCTCTCTCTCTCTCTCCCCCTTCTTCCCGACTTGCTCTCTCTCAAAAAATAATAGAAATGAAAAATGCAAAGCAGCAAATATGTGGAAGGTATTATTATACACACATTAATGGGCTTTCACAATTAAGTACACAGCATTTTCTACGGGACTTGAAGGGCTTACTGGGGGAACAGATACAAAAAGAACAGGAAAGAAAGAGGGCCAGTAGCAATGTGCTTTCTGGGAATCTCATGGGCTCCAGAACCCAGTTCTGAACATCACAGCCTGTAATGTTCAGCACCCTCTGTGGAGCTGAAAGCCTAGAAAAAATATCAGGTCATCAGTTGAGCCACCTGCCAGGAAGGTCATGGAACTGAAAACAGTAACTAGTTTATGAGAGTGAATAACCTCAAAACCCAAACATGGTAAATGCAAGGACTCTGGCTGATTAACACTACATTAAGATAACAAGGAGGAAAGCCAAACTTCTCAAGGCTCAGACCAGTAACTGAGGCCCTTTGCCACATGTGGCCCTGCTCACTGGCCAGTACTGAAGCCCTTCATTCAGCCATCTCAGCTCCATCCTGTGCCTGAGCCAGTATCCCCATGTCTGACAGCAATTTGGGAGCCCTGGCCGACCAGCTGATGAGGCTGGAGCTGGTGGTGTTGACCTGGAGTCCCAAGCAACCACATATTCACCCGTTGCAGCTCTCCCAAAATCTCATCAAAACTGACCTTCATATGAGTACTGCTGAAGCCATGCAATGGACCTAAGCCAACCAAAGCCAAGTTTGCTACATTCTTTGGATATTAAGCTCAGCCTACAGCCTGTTAGTTCCCTTGGTGGAGCTTGCCTTTTCCCAGCCCACTGCCCCTGTCTTCCTCAACTCACCAATACGATGCCCTTGTCTCACTACCAGCACAGTCTGGGCTTGGAGAAGCCATAATAACTCCTCTAGGACAACATAATTTTGTAAGCAACTGTATTATGGTGGAAAAAACACCACTCTTAGAGTCAGAAAGCCTGTGTTCAATTCTCAAACCCCACCATTTATAAATTGGTGGGAATCCAGGCAAGTACCCCTCCAAACTTCATTTTCTTTCCTTGAAAAAAGTGGAACAGGGGCGCCTGGGTGGCGCAGTCGGTTAAGCGTCCGACTTCAGCCAGGTCACGATCTCGCGGTCCGTGAGTTTGAGCCCCGCATCAGGCTCTGGGCTGATGGCCCGGAGCCTGGAGCCTGTTTCTGATTCTGTGTCTCCCTCTCTCTCTGCCCCTCCCCCGTTCATGCTCTGTCTCTCTCTGTCCCAAAAATAAATAAACGTTGAAAAAAAAAAAAAATTTAAAAAAAAGAAAAAAGTGGAACAATACCTCAAATTGAGTGAATATGTTTGAAAACTCTACATAAATTGTAACATGCTATAAAACTTAGGAAACTTTTCTCAGTTGTCCGGAAGTAAAATACATATAATTTGTATTATTGGAATCTAAGCTATCAATAAAAGATTTGTTAAATGAATATTTGAATAAATAAAACCCAAATTTCACACTTTTGTTGAAATAAAATCTATAAATGGGATTGAAATTTCTGTTAACCTTATAAGAGAGCTCTCTATAGATCTAAGATCCTAAAAGTGACCAAACTTTTTTAATAAAAACCTTCTTACATACTATAGTAACCGTCTCTTCCTCTAAATCTGTACTGTCAACACCTACTGTCAGCCCCTGCGACTCTGTGATCTATTTTTATGGCAATTACCTCCTAACTGCTCTCCCTGACTCTGATTGGCATTGATGAGGCCCATAGGCAGAGGAGGCCACCAGGGTTGTGAGCTGCAATAAACCAGAGTAATAGAAGGACAATCTGGTCAGGGCTGAAAGCCAGCCAAAGAAGTGCCCAGAAAAGGAATGCCAAGTCAGGAGGCTAAAATCAGGCTGGGCAAGGAGATAACCAAGTACATCAGAACTGAGGGAGCAATTACAATGGGAGGGGAAGTCAGGATGCAAATGTTCAACATGCAGAACATAGAACTGATGGCTGTGGGGGGCTGAGACAGAACATACAGTATCAGTTTTACAGTCCTAGTCATGAGACAATGTCACATCTTCAGTATGATGCTTTTGATGACCTTCAGTCTACCTTTCCCCAGGGCAAAAACTGTCTGCCTTTTGCAGCAGGTGAACAAACAGCCCTCTGACATCACCAGCCTCTCTAATCTACAGTTTGTCCTTTGTTCAATTCACACACTTAGGTCTTTGTTTAAAATCCCCTTTTGCACTAAACTTTCAATATCTTGTCCTGGCCCCTTATACAAATTCCCCTCTCCCGACCTTAGTGCTGAAGGTTTCCACATCTGGCCCCAAATGACCTACCCATCAGCCTTTATTCCACCTTGCCACAATCCTATGTCTTTGCTTTCAAGTATTTGTTCCCCAAATCATCTCACTCCTTCCCCATTTCCATGCTTTTCTCAGACCATTCCTCCCACCTAGAAAACTACTGCCCCTCTCTCCACTTCTCCAGATTCTATACTAGATTCTTCAAGACACAACACAAAGCTCTCCTTCCCCAAGAAGTATGCCAGGATTCCTGTGCCTACAATTGTTGGCTCTCTTCTGAACCCCTATAGCCAGAGCCCTCTGTTAGCAGCTTGGGATAAAGTGCTCTTATATGATAGTGTTGCACTGCTATCTTTTGTCATTTTTATTATTTGATTTTTTTCCTGTTTATATATTAATGAAAATTTTGTCATTATTATTTTAAGTAGGCTTCGTGCCCAGTGGAGCCCAATGTGGGACCTGAACTCACAACGCTAAGATCAAGACCTGAGTGGAGATTAAGAGTCGGATGTTCAACTGAGTCACCCAGGCAGCACTTTGTCATTATTTTTTGTATCTCCCAAGTGCCTAAGAATGATGTTTCAATTATAGGAAGCCCTTGATAAATACCAATTACTCTATAGAAATTGTTGACTTTTCTGCTTACTCTGAAGACTTTCTTCTATCTGTCCTCAGAAAGCTAATTCTAGTGGCACCTGGGTGGCTCAATTAGTTAAGTGGCTGACTCAATTTCGGCTCAGGTCATGATCTCACAGTTCATGAGTTCAAGCCCCACATCAGGCTCTGCCCTAACAACACAGAGCCTGCTGGATATTTTCTGTCTCCCTCTCTCTCTACCCCTCCCCTGCTCATGATTTCTCTCTCTCTCTCTCTCTCAAAACTAAATATTATTTAAAAAAATTTTAAAAGCTAATTCTAAGACAAACAGCAGCATAGTGGCAATGAGGATGCTCATGAGACCACCAAAATTCAAATCATCATGGCCCCGCTTACCACCTGTGTGACATCATTAAACCTCTGTATGCCTAAACTCTACCCACAGAGCTGCTTTGATGCTTAAATAAACTAAGCCACATAAAGCACTTATGTCCTAAACCTACATATAATAAGCACTTAATAAAAGATAACTAGTGCTCACCAAAAAAGATAACTAGTGCTCACCAAAAAAGATAACTACTATCAGAGGTAAAAGATCTAATACATTTGCATGTTTTAGATCTTCTATTGAGCTAGTACCAAGCTGAGAGAACCTATAAAATGTAAATTAAAATTATTATGTTTCATTGAATGCCTAAATTAACTCAAAATGTTTTTCATGCATATGGGCTTATATTCTATAATTTCTTGAGGGACATTAAACGTATTTTAGTGGACTCGGATTCAAGGTTAAGTTTTGCGATTTTGTATTCTTTAAAAAACTAAACTCCTTTGGTTCAACAAAAGACGCTGGGGAGGGGAGGAAGAAGAGAGAAAATAAGGAAAAGCATTCTGCCTTCCTGCTATCTTTCAATTGTTCTCATTCCTCAAAATGGGGTTTATTTTTAATAGCAAAAATGTTGCCACAGACCGATTCAAAATCAATTTATTAAAATTGACAGATTATCCAATCCCTTACCATAAAAGAATGCACCACACTCTGTGCAAGCTTTTCTCTGAGAAACCTGAGGTTGCAAATGCCTTTCTAGAATGCTATCAATTTAAATGATTGAAAAAAACAACACATAATAAGTGACAGATTTTTCAAATCAGATAAAGATGGGAACCAGATTATCTGTCTGGGGGTGATAGATTGCAGCAATAATAAATTCACTTGAAGACACTGGATCAATTTTTAATCAAGCCAAGAATTATTATTGCAGAAAGATAAAATGACCCATGAGAAGATGCCTTAATTTTCCACCAATCAAATTATAGCCTTTCTAAATAAGATGTAATGAGATCCCTGGAATATCCAGGTTACACATCCCACCTAATTACCCATGTTCCCTGTCATGTAGTGATATACTAGTGGTAAACTGACCTCTGAATTTGCCCAGATGAAAAGGTAATTAGTTTTTCCACCAGGCTGTAGTGAAAATAACAGCAGTGACACATGTCATCTCCTTCCACCAAGTCACAGTCTCTGAGGTGTTTGTTCTTAAAATATACAGGATATGACCTACTGGGTAATAAACTACACAGTCATTAAGTGAAGCTTGTGTCTGACAGAAAAACACCCACCATCTCTAAGTTGCGAAAAAAGGGCCTGGAGGTAAAGCAAATCAGTCTACACTTGACATTAAACTTTATCAGCAGGGAACAATGCCCACCCCCCCAAACTTCCCCCAGGAACTACCAATCAGGAATTGGAACTTGTAATTACTGATGACTGTGAAGACCCTGTAGAAAGATCCATATGTTCCATCTGCCCCACTTGTTTCCATCTCTCCTTTCAAGATTTGGGATCTCTCCCAACTCAGGTTCCTTTCCTCATCCAGAAGTTACTGATAAGAAAGAGATTCAGTATAAACATAATTATTCCCTTGAAATAATCCCAATACGCATCCCTTCAATATTCATTCATTCGTTCATTCAACAAACACCTACACTCCCCTTCCCTTTCTCCAATTCTTGCCACAGATAATCCCACCTGCCTGGATCAATCTTCCTCATCAAAACTATTTGGTCTTCATCCCTATTGCTGAACACATAGCTGAGTTCTTCTAGCATCAGGATTCCCTACATTTATTGGAAATTTATTCAATTTATCATTCATTTCAATCCACTCTTAATCTCCTACTAATGCTTATATGTGCTTGTAAAGAGACTATTAGTAAATTAGTGACCCAGAGTCATGTTTAAGCTTCCAATGTTAGTAATAATCAGTTGTTGGTTTGAAATGAAGTCTCTTTAATTTATTCCTGCCATTAAATCCTTTAAAGAACTGCTTACGTTTCACCCAGAGTACGAGAACTGCAAAGAGCTTGTATTTTCAAACTGTGAGGCCAACCCAGAGTTTCCCAACTGATAGCTCTCAGAAAGAAAGGATCTTTCAAAAAAAAAAAAAAAATGAATAATCTTTCATGATGGGGCTTATGTCTGGATCTCAAATGCATTTACTGCAAGATTTTTTTTTGCACCAACCAATAATGTTTGCCCAAATTTCTTTTTAATTATCATATACACATTTAATCCATTTCTGGTAATGTGTGGTCCTTTATCATATTCAATGCATGCTCGCAGAAAGCAAAATAATGACAAAAAAAAACTTGCCAATTATTCTAATGTAACACCAGATGCCATTTCATTCAACTGCAGATCTCAATACTGATAATCCCAAAATTTATTTAATAATAAACAGTTGCTTTATTATTTTTATTTATTACGTTATGTATGTTATGGACTATTTATGTCCCCCTCAAAATTCATGTGTTGAAGCCGGATGTGGGAACCTTGGGGAGGTAATTAGGTTTAGAGGAGGAGATCATGAGGGTAGGGCACCCATGATGGACTCAGTGCCCTTTTTAGAGGAGAAAAAGACACCAGACCCTTTTCTCTTTCTGCCATGTGAGAATACAGCAAGACGGCAGCTGTCTGCAAGCCAGGAAAAGGGCCTTTACCAAGAAGTGAATCTGCCAACATCTTGATCTTGGACTTCACAGCCTTTAGAACTGTAAGCAATAGGGGCGCCTGGGTGGCGCAGTCGGTTAAGCGTCCGACTTCAGCCAGGTCACGATCTCGCGGTCTGTGAGTTCGAGCCCCGCGTCAGGCTCTGGGCTGATGGCTCAGAGCCTGGAGCCTGTTTCCGATTCTGTGCCTCCCTCTCTCTCTGCCCCTCCCCCGTTCATGCTCTGTCTCTCTCTGTCCCAAAAATAAATAAACGTTGAAAAAAAAAAAATTAAAAAAAAGAACTGTAAGCAATAAATGTCTTTTGTTTAAGTCACTCAGTCTATGGTATTTTGTTATAGCAGCCCTAGCTAATATATAAATATACAATAACTGTTGTATTTTACATTATATTAACATAGAAATAATACATAATGCATGAAATAATATCAACTAACATTCTTTCAGGCACTCTGTTAAGTTTTATATCCACTGTCTCAACCCAACAGCTCAAGAGGTAACTCCTTCATTCTAATTTTACAGATGGAAAGATCAGGGCTTGAAGGGGGTAACTATCTTCCACAAGGTCCCATGAGGGATGAGAACCCAAGTAACCTGTCTCCACACTTACCCACCAATATATAAATGAGCTTTCTGAGAAATTTGTCAAGTTCATTTTTAGTTACTCATTAACTAGAATTATAATCCCAAAATACCTGCCACTGCTAGGATGTCCTACTAGAGATTCTTCCCCATTTTTATGGTATCTTGTTTTTTGGCATTACTGCCTCCTCTGCGCATCTGTGTTAGAAATAACTGGCTCAAGCACAAAGGGAGTTATCCTCAATTTAATGAATTCCAGCAATTCGTCATTTTACTACCCCTTCCTTGTTAATTTATTAATAACAATTACAACAAAACTGGCATGCTATATAAATCCTTACATATGCTCTTTACCTTAAAATATAATCTCTGGAAGTCTTAAAAGATGATGTGTTAAAACTTATGGCTTATTACCAGTAACATAGCTATATCCTATTGACCATAAAAGCCAACTATTCTTAAGCAATTCAAAATGTCCGTTGTGGTGACTGGAATATTTTCTTGAACCGGTCTTTGGAATACTAACATTTCAAACGTCTCTTTGCATTCTCGCACTTGGTCAAACCAATGCTTACACATTAGCTAAATATATGCTGCTCCTCTATGGTATGCTTTTATGGATAAAACTGAATAATTACATAAGCACAGTCAATTGTTCATGAATTTATGTTAGTTATGTGTATTATCCAAATACCAGCAAGCAGCTTGTGGATTCAATAGTAAATACTTTCACAAATTTGTATCAATGAAAGCCATTTTAAGTGTTAAAGCATTGCAAATCCACTGATTCTCATAGCCTAAGCATATTAACACATACTACTATCACTCTTACACGTGGATGTGGCCAAAAAGACGATGTAAACCAATAATTTTCTACACATTTTCACGGACTCGCTGCCTATTTTTACATAGTATGCTGATATCCATTCTGACACCAGAAAACCTACTCTCAAAATGTACTGAAAGTACACTGATATATAATGTAAAGGGCTTCTTCCAAAAATGTCTAACTGGTAATATACATAGCTTTTAAGAAATTTCTTCCAGCAGACAGTACCACAAAATGGGACTTAATAGCCAATACTCTGGTGCTGAATTCCTTTCACCTGAAAACAGGATGGCAGAAGTGAGAAGGATTCAAACTTGTTCAGATATACCCTTCCCTCTCTTCTGCTTAAGAAAGTCCAAATGAGCGAAGGTTTTAGCCTTTCACCAAGAACATAAAAATAGAAAGATATTAAATTTGGGAAAAAAGATAATTAACTTCGTTTTATATATGGTGAATTTAGGTAGCTTTGGGACAGATACGTACGCAGCAGATAATTCAGATGTAAGTATCTGGGACTGAAATAAGAGGCTGAGTTGGAAAGACAGGTTTAGGAGCCTTTGGGTAATAGGTAGAAGTGGAAATGGATGAGAAGAGCTGAGGTGGACAAAATAATCTGGGGAGAATGAGTGACAAAAGGGGAGGCAGAGGATGAGTACCTTGCCTGATCCTTTAAATCATACTGACTCTTAAAGTGTCCAGCTCTGGATTCCACTAATCTGATTTTCTGTGTCTTCACCTTGTTGCATTTGAACTGTCCAGGTTATTCTTTCACTGGATGGACTATTCTGAATCATTCCTGGGAGTCCAGTTTTCCTTACTTGCTCAAGGCACCTTCTCTGTAAGCATACTCTAAGGTGGTGTCCTGAGAGCCCTAAGATAGTTAAAGCTCTTATTTGAACAATTCAGATCTATCTTTCTTTGTTCCTTTTCTTTCTTTTCCACAAATATTTACTGAGCACTAATCATGTTCCAGGAATTTCTCCAGACACTAGAAGCAATGAACCAAAAAGCTCAGTATTACTAACAGCGTGTACTCGTGCTCGCTTCGGCAGCACATATACTAACAGCATGTATTCAAGAGCTGTATTTAACAAAAATGAACTAACTTTTTTTTTTTAATTTTTTTTTTCAACATTTATTTTTGGGACAGAGAGAGACAGAGCATGAACGGGGGAGGGGCAGAGAGGGAGACACAGAATCGGAAACAGGCTCCAGGCTCCGAGCCATCAGCCCAGAGCGTGACGCGGGGCTCGAACTCACAGACCGCGAAATCGTGACCTGGCCGAAGTCGGACGCTTAACCGACTGCGCCACCAGGCGCCCCATGAGCTAACTTTTTAAAATTCTGCTTTAATAGTTTTCAAGTCTCCTGAACTTGATATTCTAAAAGAGAGCAAAAGGGCACCGTATGTTTACTGAAGGTAGAGATATTCTTTCTAAGTCACTAAGCACTAGAGCATTGGATAAACATGGGAAGCATTACTGAAGGGAAATGCAATCAAGCTCAAGGTTCAGAACTATACTGACACAGCATTCAGCCCTCACATTTCTTCCAACATAACCATCCATCCACTCAGCATTCCATAGAACCTGTATCATCCTTTATAATATCTATTCTCCATTCAGTGGTTTGAAACATTCAGTCTGCAGCAGTAAGTGCTCAAGAGCTCCTGTGGGCTACTGTGTCAAGGTCATCGGGATGCTTCCTGAAATGCCTCCACTTGTGACTAAGATAGTAAGGCATATGGCTGAGTCTTTGTGAGGAAACTGGGCCATTTAAACCATATATTAAAATGTCCTCCTAACTTCCAAAAAGGAAAGAAAAATTATTCTTAATTAAATGCTTAATGTTTATTATAGCTAGAATATTAGTTTTAAGTCAAATTTATGATGCACTAGATTTGTACTTTTTATGTTATTATATAGACTTTACAGTTCATTGAGATTTTATATAATCAATGTGTACAGTATATTTGAGCCCATTTATATGACACAGCATTACTTTATTCTTGAAAATTATTACAGAGGTTTATAGCCATCGCATCTTTGCTTTTATATTTTTGTCACATCTACGGTTTATTTAATGGCAGGTCCTTGGTCAGGAATGCAATGCCCAAGTATGACACTGTTCTTATGGGAAAATGTGACTACTTTATGATAGAATTTCCAGGAATAGGTTCTGGTCAAAAGCAGAGACAAACTGTATTTTGAAAGGAACAACTCACAAGTACGTGTGCACACACACTGTACACATATAAGACATCTTCTCTACCAAAGACATACCTCTAGGCACTCCCTTCTACCACTCAGGTTTAGAAAGACACGTGAACTCCTTTGTGATGTCCTGTACCATTCTTATAGGTCTAGCAATGGAAAGGGAAAGGCTACATCTGATTATCCACTAGTCTGTCACATACTGCACTAATAAAAGCCATGCTGGTCTCCCAGATACCATCTTCCCATCTCAGTAACTTCAAGCAGTCTCTGGCTTCTGGCCATTTTTAGTGAGTGAAAAATAAGCTCAGGTGCTTCCTTGGAGAAGGACTTAGGGAAGAACAATGGTGCAATGGTACAGAATCCACCTGAAAAATCCACAACTCCAAAGTTCAAGTCAGGGACTTGAGTGCCACTCTGATAGTTCTGATTCCTAAAATGTTCACATTTTTTCACAAAGGTTTCTTTAGCACAATACATTCAATTCTTCTAAAAGGATTCCCTAAAGGGTATTTTTTTTATTTTAAAGAGAAGGGAGAGAGAAGGAGTTTGGGGGGGGGGGAGGAGAGAGAGAGAAAAAGAGAGAGAGGAAGAGAGAGAGAGGGAAGAGGGGGAGAAAGAAAGAGAGAGAGTATCTTAAGCAGGCTCCATGCTCACACAGAGCCTGACTCTGGGCTTGATCCCACAACAACAGGATCATGACTGGAGCTGAAATCAACAGTCAGATGCTCAAATGACTGAACCACCCAGGTGTCCCCTGAAGGATACTATTTGGTAACAAGTAGAAAATTGCATAAACAGTAATTTTTGAAAAGTACCTTTCTCATTCACTTTAAAAGGTATATTTTGTAAATATGGCAAATGAATGAATGAATGAAAATTTCCAGATATCTGGAATGGTTGGGCTACCTAATAGAACAGAAGATATAGAGAATTTCTGATCCACCCCCAACAAACCAATGCATTTGAAAGATCAGAATAAGATTAGGCCATGAACCTATGTAAATTCATCCTTTATATCCAACAAGTTTAAATGATTTAAGTCTTAGTAGTATGTTTTGATTGCTCCAGCCACAGGACATACCTTGACTGGCAGTGGTAGCAGCAGAGTTCAGGCCAAGTATATGCCTGGAAGTAAGGGAATCAAAGACCTTATGAGACTGGGATAACAGGTGCAGCCACTCTAGTGGCAAAACAGGCTGGCCAAGAATACAGGTATAAAAGCTGGTGAAGCATATCAGGGAGAATGGCAATCAGTGTATCAGTTAGCATTCAGCTGCAGCCAACAGACACCATTCCAGCTAGTTTCAGCATAAAGTGATATATTGATAGACATTAGGTGGCTTAAAACTCCTACACAGAGCTCCCAGGAATAATTCCCAGGGCCCTACCACAATGGAAGAAACTGTCCTCACTGCAGCAGCAAGTTGGTGAGTATGGAACACAGCAGACTCTGGCCTGATGTGCACCAGGAGGGTAGGTGCCTGGTGCCCTGTCTCTGACTCCATTCTGTTCCACTCAGCTCTGAAACCTAGCCTTACACGAGGCAGAACCAATATAGTGCCCAACAACTGAGGTCTCATGGAGGTTTCTCAAGCAGCTTTTGTTTTCCAGCATCTGCAGGTTGAAACAAATGTTAAGATCATAGATGGGAAGGCTGGAGTTTACACTGGGAAATTAAATTAGCGATGGAACAAGGAAAGGTCAGGGACTGGACAAGATGCAAAAAAGAAGAAAATCTGACTTCTTATCCAAAGAGGGAGAGACTAGGCCAACTGGAAAAAACTCAAAGATGAGAACCTACATAGGCATCCAGGAGTGAAGCCTGGAGGGTATGCAGTAGAAGCCACATTCTTTAAGTCCACAACTTGAATTTCTCCTTAAGAGGAAAAGCTTATTTGCAGGATTTGAAGTCAAAAGTTTGTTTTTGTTTGCCTATTTATCTAAATAGGCATCTCAGAGCTTTCTAATAAGATCCTTTAAGAAGCCACGGCTATGGGAGGCACTAGATAGAAACAGAACACATTCAGAGACCCTGGCCAGAGGCCTGTGCAATTCAGGCCATGTCATCATCTTTAGCCCTTCATAGTCCTCCCTCTCCCCCACGGGACAACCTGCTATGGCACTCAGGATACACCCAGAGCTTGGCAGGTAACAGAAGTTCCACCACAGGGGAGATGAGGACAAAGTCACTTGTTCCTCCAGTGAAACAATCAGCTTCTACTACTGCAAGGTTGACTACACTGTCCCGGGATTCTCCCAGCACTGTTTCACCTGCTGGATACTGAAAGGTTTGTCAGCCCCTAAATTACATAAATTACAAACAGAGCCCAGCCTTTATGGACCAATGTCTCTAAAACCACTTCTTTTTTTTCTTTTTTTTAATTTTTTTTTTTCCAACGTTTATTTATTTTTGGGGACAGAGAGAGACAGAGCATGAACGGGGGAGGGGCAGAGAGAGAGGGAGACACAGAATCGGAAACAGGCTCCAGGCTCTGAGCCATCAGCCCAGAGCCTGACGCGGGGCTCGAACTCCCGGACCGCGAGATCGTGACCTGGCTGAAGTCGGACGCTTAACCGACTGCGCCACCCAGGCGCCCCTAAAACCACTTCTAATAAAACCTCATCATGGGGCTCCTGGGTGGCTCAGTCAGTTAAGTGTCCGACTCCTGACTTCGGCTCAGGTCATGGTCTCACAGTCATGAGACTGAGCCCCACTGAGCATGGAGCCTGCTTAAGACTCTCACACTCTCACTTTCACACTCACTCTTTCTCCCCACCCCCAACCCCCTTGGCTCATGGGTATGGGCACTCTCCCGCGCTCTCCCTCCCCCCCAGGGGGGAGGGTGGACTCACCAATCTGAGTTTGATACCAAGGACAATGATAAAACAAAGGTGTTTTTCAAGGCATCTCTACATACTTTATTTGCTCCTCACTAAAACTTAGGAATATAAGCAGGAAAAATACAAGGATTTCCATGTAAACATGAGAAAACTAAAATTTAGTGTAGATGAGGAATCTGCCCAAGGTACAAAAATGCCGACTCCAAGCCAAATAGCAGGCCTACTAATTACAGATCTGGGGTGACACTCGCAACTCCACGCTGCCAAGGGATTCTGCTATTTAGAGCCAGATCCTAGGAGCAAATAGCAAGGATTCAGAGGCCCACCCCAGAGCTGCAGCAGGTCTTCAGGAGTCAGAAGTCAGAGCACCATGCCTCCACAGCAAACACTGAAATGCTTTATTGCAAAGAAGCCTTCTTGAGGCATACTAATCTTTTCTGGATCATACTGAAGCAAAATAAGGTTACATAATTCTGAAAACAATTTCAGAATTTAATTGCAAGAAATGAAAAAAGGAAGGGAAGAGAGTCTAATGCCAATTTTCAACTTATTTCAGTGTCCATATCCTGCTGGAGTCTGACTGACTTCAAAAATCTTCCTCCACAGCCCTTTACAGAGTGCTAAACTTATCTTTCAATTTAACACTTATTTTGCTTTCAGAATTTTCCTATATTCTCTTAAGATAACTGAAGATACCTTAGTCAAGGCAGTTATGGGAATGAGTAAAACTGGAAACTCATTTGTACTCAAACCTATCACTCTCATTTAATGTTTATACTTCCAAGGAAAGTATAAGCTCACAGAAAGAAAAAAAAAAAGAAGTGAAAAGAAAAAAAAAAAGTAGAAACACAATTTTGACCTTTAAAAACAGGTTGCTGTAATAAAATAAATTACTTGCTTTTCCATCCCAAATTGGCTTCAAATTATAAGCAGTGACATTTACTGGGGGCATACTTCATGTCAGGCACTACTGCTAAGTCTGTTAAATATATTTCACTTCAAGATACCCCCAGAAAATAAGTATCATTTCCATTTTACAGATGAGTGAAATGAGGAAGAGTGAAATTAAGTCAGTGCTTCTTGAACTTAATGTGGAACCAAATGGCCTGATCTTGTTAAAATACAAGTTCTGATTCAATAGACCAAGGTGGGACCAAGACCCAGGACTTGGGAATGGTGAACACAGGTTCAGAGCCATTAGGTCTACTCCTACCCACGAAGCCAAGGGTCCTTAAAGTGTGATCCAGGACAAGAAGTAGCATCTCCTGGGAATGTGTCACAAACACAAATATCTAGGGCCTTACCCTAGGAGCTACAGAATCAAACTCTGGGGGGGTGAGGTCCAGTGATCAATTGTTTTAACAAGCCCTCCAAGGGATTCTAGTGGCACTCAAGTTTAAAGTCATCACATTATGCCACACCTTGGTTTCTTGTTTTTGGAAGTCTTTCCTGCCACTTTGCATTTGAGCCTGGGAATGTGTCTGAGGTTTTGACACATTACAATCCCTCTGGGCTAATTACTATCACACAAAGGATAGTTTCTTCAGATAAGGCTGAGAACATAGTACCTCTCATGACTAAAACCACACTGCTTTGGTCTTCTCCACCCCAGAGAAGAATGGCAAAACAACTTAGGCAGCCAATAAGATGGAAGGCAAAGGAGGAACTTAACTGGCTTTCTAAATCAAATTGTTTATATGCTCCGGGGTTATTAAGTAACTTAGCTGCTGCAGGCATGTGCTTTATACCTAGGAAATGATCATTCTCCAAGGTCTATGCACAGAACAGATTTCGGTGAAGGAATGGAAATGTTTCCCAGAAAATTCCCCAGCACGGCAACAACAATGATGCAATCATTTATTTTTCACATTCAGAACCACAGAACTTCAGTGCTTCCCCAAAGCAGGCCTCTGTGGCTCCCAGATATATATATATATTATGTATATATTATATAATATGTATATAATATATATATAATATAATATAATATATATATAATATATATATAATATAATATATATATAATATATACATATATCTCCAAATATATATATATATATATAATATATATATATATATATCTCCAAAATGGAGACTAAATGCAACTCAAAAAAATGGAAAAACAGACAAGCAGAGTAACATTTTTCTACTTACCAAACCAAAAATAATAGTATCCCATTCTGTTCGATTTACAGTCTACTTAAGGTCTGCTTTGGTCCTTCCTTTATCTTACCCAATACATTCATCCTCACTAAAGCGTCCACCTCAGACTCGCTCTGGCTAGACTCCAGTCAAGATATTTTATAAGTTTAAAGTGATAGGCTCTTGATGACAGCACATATTTTCCCCCATCTGCACTAAATTCAAACCATTCTTCACAGCCCCATTAGACATGAGCAAAGTCACTTGTAGCCAGTAGGTGTCCTTTGATTGTATTTTTAGAATAGCCCATGAATAAAATAGAGTTGGATTACCCAAAGAAAGCCAGTAACTAAATATGACAGTCTGAATAATCAGGAAAATTCTAACATTTTATCTGGAGAATAGTCTCCCCTGATGCCATTGGAAGTGTGTTATATTCATATTCCTGATTTCAGATAATCCAAGAGTTTCTTTAGGTGTTGAAAGACACTAAAAAGCAACACAAAAGCACAGTAATTCTCAGTGCACACAAAGACACACACACGCCCATGCAAGACCAAGAGACTCCAGTGGAAGAAAAGGCAATCTCACAGTGTCTTGCTATACAATCTTCTCTCCCTAAATTCTAGCCTTTTCTCTAAAGCCCAAACTTCCTCCATGTTATCTTCAGATATTTAATTAATTTGCACCCACGTCCCCAGAACTCTGATTCCTTAGCTTGCATCTGAGCCTCGCCCCAGAGAATCAAATACATATTCACACTCTCAGAAGCTGGAGATCTTACCATATTTAACAAGAAGCATCTCTGACAGTAATTGGAGTTTCGTATCAAGGTAAATAAATGGTAAGATCATAAGAACATACTCCAGTGGCCCTGTGCATCCTGGAAATGCTAACATCAGAGAGCAAATTTAACATAAGGCCTCAGTGGAGATGAATTTTCTATAAACAAACAATGTGAAGAAAGCCTCACTTTTGTCATGTTATTCCCATTGAAGAAAAGATGAATATTCTGTTTCATATGTTTGTTACCAGAAGCTGATGCTTCATTTATTTAATAGGAGAACTTTCACTTCCCTGCCAGGTGGACCAAGTTATATCTTGGCCAGCAGTGGATGAGAAATCTCACCCAGCAGTGCCTTTTAATGCAAATTGTCCAAGTTGCTAAATGTGCTGTGTGATGTTAACACTTGAAATAAGTCAGTCTAAAAGTAGCTTATCTTTTTATTTTATCCACATTGAATGGAGCTCTGTATTCTAGGACTAGGAAGCTTTCTCTAGGACAGACTTTCTCAATCTCAGTACTACTGACATGTGGGGGCTGTAGTATACAGAATGGCCTTACAGAGATGTTCACAACCTAATCCCTGGAACCTGTGAATATGTCATATCATACAGCAAAAAGAAATCAAGGTTTGCAGATAAATTTAAGGTTGCTAATCAGAAGATGTTACAAGAGAGAGGTTATCCTGGGTTATCTGGGTGGATTCCATATAATCACAGTTACCCTTAAAGTGAAAGAGAAGGGCAAAACAGTTGGTCAAAGACATATGATTATGGAAGAAGCAGGAGAGATCTGAAACATGGAAGGGACCTGACTCACCACTGTTAGCTTCGAACACAAGGAAAGGGGCCCACACACCAATGGATGCAGACAGCTTCTAGAAGCTGGACAAGGCAAAGGAGTGAATTCTCCCCTAAAGCCTCCACAAAGGAATAGAGCCCCGTGGACACCTTAATTTTAGCCCCTTGAACCTCATGTCAGACTTCTGACCTACAGAACTATAAAATAATAAATTTGTGTTGTTTCAAGCCACCAAATTTGTGGTAGCTCATTACAGCAATTATTATGGCAGTCTCCATATTAAAAGAACTAATACAGGTGCCACTCTGTGAACTGTAGGGTGTTTAGCATTATCCATGGCCTCTGCCTGCTAGGAGCCAGTAGGACATTCCCCCAAGTTATGACAAAAAAAACTGTCTCTAAACATTGCTAAACATATCGGGAATGGGGCAGTAAACATCACCCCTGATTGAGAACCACTGCCCAGAACCTATTTATTTTTAAAATAATGTTCTTCTCTCACATAATAGAGCATAAATAAATAATCTCAAACATTCAGGCCAAGTCATTTCAATATCCCAGTATAATGCTAAAAAAAAAAAAAAAAAGTTGTTTTTATCCTAAAAAAATTAAAGACAAAATATTCTAGAAAGAAAAATTATATACTAGAAAGAAAGCAAGCCTCACTCTGTAAGAAGCAAGTGAGGTGGTATGAAAGATACAGATTAATGTCAGACCCATGCAGGGAGTTGGCCCATCACTAATGATTTTTAAAATAGCATCAAAAGTTCGAGCCCCGCGTCAGGCTCTGGGCTGATGGCTCAGAGCCTGGAGCCTGTTTCCGATTCTGTGTCTCCGTCTCTCTCTGCCCCTCCCCCGTTCATGCTCTGTCTCTCTCTCTGTCCCAAAAAATAAATAAACGTTGAAAAAAAAAAATTAAAAAAAAAATAAAATAGTATCAA
This sequence comes from Puma concolor, assembly GCF_028749965.1. Classification (NCBI taxonomy): domain Eukaryota; kingdom Metazoa; phylum Chordata; class Mammalia; order Carnivora; family Felidae; genus Puma; species Puma concolor. The sequence goes on from NC_141669.1 coordinate 57,711,981, forward strand.
AAATAAGCACTTTATATCTGTAACATCATTTAATCCTCAAAATCACTGTAAGCCATACCTTGGGGGTGTTGGGACATTCTTGCTGCCATCTGTGAGTTACTAGAGTTGGCACTTCAGAGGCAAAGATGAGGTGAACTTTTATGCAGGGACAGAAGAGGTGAAAAGACCAGAGATCATTTTGGGAAAGGAGGTCTAGGAAAGGTACACTGGCTGTTCTGTAAATGCTTAGAGGTTGATTCGAGAGTGAGGAGACCTGCACATAAACACCAGAAAGCAGTGCTTTGTCCGTCTATTCAAATCCTAAGACCATCCCCATTTAACTGGATTCCCAACCACTTCTGATTAAAACATGCACAGATCTTCAAAGGGGCAACATGCACCCCAGTGTTTATAGCAGCACTATCAACAGTAGCCAAAGCATGGAAAGATTCCAAATGTCCATCGATGGATGAATGGATAAAGAAGAGGTGGTATATATACACAATGGAGTATTACTCGACAATCAGAAAGAATGAAATCTTGCTATTTGCGACTATGTGGATGGAACTAGAGGGTATTCTGCTAAGTGAAATTAGTCAGAGAAAGACAAATATCAAATAACTTCATTCATAGGAAAAATTTAAGATACAAAACAGATGAACATAAAGAAAGGGAAGCAAAAATAATATAAAAACAGGGAGGGGAACAAAAACATAAGAGACTCTTAAATATAGAGAACAAACACGGTTGCTGGAGGAGATGTGGGAGGGGGGATGGGCTGAATGGGTAAGGGACATTAAGAAATCTACTAGTGAAATCATTGTTGCACTATATGCTAAGTTGGATGTAAATTTAAAAAATTAAAAGAATTATATTTAAAAAAAGAACTGAAATAAATAAAACCCAGATCTTGGGGAAATTTTTAAATAACTATTAAAATGTATGATGATTCCTTACTTAAAGTGAGGGCTATCCCCACCTCCCACCCCAAAAAACATCCAGCCAGCACTTGGTCACCGTTCTTTCTGAACACAACCCTAGGAGCTTTAAAAAAAAATTCTGTGTCATGGGGGAGTGCAAGCAGGATGTCAAGAGGAAATCTCCATCCTGATCTGTTCCCTGACACTGAACAGCCCTTAACTTCATAGGCTACATGTTTTTTGGCTTTCCACTGTCATTCTCTTAATTTAATTCAACAAACCATTTATCTCGATCCCCCTTGGAATCTGCTTGCAGTCCTACTTGTTCTGAAAGTTTTCCAAATGACAGAGCAGCTATAACCATCTCTTGGCACCCTCTTGTGTGGCAAAGCAGTCACGCTCATATTAGGACCAATTCTGTCTTCATTCTCCTGGAATATGACCTATCTCCCTGGAGCCACCTCATTAAGGCGTTAATTACTGGACAAACTGAAAATTCCAAGTTTGGCTTACGTTGCCTTGTAGAAACCAACGTCTGGATACTAGTGTTTCTTTGATCTGTGGAGGATTCAGAAAGGGACTGCACAGGTGCACTGGGGAAGGCAAGGAGACAAAGCAACTCCAAGGACACCCAGCCACAATGGACTATAACTGTATCACATCCACATTATCCATAAAAGACCATTCTGCTAACATAGATTTTTTTTTCTTTTCCAGCTCTGCAATATCTGGCTCACTTTACTATCATATTAAATGTAAGAAATCAATGCTAGACCCTTTGACTTTGTAGAGTCCAATGTCAGGAATATTTCTTGCTTTACCTGAATTTCCCTTTCCTCTGCTTAATTTTTTTTTTAATCTTACTCCAGGAAGTAATCAGCCTCAGGGAAGGGAGACAGAAATGCAACACAGAATAAGAAATTATATTTTATTGATGTCATGCCAACAACACTACCCAAAATGGCCAGTAGTTATTTAAATTGGTTGCATGATGAAGCTGTTTATTACTTTACACTGAGCTAAAGAAATGAAGGCCAAACCATTTCTAGCACCCAATCAGTAATTAGGAGAATAAACTGTAATTTCACATCTGAACAAAAAGCACCTAAACTATTACCAGATGACAGGTCCCACCTGGAAACTCCTTTCAATGTGGGAAAACTAGTCTGACACACAGTCTGGATGCTTTTTCAGTGGGACCTGGAATAATTGGTCAGCAGTAAGTTCTGCTTTAGGCATCAAAATGGCAGGAAGGAAATGCAGGGCAAGTGGGGCCTAAAACCTCACTAAGAAGCAGAACACTGTCAAACTGAGCTCTTCAGTAGCTTTCACCTTTTTCTCTTTTCAAGCTGGGCCCTGAGTGGATACTGTAGGGGTACTTGCTATAGTTCATTGGGGCCAGAAGGAAGAAAATAGGAAGGAGTTTGAGGTAAGCTTTCTGTCCCCATTTTAAAGGAAAAAGTCCAAACCGATGTTAAGGATAGATTGTTGGTTATTCTCATTCCTGACAAAAAGAAATTAAATACAAAAAAGGAAGGAAGGAAGGAAGGAAGGAAGGAAGGAAGGAAGGAAGGAAGGAAGGAAGGAAGGAAGGAAGGGAAAAAGAAAAGAAAAAAATTGGGTCAATTGTTTGGGAGAAAATAATTCAACAAACATTTATTTAGTAATTCCTATGTAAAAATGATGAGCTCTGGCCAAAAAAAAAAAATAATAGTAATAATACATAAGACATGATTTATTTTTGAAAAAGTTATTTACACAAGTAACTATAATACAACTCAGAATTAAATGCTTGATATAAGTAAGGTATGACCAAATGCTCTCAGGTCACCACAATAATGGAGGCATCAGGGAAGGTTTGGGGGAAAATCACAGTATCTGAGCTAAGCCTTTTCGTCTGACAATGATTGTAACAGATGGTGAGGACAGTGGAGGTCACTCCAAGCTGGGAGCACAATTGAGAGCAGAGGCTCAGTGGCATAAGCATGCAAAGCATTTCTGAGAAGCAACAATGCTCCCTGAAGACTGGAAGCAAAAAGTTGAAATAGAAAAAGAGGCTTCCTGAGGTATATTTCAAACAACTAGTTAAAACTGTGCCAGTACTACTAATGTTGGATGTTGCCAACACACCCAAAGCGACCCCCAATGAGTGACACACTTGTATAATCCTATCTCGAGTTTGGGTAATATCTGTGACTTTCTTCTAACCAACAGAATAGGTCACAAGTGACAGGATGTCATCCCTTGATTATGTTACATTATATGTGACAGGGTATTATTCCCATGATTGTTTTATATACTTATAAGACTTCATCATAACAGAAAAGACAGAAAAGCTTCTTTGTTGGCCATGAAGAAGTAAACTGCCATATTATAAGAGGGGCATGTAGTAGGAAGCCTCTAGTAACCAAAGAACATCCTCCTGCCAACAGTCAGTAAGAAAAAGGGGAGACAAATTCTGGAAACAATCAGAAGGACCATGTCTGTAGATCTTGCCCCTGTCAAGCCTCAGATTAGACCACGGCCCCAGACAACATCTGTATTACACCCTGGTAAGCCTTGATAATCTAGGCAAGTCTTGCCAGAACTTGTGACCTGCAGAAACTATGAAATAATAAATAGGCATTTTTAAAGCCACTGAGTTTATGGTAATTTGTTATCCAGCATAGAAAACTAACACATTTGGGTATATAAATATTGAAAAGGATTGGCATTCAATACCAGAGCAGGGAGGCCCTTGAATATCATGCCAGAGGAATTGAATACCTTCATGGAAGAGTAATTATTCATTATGGTCCAAAACCCTGTTGTATTTTTGACAATTATAATTACCTTATTAAATGAGCTAACATATGTACTCAGCATAGCAGCTGGAATGTATTAATGCCATAAATATCAACTATTATTATTGCTGCTGTCATCGTTACTATTTCTTGCTATGTATAAGTTTCCTGAAGAGAAATAAGGTGCTGTTCAAGACAAAAGCTCACCTAAGAAACAACTCTCTCCTTAGGTCTTAAGATTTGGGAGCTTTGAGAATGTGAAGAAAATGGCATACTCTCCACCACTGAGAAAAACACACATATTCATATATATACAACATTTTGCTTACAGTTTCAAGGGGCTCTAAGAACCAATGCCCTAAAAGAATAATGTGGCATTCTAAGGCTAGTGGAAGAGTCTCTGGAAAACCCTAAGCGATAGTACTCTCTTAAGACCTCTGATTTTACCCTTAGCTCTGATGCCAAAACTTTGCAACTCTTTGCAAAACTATACATCCTCTTTAGCCAGTGCCAGTTTTAACTGCCATTCAAAATTGCCCAAAAGGGTATGATTCCCAAGGTAAAGAATATTCTTATCCTCAGCTCTTTTGAATGGTGGGCAATGCCCCATATGTTCAGATTGCTAAGAAGACCCACAGCACACTTAGCATTCCAAAGCCAGCCACAGAAAATTCTCCTCAGGCTTCCTATACATTGTATGGGCAGTATACAGAATCCAAGGAAGCAGCATCAATATCCCCATGAGCTCCACCCCACTCATAAAGCATTGCTGTCTCTCAACTCCGGTGTAAGTGGCATATGAGAAACTAAAGGGCATATGAGAAACTAAAGGATGGGTTCAACCTCATGAGAGCCCACCATCCACAGCACAAACAATTGTGGTTGACATTTCCCAAGCTATATTAAATGATTCATGTAATTAGTCTAGATACAAACACAGGCATCAGAGGCTGCCTGATTCAGCTTATCTGTTATAAATTGACAACTGTGTGTTCTTAGGATTGCAAGCATTCACAATTAAACTGGAATTTTAGCTTCCTGCCTGGGAAAATTTTTTTAAATGGACATGGAAATGTAATGAACAATGTGTGGACCAATGAACAAAACAACGTGCATGGAATTGATGAAAAGTGAATCTCATGTTTACATCAACACATTCCACTGAGTTGTTCTGAAAAACATATTATGTGTGCATGTATGTGTATTACATTTACACAGTGGGTTGAAATTAATAATCAAATTTGCACATAATTTTTAATTAAATCTATATCTTTCCTGTCCCCCCCCCCCCCAGCTGTTGGCCCGGTGTTTATGTGGAATACATCTGGCAGCCCTCAGCATTCTCCACAGTCACCCGTCCTCTTGGTCCCCAGATACACCTGCTTTCTGCAGCTGGTCCCCCAACAGGTGCAACGGAAAGCCTGGTTGATGGGCATTGTAAACACTCCTGCTGTTGAGCATCTGGGTGGTAACAAAGGGCCCCATTCCAGTTTCAATGTTCCTTCCTCCAGTAGAAGCAAAAACTCTCTGTGTGATCTAAACACACTATAGGCTCCATCAGTCACTTTCCCACTCCAGAAAGAAATTCTCTGGGTCAACTGGGCGTTAACACCTGTGTCACTTTCTGGGTTATTAACGAAGGTCCCCACAGGGAACTGGGCCTTGGTCATTCTTTCTCTGTCTAAGCTTCTAAGCCTGCAACCAGTGGCCTAGATGCTCACTAGAACAAATGGAAATAGAGTAAGGCACAGATCTCACGGTCCCCCAGTTTGTAACCATTAACCACCTGGTTTTGATTGGGGAGCCCACAGACCAATGCTTTGCATAGTACCTCCAAATGAAAAACATGTGGAAGCAACACGTATGGTGAGAATTACTATTTTGCAATTCCTTGTTGATAGAGTAGTAGGCATTTCAAAGCAAGAAAAATGCACAATAATGTGCAGGGTCTTTTTGTTTTGCTTTGCTTTGTGTTGGTTACCATTACCCCTAACCCTGAAGTTTGGAAAGGGGTTCAGATTTTTCCTGTGGTGTTCTAAAAAATACCTCATCCTATACGAAAGCATCCATGCAATCAGTCCAGATATAAATACAGGCTCTAAAACTATGCTCCGAGGCACCCAGGTTAATGGACTAATGCAATAAAGCAATAGGTTACAATAAGGAATTTCAATACAATTAAAACCATAAAGCTAATGATGATCTCTTTCAAATGAAGCTCTAGATGAAAATAAAGCACTAAAAGTCACTTACTCATTAAACAGTTTTGGTTCCACTTGCAGAAGTTCACAGAGGGCATCAGTTATCTAAAGTGTAAGATGCACTGGAAATAAAATACATAAAAATGGCCTCCTTTCTGCTATTTATTTTGACACTCTCATCTCCACGCCAATGGACTATTCCCCACATGCCTGTAAGGCAGAGTTCAAGTACCACTCTATTAGAATCTTCTTGTAGTTTTTTTTCCCCCCACATTCCAAGCTACTATGTACAGCCCAGGAATTAAGTTGGTCACCTGAGACACACAGAGACTGGGTCAAGATCCCAGACTACCATTAGCTTCAGTGATGCCCCCCACTTGCTTGGAAGAGTTATTGCATCACACTGTAATCCTTAAAGGACTCAAATTATCTCCAGGTAGTTCCTGCTGCCCTGGGTAAATCAAGCCCCCGATTGAAATGACTATTCTATTTCAGCTTTATTTTTTATTATGTAGTTAAAAACCCTCCTGGTTCCCCCTAGCTTTCTCCCACTCAAAACTTCTAATATTGCTGAAATAGAAGGCAGTTGACTCTGGGCATGAATATACTGCCCACTAACAAAACATGTAAGAGGTCCAAAAAGCATGAGCTGGAAGTTTTGGGATCCGTGTACTGTATTTCTAAAGGCAATCTTCCCACGGAGAAGGCAAATAGTGTTCTACATTCTTAGTGCCTGCTGCTTACATGGTATGTGCCCAGAGGATGTGTCTCTGGGCATAAAAAGCCAAAAAAGAGAACCATATCCAATTGGAGCTTTCAGCAGAACACATCCATCGGCAAATAAAAACTCCGTATGTGGTTTTCCTACACAAAATAGTTTGTAACCCCTGCCTTTTCCAAATATTATATACCTAAAACCTTAATGCATTGACAGGCAAGTTACAGGGAAAAAAATGTTGTTTGCTCTCTTTTCCTTGGTCTGTGTTGTGATTCTAAGATTAAAACAAAGCTGCTGCCAGAAATCTGATGCATCCACTTAGCTAATGGGGTTGAGAGTAGGAAAACTGGAAAGAAAGAACTGCTTTCGTATTACTTCACTATCAGAGATCTGTCTCTGTGCTGGATATCTTCCCCTGACTCCATATACCCTATCCACCCTTCCCCACTCATCCCTGTGCACCAAGGGGCTGACCTATATGGCCTATAATGGGGGCTCTCTGGCGCTCTGGCCTTCAGTTATTTTTGCCCACAGGAAACACTGGGAGAAGGCAGAGAGTGAAAGTAAAGTATTTGCTCCTGCCACTCCTTCCTACAGGTGACCCTGGGCTGGCTACATTATCTACTAGGTTTCAGCTCCCATCAGGCCACACTCTCTATAAAGCTGCCATGTAGTCCCTTCCATACTGTTCTTCTTTTGCCTCTTAGACCTCTGGATGGTAAACCACTCCCCATAGTTACTTCCCCAGAGTACTGCACTCCCTCTGGTTGGTTTCCTTTGACTCTGCTTGACCTTTGTGATTTTGTAAATTCCTAGTTTGAGCATGCCATTTATTTTTTGCCAGCGTCCTCAGTGACACAGTGAAAAATCACACTTAGAAACAAATGACTAACCCAGTAAAACCTGGATTTGGAGAATCTAAAAAATTTTTCTTATTCTAATAAATAGTAAAGAAACAACGTTAGAGTGTAGACATGCAAGCCAAAGGAACCATTGCCCACTTTCTCATTCCTTCAACACTATCCACTGAGCTTCACATGATAGGCACTGTTCTCAGGGGACATAATAATCTAAAGGCTCTTAGGGATAATTTAGAAAGTGTCTTCAGTGCACTCCCTATTGCAAGTGGTAAGCAGGGATTCTTTTTTTTGTACAATTGTTCAATATAAGACAAAAGGTAATTCAGTAAATTAACTTGTGTTATAGACAACAGTAGACAGAGAAATTAACAGGTTTAACAGTAGCATCACATTATATACCCACTGTTCTCAAATTTGGTTAAATAAATAAATCAGAATCTCATCTGTGAGCTTTCTAAAACAGTTAATTCACCTCTACCCTCAGCAAGTCTAAGTGCCTTAGTGTATAAGCCTTCCTATACATTATGCCTGGGGTGGGGCAATGCTGTTGGTCTTTGAACCATACTTTGATTAACAAGGTATATACAACATGATGTACTTAGCCAATTTCTTATTGTTGAATATTTAAGTTCTTTTTGTTTAAAGTTTATTTATTTGAGAGAGAATGAGTTGGGGAGGGGCAGAGAGAGAAGGAGACGGAGGATCTGGAGGGATCTGTGCTGGCAGCAGAGAGCCCAATGCAGAGCTTGAACTCATGAACTGTGAGATCATGACATGAGCCAAAGTTGGACGCTTAACCAACTGAGCCACCCGGCACCCCTTAGTTCTTTTTAATATTATAAATAACAATACAATGAACATCCTTGTACATATGTATTTAGTACAGTTTCTGAATAATTTACTTTATAATATATTTATAAAAAGGAAACTACTAAGTCAAAAAGGATGTGAATTTTTTTAAGTTCTTAATCCATATTGCTAAATTGATTGCTATAATATTTATACCAATCTGTATTCCAAATGCTGATGTCTGCAAATACATTTTACCACAGCCTTACCAACACTTAAGAATATCTTCATTTTTGCCAATTTGATAAACACAAACGGTATCTTATTTCAGTTTGCATTTATTAATGAAGTTGAACTTTTTATGTTATTAGTCATTTGCATTTCTTCTCCTGTAAATGACTATGGCCTCTATTGGACCAGTCTTAAATTATTCCCTTGTCAAATGTTTCAACTCGGTTGATCATTGATTTTCCCTCCTTTTATGATGTTACATCTCCAATTTTATAATTGAAGTAGTAGGGAAAAATAAAAGCTCCTTTAAAGAAATTCAGTTTATTGCTAAGTTGTAAAAACATATTCCTGTACTGACTTCAAGGAAATGCCTTTTCTGACACTGCGGATAGATTCCACCATAAAACTGAACTGTATAGTTCTTTGCCATAACATTTGTGTGTTTCAACTTGTAGCAAGGAAAGGCAAATTCTGTATTCTATTCTTTGAGAAAGTTGTTTGTTTGGCAGTTTTTAAATTTAAATAAAGGAAAGAAAAAGAAATAGAGTTAAAACTCTCATCTGTGTTTCTCCAGACCAGAGTAAAACAGCCACACAAAACCACAGTTATGTCACAAACAACGGTACCACTGTATATATTTATAAAATGCTGCACTCACAGTTTAAAACAGAGTAAGGATTTCATACTGTGCATTCAGAAGAGTGTATTTTCAATGTGGTAAAACTGAGATACTTAGATCTTCTGTAACAAGTTAACTGTGAACATTGAACTCAATATTGCCCAACACTGAAAGTTAAATAAACAAGAGTTGATTAAGCACTTATTACATTTTCTTTTTATATATATATAACATATATTCAAAAAAATATATGACTTGCTCCTTGCCATTGTCTAGCTTAGAATCGCATTACCCAAACTCATGATTTTTAAGATTAACTGTTGAGGGCAACTCAATACATTGTCTGTGAGACCATAATTGGAATAGTCTCTTTGGAAAGCAATTTTCAATATATATCAAATCCTTAAAACCACTTATACTTTTAAATTAGTCATTTCACTTCTGAGAATTATTTTTTTTAAATGTAAGCAGAGTTCTATGCACAAAGATATCTTTAGCAGTAAAGCACTTTTCACTGTATACAATGAAGGAACACCAGCTTAAAAGCAATCTATAATTTGTTCATTTGTTATGATGATCACTATGTATGTAAAGTAAAAAGCCAAGCACAGAAAAAGAAAAACGTTAACAGGGGTTTATATTTTTGACATATTTTGGGGCGCCTGGGTGGCGCAGTCGGTTAAGCGTCCGACTTCAGCCAGGTCATGATCTCGCGGTCCGTGAGTTCGAGCCCCGTGTCAGGCTCTGGGCTGATGGCTCAGAGCCTGGAGCCTGTTTCCAATTCTGTGTCTCCCTCTCTCTCTGCCCCTCCCCTGTTCATGCTCTGTCTCTCTCTGTCCCAAAAAATAAATAAACGTTGAAAAAAAATTTTTTTTATATTTTTGACATATTTTTCCAAATTTCCCCCAAAAAGCCTTATAATAATAGGGTGAAGACTTTGCTTTTATAATGAATGAATGTAGGGGCACCTGGGTGGCTCAGTTAAGCATCCCACTCTTGATTCAGGCCCAGGTCATGATCTCATGGTTAGTGGGATTGAGCCCTGTGAGGGGCTCAACACTGACAGTGTGGAACCTGCTTGGGATTCTCTCTCTCTGAACCTCCTCCCCCCAAAATAAATAAGTCTTTGAATGATTTGGTTTTGCTCACCGGGGGCACTGCCAGAAATGGAAAGGAGGGACTTTGGTGAGAGACTCTGAGAAGCCAGAAATTTCTTCCCAGTTTGAGCCCTCAAGAAAAAGATGTACAACATGTCTTCATTTGGCTCTGTGGTTCTCCCACCCTATTTTATTTAATAATTACTCTTCCCATGTGGATTCTCTTTACATGCTTTCTGAAGGAAGGTAATTAGGGCCCAAAAATTCACAAAGAGTTCATGGTGGGTACCGCTTTTCTGAAGGGACTCACACTGTGTCAAGAATAATCCCCATGCACTCCATCCCTGCCTTGGGGCAGGAATCTTCTACAGTCAAAATATGCATATAAGCACATACCTTAATCATTTGGCTACTTTTTATGATCTGTCTTCCTCCTCTTGGGTAAGCTAAAAGTATGGTGTCTGGTACATAATAGGTGAAGAATTATTTGTTAAATGAATAAAAAGTAGAGACTTTCTCTCTGTTTTATTTGATGATGTAGGCCCAATGTCTAGAGCAATACTGTCCAACAGAAATATAATGTGAGCTACACACACAATTTTAAATTTCCTAATAGTCACATTAAGACAGGTAGATAGCTTAAATTGATTTCAACATTTTATTTTACCAAATATATTCAAAATATTACCATTTTCACATGTAATTAATATAGAATTACCAATGAGCTTATATTTTTCTTATCAAGCCTTTGAAATGCAGCATGTATTTTATATTTACATACCACTTCAATTCAGACTAGCCACATTTGAAATCCTCAATAGGTACACGTGGCTTGTGACTGCCTTTTTGTAGAGTACACATCTAGAAAAGTGTCTGGTGCATAGCAAGTGGTTAGTATTGGCTGAATGAATGAGTAAACTAAAACATCTGAGTCAAGAACTTCTGTTAAGCCATTCCTCCACACTCCATACTTGTTGGTTTGTTGACCAAATGGTTGGTTGGTTCTGATAATCTAAATGCAGGATTTTGCCTTTATTGCTATCAAGCATGATTTTTTTTTTTTTTTTAAACATTCAACTCTGGACCCAGCCTTCCAGGATCACTGATACTCTAGATTCTATCTGACATATCTGCTAATCCTCCCAGTTTCAGGTCATACTCATATACAATGACCATACCATCTATATTGAGAAAATGTTGGGCAGGTCTGGTCTAAGGCAGATTTCCATAGGATGCTTCTACAGGCTTCAAACATTGCATTGATCTATTAGACATTTATGTTTCAGATTCTTCCTCTCTCTATACCTCTAACTAAACAATTCAATGCCTCTAATTTCTTCATTTTGTCACAAAAATATCAGAGATTGGGAATCAAGCAATATCTCAATATATATTGTCTTTGGCTTAATTTAGTGTCTAAAATATTCTCATCTACTTACTCTCTTCTGCAAATATACAGTCATCTCTATGTAACCCGACAGATTCTTAAAAAAAATCTAACAGTGTATACAACTAAATAATGATACAAATCTCTGGCATTTGTGGATATAACAGTCTTAATTTCAACTATTCGCTATCAACTTATGTGGTAATTCTTTGAATTCTGGACACTAAGTGACCAGTGGCTGAAAAGAAATAATTTAGCTGATGAGGAAAACTAGCTGATGTCGTCACAACCCCATTTCAATTGATGCTGTGGCTCTCTAGTCTTCAACTACATAGTAACTCTATAATTTTAAACAATAAATTTGTGTATAGTAAGAAATGATCTTAAAAAGGAAAAATAACTTTCATCAAAAACAAGAAAAGAACACTAATAAAAAGTTAAGCGTTAGGTCCAGCAATGACTCAGGATTATATTATAAAACACTCTGTTTCAGGCACCATGCATTCCTTCACTTAATCCTCTATAACAATCTTTTGATCTAAATCTTATTGTTGCCATCCCATTTTAATCCTGAGTTATCCTAAATGAAATGTCAACCTCTGTATCACTCTCCCAAGAGCAGACAAACCTGGCTCCCTTTTTTATCATTTTTCTATCGCTGATATGTTTCCCCAATTGTGGTCTGAAAACCACCTTTATCAGGGTCACTGGGCTGCATCTTTAAAATACAGCTTCCCAGGCCGTACAATATTCCAAGCAAAGCAATCCCTTTGGGGATAAGACCTGTGAATCTTCATATTGAATAAGCTTCCTGAGTGTTTCCAATGTGCATTACAGTCTGTAAACTACTGACCTGGGGTCTACCTTAAAAGACACTGTAAAAGAAGGCCTCTTCTGAAAATGTTGGGTGTTCCCACTTAAGACACATCAGAATTACATGAAGAATATCTTCAAAATAAAAACTCCTAGGTCACATCCTGGATGGCACAAACTGGGATCTACTGGGGTTATACCTGGAAGTATGTGTTTTTAAGACAAATTCTCCTGGCCCTTAAGCAGCAACAAACCATGCTCTGGTCAGCTGGTGAACACTTTGGAATCACTGGTATAAGTCCCTGTCTAGTTCACATGTCAAAATTCTGCAAATTTTATGCTTGTTTCAGTAAATCAGAATTCGTGGTTGCATACTTTTACAGAAAAGAAAACATAAGATGTCGTAATCTGCCCTTGAGATGTTTGTTTTCCTATATGGAAGAAAATATTTACTCAACCCAAAATTGTGAAGAAGAAATAATAAGCAGTTCTGAGAAGACAAGTAGATATAAATGATACAACCCTAAATAATAGGCAACTCTGAACTTATGTCACTGATTCCCTGGATTCCAACAGGAGAAGGTCTTTCACAGTTCAATCTCTAAATACTATACAAGTTACAACATTCTTGGAATTTTTATTCATGATTTCCACTCATCAAATGCAAGATATTTTCTCTCATGCAAGAGTCACTCCTCCAAGAATTCCTAGTAAGATCTGCTTATGAGGCCCTGTGTAACCCAACTCAACAGGACATCCAGGTGATAACAAAGAAAATGTGTGAATCTTGGCAGTGAGCAACTAGCACTGATCAGCTGCCAAATGACTCATAAACTGGTCCACAAAATGTAAGCACAGTGCTATTTTTGAAGAGGTCAGCAACCCAGCTGGCAGAAAGAAAGAAAATGCCAAGGAGTCTGATTAGTAAGAAAATAATGCATAAACAGCTAACTAAAACATTTAGAAAGGGATTCTACTCCACAATCTTCCAGTGGAACTTCAGACCCCTCTGGAAATATCCCAGACATACCATAGTCTATCAGTATTTATTAAAGGCCTTTTATGTAGTATCCTGTGAAGAAAACCCAGACCCAAAGGAGTAATAGGCAAAAAAAGGCTACATGTGGCTTCAAGGTAACAGCAGGGACCTGACAGGGATGGCTGCATCCAGTCCCCAAACACAGGGTCCTATACATTGGCTGCTGGCAGAAAACCAGTAGGGTCAAGAGTCACAGACTCTAAGAACCAGAAGTCTGAACCCATCAGTACAAGCCCATCCTTTGTGTTTCCACAAGGAGCACAAGGGAAGCCTAGCTCCAGGAAGAAACAGAGTGTGGCTGACACAAGGTCCTCTACATCCTGGGAAATGAGCCCTGAGAATATGAGTTCTCCAAATAGCAGAGTCAGGTCAGTTGACGAGAACGGAATATGTGAACAGAAATAGAGATGTTACGAAAGCAAATTACATATGTGGTAGGTACCCTTTCAACTGAACCTCACTCAGCCAACTCACCGGATTAACCAATATTCCCCATTCCCTCTCTAAAACCTACAGATGAATGCCAGGATGTGCTGACTGCCTATAACCAAGAGTCTATTCCTCAACATTCCTGGGCATCTCCACTTCTACCAGTTATATGCTAACAAGAGCTATCTATATCAAGTTTAACTACTGTTACAAGTATGCAGTTTGTTTAAATGTATAAAAATGATGAAATAGGAGAACCATGGAGTTGTTTCCATGAAAACTAAATTGCATTAAGAGGACATAATAAAATAAGTTGTTTAAAAAACAGTTGCTGCTTGGGGCTCCCGGGTGGCTCAGTCGGTTGAGCACCTGACTGCAGCTCAAGTCACGATCTCACAGTTCATGGGTTTGAGCCCTGCATCGGGCTCTGCGCTGACAGCTCAGAGCTTGGAGCCTGCTTCCGATTCTGTGTCTCCCTCTCTCTCTGCCCCTCCCCTGCTCACACTCTGTCTTGCTCTCTCTCAAAAATAAATAAAAACAAGGGCGCCTGGGTGCCTCAGTCTGTTGGGTGACCAACTTCAGCTCAGGTCATGATCTCGCAGTTTGTGAGTTCAAGCCCCGCATCGGGCTCTGTGCTGACAGCTCAGAGCCTGGAGCCTGCTTCAGATTCTGTGTCTCACCCCCTCTCTCTAACCCTCCCCTGCTCACACTCTGTCTCTCTGTCTCTCAGTAATAAACAAAAAAAAAAAATTTTTAATAAAAAATAAAAACATTTAAAAAATTAAAAAAAACAGTTGCTGTGCAATTAGGGGTAGGTTTAACAACTATTAAAGATGCGAATATTGTAAAAATCTAGGAAAAAGCATTTACATCCTTATTCTGTTTTAAAGAACCCAAATGAAGAAAATGGAGAAGATGCTTTGCAAGTCTGGTTTACACATGATGACTCAGGACACTGATAAGCAGACCCATACTCAGAGAAAAAGGCTCAAGTGCTATATGGAAAAATAAAAAAGAACTCCTTGTGCAAGAAAAAATAAACACTGACCTTGATCCCATTATCCAGAGTCAATCACTGTTAATTTTCTTGAATATACTTATTTATTGTTTTAAATACATAAGTACATATACACATGCATATATATACATAAATGTACAATATATTTTATATATATATGGTTTTTAATTGTTAAAAATGCTACTTATAATGTATTTTTCTTCATTAATAAATCACGACCATCTTCTGATGTCAGTAAATATTTATCTATAATACTTTTTTTTTTTTTTTTTAAATTTTCAACATTTATTTATTTTTGGGACAGAGAGAAACAGAGCATGAACGGGGGAGGGGCAGAGAGAGAGGGAGACACAGAATCGGAAACAGGCTCCAGGCTCCGAGCCATCAGCCCAGAGCCTGACGCGGGGCTCGAACTCACGGGCCGCAAGATCGTGACCTGGCTGAAGTCGGACGCTTAACCGACTGCGCCACCCAGGCGCCCCCCTTTTGTTGGACTTTTAAGTTGACTCTCATTTCTATAGGTCATAAGCAATGATTTCACCACTGTACACAGCCTCCACTGTTTCCTTAGGACATATTCTGATGGTTGTAATTTGATACACCAGATAGAGCAGAACTGGGAGCTCCTTTCTGGTTCTTAAATGGGACACTAGGCTGCAAGACAGATACAAATACAGCAAACTCTGTATCAGTACTTTGCTAAGGGTAGAGGCATATCCTTAACTTTCTATCTACAAAATGGAACAAAAACCCTATTTTCCAAGTACTTTGAATCCTTGAAACCGATCTTAGATATGCATCTCTGATTTTTTAATACAATCTCAGCAAATTCAGTACCATCCTTATTCTAATCTCTTAACACTTCTTGAGTTCCTTCCTATGAGGTGCTAATGGCAATTCACCGCCTGAGTGTTTTGTGGCTTTATCTTCATGAAACTTAGGATGGGCCCATACACACATAATTTAGGGGTACATATGCCATTTTATTGGCTGTACAACACCTCAGCTTTTTTCCTATTCTTCATGAATCTTTCACCTTACCTCTCCAGACAACTAGCTCATTCTGCCAACTATCCAAACAGCTGAGATGTGGCATGGCGTAGGCACGGCCAGGAAGATGCACCTGCCTGGATCTACATCTGCTTCCAGCAGAGAATTCTTTCTCTTGGTGGCAGCCAGCAGTGGTGCCAGTGTTGTTCTCCACAGAGGATTCCACAGCATGACTCATACTGTGATTCTGACCACACAATTTCCTTGCCCTCCTGCTCTTTTCCTGAGCCTCACAGCAACTCTGCTAGCTACAAATATTCTTCTCATGAATTCCTTGTTGCAAGGGGAACAACACGGAATCTTTGCTGCTTGCAATTTAGAAGCCTGAAACAGTAATGCCTAAAGTGACACACAGACGCTGCGTGCCATAATTGTGCAAGATGAAGGCCCTAGAGAGAGGCGGCACCTTTTCTAAAGCCCACACTCATGCTCCCCAACACCCTGATATTTCATATGATTGGTGAGAGAGAACCAATGTGAGAATTTAACCTACTAGCAATGTAGCTAATCAAAGTGTATTTTCTCTTACTACACTCATCAGCACATTTATTAAACAGAGAAGAGTTGTTTCTCTCTGTGAGAGTTTGGTCTTGATCGACATACAAATCAAGGAAATCTTTGCTGTTCCTCATGCAGACTGATATTCACATTATACATTAATGGAAATTTAGAGATCATCTAGTCCAGGAATTGGTACACTTTTTCTGTAAATGGCCAGATAGTAGATATTTTAGTCCTTTTGGGACACAGACAATCTCTGTCATGTATTTTTCTTCCTCTTTTTTCAACAATCCTTTAAAAATACGAAAGTCATTGTAAGTCTCAAACTTCCTGATTTCAAAACTTATTACAGAGCTGGAGTAATCAAAACATTATGGTACTGGCATACAGACAGACATATAGGCCAAACCAATGGACTAGAGAGCCCAGAAACAAACCCTCCTCTATATCTTCAAATGATTTCAGATAGGCATTCTAAGACAATTCAATGGGGAAAGGCAATCTTTTCAACAAACGATGTTGGAAAACTGAATATCCACATGCAAAAGAATGAAGTTCGGCCCTTACACCATATACAAAAATTAACTCAAAATCATTCATAGACCTAAATGTAAGAGCTAAAACGATAAAATTCTTAGGAGACCATACAGGAGAAAAGCTTCATGACACTGGATTTGACAATGGTATCTTGGGTAGGATACCAAAAGCACAGAAACTAAAAAAAAAAATAATAAATTGGGCCACATCAAAATTTAAACTGTGTGCATCAAAGGACACAATCAACTGAGTGGAAAGGCAACCCACATATTGGGAAAAAGTATTCGCAAATCAAATATCTGATAAATGTTAATGTTCAAACCATAAAAGGAAATCCTACAACTCAAAAACCACACACACACACACAAAAAAAAACCCCAACTATTAAGAGCTGGGAAAGGGACTTAAGTAAGACATTATTTAGGCTAAGAAAAAAAGAAGACAACATCAGAAATGAAAGAGGAGAGATCACAACTGATACCACAGAAATTATAAGAATACTATCAACAATTATACACCAACAAATTGGATAAGCCAGAAGACATGGATAAATTCCTTAGAGCCATGCAACTTGCCAAGACTGAATCATGAAGATCAGAACAGACCAATAACAAATAAGGAGATTAATCAGTAATTACAAATCTCCCAACAAAGGACAGCCCAGGACCAAATAGTTTCACTGGTGAGTTCTACCAAACATTTAAAGAAAAAATAATGCCAAGCCTTCTCAAAACCTTCCAATAAAAAAAAACTGAAGAGGAAGAAACACTCTCAAATTCATTTCATGAGGCTGACATCACCCTGATACAAAAGGCAAATAAGGACACAACGAGAAAAGAAAATCACAATGAGGTATCACCTCATACCTATCAGTATGGCTGTCATCAAAAAGAGGGGGGAAGAAAGACAAGAGATAACAAGTACTGATTGGCAAGGATGTGGAGAAAAAGGAACCCTTGTGCACTGTTGGTAGGATTGTAAATTAGTACAGCCACTACTGAAAATAGTACGGAGGTTCCTCAAAAAATAAAAAAGGGGACTACCATATCAATCCCACTTCTGGTAAAACCTTGGATTACAAGTAACTTATTCTGTGAGTGTTCCACAAAACAAGCAAACATTTCTAATAAATTTTAACTTGATAAATGAGCAATGTCTTGCAGTACAAGTAGTACGTGACTGCCAAATATCACGTGGTCACAACTGAGCCTGTGGTTCTGTCTCTCTCTCACTGCAGTATTGTGGGTGATCATCAATGCAATGTCACATTTCCATGAAATCCTCAAAAGGAGGTAAAAGCAAATGTCATTGGATAAGTTCCTTGTTAAAGTTTTGCACAAAAGGAAAAGATTCCATTGAGCCAATAGATAGCAGTGATTCCATTAGTGATAGTGAAAGTCATCCTACACAATAACCCTCCTCTCTCCCTCACACCAGCCACAAAGGTTTTCAAAGGTAAGTGCAGGTTATTTATTTTTTGTTATATTTTGTATTTTCTTTATTATTTTGTATTATGTTACAGTATTTTAATCATTTTTATATGAATATTTTTGGGTTGTGGAACAAATCATCTGAGTTTCCATTATTCCTTGTGAGGAAGTTCGCTTTGATATATAAGTGCTCTGGATTATAAGCATGCTTCTGGAATGAATTATGCTCACAAACCAAGGTTTTATTGCATATAAAAAGGAAATGAAATCAGGATCTTGAAGAAATATCTGCACCCCATGTTCACTGTAGCATTACAATAGCCAACACATGGAAACAACCTAAGAGTCTGTCTATGGATGAATAAATAAAGAAACTGTGGTATGTACATCTGTATGGACTATTAGTCAGCCATTAAAAAGAGGAAATCCTGCCATTTGTGACATGAATGAACTTTGAGAGCATTATGCTAAGTGAAATAACTCAGAGAAAGACAAATACTATATGCTATCACTTATATGTGGAATCTAAAGAAAACCAAACTTACAAAAACAGATTAGAATGGTGATTACCAGGGACAGGGGGTTGAAGAAAATGGAGAGATGTTGGCTAAAGGGCACAAACTTCCAGGTAAAAGAGGAATAAATTCTAGTGATCTAAAGTATAACATGATGATTACAGTTAATAATACTGTATTTATACACTTGAAAGTTCCTTAAAGAGTAGATCTTATATGTTCTCACCACAAAAAAGAAATAGTAATTATTGTAATGTGATAGAGATGTTATCTAAAGCTATTATAATAATCATTTTGCAATATGTATCAAATCAACACATTGTATACCTTAAACTTACACATTATACTGTCAATTATATCTCAAGTTAAAAAAAAATTAAGTTATCAAAGAGGTATCTGTACAGCTATGTTCATAGAAGCATTATTAATAGTCACAAGGTAGAAGCAACCCAAGTATCAACCAACAGATGAAGAAACAAAATATGGTAAATATATACAATCAAATATTTTCAGCTTTAAAAAAGGAAGGAAATTCTGGAGCGCCTGGGTGGCTCAGTCGGTTAAGTGGCCAACTTTAGCTCAGGTCATGATCTCACAGACCGTGAGTTCAAGCCCCACGTTGGGCTCTGTGCTGACAGCTCAGAGCCTGGAGCCTGTTTCAGATTCTGTGTCTCCCTCTTTCTGACCCTCCCTCGTTCATGCTCTGTCTCTCTCTGTCTCAAAAATAAACGTTAAAAAAAATTTTTTAAAAAAAAAGGAAGGAAATTCTGACACATGCTATAACACGAATGAAGCTTGAAGACATATTCAGTGAAATAATCCAGTCACAGAGGGATAAATACTGTAGGATTCCATTTATAAGAGATACCCAGAGTATTCAAATTCATAGACACAGAAAGTAGGGTGGTATTTCCAAGGGCGACGGAATGAGGAGCTATTGTTTCAATAGGTACAAGTTTCAGTGAAAAGAGTTTTAGAGAAAGATGGTGGTGATAGTTGCATAACAATGCAGATATACTTACATCAATGAACTATACACACTTAAAAATGGTTAAGATGGGGGCCCCTGGGTGGCTCAGCCAGTTAAGTGTCTAACTCTTGGTTTCAGCTCCTGATCTCACAATTGTGAGATGAAGTCCCATGTCGAGCTCTGCAATGGGGCTGGAGCCTGCTTGAGATTCTCTCCCTCTCCTCTCTCTGTGCCCCCACCTGCACTCTCTTAAAAAAAATGGTTAGATAGTAAATTTTACATTAGGTGTACTTTACCATACATATGTATATATTTCTTAGTTCAGAGGCCAAAGAAAACAATCCTCAGACCCAATTTAGCATATGGGCTGCAATTACCTGACCCCTGATCTAGTCCAGTGATCTCCAAACAGTGTTCCAAGAAGCCCTAGAAGGAAAATATACCTCTAGAGCTGCCAGGCAGTTCTTGTAAAAGGCTTCTAGGGAGGGATGTAGACTCCCCACACTTGCTTCAAACAGAGAAGCTCCTCTCTTACCTAAAGGTCTACAGGCTTACCTTAAAGAAAGGTCTCTATAGCTTGAAAAGGTTTGGAAAACTACTGCTTAATATACCTTTTTTTTTTAATGTTTGTTTATTTTTGAGACAGAGACAGAGTGTGAGCGGGGGAGGGGCACAGAGAAAGGGAGACAGATTCCAGAACAGGCTCCAGGCTCTGAGCAAGATGTCAGCACAGAGCCCGACGCGGGGTCCGAACCCACAAACCCGAGACCATGACCTGAGCCGAAGTCGGATGCCCAAACAACTGAGCCACCCAGGCACCCCTTAACCTACCTTTCTTATGTTATAGAAGATAAAATGAAGGACTGGAGATGGCGAGTGAAATGTACAACAGAGTTGGGACCAGAACCTAAGTCCTTATACTATGAGCTCAATCCTTATCCATTTCACTTAACAGATCCTTTTGGACTCGATCCTGATAAATTCATGCAATTTATTCAGCACTTCTTTGTACCCAGAAAGTATCTATGAAAAAAGTACAAGGCAAGATCTTGATATGTAGTAGACAAAATAGCCCCCACAAAGATCTCCTAGTCCTACTCCCTAGAATTCTGTTACATTACATGACAAAAGAGGTTTTCCAGATGTTATTAAGGTTGAAGACCTTGACATTGGTAAATTATCTTGAATTATACAGATGGACCCAATCTAATCATGTAAAAATCCTTACAGATATATATATATATGTATCTGTGGCTGTAGTCAGAGGGAGATGTATCTACAAAAAGAATAGTCAGAGAGATGGAACATTGCTGGCTTCGAAAATGGAAGAAAGAGGCCATGAACCAAGAAACATGGACAGCTTCTAGAAGTCAGAAAAGGAAACAAGTTCTTCCTTAGAGCCTCCAAAAAGATTCACAGCCTTGTTAATACCTTTATTTTAGCCCAATGAGACCTATGTTAAACTTAAAATTGATAGCACTGTAAAATAACAAATTTGTGTTGTTTTAAGCCACAAAGTATGTGGTACTTCATTACAGGGGCCATAAGAAATGAATACATGCTCTCAAATACACACAGTACAGCTTATTTATCCCGCATTTTGTGTCAGTTAAGAATCTGCTCACCTGGCCTTTCCGTCTTCTCCACTAGCAAGCATACTGGACCCTTGAACACCTAGCTCTGCTCAGAAGCCCTGGAAATCAAACCATGAGTCAATCTTGAGAGTTCCCAAGGGCAAAAAAGTAGTAACAGTAGAATTAAAAAATTAAAACTACCTCTGTAAATAACCATGATTGAGCTTACCAAGCATTTCAAAAGCTGGAAAAAAAAAAAAAAAAAAAAAAAAAAACCAGGTCAGGATATCTGTCCCTACATTATGGACATATGATAGGCAAAGCCAAAGTCTGGGTCAAAATAATGCTAGAAATATGATCTGGTCTGTGCTTGGGGAGAGCAGGGAGGATGGGCAGACACAGGACAGATGAAGCAGTTCAGCCAGTTATTTCACGACGTTGACTTGGCCCTTCATTCTAAATCAGTGGTCAGCAAACCACCACCCTCAGGCCAAATCCAGCTTGCTGTCTGGTTTTTGTAAATAAAGCTTATTAGAACATGGGCCCACTGGGGCGCCTGGGTGGCGCAGTCGGTTAAGCGTCCGACTTCAACCAGGTCACGATCTCACGGTCCGTGAGTTCGAGCCCCGCGTCGGGCTCTGGGCTGATGGCTCAGAGCCTGGAGCCTGTTTCCGATTCTGTGTCTCCCTCTCTCTCTGCCCCTCGCCCGTTCATGCTCTGTCTCTCTCTGTCCCAAAAATAAATAAATGTTGAAAAAAAAAATTAAAAAGAACATGGGCCCATTCATTCATTCATTCATTCATGTATTGCCAATGACTGCTTTCCCACCACAATGGCAAAGTTGGGTAGTTGTGATACACACTGAAAGGCAAAAAACACAAAAATGTTTATAACTGGCTCTTTACAGATAAAATTTGCTGACCCCCTGCAGATTGGCTGGGGCACCTCCACATAAACTGGAGAAAAAGGATCTCAGAGTAAGAGTTCACAAGCACCTTCATTCCCTCCCTGTGCAGCCATGGTATGAGGGGCCATGTTTGTCTTTCCTCCTGCAGTTGGTTTTGTGACTCACGTCTGCTGACCCTGTTCAGTGAGGCTGACAAAGGCAACCACATAACCCAAGGAAATCCAGCTGTGGCAATTCAGCCACATTTTCCTTTGAGTCAGCTGCCCCAGCATGTAAGCAGTCTTATTTGATCTGTTCCTTCTAATCCAAAAGTCCCCAACCCTTTCTACCATATTTTTAAAAATATTACACTAATGTATTTTTCATTACTCATAAATCATGTTGTCCTGCAGCTCTCTACCCACCAAATCAATGACCTTTGTTGTTTCAGGGAAAGCAGCAGCACAACCTTGAACTGTGAAATCCCCCCCCTTTTTTTTTTTTCCTTTGCCTGTGTTTTGTATTAGATTTCTCACATTGGAGAGAAACTATTGTCTCAGAAGTCATTTTTGTTGAAAGAGAAAAAATACTATTTCTATTCAAAAATCATTTTTGTACCTACCATACAAAGAACAAATCTCAGGAAACTAGAGTTTTAGCATAAGTCACGGTATAGAGAATAGAGGGTATGATGTAAGGGCAATTCCTGTCATACAGAATGAGACGCAGGGAGACTTAACAGCCATCTCCTCACCTACCAAGGGCTTGGTCTTGGAAGAGCAGGGAGAGTGAAGTGACAAAAATTCCAGATAGGAAGGGAGAGAAATCAAAAGTGTTTAGCTCAATGATTTAATCAATTGTATCTACATAATAAATCTTCCACAAAAAACCTAAATGATGGGTATTAGAGAGTTTCCAGATTGGTGAATACATGGAGGTGCTGGGAGGGTGGTGCATGTAGAGATAGCATGAAAGCTCTGCACCCCTTCCCACAATACTTTGCCCTATGCACCTCTTCCATCTGGCTGTTCAGTGTATCCTTTACTATATCTGATATAATAAACTAGTAAATTAAAAGAAAACTATTTAGGCTGGTGTTTTAATTTCTCCCTCCTTCTACCACTCCCCTAACACATGTGTACATCTGCACATGCATACACACACACACACACACACACACACACACACACACACACACACAATCCATGTAGTTCAGGAGAAAAAGAGTATCACTGGCAGAGGGGAATACCTAAGTAGATAAAAGCCAGAGTTAATGCCCTCTTGTTTCCCCACAGGCTATATCTGACACAGGAAAATCTAGAAGTTTTCCAATAGCCCTGTGTTGGACCCAGGAGAAGGTAGCTGAGAATTAAGAGTGTTTGCTAAGAGGTTAACTGGCATGTAGCAGGAGAATCCTATAGCAGAAGATAAAAGGTAAGCCACCTAAAGCCAGGGTCTGATGGGAGCTCCTGGCTAAGCCTCAGAGGACCTACAGCAGCAAGAGAAAAAGTGGAGGATGCTAACCCTAAGGGTACCATCATGCACTGCTTACACCCAGCCAGGCCATCATGAGATACAACAACCAAAGACACCTACCACTGACAATCTGCTACTACACAGAAACTAACTTGCAAAGAGAAGATAAGCTGCATCTCAAAAAGAGGTCAACAGAAGCCAGCAAAGAAGGACAGTATGTGTACAAAATAGCCTGTCCCCACCACAACAATGCAAGTAATTTTTTCCCTTTGACCAGACGTCACCCAGAGAGAAGGAGAGGCTGATGAGGAGACTGCCTGAAAGAAAAAGCTTAAGCCCAGAGAATCTGACCTTAGCTTCAAATACCACCACAAACCAGAGGAAACCATTTTTACTTAAGTGAGAAAATTTAACTTCTTTTTGGTTATTCTGTATAAATATAAGCTCCAGGACAAGAGAACATCAATACCGCTCCAAAAAAAAGTTTCCATGGTGACAGATATTAACTAGAACTATTGTGATCATTTCATAACAAATATCAAATCACATTGTATACCTGAAACTAATGTCATAGGTCAATCTCAAAAACATTAAAAATAAAGATCCTCCATATTTTGAGTACTATTTGAGTGTGGTGAGTAGATTTCCAAATACCCCAACCTCACTTCTTACCCCTTCCCCTGCTCCACACATATGCTTCAATTCGTGGTTTAATACCAAGAAGGAAAAAGGACTCCCCCTAGGCAAAGAATAGGAAGGGAATACTAATGAATCATTGCAAGAGTGAAGAGCATGCCTTCCTCACCCTGGTGCTTGGATATGACTGCCCTAGAATCTGGGAAGTGGGTCAAAGGCTCAAGCAATATTCCTGCCTACACACCCAGCAACAAAGCAATGGGAGTGAGTAGGGAGGTCCTATTTCCTCTCACGGAAGCTCACTGCTAATGCAAGTTTTCCAAGCCCAGTCGCCAATTCTATGAGTTCCATTGTGTCAAATGAAACCAGTATTCCCCATTTCCCACAGGCCCATTTTCAGGCCTTGCCATATCACTATGTCATGTCACTGCCCCCTTGAGAAGCTACTGATTGCAGCCTTATGATCCCTTCCCTGAGCAGACACACAGAGCAAGGTGCAAGATGGAGGCGTGTGGCTGCAGAGCTGCAGCATTTCCCCAAAACTGGAATTAATTATCACTACTTGTTCCTCTGTCCCTCTTAGATCTGCAAAGCATGGGTCACAGTGACTTTGTTTTTATTGGCCTACCACATATTGAAACCATTCTTGCATATTGATACTGAATATCTCAGCCAAAACCCTGTGAAAATTACTTACTGTGCAGCACAACAGAATGATTTTCTAAAGTTAAATGTCTTGGGATATTTTATCTTTTCAAGTACATACCAAAAGCAATTAAGTTCAAACTATGGAATACAGTCTTTGCCAGTTTCCATTCTTGACACATATGTGTCTGTGTTTATAAGTTCAAAGACCTCTTAAAGGATCAAATCTCTAGCTTTAATTTTCTCTTTGCAAGTAAAAAATATTCTAGCATCCTTCCTTAAATCATCTGCAAGGAAGTCTGCAGTATGAGGCCTCCATCCACGACATCTCTAATGTGGCCTAAAAAGGTGGAAAAGAACCCATTGCCGTCCTTGCCTCTCCAGCAGCCCATGGGGGTAGCACAATGAATATAAAAGTAAAGTGAGTTCACAGAGTTCTATGCAGGAGAGAAGTACAGTGGCCCTCTCCCAAAGAAGCAGTCTGTCCGAGCTTTTACACACTGACCCAAACCATTCACAATGACTCCATTCTTCCTGCTCCTTTTTCTCTCCCCTGTCCTTGCTCTTCATACATACTCAGTTACCCCGATTCCAGAAAATTCTTCCACTGTTCTCATGCCCCCTTTCCTGGATTCTTGAGGCCTTACACAATGCCTTTATTTTCTCCTTGCTTTTCTGAGGGCCACACTTCCATTCTTCCTCTTCTTTTTCCCCCTCAAACATGAAGGTCTTTACCAATTGAATTTGCACATGTAGCTGAGTGATACATCCTGTATATGCTGGAAAACTCCAGAAAACCTGTTCTAATTCTCCACCCCACGCCCCACCCACGTTTACCTTTTAACATTGGTCTTCAAATTATAGTCAATCCTCATTAGCAGATTCCATATTCGCAAATTCACCTACACCCTATTTGTAGCCCTCATGTCAATACTCATAGGCACCTTCATGGTATTCATACATGACACATGTGCAATGCAGTAAAAAAAAAAAACATGAATTGTCTGTCTGACCCACACATTCCCAGATCAGGCTATTCTGTCTTCTTGTTTCAGCTCTCAAACTGTAAACTAGTGTCTTTTTTGTGTGTGTGGTCTACTTACATGCCACTTTTTTGCATGTTATTGTTGGTGATTTCACTGTTTAAAATGGCCCCCAAGTATAGCGCTGAAGTGCCACCTGATGTTCCTAAGCACAAGAAAGCTATGATGTGCCTTGCAGAGAAAATACACGTATTAAATAAGCTTCACTCAGGCATCAGCTATAGTGCTATAGCCATGAGTTACAAAGAATCAACAATATATATTAAACAAGGTGCCTTTAAAGAGAAACACACATAAAACAAGGCTACGTATTAATCAATTGTGACCAGAGGTTCACGGGAACCTAACTCTGTATCTCTCTTTTAAGAGCAATGGCTCAGTATTTGCTAATTCAGTGTCCACAGTGACTTTATAAAACATACCTAGCACAAATAACAAGAATGGCCTGGGAATGTAACAGAGAAGTGAAATAGAGATATTCAACATTATGCATTCTGGTCAAAAAACATGCTCTTCCTCAGAACTGTATTTTCAGAAATAAAATTCTAAAATTTGCTTTTATCTATTGATGGGGCAGATGCTTCTTCACTCTCTGACATTAGCCTCAGGAGTATCCCAACTCCAGACCATCCTAGCTCCAGACTAGCATTCCCTCTCCTCCCTCAGATGGCCCCAAGTTCTCTCTGGGGAGCCTTCCACACTTGCCTTAATTCCTCCTGTAAGCCTGCCAATCTTCTTCAATCCCCTATTACCCTTATAAAGCCCCTACTCTAGCCATGATATACCGTGGAAGTGGCTTTTGTTTATATCCATTTATGTTTCTGCAACTTTTATCTTGATGTATATTTCACTGGCACCATCTCCTCCTTGGTTTGTGAGTTTCCTATTTCACTTCAAAAGGCTCAGAATGCCTGCTGGGGTGCTTTGTATTTTTGTGGCTGCAAAATAAATTGTGTCGATTACATAGAAATGCTCACTGACTCCAAACTTCCCTGCTCCTTGTGTGGACGCCTTCTATTACTTCATCATACTCCAGGCAAGCTGAAACATCGTTCATGCTCGCTGTCCGGCAATCTGACTTGCAGATTTAAAGGGAAAGACTTTATTCAAGCACAACACATGAAAATGTCAAAAATCATCATAGATTTCAGGGTTAAGCTATGATGTGATCACTGTGATTGATGCAAGAGTACTCAACAATTCTAATCAGGTCATGTGTTTGCAACTAGCGAACTTGTGGATATAAACAACCCAGATAGCCTTCTTCAGGGTGTATCTTTGCAAACACTCTAAATTTGTCCCTTCTTCCCCTGTGCTCCTCCTCTGGCATGCCACTTCACCTCTCTACTAACAGTAACACCTGCTCCCATAAGGCTTTTACATCTCAGTTTTTCCAGCAAATACATGAAGAAGTGATTGTACCTTGGGCTGTTTGGGCTACTATAGCAGAACACCACAGACTAGGTGGTTTACAAACAGAAATTTATTTCTCACAATTCTGGAGGCTTGAAGTCAGAGATCAAAGTGCCAACATGGTTATGCTCTCATGAGAACCTGCTTGCTGGTTTGAAGCAGCAATCTTCTCACTGAGTCTTCATATAACAGGAGGAAAAAAGGCTAGAGAGCTCGCTGGGCCTCCTTTTATAAGGGCACTAATCCCATCATGAGGGCTCCACCCTCACCTAATCACTCCTAAAGGCCTTACCTCCTAATACCATCACAGACATTGGGGGTTAGGGCTTCAACAGATGAACCTTAGAGGGACACGTTCAGTCCATAAGAGTACTATAGAATTACCACTGTGTAACCCTGAGTGAACTAAAGTATCCAGGCATTGAACATCAGTGGGTGCTACATCACAAAGAGAAAGAGAACTTCATAACGAAAGAACACAGTGGAAGTATGCTGATATACAATTGCCCCCCCCCCCCAAAAACCATTTATAAATCAGAACAAACCTATAACTCCAACTCCAATTTATAAGTAATACAGAGGAAAGAGTAACATGTCAAACTACATCATGGGGATACAACCAGCAAGATCCAGACTACAGGAAACTGAAAAACTCTACACATCAAATAACTTGTTTTCAAAAGATTTAAAAAAAAGAGAAAGAAAACATACAGATTTAAACAATTAAAACCTATCAACCAAATGCAATGTGTAGATGTTATCTAGATCTTCATTCCAGCAAACTGTTAAAAAAAAGTATAATGTTTATGAGATAACTGGAAAATTAAACACTACCCATTCAATGATATTAAAGAAATAATGTTAAATAGTTTAGGTATAATTGTATTATAATTATTCTTAAAAGAAAACAGACCTTATCTTGTAGAGAATCATACTTAATTATGGATGAAGTAATATAATCCTGGTGAAATTTTTTTCACAATAATAGAGGGAGAAGGTGAATTGGGGTAAATGGAAGATTAGCAAGATGCTGTCATTGGTTGGAGTTAAGTGAACTTACATAGGGCATTCAATAAGTCATTCTGTCTACTTTTATGTATGTTCAGAATTCTCCATAATGAAAATATAAAAACAGGCATATACATCTCTATCATCTTTCTTCTAGTATTTTTCAAATCTGTATCTCCAGTTCTAATTGTTTATCTGCAACACAAGGCTTTATTTCCAAAAGTAAAGAAATTCTTTCCCAAAGCCAGCAATTTTAAGCAGAATGGATGTTTGCTGACTCAAAAGCCATGTTCATTTTCTTCTCTGGTAACAGCCACAATTTTGTTTCCAATGTTTCCCACCTCCCCATTTCCTTTGTCAGTGACTGGCTCAGCTATAGGCCTCCAATGTAGTTCTGGTCACTGAGACAGGAGAAGACTGCTGAGGGTTTCTAGGGTAGGATTCCTTGCCCTTAAAAAAAATAATGATGATGCACAAGGAAGAAAGGTCCTCTTCTGCTAGACATGGTCACCTCTGCATGTGATGCCTGGAACTGCAGCAACCATCTTGTTGACCATCAAAGGAGCTAGCCTAACAGGAACATGCTAAGGATGGCAGGGTAGAAAGGTCCATATGGACTCTGAGTTCTCTGTGATAGTACTATGCCACAGGGTTGGCCAGTCCTGGATTTCTTAATACATGGCATAATAAGCACCATTATTAAGCCATTTTGACTATGGTATTCTGTTACTTGAAACTGAAAGTATCTTAATAAAGAGGCTCACCAGAGTCATGGAAGGAGAAATATCTACACATCTCTCCCCCTAAAACTCCCTCCACATTCTGTTTCTCCATTGAAGGCATACTCTCTCCTCTGTACCCCCACCCCTTTCTCATACTCTGTCACACCCTGCTGTCCCCATTTCCATAATAGGTCACATCGCTCATGAGTGGTGGGACAGAAAAAAAGGTGAGAACCATTGCAAAGGAGTTGAAGGAGTTCACAGAAGTGTTCTATTTACCTTATCCTTAGTGCCTACTGCAATGCCTGGCAAAGTTAATAAAGATTTGAATGCAAGCAAGGAAAAAAATGAATTCACAAATGAATGTCCTACCAACCTCTTAAAACGTAATAGTTTCAAAGTTATGCTCAACTTTCCCGCAATACTCCACAAGTAACCCATGTAGACATCATCACTTGCCTGAACTATAATGGCTTTTTATTGGCCTCCCTGTCTCCAGCATTCCATCCTCTCCATGGTCACCAGAGTTATCTCCTAAAACAGATATCCTTCACACTACCTTCCTTAGGATCTCTACTACCTCATAATTAGCAATAGGATCAAATCTAAATTCCTTTCATGGAAAAAGGTCCTTATTCATTTGATCAGAACCTAAACTTACTGCTAAATCTCCCAATTCCTTCCTCTCTCCTCTCCTCCAATCAACCCAAAGTACCAGCCATACAAGTCCTGGTAGTAACCTATAGGTAATCTTAAGCATGCTTACACTGTGTTTTTTCTTTCCACCCCACCTATTTAATCTAACAAACTCCTGATCGTTCTTCATGACCTAGCCTAGATGTCAACTGGTCTTTACTTTTCCAGGCAAAGTTGGTTATGCTTCCTTGGTTTTCTCATAGTTCTTTGACCATACCTCCACAATAGCATCTGCCACGTTAAATTATAATTATCTGTTTAAAGGTACAACCCTCCCGCTAAACTAAAAAGTATTCCAGAGATGGAGCTATATCCTTACTCCCTACAGTATCTGTTATTGGATAAAAGGTTCTGAATGATGGAAAGGAAGAAGGAAGGTACTGGCATTTTTCCAGTTGCTAAATCTAGAAACCTGGAAGTCGTGAATTCCCAGAACAGAAAGGAATGTTACAGATCATCATAAAAAAACCTTTAAATATAAGTTGACTCTTCTTTCATCCCCTTTATGCAATTTGTCACCAAATCTATTTGTCATATCCTCCTTCACAATGTCTACCAGATTCCCTCCTGCCTCTCCATCCCCACTGACCCACGCCCAGTCCATTCTCATTTACTCATACTGGGATCATTTAAAAGGCCCTCCAAGAGGGTCTCGTTTTCTCTCCACCCCTCCCCATCAGAGCCACACTGCACACAACCAACAGAAGAAACTGTCTAAGCTAGTACTTTTAACATGTCACCCAACCATGCCAAGAAATCTCTACGATTTCCTAGTGTCCTCTTTGTTAAACCAAGCTCCCATCCCACCTCACCCTCAACCCTACCAGCCTGTTCTCCTAAAGTTCAATTATCTGGGCCATTCTTTTGGCCCAACCTCTCTTAGTGTCTCCCCCACATTCCAGACACACAAACCATCCCACACCCCGGGTGTCTAGAAAATATGTCAGTGCTTACTTCTGCCTCAGCCTTCTGCTTAGGCCTCAAGACCCTACTTACATACCCTCCTGCTCACCAAAAACCCAGTCCTCCTTCAACCTCACCTAGTACACCTTCCTCCCTCCCTCCCACAGTTCAGACTAATCTTCCCTATTCCTGAACTCCCATGACACTAACATTACTGTTCTGTCTCCCACTTAGAACATAAATGGCTTGCATGCCCCATGAGTCTGCCTCCCCCTTCGCCTATCACCACCCTACTCTTCCTTAAATATTCAATACAAATACCACCTGCCTGTGAACTAAAGAAACTAAAATCTGATGCCTTTGAACTCCTGTAGAACTCTGATGGTATCTTTCTTAAGGCATTTGTCACATTCTTTCTATGAATGCAATTGTCTGCTGTTCTTTTTTCTTTTTCTTAATGTAGGACAAACCCTTTGAGGGCAGGATCTAGTCTCAGCTATTTCACATCACCCCAAAGGTCTTCAGCACCCACAGGAGTGCTTTGTACAGAATAAGTCCTTATTGTAAGATTCTTTCTTTGAGCATATGTTTCTCTGTGCTTCCTAATACGGACACTGAAGGCAGAGCCTGAAATGAACACAATTATAGTATGTGTGAATTAGAATATGGAGGAGAGGAAGAAATACTGGAATATTTTGTGTGCAGGCAAAAGTATGCACCTGTACCCCATTTTGAAATCCAGGTGAAATTTTGCTTAAATGGTTTTCAGAGGGAGTCTTAAAGGGGCTAAGGTTATAAAGGCAGATAAGTGAGTCCAATAAGGTCGGTCTCAGTGACCCCCAAAAAGATTATTGACAGCCTGACCTGGTTTTAGCATCAAAAGTTCTGTACCCTAGGAAATTCCCAGATTCCAGGCCAACCTGATGGTTGATCACTCTACTCCCCAAACCCAATTTTAGCACCCAAGCCCACCTACTTGTCTCCCTTTTCCTGACTCAAGCCACCATTCATGGCACAAGCATGGTACAAACACACCAATTTATCATAACCTAGGCCACACTACACTGTAATTCTTTAAATTTCTCAATGCCAAATTAAGCCCTGCTTTGCAAAGTGGGTGTTTTAGAACTCAGTAAAAATTATTTTGATAGATTAGAAATACCTCTGATATCTGAAGTGCTTCAGCAAAACCTAAGGCAGGTTGGAAATACACTGAGATTATGGCAACACTCTTAATATGTCATTAAATGGCAACCTGCTTTTCCAATCCACCCTCAAATCAAATCCAAACACAGTGAGGTGACATACTTCCTAAGTAATATCAATATGTCATATTTGGCTTTGAAAGCCCCATTTATTCATAAAATGTTTAAACTCCATCTTCTTGAGCCTGCCTTATGTTGATGGTTTCAGAAACCATATTCTGAACTGTGGTATTTCCAAGTCAAATTTTTATGCAGACAAATTAATCTAAAAATTTCCAGAAACAACTAAACTGTATGGAGTTTCAAGGCTCCATGATGACTTTTTTGGTTGTCCCTGTCACCAGTCTAGTGTTTACAACAGAATCTTCAGTGTGAGAATATGTTCTCCTGCATTTTCATTAGTTCCCACAAGGGAATGAAAAAGCACTTTCAATACTTTTAAAGCCTCCCTTTTAGCCCTCTACCATGTCTAATGCCATAGAGCCAACATCTGAAATGATCATGTATGCACTGGTTTGAACCTAAGGACCTATAAAACATACTCAATTTGGTAAAACATTCAGTTAATATTCTGGAAGCTTCTACATGCTTTGCAGTATGCAAATTGTTCTAAGTGGACTCAAGTGACTGAATTTTTTGCTAGATTAACTGGAGGTTCAGACACCTTCTAAATCCACAATTGCAAGACTCAAAATATGTGACTAACACTATCCATAAAGCTAGTAGTATCAATTATTTTTTAACAGGAAGAAAACCTTAACTTGTCCCTTCACATTGACTGGGCCATCAGTCGAACATGCTACATAACTTCTCATAGATGTATGATTTGATATGAGAACATCTGTAACCGTCTGGAACATATTTTTCCCAGGACTTTACTTCGAGCTCTCTATAGATATCAGATGTTCTCCACAGAATCTGTGACATGTCTTAGAATTCTTAAATAAACATCAGTTATGCCTCTGTCTTGAATAGTGTCAATATGAATTGAAAATCTGCCAGCCTTCTTAATATCACCATGAGCAGACTTCTTAATTAATCTGTTGATACTATGGATATACTTACATTAAAATCAGAGTTCTATAAGCTGATCTTCCACTTATTTTAGAAACTCACTTTTGTTTCCAAAGATTCAAGATGTGTTTAAGCAAGCAATGATCTGAGAAATATACAAGCAGAGCCCTATCTCGCTGCTTACATTTGTTTGTGTTATTTGTCCCATGATAACTGACAGCGTCCTTTGCCAATGGCCTTCGGTCCATTAATCATACAAAATAAAAATATTTCAGCACAACTTGTTCTATCTTCATGTACTTTTGATTATAAAGTAAAAGACTGGTGCCATGATTAATAGTAATTATTAAATGAGAAGTCTTCATCTCTTACACCAGTTTCTCCAACATAAATGTTCTGCAAATTACATCTGAAAAACACATTACAAAAATAAAAGAACTTAATTTTCATGAAATTATCTCAGATATGTACAAAGATGTATGCACAAGGATATTCTTCTCAAAGTTGTTGAGCAATTCAGAAAATCTGGAAAGACTTGCACTATAGAGAATGACTTACTGCATATCCCTACAAAGAAATGCTATACTATTATTAAAATTAATGTGGTAAAAATATTTTTACTTACATGGAAACTTAGTCCACAATTATTGTTGAGTGGGGAAAAAAGAAATTTAAAAGATAGTATTATAGTGTAATTAATTTTTATTCATACTTTTACATTATATGTCTATTTGTGTGGAAACAAGTCTGAAAATACATACATCAAGTAGTAAGAGTGGTTACCTCTAAATGGTGGCATTAGGGGTAAACTTTATTTTCTAGCTCTTGTCTATACCACCACCACTAAGCTGCGGCCTATCAGTGCCCAGGGCAGAAAAAGGCAGAGCCTGCAGTGTGAGCAAAGGAAAGAGGGTGCTCACAGGTTGACTGCCAGAGGCAGAAGGCTCTGTAGTGAGACCTGAGAATTTGCATTTCTAACTAACTTCCAGATAATGCTAACTAAGGCTGTTGGTCCAGGGACCACACTTTCAGTAGCACTTCCCTAGGGTTTTCCTTGACCCCATCACTCCCTCAATTCATTCATCACTTCCCTCCCACCTACACTGCCTTCTGTTGGTAATTGTGTGTGTGTGTGTGTGTGTGTGTGTGTGTGTGTGTGTGTGTGTGTGTGTGTCTGTCTGTCTGTCTGTCTTCCAGTAGAGTACAGGCTCAGGGAGGTCTATGGCTCCTGATCCCAAGCCCAGAGCCTTCTAAAGACCAAGTACTCAATGTGTGTTTGTTGAAGACATTAATAGCAAGACTTTCAGGCAAGGTGGGAGGGTACTGAGAAAGATCTGTGGCGTTCACAACTTCTCATGTGGTACCATGATATTATAAACTACTTCATCCAAGTGTGGGCCAGAATCTCCAGGGATAGGCCTAGGAATCCACACATTTGCTAGCTTTCCAGTAGTAAATCTCCACATTCACTAGTTCCTTGTTCATCAAAGTGGAGAACCTGCCCAGGGAATCAGAGGAAAGAAAGGATTCTATGATTTGGTCAGGGAAGGCTTTTGCACTGAGGCAATGAAAATCCCTGGGAAAATGTGAAAATATTTTCAAGGCACTTTTATCACAGTTAATCCCATTAACCATTAACACCTAAGTATGAATGAGTACCATCAATTTGCACAAAGAGAATGGACAAAGGTTGGTATGATTTGTTAAAAGAAACTTTCTACATTTCACAACATATGTAAATCAAACCACCATACTATATGCTTTAAAATTATACAGTGATGTAAGTTCATTATTTTTTAATAAAACTGGAAAAAAAACCTTTTCAAGGTCCAGGGAAAAATTAAGAATCAACTTGGGGACCAGATGCTCTTTTCCAAGGGAGCTAGGGGAAAAGCATATCACATTCTGCTCAGAGGCCTTTTGCTTTCAGGTGGTACAATCCCAAAACAGATTTTATTTAAAAAAAAGAAAAAAAACTGGCTGTTTCTACTCCCTAGAAGACTTTTAAGCAAGCTCTACATAACCAGCCAAGAGGGAGCTGGACTTGGAACATTTGGTACATTGTCCCTTCCCACATGCTACTGTTCCCAGCTGTATCTGCCAAGACCTAGAGTGCTGGGATCTTACAAAAGGCATTTTGAGAGGCCACAATACTTCCTCCTCTTACCCCAACATGAGGCCCTCGATTAAGCCGGAACTAATTCTTATGACAAGTTACAAACCACAGGCAAAAATAATGAAAACACTGACACTGCTCACACTGGGGGAAAACTTCAGGGAGCTCCTATGACAAAGCCCCTGTTATTCACCCAACAATCCTGAGGGTTCCCGTGCTGGACATGGAAGCCTCCCTAAGCCCTGTAGAATGAGGCAGAAAGCAGAATTTCCACTGTAGCACTGGTTCAAGCTTCTAGCAGATGGTTCTCCTATGTGACCAACTTTTTTAGTGGTTTTTTTTTCCTCCTTTATATCATCATGAGGCAGAGGAAAGAACATCAGACTCAGAGTCAAAAGTTCTGGGATCTATATCCCAGTGAATCAAAAATGGGATGGCCTGGAACAGGTTAGTTCATTTCTCTAAGTCCCTGAGTGTGTACCTGTTTATGTACTTGTGGGTGTATACATGTATACATATATTAAAAAACAGTTAACTAGTATTTTCAAAACTGAGATTTGAACACATCTAGTATGGGGGTTATGCCCATCTCTCCAGTTACCTATTTGCAGGCATTGGTAGGTATTTCTTTGCTGGAAAAGGAGAGTATAAGAACATGGGTCTGAGAGAAGGAATGAAGACATTAGAGGGTGATCTTTCCACATCAGTCCCTCCACTCTCAATTGGGAGCAACCCCAACTGACAGGGAGTGATTTGTCAGCACAACCAAGCCCCAGTGGCTATACAGTATGTGAGGTTTGGTTCCTAAGTCCAAATTAGACATTCTTAGGGGACCCCAGAAACAACAGAGGAATCATTAAGAGAGCCCTGAGGTCCCGTGCCAAAAAAGGACTGAACATCTTCAGAGTAGAGTAAATCCACATAACATATTTCCCTCCTACTCGCTGGCAGGCAAGGCCTGGGGACACGCAATGGAAATAAGAACTCTCCTGCCAAAACCCACAGGGCCAGTATCAGGCTCAAAGTAGGTAACATACAGGAAAGTAACTTGTCAACTACAAAAAAAGATCTAGAGATATAAAGAAGCACCTGCTTCCTTTGCTTTCCTTGGCTTGGTCAACAGCCAAGAGATCCAGAGAGCTCAGATCCCAGTGGCAGATTGAGGCCCCACAGGTCCCAGTGTGGCTGCATCCAAAAGCATCTTTACAAATAGGGGTGAAAGTTCTCTTAAGTCCTCAAATTGCTTCTAAGCAGCTGACTTGATCGTCTGCAAACTGTGAACTCAGCCAACCTATCTTTGATACCAGATCTTACTTGCTAGCTTTAGTCTCCTTTACCTACATATAGGATAGTATCATCTGAATACTCTACAGACATCTTCAAATCAACATATTCAAAATTAAACTCATCTCACTTTGTTCAGAAGTTTTAATTACCATTATATATATATATATATATATATATATATATATATATATATATATATATATTATATATATCTGCACTTCTCTCAGACTCTAAGCTCCTTGAAGACAATGACCAGATCTTATGTGTCTTTGTATCCCCAATGGAAAGACAGTAAATTCTCAATAGTGGTTGGCTGCACTGTAATAAAGTATTTGGCATTAGTTAGGAAAATGCTAGCTGCTATGACAAATGCCAGAATCTCAGGGGTTTAATACATCATTTTGTTTTGTGTGTACTAAAGACTCCAATATGGAGGTTTGTTGGCTGATGGGCAGCCTTCTGCATGCTTGTCTGGGATCCAGGATAACTCCATTTTGTAGCTCTGGCCTCCTCTGGGGTTTTAAAGTCTTCTGCATTCAGCCCACAGATGGGGTGTATGTGAGAGAGACAGTGAGACTGACTAATTGAGATTGCTAGGAAAGGTCCCATTTTTGGCCTATTTCCTTAGTATAACTACTAATAACACCGCTTTTCACTCTCAAAAGTGTCCAAGTTTAAAGGATAAGTTATGTTACTCAACCCACAGACCATCTCAAAGATAATCTATGAGTCCACCATAAAGTTTCTGAGGCTCACATTTTTTATCATGGGCAACTGAGAACCTATCTTAGGGTAAACACTGTAAAATAAAGAAGAAAAGGTCAAGAGTGACATATTCTATTTTATCTGACCACCATCTAGTTCCTGTACAGTCATACATTTTTTGAAGTTTAAAGTTCACTTCAGAGAAACCATAGTCTTCCAGAATATGCCCCTTCCGTGTTGTGTCAAAGCAGTGTCCTCAACATGAAGGACCAGTGTCTGACACCGAAAAGCACAAGTGTTCTATTCCAGCTGGCACCGAATCTCTGCTTTCCAGGAAATGACGGACATCTTCAAAAGGCATTAAACAAAACATTAGTGAATAAAAGCAATGAACAAATGAAAAATGCCTATGATCCAACCAAAATCCCATTAGTTACAGCACTGAAAACGTGACCAATTAGGAAGTCAAGACATTTCTTCTCGATGAAGAACTGCTACCTAACTTTAAAAACAAAAGCTTCTAATTCTGGAGTTATAAAGACTGAGACAAGCCTGAGACTTATTTTTGCTTACAGTCTTCATTCATAATGCAATAGACAAAGGTGCAAGGAGAATTTTTAAGGACTTATAGGCAAAGAGTTTTCAAGAACCCAAGAGAATTTCCTAAGATGGTACAGAGATATACATACCAACTACTAAAAAGTTAGATGAAGGAGATAACCTAAAACTCTTTGTTAGCCTGCACTTTCATAAATTTAGTTTAAGCATTTTGAAATTATACAAGAAACTCTGGAAAATAGTCTGCAATTCAATCTCACCAGTTCAGAGTGATTTTCCATGTCAAATAGTCTGAATGAAAGAAGCTTTGCCAAATGTAGAGGATTTCCCCCTCTAACTCTTCCAATTGAGACCTGTGAAGATATTGCTAACAGGAATATCTGATCAAATGCTTAAGCATTAACCACGTTCAAGGAAAGCCATTAAATGAACCTTCTGTGAATTAAATTGATTTTCTAGAGAATGAAAACAAAATTGAATCCAAGGATAAACTATCTTAAAATCACATTAGACGAGTAAAAACATAAAATATTTTTTCACTGGGGCTGTAAAAATTAAATTAGCTAAAAGGGGAAATAAATGCTTTTGTATTCCAAGAAGTTCCATTTACTAGGACAATAGGTACCTATGAAGGAACCAAAACTCTAAAAAGAGCTCTAATTGTTTCTGAGGATGATGCCTTGTGTAGCAAAAGTCAGCTTTTTCTCTAACATATGAGGAGAATCATTCTCAGTAGCTGCTCACAATTTGGGAGAAATAACAGAATTTAATGGAAATGAACATCTGACCCAAAAGCAGGCTGCTCTGCCAAGGAAAAGGTGGGCAGGCTGGCTCCTCCTCCCCTTTCATCCCTCCCCAGGTATCACCGATCTTTCCTTGGGTTTAAGTTGCCTCTATACATTTCTGCTTCACATATGGGCTGGCCCAATACATTGTTTAGGGTTCAGCAACCTTTGTTAGAGGACTGAGTCGTATCATGCCAGGATATCTACATAAAAATTTTTGTTGTGCCCAGATCCTCATTTTATTAGCCAGATAAGTACACCAGCTGCTAGAACAAGATGTTTACATTTCAGATTTCAAAGATCCAAATTCCTCTTTCCAAGTGGTAACAGAGGGATCTAGGCTTTCTATTCCAGTAAACTGGATCAGAGAGTACCCATGGAAGATCATGCAGTTCAGCCTAAAAGTGGCACACATGATTTCTACCCAAATTTCACTGGCTATAATTCAGTCTATAATTTATCTAGATGCATAAAGAGCTGGGAAATGTAGCTTTACTTTATCCTCAGGAAGGAGAGAAGAACTGGATATTGGTGTATTCAAGCTATTTCTACCACTTGTTAATCTCTTTTGCACATGAGGCACTTTTTCAAGAACAAGGGTAAATGGTGAAAAGTATATTGTACTTGAGTAATCATAGGCTAGTGATAAAGAATAGGTAAATTAATAATTACAATACAACATGGTAAGTGTCATAACAGAGGCATTACCAGAGTGTTCAAGGAAACCAGAAAAGAAGCAAGTCCAGGGAATCTTCAGGTACATTTGAACTGAATCTTGAAGGAGAGCAAATAACTAAAGTTCTTTAAAATTTTTTTTAAGTTCCTTTGTTTATTTTGAGAGAGAGAGACAGAGGGAGAGAGACAGAGGGAGAGAGGGAAGGAGGCAGAGAGGATGAGGGAGGGGCAGGGAGAGAGAATCCCAAGCAGGTGCCACACTGTCAGCACAGAGCTCAAACTCACAAACCATGAGATCATGACCTGAGCCGAAACCAAGGGTCACTCAACTGACTGAGCCACCCAGATGCCCTGCTAGTGTTCTTTCATCACTTCTCACTCACCCAGCACTGCTCTAAGTCCTTCTCATGTACTAACTCATGTAATGGTCATAGCAACTCTAAGTGGTGGGTAGT
Source organism: Puma concolor (assembly GCF_028749965.1). Classification (NCBI taxonomy): domain Eukaryota; kingdom Metazoa; phylum Chordata; class Mammalia; order Carnivora; family Felidae; genus Puma; species Puma concolor. The sequence continues at coordinate 57,751,669 of NC_141669.1, forward strand.
ATTATTATTCCTACAAATGAGAAAACTGAAGCACAGAGAGGTTAAGTCACTCATTCAGAGTCTGTTTTCTAGTAACAGAAGCAGTATTTGGACACAAGCCCCCTGTCTCCTGGAGTGACTCTCAACCACCACATTGTATAAAACCAGTGAGGACAGAGGCCCTCTCTGCTGATGTAAGTTTTGTCTCAGCATTCTATAGCAGTACAGCAAGAGGAAATTTGGAGGTCTGAAGAAATTTGTACTGGTGCGTCTAACTACACCCTCACAGACAGAATGAGGGCCTGGACCCAGGCTTACCACTGCAAAGCCAGGATGATGTCAACATTGGGAGTAAGGAACGCAGAGCTGAACAACAGATGGCCCCTCTAAGTCAGGGCCAGTCGCCAAGGAAGGTATACAAACAAGGGGATTCATTTAATAAAAACTTACTATCATCTTATCAGGCTCAACACCTATCAATCCAAGTTGAAGTTGGCCCATGGCCAGAAGCTGGAAGTAGGGGATTGTGCCATCTCTTTAAGCATAGGTGATCCCAGGACTTGCAAGTTGTCATTGTTGCAAGGAAGAAAGCAGTGGTCCATACCTAAGTCCATAGGAATTCTGCATCCTCTGCTGAATATCCATAGTATCAGACTCTATTTCCTGGATTCCACTCCAACTATTTGTCCTAACCACCTACGTGGAGAAAAGGCATGCAGTGCTCACACACACCCAGTTTTTCTCCCCTTCTTGGACACACAGAGACTCTACACTTCCTAGCTCCCTCAAAGTTAGGCGGCCATGTGACTAGTCATAGCCAATAAAATGTGTGAAGTGATACGTGTTTCTTCTGTACTATGGCATAAAAATCTAATCTCTAGTCCTTTGCTTTGGCATTCCCAGAAGCCACCTGTTGAGATGGCTGCATAACAAGGTAAAGGGAGTATTGCCCAGAAAATCACCTACCCCATATTGGACTTTATAAAAGCAAGAAAGAAGCCTTTTTTGTCTTAACCCCCAAGATTTCTCAGTTCATTTATTAATGCAGTATGGCTTAGCTAGTGTATATAATAAATTATATTTCAAGCCTTTGCCCATTTCTGGCTTTGTTTCTACTTCTGTTTCGACCCTAAAACACATGCCACCCTCATTTCATTATTTAGTCAAGATTAAATCTGCCGTATCTAATCCAGTAGTACATACATGTGGTGACTTAAGTCAGTTATTAATTATCACATTTTTAAATGAAGCTATAAAAACTCCCTGACCACCACTTGGAATGTCATTGTCTAAATCTGATGTCAGAATGGCCACAGAGTCTGAGCTATTTCCTAACACATCCTCCTGCTCTAAGCGGAAATCTAACAGGATGAACTTTCTAGTAATGAGGCTTGACAACCTTCCCACCACCAGGAGAAGCAGCAGTCGGGCCAGGAGAAAGGCTGCTAATTTCCTCACTGAAGTGTTGATTAGGCTTCCTGCAAGGGGCCTACTAGTGGAAGAATTCTAACCACTCCTCATCTGAACACTTTGTGAATGCCTCCTGGCCCTCCCTCCACCTATCTCTCTCTCTCTCTCTCTCTCTCTCTCACACACACACACACACACACACACACAAAGAATATTACAAATTACAACAGCAACATTTCCAAAAGAAGCTGTGTCCAGTGCCAGTACCCTCCATGTTATAAGAAAGCTACGTTCAAGAAGTATTGGATATAAATTCAATCTGAATTAGAGAACACTGTCTTTTGGGAAATTCCAACTTATTTAGTTTGTTACTCAAAGGGAAACATATTCACATCTATAATTCTAGCTTCAACTTAATGACTATGACTTTCAGACAAAACACAGAGAAAACCAAACAAAAATTGTCTTCTAATCTCTAGCACAAGCTGGGCACTCAGACACCAGACATATGCAGACAGGACAATATACTTCTCTTCATCAGAGTACTTTGAGAAAGTGAACCAGACTTAGCAGCACAACAAGTTTAGGGAGAATTGGCTCCTTCTTCTCCACCCCCCAGCCCCCCGATTCACAGAACTTCCTTCTCAGACTTTGCTGACACAATCTGGAGGTACAGATACAGATTACCACATAATTGTTATATTATGTATCTTCTAAGAATGATTTTTTACATTTGCTTTCAGTTTGTAAGCAGAAATACAATTGCATATTTTTACATGTAATCCCTAATTATTATTTATAATTATCTAGGTATATAAATAGACATACATTAATTGGTTTAAATGTTTTCCCCTGGCCTTTTTATACTCTGGCTCTCCTATTTTGATTACTCAGTGTAACAGCAACCATCTCTTAGTCATTTGGAATTTATCTTCAAGCACTGTTTTCAAAAGAGACAAACAAGTAAAACCTTCCCCAGGAGGACTGCCTATCATAGAAATTTTCCGAAACATTGCCTATCAGATAATATATCTGTTGCTTTCACACATGAAAGACAATCTGGCTGGGTATAAAATTCTTGAATCACAGCTTCTTATGAACAAAACTCTGAAGATATTGCTTTGGTACAGCTATCACAGAATGGTACAATTCTGGATGACTATCTCTCTTCTTTTGGCTTTTGGCATTATTTATTTGCTCCTCACTGAACACATGTTGTAATATAGAAAAAATTAATAAAAACAAATAAAATAGATTTGTGATGAATGCTGATTATAACATTCCCACATTCTGCTGGATGTTGAGGGCCCCACCCATAATTGCTGCAGGAGGAACTCAGCTGTTGGTCACATGTATACCATTGATGATATAAATGAGTGATATTACTACGCAGTAACTTTACAATCAACAAAAATTAACACTGGGATTTAAAATATTATTTAGGGGAAAAAAGTAGTACATCTGGAACACATAAGATGAAAACATCCAAAGTCCTCAAACCTCTCCAGATCTTCCACAGGCAAGATTCTGAAATCTGAAGGCCACAGGGTCTTGCAATAATCAACCTCTAGTTCTAGCCTCCCTTAGGATGCACAAACTTAATCACCTCTTTATTCAGAAATACAAGAATCCAACCCCCAAAGAAATATGTTAAAACTAATTATACTTTGTAGGAGATCAGATGGAGAAGAAATAAAGCACAGTTGTTAAAAACACACTATCCAGGATCAAATGACCTGGGTTCAAGTGTGACTGTACCACATACTACTTGTGAGTAATCCTGAGCAAATCAACTCCCATGTGTTACCACTTTCTCATCTGAAAAAATCAGGGTAATAATATTCCTTATGGGATTGTTGAAAGAATTAAATGAATTAAAATAAAGCACAGGACCTGACATACACAAAGTCTGATCTAAGCACTTACAATGAACAAATGAGTGGCACAACATAAAAGTTACAGGCTGAACTTACATTATATGTTTCCCCAGGAACATGTATTACCATCAAGGTGAGTAGGACAATCAGTCTTACTGCCATAACAAACCAGTTAGGCAAGCTGAGGGAAGATGATGGGGGCTGGTTCAAATCATGAAACTTTTTGGTGCCAAAACTAGAACCAGCTGTTCCAGGCCACCATGTTGTTCCCTACACTAACCTACCAAGATGCCCTGCCATGGAGTCTGGTCATTCAGAGCCAGCACCACTGGTGCTCTTGTTAACCAAGCATCTGGTGAAGCTGCCCAAAGTTTGCATAGAGGGAAAAGTCCTTAAAATATCCCTCTACAAAATGAGGGAATGCTACTTGTTTCATTTTGTTTTTATGATTTATTGTCAGGGCACAGGAGATGTTTTTTTTTTTCTTCCTAGGAATTACACATTTCTCAGCTTGCTTTCTTTCAAGAGAAAGTTGGTCCAAACCCACAAATAGGAAGAACCCCACATGAAAATTCAACATTGCTATTTAAGGCAATTAGAATTCAAGAAGCAGTTTTTCATCTCACCTACCATCTTGTTGAAGAGCTAGAGTCTCTCATCCCTATAGACCCACAACTAACTTGTTGGCACAATCTAAATTAAAAGGGATTTTTACATTTTTTAATTAATTAATTAATTAAAAGGGTTTTTCTCTCACATCCACCAGCCCTTGGTAGAAAAATCCATGAGGCTCATCACCCTGGAGTATCCCCTCAAAGAACTTCTAAAAGGGGGATGGGGCTATAAGAACACAAGCTCCAAAGGCTCTTCCATCTACCATCCAGGTAAGGCTACATACTGGATTTAACCTCCCCAAAGAAAGTGTTTACATCTGCACAATAGAGATGTCAGGATACCTACCTTGTAAGGTTGTTGTAAGGATTAAATGAGAAAATACATCTAACATACTTAGCATAGTCCCCTACATGCTACAGCCAGGCAAGAATAAAGACTGGCTGCCAGTATAAATGCTGCCATATCAAACAATGTATAAAGTCATTGTGCAAGTCTTGATGGCTTACACCTATTTGAACTTCCTGTGTCATGATACTTAATGGACTATTTATATGTTTCCAAGACTAGCTCTTGCTTCACTGTTTTTGTAGAACCCCTAAAACTTTGTGGCAGTCCATCTTGCCCTGTGATGAAGTATTTTCTTGCAGGTCTAATGTCCAATTGACTTCTGATCCTTATCAGTCAGACTCATGAAATTCAAATTCTTTTGCTTCCACATTTCACTGGGGATGCAACTGGAGAAACAGCTGTGGGATGGATTGCTAACTTTTAGGCTAAACTCAGCTAGAGGATGTCTAGAAATCTCCGTTTTGCTCAAGAGAAGCCCAAGATCTGTCAGAATTCCAGAAATACCATATCAGCCCCGGAGTGTACAGGAGCCTCTTCTAGCCTGTAATGTGGGAAGTTCCCAAGACTGCCAAGAAGGAAACATATCACTTGGCCCAGCTGGAACTGGCTAGTTCCGACCTTGGGAGAGGAACCATAAGGGAGGCAGGCAGGCTCATGTTCTTGGTCCCGCCTGGCTGTGAGCCCTGGATCTCCAGGGCCTGGATGCCACCTCTGCTGAGTGCATCTCACAACCTATGGAATTCACCCCAGGTGCACAACAATAGAGCAGGCAGTTAGGTGGTCCTTACCTCCTTGTGCTTTAAGGGAGAGGCTGAAACTGCCAACAGGACCTGTTTGTTCTCAACTCCTCCTGCTCTCCTCCCAAAGCTGGGTTTATTCTCAGCAAGGGTTTGATAACTTCAATGGGATTGAGCAAATGCTGTGGTTGAGTAATACCTGGAAAAGGTAATTACTCATAATGGTAGTTCACAACCAACCAATAAACCAAGCTAATGGGTTCACACTTTAATACCTACGTTCTGTGACCTTGGTAATTTGGATGGGAACCTTCTAGTCATGCCACTTCTCTTTCCTGCATCTCTACCCATCTGCTCCCTAGATTTTCACCTCCAACTCCCTGTATATCCTTCTTTCTCTCCCTTTCTAAATAGATTCTGAAAGCAGGACTATACAGAGCCAAAAAAAATTGGAAACACAATGACACACTCACACTTTATAATAATTTTGCAAAATAATACTTTAGACATGATCTCCTTGGAAGTGAGACACATTCATGATAAAGAATCTAGTTCAAAGAACCAGCACAAATATAGAAGATTCAAATGTTCATACTATTTCTTATGAAAACAGAATTGAAAGGCCCTGAGTCATATTACATCAGGCATAGCTTGCTTGCTTTCTCTCTCTCCCCCCACCCCCCCCATCCCTGTGTTGTTTCTTTTGTCACTGAGATAAAGAGAGGTACCAGTACCTCTCATTCAGGAGCCCATTATGGCCAACGAACCCATCACAACCAAAGAATCTTCTTTCCCACAAACCTCTTACTATCACATCACAGAACAAAGGCAGGAAGCGCCATCCTTTACTTTTTTATTCACTGATGCAAGGATTCTGCCCACTCTTTACCCACTGTCTGATTTCTCACCAAAGGAGCATTTGCAAGTTGAAAGATTTATATTCTGTGAAATATTTCACTTGTCATCAGCCAGGGGCTCCAGGATCCCTGGATGTGCTGGCCAGTTCCAGGCAGGTTCCCTAAGCTTCCCTCATAGGCAAGGCCATACTGCTCCCAAGTGGCTTCTGTAGAGAAGCAGGAAGCTAGAAATGGCTGTGACTAGGATGCTCTTCAGACTCACCAGGGCCTGCCTCACTGCTAAAGAGCCCATCTCTGTAAACCCACCTCTAGACCCTTTCTAGCAGTCATCACGCTGGAGAGCTCAGGTGCTCACAATTCCAGGAAGGCCTTTTGTCACGACAAAGTGAGCAGTCATTCCATATTTTTAGTACACTAAAAAGCATGCAGGCTGGTCTAACAAAAGAAAATTAAGCATTCAACCGGGTCATCACAGTAGTGAGAGTCTGTTAAAATAAAGTGTGAGGAGGCCCTCCCCACCCACCCACCACCCCCAGAAAAAGGCAGAAGAAAAGGTGAAAGTAATTGGAGGCTAAAAACGCAGTTATTAGTACCTACTTCATAGGACCGTTTACACTCCAGTGGCAGCTCCTTACTCCTTATGAATCTACTTACCGTTTATGAAGGTAAAGCAGTCTTAATAAGCAAAATCTCCTTCACGCTCATCTTTTCCCAACAATTAAAAATGCAAGCTTATCTTTATAATTAGTGTTCTTGTAATTTTGATTGTTACTGCACCGCGAGGGGATGGCCCCTTGTTTCTAGGACTCTGATCAGTTGGGCTCAAAGTTTAGAGTAATATCATCTCAGTAATTCTCAATTGCCAGGAGGTGCTTGATAAGATAAAATGCCTCCCCAAAAATTTCTGAGACACCACCCAATCCTTCTAATGCTTGAATCACCTGGGGACCTGTTAATGTTCTAAAAGCGCCAGCTGCACTCCAGACCAATTAAATCAGAACTTCTGCAGGTGGAACCAGGGATCAGTGTTTTTTGAAGTTCCTCAAGGGCTTACAACCTGCATACAGGTTTGAGAACCACTCTCCTAGACTGGGATTCTTAATTCTAGCTGCACGCAAGAATCAACGGGAAAATCTAAATGCTAACCATTCCGCGACCCCACCCCAAACCAAGGTAACGCAATACCTGGGAATGGCGCCTGAGCGTTTTAAGTTCCCAGGTGACTCTGAAGTTCTGGTATTTGATTAAATGGTTTCATTTCATTACAAAAACGTGTTCAGAAAAAGAAAAAAAAATGAGAAGTAAAAACATGTATTTCAAACAGGCATAGTACCAAATCCCACCTTCCAGAAATAACCACAGTTACCGGACTTTAGCTGGGGTAAAGTAGTAGGTAATGAGAGAAAATGTAAATGAACGAATGAGGACTCACAGCTCTTGAATTCAAAGTCTCCACCGCCCTCCCACGCTCTCTTCAGGAAGCTCTGGAGGCGCGGCCGCGCTCAAGCTCGTATATACGCACGCACGCACGCACGCACGTGCACATACGCACGTGCACATACGCACATGCCTCCACGCGCGCACACGCACGCACGCACATACCCTGCTCTAAAGGTGGCCTGGGGTGCCTGCTATCCGCTTCATCAGCGTGAAGGCGTCTTTATAATTTCATTTTGTGGGTGAGTATGGTACAAAAATTTTGCTCACCAAAAGTAACAATTACCTCATATGGCCATTTTTTTTAATCATAAGTTTACATAACTCGCCACCAAAACTGCCTATCAGAACAAAAAACCTGAGTGCAGCGCCAAGCTGTTAGAATGCCATCCTAGAAGAAAAAAAGAAAGGATGCTTTTTGAGGTTAAGCAATTTACCTTAGATAGGTTTTCTTTTCTTAAGAAATCTGAAGTATTAAAATGCAATCACTACCACTGAGAGCCTGGGGATATTTTAGAGGAAAAAGGAAAGAAGATGCATAACAAATTTTCCCAGGGCAGTAGGTTCAAATTGGGGGGGCGGGGAGGAGAAGGTATAAGGGCGCGGATACGCTATAATGCTACCATTGTTGGGAATTTCATTCTGCCAATAATTATTCATGAATCCTTGGGCAAATGAAGCTATCGTCCCTGGACCATATTTTCCCATCTGTAAATGAGAGGATTAAGTCCAAGGCAAGGTTTCTCAACCTTGCCACTACTGCCATCTTGGGCAGGATGCTTCTTTGGCTATCCTGTGTGCATGGTGGGACGTTTAGCAGTATCCCCGGCCTCTACCCACTAGATGCCAGTAGGATACACTCCCCCGCTGGCCCAGTTGTGACAATCAAAAATGTCTCAAGACATTGCCAAATATCCCCTGAGGAGGAAACACAGCCCTGGTTGTGGACCATTGGTTTAAGGTAAATTTTAATGTCTCTTTATTTTCAAACGTTCACAAAATATGTGAAAACATTGTGAAGACAAATTTGACCTATCATGGAATGTACCCATAAAAATCCAAATATGAGAATGTGTGAAATCATTCAGGAAAGCAGAGGTTCTCAATCTTGGCTGAATATTAGAATCACCTGACAATCATTTCAAATTCCCAGTCTCAAGGTTAAACCCCTGACAAATTAAATCAGAATTCTGGGGGTTGAAGAAAGTTTGTGATTCCAGTGGGCAGCAGTTTGAGGATCACTGAAGAAGAGCTTATTGTGAGACAGAAATGACAATAAATCTGTTCATCCTTTCTCATGATTCTGATAATACGTCATTTCATTTAGCAAGAAAACCAAAAACCCAGTCTATGCTGGCATTTTGCAAAGCACCTAAATCAAGCCAGTATCAAATTTTCACTTTAAATGAGGCCTACACCTATTTAGAGGAGAAGTACATGGGCATAAAGAAACCTAAACAAAGTCAAAAAGCCCAGTGTCTCTGAAAGAGGTGCCACCATTCAGCCTTCAAATCCTCTGTTCCCTGCAGCTATTGATCCGAGACCACAGCAGCCATTCTCTCCAAACCATGATTGTCTATTGCACTAATCCTGTTGAACAGGGATTATCTGTTCCAGTTTATCAAGTAAATGACAATCTCATCAAAAGAAAATGCATGCACTCCCAGGAGGAGGAAGATACACCCTACTCACCTCTGAGTGAAATCAGTCTATGTGGCCAGAGTTCGAAGAGGCCTAGACACCCAACCAATGAGACAAAGCCACTACCAACCTGATTTAACACAAATATGACGTAAGCAGTTCAAAGGAGCCACATTCCCCTGGGAAATGTGCTAATTACCTTCGTATTCTTTTTCATTTTTTAAGTTTTATTTTGAGAATGAGAGAGAGTTCATGAGCTAGGGAGAGTCAGAGAGAGAGAGAGAGAGAGAGAGAGAGAGAATCCCAAGCAGGCTCTGCACTGCCAGTGGAAAGCCCAAGATGGGGCTCAATTCCATGACCCGTGAGATCATGATGTGAGCTGAAATCAAGAGTGGAAAACTTAACTGACTGAGCCACCCAGGCACCCTTTGGTACTCTTTCTAAAGTGCTCACAGTTACCTAGAAAAAAAGTTGTGAAATGAAAGTATGCAATTCTATTTATTGTAATGTTTGTTTGCTGTTGTTTTATTTGCACAAACAAATATCAGTGGCAGCCAAAATTTATTGAACACTTACTCTTGTGCCAGGCCCTATGCTAAGCATTTTATATAAATTATTTCATTTAATCCTCACAACAACTTAATTACATTGGTGGTATTATTATTATTATTATTATTATTATTATTATTATTATCCCTATTCTACAGTTGAGGAAACTGAGGCTTGGAAAAGTTGAGTTTCCCAAGGACCTGCTGCCAGCACCCACAGGAATAGGAATTAAAACCCAGGCAGTCTGACTACAGAGCCTAAATTCTTGAATATCATGTAATTGGCCTCATGAGTTTTCTATTCATTTGTCAGATCATGACACTAGTCACTTTGCATAGCCATCTTTCAATCACAGATTTCAAAACACTTTTAAAGCATATAGTATATAGGCATATACCTGTATGATACAAATGGAGAAATGTTATGCCAGTGTTCCACAGCACAGCTGCAAACCATCTAAATCAGAATCACTTGGAGGAGTTTGTTCAAATGCAGAGTACTGGGCCCCATCCATACCTACCATATCAAAATCTAAGGTGTGAAGAAGTCAGAGTGGGAATCTGCATTGTGAACAAGCTCCCCGGGTGATATTTTTGCCCTTTGAAGCCTTAGAATGATTCCCCTAGAATTGGCACAACTTGCATCCACAAAGCACAGTATCGGGCCTGTAAAACTTGAAGAAAGAAAAATTTTCTCTTCAGAATCAAAACACAGAGAAATTAGATCAATTTTAAGAGCCAGAAGATCCCCAGTAAGGCAGCCTCCTTAAAGATCCCTGGACATATTTTAACATATTCAATTTAAGACATAAACCCACTTACCCGAATACATCATACTTTGCACTGAGAATCTGCCTTCCTCTGGAGACCAGAAATCTGCTTTATTAATATCACTTAAGCTGTTACCGAAAGCCTTCAGCATGCACACACACACACACACACACACACACACACACACACACACACACACATCTGTGCACGAATTTGAGTAAACACTATGTAACCAGAAAATGAAATTGCTCTCAAATAACCATTATGACTTCTCTTATATGCTCACATTACAATAAAATTCAGAGTGAGAGCTATCAGTGGAGATGGAAATTACAGACCATGCATTCCTCTACTAGATATGAGCCCTTTAAGGGTTGGGATGGCATCTTATTCCTCTTTGTACCCCCAATTTTAAACACATAGTAGGCAATTAATCCAGTTTCATGTTAACAAAGAAGAAAGGAAGAAAGGAAACTTCAAATGAATCAGTGAGCAAATCAATTCCCTGATGAGAAGGAGCCTCACAGGTCATCTTTTCCCCCACACAGCCTTTGGACAACACTGCTGTCCAAATATAAGAGAACACAGGTGGCTTTTCTTAAACGAATTAACTTCACACTTTCTCAAATCTTGAAGCCATGCCTCTTTTCAACAAAAGATAATCACCTCCACTTCTGCAGGACACACATACAAAGTTAGCCTCCAAATGAAAAATGAAAGCCAAAATAAAACACTGAGGAAGAAAGAAGACAGATTGTGGTTAAAAAAAAAAAAAAACAATAACAGTATACAACACACCAGGGGTTGGTAAAATATCAAATTTTCATTTTACAGCAAAGATTGTGTTGAGTTTTGCTTCATTCTGCTATTCATGAATTTCATATTCTTCCTTACATTAAAACATATTTATGCTGCTTCATTCCCTCCAGTCCCTGTGCAACATGAATATTCACAAAACCACTACAGGCTGCAAATGTGTGTGCGCGCACGCGCGCGCGCGCACACACACACACACACACACACACACACACACACACCTACATCACACTCAGAGGTCAGCCTCGTGATCCTTGGGAACTCATGTAGTTAAATAATTTCCAAACTGCTGGAAAATGAATCCTAGGGATGGTACTACTCAAACGGCATCAGGAGAACCTATGTGTGGGGTTGGTTTCCAGCCACTGGAATAATTCTGACTAAATGTATTCAGAACATCTTACTCAGATTTCCACACAGTCACATCAAATCATAAACATCTAGATTTTAAAGAAACCCTAGAATCATCTGCTTCCAAATCCCTCCTTTTCAGACAAGGAAATCAAGCTCAAAGTGAAACTGCCTGCCCATAACCAGATGATAAGTTGGTGCCTGAGCATCCAATCCAGTTGTCTCTCTACTGTGCCATATTGGGACCAATATTTTGCACTTAATAGATAGCTAGCTGGCAGTTCAACAAGGAAATTTATCTAGAGCCCTCTTGGTAATGACTTCAAGATCTAAATTCAATTTCTATAAATAATTGCCAATTTTTGTTACAGTTCCTAAAGATTGCTGGACTCCAATAATCAATATTATAATAAATGAATTCTAGCTCTTCTTTTTTGTTAACCTCTTTCTTAAGTGCTAGAGGCTAATGGAAATAAAATATAAAAAAGGAACAGAGGCTTCAAGTTTCAGAAAATCGACCAACTAGATACCCCGATTGGCTGCATGCTTTCACTTCATAACTCCAACCCTGCCCATATTTGAAGAGGTGATGCTCTCTAACCCAGTGTTTCTCAAACTTTAATGTCTCATGAACCTGAAAAAATGCATATGATGATTCAATAGGTTGGAGGGACTTGAGATTTTGAATTTCCAGCAAGCTCCCAGGGGACCCTGATGCTGCTGGTCACAGGACCATACTTTAAGTAGCATCCACAGTGATCAAGGTATTAACACCATGCAAAACAAACAAGGTGGCAAAGAGTAAAAGATCAGTAAGCAGGTCCTCAAAGTGATGCTTATAAAGAAAATGGCAGAACTGGCCAACCAAAGTTAGTTACCAGCTAAGAAAATAATGTCGTCTGGGCCTCAGGTCTACTTTATCTAGATGTCAATGTCAGAGAAACCTACCATGTCATCATTCAGTAGCAGTAAGTTCTACTTATTCAGGAAATTCATCTCCAAGAAATAAATCTGGAAGTACAAAGGCAGCAGAGGTTCTAATTCTCTGCATTAATACTTGGGAGCAAAGAATAAATGAAACCAGAGCACTTTCAGTTGTTTATAAATCATTTCAGTCCCAAGTACAGAGAAACATATCTTTAGCCATTCATCCAGGAGAGTGCAATGCTACGTCCAGCCTATCTTTAGTTTACTAAACAAGCAAAATCATCATGTCTAACAACTTTGCTTGAAAAATAGGTTTTGTGCCAGATGGACATTTATTTCAGAAAATCAAATGGGCAACTTAATTTCAACCTTTCTGATTAAGCAGATCCTAGCCATTCTATGAACATGCATCCAACCTTTCCCCCAGGGAATTGAGTGGTAACATGGAGAGCATGACCATTTATTTGGCTTAAGGAACACATTAATTTATCTGGTTTATAGAATTTAAACATCTGACGAATGACAGTGGGGTTGATTTTATTCATCAGCTAATTGCTTTGCCACCTGGAGCTGAAGCTTTATATATGCAGCTTATAAAAGATCTGAAAAGGATCTCAATTATTCTTTAATTTGTTCCTTGAATATAAAGTAGGAAAATCTGGCTTAATCAAACATTGTCTCAATTCTACTGGGATATGTCTAGTTACCTTATAACAAGGTAAGCTTTCATTTAATCATATGATATGATAATTCCCCACTTTCAAGCCAAGTATCCTCTTAGTTACAATCAATTTTCCACTGAAAAAATAAACATTGTCTCTTTACTAAAATCCCAGTAGAGAAAAATAGCCCTTTTTAATGAAACTTACGGCTAATACAACCACACTAGGAATTTCTGTGTAGGAATCCATTAAACCCCTTAATTTGACATTGCTGGTAAATTGCAGAATAAAGCAAGTTCCATGAACAATTCTCTATGCACATGGCCATTCTTGGCACACACGGAAGAAGTGGATAATGAGTGTGCGCACACACACACACACACACACACACACACACACAGCATTACTGGAATCTATTAAATCTCACTTAATAAATGTTTTAATCAAGTTGAATTCTACAATTTGTCTGAGGGAGGAAAAAGAAGAGAAACTAGCAGTCATGCAATTTCTTTAATTGCACTGAGTGAATCTGAAATGCCAGCATGTGCTAGAAGGCTGCTAGAAATCCCAAGACATAAAAGCAGTAACTGGCAGGCAACTGGGACACCTCCTGAAATGTAATCTTGCAACAAGCTTAAAGTTGAAATTGTAATGCCATTATTTTAATGACCCAGGGTATTGTGGGTTTAAAGCCAAGTATTTGGCCTCCATCGTCCTCATCTCTTAAATGCCATACAGCTCCCAGGATGGGCTAAGTCAAGGAAAACTAGGGACCAGACATGGCACAGGCTTCCTGGAGCAAAGCAGGTCATCAACTAGCACTCCACCTGAGAAGAAGGGGGGCATCTGAGGCCTATGGCAGGTGAATGGTAGAGGTACAGACAGACCGGTGGCAATATATACAGTCACTGAGAGCTGAGAGATGGGTTCAAAGGCAAATCCCCGTTCCTAGAAACCCTCTCAAAAACAAAGGAGAACTCAAATCCATGGGGAACTGCCCTGTGTGATAAGTCAAGGAACCAAAAGAAAACTGAGGCAAGAGGGTATACCACAGGCATCTGAAAGCAGACAAGGATCCAAACAAGGGATGTGACCACAAGCAATAATGTAAGAGATCAAGGAACAGCACAGGAATGAAATTTTAGAGTAAAACCAGCCCCCAAGTCATCCTTTTCTAAAGCACCTAAAACTGGGCCTTCCTTAGAAGTAGTTTATTCAATAAATAGTAAAGTATAGTTAAATAAAACTTTGAATTTTAGGACTAAAAGAGATCCTAAGCGATACTAGTCCATTGTATGCATGGATAACATGAGTCCCCCAGATGTCTAGAGACTGATTAACTTAGAAGAGCTTGACATTATGGTCAAAATCCTAACCCTGTAACCCTGCAATTGAGTGTGTTTCTTTGTGTGGTTTTTGTGCCTCTATAAAAGGAGATAATAATAATAACAGTATCTGTTTCATAGGGTTGTTGTGAAAATTAAATGATATAATCCATAGACAACAATTAAAATAGTGTCTAGGATGTGTGACAATGCAATTAATGTTGCCTTTTATACCAGCATCCTTATCATCATCATCGTTGTCGTTGTCATTGTCACTATTAAGAACTGAATTGTGTCCCCCACGCAAAATTTGTAATGCCTTAGCCCCCAGTGTGACTGTATTTGGAGACAGGGCCATTAAATAGGTAATTAAGATTAGAGGAGGGCAATGGAGGTCCTCAAAAGAGGTATGGAGGTTCCTCAAAAAATTAAAAACAGAGCTAGTGTATGATACAATGATCCCCCTTCTGGGTATACTATACCTGAAGGAAAACTACCTTGAACAGATATCTGTGCCCTCTTGTTTATCATACCATTATTCCTAATGGCCAAGACATGGAAGCTAAGTGTCTATCAATGGATGAATGGATGAATAAAATGTGGTATTATATATAGTGGAATATTATATGGCCATATAAAAGAAGGAAATCCTGCATTTTTGTGGCAACATGGTTGGACCCTTAAGGCATTATACTAAGTGAAATAAGTTAGACAGGAAAAGACAAATACTGTGTGTTCTCATTCATATGTAAACTCTAAAAAAGCCAAAGTCAAAGAAATAGAGTAGAATGGTGGTTTCCAGGGACTAGGGGTGGGAAAGAAATGAGATGCTGGTCAAAGAGTACAAACTTCCTGCTATAAGATAAATAAGTTCTGGGGATCTAATGTATAGCATGGTGACTATAATTAATAATATTGTAATATGTACTTGAAAATTGTTCAAAGAGAGTAGACCTTAAAAGTTACCACCACACAAAATTTATAATTATTTGAGGAGATGGAAGTGTTAATAAAATTTATTGTGGTAATCTTTTCACAATGTGTACACATACCAAATCATTATATTGTATCCCTTAAACTTACCTATGTCATCTGTTATAATATCTCAATAAAACTGCAAAAATATTTTTAAAAATACCCAGAGATAAAATTATGTGCTCTCTCGAATCTGCTGCAAATTCCATGGGAATCAGATTGTTTATGAGTTGGTAATTTTTGAGGCAAGGCAAAATCCACATGGGAGTAGATATTTCTACTCTCCTTTTGTAGAGTATTTTTAAAATTCAAACAAATTTTTAACAAAAATGGTACATTCAGTTCAGTGTTCACATAACAATGCTCAGAAAACAAAACATTACAAATGTTTTTAACTTAAATAAGACCATATGGGCGGACCCTAATTCAATATAACTGGTGTCCTGATCAGAAGAGGGAAAAACACCAGGGATGCATGCACAAAGAGAAAAGACCATGTGGATACACAGCAACAAGGTGGCCATCTGCAAACCAAGGACAGAGGCCTCAAGAGAAACGACGTTGCTGGCACCTTGATCTTGAACCTCCAGACTACATAACTGAGGAAATACATTTCTGTGTTTAAGCCACCCAGTCTGTGGTATTCTGTTATGGTAACCCTAGAAAACTAATACAGTCACTATCACTATTATCTGGTCCAAGTCACTTTGCCAACTAAAGGCAGTGGCAAGATGAGGACCAGCCTCAATGCTCTTTCCACCAGCTCCTCCTGCCATATGATCTCCCCAAATTCTCCATTTGGTCTCTTATACTAAAACACTAGCTCCTTATCTGGCAAGAAGAGGCTAAGTAAGCTATTATTCAAGAAATTAGAAAGTGTAAGAAAGTTGTAAATCTGAGAGGAAATCAAGTGTCTCTGTCTCAAAGAGAGATGCTAGTTCTGAAATTTATACCCTCTCCTACAGACACCCAATAAGCTCAAACAGGTCTAAAGTAGCTGCATTAAGGAAGCCTGGAGTTGAGGCCCCAGGCTGGGCCTCCAGGTCACAGGCTAGACTCAATACACAGGTAACATCTCTTCACCAGAGAAGGAGCATTCCAAAGAGCTGGCCTAGACCTTGATCCATAACCAGACTTCAAGTCACCTCAAGTCACCTTAGCAGTGCTAAGCCTGCCTGGGATTCTCTCTCCCTTTATCTCTGCCCCTCCCCTGCTTGTGCACACTATCCCTCCCACCTCCTCTCTCAAAATAAATAAATAAACTTAAAAAAATTTTTTTAATCCACCAGAGATCAACAAATAGGCTCCGTACAACTAGATAGCCACATGCAAAAGAATGAAGCTGGACCCTTCTCTCTTATCATATACAAAAACTGACTCTAAATGAATCAAAGACCAAAATGTAAGTGCTAAAGCTATAAAAGTCTTCGAAGAAAACATAGGGATACATCTTCATAACCTCAGATTTGCCAATGAAGTCTCAGATGTGACATCAAAAGCATGAGCAACAAAGAAAAAAGAGATAAATTGGATCTCATAAAAATTAAAAGCTTTGTGCATCAAAGAATACTATCAAGAAAATGCAGAGACAATTCACAGAATGAGAGAAAATATTTGCAAATCATATATCTGATAGAGGCTTAAATCTAGGATACAGAAAGAACTTTTACAACTCAATAACAAAAAGGACAAATAATCCAGTTTAAAAATTGGCAAAGGATCTGAATTGACATATTGCCAAAGAAGCTATACAAATAACCAATAAGCACATGAAAAGATGTTCAACATCATTAATCACCTAGAAGATGAAAATCAATATCACAATGAGATACCACTTCACACCTACTAAGATGGTTATAGTTAAAAATATGAACAATGACAAGCATCAGTAAGGATGTGGAAAATTCAGGACCCTCATACACTGCTGGAGGGAATGCAAAATGGTGCGCTTTCTAAAACAGTCTGTCAGTTCTTCAAATGGTTAAACATGTAGTTTAACTACAAACATGTAGTTGGCATGTGACCCAACAATTCTACTCCTGGTATCTACCCAAGAGAGATGAAAATATATGCCCACACAAAAACTGGCCTATTGTTTATAGCAGTTTATAGCAGTATTATTCATAATAGCCAAAAAGTGGAAACAACCTAAATGTCCCTCAATTAATAAATGGATAATTTAGTATACCCATACAGTGGAATAGCAAATGGAATATAAAAAAGAAATACATACTGATACATGCTACAAGATGGATGAATCTTGAAAACATTATGCTAAATAAAAGAAACCAACGACAAAAATCAAATATTATATGATTCCATTTGTATGTCATGTTCAGAACTGGCACATCTATAGGGACAAAAAGTTGATTCATGGTTTCCTAGAGTTGGAGGCCTGGGGGTAAAGTATGGAAGTTCTTTTGGGAGTAGTAAAAATGTTCTAAAATTGACTGTGATAATAGTTGAGCAACTCTGTGAAAAAAGCGGATTTTACACTGTAAATGGGTGAATTGTATGGTATGTGAATTTTATCTGTTCCCCAAAAAATCCACCAGTCCCTTCAATGTTCAGACCCTTTTTTCTCAGTCTTAAACATTCCATATTTTATACTTGTTCCACCAGGAGGCCCATTTGCAATGCACAAGTACACCTCTGTATGACCTTGCAGGTCAAGCTCTTATTTGCAATCTTGTGCTCTTGGCCTTTCAAATTCCCTACATATCCACAGTTCTCCCTATCATCCTAAGGAACATTTTATTTTCCAGAATTCTGTCATAGTGATCCAGTTTCTCCACAATGTTGCCATACCAAGATAACTATTTGGTATCTTAATCACAGATATCAAGTCTATTTCCAATAAAGCCAAAGTGAAAAGGTTGAGATCAAACTTCTGTTCTGAAATCTTTTGCTCCCAGCAGATGGATGTCCCAGCTACAGGTGGAATGTTTGTTGCACAAAGAACATACGTTTTCTTCCCTATTTTCAGATACTAACAGTTCAGATATCCAGTAAGGTTTGGTATTTCTAAATGTACTTTATTAGAATCAAAAAGTAAATTGCCAGAGTGGAAGCTATCTGAATAACCAGCAAGAAAACAACAGATTAACCTCCCAGCCTATGCTTATAATGAACAATTTCCAACTTTCTAGTAGTTAACTGTTTGTAAATACAATATACCCATTCAAAAATATCTGTCTTTCTTGAGCTTCCAAACTCAGTTATTATGAGTTTTGTGCCATGGGCATCTGCTCCTTAACTGTAAACCAGATTGTCATGGTGTCATAAAATATCTCCTTGAAAAAGTGCAGTTAAAGAGCTCTTTGAGAGCTCAAGTAATTCAGCCTACCTTTCTCAGGCAGAAAAGAAAGGATCAAAGTAAAGAAACACACACACACACACACACACACACACACACACACACACACACACACACATAGAGTAAGATGATAGAATAGGGATCTTGGCTTTTGTTATAGCTACGTTTCCTCCCACCTCTCCTGCACATCTCCTTACTTCTCCCCAAAAATATAATTCCATGGAAAACAACAGGGTGATTTTTTTTTAATAAAGAGGGGGAAAAGAGAAGACTAGAAACAAATATGCCATCTGTTGACAATGGATAATTCTGGATACTGAGTATATGAATAGACTTTAGTTTTCTTCCTTTTATTTTTCTGTATTTTTAATTTTCAAAAATAATTTTTAGATAAACAAACTTTTAAAAAGGTCTGTTCCCACAACCCCAACTCAGAAACTATTTCAATATAATGTCCTGGCAGGCCCTGGCCCCAGAAACAAATGAGAAATGTTGTAATTTTTCTTTGGAAATCTTTTTGTCCCCTTCTCCCTTTTCAATATTCTCTCTCCCCCATCTACTGTCCCAGCTTGGTTGTATAATCTTACATTCCCACCAACAATATATGAGTGACCCAGTTTCTCCACAATCTTGCCAGTATTTGGTGTTATCACTATTTTTTACTTTAGCAATTTTGAGAGATATAATGATATCTCATGGTTTTAATTTCTGTCTCCAATACCTCATGATGTTGAACACTTTTCACGTGCTCGTCATCTGTGTACCTCTTCAGAAATGTATGTTCATGTCATTTTCTCATTTTCTAATTGGATTTTTTGGTTTTTTAGTGTTGAGTTTTGAGAGTACGTTATATATTCTAGATACAAGTCCTTTGTCAGATATGTGACTTGCAACTGTTTTCTCCCAGTGTGTAATTTGTCTTTTTCACTCCTCATAACAGAATGTTCACAAAAAAAAATTTTTAATTTTGATAACATTCAATTTTCCCTTTTATTGACTTTGCTTTTGATGTCAAATCTAGGAACTCTTTGCTTAGTTTGAGGTCACAAAGACTTCCTCTTTTTTTCTAAAAGTTTTATAGTTTTATGTTTCACATGTAAGTCCACGATCCATTTTGAGTTGATGAATGTGTAAGATGTGAGATTTTGGTCAATGGTTGAATTTTTGCCTATCCAATTGCCCCAGCACCATTTATTGAAAAGGTTATCCCTTCTCCATTGAATTGCTTTGGGTCCTTTATCAATAATTAATTAAAGATATTTATGTGGATTTATTTCTGGCTTCTCTATTCTATTCTATTGATCTGTGTATTTGTACCTGTGCAAATACCCTACTGTGGGATTATTGTAGCTGTAAGAAGCCTTAACATCAGGAAGAATAATTTCTCCTACTTTATTCTTCTGTCTCAAATTTGTTCTGGTTATTACAGAGCCTTTCCCTTTCCATATGAATTTTAGCACAAGCTTTTCTGTGTCTACAAAAAACAGCTGAGATTTTGGTAAGAATTACATTAAGCCTATAGATCAATTTAGAGAGAATTGACACCTTTATTGTGTTGAGTTTTCCAATCCACATTTCGTCTCTGCAAATATTTAGAGCTTCTTTCATTTCTTTCATCAGTATTTTGTAATTTTCAGCATACAGATTCTGTACTTTTTGTTAAATTTATACATAAGTACTTCTTTTTTACAACAATTGTAAATAGCATTATATTTTTATTTTGGTTCATTGTCAGTATAAAGAAATGCAGTTGATTTTTGTATTTTGATTTTGTATCCTTCAACTTTATTGAACTTACTTAGTTCTAGAAGGTTTTCTTGGTTTTGTTTTTTGTTTTTTGTTTTTGTTTTTTGTCAGTTCCTTGGGATTTTCTGTGTAGACAATCATATGCAAATAAAAAGAGTTTCATCTCTTCTTTTCCTATCGATACCCTTTTTATTTCTTGTTCTTGCTTTACCACGCTGGCCAGAACTTCCAGTACTCTACTGAATAAGAATAGTGAGAGCAGACATTCTTGCCTGTTCCCAATCTTAGCACAAAAGCATTCAGTCCTTCACCATTAAGTACTATGTTAGCTATAGGTTTTTTTAATAGTTTGAGGAAGTTCATGCCTAATCCTATTATACTAAAAGTTTTTATCATAAATGGGTATTAAATCTTGTCAAATGTTTTTTCTGCCTCAATTCATATTATCATATGATGTTGGACTGGTGGATTACATTGATTCATTTTCAAATAATCAATATGCCCTGCATACCTGGAATAAATACAACTTGCTCATGGTCTATTATCCTTTTTATAAGTGCTGAATTTGATTTGCTAAAATTTTATTGAAGATGTTTGCATATAATTACATGACAGATATTGGTCTATAGTTTTTGGTATGTGTGCTGTCTTTGCCTGGTTTTATAACCAAGGTAATATCTTATAAAATGAGTTGGAAAATATTCCCTCCTCTTACATTTTCTGCAAGATATTCTGTAAGTTAGTTTTAATTCTTATTTGAATATATGATAATATTATCCCAATAAAACTATCTCAGCCTGGAGATTTCTGTTTGGGTAGCTATTTAATCACAAACTCAATTTTTAAATAGTTATAGGACTATTTAGGTTATCCATTTAATCTCAGCTGAGTTTTGGCTGATTCTGGTTTTTGAGGAATTGGTCCATTCTTCTAAGCTTGCAATTTCTAAGCATGAAGTTGTAATATTCCCCTACTATCCTTTTAATACCTACAGCATCTGTGGTGATATCCCATTTCATTCTTGATTTTGGTGATCCATGCACTTTTTTCTTTTTTCGTCTTCTTTAGAGTTATCAATTTTATTCATTTTTCTTTTATTTGTTTTTATTTGAGAGAGAGAGCACATGAGTGGAGGAGAGGAGCAGAGGGAGAGAGAGAGAGAGAGGGAAAATCTTAAGCAGGTTCCATACTCAGCACTCAATGCAGGGTTGATTCCACAGCCCTAGGATCAAAACCTGAGCTGAAACCAAGAGTCAGACCCTCAACTGACTGAGCCACCCAGGCACCCTTCATTGATTTCTTTAGAATAACTTATTTCATTAATCTTCTCTATTGTTTTCCTGCTTTTAATTTCATTGATCTCCACTCTTTATTCTCTCCTTCTATTTTCTTTGAGTTTATTTTGCTCTTCTTTTTCTAGTTTCCTGAGATAGAAACTTTGATGATTGATTTAAGATCTTTCCTCTGTTCTAATGTAAGCATTTAGTATTATAAATTTCCCTCTCGGCATTGCCTCCCTCAAATATTGATACGTGTTGTTTTCGTTTTTTTTCAGTTCTATGTACGTACTTGTAAAAATTTCCTTTGAGGTTTCCCCTTTGACTCATGAATTCTTTAGGGCTATATTGTTTAATTTCCAAGTGTTTGGAGATTTTCCTGTTGTTTTCTGTCACTGGTTTCCAGTTTTATTCCATTATGGTCTAAGAACATACTCTATACAATTTCAATTCTTTTAAATTTGGTAAAATTTATTTTATGACCCACAATATAGTCTTTTTGTGTGTGACAGTGTTCAATGGGTGCTTGAAAGGAATGTATATGCTGCTATTATTGGGTTAAGTGTCAAAAATATCAATTAGATCCTACTGTTTGATGGTTTATTCAAACCATCTAGCTTCTGTCTACCAGTTCTATCAATTGTTGAGAGGGTGTTGAAGTCCCCAATTATTGAATATTTCTCTCCCCCACCAACCATGCTATTCCTACTTTTACCAAAGGGTCCAATATTTTCCCTTCTGTAACTTAGTCTCATAGGGTTCAAGGCACAGGAGCCATTCTATTAAGGACTATTGGCATTTTAAACCAAGACCCCGAACACTGGTGAAATGTGATAAAACCCAAGCCTGGGACTTGCTGAAGGTAGATGCCAGAAGACATGTAGTCACCTATCAAAGTTGGTCCATAAGGCAGCAGATGAGGCAATCAGGCAACGCCAACATTAGTTCCAACCAATAGGCTAGAAGTGGTGAAGAGTTCAGTGGAACAGCCACCAGTCTGGGCCTTAACCAACAACCAAAGTCAGGAACCAGCCAAGAAGCCCAAGAAGTGTCAGGATCCAGCACCTGAAGAGGACATATGGGGGTCTCGCTTAATTTCATCTAAGCCCTGATGGCCTAGGACTCTTATGAGAGGATCAAAGAGCCCATTCTTAGCCATACTGTTGTTCATCTTAAAGGTATTCATATCTTTCAAAGTAACCCAAAGGAATTAATCGGTCCTGAGACAATTTTCAGCATCATCAACAGAATCATGGGGAGGATATTTTAAAGTATATTTCCTGGCGATCCTAAAATCATACTCCATGAGGGGCACCTGGGTGGCGCAGTCGGTTAAGCATCCGACTTCAGCCAGGTCACGATCTCGCGGTCCGTGAGTTCGAGCCCCGCGTCAGGCTCTGGGCTGATGGCTCAGAGCCTGGAGCCTGCTTCCGATTCTGTGTCTCCCTCTCTCTCTGCCCCTCCCCCATTCATGCTCTGTCTCTCTCTGTCCCAAAAATAAATAAACGTTGAAAAAAAAAATTAAAAAAAAAATAAATAAATAAAATAAAATCATACTCCATGAGTCTCATCTTATTTGATCCATACATCTCATTAGCCCTGGCCAGGGGCAGAAATGCCTATTAAAAAAATCATTAGGCAAGCTAAGGTCTGGGCACAGAGGCAGGAAAAAAAAGTAACTTAGGGAAAGGATAAAACTTCTACAAATTTGGTGAATAGGATGCCTAATAACCTACAAACCTACCTACTTATTCAAGATTTCTGATAGGCAGAAGACTAAAGATAGGCATTTTCAAAAATTGTGGTGAAATACACATAACAAAATTTACCATCTTAGTCATTCTAAACTATACAGTTCAGTGGCATTGAGTACATTTACCTTTTTGTGCAACCATCACCACTACCCATCTCCAGAACTTGTTCATCATCCCAAACTGAAATTCTGTATACATTTAACAGTAATTCCCCATTTCTCCCTCGCCTCAGCCATGGGCAACCTCCATTCCACTATCTGAGAAGATGGCCATTTTAATAGACCTTCATGCTTAACCTACCATGTATGTTATTCAATTGGTGATAACTCAGAAATAATGCTAACAATGTTCTTAACCACACTGGCAAATTACTGGTGATTCTTGTCCTTTGATACCAATATTCCAACCTACATTCCAAGAAACCCAGTTCGAGACCCTGTTCTTTTCTTACACATCTGGGGAAAGGTTTGTCCTTAAATGTAAAAAAGTGCTCTGCCTGTGATCTGGCCTGGAGCAGTGTCCTCGATGTAATGTGACAGAACCCTGGATAGAACTCAAGGCAAAGAGCCACAAGAGGAGCTGAGAGCTTGACTTCCTTACTCAGAAATGGGAGAGTCAACAGCTTTATTCATCTCACAACCACCCCAAAGTCAGGCCTTCACATTGCACCACAGTGACTTGCCCCATCCCGGGCCTCACATCTCTGCTCTCTCAGGTCTCAGAATTTCCCAAGATAAGGCTTAGTGATGTGCTGCCTTAAAGAAGTTCCAGGGCACCTTCACAATCCTTCCACACCATTGGTGCCAGCCTAATATGTGTCCAGAAAGAGATGAAACAGAACACCCCCATATGAGATTACTGATTTATTTTATCACGTATTTTAAATGAGTCACAAAGTCTACACTAAAATAAAGTGGAACCGGGGCATTTGCAAAAAGCACCACTCCCATAGTAAATGAAAGTCTAAGTACACTGAATTGGATCACTGCCTCATGAAACCAAGGCACTATGTAGTGATAATGTGCTACTACAATTCAGTACTGGGCCCCAACAATAAAGCCGGGACTGTAATTACTATAATGACCTCCCACTGCTATTGTGTCTTTAATTAAGTCTTTATCAGTAGGCATTTGCCACTTAAACCTAACTCACTGTAACTACGGCAGCGTATCATCTACATTTTCACAAAGAATTACTGAATCATATTTCTGTCACAAAGATGAAAGGGAATATTTTAGCTCAAGTACCATTTGCAGACAAGCTGCATCAAGAAAAATCAAGCTGTCCTTTAGCAGCACTTTCTGACAAGTGAAACTCAACTGAGAGATGCCAAGAGGTCTTGCGTGTGTGTATGTTTTGGCTTCGCTGAGCTTCTTTTTAGCACAACTCCACTCCCTGTCTACGTAAACTCCAAAAAAAAGAATGACACCAAATTAATAACACACTTGATTACATACAATTTCTTGAGGCGGCATGGCTGACACTCACATGAGGCCCTGCAATGCCAAGGTGCCCCAAGGTGCACGGTGGTGACTGACAGAGCTGGGTGTAAGTCTGTATCTCACACCTCTCAGCGACGTGCTCTTCCCATTCCATGGTGAGGCCACTTACGTTGCTGAGAAGGCCCATTTTACCCAGCAAGGCACACTAGAAGTACCTTGGGCCTAAAGAGACCACATTTCAAGTTCAAGTTTCCAGTCCTAATCACTTCCTTACATCAGATGGCTTTTTGACACAGCCCAGTTGATGGGTCAGACAACCCTCTGTCAGAAAAAGCTGCCCCAATCCAAGGCCTCGCCACGGGGTTCCGAGGTTTTAGCCAGGGCCTCGACCTGCAGAACTTGCCTCTTGGTGAGGAAGACTCTGATCTTCATTCCTCTGAGGCTACCTGATTGACTTAGGACACAGGAAGAGCCCCACCCCACCCCATTATCTCCCTGCCTCATTGGCCAACAAGTCTGAACTGCACTGGCCTCCAGCAAGTGGCCAGGCTGAGGTGTCATTATTTGTGCTTTCACACATGAAAAACTTTTTGGCTTTAAAACCTGCTCCTCCAGGTATTACGCTTAGTGAAACAAGTCAGTCAGAGAAAGACAGATGTCACATGATTTCACTCATATGTGGAAGTTGAGAAACTTAACAGATGATCATAGGGGAAGGGAAGGAAAATTAAGATAAAAACAGAGAGGGAGGCAAACCATAAGAGACTCTTAAATACAGAAAACAAACTGAGGGTTGGTGGGGGGTGGGGGTTGGGAGGCATGGGCTAAATGGGGGATGGGCATTGAGGAGGGCACTTGTTGGGCTGAGCACTGGGTGTTACACGTAAGTGATAAATCAATGGATTCTACTCCTGAAGCCAGGACCACACTGTATGTTAACTAACTTGAGAATAAATAAATAATAAACAAACAAACAAAAATAAAACCTGCTCCTCAAAAGGGCATAAATTGATGAAGGGTGTTCACATTATAGGAGTGGGTGCTGAGGGGCAGCAGAAACCTCCCTCTCATGAGGGCTGGAAGGGGAGGTGGAGTTCAAGGGAGGGAGGCTAGGATGTCTCTGGGGCATGAGTGGCACCACTGTTCTAGAAACTCAAGGACGTGAACTGGCCCTGCAGCCCCGCTTTACTCCAACAGACATGTAGGCACCAGAGATGTCGATGACTTTCTGCTTATTTATTTGAATGATTCTGACTCCACTTGGGGAAACCTGATGCTGCCACCAACTGCAGCCTTTTTCAGTGTCATCTTTGGCCACAACTGCTCTCCCTTCCCTTTCAGTTCTAATTTCACTTTTAACAACAGAAAGGCTGTAGCTGAACACAGAAGAACTGAAAATGAGAACAAAATGGAGAGGGAGGGAGGAGGCATGCTTCCTGGAGGGACCTGGGGTAATTCTATTCAATTTTGTCCCACATATTTGCACCCGCCAAGAGCAGCTCAGATTTTCCCACCTTGGCAGGGCCGCCTGCTGAGACGGCCTGCCTGTCCCTGGTGTGGCCACTGCTGCTGGCCTGCTTCTACCACCATGCTGCCTGCACTGGGGGCAGCCAAGCCTGCAAAATCAGCAAACGGTTCCATCTTTGGAAAAGAAATCCAAACTGTCCCCAGCCCGGAATTCAGCAATAATTGCAAGATGTTTCACGAAGCTTGTTTCTGCCTATTGAACAAACAGCCCTCCAGCCTAGAATCTACTCACTTCTGATGACCTAAGTGATACCAGGAAGCTGGACTTAGTCTTTGAATGCTTTCAGACACAGCTTCTTCCTCCTCGCTTGTCTTTGTTCTATAAAGGGCTCTTCTCAGCTATGGACGTGTTAGTGAGCCTCCAGATAACCCTGTCACCAGGGTCCTGCAGGCGCCACTTCGCTTTGCTTGTCCCTCCCCGGCTGACCACCGAGCAGTTTCTGCTGCTGTTAGACGAATCCTTCCCCAGGGTGTGCACACAGCCAGGATGAATCTTGGCTGGTGCCACGGGGAAAGGGGGCCCCCCGGGCACAGGGAGTCTCTGTCGATGAGGATCACTGCCACTGTCATCAGCCCACACCCAGGCTGCCACCCTCCTCTACTGAGCCTGCTGCTCTCACAGGGAGCTTAGGCCGACGATTGTTTCTGCTAATGCTCTCAGCTGCTACCTTTTCATCTGACAAAGGACTTGGCCAAGCGATGAAAGACATAAGCCAAAATCCACTCTTTGCCTCATCATACAAATACTTGGCTTTCCTGGGGCCAAGACACCTTCTAGTGATTGACACGTTTCTAGGTTCTTCACCACACCCTGCTGTGGATGCTAGGATGTTTCTCTGAGTAAATGCCAAGATCCTCCCTGGAGGGCAAAGGAAATGTCAGAAGCACTGTTCCTATCAGACAGCCTGAAATTATCATATGCCTAAAAAAAAAAAAAAAAACCATATTCACCAGGAAGAATGTCTCTTAGACATGATTTTCACCAAACATAGAGGTAATTCCCATCCCCCAAACATGGATCTGAGCCCAAAGCACTTCATAAATATTTGCTGAATATAGATAAATGATGTGTACATAAAGGAATAAATGAATTTTTCTCTAGAGAGAGACCTGATTTTCTTCTCCACTCCTTCTACCTCCTTATTGCCAAGCATCGTGTTGTTGAAGATTCATAAAATGCCATGTATTAATTTCCATGTGGAAGGTGAAAGGATAAATGGAAAGTATAAGATAAATAATATTTATTACCATGAAAAAAAATCAGGAGAGAGAAAATGAGATAAAGCTAGGTAAAGTTAGTTTAGAATACCTGTTCTCAACCTGGTACCTGCATTAGAATCCCCTGAGGAGCTTTCAAAAGTACTGATGCCTGAGGGGTGTCTGGGTATCACAGTCAATTGAGCATCCAACTCTTGATTTCAGCTCAGGTCATGATCCCAAGGGTCATAAGATCAAACCCCACGTTGAGCTCCACACTGAGTATGGAGCCTGCTTAAGATTTTCTCTCTCTCCCTCTACCTCTCTATCTCTCTCAAATAAACAATTTTTAAAAAGTACGGATGCCTGAGTCCCACTGCCAGAGATCCTGACTTAATTGGTATAGGCTGTTACCTGACTATGGGGAATTTTTTTAAGTGCTCCAGGTGATTCTACTAGACAGCCAAGTTTAATAAACACTGCTTTACAACACAATTGACCAAAGGTCTGGATACTAGCTAGAGAACAGCAAACTTGACTCTGAGCCTCCTAGCAGCCAAGGTGAAAGAAAGAATACAATCCATTGCACAATCTAGGGTCTAGAAGAAAATCAAACTGCTTGTTTAAAAATGCACTTAATCTTGAGACAGACCAGAAAGAGATTTGTTCTCATGAGGCAGACATGGAATGAACCAAGTAATAACATCTTCAGTGGTGTCCCTACCATATTCAATCAATATTTACTGAGCACCTACTAAGAGACAAGAAAGATTGACAGACTTGAAACTTTGTGTCCAATGTCAATTGTTACTATTAAGTGCTGTTCTGCCCTAAGTAGTTTACATCCATTGCCTCATTTAATCCTCACAACCACCTGAGGAGGTGGCCATTTTATACTTTATGGAAACTGAGGGTAACTGACTGGCCTAACATGGCATGTGCAATAAGTGGAAAGCTAGGATTCCACACTGGGGACTGTCTAACCCCAGATTCCATGCTCTCAGCCACTGTATTATAGACCTGGGAGTAAATGTGATAATAACTTTCATAGGACTCTATCTTAAAAGTACACTAAAGTGTGAGATGGCAGCATTTTTCTAATCACCACTTGGTTAACGCAAATCATTAAAGAAGTTAGAACCGTGTGGCTTAAGCACTACTAAAATTACAGATGCATTTATCCTGTACCTCAACAAAGGTATTCCTACAAGCATACCAGCATACATGGGACATCCCTGCCACGTTATTCGTTGTGCCATTATTCCTGACAGCAAAAGACTAAACACAATGCAATAATGTACTGACTGAATAAATGATGGTACATCCATGGAATGGAATATTGTGCAATTCTAAAAAATGAGAAAGCTCTTTATGTTCTGATGTTAAGAATGAAAAAACAAGGTTCAAGATAATGTATATACAGTTGCCTCTTGAACAACACAGCTTTGAACTGAGTTGGTCCACTTATACATGGATTTTTTAAATACTTATTTATTTTTGACAGAGAGAGAGAGAGAGAGAGCAGGGGAGTGGCAGAGAAAGAGAGAGAATCCCAAGCAGGTTCCATGCTGTCAGCACAAAGCCCGAAGCAGGGCTTGAACCCACAAACCATGAGATCATGACCCAAGCCGAAATCAAGAGTCAGATGCTTAACTGATTGAGCCACCCAAGCGCCCCTGTACACAGATTTTTTTCTTAATACAATACAGTACTATAAGTGTATTTTCTTTTCCTTGTGATTTCTTTATAACATTTTCTCTTCTTTAGCTTACTTTAAGAATACAGTATATAGTACACATATGAAATATGTGTTAATTGACTATTTTATTGGTATGATTTCTGGTCAGTAGTAGGCTATCATTAGTTAAGTTTCAGGAGAATCGAAAGTTACATGCAGATTTTCTACTGCACAGAAGGTCAGCACCCCCAACCCCCACATTGTTCAAGGGTCAACTGTAATATGATGCCTTTGGGGTAAGAAAGAAATAAAATCAATAATATATATTAATAATTGCTTATATTTCCACTAAAAACCACCAGAAAAAAAATAAGAATCTAATAACAATGGTTGCCCACAGAAATCAGGGAAGGGGCAAACAAGACGGATAGGGACAAAGGAGAGAACAAGATTCTAAGCCCATATTTTTA
This sequence comes from Puma concolor, assembly GCF_028749965.1. Classification (NCBI taxonomy): domain Eukaryota; kingdom Metazoa; phylum Chordata; class Mammalia; order Carnivora; family Felidae; genus Puma; species Puma concolor. Next base: position 57,781,352 of record NC_141669.1, read on the forward strand.
TATTCAATTTTTTTCAAACTCATAAAAGTATTACCTATTCAAAAATAGAAAATATGAAAAAGAGAGCTATGTGAGGGCTGACGTCCCTCCACTAGTAAATGGTAGAGCTGGAATTTGTACCCAAGTCTATCTGTTCCCAAGTCCATATTCTTGACACCATAGAACCCTGCCTTCTCCCAAACTCAAGCAACTTACCTACTGTTAGGCAGCCAGCATGACTGACCCGGTTGCATAGAACCCCACTTCTACTCTTAGGTCTGCAACTGGAGGCTCCAACACATCAATTCATTCAAGTTTGCTGGGTTTTATTATTATTATTTTTTTAAATCTCCATTAAAGAACTGGCTAATAGCAACAAGTCAGAGTGGGAAGCCATCTGCAAAGACAGGTAAGCCCTCATAAAGATAAATTGAGTGAGTTTACATTTACAGCCCTTTGTCATCCAAGTATTTAGAGCTCATTTGTTTTTAGGGTGAGTTGTGTGCTATAAGCCCTCTTAGTAACAAATAACAATACCTTCCAAACTCATTATACCTGTCGGCCTGGTTTATGGCCATGCCTTGGCTCATGTTAAGGAAAAGCCTGCTTCTGCCAATACAGAGCAAGGAGGCTGTTCTATAATGAATAGAAATTTCAAACAAAATTTAGAACTTTATAGTCTACACCGATTTGCAATGATGTGTCAAAAGAAAGAAAGAAAGAAAGAAAGAAAGAAAGAAAGAAAGAAAGAAAGAAAGAAAGAAAGAAAGAAAGAGTTTTCAAAGGAAAAAAAAAGGTCATTTTCTACCCTCGACTTCTTTTTTCAAGTTTGAAATTATCCAAAGCTGCCTGAGAAGATATTTAGAAGAATCATTTTCAACATCTGAAGCACAATCAGCAGAGCTATCCCCAGAAGATATAGCTGATCTGATGGGTATAAAATTCCCCCATTGTCCACCATGCTGGAGGAGCATGTTAAGGAGATAATGGGTGGTGCCCTTGGTCTTGACAGACTAGATCCTCTTCTTTCCAAGATATAGCTTTCTGCATTATAGTGGATCTTGCCTAACCAGTTGCTTAACTCGTCTCCCTCTTCTTTACTTGGAGGGTACGAAGATGGATCAATGTCCCTTCTCTCTTCTGAACCCAGGCCAGCCATGTTTGCTTTGCTCCCAAGAGAGTAAAGCCTGGCATTTGTATTCTTTCTAGGTCTGGTTGGAGAAAAAGAATTATTCTAGGTAGAATTAATGTTACAAAAGTGGCCCAGATTGACAATACACTGGACTTTAAATTCAAATATGTAGAACCCAGGTCTGTTTGATACAAGATTATGAAATGAGAGACTATTGTTGTCAGCATTCCTCAAGTCCCCCCTTTCTGGACCCATTCCCCCTTGTCCTTGTTAACCTAATAAACCCACTCAGTTCAGTTCCAACTTGGGTACCTATCATGTGCCACTTCCATGGTCTTAGAAATATGATGGGGGCTGGAGTAAGACAGCAGACTCCTTAAGTGATCACTCCAACAAAGTACAGTGAATACTACACTAGAGGTGCCTAGAATGTACAAGAGGAGCACAGAGGAGGGACTCTGGGAGGTCAGAGAATGCATCCTCAAGGAGGTGACCCTTGAGTCAAAGTTTGAAGGTTCCATAGGAGTGAGCCAAGGACTAGATTCAGGTAAGCCTCTTCACTTCAAAATGCCACCAGTGCCAGATAGCTTTAGACTGTTCCCAGTCCCCAACAATTTACATGTCCTATAAATTTACCTGTCATTTTCTCAGAGCCTAGCTTTCTGCCAGTACCCATGTATTCAAATGATTTGAGGTAAGGTGTTCCCAACTTTTGGAAGTTACTGTTCTATCACTCCCCAATAGCACTTATATTTTTAAAGTGCCCTGAATTCACTAACCTACCCAGGCTGAAGGTACTTTTGCCTAGGGGAAATTTCTAGCACACCTCCATTTCCACCTCTTAGATTGTGACCTGCATAGCAAATACTATGGTGGAATACATTTAAATAGCCTGAAACCACCATCACATTTAAATTTTTTTTAATGTTTATTTATTTTTGAGACAGAGAGAGACAGAGCATGAATGGGGGAGGGTCAGAGAGAGAGGGAGACACAGAATCTGAAGCAGGTTCCAGGCTCCGAGCCGTCAGCACAGAGCCTGATGCGGGGCTCGAACTCACAGACCATGAGATCATGACCTGAGCCGAAGTCGGACACCTAACCAACTGAGCCACCCAGGCACCCCCACCATCACATTTAAAATGGGACTCCATGAAAGGCAATCCCCTGATGTCTGTTCCTCCCCCTCTCCTACCACCTATGGTTCCAAAGTTTCCTTCACATACAAGTCTCTCTTTTGACCTCAAAAAAGATCTGTGCCTGAACCAGGACCAAAGCACCATGCAGGAGGGGGCAGAGCCTTATCTGGAAACTTCTGTGGCTCATGGCATTCTGGCCATACTCCTCTGGTAACCCCACCAGTAAAGAGTGGAGTCTTCAGGGCCCCAGAACTGCATTTAAATCTCAACTTCACCACTTAACTAAGTTGAATGACAATAGGCAGGCTACTCAGCTGCTCCAAGCCCCAGTTTCCTCATCTGCAAAATGGGACCAGTAACAGAACCTACTTCTTTAAGGATGTGGGAGAATAAATGATGCTGTTCTGCATGTAAAGCTTTTGAGATGGGGCCTGGTATTTGGGTGGGGGTTGGGGTGTTCAGAAATGCTGTCACATATTTACGAGCCTGGGTATCCCCTCCCCTAATGTTATGGATGGCAAGGATCGCAAGGATCAAGATTATTGATGTCTTTCTCCCCAGGTACCCAATAGAGTGTCTATCATGTAGCAGGCACTTGAAAAATGTTTGTTGAATGGATGGTTCAACAACACTATTTTTATCTGCTATTTCAAATGATCAAGTAAGGGCCTCCTCTATTTTGACACACAATAGCCTCTTCTGGCTAAATTTTATTCCATTCAGAAATAAATTATCAAGTGTCTAAAGAGATTACTCTCAAATTCTTAAATTAGCAGAGTCGTATGATTTCTTTTCACTATAGAAAAGGAAAGAAAGTTCACCTCCCTTCATTCACCCAAACCTGCTTGGGCTCTTGCTTGCATTTCAGCAAGTTCCTCACTTTCAAGTATAAGGATAGAAATTTCCAAACTAAAAAATGCCCAGGTTGGGAAGGGGAATGGGTTTTTCACTTTGTAAGAAGATTTATAGTTTCTTGAAATGTCGATGTTTCCTTTAAAGTTTACTTTCTCCTGGAGAAAATGGAGAAAATTTTGGCTTATCTGGACTATCTTAGAAGTGTATTCATTTTGTAAAGTGAAGCATACTCTCGTTGAACAGAGGTAGTTCATCACTCAGAAACACCCTCCGTACCATCCTTCCAAGCAGCCTGCAGGTGCCCTGCCCCCTAGCTGCAGAGCACAGACCTCATGCTCTAGGCTCTACCACTGCTCTAGTCAATGTCAGTTGCCTGTTCCCAAATCTCCCCACAACACCCCCAGCCCCATTGCTGGCTCCACTGAGCTAATCCTGAACGTTCAGCAAGCATCCTGCTTAGTCAGCGTACTAGCATCCTGGGGCTGTTGTAACAAAGTACCACAGACTGAGTGGCTTAAAACAACACAAGTTTATTCTCTCAAAATCAAGGAGATGGTGGGCCCATGTTCCTTCTGAAGGCTCTAAGGAAAAATCCTTCCCTGTCTTTCCTATCTTCTGATAGTTGTCAGCAATCCTATTTGCTCCTTGACTTACAGACACCTCTCTCCAATCTCTGTCTCTGTCTTCACACAGGCTGATCCCCCATATGTCTATATGTCTATGTTCAAATTTACCTATTCATGTTAAGACTCAGTCATATTGGATTATGGCTCATCCTAATCCAATCTGGCCTCATCTTACCATGAGCATCTTCGATGACTACTTCCAGATAAGATCACATTCACAGGTTCCAAATGGGCCTGAATTTGTGGGGGACACTATCCAACCCAGCATGGTAAGGAATCATACTGGTGGAGAGACTAGACTCCGCAGCTAAAATTGGGGTATGATGTGAAAACTTTCAGGATAAAAAGCCTCCTTCCCCTCCACAAAAAAAAAAAAAAATTACACTGCTTATATTCCACCATTTTAGAGAGTTTCCTTTTATTCTTGATGCCTTTCTAGTGCCAAATAAAATAAAATCAAAACCTGCAATATTGCAAACACTGTCTGGAGGGATGGCATTCATAAATCATCATCTCACACTTGAGTGGTCATTAGCCCCTTTTTAAGCATGACTACTAGCAGAAACAAGGTTCTGTCAGAGTGAGCCAGGATCTGTGGCTGGAAGGGAACTGGTGGCACAGGACACTTAAGTACCAAGACACCAAAGACAGACATGGATTTAGTGCCACTCTGGGAAAACTGCCAGGTCTCAGTGAGCCCAGAGCACCAGAGACCAGCTGCCAGAGACCAGGCATCACGAGGGGACAGGCAGGAATATAGTTCATGTTCATGCTGGTTTGCATTTATGAAGCACCTATTGTATCCCAGGATCCGTGCTTGGTGCTTCCACTGAGCCCTCACAATAGCCTCAGTATGAAGAGCCCATCATCTCTAACTCACAAATGAGGAAGCTAAGACTCGAGGGAGTCAGAGAGATGGGAAACGTTTGGGAAGTAAGCAGTAATGACTAAGTTCAAGCATAGGTGCTGACATCTTCTGCCACATCACAGAGGAGAGAAGAGGCAACCAATCTGAATCCAAGATTCCCAGTCTCACTTCTGCTGGGAGCCAGTCCAGCTCACAGCTCTCTTGCTGTATATGTGGGTTTGCTCTTTTCCTGCTTTTGAATTGGCAGCCGTTTTCTATCACATTTCCAATGTGCCTCTGTGTGCATGTTGGAAAGAGGGAGAAAGAGAATATATGGGTCAATATAAGCAGACTCTTAAAAGCTTATACTTTATCATTGTAATAATCATAATATATTTTACTTTACAGCCACTCATAACTGAAGCCTCTGGGCACCCTAACAAAAATAGCTAAAAGAAAAAAGGAAATTATATTAAACAAAGGAAATACGACTATAAAACCCCAATAGCCAGGAAACTAAATGAACAACATAAAACCTCCAAACAACAAAACTACAATGAAACCAAGAGGGGAAAGAAACCTTTTCACGAGCTTTACCCTGAAGGATTCCATGCTGTGAGATCACATCTGTTTAAAGCACCATAATTTATCGATATGACATCAAACCAGGAACCAGCCATTGTAAACCTTTCCCGCAGAAACTCTCAGAAAACTAACCAGGTGGTCGATGGGGGGTGTGTGTGGGGGGGGGGGGTGTCTGTAGCACGTAGCCAGGGCAACAATGGCTTTAAAATTTTATGTTCAAATACATCTATGCGAAGTTCCAAATCTTGGTACTGAAATGCAAAAATTAGTTCATTCCATGGGCAAGCAGAATTTACAAACAGAACTTTTTTTAACAACAATTTCTTTTTCAGGGATAGTTCATCCATTACTACCCATTGGTGCCTTCTCAAACTGCTGCAATAAATGGACCATTTTTAGAAATGGATTCTCTTTAGAATTAGCCACTGAGTTACCAAAACTCTGAAGATCTCTGGGGGAGGATCCAAACCCTTTCATTTATAAAACAACTGAGCTACTGAGTCTATCCTCTCATTCTGATTTGCAGTCATTTCAAAATGAGAAACTTCTACTGACCAATGATACCATCATAAACACGTGTTTAGGAACCACTGTCCTCTCCATATTTGTGCTTTTGAGGACAATATTTCTCCAGCAAGTGCTTCCCACATTTTAACTACATACTTTCCTATTGAATATGAGAAGTAAACCCGCTGGGGAAACATCTTTAAAAGATTTGTAGGGTTAGGATAGCCCAAACATTCACCAAACTATTTGGCTGGCAGAATCAAATAAAATATTAAAATGTGTGATGGGCATCGAGGAGGGCACTTGTTGGGATGAGCACTGGGTATTGTATGTAAGTGATGAATCACGGGAATCTACCCCCGAAACCAAGAGCACACTATATACAATGTATGTTAGCTAACGTGACAATAAATTATATTTAAAAAAATAAAAGAAAAAATGTCAAAAGACACTTTTTCAAAACATTTGTTCATCCTGAAGTACTCCCTATGTTGGCATAGATCTGGCCTCAAAATTAGGACACTCATATCAGAAACATGGACCTAGACCCCAATGTAGCTTCAAGAGTAAATAAAGCAGGTGATTTTTTTTGTAAGTTCTATATATATATTGGATACTAACCCTCTATTGGATATGTCATTTGTAAATATCTTCTCCCATTTGCAGATTGCCTTTTAGTTTTGTTGATCATTTCCTTCACTGTGCAGAAGCTTTTTATTTTGATGTAGTCCTAATAGCTTATTTTTGCTTTTGTTTCCTTTGCCTCAGGAGACGTGTCTAGAAAGAAGTTGCTACAGCTGATGTCAAAGAGGTTATTGCCTGTGTTCTCTTCTAGGATTTTTATGGTATCAGGTCTCACACTTAGCTCTTTAATCCATTTTCAACTTATTTTTGTGTATAGTGTAATAAAGTGGTCCAGTTTCATTGTCTTGCATGTTTCTGTCCCGTTTTCCCAACACCATTTGTTGAAGAGACTGTCCTTTTCCCATTGGATATTCTTTCCTGCTTTGTTGAAGTATTGACCATATAATTGTGGGTTTATTTCTGAGTTTCCTATTCTATTCTATTGGACTATGTGTCTATTTTTGTTCCTGTACCATATGTGGGCAAGGATGTGAAGAAAAAGGAGCACTTGTGTGCTATTGGTGGGGATGCAAACTGGTGCAGCCACTCTGGAAAACAGTATGGAAATTCCTGAAAAAGTTGAAAACAGAACTACCCTATGGTCCAGCAATCACACTACTTATTTACCCAAAGAACACAAAAACACTAATTCAAAGATATACTAGGTTTACACAGCATTATTTACAATAGCCAAGATGTGGAATTTGGAAGCAGCCCAAGAGTCCATCATTAGTGAATAAAGAAGATGTGGTGTGTGTGTGTGTGTGTGTGTGTGTGTGTGTGTGTGTGTGTGTGTGAATATTATTCAGCCATAAAAAAGAATGAAATCTTGCCATATGCAATGACATAGATGGAGCTAGAGAACATAATGCTAAGCAAAATAAATCAGTCAGAAAAGACAAATACCATATGATTTCACTCATGTGTGGAATTTAAGAAAAAAATAAGCAAAGGGGAAAAGAGAGAGAGAGAGAGAGACCAAGAAACAGACTATTAATTATACAGGACAAACCAATAGTTACCAAAGACTACTGGATTGTAGGGTAGTTCTATTTCTAACTTTTTGAGGAACCTCAATACTGTTTTCCACAGTGGCTGCACCAGTTTGCATTCCTACCAACAGAGCACAAGTGTTCCTTTTGCTCCACATCCTTGCCAACACTTGTTGCTTCTTGTCTGCACTTTTTATTTTATTAAAGCCTATGAAATTTTCCAAGGAATAACTCAGGTCTCCATAGAACAACCTGGCCAGTTCTCAGACACATGATTTGATTAAAAGAGCAAGCTGTGGAATCGTCCACATAGGGTGATACCACTCATGTTTGGAAAAAGAAACCACCAAAACAACACTGGATGATTTCTAGAAGCCCACCATCTTATATGTGAGTGTACAGGAAAAACCAATGCACACAGGCCAAGGCATGAGGGTTGTCTCCTCTGGAAGCAGGCCTGGATTGGGATACAGTGAGTGAATGGGGACTTTATTTCCTTCATATTTCAGAAGAGACTATATATATATTATTTATGCATGAGGGAAAAAAGCCTTTAATGTGACAGACAAAAACTACCTTCTAGCTTGTGTCAGGCAATATAGTAACTCTAGAAGAGTCTCTGCCAGTCAACAAACGAGAGGTGGTGTTAAGATGAGGCCAAAACTTGGAGAACCCAGAGTCTCATTCAGGATGATATAACCATGATTTCCCTTATGAACTGAAAATTTCAAAAAGTGGCTCAAAACTTATTTGGAAACAGACCCTGTGGCACTGATATGTAAAGTGGAGTTGCACCTGGCTGAAAACATGGATGGGTTTCTTGCACTCCACCATGTCAACCCAAGGGGTACCAGCTTTGCTTTCCACCATGTACCTGCCAAGTATGGAACATGCACCCACATCAGTACCCAAAAATAGTTTGTGGTGACTCTAATATGGTTGATGACACCCCCTCATGTTAATCAGCACACAGAGTCTTTGGTCCCTTCTCATTTGGAACTGACCTGGTGGACCCATGTTGATTAGGAAGAGTCTTGCTCTCCAGGAATGCTCAATTTAAGCATAAAGAGACTCCATGAGCCTTCCAGAACAGACATTTTCTTCTTATACACACCAGAGGTAAAGGTATCACTATCACACAAAGAGAAAAGAAAATGAAACAACCTCTTACAGCCTGAGATTATCTACTTTTTTGTGTGTTTACTTATTTATTTATTTTGAGAGAAGGGTGCACACACGAGCAGGGGAGGAGCAGAGAGAGAGCTGTAGAGAATCCCAAGCAGGGTCCATGCTGTCATCACAGAGCCTGATATAGGGCTTGATCTCACAAACCACAAGATCATGACCTAAGCCAAAATCAAGAGTCAAACACTCAACCAACTGAGCCACCCAGGCGCCCCCCAAAATGTACTTTACTTTAGATGTAGAATAGAAATCAAAGCAAAAATTTTTTTCAAAGGAGGTTACCTATGTCTTCAACTGACTTACTTAGACTGGCCAATCAAAGCAAGAAGACTATAGCAAGATAACTGGGGAGATCACTTGGAACTTGCACCAAAATGACTATGCTGTTTCCTTTAATAAACACTTTTAAGAAATACATTCAACCACATCAATAACTTAGGAAATAAGGCAGGATCAATGCTCCATGTTTAGTGAAGGGAAGGAGAAAGGCTACCAACATCTAAAATGCAAGAATATAAGAAGGAAGGGTAGACTTCCCCTTCTTCGTCCAGACCACTTTACACAAATCAAATCCCAGATAAAGCCTCCTGGAATGAGGCATTAATGGGTGGGCAGAGGGCCTAGTGGCCTGCGTGCCTGTCAGTTCATTTGTTCTAAGAGTCAGGCTCCACACACAGAGCTTATTTTAAAAGGAAAACAAGGGCACCTGGGTGGCTCAGTCAGTTAAGCGTCCGACTTCAGCTCAGGTCGTGATCTCGTGGTCCATGAGTTCGAGCCCCGTGTTGGGCTCTGTGCTGACAGCTCGGAGCCTGGAGCCTGTTTCAGATTCTGTATCTCCCTCTCTCTCTGATCCTCCCCCATTCATGCTCTGTCTCTCTCTGTCTCAAAAAAAATAGATAAACATTAAAAAAATAATAGTAATAAAATAAAAGGAAAACAAAGTAGGAATTTGAACAAAATTCAGTATCAACTCACTTCAGAAAAAATTTTATGTTGCCATTTTTTTGACTATATAATTTTTAAAAATGGAGTCAGTTTCTACTCAATATGGTAGGCATCATTCAAAAAAAGTCTGAGTTCAGTTTGTGTGTGTGCATGCATGTGTGCGTGTGTGTACGTGTGTGTTAAATCAACATTTGGGTTTAGCAAATTAGTGCAAGTTTGCCTGTCTTCCGTTGTATAGATCAGTTCCAGATCTGTTTTTAAGCACCAAGCTACTGAAGGATTATTATTTTTAGATTCATATTTCTTCTTAATCCCCTAATCCATTCGGGGGACATGTCCAGATTGTCAACCCAACATACGAGAAAACCTCAATGAAACAGCAAGAAAAAAAAAAAAAAAAACAATAGACAAATAACCATGGGATATATTGTTCGGCTTTTGTTGAGCTTGAAATGTGCCAAGTTGGAAATAGGGGAGAGAGGTTTGTGATATTCCACTGGAACATATTGTCACTGTTATAACCAGCCCACGTTCACCGGAGCTGCCAATTATTCCCCAGCCACCATTTTTTTCCTTTAGATTGATCTCCTGCTTGAGGCTGTTTCACACCCATGACTCTGAAGCTTCCCTAGTGGCATGTTGGCTAATTAAGAGCAAAATCCATCTCTTGATGAAATAATGCTGCCACTGAAAAGGAATTTTACATTTTTTTTTAATTCTTAATCAGGCTGGAAGGAGCAGTATTCTAACACTTGTATTAAGCATAGGAAAAAGGTCTATAGCTAGCAATTAGCAATGATGAAAAGGACAGCGATTTAAAGCGTGTTGCAGTGACATTTTTATCAAATTAAATGAGTTTGCTAGGCCCACCAGCTGCATATGCTTATTGTCATTTACTGTTTGGACAGCAACACATCAGCCACTGAGTATCAGGAGGTGCTGAATTTAATAAGTCATTTTGACACTGGTGTGAAACGAGCAGATCAGCATTCTGAGGAATGTGTTCACACTCTGAACAGACAGGCAGACATTCTAAGCTTGCGAGGTGACACCAATCAACAGGAAGAAATGATGAAAGCCAGGCTAGGAAGCAGGCAGTAGTGGTGACTAGAGCGGCAGCCGCAGACACACCACTGTGAGAAAAGAAAAAGATACATACACACACATACACACACACACACACACACACACACACACACACACACACACCAAACCTACTATTTCTTGGTTTAGCTAGACAGAGCATCTAAAGAAGTGAAGACTTTTCAGAAACACGGGACGTGTACCCATTCTAGTCACCATAAATTTTCATTTATAATTTAAAAACCTACACAGTTCCTCTATAACAACCGCTAGAAGCAGCTGACAAATCTTCAGATTTTCTCTTGGCCCCCTCCTGTTTGAAATGTGGCATCCTGTTCAAAAGAAACAAACAAAAATTCCCCTGAATGCTGGGAAAATACAAGTTTTGGTTTGCCCTTTTCACCTAATATGTTTGCTCTGAACTGATTACCTAGCTAGGACAGGAGGAGGTAGTATTACTTGGTTTTGATTTACCGTGGGGTGAGGGTGTATGTTGCTTCCAAAACACTTGCTTTTAATATGAGATGTGGAGTGACATTTTGATAATCCCAGCAACTATTTATGTTGAGGGAGAGACCCGATACCAATGCCTTAACCATGTACCTGGTATAAGAGTTAAAACACACCAGAAAGCCGAATGCCAACTACCTCTTAAAATGTGCAGGTGTAATTTACAGCATAACAAAGGTGACTAGTCAATTAGCTCTTGGCTTCAGAAGTTTCTAATGCCATCTAGTGGAAATGGTAAATTTGATCACTTGCACATCAAAGGGGAGCCTAAAATTCCAGATAGTATGTCATTATGCTGCCACATATTCAGAACAACTCAACACCAGAGTCCAATCTCAAATATATCTCAAAAAAATTAGCTACGGTGCCTTCATAAGACTAGAATGCGCCTCAGAAAATGAGACTTGCCCGGAATATCCTTGGATGCCTGTCCACTGCAAGTGAAATAATTATTAGCACCACCCCACACCACTGCCATGCCTATGCAATCATTTTCCTCATCACTGTTCTCTTATCTTCTAAACTCTAGAATCTAAAGTTAGACTATTTGATAGATGTTTTTCATTATTCTGGAAGCACAGTGGGTTCGGTAAAACCTGAAATACCTTTTGAAGTGTATGTTTCGCTGATTTTTTTTTTTTTTAACATTTATTTATTTTTGCGACAGAGAGAGACAGAGCATGAACGGGGGAGGGGCAGAGAGAGAGGGAGACACAGAATCGGAAACAGGCTCCAGGCTCTGAGCCATCAGCCCAGAGCCTGACGCGGGGCTCGAACTCCCGGACCGCGAGATCGTGACCTGGCTGAAGTCGGACACTTAACCGACTGCGCCACCCAGGCGCCCCTCACTGATTTTAATCTAAAAAATAGTACAAGAGGAACTAAATATATTTTGCTAGTTTAATCTTAGAAGCTGTTCGATTTTCAGTGAACTCTTCATAGATTTTCCTGCAGTGGAATTCTATATAGTAAAATTCTGAGCAAGAAGTATAGCCTTGGGGATTTTGTGCTTCCTTTCAAGATGGTCACCAAGCAGCTTTAGCTATGGGGCTATGACTCAAGAATCAAAGGTGCTTCACATAACTGCAAAAGCAAAAATAGGCCATATTTTATTTGTATATGAAGATAAGTGAGTAAATAGTCTGCATATGTCATTTTCTTCTGTGTCACCTGTCAAAGACAGTCCTCTCCAGGAGCATGGTTATAAGAGAAATCACTGGAACCCTGAATTCTCCTGCAAATTAATGTGAAACTCAGAACTACTCATTTCACTTCTTCCCACTCAGTTTCCTCATTCATCAAATAATGAAGTTGGACTTGAAGTCAACTCAAAAGCTCTTTTTGCTCCTAAACTATGGTTTGGAATTTCAAGCCCAAAAGCTGGGTCTTCTGTTTCATAGTAATAATTTTACTTAATAGTGTTAATTTCATCATAGCTATTTTACTTAAAATAATTATTTTTATTACCAGTATTTCCTTAGTATGGGTCTTGCAGTGAATTTCAGTGTTTGGACCACCATAAATTTTAAAAGCAATTTATTTGTGTGTTATACTGTACTTCATTTTTTTAAAGCAATCTATTTGTAAGAGGAGAGGACTGTGGGGATAGCGACATGGGAGGTGAAGGAATTCACCCAAGGCAGAGCAAAAGAGGTAGAAGTTTATTGGATACACTGCAAGGGAGCAGCGGGCAGGACAGCAAAGAGAGACTGTCTGCCATGAGGCAGTGGTGAGGGGCTATAGTCATAGGGCAGAGTGAAGGAGTATGGAGCCATAGGGAATTTTTCCTTTTTTGTAATCTTAGGAATTATGCCTAGTTATAAGTAGCCTATTGGTCAGTTAGGGCCTCTGGCCATTTAGGGGGGGGGGTCACTTCATGAGCCTGTTTGCATTTAACTCAGTAGTCACTGTGGTCCCTTTTGCCATGCTCAAATCTTCCTTGCTGAAGCCTATTGTCTAAAAGCAGCTCTACACGGACTATAGTTTAAATAAACATGATTTCTAAAGAATTAAAAATGGCAAGTATATCTTTTCTATATACACTCATCTTAGCATTCTTAAGCTGAATAAGATATTTTTTATTTTTGTATATTTATAAAACAAAGTATTTTTTTCAAGAAAAATATACATAGCCATTTCACATGTAAAAACTTTTTTTAAAATAAAGGAAGAAAAGAAAGAGAAGAAAGAAAAAAAAATCATCTGTAGTTCTAACAGCCAAAGACAGCAGACTGTCCATTCAACACTGTGGTATGTATACTTCCCTCAATCTTTTACTCATGTATAACATTTACCTAATTTGTATTATGTGATATATATAAAAAATCTATTGTTGATTTTCATAATATCACCTATTTTTCTGACTATAAAAATATAATTTATTATCACAGAAAATTGTTTAAATATAAAAATACATAAAGATAATCACCCAGAATTTCACCAACCAGAGATATCTTCATTTACTATTTTATTTCTTTAAAGTTCTTTTTCTATGCATAATTTAACACAGTTAAGATTATATTACATATTCTGATTTTAAGTACAATTAACCCAAGAAGAGTCACTCACAAGTCCTAGTTGGAAGATGTTACAAAGAGGGTCTTAATCACAGATTATATCTGCCACTGGTAGTTTATTCATTTTTCATAATTACAAAAAAAAAAAGCCTATACACTCAGGTCATTCAAAATGAGTTCTAAGAGCAGACAATTGTTACTCAAGTTCCTTTCAATGCAATGCTATTATATTGCTGAATAAGAATCAGTTTCAGTGGAGGGAGAAAAAAAATACTTTCTGGGCTTAGTAATTCTGCAAACATAATGTCACTGTCATTTAAATATTGCAGTCCTTGTTTTTGAGTAGAAAAGAAGTGGTTTCGTTGTGTTTTAAGCTGGAGAATTCCACCTAAACCATGAAGTAAAAAATATTACACAAAAGAATACATTTCCTGATATTGAAAGAAAAATAGCAAAAACCAACAATAACAACGAATGGAAACTTTGCAGACCCTAGCTTCTTCCCCTGGTTTACAAAGTTATTTTAAAATATCTAGTAAAATTAGATTCCTGATTGTGGAATCTAAACAGAATAAGAAGGTACTTGTAACTCTTTTTATAGTATGGCTTCCTCATTTCCAAGTACTTCTTGGAAACAAAGAAGTTTGTTTCTTGTCACAAACTAAGACAATACTTGGGTTGCAGCATTCTCTCCTCCCAGCCTTCAAAAGTGTGGATTGCCATTGTCTTCTGACAGATAGTTCTGTAGGGAGAATCCTAAAACCAGGCAGATTTCTATTTCTGGGTAGATTGTTGTTGAGCCTGGATGCTTAAGAATCTTTTCTTTAGCCTTATAATTCAAAAGACACAGGAGGAGTCTAGGAGTAGGATTCTTTTGTGAATCTTATTAAGATCACTGTGAATCCTTTCAATCTTTATTCAAGTCTTCCTTTGCCCCAGGAAGACCACCTAATTACCAATTTTGTCCAATTTGAAGGGTTCTCTGCTCAAGAACATTATCATTTTTGCTGGTCTCTTTTTTCTGGCCCCTATATCTATCCTTTCCCTCATCATTTTAATTTTCCTCCCTTTTTCTCTATAGTCAGAGAAAAGTTTCATTTTCCACAATACATGTTCTACACTGCCATACTCTATTACAGGTTTTAACTTCCAATTCATATCTTTCTTATAATCCATCATTTTATTCATTTTTTTTTCATTATATGCTGCTATATTTTCACCTCAACCATATTGCCTTTTTTAGGTAATACTAACATAAATACTTTCAACTTAAAAGATATTCTTATTTTCCAAAATTTTTCCTTTATAAAAAAAATGTTTGTATGTAGGAAGATACAAATAACAGCAAATATCCATGATTTTTTTTAATCCACATGTAACAAATGTTAATGGTTTATCATATTTGCTTCAGCTCTTTTTTCCACAAATAAAACATCACACAAGAAGTTCAAATGTCTACAGACCTTTAGATGTAATCATTATTTTGAACTGATTATCTCCATATTTCCATACTTTTACACCTCTTGTATGTACCTATAAGTAATATACCGTGGACTACAATTATTAAATTTATATATTCTGTATCATACTAAAAATGGCATCATTTTACAACATTCCCCCCCTACATATTGTGTTCTATGGAGAGGTCACATGGAGGTGTTCCAGCTGACAGCCAGAATCTACCACCAGACATAGGAGGGCATGAGCCAGAAACCAGCGTTTTACGAGTAAACTTTTACATTTAATCTACTTCAAATAAGCTAAATTTATTGTTGTCTTACATTCAGGGTAGCGAGAGGGAAGTATACTATAACCTAAGGCACACTGCTTCCCAAGGGCTTGGAGACCAAGTAATAGGCTGTAAGGTTCCCATAGATGAAATCTCTGACCAACAAGTCACAAGATACTTGCTTAGACTGTTTGTCAGGAGCCAAGAGGCCCACCTCATACCGGTTCAGACCAGTGGAGACACTGGTATTCTCATTTGGCCTGTGCCAGTGCCCCCTACGTGGGCGCAAAGGGCCTGAAATCTCCACCCCAGCCTGGCCACGCCGCCATATTTGAGCCTGCAACACAGGACAGTGTGGGTAAACCCATAATTACCTGCCTTTACCTCACCCTTTCAGGTTTCCAATCACATTTCTCCACGTTCTCCTTAAAATTCCATAAAAACTCACACCCTGCCCCTTCCATGTCCCAGGGAGGCAGATTTGAGATCTTTTTCCAATCTGGTAGTTTGGCTGCCTGGCAAATTAAATTTCTTTCTTTGCTGCAAATTCTGGTGTTTTACGGCTTTTCTGTGCATGGGGTGTACCAGGGCCCTCCTTAGGGTTACAAACCTCAGCCACTCCAGCCAATGCCAGGTAGAGCAGGGATGACCTGTCCATGCTGAGCCCTGACCAAATTGTAGATCTGTGAGCATACTAAATGGTGCCATAGTTTTACTATTAAATTTGTAGGCAATTTGTTATGCAGCCATAATAACTTGAATAACGTCTTCCTGCCTCCTGTTCTGGTCCCTCCACTTCCTTACCTATTCTCCTAGGAGCACCGCCTTAATAAATTGTTTGCATATGAATCTAAGAGACCAAGGTGGAATTATGGGTAATCCACACCAAAGGTGAAATATACAACTTCTGTTAAAAGCTCTGCTCTCTTGGGGTGCCTGAGTGGCTCAGTCGGTTGAGCATCCGACTTTAGATCAGGTCATGATCTCACAGTTCGTGAGTTCGAGCCCTACATCAGGCTCTGGGCAGAAAGCTCAGAGCCTGGAGCCCACTTCAGATTCTGTGTCTACCTCTGTCTGCCCCTCCACTGCTTGCACTCTTGTCTCTTGCATTGTCTGAAAAAATAAATAAACATTAAAAAAAAAAAAAAGGGGCGCCTGGGTGGTGCAGTCGGTTAAGCGTCCGACTTCAGCCAGGTCACGATCTCGCGGTCCGTGAGTTCGAGCCCCGCGTCAGGCTCTGGGCTGATGGCTCGGAGCCTGGAGCCTGTTTACGATTCTGTGTCTCCCTCTCTCTCTGCCCCTCCCCCGTTCATGCTCTGTCTCTCTCTGTCCCAAAAATAAAAAAAAAATAAAAATAAAAAACGTTGAAAAAAAAAAAAAAAAAGCTCTGCTCTCTTTAAAACTCAATAAGATGCTTTTTCTGTGGTACCAGTTATTGGGCCAAAGAAGCAATTGAACTAAAACTAAAAGGTAGAGAGAAGGAAGAAATTTGCTCTCTGAATTCTTTTCTGAGTAGCCATATTAATGAGGGAGCTGGAAAATCAAGAAGCATCTACATTCAGTGCTACTGCAAAGAGAAGTATTTTGTAGAGAGTCCTATCTTATAAAGACAGTGCTTTGAACTTTTACTTTAAAGAATCCCCAGGAAACATTCTCCCTCTCAGGTGGAAAAAAGACGAGCAAATCCCATATCTCCCCTAATCTTGGCTCTCTAAAGAAATGGCCCAAGTCTCTATGGGCAGGTGCCTAGCTAAACAACTGCATAGCAAGATCTGGAAGAGAGTGAACATCAGCTCTGACCCTCTAGTCAACAAGATAACTGTACAACCAAAAAAAAAAAAAAAAAAAAAAAAAAAAACACGGAACCTTCTATAGATAGTCTGGGGGCAACAGAATTCTATCAGCTGATGAGAGGGCTATTCCTGATATAGGTCTTAAATTTCTTAGAAGTTTGGCCTCATAGGCATGCTACCTGCTGCTCCCACTCAAAAGTAACTGATCCAGCTCTTTTACACTTCTCTTCTCTAAATTTTTTTTTTCAACGTTTATTTATTTTTGGGACAGAGAGAGACAGAGCATGAACGGGGGAGGGGCAGAGAGAGAGGGAGACACAGAATCGGAAACAGGCTCCAGGCTCTGAGCCATCAGCCCAGAGCCCGACGCGGGGCTCGAACTCACAGACCGCGAGATCGTGACCTGGCTGAAGTCGGACGCTTAACCGACTGCGCCACCCAGGTGCCCCTTTACACTTCTCTTCTACCCGTGGTGCTTGACTTCAGCCCAGTAATCTCCGCACAGTCAGAAAGAACTGGTATGTTTTATGGCAAGGATTTCACACACTGAGTCTTTTTAATGGATGCCTCCTTCGAAAGCCTATTCTAGCATGGTTCATCTTCCCAAGGGATTTCAAGCTTGGCTACTCCCAATTTCAGACTTCCTCCCAATATCATCACTGTCAAGGGCTACGAGTACATAGACTGAAAGCCACATCCTCTAGCAATAGCCACGTAGCCACAGGCTTCTCTTGGCTACCACGTCCATTGGGGATATTTCAAATGAGCATACTTCAGAGCACTATAAAACATGCCATAAAGAATATTCCAGTATGGCACAGATTTAAATTATTCTCCATCTTAGATCTTTATCTTCCTTACAAGATTCCCCCTACTCTCACCACTGTGTGCAGTTTATCTTTTACTGGCCTTAAGTTACCCAAACCACTGAAAAACAAAACCAAACTAGGAGATGCCAGAAGCCTTCATGGAGGACTGATCTATTTCTCTCCTGAACTCAGTCTGGCCACTATCTCATGCCCAGGGAGAGAGCCTTACACTGACAGTCTGCTAAGAGACCAAGAAACACCTGGGTATACTGCCAATGACAGTGTAACAGGACCCGTGGAAAACAAAATCTCGGGTCATTACCAGGATTGCCAAATCTTGCAGATCAAGAAAGTCTATTTCATCCTTGCCTTCAGTGGCCAAAAAAGAGAAGAAGATATACCATGTGCAGTTGTAAAGTACTCTGAGGAAGACTCCAGAAGGCTTCATGGAAGGTCACTCCCATGATGCCAACCACTTCACCCTGCCCAGCCCCATAAGACTTTAAATTCTAGCAAACCTAACATGTCTTTGGAGCTTTGACATTTGGTTTTTCTTTTATTTTGTTTTAATCTTTTTTTTTTTACCTTTGCCAAAATATACATATTTCAAGGAGCCTAAATTTAATTTAATCTGCAATAAATTGAATTACCCTAGAACTTAGAGTTCATGGCAGAGTGCAGACTTTGGGTCAAACAGCCTAAGTTTCAAACACCAGCTGGTTTCATACCTTAATTACCACTTTTGTGACCTTGGAGAAGTTAGGTACATTCTCCACGCTTCCATTTTCTTGTCTTAAAAAAATGTATCATGATTGTATGTTTCCACAGAATAATTATGAGGATTTCAGGAAAACTGTATGTAAAATACTTAGCACCTGACACCCAGTACAGACTCAACTAATATTTAGCCATGTGGAAAGAAATTCTACCAAACTTCATTTTATCCATTCACTCTTTGTCTGGAATATTCAGGACCAAGTGTGGTCTCGAAAAAGTTGGGGCAGCCTTACAGTATGTGATAGACATTTCAAAGGCACTAATGTGAGTATTAGCCAGACACGTAGACAAAATAGAATAATAACCTGGATGATCCCTTGCAAAGCATTCAGCATAAAAGAGAACAGGCTTCAGGCCAATATGCATTTTCTGTGAAATTGAAAATCCACCCCACAATATGTGCTATGTTTTTCAGACCCAGAAGCTTCAGTTTGGAGATATTATGCAAAATGGGATGGACAAAATGGGATGGAGTTGTTATTAATTGTGAGCTCTTTGGAACTCTTTCTACAAAGTTGCCCAAAGATACAGAGATCTTTTTTTCTTTTTGTTATGGAAAATTTCAAACCTGTGCGAAAGTAGACAAAAAGGTGTAACAAACTCCCATGTTCTCTTCACTTAGTTTTAATAACTATCAACATTATATGATCTAGACTTCTACCTGCTTCCCTCATCATATTATTTCAAAGCTCATCCCAAACATTGTTTCATCTCATCCACAAATATTTCAGTATGTGTCTCTAAAAGGACTCTTTCTAAGCACAGCCACAATACCACTATCACAACTAAGATCTTTCTTTTTTTTCTTTTTTTTTTTTTTTTGAGTACTCTCTATGCCCAACATGGGGCTTTGAATTCACAACCCTGAGATCAAGAGTCACATGCTTTACCGACTGAGCCAGCCAGGCACCCTTATCACATCTAGAATCTTAACAATAATATTTTAATATCGAATATCCAACCAGTGTTCAAATTTCTAATTGCCTCATAAATGCCATACATCTTTAACCGTATATTTGTTTTAATAAAGATCCAAATAATGTCTGTTCATTTCAATTGATTGATTTGTTGCTTAACTCTTTTCTCAGCCCATAGGTTCTCTCTCAATCTTTTCCTTTGAAATTTATTTGTTACAAGACCCAAATTATTTATTTTGTAAGCTTCCCAAGGTCTGGATTTTGCAAAAAAGCTTGCAACAATACATTTAAATTAAATTAAATAGTGCTGTTTATTATTAAAATAGTACTCTCTAAGTGAGAACAGGGGCAGAAAGGCTAAAGAAAGTCTTGATCTGCTGGTAAGAACATTATTATATGTTTCATAAAGGTTGCTGAAACAATCCAGAAAATCGCTGCATGTCACTTGCAGGCTGGAGTGAGGGAGCCCAAGACTGTTGCACTCCCAAGTCCTCCCCTGTTTGCAGGCACCATCCTTCTGCATATCTCATTATCACTCACAAAGTGTTTGCTGAGAACTGGTCCCTTCTGTCTGCCCTAACAAGCATGGGTCTGTGCGACAGGAACTCAGGGATGAAGATGTGGGTTTAGAGGTAAAAGAAAAGCAAAGATGGGAGAATGAAAGTGTATGGAAAGATCAGTTAGAGGCAACCAAAAGCAGGTGAATTGGGGATTATGGGTACATAGTTTGGGCAGGCAGCAGATAATAGATGGAGAGAAAAGGCTGTGGCCTGTGCCATGATCATTGAGTTTCATGTCCCCTGTGTGGGATGAGGTGACTTAGGCTGCCCTTAACACAACCTCTGCTCCCCCAAACCAATAATGTATAAACAATTCTACAGTTATACAAGATTCATTCCAACCTGAGTCATCATGACAGCTCAGTATGGCTATGGATTTATGGCGATCAGCACCAGGCAAAGTATTAACCTGATAGCTACTTTGTTCCCACATACAAAAAACCCTGCAGTGACAACTTGTCCCCTTTTAGATACAACGGTAAGCTTCTAGAGTAGTCCCCATATTATAAAGGATCACATGAAAATAATAATTGCTTATTGACACAGGATTAACATAAAGCAGCTGAATATCCTGATAAAATAAAATCTGACCCTATTTGTGGACATTTAAGATATGTTGTGTTTTCTTTTGGTTCTCTTGGACTAACACAACCAGCCTTGAAATTTAATGATTTTTTTCTCATGTAAAAAGATGCTACAAGTTAATACTAAATCCTGAGGCATTCTGAGCTCTTGGTGAGAAAAAAAACTAAGGATTTTTACTTCTGGCAATGGTGGCAGAGTCTATGGTAAGTCTATGGTAAGTCTAACTTACCACTGAGAACAACTGGAGTACCTGGATTAAAATCTGCTTTAATCTGTTTGTGTGTTTCAGAGGGCGACCATCTGCGAGACTAGATGGGCCCAGTATTATTAGAAGAGCTAATAGCTAAGAAGTTTCCAAAATTGATAAAAGAAAATGAATCACAAATTCAAGAAGTACTATAAATCCCAAACAGAATTACTACCCAAAGGTGTGGGAAGGAATCCCACATCTTAACAAACATAGTAAAACTTTAAAATCAAAGATAAAGAGAAAATCCTAAATGTTTGCAGGGGGTAGGGGTGGCAGTGAGCAGAAGACTCATTCTCTTCAGTAGAAGAATAAGACTGACAGCTGAACTCCCAACAGAAGTAATAGAAGCTAGGAGAGAATGGAGTGATATTTTCTAAGTGCCGTGAGAAAGCAATGGGGCTTCCACTTCTGATGTTGTGAAGTAACCTCTACATAGTTAAATCTCCCTCAGATCACAACCACAAACTCTGGACAAAATTCAAAAAAATAACTCAAGAGTGAACACAAGCAAGTAGACTGTAGAGAAGAGTGGACACTTGGGAAGAAGGAACAGCCTAGGTTAAGTTACCCATTTTTATACCATTTGGCCTGTATAGGCCAAAGTCAGTGCCACACAGGGTGGACCCACTAGAACTCCGACAGAAAACTCACATTATTGTCTTGAAGAGAAACCAGAATTCATAGCTTGGGGTAACCACAGTCATTGGAAGTGAGAGACAATTCCATAAAGTAGAGAACCAGAAAGGGCAACCATAACTTTGTGTTTAAACTCTGCCTGAATCTGGGGCACCTGAGTGGCTCAGTTAGTTAAGCGTCTGACTCTTGATTTCAGCTCAGGCCACAATCTCACAGTTGGTGAGTTCGAGCCACACATTGGGCTACACACTGGCAGTGCAGAGCCTGCTTGGAATTCTCTCTCTCTCCCTCTCTCTCTGCTCCTCCCCCACTTGTGCTCTCTCTTTCTTTCTGTCTTTCAAAATAAATAAATAAACATTAAAAAAAAACCTCTGCCCAAATCCTTGACTGACCCCTGAACCATATGTACAAGACAGACTCCAGCTAAGAACATGAGCCTCAAATATCATAAGGCCTCACATATATGTAACTGGAATTCCAGAGAGATAGATATTGAGGTATAAATAATAGTTAAAGAAATAATTGCTGAAATCTCCCTAAATTTTGTGGAAGACGTACCTATATTTACAGACTCAGGAAACTCAGTGATGCATGAGCAGAACATATTAAAAAAAAAAATACCAATTACATCAGACTGAAAGTACTGAACACCAGAGATAAAGAGAAAACCTTTAAAGTAATCAGGGAAAATTCACATAATGTATAGCAGAACAATAATTAGAAATACCCTGACTTCCCATCAGAAGCAAGAGAAAATGGTAAAACATTTAAAATGCTGAAACAAAATATCGTCAACCAAGAATTCTATATCCAGTGAAAACATACTTTAAGAATTAAGACATTATTTTGCCTTAATAATAATTGCCAACTTAGAAGTCTATACCAGTGAAATATTCCTCAAAATGAGCATGAAATAAAGACTTTTAAAAACAAACTAAACTTAAGATAATTTGTTACCAGCAGACCTGTGCTAAAGGAAATTGTGAAGAAAAGTCTTCGAACAGAGGCAAAGGATATCAAATGGATTCTCAGAGATGTAGAAAGGAATGAAGATCCACAGAAAGGATAAGGATGGGTGGGTAAACATAAATGAATATATGACATAGGAACAATAATAATAATATGGGATTTTAAATATACATAGAATAAACATAAATGACAATAATACATAAAATCAAATGAGTCAAGTGAAGTTCAAGTGTTCTAAGGTCTTTCGGTTGCCTAGGAAGGGATCAAAGTACTAATTTGTATGTGGTATAATCAAATCTGTACCACCCTAAACTCCCCCACCCCCTTCAAGACTTCAGGATCTATTCCTTCAGTTGTTACCGCTCTTTGGGAATTGCCATAAGCTTCAGAGGGTCACCGTACCCAAGGATACACAACCCCTTCCCAGGGCAGCCTGCATCCAATGACTGACTAGTCAACATATGGATATAAAAGTCTGGTCATCTCACCCAAACTCAAGACTCTGAAGGCCCATCCAACTTCAGAGTTCCCCTGGGGATGGCTTTTGGCCTTTGTTGCAACTGCATCACCACCTGACTTCTCCCTCTGCCAAACTTGTCTCTTTTCCTTCCCTTCCACTGGTGATAAGCCCAAGTGCATCTCCCCAATAGACCTCCTGAACACCAGTCTCCACCTCATAGCCTCAGAACCCCACCTGCAACATTATAGGAGATTTTCATTAGCCAAAAAGGTATGTTTAAATTCTAGGGCAGCCTCTAAAAAAGTAGTAAAACAAAATTTAACATTAAAAAACAACAGAGGGGAGGGACGCCTGGCTGGCTCAGTCAGTTAGGCATCTGACTTCAGCTCAGCTCATGATCTCATGGTTCTGTGGGTTCAAGCCCCATATTGGGCTGTCTGCTGTCAGTGTGGAGCCTGCTTTGGATCCTCTGTCTCCCTCTCTCTGCCTCTCCTTCACTCCTGTGTGTGCACCCTCCTTCTCTCTCTCTCCCAAAAATGAATAAACATTTAAAAAAATTTTTTAAAAATAGGCGGAAAAATGGGATGATAAAAATTAACAAATCTAAAATAAGACAAGAAAAGCCACAAAAAAGGAACATAGAAAAGGTAGAATAGGGGCGCCTGGGTGGCTCAGTCGGTTAAGCGGCCGACTTCGGCTCAGGTCATGATCTCACGGTCCGTGAGTTTGAGCCCCGCGTCGGGCTCTGTGCTGACAGCTCAGAGCCTGGAGCCTGTTTCCGATTCTGTGTCTCCCTCTCTCTGGCCCTCCCCGTTCATGCTGTCTCTCTCTGTCTCAAAAATAAATAAACGTTAAAAAAAATTTTTTTTTAAATAAAAAAAAGAAAAGGTAGAATAAACAGAAAATAGTAAAAGTTTTAAAGACTGAAACAAATTGGCCAGATGACTATGAAACTTACAAAAAGATACTTAACCATTATTATTCAGGGAAATGCAAATGAAGGCAATATCCCTACTGATTCATCAGATTTGGACAAATTTAAAGAATGATACCATCTAGTACTGGCAAAGATTCAGGCTGGTGGGGCCTCTCAGATATTATTAGTGAGGATGTGAATTTTTACCATCATTTGTAAAACCTGGTTATGCATTTAACCTTTGTGGCAGAAACTGGTTAGCTGGTCACAAAACCTGTCTCTGTTTCCTCCTTGGCACACCTAAACTACATTTGTCAGACTTCTTCGCAACAGGTGACTTAGTGCCAGGTCAGGTAGGATACTGGAGTCCCTTGTTGAAGATAACAGAGCTCCCATAGCCTGGGTCCCTGAATGACTATGCAGAGCAGAGACTCCTGAGCACCTGGAACTAACTTGGACATTTATTCTTATTATATCTGAAACATCATATATTCAAAGATCTATTTGTTACAGCAGTTAGTGTATCTAACCTATACGATCCTGCGACCTACCAATGTCACTTCCAAGCATCTGTCTTTAGAGGTATAAGTAACAACAGTACATAACACTCTCTATATAAGGAAACATACACCTGGAAAAACAAGAAACAACCTGAATATCCATCAATAAGGGAAATTATAATGCATCCATACAAAGGAATATTGTGTGTATGTGTTTTTTTTTAAAGAGTTATCTCTGTGCCTACTGACCTGAAGAGACTGCCATGATGTATAGTTAAAAAAGTAATTAAGCTGTTATGAATGCTTGATACAATCCTGTTTTTATGGAGGGAGGGGGAACGTGACATATACATGTTTGTATATATTTGGATAAGGATGAAGATTAAGTGTGCAAAGATAAAATCGGGTGTTTAACATTAGTTACCTCAGAGGGTTAAGGATTAGGGAATACAGGTTATGGGAAAGAATAAAAAGATTGTAGCAGAATGGAAGCATACCTGTGTGAAACTGAATGGAAATGCAGAATACAAAATTGAATCATAAAATATCGAATCAAATATGTAAAAACCGAATATGTATGTAGACAAGGATGAGAAGGTAATGTCAACTTAACATAAAATTCATTTCTGATCTTAAGTGTTAATATTTTAATATTACTTTCATAATAAAAGAATATTGAAAAATGAAAGGAACTGGCCCGGACCTTACCTGGATTGGGCTGTTGATGCCCCAAGGCTGACATTTTTAAAGTTGAACAACCTGGATTTGGGGATATGTCCTGGTGTTGGGGTTCTGTGACTGTTGTATTGAGCCCAAAGGGCCACAACACTGTGAGGGTGGAGACTTCCCTGAGGAAAAAAAATTTGAAGTCCCCAGTGTGAGTCATCCCGGGTAAAGTTCAAACTTGGAATAAGAAATGAGGATTCAAGAAATAAGCCTTGACTAGAGTAGCTTCGTAAACTTTAGCTGCATACATATCACCTAGGACTTTGGTTAAAACAAAATTATGATTCAGTGGGTCAAGGGCAGGGCCTGAGATTTCTGCATTTCTGATCATTTGCTGGGTGTTGCCACTGTGGTCCGAGGACCACACTTTGCATAGCACAGGAACCAGAATGGGGGGATTCTTTCTACTTTCTGTGAGTCCAGCAGCATGGTGGCAAAACAGCAATGAGACTAGAGCTAGTCTGCAGAGACACCCTGAAGATGGGTCTGAGCCAATGCCACAATCATAAACTACCGTGCACATGCCCTTCCCTTCCATAGTCTGCAAACCTTTCCATGAAATCTCATGAAAAGTTACATTTTGGTCTCTGCTGAATTATGGGAACTATGGGGGTAATTCCTACATGCATCGATTCCATTCTCGAGATGAAGTAGTCAAAAGCAGGCTCTGTGTCCCGAGTCACTATGGTGGCAGCAGAGGGCCCATCAGCAGGAAGAAGCCCTGTCCAGGTGATCCAGTGAAGAGTGGAAATGACTGAGACAGTAAGGGATAGGAGAAGAAAAATTGTAGCCCTGTTTTCTGCACAGGGAGCAGTGTTCTGGCGTATCAGCCAAACAACCAAAGATCCAAGTTAAAATAGCGGAAACAGTAAAGGAATTTATTTTATCATATAACAAGTCTGGAAGTCAAACAACTTCAGGGTTGGTTGATTTCCAATCCAACGAACCATCAAGGACCCAGGTTCTTTCCATTTTTCTACTCTGCTCTCCCAGGTATATTGGCTTTGTCCTCAGACCTGTCCCTTCATGGTGGCAGATGACTGGACATTTTAAGTGTCACAAACTCACACAACATGTAAGAGAGAATGTCCTTGTCTTGTATCCCTTTTTTAAAAAAATTTGTTTTATTGTTATTTACTCTTGAGAGAGAAAGACAAAATTCAAGGGGGGAGGGGCAGAGAGAGAGACACACACAGAATCTGAAGGAGGCTCCAGGCTCTAAGCTGTCAGCACAGAGCCCAATGCAGGGCTCGAACTCACAAACCATGAGATCATGACCTGAGCTGAGGTCAGACGCTTAACCAATTGAGCCACCCAGGTGCCCCATTGTATTCTTTTTCTTTTTAATTTTGTTTTTAATGTTTATTTATTGTTGAGAGAGAGAGATAGAGCATGAGTTGGGAAGGGGTAGAGAGAGAAGGAGACACAGAATCCGAAGCAGGCTCCAGGCTCCAAGCTGTCAACACTGAGCTCAACGTGGGCTCAAACTCATGAATCATGAGATCATGACCTGAGCCAAAGTCAGATGCTTAACCGACTGAGCCACCCAGGCACCCCTGTATCCCTTTTTAATAGCAAAGAAAACTTTACCAGAAGGGCCCCCATCCCCTAGCATATTTCTCCCTGAAACTCGCTAGATAGAACTGTACTACATAGCAAGTTTCTGTAGCAACCATGTGCATCTCAGAATATACTAGAACATGCCCATATCGTCCATAAGAGAAGCCAACAACCAAAGCAGTAACTGCATTCATCTTAAATCCAGGATGCATGAATAATGTTCAGTCTTCTCCATCAGGCCCAGATGTAGCTTTTAATGGTCAGGGGATCTATAGTCTAATAGTAAGTTATTTTCCCATCACATACCCAAATAAAAATGGAAGAAAAAAAGATAACAGCAATAAAAACTCCCATTTGGAAATGGGGAGAATGGGAAATACGCAGAAATTACTGATCCATAACTATTGTCATAGGCCACTGGGCAGGGATAGTAATGAGTCCCTTCCTTAATCCGAAGTCAGCTCCTTTGTTAGACCATCTGGCAGCCTCTCCTACAACTTTCTGCAAATTCCCTTGTCCATTAGTCTTGGCTCTGTCTTCTGGAAAGTTCTTCCTTATTCATCATCCTCTTGACGATGTCTGAAGTGGGGCACCATCTTCCTGGCCTGAAATATCTGTGTCCTTGTGACCTACTGTCTGCCTGAGCCCAAGCTCAGCCCTTCATTTGAGGACAGAATTGTGAACTACTTAGAATTAGGTTCAGCTGTGTCAGAAAACACATCATTTAAAAACTTTTTTTTTTCAACGTTTATTTATTTTTGGGACAGAGAGAGACAGAGCATGAACGGGGGAGGGGCAGAGAGAGAGGGAGACACAGAATTGGAAACAGGCTCCAGGCTCCAAGCCATCAGCCCAGAGCCTGACGCGGGGCTCGAACTCCCGGACGGCGAGATCGTGACCTGGCTGAAGTCGGACGCTTAACCGACTGCGCCACCCAGGCGCCCCTGAAAACACATCATTTAAAAGGTGGAAGTTTATTTCTGTCTCATGTGAAGGTTTCAGTAGGCCGTCTACATACGCTAGCTCCACACTCATCGGGGCCCAGGCTCCTTTGACCTGCTCTGCCTCCTCAACATGCTGCTTCCTGCCCTTGAACCAAGATGGCTCTTCCAGCCCAGCCAGCTGTACCCCATCCAGCAGGGAAGGGAGGTAAAGAGAAGGGCATGTCCTCTCCCTATAAGGCATTTCCTGGAAACTGCCCACACCACTTCTAGTCAATGCACCACTGATCAGAATATAGGCACGTGGCCATGTCCAGCTGCAAGGGAAACTGAGAAACATAGTCTTTCTTTTGGGAAGCAAAATGTTTATGTTTGCACTAGCGACAGGAATGGAACAAATGTTGGGGGACAACTAATGTTCTCTGCTAAAGTGGTGCTTCCCTTCACCTCCAGCCTAGTGGAAGAGCACTAAGGAGACCAGACGGAGCTTGCCCGATGTCTGGTAAGGTCTGTGGGGCACCAGAGGCTGGCCCCAGAACCCCGCATGGACAAGCCGAAGGGGAAATGGTGGCTAACGGGTCTGAAAGCAGAGAAAGGAGGGGGTGATTCACATGACCAAGAGAGACCCAGCATGGTGCCATCCTGAAGGGACTTTGCCTAAGATGGTCTCCTCAGGAGGCACTGGGACATCAGCAGTGTCTTTGTGTGAACCAGATTGCTGGAACACTAAGGGAACTGCAGAGGAGAGATTCCCAGACTTGGAAGGCAGTCTCCGAAAAATACACAAATGCTCGTGCCCACCCCCAAAATGAATCAGCTTTAAACTTCTGCCATAGCCAGAGAAAGCCGTGTCAAATAGCATCAGTGCCAGTGACGTCAGACCCCCGCCCATTCCTCCCCTCTTCTCCTCCCTCCCCCAACCACTTCAACCACAGAGCAGTCAGCAACTTTGGGGAGAGAGTTGGCAGGGAGGAAAAGATTTGTAAGATGAGAAGTAGAAGCTTACCACACCTTCCTCCCCAGCTCAGAACTGCAGGCCTGGGAGCAGAAGAGGAGAAGCTTTCATTTTAAATAAAATTTGAAGTTTTCATTATTTCTCTGGAACGGCACACTTCATTTCAGTGGTTCTCAATCTCGGCTGCCCATTGGGATCACCTGGAGAGTTTTCTAAATTCCTGATGTCTGGGTCCCATCCCAGAGATGCTGATTTCATTGGTCAGGGGAGCAGCCTGGACACTGATATTTTTTAAAAGCTGCCCAGGAGATTCTGATGGGCAACCCAGGTTGAAAACCACAGTGGTGATACTAAATTAAGAACATTTGGCAAACAAAAGATTGTAGTGACCAGAAAAGTGAGAGAATTTCCCCTAGACCTCACCCTGGGAAGAGAGAACTAGCTCCAGAGCCCAGGCATGGAATGAATAAATGATGACATTTTATGACTGCACCCTATAGGAGTCCTCGCTTTCAATCTGACCCTTACATAAATCCTATCTCTTTCAAAGAGACTGGAAGTTCCTTCAGGACAAGAGCCATGACAGGATTCTTTTGGGCCTCCACACTGCCCTGCATTCACTAAACTCATTACAGATAGCTTAACATATATTTGTTGCCCTGTGATTAACCTCAGACCTCCACATTGGGAAAAAGTGAATTGTCAGTTATGTACAGGGCAAACTAAGGTGACTCCGAGATTGCCTTGAAATATCTCTTGGGAGTCAATGAAGAAGATAGAACGTGCATGAGATAGAGTCATTATGAAGTGGCTGAATATTTTTATCAACATATGACCCATTTCTATGGTTCAGATTGAGACCTATACTAAAATTGTCCCACATTGAATAAGTTTTTGTCTTACTAATGCAAGGAAAGTTCTCGCTTTCCCACTTCTCCTAACTAGACCCTGGCAGAGCAGCCTTGCTTCTCACACACCATCACCATGACCACCACCCTCACCATGGGGAGCCCTGACCCATTAATAAAGACAGAGCATACTGACAAGAGTCAGGAAAAGAGCCAAGAACTTGCAAAACTCTCAGCTAAATCCAAGAGCAGCTTTAGTCTGTCAACACAAAGATGTCATGTCCCAAAGTAGCCTACAGCACCAGGATCCCACAGGAACGGTTCTCAAAATGTTCCTTATACCCTCAAGCCCACATTTATTGTACAACTCCATCACACAGGCAGGGGCTGATTGCCAGATGCATCATGCCTCCATATTTGACATGTGAGAAATCACACTTCCCCGTGAATGGATCCTGAAGCCTGATATCAAAAGAACACCCTTTCTATAACCTAAAAAAGGAAAGCAAATGATTGTAAGTGCATTCTAGTATCAAAATTGGCCTTCTCCATCACCAGCTGCTGTCTTTTGTCTCATTCAAAGACATCTTTTAACTAGAAATAAAATGTACTCTACCATGAGCCCAAGCTCAGAGAGAAGTCTGCTTAAACTGCATTTGGTGAAAAAAGCTTTCCAATCCCAACATATTTTTCTAGACTTTTCCCAGCAGAGGGAATC
This sequence comes from Puma concolor, assembly GCF_028749965.1. Classification (NCBI taxonomy): domain Eukaryota; kingdom Metazoa; phylum Chordata; class Mammalia; order Carnivora; family Felidae; genus Puma; species Puma concolor. The sequence goes on from NC_141669.1 coordinate 57,811,526, forward strand.
CCCTACATGAAAGGTAAGTTCAACCAAAGACGAGGTCCTTTGTTCAGTCAGACATGAAAAGCCTTACCCCATCTCTCCCACAGTATGTCATCACCAGGAAGGTTGACCACCTTCCAGAGGGATCAATAAAGTTTCCCTGATGCTGGCAATGTTGCTTAGTGTCCACATTTTGCCCTTTCAACGTGCTCACTGTGCCCACCATCCTGGGGAGTTCCAACAGCACCAAGCCACAAGCCCTACAGTGTTTGGTTTTAATCAGGTATTAAACACTGGAGTGCCAGACAAGTGAAGCAGTTGATGATGACAATAATGAGTGGCCCATTAAAGGTAATTTTTTTTAAGTTAATGAGCTCTCTCCAAAGACGGCCACGTACTGTACTGAAAAATGTTCATAGGACGCACTGCGCTTTCTCCCTATTTATTTAACTTTATGTGGATGCCATAAAACTTCTTTATTTGCTTTCAGTTAGCCCATAGGTTTTGACAAGATAAATTTTTATTTAGGTCTTTGCCCAGCTACAATCAGAAACTGGAGACTTGCTCTCCAAAGCCAGTCTGATAGATGGATTCATCAAAGCCCTCCCCACCCTGCTTTCCTTCCAGCAACCACAGGGATCAACAGACGGAGTTTTTCCTTAATTAAAGAAACTCAGCAACAAGGTGATTTATCGATGATGAATCTTGCAGGCCTTTTCATTGTGCGGTCACTGTTGGCCACTGTTTGAAATTTACCAACATAAATAAAGCCTCTCCATGACTAAACAAAGTTAAAGTAGCAATAAATTGAGCCTGCCATGTACTCTGGGCTAGATCTGAAGCCAACATAAATACCAGAATGCCTGACACGCTTGACACAATGACATCATACACTCCCAAACAGAACACTCCCAGCCCAAGCCAAAGCCTAAAACCTAATACAATTCCCCCAAATGAATCAAATTGCAATGGTCTAGACTCGGCTGCACTAAGTGTTCAACTTCTGGCTTCCTTGCCCTCTGCTGTCGAGCGATCCCATTAAAAAATAATCTATACGCTGATCTAAATTTCGCTTTTTTCTGCATGATTAAATTTTGGCAGGAGTAAATCTCTGTTATTCTCACTCCCCGGGAATGTTTGGAAAGTTACTAAAAACTCAGGATTTATCAGCTTAAGGTCCAACCGCTGTGGTATGTACCATCCGGAGGCGTGTCTGCTGCTACCCTCGGCAGGAGACAGGCCCACCGGCTGCAGGGGACACTGAGTGTTAATAAGAGGGTGAAATTCTGCTCACTTGAAAACGGCTCAACTCTGGCTTCTCTCCCGAGGAACTTACTTTGCCCAAATCTAGCAATAGGCTGTAGTGAAATGCCTTCAGAAAATGAGAAAGTCAGCTACGCAGGGCTCAACGCCCCCCAGGCCTGTTACTGCCAGGAGAGGAAAGAGGGGGAGAAACCTTTCAGAATGTACACACAGGACATCAAATTAAAAATGGAGAAAGTCTAATAACTAATTGGTGAAACCATAAAAGCTGCCATAAAAGACATTTTCCTTAAACTACTTTACACAGGGTTGTATAATTTTATGTCACTTTTTATTTATGTTGCTGTAATGAAAGCTGCACTGGTTGCCGCGAAGCTTAGGAAGAAAGGAATTGAAATTTTTGAAGGGGGGGAGGGGAAGGCCAGCTATAGGCCTTCAAACAAGATTCATTTGGAAATATAGGGAGGTTAGGGAGGAGAGACTATTTATTCCTAGAAGCCTCCAAGCAAAAATGTTTACGTGAGCATCATTCTTCCACTGCTCTCCTCTGTACCGTACCCAAGGCCACAACTGCTTACCATTTATAAAGTGGGTTCCAAAGTGTTTCACAAACTAGGGTATGAATTTAGATAAACTTATTTACTTACTTATTTATTTATTTATTTTAAATGTTTATTTTTCAGAGACAGAGCAAAAATGCATGAGCGGGGCAGGGGGGACAGAGGATTCTAAGTGGGCTCCACGCTGACAGCAGAGAGCCCCATGCAGGGCTCCAACCCATGAACCGCAAGATCATGACTTGAGCCAAACAAAGTCTGACGCTTAACCAACTGACCCACCCAGGTGCCCCAAACCCATGCCATTTAGATAAATTTTGTGAGACTGGGTTTTTATTGTGTGAAATATGTAAAGGAGCATGATTTCAGCTTCTAGAGGGATCCGTATAAAAATGAACCCCATTTTAACAAAGTAGTGATGAATTTACAAGGTTCCATAGGACACTACAATTCCAGATTCAAGAATTCCAGAATGGCACTGCCTATTATTACCCAGAGGATCACACAAGCTCTTTTCCTCTCCCGATTTGTATGTGACAACTCAGCGGGAAAAGCGGAGTAAGTTGCAAGGATAGAAAATCTTGGGCATTGGGCGCCTGGGTGGCTCAGTCAGTTAAGCGTCTGACTCGGCTCAGGTCATGATCTCACTGTTCGTCGTTTGAGGGCTGCATTGGGCTCTTGTGCTGAGAGCTCAGAGCCTGGAGCCTGCTTTGGATTCTGTGTCTCTCTTTCTGTCCTTCCCCCTCTTGTACTGTCTCTTAAAACATGAATAAATGCTTTAAAAAAAATCTTTTTAAAGAAAATCTTGGGTAAATTATAAGCAAGAGAAACCTAAAATTGTATGGGTTCAAGCAGAGGCCATGAGGAGGGCTCTCTTAGCGCTGATGACGCCCTGTTTCTTGATCTGGGGGCCAGTTGCTGGGGTAGTTCCACTTATGAAAATCCACTGTGCTCTTAGGATGTGTGCTGTTTTCTGCATGCATATTACACTTTAAGAAAACATTTTCGAAAAGCAGGTTCAAATGAGTCTCTTAGAAAAGATGCACAGAAATGGGCAATGTGTGACAAAAACACAGAGGTGTAGTGCCATTTTCCCTGGGAAAATGTAGATCACCCCTTAAAATGCAGGGGCCTTCTGAACTCTGGCTAATTTTCAAAGTGAGATGAGGTTGTTTTTAGAAACAATTTGCCTTCTATTAACAATGAAATCCAATTCGGCTTCGAATATTAGAAAGTGAAACATATATACAAGTTAGAGGGACTGTTGAAGTATCAAACAGATAGGGCATTATTTAGGTAGACTCGACAGTCAAGGCCACTTTACACCATTACGGACCAGACTAAACAAACCTGACCCACAGGGTGACCCTCCAAGGATCCCAAAAGATTGGAAACTCAGAAAAGACAGCCCTGACCAGACTTTACAGCCTGGTAATGGCATGCAAACGACACTCTGTCTCTGTCACGCAGCCAAAGGTTGGTGTTGTATATGAGAGCAATTTCCTCAAGAATTCAGAGGAAAATGTGATACTTTGCCTTTTCTGCATGAGGTTCACAACAGCAAGTGTATTTACTAGTCCGGGACACCCAAAGCTCCTGATAAACGCCCCATCGAATCAGCCTGCCCCAGGCAACAGTACGTTTCCTGACTCCTGCCTAATCAGCCGGCCGTGGCAGGGATGTCAGATGGGAGAGGAGGGGAGAACCCGCTCACCCAGAACGGCAAAGGCCTCATTTGCAGGAGATTTTAAAAGCTGAAATTGTGTCTAGGAAAACATCATCAAGATTTGGAGTCACTCTTCACTGGAAAGCGGGTCTTCACTCACACCCTCACTGTCCTCAACACATGGCATTCTCTTCTGGTCGCACCATGCACCGAGGTCCAGCCTGTGCTTGTAATTCAATCGTGCTCACCTAGAAAATGCTGGCAGTGGGCGGCCCTGAGTCCGGTTTCTTCAAGGGCCTGTTTTCACATGTTCTTGTTACGTGACTCTACACCCCGAATGGAATGATTCAGATCCATCTTGTGGGGAATTAGTTACTCCCAACAGTCCTCAACAAGTAGTTGGCTGGGAAAGAGGATGTGTTTGCTGGTGGGGTGGGGGAAGGGAGGGAAATGAAGTGGGGGAGGGGCAATACAAATTGTACAGAAGCTATGACTATATGTTCTGATGAGAACATAAACTTTTGGGATGACTTTAAATTTGAAAATCACCATGATTCATCTGGAACCCTTTACTTTCCTTACCTTTTTCTCTCACAAAACAGGCCAGACGCCTGACTCCTTATTATATGCCTATGGCTGCTACCCAGAAGCCTCTCAGACCCTGAGGAAGGGATTTATGTCTCTGCCTCCAGAATTCCAGAGCCTCTTCTCTCTGGTCCTCCCAACATCAGGCTCTCTGAGGACCATGAATAACGTATCCAGGCCCGTGATCCTCTTTAAGAACAAACTGTATCTGTGGACTCTAAGAAAACAGCATAAACCCCATGCTGGAGATTTAAAGGTTGTTCACAACCTCTTTAACATATCCCCTTTACCTCTAATTAGAAACCAAAATTAAGGGGTGCCTGGGTGGCTCATTTGGTTATGTGTCTGACTCGGTTTAGGCTCAGGTCATGATCTCACAACTCATGAGTTCGATCCCCCACATCAGGCTCTGCGCTGATGGTGCAGAGCCTGCTTGAGATTCTCTGTCTTCCCCTCTCTGCCCCTCCCCCATTCACACACTCTCCCTCTCTCTTTCAAAAATTAATAAATGAACATTAAAAAAAAAAGAAACCAAAATTTAGGCTTGATTTGTCATCTTTTTCAGATGATCCGCAGGCCTACATAAATTCAAACAAGACGTAACTTTTAGCACTCACCACAGCACATTCCCATCACACAATTTGAGGGGCCCTTTTTTTCAGGTGGATCATGAACTTTGTGTTGGAGGGAGGTGGCCAATGTGTAGCCATCAGTGTTTGGAATCGCACGCATCTTGATTTTTTTTCTTCATTTAAACAACTATCCTGCTTTCAACAGATAAAACAGAAGGGTAATGTGACTTCCATGTGAGGTGTAGACATAGCCTGCTGATAAAGAGAAAGCAGCCAGCAGAATCTCCACAGAAACAGCAGTATCCTTCCCTCCCTAGAAGAGGGGAAGGCACTAGTTCAGTTCAGCCCAGGCATTAAAGAAACAGTCTGGGCCTCAAGATGAACTGGGAGAAACCACTAGGGATCTGGGAAATTCATTCATCACCCAGGAAAGAAAGGAAATTACTTCTTAAGCACTAACATGCCTGAGCAGGGACCTGCTCCCGCCTCTGTGTATGTTCCACCAGAAACCAGAGGGAGGTGGAAAGGCCCAACAGCCAGCCCAACAGCCCCACGTCCCTCAGCAGCAACGGCCCCTTTTCATCTCTGTGACAGTCACTTCCCAAATGACCCCTGGCCCCACATAAGTTTAAAAGAGGTGAGGTGTTGCTTTCAGCCTGTACCCACAGCACATTTCTGCCCTTTATTCAAGGGGCCTTTATTTCACCACTCCCCTGCCCTTAATCCCCTCCGGGGGGAATTCAGTTATGCATATTGCATGAAATGAGGACCACAGGCCCGGCCTCTACAAGCTGCTAATTGAAAACCATGTCAGAAGTGGGAGGAAGAGGCAGAGGGGGGAAAAACAACAACCCTTGACAGAACCCCTCACATTGTGAACAGCAACGCACCCTTCTAGAAGGGCAGGGCTTGTTCCGTCTCAGCCACACAGGAGTCTTTTCTCCCAGCTACCGGATTTGAGGACAGAGGCTCTGGGAGACAGTGCCTGACAAATCAGAAAGGGCTGCAAGGATGCGGCCAATGAGCCTCCAGACCCCTGCCCAGCTCTGGGGCTCACTTGCTCCAAGAGCACGGGGTGCCTACGGCCCTAGAGACAGACTGCCTGAGTGAAGGCCTAGCCCTTCCACTCTCAGCTGTGTGATCCAAGGCAAGCAACTCGCCCTCTCTGGGCCTTAGTTTCCTGCTCCGTAAAATGGGAGTAAGAATTGCACCTACTTCATAAAGTCATTGTGAGGATTAAAAGTGATAATAACACGTAAGCATTTCACACGATGCCGAATGCAGTAAGCGATTAACTGTTTAATATTTTGATCTTGTTTATAACAATGAGAATTCTCCCCTTGCCAGATTGGAGAATGACCAGAAATAGGGGGGGAGAGACTGCTATTCTAGCCCCATTTCATAAGTAAATCTGGTACCAGTTCTATGGAAGCCTTCAAATGGGAAACGGAATGAGAATGTGTGCATGAGTTGAGGTGGGGAGGGGAAGGTGGTACAATTTCGGTGGAGGGAGAATGCAACGGTAATGGGGAAGGAAGACAAAGCTATTATTATCCACCAATCATCTATTATATAGCAAGTATGTTCCAGGTGTTTTCATGGATGTTTAGACAAAGCTCTAAGACAGTTATGATCATCCCCATTTTCCACTAAGAATCTGAGGCTCAAAACAGTTAAATAAGCTCCCCAGGGGCACCTGGGTGGCTCAGTTGGTTAAGCACCTGACTTCAGTTCAGGTCATGATCTTGCAGTTCATGAGTTCGAGCCCTGCATCTGGTTGTCTAGTGTCAGCACAAAGCCTGCTGTCCCCGGCTCTCTACCCCTTCCCTGCTCACACACTATCTCTCTCTCTTTCAAAAATAATAAATACACATTAAAAAAAAAAAAAAGCTCCCCAAATCACATGGCTCCTAAATGAGGCATTGAGAGTTCTTTTGGATTCTCCAAACCCCCACTCCTGCCACACACTCTTACTGGAGGTACATTCCTGCCTTTGAGGAGGAGCAAGATATCTTTGGGTGGTGGTCTTGGACCACCTTCTTTGTTCAGAACAGAAGTTTCCAGTTCATATTTCTTTGTCAAAGGTAGGTGGGAATGTGACTGAAACAATAAATACAAGCCTTTTAATGCTTCCCTGCAAAGAGCTTTGGCTGAGGTGTTAGCATCCAGATTAAGAATATTTAAAAACGAGTAAATGAAAATCCTGTGATCACAATGGTGGTAACTCTTTCAGAGGACCTCCCAAATCACTAGCAATTATGCGGTATGAAACGCCTCCATTATGAAAACTGCGATGATTTTGTGTCTACTGATGAGGATAATGACTAATATATTCTGTCAACAGACATGACAGCTGTCTGTACATATTTTGAGGCATATATTTTTAGATGCTGTTACTGTACCTCCAGCTATTTTAACTACTAAATTTTGTTGACACCATGCAATCCAGTAACAAGGAGGCTTACGGGAAAAGGTTAAAATTCCTATTTCCAGCTGTTTCTCTTCCTTACATCATTTTTGTCTCATTATTCACGAGGATCCATAAATCTGCCACTCAGATCCCAGGCTAAGTGATGTGCTACAAGGAAATTGCTAATGTCACTAGGAAACAAAATAAAATTGAACACTGGCTTCACAGAATTCAGCATTCAGAGTGCTGTCATTCTAGCATGCTCTCTCACACACTGGCCTGATGAGCTTCTGTCTCATAAGGCACATGTGCTATACTTCCTCTGTCCCGGCTCCCCATTTTCCAAATTGGGGGGTGGGAAAAGAAAGGAGGTGGAAAGTTTTGCAAGATGGGCTCTAATTTTAAGACAAAAGCCATCCCATTAAATCTTAACAGATGTTTCTCAAGTTTAGAAGATTAAGAAAGATTTCAGCATCAAAAATCAAAGAAAATACTCCATGACCTTAAAAAAGGATAAAACACAAAGCTCTAACAAACCCAAAGTCCACTTTGACAGCTGTCTCTGATGGAATTGACGAGGTGCTATTGATGTTTGGATTAAACCATGCCTCTGTGATCAAGTACTCAAACATGGGATAAAAGACAAGTATATTCTTTAATCCTACCCACTAATTTTGTCTAGGCCCTGAAAAGCAATGGGTACCGAACAAATGTTGAAAGTGGCTTCTCTTCTGTTTATTGACAAAGCTATTTTTATTTCATTAATTTGCCACGTATCTTATCAGCGTTTAAACCAACATAAGGAAATCCATACAAGGTACTGAACTCTCCACAAACAGATCACTGCAGCCTCCGAGGCCACTAAAGGTAAAATCAATAGATGATGATTCTAGAAAGTGGGGAAGATGTTACAGGAAAATGTAATAGAAAAATTGGGTTCCGATTTATTTTTCTTTTTTTCCTTCTTTGCTAAACTGTAAAATTGCATTGGGAATTCCAATTTTCAGCCTGGTAAGTTCTGAAAGAAAAGGAGAAAAACTTTTCTTTTCTTAAAAAGGGAAGGGTGAAGAGGCAATTAAGTCATTAATTACTCTCTTTGTCTCATGCTATCCAACCCATCAAACTTGGCCTCTTCTGTCTTCATCAAAGGTGGAGCTCACTCTACTTTACAATAAGTACCTCTTAATAAGACAATCTCATGTTTCAAAAGCTGCTCTAGGAGGAATTTAGATGAAGAGAAATTAAAATAACACTTAGCAGCAGACCCCAGAGTTTGACAGCTGCACAGCGCCTACTATCACCGAGGCCCTCAAATGAGCAGTGAGAGGTTCCACAGACGGATGCTGGTGAGAAACAGTGTGCTGTGTGCAAAGGATGAGGAATCTTGGGAGGAGGGGAGACAGAACTGACATCAATGCCAAACACTGGAGATGAATCCATACCTCCTTTTAAAGAAGACCCGGGGGAAGCAGGGTCTTTGCAGAAGGACCCTTCTTTGCAGAAGAAAGTAACTGGGGAGATGGTGTCTAACAAGAGCTGTATCAGTCTTAAGACCTCACTAGTGAGCTAGAACAACTTCAGGGAGATTTGCTGCATGGGGGTTTCGACCTCCACCCTTCTAGCATGTCTTCAGCCCACTGCAGATCCCTTCTCCTAGACATACTTTCCAGGCAGTCAACTGGTACCTTCTATGGTATGTGTGATTGCATATACTCCTTTACAGCGCTTAATATGCTTCTCCAGGGGGAAAAAAAAAATCCTTAAGTAAAGTGACAGAAGTATGATGCCCCTCAGTCTGCATTCTCATGTCAAGTTTCCTGTTGCTGATCTGGATGGAAGCACTTGTTTCATGAGATCTTCAGTCAATTCTCCCCAGTAGCAAGGGGACAAAGCCACAAGACAGTTGCAAGCACAAGCAAGGAATGAGAAGGAGCGTGCATTTTATTTTATTTTTGTTTATTTTTGAGAGAGGGAGAGTGAAAGAGAGTGAGAGTGTGAGCTGGGGAGGGGCAGAGAAAGACAGGGAGAGAGAATCCGGAGCAGGCTCTGTGCTGACAGCAGTGAGCCCGATGCACAGCTCAAACTTATGAACCTTATGATCATGACCTGAGCCGAAGTCGGACACTCAACCAACCAATGGAGCCACCCAGGCACCCCCAGAGCATGCATTTTAAAGCCATTTTAAAACACTTATAAAAGATTCTCCCTTTTCCTATCAACTTCCAAAGATCCAACCAGGTTCTACTCTAAGAACCATGCTGAGGAGATTCGGCTAAAAATGTACTGACCTCACCCTTGGATACTCTGCCTGCAAGACACTGGCATGACGTAAGTACTAGAGTAATAACAACAGCTTTATTTTTGTGTGTTGCTATGGAATTTCAAAAACAAAACAAAGAAAACCACTGATCAGTAATTGTGACAAAACTTCTTAGCCACAGCATTGAGAATAGGGCCTAATTATTTCATAAACACACTTTGATTTGTTTACTGCAACGTCAAATTAACTTCAAATATGTAACAGCCGATGCTGATTGGAGACAGAACACGACGTACACAATGCTGCTGCATAGTGTGCTCCATGCACCTTCTGGGAATCTCTTTTTTCAGTAGATTCATTTATAAAAGTCTCTCCCTAGTATACCCCACGTACCAAACAGGAACCACATATGCATTTTACCTGAAACAAAACCGTTTCCAAAATGGAGTGTGTGTGTTTGTGATCCCATGCTTGGGATGACTACAGAGAGACTGAGAGATGGAACAGGAGCCTACAAAACGAGGAACTACAAAGAAAGGAAACTTTTTCAATAGTTGGGGGAAATCACTCTGTGTTGAATAAAACAGGAGAAAGACAAGAAAGGGAGAAATGGCCAAATCCATGGTGAGGCCTGCACTGGTCATTCGGGCACCAAGTATTTATTGAGGGCTTATTTTGTTCCTGTTCCTTTCTATACAGAGCTGACTTCTCTAAGCAATCTACAAGTTTTAACCCACATATTCCTCCTAATAACCCTATGGGGTAGGTACTATTAAAATCCTCATTTTAGGGACAAGGAAACTGAGGCACCTAGAGGTTAGTGATTTGCCCAAGAGCACATGGCTAGTAAGGAGCAGTGTTTGGGACTCCAATCCACACGCTGTCTTCCCGGCCTACACTGTGCTAAACCGCTTCTGCCCACCATATTCCCAACACTGGGACCTAGAGTAACAAAACATGTACCTTGCCTTCAAGAAGCTTCTAGCCTAGAGGTCAATCACAATAGTAGGTCTGTGAAACTGATAAGCACAAGACGGGTGTCCTGAGAGGTCAAGGGAGGGAAGTCCAGCCAGTCTGAGAGTGGGCAGGGAGCGGGTGGGAAGATAGGTAAAGACACAGATTGACAGACCTTAGCACAATTGACATTTCAGGCCAATTTGTTTGTTGTGGAGGGCTCTTCTGCACGTTGTAGAATATTTAGCAGCATTCCTGACCTCCACCCACTAGATTTCATTAGCCTACCCCTCCCCCAGCATGGTTACCAAAAATGTCTCCAGACATTGCCATATACCTCCTGAGAATAAAACCATCCCTGGCTGGGAATCATTGATCTAAAGGAACTAGTGTCCAAGGCCGACTTGAATGATGAGTGGTAGTTACCAGAAAGAAAAAAGAATTGAAAGAAAGGTCCAGGCAGAGGATATAGCACAAAGGCCCAGAAGAGAGTGGTTGGCACTCCTGGGAGCTGAAAGCAATTTCATATGAATAGCTCATAAAATTGGATATAGGGGATTAGGAAAGGTGAGTCTGGAGAGGCAAGCAGGATCATCATAAAAGGACTCCTACCCTGTGTTTGGGAACTGGACTGTATCCTAATGCAAGTGGGAACTATTAAAGGGAGAAAGACATGATCAGACTTGCGTTTTAGAGCCCTCACTCTAACCTCCATATAGACAATAATTAGAGAAGAACAAGAATGGGAACCAGCCAAGACAGTTAGGCTTCTACTTCCCTTGCACGTTGATCACTTTTCCTTTTAACATTTAAACATAATGTGTGTTCTTCATATGCGAAATGCTCTTCTGTATCAATAAGAAAAACTGATCACACCAATAGCAAAAAGGACGAAGACACAATTCACAAAGAGGAAGTGCAAGCGGCTAATAAATGTAAAAATGTGCTACTTTCCCAATGATCAACGAAATGCAAATTAAATAATGAAATCCCATTTTCTGCCTATCATACAGGCAAGCAATTTTTAAAATTGTTATTGTATACCTTGTTGATGTGCAGAGAAACTGCAATCTTCTACACTACAGTGGGAGTCTCTATTGGCACTGCTTCACTTGAAAGCAACTGAGAAAAAAAGTTTTGTGAAAAATTAAATGACAAACTATTTTTAAAGTTTATTTATTTATTGACAGAGAGAGCGAGAGAGAGAGAGAGAGAGCAAGCAAGCGGGGAAGGGGCAGAGAGAGGGAGAGACAGAATCGCAAACAGGCTCCACACTGTCAGTGCAGAGCCCAGTGCAGGGCTCGAACCCACAAACCATGAGATCATGACCTGCGCTGAGATCAAGAGTCATGCACTTAGGGGCGCCTGGGTGGCGCAGTCGGTTGAGCGTCCGACTTCAGCCAGGTCACGATCTCGCGGTCTGTGAGTTCGAGCCCCGCGTCGGGCTCTGGGCTGATGGCTCAGAGCCTGGAGCCTGTTTCCAATTCTGTGTCTCCCTCTCTCTCTGCCCCTCCCCCGTTCATGCTCTGTCTCTCTCTGTCCCAAAAATAAATAAACGTTGAAAAAAAAATTAAAAAAAAAAAAAAAAGAGTCATGCACTTAGCACACTGAGCCACCCAGGAACCCCAAATGACAAACTATTTAAATGATCTAAATGTCCAATAAGAGATTGGTTGACCAAATTATAGCAATTCTGGGTAATAAAATACTATGTTTCTATTAAGACTGATTTTATAGAAGCTATTTGTTGAGATGGAAAAATATTTGACACAAGGCAAAAATAAAAACATTAATAACATTCAGTGTTAGTAGGAGACTGGGCAAGTGGCCATGTGCCAGCAACAATGTAAGAAAGCTGGCCACACCCCTGGGGTCACACTGTTGCTGGACCCCCATCTTTTTTCTTTTAATTTTTTGTTTTTTAATGTTTATTTATTTTTGAGACAATGTGAGACAGAGTGCAAGCAGTGAAGGGGCAGACAGAGGGAGACACAGAATCTGAAGCAGGCCCCAGGCTCTGAGCTGTCAACCCAGAGCCCGACATGGGACTCGAACTCACAAACCGTGAGATCATGACCTGAGCCGAAGTCGGACGCTTAACCGACTGAGCCACCCAGGCGCCCCTGCTGGACCCCCATCTTGAGGCTGAGTTGGCCTGCCTAAAAATTGGAAGTGGAGAACTGTGGCTCAGTATAATCATCAACTTCTGGAGCAGTTGTACTCATTGGGCTGCACACTTGCCTCAGATGCAGACGTCACCAACAGCTTTTAGAGCCTCACTCCGGGAGCAATCGCCAGGCAAAATCCCCTAAATATAAGGTCACTGAAGCGCTATTTGTAGCCTCCCATTTTGCTATTCATTGACATTTCTATTGGGAGTTTATGAACAATCAGACTGTGTATCTCAACTAATCTTTAAAAAAAAACCTGTTTTGGTATATAGATCCTCAATTATTTGGAGAGAAAATCTTTCTACCCTGGATTTTGGGCAATTTTTGAACCCTTAAAAAGAGTTAAAAAAAAAAAAGTCCCTAGAGCCACTAGTGCCTGACACATGGTTAAGTGCCCGTAAACATTAGTTACATGAATGACTGGGATGAAATAACTATGGCAGTCTGTGCCACATTTAACCTGACTTCTACAGAATTCAGGGGAGGGCGTAAACTTATACTTGGTATGATTTAGAGATCGCAAAATGGCACAATAAAATTTTATCTTTCCCCCAAATTCACAGCTATCTAAAAGTGTCTCATATCCTGTCATGCATTTATTGGATTTAAATATAAGATGAGGCATCTCTTTGCCCCCCCACCTGAATTACCTTTCAGAAAAGAGAGTTAGGAAGTTAAGGAACTTATCCAAACAACACATAGCCAATGTCAGTACTTGTATTTGAACTCAGCTCTATCTGAACCCAAAGATCAGGTGAGTTCAGAAGACTCTTTTGAGTAATATTTGGGTTCCTACTTTATCTAAATTTATGGCGCTAGCTGTACAACTTATTTGTCACTCACTATTATAGGGTGTTTTCCTGTGTCATTTTATTATTTTACATGTGTCCCTGACCCTACTCCCCAACTGAATTTAAAGTTCTTGAAAGGTAAGTAGCCTTTCCTGCCCCTTTCCCATCCCTGCAGACACACACACACACACACACACACACACACACACACACACACACACACCCAATCCCAGGTCCTGATATAATGCTTTATACAAAGTAGGCACTAAATAGGTGCTTATGGAATAAATAAATTCTAATAATGATTGCTGTGATGTGCTTAAGGATCAGACCAAGACCTATGCAGCACTGAATAAGTAAATTTATCCTTGGGCAATAATAAGATGGGGGAAACATTTTAAATCTAAAGATTGTAGAGAAATTGGAAGACTAACAGCAAATAAAAAATTGCTGCAATGTAACAATGGGTTAAAATCCTTATTACATAAATAACTCATACAAATTATTAAGAAAAATGCTAAGTTCCCAATAGATAAATAAACCAAAGGACATAGCAGAAAATTCAGAATAGAGGGATTAAAACTAATTTGCATATTTGTGGAATTGTATACCCCTTCCAGTAATCAAATAAATGCAAATAAAAGCTATAAGATGCTATTTTGCATGTATAACTTACCAAATTTTAATTATTATTTAATAATAATACCCAATGTTCATAAAGATGAGATAAAATATGCTGCTAGCAATAGAAGTTAAGAGCCTTATGAATTAACATACAAGCTTTGGTTTAGTAATTCTGCCCCTATAAACCTATGCTAAAAAAATAATCCCACGGGTGCCTGGGTGGCTCAGTTAGTTGAATGACAGACTCTTGATTTCAGCTCAGGTCATGATCTCAAAGTCGTGAGATCGGGCCCAGCATCAGGCTCCGCGCTGACAGCTGAAGCCTACTTGGGATTCTCTGTCTCCCTCTCTCTCTGCCCCTCCCTTGCTTGCTCTCTCTCTCTCTCTCTCTCTCTCAAAAATAAATAAACATGAAAAAAAAATAAGAAAGAATCCCAAATACAGAGGAGAGAGTAGTAGCTAGTAACCAGGAGATAGTATAACTAGTGGCCAGGAATATAGACTTTGTATATATTTTTTAATTTTTTTAAGTTTGTTTATTTATTTTGAGAGAGAGAGAAAGTGCATGAGTGAGCATGAGTAGTGGGAAGGGCAGAGGGAGAGGAGAGAGAAAATTCCAAGCAGGCTCTGTGTGCTGTCAGTGCAAAGCCCAATGTGGGGTATGGATCTCATGAACTATGAGATCACAACCCAAGTGGAAATCAAGAGTTGGACACTTAACCCACTGAGCCACCCCAGCGCCCCAGGAATATAGACTTATAAGTCAGAAGTACCTGGATTCAAATCCTGGATCTACCATTTCTTTTTTTTTTTTTTTTTAATTTTTTTTTTTTCGTTTATTTATTTTTGGGACAGAGAGAGACAGAGCATGAACGGGGGAGGGGCAGAGAGAGAGGGAGACACAGAATCGGAAACAGGCTCCAGGCTCTGAGCCATCAGCCCAGAGCCCGACGCGGGGCTCGAACTCACGGACCGCGAGATCGTGACCTGGCTGAAGTCGGACGCTTAACCGACTGCGCCACCCAGGCGCCCCTGGATCTACCATTTCTTAGGTAGGTGACTGGGCAATATGCTAGCCTCTGTGGGACTTAAATTTCTCTTCTGTAAATGGATATAATGGTAGTGTCTAATCATAGAGTGGCTGTAGGAATTGACTGAAAGAATGTCAAATGCTTAGCAAAGTCAAGCACATAGAAAGGGCTCCATAAATACTAACCAGTATTATTATTATTATCAGAAACAAACCAAAAAGCTTTATGCCCAAACATATTCATAATACGTGATGAAAAAGGAAAGAATCTGAATTTCCAACTGTGGGGATATGGTTAATTGAATAATAACATTGCCATTCAAGGACATAGTATGAAACCTTTAATTTAGTGATTGCGTCGGGGCGCGTTGAGATATATATATATATATATATATATATATATATATATATATATATATGAAGTATGCAATAACATGGAAAAATGCCTCCATAACCAGCATGACCTGTTTCAGAAACTTGGGATATAAAATAAGGTCACAACTTTTTTAATAATGAAATTAAGATGATCTAAGCCTCTATCTCTCCTCTGAATCTCCTTCTTCCCTCTCTGGGCTTGTTCCTCCTATTATAAGTCCAGCAATGCCCAAGGGGTCAGCTTGGGTTACTCTCACCCTGTGGCCAGATTAGAGCTTAGGCACCCCATTCAACTCACTCAGAGCTACAGAACTCCATACTGAATGTGTCAAAGCAATATCATCAGGTACCAAAATTATCTGGAAATCAACAACAAAAATTAAACAAAAACTTCTATCAGTATTTCCACCACACAAAGACAATCATAATTAACAATCGGTGTATTTCATGTGCAGACTCTTTTTGCCAAGATATTATTGTACTGTTTAAAAAAAAAAAAAAGCTATAACCTCCAACTCTAGAAACAAGAGACAACTCCATCCTAGCAAGAAAGGATTTGTCCAACCGGCTGTACCATGTTGAGCTTCTATGGATTCCCACAAAATCTACGGCAACCTTCTCCCCCTGACACTAACAGTCCCAAGTGGCAAATGCACTAAAGAAACTAAAGATACTCTCCCCAGAGGCCCTGGATTGATAGCAACACTGCCATTGTTGTTCCCTCATACATGCTGTCAGGCAATCCTGCCTCTCTGGATAGGATGATAACTGCCACACAGGCATCCATTTCATCCGTGGCGCCATTGTATGGTTAAAACTAAATTTCTTGGATATGACAAGATGAAGCTAAGACATCATTAAAGGTATGTGTTCTTATTATTTTCTTGGAGGATACTTTATTAGCTTCCCTTGCAAAACTGAGAGGGTTGATAATTGACTATCATAAAAATGGAAATAAAGTAATCTAATGGGGCAAAGACTACTCTAAGAGATGTACTCAGCTACTCCATTATCTTCTGTTGTGAGCTAATGTTGTTCACAAGTATTAGGTTCTTCCTAGTAACCTGGGTAACATCTAATAGTTAGAGGTGGGTGGAGTCTATAGATCTCTCCTCTTGCCATTTGATTAAAATGAAATTAAGTTCAGACCAAAGTCTGCCATATATACATTCACTTATTTAGCAAGCAGGCCCCCAAACACTCACACAACTTAGTCTATAAGCTTTAAGAAGTTCCAGCTTTCTGTCTTCACTGAAACTTTTAGGTTCACCAAAGGCAAACATGACAATAATCTAGCGTCAGATTTTAGCTGACTTTCTAATTAGATTCATGAGACCCTATAATTCATGAGAATTCTCTGATCAGTGACTAGGGACAACACCATTTCAGAATTAAATCTCTGGCACCATTTTGAAAGGTATAGACTATAAACTAAATTCCTATGCCCCATCATACAAGGGTAGAGGGCCTCTGCAATATTTCCAGCCAATCAACCGATCTTGAATACCACTTTTCACCTGTGAAAAGTAACGAAGTGTCCGGTGTTGGTTAGATATAAAGATAGGTGAAGTCTACCTTTGTGGTGTGGGCTTCCAGTTAGAGGCTTTCAAAACACTAACTACCTTCCCCTGAAGTGTATGCTCCCTCCTAGGGTAACAGACCATTCCTAGATATAAGTCAAAATTAAATTTACTTACAAACACACACATACCACACATACCAACATAAGGATGTGTTTGTGTGTGCACATGCACGTAGAAGTAGATAGATCAGTATATAGGTATAGGTACAGATATATAAAGTCAGGCTATCTGTGTCAAGGTATTTTAAAGTAAATTATAGGCAACACAACATCACTCTCATATTTAAAAAGAGGCTTTAACATCTAAATAGAAGGAGGTAAGCGAGGGAAACTTAAAGACTTCATTGCATTTTAGGGATGAGTTTTAAACCCATTTCATTTGAAAGAAGCCTGAATACATTTGACATGTAAGGAAATAATCCCATTATTAGTATAATCACTTACATCTGTCAAATGTGCCCTGATGTATAATATGCTTTCTCTTATTCCAGAGGATCCCAAAGGAACAAAACTTTAGATGAAATTGCAAAGGGAAGAGAAAAAATATTATTATCCAGTGTTGAATCCTGTCAAAAAAAAAAAAAAATGATACCTTCAAACTACTCATAGGCCAAATGATTACCATCCCATAGGATGGTTGCTATGGAGGAGAGACAAACAAGTTCAAGAGAAGGATGAAGAAGGAGCCCAGGGCCACTGGGAAAACCAGGGAAAGGAATCCGAGGCATCACATTGGAGCTGGGTTTTGCAGAAGTTTGCCTGACTGGGAAGGGTATGTCTACCTTGACTCCCTAGTCTGTCAAGTGAGGAAGATGGAGTGCCTGTCTGTCAGAGGAGTGAGAATTAAGAGGGACTATGTACTCAAATCCTGGCACACGGTATTCAGATGCAAGAATCCATCTTACAAAATCAGGAAGCAGGCTGAAAAAAGCTCTCTACACTGAAATTCAGAAGTTCTAAATCCCAACCTCAGCTCTGCCCCAGCTGTCTGCATGACCCTGGGTTAGTCTTTTCCCCTCTCTGCACCTGAATCCCAGTTGGTGAAACTGTTCTGCTGCCCTCCCATGAGGACCAAGTGGGATCAAAGATTGGAAATTGCATTGAAGAGTTAAGCACTCTGCAAATACAAGGCATTCCTTTCATCACAAATAGAAGATACTTTCCTGAGTCCAAATATGCTAGAAGGGAAAATTCAGGGGGTCAGGGTAGAAGGAGAGGAATTAAAAAAAACTTGTTTGGTAGCAAAAAGTAAGGAAGCCTTCCAAGGCTAAGCTTTGACCTTCAAATACTCCCACCCTCTGGCATGATGCTCTAGGCTCTTATAATTGGGCCATGAAAGAACTGAAGCAGATCTAAACGTGTCCCTTGGAATCCAACACTGAACGGAAGGTCTCTCACCACTGAAGTTCTGGCATGAGGGTCACCCATCTCTCTCTCTCCCAGATACAAGAAAAAAATCACTTCTGGGGCTAGAGTGGCCTCCCCATTTTTTGCACAGAGCCAAGAGTCCTGACAAGAGCTCCCCAGTAAGGGTAAAGAGTCAAAGGTGATGCCCCACACCACCTAGTCCCTTAATCCCCACTTTAAGGCCAATTTAAAAGTCTTCAAAGTGGATCTTTGATCAGAGGGCAAATGTTGTTTAATTGAAAAGGCTGCCTTTTAGGAACAATTGGTGTTTCCCCATGGCGCAGCCATTTTAAAGCATCCTGCTAATGGAAGAGTCTCTTGGGTTTAAATGACAGCATCACAAGTACTGGCTCTGGACTGTGGCAGGTACCAGGGGCCTGACTGGTCTCACAGTTTATTTAAAGTAAATAGACACTTTAAAAGAAAAGACTAAAATAAGTCCCAACAAAGCATCTGAAATGAAATCTCCCTTAAGCTGGTCATTGATGGTGCATGAGCAACAGACCACCATTTATTCACAACATGAAGCCATTACTGATTGTTCACTCATGGAATAAGCATTTATTGAGCACCTACTATGTGCTGGCACTAGAGTAGTCACTGAGTCACCAAAGGTGAATAAGATGTGGTCTTGGCTCTCAGAGAGTTCAAAACCTAGTAAGGAAATAAAGAAGTAAACAGAAGATAATAATGCCTCATTATGAAGGCTTCCAGGAGTACATGGAGGCCTGGCTGTTCCTTGGGTGGTGCAGGGGGCAGACCAGACTGCCCAAAGTAGTGTATCTCAAACTTCACTGTGCACACAAATCTGGAGTTCCTGTTCAATGCAGATTTCTGACTCAGTGGATCAGGGGTAAGGCCTAAGATTTTGCATTTCTAACAAGGTCCCAGGAGACGCTGGGGATGCTGTTGGTGCACAGACCACACTTTGAGCAGGGAAATCAGAGAGAACACTGATAGGTGAGCCAAGTCTTGCGGAGTGAGTAAAAGTAAGCCAGGGTAAGAGGAAGTTGGAGGGGGGAAGGGTCTGATGGCCCAGGTACTACTGTGAGTGGGTAGAGGGTTCAGGGAAGCCCAAGTGCTTCAGTTCAGCTTGAGCGGGAAGTGTGAGGCAAAGGTAGAACGGAGGAAAAGGAAAAAGGCACAGGGGCCCAGGTATGTCTAACTGTGGCATATGAACTTTATGGAAATGACAGTGGGGACCATTAAAAAATGTTTGACCTGGGAAGGGATATGGTCAGATGGCATTAAAAAAAATCTCTCGGGGCGCCTGGGTGGCGCAGTCGGTTAAGCGTCCGACTTCAACCAGGTCACGATCTCACGGTCCGTGAGTTCGAGCCCCGCGTCGGGCTCTGGGCTGATGGCTCAGAGCCTGGAGCCTGTTTCCGATTCTGTGTCTCCCTCTCTCTCTGCCCCTCGCCCGTTCATGCTCTGTCTCTCTCTGTCCCAAAAATAAATAAACGTTGAAAAAAAAAATTAAAAAAAAAAAAATCTCTCAGTCAAAAATGTAGGAAATAAACCAGCAAGGGTTACATGAGAGGGAGAGAGACCAGGAAAGAGACCGTTGCTGCATTACAGGGAAATGGATGGAATCAGGGGGTATCAGTAGAGAACATCAACAGCTATCATTTCTCTACAGCTTCAAAATGACCTTCCCAAAAGTTAATTTGCTTTGGTCAATGGCTCTTCAGTGCCTACCAACCCAATTTTGAAACTCTTCTGTCTGGGTTTCGAAACATGCTATCACTAGTTTCACCTTCATCCCTCCACAGAGCACCATTAGAAGTCAACATGAACACCCATCAGCTACCCTCCTATCCATCTCCAGGGCTAAGATTCATACCTTCCAGGCTCAGCCCCACCACCATGCTTAGCTCTCACGGTTCACCTCACCTAGAATATCTCTGTGGCTCTTCTCCACCTGCCCACTTTCCACCGTTCTTCAAGGTCCAGAAGTCAATGACCTCATTAGTAAAGCTTTTCCAGATTGCTACAGCCCTACAGCCCTACTGGTCTGTATACTGCCTGCCTCATTCTTTTTGCACTCAATCTCAGAGGGCCCTGTGATTTTTTTTTAATGTTTATTTATTTTCAACAGAGAGAGAGACAGAGCACGAGCAGGGGAGGGGCAGAGAGAGAGGGAGACACAGCATCTTAGTCAGGCTCCAGGCTCTGAGCTGTCAGCACAGAGCCCGATGCAGGGCTCTGACTCACAGACCCCAAGATCATGACCTGAGCCGAAGTTGGACGCTCAACCGACTGAGCCACCCAGGCGCCCCAAGGGCCCTGTGATTTTTAATGCCTTCTTTTATTTCCTTTTGCTTTTATAAAATAACTCATTTTTCAGAAGTGTACCTATGGTGTATATGTATGCATTAAATAAGAATAATAAAAGGAAACCTGCATACCCTCCTTTTGGGTTCAGAAACAGACATTACCAAGATATCTGAAGCTCCTGTATGCTTCTCCTCGGTGGCCTTCAGTTTTTTTTGTGTTAGTTTGTTCATTTGTTTGTTTTTTGCTGTGGCCACTCCTAACAACACAACATAACCCAAAATAAGACCTGAGGAACAAAAGACGTCTTCTATCTCTTTTCTTTCTCCACAGCATTTGTCAGAATACTTTCTGTACTAAAAATTTGGGCATGCAAGCAGCCAGTATGAGTGTTATTTGTGAGAAAATGAGAGTAACTAGTTTAAATCAATCCTGCCTGGAATAATCCAAAGCATAGAGTCATCAACCCTTTAGCATTCAGCAGACTATCCATCCACTAAGAAGACAGACCCTCAGTGAATATTTATTTAATTGAATTCTGTTTTTACTTCATCTAGTGGATGTAGCATAGATTCTAATCAATGTCAGACATAAAGCAAATGGTCTCCAAAGTAGGGCTCAATCCCCTCCCCCACAAGGTATGCATTTACATCCACTGGGGTATAGGAAGATATATTAGAATTTCTATTTGTACTTAGGCTTTTCTCAACCTTTTAAATGTTTGAACTTTGGGTATATATCTTATAATAGATATAACGTGTAGCATGTATGTGTATATGTAGCATGCACTACATAGCATAACATACTACATAGTATAGCAGGTAGCATAGCAGCACATTAGCACATGGTGCTAAGGCACTATACTCACTCCTAACTAGAATAGACAGCAGGAAAAGAAAGTGAAAGACCCAAACTGAAGTTTCCCCATAAGATTCTAGGACTCATTCATTCATTCATTCATTTATCCATCCCAAAACATATTTTACTGATCTCATGTGTACCATGCTCTGTTGCCTAAATTGCATCAGACAGAGGCAACAAAGCAGGTCATGCCCTGTCCTGTCCTGCTGCCCATGGGATGGGCTGCTTCATGGCTCAAATAACTGGTGTATAACACTGAGTTGCCCAGAGTGAGCAAATACACATCCAAATTTGTACTCACCCCCCTTGTAAGAGGATGAAGATGAAAGAAGTCAACCAGACCCAGACTCCTAATCCTAATCACAAATGTTTTTGTTCATTATGAGTATATAGCACCTATTTAACATGGCTCTTTTATTCACACCTGGCCTTCTCCACCAGGAAGGGAAGTAACTTCCTGATAGATGCATAAGAAGAAGCTCTTGCCCCTCAAAAATGCCTCCCTCTTGCTCCTAGATGTTTGCAACTACTCTCAGAAGAAGAAAGTCCTACAGTTGAGATAAGGAATGGGATTTTAAATGCCCTTGCCATTGAGTAATGTAAACTATTACGTTTGCACTAAGTTGTAAATGGCTTGTATCCAATGCTCTCTAGAGAAGCATTTTTGCTGGAGGGAGAGATGGAGAAGAAAATAACACCAGAGAACCAGCCTATGGTACCTACAGATGAAGTGAGAGGATCTTATGGATGCAAACACAGACTTGGAATGAAGACACCAGGCCACTATGCCAGGACAGGAGGGTTGAACATGCCAGTTTTTCCAAGAGCTAATTTAGGTCCAGCACTTGCCCACTGGCCTCAAAACCTTAGTTACTGTGGAGAACGTTAGTGCCAAAAGCAAGCAGAGACAGGTGCCTGGGATAGGCTAGATCGAAGCTTCCTGATCACTGATCCAAATTCTCCTCCAATGAGCTTTCAGGAAACATGTGACAGAGATGAATAAACAAATTGAGATTAAAAATTCTCAACCATGGGGCTCCTGGGTGGCTCAGTCAGTTAAGCGTCTGAGTTCGGCTCAGGTCGTGATCTCATGGTTCGTGAGTTCGAGTCCCACATTGAACTCTCTGCTGTCAGCCCAGAGCCTGCTTCAGATCCTCTGTCCCCCTCTCTTCCCTGCTTATTCATCCATTCTCTCTCTCTCTCTCTCTCTCAAAATGAATAAATGAACTTTAAAAAATGATCTAAATTAAAAAAAATTCTCAACCATGTTCTCCATTTTGAAAAACTAGCTCAATTCTACATTCCAAATGTTTTGAACCACTTAGCTTCAATTCTTCCCTCTGGGTTTCTTTTTGGTTTTGTTTTTGCTTTTTTGATCCTCTTTATTTTTCCCCCTCTGGGTTTTTGATATAACATTCTTGGCACTTCTCAGAGTATTGCCAGAGGTGAGGAGGCAGTAGTGATGACTCTTGTCCATAATCCATTCCAGAGGTGAACCTGGGAGCAATGCATTATTGCTTTGCTGGATAAAATCAGACAAAGAAAGAGACTTCACTTACTCTGCAAGACTTGAGATGTCCTATGACATCTCGGGGGAAAGCTGGAAAGAACAATATCGAAATGTACTTTCCTACTTACCAAGAATGAGAAATTGAAACTGCCAAGTAGTTATATTGAATCCAGGCACATATACGATTGGCAGCATTCATCTGCAACTTACAGAGCGGTCAACAGCTCAATCGCATGAGTTTCTGTAAAGATGTTATTTCATCTTAAACAATTCCACTTCAAAGTTACTGATATTAAAATTGTTAAATCCAAATCATGGGCTCTCTTTTAAATATGTAGAGATATAATTTTAATACACTGACGTTTGAAAACAATCATATATATAATACATATCTATAAATAATATACAGGCATACCTTGGAGATATTCCGGGTTTGGTTCCAGACCACCCCATTAAGGTGAATATCACAAGAAAGCAAGCCAAATGAGTTTTTTGGTTTCCCAGTGCATATAAAAGTTATGTTTACACTACACTAAAATCTATTAAGTGTGTAATAACAATATATCTGAAAATCAATGTATGTAACCTTAATTTAAAAATACTGTATTAGTAAAAATGCTAACCATCATCTGAACTTTCAACAACTCATAATCTTTTTGCTGGTGGAGGGTCTTGCCTCAGTGTTGATGGCTGCTCATTGATCAGGGCGGTGGTTGCTGAAGGTTCAGGTGGCTGTGGCAATTTCTTAAAATAAGACAACAATGAAGTCTGCTACATCTGTGGACTCTTCTTCCACAATTTCTCTATAGCATGGGATGCCCTTTGATAGCATTTTATCTGCAACAGAACTTCTTTCAAAACTGGAGTCCATCCTCTCAAACCCTGCTGCTGCTTTATCGATGTAGGTTATGTAGTGTTCTAAGTCCTTCATTAGCATCTCCACCGTCTTCACAGCATCTTCACCACTTTTTTTGCTCAGTCATAAAAAGCAATTCTTCATCCATTACAGTTGGGTCATGATATCGCAGCAATGCAGTCTCATCTTCAGGCTGTACCTCTGAGTCGAATTCTCTTGCTGTCCACACCACATCTGCAGAACTGCTTCCACTGATGTCTTGAAGTCATCCACAAGTGTTGGCATCTACTTCTTCCCAACTCTTATTCATGTTGATATTTTGACCTCTCCCCATGAATCATGAATGTTCTTATGGCATCTAGAATGGTAAATCCTTCCCAGAAAGTTTTCAATTTACTTGGCCCAGGTCCATCAGAGGAATCACTATCTATAGCAGCTATGGCCTTATGAAATGTATTTCTTCAGTAATAAGACTTGGAAGTCAAAATTATTCCGTGCTCCATGGGCTGCAGAATGGATGTTGTGTTAGCAGGTATGAAAACAACACTAATCTTATTGGACATCTCCATCAGAGCTCTCAAGTGAGCAGGTGCATTGCTACTGAGCAGTAACATTTTGAAAGGGATCTTTTTTTCTAGGCAGTAGATCTCAACTGTAGGCTTAAGATATTTACTAAAACACATTGTAAAGAGATGTGCTTTCATCCAGGCTGTGTTGTTCTACTTGTAGAGAACAGGCAGAGTAAACTTAGCATCGTTCTTAAGGTCTCTAGGATTTTCAGAATGATAAATAAGCATTGGCTTCAACTTAAAGTCACGAGCTGCATTAGCCCTTAACAATATAGTCAGCCTGTTCTTTGAAGCTTTGAAGTCAGGCATTGACTTCTCCTCTCTAGCTACGAAAGTTCTAGGTGGCATCTTCTTCTGATAAAAGGCTGTTTCATCTACATCGAAAGTCTGTTGTTTAGTACAGTCACCTTTATTAAGGAATGATCTTAGCTAGTTCTTCTGGATAACTTGCTGCTAGCTTCTACATCAGCACCTGCTGTTTGACCTTGAACTTTTATGTTATGAAGATGGCATCTTTCCTTAAACCTCATGAACCAACTCTTCTAGCTTCAAACTTTTCTTCTGCAGCTTCTGCACCTCTTTGAGCCTTCATAGAATTGAAGAGTTAGGGTCTTGCTCTGGATTAGGCTTTGGCTTAAGGAACTGCTATGGCTGGTTTGATCTTCTATCCAGACCACTAACACTTCTTCTACATCAGCAATAAGGCTGTTTCAATTTCTCATCACTCATGTGTTCACTGGAATAGCACTTTTAATTTCATTCAAGAACTTTTCTTTTGTATTCACAACTTGGCTAACTGGCATAAGAGGCCTAGCTTCTGGCCTATTTCTGCTTTTGACATGCCTTTCCCTCTAAGCTTAATCATTTCTAGTTTTTGATGTAAAGTGAGAGACATGTGACTCCTCCTTTTGGTTGAACACTTAGAGGCCACTGTAGAGTTATTAACTGTCCTAATTTGAATACTGTCATGTCTGAGAGAACAGGAGACGGTGGGGGGGGGGGGGCGGGGAATGGATGGTTGGTGAAGCAATCAGAACACACACACTGGTTGATTAAGATTGCTATCTTATATGGGTGCAGCCTACGACACCCCAAAATAATTACAATACTTCACATCACAGATCACCATATCAAATATAACAATAATGAAAAAATTTGAAATATTGTGAGCATTTCCAAAATGTGACACAGATACACACTGTTGGGAAAATGGCACCAATAGACTTGCTCAACACAGGGTTGCCACAAACCTTCAATTGGTAAAACCAAAAAATAGAGTATCTGCAAAGTGCAATAAAGCAAAGTACAATAAAATGAGGTATGCCTGCATGTATAAAATATTAGTTTGTTAGGACCGCCATAACAAACTGCCAAAGACTGAGTGGCTTAAAAAACAGAGATTTATTTGCTCACAGTTCTGGAGGCTGGAAGTCTAAGGCAAGGTGCCAGCAGGATTGGTTTCTTCCAAGAACTCTCCCCTTAGCTCATAGATGGCCATCTCCTCCCTGTGTCTTTATATGACCTTGCCTCTGTGTGTATCTGTGTGCACGTTTCTTCTTCTTATAAGGGCACCAGTCTTAACTGATTAGGGCCTACCCATATGATCTCATTTACGTCTTCAAAGACCCTAACTCCACATACAGTCACATTCTGAAGTACTAGGGTTAGGATCTCAATATATATATTTTAGAGGGACACAATTCAGGATATATATGTCAGCAATGTATATACATAAAATACATGTTATGTTTATTTATTACCTGCCTATTGTATATTTTTATAAATTTTTATAAAATTTTATAATTTTGGGGGCGCCTGGGTGGCTCAGTCGGTTAAGCGTCCGACTTCAGCTCAGGTCACGATCTCGCGGTCCATGAGTTCGAGCCCCGCATCGGGCTCTGGGCTGATGGCTCAGAGCCTGGAGCCTGCTTTCCATTCTGTGTCTCCCTCTCTTTCTGCCCCGCCCCTGTTCATGCTCTGTCTGTCTCTGTCTCAAAAATAAATAAACGTTTAAAAAAAATTTTTTTTAATTTTATAATTTTTATATTACCCACATATTATATATATACCCACATTATATATATATATATATTATATATGTATATATATATATTATATATGTATATTATATATATATATATTACATGGACCTGCACATAATGTACTGTGTCCAGATAACTAAGCATCTTTGCCCTAATTGTCACAGAGTTTCCTATAAAACCAGAGAATGATGCATGTGGGCATGTTCCTGGTCAAATTTTTGCATATTCTTAATAGAAATGAAGAGGGTCTATAGATTATAACCTAGGATTCGTATAAAGGATAACACACACACAGCATTAGGATAATTTTCCTCAAAGGAACAGCTACTCTTTAATTCCGAACATTTTAAGACATCCAGAATCACTTTCCCTAAGCAATTATGATTTTACAAAATGCTGTCAAGACTATCACAAAGTTTTACTGCCCAGACAGAGCTAAATGCCTGGAGCTTTTGGTGGTGATTTATTATTTACTCTGGAGGTAAGTTGCTAAGCAAGATTTATTCGGTAAGAACAGAGCCATCCGTAACAGTACGATATATGTTTGACTGCGAGGGGGATTTTTTTTCACCGATTCTCAAGAGACTTTGTTCTCTATAATCAGAAAAATGTATCTGTATGTAAGTTTTCATCCTTTTGTGAAATTGAAGGCACCAATATGCATTTGAAAAACCAGCTTAGGGGCGCCTGGGTGGCGCAGTCGGTTAAGCGTCCGACTTCAGCCAGGTCACGATCTCGCGGTCCGTGAGTTCGAGCCCCGCGTCGGGCTCTGGGCTGATGGCTCGGAGCCTGGAGCCTGTTTCCGATTCTGTGTCTCCCTCTCTCTCTGCCCCTCCCCCGTTCATGCTCTGTCTCTCTCTGTCCCAAAAATAAATAAACGTTGAAAAAAAAAAAAAAAAAAATTAAAAAATTAAAAAAGAAAAACCAGCTTAGCTTCAAATGTTCTCATTTGAATTTTAGCTCTGAGAAACTTTCAGTATATTTTCATAATAAAAACAATAGGAAAACAGTATCAAGGCTCATTGATAGAATCTGTTGGGTTATCTGCCTTACCTATACAGGGCTTTTTTTTTTTTTCAGTTGTTCCATTGCACTACAGTGGCCAAACCCACACATTCATATTATCTCAGAGAGACTCAGATTCCTAAGAAAAAGAGGGCAGTAATAATGCATATTTGCCAACTTTGGTTTTCAGAATTGGTAACAAGTACAGAGACCAATTGCTGGCCTACTTCTGCCCCCTAGTGATCATAATATATTGTTGCTTTTTGCAAAAGGGAGACTGGAGAGCTGGGACCAGTGAAAGTGGCTGTCCCTTACGTCCCCTTACTTTAGCAACCTGTTCCCCAAGATACCCACTGCCCCCTAGCTGCCCTTTCACCAGGTATGGAAAAGGGAAATGATAAGCTCATTCACATTAAGGCAGCCAGGACTAAAATCTCACCCTCTGCCCAGACTGTGCATTTTCACAAAAGCACTGAAGTGAGAAGGCAATGCTGCTTAACCCAAAAGAAAAAAACCACCCTCCGTGGAAATTTAGACTTAAGGAAAAAGAGTTTTGTCATAGGATTTTGTGGTTTGTTTGTCTGTTTGTTTGTTTATTGGAGGCATGCCTTTGAAAGGTCATTCAATGCCTCAATTTCTTTGACAAATCATTGCCCCTGCTATAATCTGGTGGGGGTGGGGGGGAATCAGTGGAGGACCCAGGAAAATGCTCCATTTCCCAGACTTCTTGCCTTCATCCTCAGCTGCTCCCACCCCTATGCCCGGCTGGAAGGTGTGGCTCTGGGGCAGCCACCGTGTCCAACAGGGTAGCTCACTCTGCAGACATGAAGTGGGTGGAAACATGATCGAGGAATGTTCTGGTCAGGCTCCAACCACCCTCCCACAGCTGCTAACAGGACTCCCTGCTGCAGCTCCTAAGCAGGTCAGGGAGTTTTTCAGGCAGGTAGCCAATCCCCAAGATGGCTTTAGATCAGGGGAGGCAGGGTTGAGAAAAGGGAGTCAGACTAAGAAGCAGGCTCTGAGAAGTTTGGGAGGCCCCAGGCAGTGTTTCTGGTTTAGGCTGGTCATTAATCAAGCCCTTCCCAGATGTTCAAAATTAGCCTCTTCCCCATCAGGAGTAATGGCAGAGGGTGGTCCCTACAGTCAGTGCCCACATCCAATCTAGACAGAACCTTCAAGGGAATAGAAAGAATGCAGAGAGGGCTGCTTCATGTTGCTAGCATCACTTGCTAAGAAGCCATAGGGGCCCCTGCAGCCTCCAATCCACCATCTCCAACTCCCACAGACATGGAGTCCATGGAGGCAGAAGCTGGGGGAGTGGGGCTGGCGGCTGGAGTCAGGGAGAAGATTTCAGTGCATAGTGCCAGCTGCATGTAGTAATGGGACCTGAATAGGATCTGGCGTCACGCAAACCTGAGTTTGAATCCCAGCTCTGCAGCTGGCTAGCTGTGCAACCTTTGACAACTTCCACTCCATCCTTTAGCTGTCAGCTCAAAGGTTACATCCTCAGGGACACCCTCTCTGACCACGAGTTAGATCAGATCCCTATTTATGAGTCTCAGAATCCCTTATAATTTTTATTCATAACACATATCACTGTCTGTAATTTTATCACTTATATGTAGGATGATTTGTCTAATTTCTCTTTTCTCTACCACATTCTAAATCCAGAGAAGACAGTGACCACATCACCTTCATTCACCATCTTTTCCAGGGACTAGAGTATAGAAAACACTCAATAAAGATTTGAGAAATGAATGAATCACACTCAACCTTTATCATCTATAAAATGGGATAGTAGTACTTCCTTATAGGGCCATTGTGAAGATTTAATGAAACAATATTTTTGTGAAAATTCTGTCTGACACAGAATAGGGGCTCATAAAGGGGCTATTCCTCTGCCACTATTTCTTTGGGTACCCACCATAAGTGGACGTTTTTCCCTGACCACCAGAGGTGCCACTGTGCAGTGAAATGAGCCCAAATAGGAAACCAGAGACCTGAATAATCCACAAATTCTATCACAAGTCCCTGAATAATCAAAACTAGTTGGCACATTACAATTCATCGCCTCTTCTCTCTAGGTGTCCCTTGATGGCAGGAAAAGTTATCTCCAGCTTCACTTTCCTTTCCATCCCAGATAGAGAGTAGCCAGAGGGACTGTAAATCCATTCCTAACATTTTCAGTTGTTTGAGTTATGTTCTACCAGAATTAAGAAGGTGACTTTAAAAACATGAAGGAGAAATAAAGGTTGCACTTCCCAGAGCAGAGTACAGGTGTAAAATGAAACTGAACTTTTAATATGAAACCGCTCTGGAGGAGAAAGGACTAGGAATATTTTTATAGAACACTTGCATTATGGGTAATTTTTTTAAATCCAGGGTTCAACTTGCATGACACTGAGGCATAAGTCTACCACTTAATGACATTTATAACTCTGTAACAATACGTTTTGTATAAATTACTGCTGAGGCTTAACATTTCTGATTATGATATATAGAATAAAGTGATGTCATAAAGGCGAAGTTTGTAAGTTACGATCTGTCCTGTTGCTTTAAATAAGAGGATTTCTGGAGACAATTGCCTTGATGAATATAAACTCAAATGAACCTTGAATCTCTTCAATTATTCTTATTTAGAATTCATTTTCCTTTGAACTTTCATTTAACTCAAAGCACAATCGTTCCATTATAAATCAAATGCCAGCTTGTCTTTCCTGCAATAACAAGTATGCTTTAAATAATGAAGCAACACCTATGATCATAAAAGATAATGTTTCAATGCACCAAAATACAAAAGGTAAAGAGATTTATTATCTTAGTTCAGCAACGATGAGTTGAATATTTTTGTAGCAACAGACATCTCTATGCCAGACAACACTTTTTATTTGACTTTTTAGTGTATTTCCTTTCTCGGAAGACTGGGGTGCTTTATTATCAATGAGAGAAACCAAAGATTCAACACACAATGCTATTGGTGGCTGAGAAGCTCAGATCTCTCCCTGCTCAGTTTCCCTAGTAGGCCAATGGATATAAATCTCTCTCAACCTCCCTGGCCCTCTTTTCCAGTATGAAAGAGCTGGGCTGAATCATCCTATATTCATCCCAAACTCTAAAGACTAAGATTGCATATGCCTCTCCTCTTGTACAGAATGATGGTGAGAAACAACCAAGTTACTAGATGTGGATATACTTTAGAAGGTATAAGAGTGCCATACACAGTACCCGACAGTTTTCACTCTGCATTTTGGGAATACCTTTACATGTCCATTATGTGAACTATGCTATCCAAATGATATAGAAAAACTCTAGAGCACCCCCAGGCTATTACAGATGCAACAATGTGATTTAAAAAGGGGGGGGGGTGTCTTCTGGAGTTCTCATAATAAATTCTTTTGGGTGGGATCAAAATCTCACATTATAACAGGTTAAGTGGCCAAACTACCCCAAAGAGCCTACTTCCCATTGAAAATCTCACCAGCAAGCAGGACACGGAACTAAGCAGGTAGGCTAGGCATTTGGAAAGCTTTCTGTTATCTCTTTATGCATTCCATCTTCAAAGCATTGTGACCTGTCTTCAATACACCCTCGGGTGCGGGATTTACATTTTTAATATTGGCATTTATGACGTGGTGCTTCTTCCTGGTTAATTGGTATCAGAGCAAAATGTTTGCCTCTCTCCTGAAATAAATCTCTTCAAGAGCTTCAATCACACATTCTTTTGTTCTATCCCTCATTTGAAATGGGCTCTATAAAGCCGCCAGACCACAGTACATAATCTTTTGCCTCTCACATTTTTAAATCTGGGGGTTTATGCTTTAATGGCTTTGATGTGCTTACTATTCAGCCTGTTACTTAAACCACGTTCTTCCCCATCCAACACCCAGCTCACCCTCAGCCTTACAAGCCTGTACCCTCTGAGGCTGAAAGGATTTATTTATCATCCAGAACGTTTCCATAATTTTGGAAACATATGTTTTGAAATTACATTCCAATATCTCATACCATGTTCTTTGTCTTGCATCTGTTCTGTAAAAACAAACAAAACACACATAATTATATTCCAATGGCTGCAAAGTCTAGGGTTTCCACAAGAGTTGGTTCTTCCACAAACAGTAAGTCACACAACAAAGGCACTTACATACCCCTTCAAGGTCATCTGAATCACATTCTTGTGTTAATCAGAGCTAACCACTGATAATAGTAAACTTCTACAACGTAACTGTGAAACTCAGACTCCTTTCCAAAGTTATTTCAATTTTGTAGGATAATCTCGTTATTGAAAATTAGCTATTGTTGAAAAACCAAAGTCTTGACATAATACTCAACCTTGCATGGACAACAACTCTGTAATCTTTCATATTCCCAGTGTGTGACTTGCATTAAATGTACTTTAAAAAATTCATTTCTCTCCCTGTAATATCCTAGTGGAAAGACAATCAGTCAATGCACAACAAAAAAGATCCCCCCGCCCTGCTAAAAAGAATAACAAACCTGAATGAAACAGAAAAATAACTGGCCAAAATATATTCCTTTTTTATAGAACTATCCCACCACACACCCGCTCCCTCTTGCCCAAAAGTCTTTCATGCCACACATTCTCTCTCCATGCCCATAGACACCCCATTCAGACATAAAACCCACTCATTTTATATCCACTGTATTGTACTAGAACGTTTGATGTCAATATTAGATAAATTTGCATTGAAACTTTCAAAAAGCCACTAAAGTGGCGACTGGGTGACTCAATTGGTTAAGCATCCAACTCTTGATTTCAGCTGAGATCTTGATCTCACAGTTCGTGGGAGTGAGCCCCATGTTGGACTCTGTGCTAACAGTGCAGAGACCGCTTGGAACTCTCTCTCCCTCTCTCTCTCTTCCCCTCCTCTGCTTGCACACACTCTCTCTCTCTCTTTTTCTCTTTGTGTGTCGAAATAAATTTTTAAAAAGCTACTCAAAATCAAGAACCACTTTTCAGCCTATCTATTAAAAATAAAATGTCACCAATGAAATGCCTCCTTTCCCTCAGGTTTCTGCCCTTGTTACCCATGGTCCTTATGTTCTTAGGTAATGAAATAAATTTTGGAACTGAGAAGAGAGTTAAACCTGATGCCTACTGTGGTATGCTGGTAGATATTTAACAACCAGCTTGAAGTGAAGAAAGAAAATCTCTGACTTGTAGCATTTAATTTCTGTGATATGAATGCCTCCATGGTGGCCAGTTTCTAGCTACCAGTGTGATGTTGCTAATGGGCAGAGCAGGGAGTATCTGCACAATCGACTCTTGCAAGATGGTGCGAGCTGGTTCTACCATTTCATGCTGATGACTCCTCTTGGAGGTTTAAAACTATTCCCAGCACCTTTGACGTCTAGCAGCATTTCTAGAGGTAACTCTTAGAGGTAACTCTTATTGTTTGCTCTCAAGCAGTCTGTATCTAGAATGGTTTTCAGACATCACTGCCAGCGCCCTGGGCTAAAGGGCACTTTATACCCAACAGGATCATGAGTGAAGCGGCCATAAAGATCTCAACATAAAGATACATTCAGGGGCGCCTGGGTGGCGCAGTCGGTTAAGCGTCCAACTTCAGCCAGGTCACGATCTCGCGGTCCGTGAGTTCGAGCCCCGCGTCGGGCTCTGGGCTGATGGCTCGGAGCCTGGAGCCTGTTTCCGATTCTGTGTCTCCCTCTCTCTCTGCCCCTCCCCCGTTCATGCTCTGTTTCTCTCTGTCCCACAAATAAATAAACGTTGAAAAAAAAAAAAAAAAGATACATTCAAAGATGATTCCAAAAGCTTTGAAAAACAATATCATCTTTGGTGCAGGTGTTTCACCCAGAAATCTTCCCAATCAACCCTCCTTAGATATCTCCTTCTGTCTCCAAAGTCTTAGTTATGTTAAAGACTGAAAACACGTACACACTCCTCTCTCCCCCTCATACATATGCACACGCACAGATGCTACTTACCATATTGACCCCCCCATTCATTCACACCACCTTTATTTTTTTTTGTTTTTGGGGGTTTTATTTATTTATTTATTTTTTGTTTGTTTCAAAGGGGCACATGCACCCCAATGTTTATTTTTTTTTCAATATATGAAATTTATTGTCAAATTGGTTTCCATACAACACCCAGTGCTCATCCCAAAAGGTGCCCTCCTCAATACCCATCACCCACCCTCTCCTCCCTCCCACCCCCCATCAACCCTCAGTTTGTTCTCAGTTTTTAAGGGTCTCTTATGCTTTGGCTCTCTCTCCCACTCTAACCTCTTTTTTTCTTTTTTTTTCCTTCCCCTCCCCCATGGGTTTCTGTTAAGTTTCTCAGGATCCACCTAAGAGTGAAAACATATGGTATCTGTCTTTCTCTGTACGGCTTATTTCACTTATCATAACACTCTCCAGTTCCATCCACATTGCTACAAAAGGCCATATTTCATTCTTCCTCATTGCCACGTAGTACTCCATTGTCACACCACCTTTATATGTGCATCACACTTATTACCTATGACTGCCCCAACAGGCACAGCACCCTGGAAAGCACAGTTCTTCTCTGGGTCAGACTGCTTTTCTCCAATTCTAGTGGATAGTATTCTCTATTTCATTACATTAACATGAAGGTATTTGTCAATGTGACTTTTGTGGCATCGCAACGATAATAATACAGAACATCTATGTAGTTCCCATGCTATCCCAGGCAGTTAGCTGAGCACCTTACACATAGACACTCATTTAAGTCATGGAGCCAGGAGTCAAACCAGGCAAGATGGCCCAAGGACCTGTTGTTCTTAACCACCATACTCTACCAGTTCTCGGATCCATCTGAAGAAAAGCCACTGTGGGATCGTGGCCAAGTAAGGCACTTTCTGTGCCTCAGTTTCCTCATCTGTAAAATGGGGCTAATAATAGTACCTACCTCACAGGATTTGGAGGAGAATTATATGAGTTAACATATGTACCTGGCACCTAAAAAGGGCTATTGTGTTAACTAAGTGTCAACTAGTAACTGTTAACCAGTCAATAGGCTCCTCACAGCCGAGAGAATCCCATGACTTTTTCATAGTGTCTTTTGCTAGAGCAATTTTTCTCTGTAAAGGGTCAGATAGTAAATAGTTTACACTTTGCAGGCCACATACAGTCTCTATTACATAAACGTCTTAGGATTTTTAAGTCTTTCAAAATGTAAAACTCATTTGTAGTTTATGGGCTGAAACAGACCACAGGCTGGATGTTGGTCTATGTACATAGTTTGCTGATCCCCAGGCTAGGGCAAGAGAGAGACAGCCTTGTTTTAAATACCATATTTTTTTACGGGAGCAAATACATGAATGCTAAAAGAGACACACGTATAACAATCACACATTCCCTCAGCAAATGTTCACTGATCACTTATTATGTGCAAGGGGCCATTCTGGATGCTGAAGCCACAAAGATGGAGAAGCACACCCTTGACCTTTGGGAGGCTCATAACCCAATGGCAAGGCAATCCCAGCATAGCATGTACCAAATGCCTTAATAAAGGAGGAAGGGATCTGATCCAGTTAGGGCAAGGTGATAGATGAGGAGAGGGTCCCAAGAGAAAGGAATGCTTGAGCTATACCTTGAAAGACGCAAGGAATTCACTTGGCGGACAGAAGCATAAGAGAGCAAGGAGGTATTCAGAAAATTGCAGTTTCTGGGATCAGAGAAAGCCCATGAGGTCAAGGAGATCTTGATCAGGAAGGGAGGGCCTAACCTACCCACGAAGGCACTGGGATTTCATCTTGTAGGCCTCTGGTTTTCAACCTCTCTAACACAGAAGTTTGTCTGCAAGGCACAATCTACTCTAGAGCCTTGTGTGTGAAACTAATTTGGTTGAATCGGGGAGCTAAATCCAGAACACCTCCCTCCCTTCTTCACCACAGGTGGCTCAGAGTGACCTGGGACCCTCCTGGTAGCACACTTGGAAATCCTCAGCTCCTGGCCGCAGGCAGCAGGCTCAGAGGCCAGGGAAGTCCTGCTGTAGCAACTCCACGCAAATTCTTCTCAAGTCAATAAAATTCCATGTATCTATTTTTATCTTGAACAGACATCCTGTTCTTCCCCAGCACCTCTGCCTTTGCTGGTCACAGGCTTGCCCCATGCAGTTTAACACTTCATTACACAGCATCTTGTGTGGTTATCTAATTGCGTTTTGAGCATCTAGATGAACTGGCCCAATGGCAGGCAGTGCAACTTGCTTCTCTTTACCCCCTTCAGCAAGCCACATGGAGCAAGGAGGCGCTATTGAAGGGAAGATCTCTTCCCACCCTAAGATTTTAAGACTCCCTACAGGAGGACAGTATTTTCAAAGAGAGTAAGAGCAGTGACATGAGGAAACATCTCCCAAGGCAGGCATTGAGTTAGTGCAGGTGGAGTACTTAGTGGGGAGGTGTTTGGGTGTCTCAGGACTGAAGGTTGGGTTGATCAGATTCCTCAGTTCCCAAAACTGTATTGCTTTGGGTCCTTATACAACCCCTCCCCCTCATTTTTTTGTAATTCCCTTTCATCTCCATTTCCCAGACCAATTTCCCTCCCTGCAATAGATAACCTTTTTATTCGGTTTATATGCAGGTATTCTTTGTTGTCTTGTGTGTGTGTGTGTGTGTGTGTGTGTGTGTGTGTGTGTGTGTGTGTGTTTATTCATTTATTTTGAGAGAGAGCATAGAAGTAGAGGAGGGACAGAGAGAGAGGGAGAGAAAATCCTAAGCAGGCTTCTCACTGGCAGCACAGAGCCCGACACATGGCTCAAACTCACCAACCATGAGATGATCTCCTGAGCTGAAGGCAGACACTGAACCAACGTAGTCATCCACATGCCCCTTGTATGCATGTATTTTAATATAGAGAAATGGTATGTTCTCCTGGTTTAAAGATCATCCCATCTCTTCCTTTTTCACACAGCATGATGTTTTTAAGATCTATCCATATTGTCAACTACATATCTGTCCATTTCTCCTAAATGCTGCATACGGGTGCATAATCTGTACCCACTATATTTTACATATCCAGCCCCCCAATGGACAACTAGAATGTTTCCTATCTGACCTTGCCCACGAACAGTGTTGTGATGAACATCCTCACACACACTCCTTACAAATCTGCGTGGGAAACTCTCAGGCATGTATGCCCAGGAGCAGGCAAGTGAGTCGCATGGTGTGAGTGTAAGTACTGCCAGGGGCCGCTCTAAAGAAGCTACACCAGTCTCCTCTTGTACCAGCCAGGCCTGGTAGTTTCTGAGGCTCACGTCCCTACCGACACTGACAAACAGTATCATGGATGGAAATGTGTCCCCCCAAAATGATACTTTTAAGTCCTAACCTCTGAGCCATATTCAGCATTATGGATTAAATGTGCCCCCCCAAAAAATGATACACTGAAGTCCTAACCTCTTGTAGCTCAGAATGTGGCCATATTTGGAAATAGGATCTTTGTAGATGCAATTAAGATATGATCATTAGGATGGGCCTTAATCCAGTATGACTGGTGTCCTTACAAAAAGGGAAAATTTGGACACAGAGGCAGACACACACAGAGGGAAGACAGCGTGAAGACAAAGGAACGAACATCGTGTGAAGAGGAAGGCAGAGATCAGAGCAATGTACCCATAAACCAAGGAATGCCAAAGATTGCCAGCAAACCCCCCAGGAGCTAGGAGAAAGAGATGGAACAGATTCTTCCTCGTACTCTCAAAAGGAGCCAATTCTACCAACACGTTGATTTTGAACTTGTAGCTTCCAAGAATACAAGACAATATACTCCTGTCATTTAAGCTACCTGGTTTTTGGCACTTTGTTCCAGCAGCCCTGGGGTATTAATACACTCAGCTTTTCAAGTTCTGCTAGTCTGGTGGGTATAACATAATACCATGTCATTCTTATTTTTCTTTCTCTAATCACTAGGGACTTTGAACATTTTCTTCATGTTTCTTAGTCATACAGTTTCCTTGTAAACTGCCCATGTCTATCCTTTTGCCTACTTTTTCATACAGATTCCTATCTTTTTCTCGTTGATCTGCAACAGCTCTTTGTAAATTCCAAATATCAGTCCCTTAGAGCTTGATAGTTTACAAACATCTCTCCAACTGTCATCTGTCGGTTAACTTTATCCTCACTGGATAACTGCTAACTAATTCCTAACAGGGCAGAATTACTTAATTTCTATTTAATCAAATTCATCAGTTTTTCTATTATGATTTGTGTAATTGAGGTTTCACTTGATAAATCCTTCCCTACTCCTATGTTACAAAGATATTCTCCTACATCATGTTCTACAAACTGCACTGTGTCACCTTTAACATGTAGACTCAGGATCAGTATATGGTATGAGCCAGAGGGCTGTTTCAAAAAACACTAAATAACAAGACACTCCAGAATGTAGTGGCTTTAAACACAAACAAACCTCTATTTTACTCACATACCTGCACTGTAGGTAGGGATCAGCAAGGGTGGTTTATCTTTGTGCCATGGTGTGTCAGCTGGGATGGCCTGCCCGCAGCTGCAGAGAGTATATTCAGTGTGGCTCCCTTATAGCTGGCAAGTCCCTGCTGTCAGCTGGGAGCTCGGCTAAGGCTGAGGGCTGGGAGCCCATCTCCTTTCCACTTGCACCTTGCTTGTCACAGGTTGTTTGGGCTTCCTCAATTCTGGTGGCTGAGTTCCAAGAAAAAAAATAAATAAATAAAGGCAATGACTTTATACATAGCCTAGCTTCAGAAATCACTTAGCATTACTTCCATGGCAGTCAAAACCTGCCTAGAATCAAGCGGCAGGAACCTACACCCCACCTCTCAATGGGAAAAGTGTCAAAGTCACATTGCAAAAATCTCATTGGGAGGGCAGCAAATGTGGCAAATATCTTGGGGAATAAAATCTTCCACAGGATCCAATTTTATGAGAAGTTTTTTTTTTTTAATTTGAGACAGAGAGCGTGTGTGTGTGAGCAGGGGAGAGGGGCAGAGGGAAAAGGAGAGAGACGGAGACAGAGAGAGACAGAGAGAGACAGAGAGAATGAGAATCTTAAGCAGGCTCCGTGCTCAGCTTGGAGTCTGATGCCGGGCTTGATCCCACAACCCTGGGGTCATGACCTGGGTCAAAATCAAGAGTTGGACACTCAACCAACCAAGCCACCCGAGTGCCCCCTAGAAGGTCATTTTTATCATTTCTTAAATTCTCTCATACACATTGTCTGCCACTGAGTTCTCTACTCTGTCACATTGCTTGATTTGTCTGCTTTTTTGCCACAATAAGGCTAGTAATGTGTTCATATCTGGTAAGACCCTTCCCTTCATTCTCCTTTTTCAAACTTGTGAATTATTCATGAACCTTTATTTTTCCATATGACTTTTTATTTTTTTAATGTTTATTTATTTATTTTGAGATAGAGAAAAGAGCACACATGAGCAGGGGTAGAGGCAGAGAGAGGAGAGAGAGAGACAGAGAGAGAATCCCAGCAGGCTATATGCTGTTAGAATGAAGCCTGATGAGGAAGAGGATCTCTTTTGCATTGCTGTTGGGAATGCAAGCTGGTGCAACCACTCTGGAAAACAGTATGGAGGTTCCTCAAAAAACTAAAACTAGAACTATCCTACGACCCAGCAATTGCACTACTAGGCATTTATCCACGGGATACAGGTGTGCTGTTTCGAAGGGACACATGCACCCCATGTTTACAGCAGCACTATCAACAATAGCCAAAGTATGGAAAGAGCCCAAATGTCCATCGATGGATGAATGGATAAAGAAAATGTGGTATATATATATATATATATATATATATATATATATATATATACATACATACATACAATGGAGTATTACTCAGCAATCAAAAAGAAGGAAATCTTGCCATTTGCAACTATGTGGCTGGAACCAGTATTATGCTAAGTGAAATTAGTCAAAGAAAGACAAATATCATATGACTTCACTCATATGAGGCTTTTAAGAGACAAAACAGATGAAATAAGGGAAGGGAAACAAAAATAATATAAAAACAGGGAGGGGGACAAAACATAAGACTCTTAAATATGGAGAACAAACAGAGGGCTACTGGAGGGGGTGTGGGAGGGGGGATGGGCTAAATGGGTAAGAGGCATTAAGGAATCTACTCCTGAAATCACTGTTGCACTATATGCTAACTAATTTGAATGTAAATTTTAAAAAATAAAATAAAATTAGAATGAAGCCAGATGCAGGGCTCAATCTCACAATCACGAGATCATGACCCAAGCCAAACCAAGAGTGGGATGTTTAACCAAATGAGCTACCTACATGCCCCCCATACAACTTTTAAATACATCTATCAAACTCCTAAAAATAATCTTACTAGAATATTTTTGGGAGTGCTTTGACTTTATAAATTAATCTGGGAATAATAAACATAATTTTATATTGTCATCCCACTTAAATTCATAGAAAGTAGTGTGACCATTTATTCAGGCTTCCTTTTATAGCTTTTAAAAAATTTTAATATTTCTTCTATAAAGAAATGTCTATTTTTTTGTAAATCTCCAAATGTTTCATAGTTTTGGATGCTGCCATGAATAGTATTTTTTTTTAATTATGTTTTCCAATCTGTTTTTGCTGGTGTTGAGAAATTCTATTGATATTCATAAGCTGATCTTAAATCTGGCAACCTTGCTTAATTCTCATAGTTAAATCCATTGTTTTTGCTTTCTAGACAATCATATTTTCTGCAAATAATTGCAGTTTTATTTCTTCCCCTCTAATTCACACCTTTTGTTTCTTTCTCTTTATTTGTAGTCTTGGCTACCAAGCACAGTTGTGTGTTAATGCTACTGAGTGATAATGGAGATTTCTTGTCTCATTCCTGATCTTAAATGGACTGCATCTTGGCCCACTAAGTATAATTTGTGCTTTGAGTTTTCATTTCAAATAGGTATTGAGCTTTATTAAAAGCTTTTCTGAATCTACTGAGATTATGTGATTTGTTTCCTCCTTTAGTCTATAAATTATATTCCTTCTATTTCTGAGTAAACTCCTCAAATGACATATTAATATTTTTTAACTACAAACAATTGGTAAGATACCATATCATTTTATTTTATTTAGGATTTTTATATCAGTGATCATAAGCAAAAGAGGTCAGGAATTTTCTTTTCTTCTATGTCTTTATCCAATTTGGGGATAAAGATTATGTTCAGCTCAAAAATGAGGAACAGCTTATGCTGTTTTTCTCTTTTCTCTTTTGAGGTTGCTAGAACTGAACTGTAAAACTATCTGAGCCAGGTCCCTCTTTAGAGAGGAGATCTTTGATTATTATTTCAATTTTTGGTGCTTATTTGTTTATTAGAGTTTTCTATGTCTTCTTTTAGCAATATAGGCATTTAATAGTGTTCTCTGAATATTCTTGTTTCATATAGGGTTTCCGAATTTACTAGGTTAAAGTTACCCATAATTTGTTTCTCTTCTTTTCTAACTTAAATTCTAGTTAGTTGACATACAATGCAATATTGGTTTCAGGAGTAGAATTCAGTGATTCATCACTGACATATAACACCCAGTGCTCATCACAAGTGCCCCCTTTAACACCTATCACCCATCTAACCCATCTCTCACCCACCTCCCTCCATCAACCTTCAGTTTGTTCTCTATTGTCAAAAGTCCCTTGTGGTTTGTTTCCCTCTCTCTTCCCCTCCCCTTCCCATATGCTCATCTGTTTTGTTTCTTAAATTCCATATATGAGTGAAATCATATGATATTTGTCTTCCTCTGATTGACTTATTTCGCTTAGCATAATATCGAGCTCCACGTACTTCTCTTATTTTTCATATCTCTGTATCTATAGCTGCTTCTGTTGGAAAAAAATCTGTATTTTTTAATTAAATCTTTTTTTTCTGGTTAGTCTTTATTAACTTATGT
This sequence comes from Puma concolor, assembly GCF_028749965.1. Lineage (NCBI taxonomy): Eukaryota > Metazoa > Chordata > Mammalia > Carnivora > Felidae > Puma > Puma concolor. The sequence continues at coordinate 57,852,755 of NC_141669.1, forward strand.
ATTCACTGATTATTAGATAGTAAGAGGACAGTTTCTACTATTGATATTTCCAAATATAAAAACAAGATTTTGGCTGTCAAGTCTTCTCTAGACTTTGCCCACCTCCCCATCCTGGACACTACCTCTCAGACCTACACTCTGATGCAAAAGAGAAGTCAGGAGCCTGAGCCTGTATCCCTTTGGGCCACCACTAGAGCTTGCCCTCCAGGGACTACTGATCTGTGGCTACAGGGCCATTCTTCTCATCCATCCCCTAGCAAGCAGTGCCACTCAGTAAACAATTACTGAATGCCTACTGCATGCCTGTCTTGTACAAAGCGATATAGACCATAATCTTTGCCCCAAACAAATATATGGTCCAGAGGGGTGGACAGGAATGTACGTGAAAGGAGAAGGAACTCTGAGCAAGTATTTGGAACACCCCGGCACTGAGCCAATCTGAAGGTGTGAGGGAAATGATTTCAGGTGAGAGCAGTGCAGAGGTCCTGGCCAGAAATCTGAAGCTGTACTTCCCTCTTTGTTTCCTTGCAGACTAAAGATCTACCCCAGCAACAGAAGAGGGAGAAGAGAGGGTAGGCAAAGAGATGGGAAGAACAGGACAAAGGGCAAAGAAAAACAATTCACGCTACACTAGTGAAGTCTAAGCTATTAATACAGGACGTGTCTAATGATGACAGCTAATATTTGTGTCCTTTTTAACAGAGCACTTACAGGGACTAGCTGAATACCCTACAGCCCAGATTTACAGATGTGGAGACTGAGGCCCCCAAAGACTATGAATTTCCTAGTCTTGTGTGACTGGCACATGACAGAACTAGGACCCCAAACTCTGGCCTCCTGATTCCAATGTCACTCTCTGTCCCCTAAACCACGTGGCTTCTGAAAACAGCAAATTCTAGGATAGACAAAGGGAAAACTGACTTCCAGATGTTCTTCCCACCTCTGCAAGCCCTCATCTCTCCTGCCACACTCATCTCCTCCCAACTCCCCCCCAACACCACCACACACACACACACACACACACACACACAGGAAACTGCAAGTCACTGGAGAATCACCTTATTTGCTTCCTAAAGAACATGCTATCTCTTACTTGCCAAGAACCTCAGCAGGGCCTCTGTGCTGTCAAACATCTTGTTCTAGGAAGCTAGGAGTCAATCTGGGAAGAGATGAGGCTGGGGCCATCCCCAACCTCCCTTGAAGACCATCACCTGTAGGTGCAGGTCTAGGTGCTCTGGTGGAATCAAGAAAGCTCTCAAGGGCCCTATGATGATGTCAGGGACATGATGCATCTAACAAAATCATAATAACAGCAATGAGATAGTAGCTCACACTTCTTGACTGCTTGCTATTCACAGACATCATGATGAGTTTTTTATGGTTTTGAATCTTGTTTAGTTTTCATGACTACCTAATGAAGACTAGTGGGTTCTAGTTTTCCATGAGAAACTGAGGCTTAGAGGGGTAAATTACCATATCCAGGGTTACACATTCAACAGGGGACAGAACCAGGACACAGACCAGGTCTGCCTGACTCCTGGGGCCAAATTAACCACTATATATAACACGCCTTTGCTTTAGCAACACCTGAGGGGAGACAGCAACCCTAAACAACCATCACCTACAGTACAATTAATGTCCGCCGTCACCTACAGTGGTGAGAGAAAGCTTCAAAGAAAAGAAAGCCTGATGCTGGCCTATAAGAAGGTAAAGGACAGATGAAGAGCCTAGATCACATACAGAAGAAGTTTTGGGAGCAGATGTAGGAACAGGCCTCACAGGGTTTATAAAGTGAAGGGGGAGACTGAGGCAGTGTGACTAGGACCACAGAAATCACTATCGTCGATGGCTAGTCCTTCAGACTAACAAACTTAGTGCCACATGAAGGGCAGGTAGAAAAGGAAAACAGAGAAAAGAAGAAAAGATACCACAGTCACCAGAGGTACTTGTATAAGTACATAGAAAGACCAAGAGAAATTTGTCCCATCACCTGATTATTTCGTCCTCAAGCATATGGGACAAAGTCTCCATCCTCTAAACATTTAGTTTCCTCTAAATATTCCCAGTCAAGGGCACCTGCGTGGCTCAGTCGGTTAAGCGTCCGACTTCAGCTCACGATTCATGAGTTCAAGCCCCGCGTCGGAATCTGTGCGGACAGCTCAGAGCCTGGAGCCTGCTTCGGATTCTGTGTCTCCCTCTCTCTCTGCCTCTGCCCTGCTCACGCTCTGTCTCTGTCTCTCAAGAAGTGAATAAACGTTAAAATTAAAAAACTATTTTTAAATATTCCCAGTCATCTCCCTCAGAGCTGAGTCGGTGTGCAGGACTCAGGTCGGAACAGCTCTCTCACTATAAATAAAGGACAAACGGATCAGGAAAAATGAATTGGTGGTAGTGACAGACACAGGTGTTTGCCATCAGTTGGGGCTCTCACCATGGTGCTAGATCCTCTCTGTTGGGGAAATGACCCATCCCCCATGTCATGAAGTTTTTGGTGTTCTCCCTTTCCAGCCACATCTACACATCACAACTAGCATAGCCAGCTGCCTCAAACCCATTCAATTTACTTACAGGGAGCCACCAAACAGGGAAGCCAGGGGACTTCTCGTTGGGCCAGGCAGGCACTCTGTCTCCCTCAAACCTAGAGGTAGAAATGTGCTTGCAAAATCTTGTCAACGCACACCAGTGTGTTCACGTTGCCAACACAGCACGCACAGCCTGTGTCCTCCATACCATTGCCATCACTAGACCACAGTATCAGAATCTTCCTCAGGGAAATGCAACCACTGAGAAACAAGTATTACAAAGAGAACCTGCCCCCCAAAAGTGAAAAATTATTATTGATCAGGGGAAAGGATGTACATTTGGCCAAATTCCACACTATTTTATAGTATAAATTCCACTACTATTATATATATATATATATATATATATATATATACATACATACACATACACATATATATATAGTTGTTTTACCATTTAAACTATATAAGATGGCAACCACAAAATTGAAATTCTGTCGTTCAAAGGGTTTTATATACTCCTCTAACTAAAAACAGCTTCACAATAAAAAGATCCCGTTTTACAAGTGGGCCCAACCCAAAATAGTAACTATGGCCTTAAGGGCTATTATCCCATTGCCGTACGAAGGATTTAGGGCATATAAATGCCCATTAACACGACTAAGCATAATAATCTGATTTATAAAGCATCCCTTGCCAGGGCCCTTGTAGCACCCTACAATTACACTGCCCCAATTAAAACATCCTGCAAGCCTAATAGACTCGCCCTGAAAGAAACCGCCCTGTAAAAGCATGACCCACCCCACCAAAAAATCCTGATGGAGGGGGTTCTACAGCAAGGTGGTGGCAGCAAAAGGGGTTTTCAGATGGAAGGAGAGCATTTTAAGTATCTAATTCCCACGCTCAATGCCTGCCAAAGTACACAGGAGTGAATAATAATCCCAAAGCAAAGAGGCATTAATGAGGAGGGCTGTCCGGGTGTCCATCTCAGCCTTTCCTAGTAGATTTGGCACTTGTTTGTTAAAATGAACACGTCTGGGTTCTAAAGCTTGGGGATTCCAAATGACATTTTCTAGTGGAAAACAGGAGGAACACTTCTTTCTGTTCCGGAGACCTACTGGGGCATAGTGTTTGGAAACCTCTCACCTTTGGCCCACCTCAGCCTCAAGTGACTCAGTACAATTTGCAGGGTCCCAGCCGTGTGTGTGTGTGTGTGTGTGTGTGTGTGTGTGTGTGTGTGTTGCCTAGGGTAGGGAGATCATCTGTGTTATCTGCTATTAGTCAATTTTATAATAGCAAAATGAAAAGACACTTCTCAAAATTCACCCTCTTCTCCTAGATGTCAATGGACAATTGAAATTTCCAAAAGACCTAAGAATATACTAAAGTTAAGTAGCTCCAAATTCAGCTCAATGCAGATCTTAGTGAAGGGCTAACACTGCGTATACTGGGGGCAAAGCATGCGGCAAAGGAGAAAAAAAAAATCAGTTGGCAGAGGGGCCACACAGCGCTGTGTTCCACCACATACCTTATCCCGTCAACACGGCAATATTTCTATTAATGTTAACATTTGAAATGCTGGTGAGGGTTCAGCCAGACAGGTACTCTCACACCTCTAGGAGGAGAGTAGATTGTTTGAGTCTCCCTGAAAAGCAATCTTCCAAGACCCTTTCAAATGCCTAGATCCTGTGATCTGCTGCTGGAAATGTATTCAAAAGACATCAGCAAAATGTGGTCCAAGAGCAAAACACACTGATCCCACTGCAGTGTTTCTGAATCCAGAAAGAGATGTGAAATGATCCAATAGTTCAGCAGTAGGAGAATAATCACATAAACTCTGGTAAATCTATAGGCAAAATATTATACTGCCTTTAAAAACGATGTTTACTTCTCCTGAAAAACACACGATAAGATTTGCATAAAAGGAAACAAAAATTGTGCTCTTGGATAGGATGTGTTAGTCGTGTAAAGATGTCAACTTTCTCCATCTTATTCTATAAACTCAGTGTCATCCCATTCAAAATTGGAAAAATAATTTTGTTTCTCCTTTTTGTTGGGAGGGATTGGACAAAATGACTTCATTCATAGTCATCTGGAAAAATAGTCTATGTGAAAATAGCCAAGAGGTTTTTTTCAAAGGAAGAGTAGTATGGGTACTTTAGACTTCTCCATTATGAAAATACATTATAAAGCTACAGTAATTAAAACAAGGTGGCTCAAAAGTGGGACAAGACAGGGGCGCCTGGGTGGCGCAGTCGGTTAAGCGTCCGACTTCAGCCAGGTCATGATCTCGCGGTCCGTGAGTTCGAGCCCCGCGTCAGGCTCTGGGCTGATGGCTCAGAGCCTGGAGCCTGTTTCCGATTCTGTGTCTCCCTCTCTCTCTGCCCCTCCCCCGTTCATGCTCTGTCTCTCTCTGTCCCAAAAATAAATAAACGTTGAAAAAAAAAAAATTTTAAAGTGGGACAAGACAGATAGAACAGACTAGAAAATTCAGAGGAGGCCAAAGTGTACATAAGAATTTAGTACAAGATAAAGGAGACATTCCAAATCAGAAGGGAAAAGATAGATCATTGAACCTATGATATAAGGCAACTACCTAGGTGTTTGGAAAAAAATTTCAAACTAGAGCCATATATTATATCTTTTTATTTTAACATAACAATAACATGATTTTAACATGAAAATAAAAACACTTTTTAAAAATTATTGATAGGGAAGATAGGTAAGTTGTCTATATTATCTTGGGATAATTTAGATTCTTCTTAACATGAAATGAAACAATTGAAGAAAAGATTAATAAATTTGATTCCATAAATGTTTTACATGACTGTAAGTAAAAACACCATAATCAAGGTGAAAGACAAAAGTTTATGGAACTTCTACTACATATGGCAAACAGCTAATTTCCTTATTATCTGAAGGAACAGAACATATCAATCAGGAACTTACAAACAATATGCTAGAAAATGTGCAAAGCTGACAAACAGAATTTTGTGAGAATAAAAATACAAGTGGCCAATAAATGTGTGGATAAATGTACAGCCTTGATAATGAGCTTCCTGCTTTTTGTTTGTTTGTTTGTTTGTTTTAGACCTCATTATTGATAAGGGAGTGAGAAACCTTAAGGCTTATGCATGGCTAGTGAGATATAAGTGGATAACCAACCATTTTTGGAGGGCAATTTTCCTCTATCCTTCAAGATTTTAAATGTGAACCCTCCCCTTAGCCCAGAATTTCCACTTCCAGGAATTAATCCTACATAAACACTCACACTTGTGCATAAAAATATATGTGCACAGATTTTCAATACAGCATTGTTTATAATAACAAAAAAAAAAAAAAAAAGGAAACCACTTAAATAGCTATCAGAAGAGTTTGGCTAAAGATGAGATTTCCAAGGGATGGAATGCCTTGTGGCAATTTAAAAGAATTAGATTGGGGGCGCCTGGGTGGCACAGTCGGTTAAGCGTCCGACTTCAGCCAGGTCACGATCTCGCGATCCGTGAGTTCGAGCCCCGTGTCAGGCTCTGGGCTGAGGGCTCAGAGCCTGGAGCCTGCTTCCGATTCTGTGTCTCCCTCTCTCTCTGCCCCTCCCCCGTTCATGCTCTGTCTCTCTCTGTCCCAAAAATAAATAAACGTTGAAAAAAAAATTTTTTTTTAAATAAAAGAATTAGATTGATTTGAATTCAGTAGCATAAACGATATCCAAGATATGTTAAATCCAAAAATCATGTTGAAAAACTGTATGAGTATTATGAAACACTTTATACATCTATGAATATAAAACTAATGTCTGCAAGGAAACTTAAGAAGTTGTTTGAAAGGGATTACAGGAAGTGAGGGGACAAGGCAGACACAGGGCGAAAGGGAGTTTACTTTCCATTCACATCCTTCTATACCTTTCAAGGGTTTTTTGACAATGAACAAGTAATACTAATTAAGTCACAAACTAATAAACAACTGAAGTTTTAACACTTAAAATGTCAGCATTTTAGTATTTATCAAGACTCACTTAAGGATTCAGGGAAGCAATTGTAGCATAAAAGGAAAACCCAGACTATATAATTATAAAGAGAGTATACTCTCCACTAATTTAAAATTTATATCTAAATATGCACATACAGAAAAGGGCCGTCAGGAAACACATGAAATAGTAGTAGTAGTTAACCTCCAGTTATAAATGGTATGACCTATTTTTACTTGATTCTTTGTACTTCTTATTTTTCAAATTTTCCAAAATTAATATTATAGGCATAATCAGAAAAAAATGTAATGATCAGTTCAGAATTTGCCAAGAAAATTATTTTGTATCCTATACTAGACTAGAAATCAAGAGGAGAGAAAATATGGGACACAAACCCTCCCCTAAAATAATTCACAGTTTCACAGATGAATCTATACACATAGTTAAGAACCATTAGTTTACATTACTTTACAAACATGTAATCACAAGAAACATACAGAATAGTAACTACAGTTAATAATACTGTATTGCATACTTGAAAATTGTTAAAAGAGTAGATTTTAAAAGTTCTTATAAGAAAAAAAATTTGTAACTGTGTATGGTGACAGATATTAATTAGACTTACTGGGGTGATCATTTTGCAATACATGTGAATATTGAATCATTATCTTATACACCTGAGACTAATGACTAATATATAAGTCAATTATACCTCAAAAATAAAATAATATAAACCATTAGAGGTCAAGATAGGGTGACAAAAAACCAGGTACTAAACTGAATTTCCTCAAATATCAAAATGTATAGAAGAGACAATATGAGCAATGGAGCAACAGAGAAGGAAGATGCAATGCTAGCCTCCATGATTAGCATCCCCCTACCTAGGCAACTAGGAGAATGGCCTTGAGAAAGAACATGAGAATTCTCTTCCATAGACCGAGTCAGAACTATACACATGCTTGATTCTGGGCATCAGGAAGTCTACTACCTCAAAATAACACATTCTCTGTGCACCAATATCTGAAATTTTATCATTAAGGTTTATCCCCTTATTTCATATTCTCTATCCCTCTTGAAAAGGAATGGACGGAGGAAGGCTAACACTTCACACTGGAGGGCACCCTTCCCGTCTCCCTGTGCCAGTGACAGACATCACTAAACAATCTCAGCACTTCTCCCCATGAGAGTATCTCAGAATCCTTAGCACCATACTCCAAGCAGCTACTACAACTGGGCAAAATTGGGATGCAAGTGGAAAACGATTTGCCAGCCCTTATTAAATTGGTAGTAACAGACCTGCAGTTGAGTAAGCGTTGAGAATTTTTCAAAGCTCTGTCACATCCATTATTGCATTAGAGCAGGCATTATTTTCCTTTACACCAAAACGAAGGACTTAAGAGTTGCCACGAGCAGCTCATGGACATACCACTATTAAGAAGCAGGTCCCGGGTTATAATGTGGAACCCAACCTTCATTCCAAGCCCACTGCTCTTTCCCAAAGCGCTCCCCTCTTACACAGTAGAATAAAAGAACTGACCTCCTGTTCTGAAGCCAGTTTGGGGTGGGGAGAATTTGAGGACCCTGGAAAGGATTGATAATAGGAAAGGGCATGACCAAAAAGAGGAAGAATATCAGAACCCAGAGTCTATGAACATAAGGGACACCATAGCTTTGCCCAAAGCCATTTCTGTACACTGAGGGAACCAGTAGATACACTCAAGTTCCCAACAACAACTATTATCTGACTAGAATCCCATTAAGGGAAAGAACAGTGGTCCTCACACACGAAGACCTGACAGAGACAGGGCTACAGTGATGAGTCTCTGTGCCTCAGGCTGACAAAAAGGTTTGGGCTGTTCTCCCTCTTTGTGCCAATGCCCATGCAGCTCCAGTTCTCCCTTCCAGGCTCCGAAGGACCAGAGCCAGCCTGATGGGTATTCCCAAGGTCTCCTCCAAGTTCTAAACACCCTGGGGAAAATCACAATCCAACAGCCATTTCTCTTTTGGTGCTTCAAACTGGACTCTCAGATCCCCGGGGGTGGCTCCATGATCTGAAGTTTTTCTCATCTGGCTCTATTTGGGGCATGTTAAGGGTAACTGCCATAAGCAGGGGCTTCCCCTCACAGTGAGTATGAGTGTATGTGAGTGTGTGTGCGTGTGTTTCCAAGGACACCCATTAACTCACCCTCCAACCCACTCCACTCCAATCCAACCCAATCCAATACCGAACATGCAACAGTCCTAAAAGTCTTTTAAAACACCAGAATTAGATAGCGTGTTGAATTTGAGGTTAACATACAGATTCTTGACTTTAAAAGGCTAGATTTTCACAACAAACACGTGTTGCTATGGAAATGGCATAAGCCTATGTAAACTTCAGGCATTCATATTCATAGAAACTCCTGAAGCAAGACCAAATGTTGGCCCTAACATTCCCGTTCTTGCCAACTTCCAAATAGTGCACAAATTATGCCAAAAATAAATGGGTGTGACTAATACAAGCTTAGAACTTTTTAAAAATTTTTACCTTGAGGGCAACATTTGTTGATATAGGAGCTGGGTGTGTAAAGCATACTTCCCCCTCCATAAATCCATCTGTTTTATTTACACTTCCTAAAAGACCTGTGTGCACATTTTTCCCATAAAGTGTACAACTGCTAGTAATCACGTATCATTTCAATCTGTGCCCTAGTTCTATTTTAACACTGTGTCTCTTCCTTTTTGCTTGTGTTCCATTAAGCACATACTAGAGGCTGAGCAGTTTAGACTTAACTCCTCTGGTCCCAAGTACACACTCCAGAGCTGCGGAATTACCAACAAGCCTTTGCACAGGCGACACCTCCAAGGTCTGCAAGCCTAGGGTAAATCCTATTACAAGCTCGGGGATGTCAAATTGGTTTTTGCTATTGACCTTCTTTCCCATGACCCCTTCCCCACCCCTCCAGGCCCCAATCCCAAATCCCTCATTTCTCCCGCACAGAGGTCAACCTGTAAGACAACTGTGCTCTGCCCCAAATCTACTCTATCCTGCGCTGGAAACTCACTGCTAATTACTGTAGTCACACTTCTTAATTCAACAAGCGCCAGACGGCTGCCTGCCATCTCCCCAGTGGGATGGGTCACCAGCTATCTCACGCAGGTCACTAAGTCGGCATTTATTTCCTGATAGAAGATGGCGTTACAAGGTAGCTGTTCCAACATGAATGGTAATCAACAATAATTAAAAGTGATACACCCATTCTGACTCATATAATAGTGTTAAAAAAAATTTTAAGAAGGGTAGTAGAAGGAAGAGACAGAAAAAAAAACTGCTTAGCCAAGACAGATAAGTTTTTTCATCTCAACTCAGAATTTCTGGGAAATTAATATACATCTTCTTAGTAGGCTCCATTCCCAATGTGGGGCTTGAACTCATGACCCCAAGATCAAGAGTCACATGCTCTACCAACTGAGCCAGCCAGGCACCCTGTCTTTGTCTTCCTTTAATTCACACAGAAATATGTCCATGCTGCGACCACCGTGAAAAGCAGTGAATTTGAATTTTCCTTAAAGGAAGAAAATATTTACTCTCAAAGGCTGAGTCCTTTCACCTTGGTGTCCAGAAAGAGCAATAGATCAGGGAACAAGCAAAATCTCTCCTCTGCTCATGAAGGCCAACATGACTGTTCCACGGCTGATACCAACTTCCAATCCCAGAAACAGAAACTCAACTACAACCAACCCTCTGTCTTCCAGAAGTGGTTTTACCTGTGCTACCTAACTGTAGCCCACCCAGATTCTCAGCCCTAATCTGGAATCTTCCTCTCTAGACCAGTGGCAGCCCCAGCCTGACATTACTACCAAGCCTTGCTGGCTTGCTGGGTAAAAAGATGCTCCATATGCTGCTATGCTGTATGCATAGATGGGGTGCCCCCAGATCAAGACTTAGGGAAGCTTTAGTCTAACCACGATGGGGATTATCCCTCATCTATACTCTTCTCACTGCCACCACCAACCCCTTCTGCTGCCTTCATCTTAAGTCAGGTTCCCCACAATCAGACCTTAAGACCGTGACTCACTTGCCAGTACTATATCCATGAAGTGTTCCCAGGAGAAGCTGAGAAGGAATGGAGTAAGCAGGACAAGAACAGGGAAAGACCTGAGCACAGGTGTGATCCCAAGTCTCAGCCTCGGCCAGATCCACCAGGCATCCTGGAGCACAGATTGTCTCACACTGAGGCAAGGGCACTGGGCCTTCTTATTCCCACACAGTCAGTCACTTGCTGCCAGCCACCTCAGAGTGGATATAAACCCCCAGGCATTTCTGGCTCTCTGTGCTGGGATCTAGGCAACTCCAGTGGCCTGAGGGCATCTTGAAAAGACCATTGGTGTCAGCCTGGAAGCAACTGAAGTAAGGCTGGGCCATGGGCAATGAGAAGGATCTCAGGGGGCACCAGCAGTATCTATTACACCCCACAGAAGTGAACACTGGTAGTATTTTAACATTAATTTCTTAAAATAATTCTTCATATGGAAATCTTAGAGAGCCAGGTAGGAATTGGGATGGAGAAAAAGAATCACATCATTGATTATACCTACAGGAAAACACCAAAATGTAAAATCTACTTGCATGATGTAACACCTGGACAAGGAACTCAAAACGTGAGACCTGGACACCTTGTGTATTAGAATGCTTTGGGGACAAGGTGCCATTTTATTCACCTTCCTGCATGACAACCATCTGAGCATGAATATCCTATTCCCCTGGTATGACAAAATTTTAAAGGGCTATCTCTTGTCCCAAGACATCCTCCTGCCCTTTGACTACCCCGCTGCATCACGAATCTTACCTATTTCGACCATTTCAGGGAAGACAGATAAATGGAGGGTAAGAATTGCAAAGAAGCCCACATGCTCCCCGCATATGCTTCAGAGCATTGAGCCAGCTCTTATTGATTTATAGTGCCTGAAAATATTTGTCAGAATGAGAAAAGTGTGGTGATCTATTATTGGTGCAGGATGAAGTAAAGGTGCATCCATATAGGAGACACTGTCTTAGGACCTCATCTACTCTTTTTTTTTTTTTTACATTTATTTATTTTTGAGAGACAGAGCATGAGTGGGGGAGGGACAGAGAGAGGGAGACACAGAATCCAAAGCAGGCTCCAGGCTCCGAGCTGTCAGCACAGAACCCGACATGGGGCTTTAACTCACAAATTGTGAGACTATGACCTGAGCTGAAGTCTGATGTTTAACCAATTGAGCCCCCCAGGAGCACCAAACTTTTTTTTTTTTTTAACATTTATTTATTTTTGAGAGACAGAGCACAAGCAGGAGAGGGGCAGAGGGAGAGGCAGACACAGAATCTAAAGCCGGCTCCAGGCTCTCAGCTGTTAGCATAGAGCCCGATGTGGGTCTCGAACTCACAAACCGCGAGATCATGCTCTGAGCCGAAGTAGGACGCTTAACCAACTGAGCCACTTAGGCGCCCCAGGACCTCATCTACTCTTGAGAGTACATCTTCCTTCCCAATAACTGCACTCTTCATTTCACATCAATTGTAATCACAAAAGAAAAACTAAATGGGTTTTAGAATGCTTATAATGTTCAGTGTACAGTCTGGAATTAAAGAGTGTATAAAAGGAATGGGGCGTATCGTTTGTCCTAAAGGAATGAACCGTTTCAAGAAGACTATAAGGCATACAGTCAGAGAGCAATGCTTAAGACATACATAATAAATTGGTAAGAGAAAAATAAATTCACAAGTGCCAACCTATATGGTATTTCAGATAATCAAGAGCCTACTCATGTGGTGAGTATAAACAGGCTTCTGGGTGTTCATGAAGCAAAGACAAGACTGTCCTAGGACTATAGGAGAAAGTAGGAATTTAACAAAGCCCTGGAGGGTGAGTTGAATTTGGATGGGAAGAACAAGAGAGGAAGGGCTTTTCACTCAAATGGGAAAAACAAGAGAAAACAAGTCACATTCCGGGAATGTTCAGCGAAACCCTTGAAGGTTCTAGAGTACAGAAGACAGTTTCTCCTATGCCCCACACAGAAACAAAGCCGTGTTTCCCCACCTGCCCACATCCTCAGGCAGCTGCCAGGAGAGGCCCTTCACGGTTGGGGCTGCTCTCAAAGAACAGTGATGCTCACCGTGCCAGAAAATGGGACCTCAACAACCCCCGCCCAGGGGTTTTCCTGCGCTGCCCAACCTGGCCCCGGGAACTCCAGCCAATATGTGGCCTCTAGCTAATACTCCAGCTTGTACAAGCCTCCCCCAAGAAAAGGATGAAAATAGCCAGTGATGAGGGAAAGGCAGCAGGGCCTCCCCCCTTCCCACCTGAAAATAGTGGCAACAGCTACCTTCCTGTAAGACAACAAATCACCGCCAGCCACCTCTCGCCTGCTTCATGATTTATTGTCCATCAACTGGCCCCGTGTTTAATGAAATCTGACCAGCAGTCAGAATTCTAATCAGATCCAGGACCGACTGCCTCAAACCCTCCCTCCAGACTCGCCCCTAACCCGGCAGGGCTGATGACCTGCAAATGGAAGACAGAAGTGCAGGCCAAGGGAGCGGGTGCTCCAACTTGGACTAAGGCTTCTGTCTCCCCCTAGTTCCCCAGACTCCCCCCCAGATTGCACCCCTCTCCTCTTCCTGCAGAAACAAGCCCTCCTCTCACTCAGCCAAGCCAAATACATAGGAACCAATTCAGCTTTCCAGAAGTTGAAGATCAACTCCAAGCTGAGACTTGTTCTAAAATAATTAACAGGGGAGGGGGGGCCCGAGAGGCTAGAGAAAGAGATGTGGGAACAGAGAGCAAAATTAAGGCTATTGGCTGCCTGTCATTTGGCAATGAACATGACAAAACAAAGTTTACAGTTTTTAGAGGCTTTGGAGGGGGAGGAGGACACCTCTAATCCATGCTGATTTTAAAAACAACTTTTCATCCTATTCACTCAGTGCACACTGGTAAGGGAGGGGGAATTTTGTCACTCTGAGAACAAGAAACCAATAAATGGTACCTCCTTCCAACACCCTCCAGTACCCTATCTCCAGGGGGATGGGACTCTTCAAGAAGAGTGTCTCTCTGACACTGTGGATTAATTACAATAACAATTTGCGTTTGTGAAAAGCTTTTAACTTTTCAAAGTGCTCCTCCATCTATCATCCCACTTTATCCTTCTGACTGCCTGGTGATGCAGGTGGAGCCGGGATTATCAGGACCAGCCTTCCGTGTAAGCAAAGCAGATTATGTACTCAGTGCATCTGGGGGGCCCAGGATGGGACCGCCAGCCTCAGAGAATCCCTCCCTCCTGACAAACTGCACCTGAAAATCCCTCTCACAAAGACAGCCCTTCCGTTCCACAATGCAGATAAGGCTTAAGAAGCAAACAGCCCTTGGAAAGATAACCCGCTGACCAGGGTGTAATGCACGGCGAAACCACAGGTGAGCATCTCCTGAGAGCAATTTTTAGTGGGGGAAAGGAATGGGTCACCCAAAGGGAATGGAGGAAAACTTAGTTTAAGTCACAATTTTGTCTGTGGTCACTGCTAAGGATTGTTGACCCCATTTTATAGGTGAGAAGAAACAAAGAGGTCAAGTCACCCCTCATTCATTTATTCCTTGATTCCGACACTTTCTTAGGGCTCCTATTGTGCCAGCCAAGCCTGGTGACACAAGACGAAGACATAGGCCCTGCCTCAAGGAGCTTGACGTAGGGCAAAGGAGACAACGTGAGTATGAGTATGGTGCTGGAAATAGTCCCCTCCACCCTGCCTTCCTCTCCCCTCACTCAGACAACAGGTATGGCCTCCTAAATTCACCGTCTACAGCCAAGAACAAAAAATGTCATTGATTTCAGAATAGTTATTATAGACACAAAGCAGAGATTTTTTTTTTCAGAGAGAAAGAGACTTCAGAAGTCTAAAATCTTGGTTTTCATATCTAAAGTGAACTTCTGGAGGTCTCAGAGCATAGAGTTAGTGTCACTGGCCATAGAGTAGGGAGGAAGGCACAACAGTATTAGTTTCTTTCCTCCAGAAAGGGGCACTCATCCTGCCAGCTGTTCAGAGCAGGAGACTCTCTGGGGATCTGATCCCATGAGTTCCTCAGAACTGGGCCCTGAGGGGTCTGGAAGGCTAGAAGCCCTAACAACCCTTATAATTTTGACCACCTGTCATTCAACCACAGGACCAATGCTTTACATGTTTCTCTCCTGAAATGCAGAGAAAAAATGTGATTTGAATCTCTACAGATGATGCATTTTTGTGTTTGTTTTTCAAAATACCCTGGCATTGGGGCGCCTGGGTGGCTCAGTCGGTTGGGCGTCCGACTTCGGCTCAGGTCATGATCTCGCGGTCCGTGAGTTCGAGCCCCGCATCGGGCTCTGTGCTGACAGCTCCGAGCCTGGAGCCTGTTTCAGATTCTGTGTCTCCCTCTCTCTCTCTGACCTTCCCCCATTCATGCTCTGTCTCTCTCTGTCTCAAAAATGAATAAACGTTAAAAAAAATTCTTTTTTCAAAATACCTTGGCATAACCAATTTCACATATAATGAGATTAAAATTTACTGGTGGATTATTTTTTCAGCTCATTCATCTTTTTTTATTGTGGCTAAAAAATACATATTACAAATTTACCACCTTAACCGTTTTTTAGGTGTATGGTTCAGTAGTCTCAGGTATATTTACACTGTTGAAAAACAGATCTCCATAATCTTTTCATCTTGCAACCGAAACCCTATACCCATTAAACAATAAGTTCCTTTTCCTCCTCCCCGCCCCCAGTCCCTGGAAACCATCCTTCTGCTTTCTATATTTATGAATTTGGCTACTTTTTTTTCTTTTTTCTTTCTTTCTTTTTTTTTAGAGAGAGAGAGAGAGAGTGTGTGTGTGTACGTGAGCACACTAGAGGGGGAGGAGCAGAGGGAGAGAGAGAGAATCCCAAGCGGGCTTCATACGGAGCAGATCCCAGAGCCCTGGAATCATGACCTAAGCCCAAATCAAGAGTTGGACATTTAACTGACTGAGACACCCAGGTGCCCCTGAATTTGGCTGCATGAGGTGCCTTCATGTGAGTGGGATCATACTGTTTTTGTCCTTCTGTCAGTGGTTTCTTTCACTTAGCATAGAGTCTTTCCTCATTAAGGCTGTGCAGTATTCATTGTAGGTATAGACCACATTTCCTTTAACCATTCATGTATAAATGGATACTTAGGTTGCTTCTACCTCTTGGGTATTGTGAATAATCCTGCTGTGAATATGGGTGTGCAAATATCTCTTGAAGACCCTACTTTCAATACTTTGAGACGTATACCCAGGAGTAAAACTGATGGATCATATGGTAGCTCTAGTTTTTTTGGGGTTTTTTTTTGTAATTTTTTTAACGTTTATTTATTTTTGAGACAGAGAGAGACAGAGCATGAACGGGGGAGGAGCAGAGAGAGAGGGAGACACAGAATCTGAAACAGGCTCCAGGCTTGGAGCTGTCAGCACAGAGCCCGACGCGGGGCTCGAACTCACGGACCGCGAGATCGTGACCTGAGCCGAAGTCGGACGCTTAACCGACCGAGCCACCCAGGTGCCCCAGGTAGCTCTAGTTTTAATTTTTTGAGGAACCATCAACTGCTTTCCACAGGAGCCACACTGTTTTAGTCCCACCTACAGTGCACAAGGGTTCCAACTCTCCACATCACTGCCAACACTTGTTATTTTCTTTTCTCTTAATAGTAGCCATCCTAACGGTTGTGAGGAGATATCTATTATAGTTTTGATTCATACTTATCTGATAATTAGTGATGCTGACCATATTTTCATATGCTTATTTGGCCATTTGCACCTCAGTAATCATTTTAAAAAGCATTGATTTTTGAAGCCCTGAAATTTTGTCTCCCTGTTCTTGGGCAGGTCCCAGCTGCTAACTTTCAAATAGGATATCTCAGTAAAAAGAAGTCCATTTCTGTATTTCTCTGACTGACTTTTTTCACTTAGCATAATGCCTTCTAGGTCTATCCATGTTGTTGCAAATGGCAAGATTTCATTCTTTTTGACCACCGAGTAATATTCCATTGTGTATATATACACACCTCTTCTTAATCCATTTATCAGTTGATGGACATTTGGGCTCTTTCCTATCTTGGCTATTTCCATACTATATAAACTTTGGGGTGCACGTACCCCTTCAAATCAGCATTTTGTATCCTTTGAATAAATACCTAGTAGTGCAATAGCTGGGTCATAGGGGTAGTTCTATTTTTAATTTCTGGGGGGAACCTCCATACTGTTTTCCAGAGTGGCTGCACCAGTTTGCATTCCCAAAAACAGTGCAAAAGTGTTCCCCTTTCTCCACAATGATTTCACTCATATGAGGAGTTTAAGAAACAAAACAGATGAACTTAGGAGAAGGGAAGGAAAAATAAGATAAGACCAGAGAGGAAGACACACCATAAGAGACTCTGAAATACAGAGAAGAAACTGGGGGTTGCTGGAGGGGTATTGGGTCGGGGGAGGGCTAAATGGATGATGGGCATTAAGGAGGGCACTTGTTGGGCTGAGCACTAGGGGTTACATGTAAGTGATGACCCACTGAATTCTATTCCTGAAACCAATACTACAATATACGATAACTAACTTGAATTTAAATTTAACAAAAAGAGTCAGTTTCTGTTGTTCGACTTGAACATATGACTAAAGCAGAGTTTCTCACCTCAGCACTATTGACATTTTAGAGCAGATGATTCTTTGCCTTGGGGAACGTCCTGTGCATTGTAGGATGTTTAACAGCACCCCCGGCCTTTAGATGTCAGTAGCACTCCCGATGCCACCGTGACAGCCAAAAATGAATCCAGGAACTGTCAAATGTCTCCTGGTGGGGCAAAATTGCCCCTGGTTGGGAACCACTGAATTGGACTTTGCAAACCAGCATGTTTAAAGTTGGCCAACATAATTATCGAAAATTTTTGAATCAGCATAAAAAATTTTGGAGATAACCACCTTAAAAAAAAAAAAAACCGATCTTCAGCTTTTCTTGAGAAAGCAGAGGATCAAGCCGACTTGGTCTGCATTACCCCATGGAAATAGTCTTCTGGGTTTAGTAGCTACTGACCCACCTAAATTTGAATTTATGACCTTAATATAGCCCATAAAACAAAACCTATCTGAATACCAGATAAAGCTGCCTCCAGTTTTTCAAATAAAATAATTATGATTTGCCTAACTTCTCTTATAAGTATATATTATAACATAAAATCCAAGACTGCCTGACTGAAACTATTTGAATTCTTTCTCTCAGTCTCTGTCTCTCGCTGAACACACTCTCTTTCTCTTTCTCTGTCTCTGTCTGTCACTCTCTCTTCCACACATGCTGGCATGAGTGTGTACACACACACACACAAACACATACACACACACACACACACACACACAGCAGCAGCAGCAGCATGGGTCACAGACAAAAAACAGTGGACTAGAAGTCAGAAGAACAAGGTTCTAATCCCCAGTCCATATTCTGAAATAATTCAACAAATTCAGTTCATTGAATACCTACTACAAGCAAAGTTATAAGTTTAGTCCCAGAACTCATTTGGGCTTTAGCTTATTTAATACAATTTACTGAGTCCTCTATTTGAACAGGTGAACTCCAAGAGCTGCTTGAGCTCTAAACATCCATGATCCACACGTGATGACCATATATAGTAAAACCCCTGCAGCTTCTGAACAACTGAGGCTGGGAACAGAGAAAGAGGAACAGTGTGGATTAGTGGCCAGAAGAGACTATAGAATCCTTTTGTAAAATATGGTTTTAAATGCATAGAGTTTTATCTTTTTCACATTTGTGTAAAAGACACTGGTGGGTGTGGTACACATGGGGGTCCACCACCCAGATTGCCCAGCTGTGGGGAGCACACCCTTCCGGGCCTGCCTCATCTGCACAGCTGCCTCACCTGGCAGCCCACATTTGGTGAGTCATGTGATAGGTATAAAAGCCTGGCCATCTCAACCCAATGCAGGATATTCCTGGGAAATCACTGCCCCAGAACTCTCCTGGTTTGGCCCAGGCTTTCTCAAGCCTGCATCACAGTTCAGCTTCTCCTCTACCCAGTCCTGCTTCTTTTCCCTTCCCTTCACAGGAATTGAACCCTAAAAACAGCTTGCGCTCCAAACTTTGTCTCAGTGTCTGCTCCTGGAGAGCTTCTGCAGTTGACTGTTTTTGGAGAGCCATGCATATATGTATGTGTGTGTAAGACTTTGTTCAGAGATCCACCTCTTCCCAACTTGACCCAGGAATAACTCCTGATTGGTCTATAGCTCTATGCAGCCAGTGTGATCCCATCCACCTCACTACCAACTGATTTATGAAGGGACTGTGATCCACTCTTGGCCAATGAGATGTGACAAGAAGTCTGCCAAGAGGTCTCAAGAAGTGTTTCCTCAATTATAAAAAGCAACACAAAGGGAGAATTTCTTATGTCCATTTTGATATCAGAACTCTGGCAGCTATCTTGGTACGAGGAGAAGGTACCAAGCTCATTGAGAAGGGCAAAATGGACAGAATGGGAGACCAAGGGTATGTTTTTGAGGTGCTGATTTTGGAACCAATCCTAAAGTTACCCTATGTCAGGTCTTCTTGTTATGTAAGATGACAAATTATCCATATTGTTTAAACCATTCTAGAATTTTCATTCAAAAGCATCCTACCTAATGTACAGGCAATCAAGTACGGCCTGGTAGAAATTTTTATAGGATCTTTTCTAATGAATACCTTTAAAAATTGTAAGTACTGTGCCACTTTTTTGTATATGAGGTAACTGAAAGTCATCAAGGACGATATAAACATGCTTTTGAAATCCCATTTCACTTGTAATATCTTAGAAGAATTTGCCAAGCTGAAACAGATTTCATCCCAATTCCTTCAAATTATTGTGGACTGTCAAACTATTTCAAGTCCAAGGTAACAGTCTCATAATTAAGGGCAATCCAGCCAATATCACTAACCTAGTCTATGTGTCAAAATTGTGCCCTGAAAGTGTAGTAGGACTTTTGGTAGCTCCTATCCCCTTTAGATATCCAGGGTGCCATTTCCAGGCATAAAAGTGGAATTCACTGAACAGTTTTCTAATTATACATTGAAATAGGCTCTTCTACAAACAGGGAATCACTCCCCCTCAAAGAGACACTGTCTCTGTTGTATTTTCCATTCAACTTCTTGCAGGCTAACAGAAAGCAAGACCCTAAATGGAAAGAAATGCCAATTTCTACACACAAGGCCACATATGCAGGTCAGGATGGCAGTTCACTTCCGACCCGGCTGGGCGGGCAGGGCTCCAGCTCCCTGGCTGGACATGGACAATCTGTCTTCCATCTCCACCAGCTTGTGGTTTCCAGGATTTGGGCTCAGAGACTCTTCCCGATGCCAATTCCCTTTGGCAGGAAAGACACCTTCTGGCATTACCATTGCTATTCCCAGTCCTTCATTCCTGCCAACCTCCTCATGTTTTATCTATTTTTATTTGAATTGGTGATCAAGGGATTAACCCAGTTTATACAAATTCCACCTTCCAAAAGCCATTATGGTGTAGTTGCAATTGTGATATTTCACTCTCCAAATGAATCGAATTGGATTTTAATGACAGTAGATTCCATTAAGCAACACCTGATTGGGTTATTTCCTGGAAATTTCATCTTCATTGTTTTCTCCATCCATGTTACCCAAAAAACACAGCAGGAGAGCCATCAAAGACTGCTGCCAAGCTATACTGAATCGTCCTTGAAACTAGTCACATTTTCTTCTGTTTCTAACAAGTCAAACATCCCTGTTTCGAACAAGTCAAACAAGACACCCTCAACACAGTGTCAACTTCCATGGAAAAAGGGAAAAAACTTCAATAGCTTTTTTGTAGGTTACTTAGAGTGGTAGAGGACTATAATTCTTCCCAAGAAGCTCTCACACAAGAAACTCCCATGTGGGGTGTATAATTTATATGTAATTTTCTTTTTGTTTTTATTGGGGGGGGGGAGGTGCAGAGGAAGAAAGAGAGAATCTTCAGCAGGCTCCACACTCCGTAGGGAGCCAGATGCAGGGCTCCATCCCACAACCCCAGGATCATGACCTGAGCTGAAATCAAGAGTTGAACACTCAACGGACTAAGCCACCGAGGCACCCCTACGTAATCTTCTATTTTTTAAATAACATTAAAGCATTTTTCTCCCTAGGATGGAAAAGTCAACTTGATTTCATATTTATTTATGTAATTCAAATTACATCTGTCTAAGTCAAGTGAAAATAAAACAGTTACTCTGTGGATCGGTCTCAAGAGGTCCAATTTTCCCTCTGATACCACCAGACTTTAAGCAATTCACATCCTCCCTACAAAGGAGTGCATTTAGGATCTTGACAGTCCAACAATACAAGTCCCTGAGGGCCAAGGTATTTTTGTCTTGTCCCCACTCTAGTTGTAGAGCTGCACAACTCCTGCCACTTAATGGGTGATAAATACACGCTCCTTGGAAGAATGAATAAGTGAATGCCTGGGAATACCTGGGAAGTGTCCAGGCTGTGGATAAACTAAACTGTTGGTACATTCAGCCAATCTGCCATCCATTCTACCCTAGTAATTGGTGCCTATCATCACAAGAGGGAAAAGGGATGAAACTATCCTGCATAAATGGCCATATATGTATAAAGCAGAATGGGAGAGGTGAGAGAAGCATAAAAGAAATAGTGGCTTTGTCTTTAACTCCTTCATTCAAATCAAAATAGACAAACACTCCAAATAAAATATCCACAAAATTAAACCTTGAATTGAAAGTGCAAATTAGCACTTTCAATTAACCAGAATTTCTTTATTCTTTCCTAAGAGATTGTCAAACCACAAGCAAACCAGGAGATAATGACGATTTATACCACCACCATCCCACCGCAAGAGCAACATTTGGGGCCATGTCCTGTGTGGCAGATTTGAACTAATCTAATGCTAACCTGCACTTCAATAAGGAAAAGTATTTACTGAGCACCTACTGTGTATAATACCCTTTGAGGGATATCAAACACAAAAAATACAGGATACAGATTTAGACCATTCAAGAGCTCAAACTTTAGCTGGAATATAAGACACATGTGGAAATAACAATAAAGCACCACAATGATTGATTCAACAAGACAAAGCATAAAAACAGACAAGTTAATGGGCAGAAAATAAGTGGTACACTTTAGAAAACTGCATTATAAATCTCCCTGCCACTGAAGAGAGCAAGCCAAATGCAAAATATTTTAAAGAGAATCCTGAATAGTAAATTATATATTTCAATGGGCAGCTGCAAAATTATTTGATTGTAAAAAATGCTAAGTAAAGGGTATTAGCCAGGAAAAGACAGATTCCCAAATTTCCTACAAAAGAGGGATTTTCAACTCAATGCTATTAAGTATTTAAGAATGTGCTGTTTGCTTTTTTTACATGATGTATCTGTTTATGTATTACTTTTATAACTTAAGTAAATATTTTTTAAATATTTAGGAACAAAGCCTAATTTAGTTTTCTAATCACCTCCTAAAATCTACTTGGGATCCTTTCTCAACATTCTTCATGTTAATAGGCCATATTAAACTGAATTTGGACAAATGTTCGGAATGGAATATTTGAATAATAACCTTCTTATGTTTTGATAAGTGCTCATTCACATACGTAACACAAAGCATTACAAGTTGGAAAATAAATGAATTCTGACACATCAAAAGCATTTTCTTTCCTCTGATATTTTATCTGTTTGTGGTCTGGGTTTTGAAATACAGGAGAATGTTATCGTGAATTCCAAACATAATTATGTGTTTCTAGAAAAGAGCCGTCATTATTTGATAGCACAAATGGCTTTGGTATGATATCCAATGCCACTTCCCCCACTTTGTTCTCGTAAGTCATCCTAATTGAACACTTGGAGGAGACACAGGCCCTGTCCACATAGACAAAATCAGAAATGGCATTAATGCTGTGATAGAACATCCTACTAAAAGATTACTTCTATGGGATAATTAAATCAAAAGCCAGACTTAAAGGTGAGAGATGAATATTAATCTCATACTCTTCTCCCAAAAAGAAAGTGATATCATCCCCAAACACAAAGGGTTTGTCTTTTATAAGATACAGAACAAAAAAAGGATCAAGGTTCACGTCCTAATCTTCTTGATTTCACTCCAAATGGAAAATAGGCCTAGGGAACTCTGAATATGGCATCATATTAGGTTAATACCAATTCACTCCTTCAACTACAAGATTAATACATGCACGCTGGGCAAAATGTGACATATATATAAATTTCCCTGGGCACTGGTTTTGTTTAAACAAGTATTCGACTTGGCTACTTACTAACATCCTAAACAGAGTCTGTGGAATTTTTTATATCCACGCACATCCATTCTGGCCTCCATAGGGGGTGCAAACAGCTGGAAAACAGGTGCCTCAGAAAGTTTCCATCTGCCTGGGCCTGTGACCAGCATACAAATGCTCCCCTCTTGGAACTAACAGCTCAGGAACAATGGAAAGGGAAACTCTTCCATACCTGTTCCCTCCTTCCTGAAGGGAAACCTCCCCTTCTTAAGGACTAGCCAACAGCACAGGTGCCAGCAAAGGCTACTCACAAAAGGAGTCGAGAGCGGCCTTCCCCTCACACTTCTCTTTCCATCACAGTTCATGGGAGCTCCTGGGTTACAGGAGAACGCTAACAGAGAACTACTCACCCCCTAACTCAGTCACTTCCACGATGGGGTATATACTCAGAGCACCCTGGCCCATGGATCCTAAAACACTAGTGTCATAAAAATTCCACATTTCTGGGAATATTAGAATCTATACAAACACAGGTAAGCAAACCAGGCCAAAAAGGACCATTTATAAGCAATGAGGGTTGGGAAAATGGAAGATTAAACTCTACATGATACAATCTATATAACTGTGTCAGAAGATCATATTCAGGCCTCTCCTGCATGCCCACCCCAGGAACTGGAGGGGGGGGGGCCAAGCTGTTTCTGTTTCTGGGTCTCCTTCAACCTAGATGATTGGAAGGTTTATTATTAGGAAACTAGATGTTGAAAACACTATACACACTCGTGTGTGCACACACACATACACATATACACATGCTGACAAAGGCTGCCTTAGAAAGTCCTGGGTTTACCCCACGGGGAAGAAGATCTAGGGTCCATGTCCAGTTTTGAATCACAGATTCTGTGGAAGAAATACAGCAGAGAATTGAGTGTGGCACAAAATTTACTGCCCAGCCCCAAGAGAACTCAAAGCTTTCTCAATAAAGGAAGCTGTGGGAGAAGAGAGGTAGCAACACTGGAAGAGCCAGACCATCTAGGGTGAATTAAAATAGCCATCCTTGGATTCAAAACACAAGACCCGGGCACCTGGGTGGATCAGTCAGTTAAGCGTCCGACTTTGGCTCAGGTCATGATCTCGCACTCCGTGAGTTCGAGCCCCACATTGGGCTCTGTGCTGACAGCTCAGAGTCTGCAACCTGGAGCCTGGAGCCTGCTTTGGATTCTATCTCTCTCTGTCTCTCTCTGTCTCTGTGTCTCTCTGTCTGTCTCTCTCTCTCTCTGCCCCTACCCTGCTCATGCACTCTCTCGCTGTGAAAAATAAACATTAAAAAAAATTTTTTAAACTACAAAAAACAAGATCCAACTATACACTGCCTATAGGAGACTCACTTCAGCTTTAAGAACACACATAGACTCAAAGTGAAGGGATGGAAAAAGATATTGCCTGCAGGTAGAAACCAAGAGAAAGCAGGGATGGCTGTACTTACATCAGACAAAATAGGTCCTAAGCCAAAAAGTGTAACAAGAGACAGAAAATGTCATTGTATAATAATAAGGGGTCAATGTACCAAGAATATATAACAATCATAAATATATATGTGTATCCAACATCAGAGCACCTAAATATATTAAGCAAATACTAACAGATCTGAAGGAAGAAATAGACAATAATACGATAATAGTAGGGGACTTTACTACCCAAATTTCAACAATGGGTAGATCATCTAGACAGATAATCAATAGAGAGACATTGGACTTGAACTGTACTTTGGACCAAATGGACCTAACAGATATATACAGAACATTCCATCCAAAGCAGTAGAATATATATTCTTCTCAAGCATATACAGAACATTCCCCAGGGCAGATCATATTATAGGTCACAAAATAAGCCTCAGTAAGACTGTAATTAAAATGAAATGAAATGAAATGAAATATTAAGAAGATTAAAATCATACTAAGTATCTTTTCTAGCCACAATGGTATGAAACTAGAAATCACTAACAGAAGGAAAACTGGAAAATTCACAAATATGTGAAAATTAAATAACACACTCCTGAGCAAACAGTGGATCAAAAAAGAAATCAAAGGGAAATTTAAAAAATACATTGAAGCAAATTAAAATGGAAACACAACATCCTAAAACTTATGCCATGCAGCAAAAGCAGTTCCAAGAGAGAAGTTTACAGTGATAAATGCCTACATTCAAAAAAGAAAAGATCTCAGGGCACCTGGGTGGCTGAGTCGGTTGAGCATCCAACTCGATTTCTGCTGAGGTCATAATCTTGGTTCGTGGGATCAAGCCCTATGTTGGGCTCTGTGCTGACAGTGCAGAGCCTGCTTGGGATTCTCTCTTTCTCTCTCTCTGTCTCTCAAAATAAATAAATAAACATTTAAAAATAAGAAAAGGAAAGATCTCAAATAAAGAAGCTAACTCTGGGCACCTGGGTGGCTCAATTAGGTGTCTGACTTCGGATCAGGTCATAATTTTGCGGTTTGTGAGTTCCAGCCCTGCATCAGGCTCTGTGCTGACAGCTCAGGTCCTGGAGCCTGCTTCAGATTCTGCGTCTCCCTCTCTCTCTGCCCCTCCCTCGTTCATGCTCTGTCTCTATCAAGAATTGGGGCACCTGGGTGGCGCAGTCGGTTAAGCGGCCGACTTCAGCCAGGTCACGATCTCACGGTCCGTGAGTTCGAGCCCCGCGTCAGGCTCTGGGCTGATGGCTCGGAGCCTGGAGCCTGTTTCCGATTCTGTGTCTCCCTCTTTCTCTGCCCCTCCCCCGTTCATGCTCTGTCTCTCTCTGTCCCAAAAATAAATAAAAAAACGTTGAAAAAAAATTTAAACACAAGAATAAATAAATACTAAAAAAATTTTTAAAAAGAAGCTAACTATAAAGAACTAAAAAACAGGGAAAAACTAACCCCAAAGCTAGCAGAAGGAAGGAAATAACAAAGATCAGAGCAGAAATATGTGAAATAGAAAACAGAAAAGCAATAGAAAAAAAATCAACAAAACTATGAGCTGGTTTTTGAAAAGATGAACAAAACTGACAAAACAAGCTATATTAAGGGAAAAAGAGGCAAGATTAAAATAAACATAATCAGAACTGAAAGAGGAGGCATTACAACTAATATCACAGAAACAGAAAAGATCATAAGGGACTGCTAAGAATAATTATATACCAACAAACTGTATAACCTAGAAGAAATGAAAAAAGTTCTAAAAACATACAACCTACTGAGACTGAATCATGAAGAAATAGAAAATCTGAATAGACCAATAACAAGTAAGGAGACTGAGTCAGAATAAAAAACCTTCCAACAAATAAAAGCCCAGGACCAGAGGCGTTCCCTGGTGAAATCTAGCAAATTTTTAAAGAATAATTAATGCCAAGCCCCCTTTAACTCTTCCAAAACAATTGAAGAGGAGAGAACACTCCCAAACTCATTTTATAAGGCTAGCCTGATACCAAAGCCAGATAAGAATACTACAAGAAAAGAAAACTACAAACCAATATCCCTAACGGATATAGATGCAAAAGCTCTCAACAAAACATTAGCAAACTGAATTCGACAGCATGTTAACTGGATTATACACTATGACCAAGTGGGATTTATCCCTGAGATGCAAAGATGGTTCAACATACATAAATCAATAAATGTGATATGCTTGCTACGTTAATAGCATGAAAGATAAAAATCATATGATCTCAATGGGGGTGATCCCAGAGAACAGAGTTGAAGAAATGGATTCCCTAATTCTATGTCTAAAACAATTCAAGTCTGAACTGCATGTGTGTGGAACAGGCCCAAAGTGTATCAAAGGCTTTGAGGCCTGGCCAAGCCCCACACAAATCCCTAAGTGGCACATATGTAGGAAAGACCCAAATAGCATAGCAAAAGTGTTGAAAACTGAACTGACATTGGATTTGCAGCCTACAGAATGTAAGCCTAACTGCCCACTCTGAACCTAATGGGGTTGATTGCCTGCTATACAAACAAAAGTAATTAACATTCCCCAGAGATTTTCAACAGGATTCAGATTCATGCAACATGATATTCAAAATATCCAGGATACATCCCCAAATTGCTCAGCATGATAAAAACTGGAAAAAAAGTATATTGATGAAATCTCAAGGGAAAAGGTAATCAATAGCTGCCACCCCACCCCACCCCACCTCCCCGCCCCCCCCCCCCCAGCCCCACAAGATGATTCGGATGTTGGCATTATCAGATAATGACTTTAAAACATCTACTATAACCATGCTCCATAACCATACTATAAAGGTAAAGGTAAATACTATTAAAATGAATAAAAGATTAGAAGTTCTCAGCAGAAAAATAGACATTTGTATTAAAAAGAACCAAGTGGAGGGGCGCCTGAGTGGCTGTCAGTTAAGCGTCCGACTTCGGTTCAGGTCATGATCTCATGGTCTGTGAGTTGGAGCCCCGCATCAGGCTCTGTGCTGACGGCTGGGAGCCTGGAGCCTGCTTCAGATTCTGTGTCTCCCTCTCTCTCTGCCCCTCCCCTGTTCATGCTCTGTCTTGCTCTGTCTCAAAAATAAATAAACATTAAAAAAAAAAAAAAAACCAAGTGGAAATTTTAGATCTGAAAAATATAATACATGAAGTGACAGATTCATTGGGTGGGCTTAATAGCAGAATGAGAATGACATAGGAAAGGGTCAGGAACTTTTGGATAGCTCCATAGAAATGATTCAGTCTGAGAATGGAGAGAAAACAACATTGAAAAAAGAATGAACAAACCCTCAGGAAACTTCAGGACAATATCAAAAAGTCTAACAGTCACTACAGAAGAAAAGGAGAAAAAGATTGATGCAGAAAGAAAATGTACATTGAATACATAATGGCTGAAATTTTTCCAGATTTAGTGAAACATACAAATTTATAAATTCAAGCAGCTCAGACAAACCCCAAACTTGATAAACTCGAAGAAAAAAAAAAACTCAACATAATCAAAATGCTGAAAAATAAAACAAGGCAAAGAAAATGTCTTAAAAAGAAACAGCTAGAAGAAAATCAATGGATTACATTTAGGGAACAAATGACTGCAGATCTCTCCCCAGAAACAGTGGAGGTCAGAAAACAGTAGACAATATCTTTAAGTGTTGAAAGAAAAGAACTGTCATCAGAAGCAGGGAAGGCTGGAGAGAAGTGTTATCAGAGGAATCTTGGAATTACACAAATAAAAGCAAGAGAAATGATAAATATCTGCATAAATATAATAGGCCAGTTTTTCCTCGTAAATGCATTAAAATATTGATGACTATTCACTATGAAAATTATAACATTATCTGGTAGTTTTCAATGCAACTAGATACAATACATATGGCAGCTATAACGTTGAGGTGGGAAGGCAAAAGAAAAACAAAGGAGACAAACAGAAAACAAATAAGAAAATGTTGAACATTAAACCAACTATATAAAATGTAAATGGTTTAAACATGCAATTAAAAAATAAAGATTGTCAGACTGGATTTTTTTAACAGCCAACCATATGCTACATATCAAAAACTTATTCAAATGTAATTATAGAGATGGATTAAAGTTAAAATGGTAGGAAATATATACCAAGCAAATGTTAATTTTTTAAAAGCTATATTACTATCAGAAAAGGTAGGCTTTAGAACAAGGGTCTTTACCAAGGTTAAAGAAAGAGATGAAAAGACAGACAGTAAGAGGGTCAATTCTCTAAGAAGACACTGATCCTAAATGTATATGTACCTAACATCAAAGTAAAATATATAAGGCAAAAACTGATAGAATTAAAAGGAGAAATAGGGGTGCCTGGGTGGCTGGTCAGTAGAGCATCCAACTCTTGATTTCAGCTCAGGTCATGATCCCAGGGTCATGGGATCAAGTCCTGCATCAGGCTCAGTGCTGAGCATGGAGCCTTCTTGAGATTCTCTCTGTCTCTCCCTCTGCCCCTCTCCCCTACTTGCATGCTCTCTCTAGAGTAACATTTTAAAAACAAAATAAATTTTTTTAATTAAAAGGAGAAATAGATTAATGAAGATCCTTGAATAGCAAATAAACACATGAAACTGTCCTCAACATCATCATTCATTAGAGACATGAAGTTAAAGCTGCAATGAGATACTCCACACCTATGAGAATGCTTCCCTCCTGCATAATCTGGCAATACCAAGTACTAGCAAGGCCACAGAGCCACTTGAACTTTCGTACCTTTCTGGCAGAAATTCAAAACTGGCACAGCCACTTGGGAAAACAGTTGGAAGTTGCTTATAAAATTAAACGAAACTTACTATATGACTCAGCAATCCCATTCCTAGGTATCTGTCCTAGAGAAATGAACACTTATGGCCACACAAAACTCAGTACGTGAATGTTTATGTAAACTTTATTCATAATCGCCAAGAACTATAAACAACCCAGATATCCTTGAGGTATAATCAAATAAGCTGGTACTTCTGTGCGGTAGACTACTACTCAACAATAAAAAGAAATAAACTACTGATGAGTCTCAAATGCATCACACTAAGTAAAAGAAGCCAGACTTAAAAGGCAACATACCATATGATTCCATTTGGCTTTATAAATCCTGGAAAAGGCAAAACCAGATCAGTGGTTGCCAGGGGTTAAGGGTGGGAGAGGAGTTGACTTTAAAAGGACAGCATGAGGGAGTTTCACAGTGATGAGATCATATGTTGATTGTGATAGTGACTCTACATGTCTACATGACCTGAATACCAAAAAGAATGCATTTTACTATATGTAACTTTTAGGACACATTCTGTTTTAACGTTTATTTATTTTGGGGACAGAGAAAGACAGAGCATGAACGGGGGAGGGGCAGAGAGAGAGGGAGACACAGAATCAGAAACAGGCTCCAGGCTCTGAGCCATCAGCCCAGAGCCTGACGCAGGGCTCGAACTCATGGACCGCGAGATCGTGACCTGGCTGAAGTCGGACGCTTAACTGACTGCGCCATCCAGGCGCCCCAGGACACATTCTGTTTTAAACAAACATTGTGATCTGAGTCTAAAGCAGTGGTCTTAAGTCTGGAATCACCCAGAGACCACAGACCAATTAAATCAGAATCTCTGAAGGTAGGCTATATGCACCCATAGTTTTAAAAACTTCCCAGGTGAGGAGGAGGAGCCAAGAAGGCAGAACAGTATGGAAGTTATTTTTGTGTCTCACATCCATGAAATACAGCCAGACCAACATTAAACCATCCTGCATACCTAGAAAACTGATTTGAGGATTAACACAACATTCTGCATAACCTGAACCATAGAACTCACCAGGTATGCATCGCAGAGAGGTGAACTGGGGGAGAGAGAAGCCACAGACATCAGGAAGCTGTTTTTGCTTGCAGAGAGAGGCCAGAGATGGGGAAGAGTATGGGAAAAGCACCCCCCTCTAAAGCAACTGAAGAGAAAGTGGAAAAGTGGAAACAGCCACAGGGATAGAACTAAAAAGGGAGAAAGGAGAAAGGAGAGGGTTTAAATTCCATTAAGACTCTACGGACAGGGGGAGCACAGAGTCTGAAACTCTGTAGCTCAATGCCTGGCAGTGATCTGATGGGAAGGGCGAATCCCCAGGAACAGAAAGTGAGGTCTGGGGGGGAGGGCAGTCCTTGGGCCACACGGAGAGGCGGTTCCCCTGCTGGGGGGATGTTGGTAGAGGCTGTGTGGCCACCACACAGGCAAAGATCCCAGCAGACCCGGGAGAACAACCACATTTGCTGGTGCTGGAACAAGATCTTTAAGGGTAAAGACTGGCACCAGATGTGTGTTGTGATTTTTCCATAATCCCTGAAATGCTGCTGCTACTCAATTCCATGAACTTTTTCTGGGGCAGGCTGGCACCCAGCCACAGTCTCTGGGCATCGGCAGCAGCACAGTCCTGCAAACATTCCTGGGTGCGCCTGACACCCAGCCATTGCTCAGTGAGACCCTCCCACAGAGGAGCAAAACAGGTCAAAGCCACAGTCCCTCAGAAGTGAGGGGTCAGGAAACACAGCCACATCTGAGATAAAAGTCAGGAGGGAGGTGCTGCCTGGCAACCTGATGGCTTGCTCACAGACTGTAAAAGCAAGGAGTGGATGGAACCTGGAGACAAAGGACAGGTGCACAATTGCAGATGGGGGAGAAGAGAGTTCCAATACTAGAGACGGGGTAGCTGGGTAATGCCATTTTCGCCCCTCCACACATGCACATACACACCTACAAGCGCCACAACAATCCACCCCAGTAAGCTAAGCAGCACCATCTAGTGGAGAACAGAGCCGTTACAGTAAGCCCAGCCCAACTGGGCCAACCTCGCTCTTGAGGAACACCACAACTCTCTCTGCCTGCTTAGTTTATGGACTATAAAGTGCTTCATAGGGGAAAATGATATAATATCAATCATATTTCAGTCTGTTCGCTGGTCCATCTATTAAATTTTCTTTTCTTATTTCTCTTTTTAGTTTCTTTTTCTTGAATACAGAAGAGAAAAAATTTTTTATTTTCAATTTTTGTTAAAAATAATGTTATTTTTTTCTACTATATTCTTCACCTTAATGTAAATTTTTCAAATTCTGTTTTACTTCCATCATTTCATTTTATGCTATTTCAGCGTATTCCTTTTTTCAAATTTTCAAACGTTTTCCTTTTGTTTTCTTTTTCTTCTTTTTTCCCCCTTTCTCTCTACTTTATCAAGCTCCTTTCAACAACTGGACCAAAACACACCTAGGATCTAGCATCATTTATTTGATTTGTGTGTGTGTGTGTGTGTGTGTGTGTGTGTGTGTGTGTGTTGTTTTTAATTTTTTAATTTTAATTTTTTTACCTTATTAATTCCTTTTCTTCCTTCAAAATGATGAAACGAAGGAATTCACCTCAAAACAAAGAGCAGGAAAAAACGACAGCCATGGACTTGATCAATACAGATACAAGCAAGATGTCTGAAACAGCATTTAGAATCACGATAATAAGAATACTACCTGGGGTCAAAAATAGATTAGAATCCCTTTCTGTGGACATAAAAGAAGTAAAAGCTAGTCAAGATGAAATAAAAAATGCTATAACTGAGCTGCAATCTCCAATGGATGACACAGCGGCAAGGATGGATGAGGCAGAGCAGTGAATCAGCAATGTAGAGGACAAACTTAAGGAGAATAATGAAGCAGAAAAAAAGGTGAGGACTAAGGCAAAAGAGCACGATACAAGAATTAGAGAAATCAGTAACTCATTAAAAAGGAACAACATCAGAGTCATAGAGGTCCCAGAAGATGAAGAGAGAGAAAAAGTGGTAGAAGGGTTATGTCAGCAAATCATAGCAGAAAACTTTCCTAACCTGCAGAAAGATGCAGACATCAACATCCAGAAAGCACAGAGGACTCCCACTAGATTCAACAAAAACCGACCATCAACAGGCATATCATAGTCAAATTCACAGAATACTCAGGCAAGGAAAGAATCATGAAAGCAGCAAGGGAAAAACAGTCCTTAACGTACCATCCACAGAAACTTGGCAGGCCAGAAAGGAGTCGCAGGATATAGTCAATGCACTGAATCAGAAAAATATGCAGCCAAGAATTCTTTACTCATCAAGGCTGTCATTCAAAATAGAAGGAGAGATAAAAAGGTTCCCAGACAAACAAAAATTAAAGGAGTTCATGACCACTAACCCAGCCCTGCAAGAAATTTTAAGGGGGACTCTCCGAAGGGTGAGAAGATGAGGGGAAAAAAAAGTAACAAAGACTAGAAAGGACCAGAGAACACCACCAAAAACTCCAACTCTACAAGAAACATTTGTATCTTTCAGTACTCACTCGATATGTCAATGGACTAAATGTTACAATCAAAAGACATAGAGTAACAGAATGGATAAGAAAATAAGATCCATCTATATGCTGTTTATAAGAGACCCACTTTAGACCTAAAGACACCTTCATTGAAAGTAAGGGGATGGAGAACCATCTATCATGCTAATGGTCAACAAAAGAAAGGTAGAGTTGCCATACTTCTATCAGACAATCTAGACTTTAAAATAAAGACTGTAACAAGAGATGAAGAAGGGCATTATATCATAATTAGGGGGTCTATCCACCAAGAAGACCTAATAATTGTAAATATTTATGCTCCAAATGTGGAGCACCCAAATATGTAAATCAATTTAACACAAACATAAAGAAACACATTGATAATAATACCATAATAGTAGGGGACTTTAACACCCCACTTACAGCAATGGCCAGATCATCTAAACAGAAAATCAAGGAAACAAAGGCTTTGAATGACACACTGGACCAGATGGACTTACAGATATATTCAGAACATTTCATCCTAAAGCAGTGGAATATACATTCTTTTCCAGTGCACATGGAATGTTCTTGAGAAGAGATCACATACTGGGACACAAATCATCCCTCAACAAGTACAAAAAGATCGAGATCATACCGTGCATATTTTCAGACCACAATGCTATGAAACTCGAAATCAACCACAAGAAAAAAATTGGAAAGATAACAAATACTTGGAGATGAAAGAACATCCTACTAAAGAATGAATGAGCTAACCAAGAAGTTAAAGAGGAAATTAAAAAGTACCCGGAAGCCAATGAGAATGATAACACCACAACCCAAAATCTCTGGGACACAGCAAAGGTGGTCATAAGAGGGAAGTATATAGCAATCCAGGCCTTCCTAATGAAGGAAGAAAGGTCTCAGATACCTTAAAGAGCTGGAAAAGAACCAGCAAATAAAACCCAAAACCAGAAGAAGACAGGAAATAAAAAAGATTAGAGCAGAAATCAATGCCATTGAAACAACAACGACAACGAAAAAACAAACAGAACAGATCAATGAAACTAGAAGCTGGTTCTTTGAAAGAATTAACAAAATTGATAAACCACTAGCCAGTTTGATCAAAAAGAAAATGGAAAGGACCCAAATAAATAAAATCAAGAATGAAAGAGGAGAGATCACAACCAACACAGCAGAAATAAAAACAATAATAAGAGAATATTATGAGCAACTATACGCCAATAAAATGGGCAATCTGGAAGAAATGGACAAATTCCCAGAAACATATACACTACCAAAACTGAAACAGGAAGAAATGGAAAATTTGGACAGACCCATAACCAGTAGGAAATCAAATTAGTAATCAAAAACCTCCCCAAAAACAAGAGTCCAGGGCCAGACAGCTTTCCAGGAGAATTCTACCAAACATTTAAGGAAGAGTTAACACCTATTCTCTTGAAGCTGTTCCAAAAAATAGAAATGGAAGGAAAATTTCCAAACTCTTTCTATGAAGCCAACATTACCTTGATTCCAAAACCAGACAAAGACCCCACTAAAAAGGAGAACTATAGACCAATTTCCCTGATGAACATGGATGCAAAAATCCTCAACAAGATATTAGCCAATTGGATCCAACAATACATTAAAAAAATTCACCACAACCAAAAGGGATATATACCTGGGATACAGGGCTGGTTCAATATCTGCAGAACAATCAATGTGATTCATCATATCAATAAAAGAAAGGACAAGAACCACATGAATTTTCTCAATAGAAGCAGAGAAAGCATTTGACAAAATACAGCATCCTTTCTTGATAAAAACCCTTAAGAAAGTAGGGACAGAAGGATCCTACCTTGAGATCATAAAAGCCATATACAAAAGACCCAATGCTAATATCCTCAATGGGGAAAAACTGGGAGCTTTCCCCTAAGGCCCAGAACAAGACAGAGATACCCACTCTCGCCACTGTTATTCAACATAGTATTGGAAATCTTAGCCTCAGAAGTCAGACAACACAAAGAAATAAAAGGCATCCAAAATCGGCCAGGAGGAGGTCAAACTTTCACTCTTCACAGATGACATGATACTCTACACGGAAAACCCAAAATATTCCAGCAAAAAACTGCTAGGACTGATTCACGAATTCAGCAAAGTTGCGGGATATAAAATCAACGCACAGAAATCAGTTGCATTCCTATACACCAACAATGAAGCAACAGAAAGAAATCAAGGAATTGATCCCATTTACAACTGCACCAAAAACCATAAAATACCTGGGAATAAATCTAACCAAAAAGGTGAAAAATCTATACACTGAAAACTATAGAAAGCTTATGAAAGAAATTGAAGAAGCCACCAAAAAATGGAAAAATATTCCATGCTTCTGGATAGGAAGAAAAATATTGTTAAAATGTCAATACTGCCCAACGCAATCTACATATTCAATGCAATCCCTATCAAAATAACACCAGCATTCTTTACAGAGCTAGAACAAACAATCCTAAAATTTGTATGGAACCAGAAAAGACCCCAAATAGCCAAAGCAATCTTGAAAAAGAAAACCAAAGCTGGAGGCATCACAATCCCAGATTTCAAGCTGTATTACAAAGCTGTAATCATCAAGACAGTATGGTTCTGGCACAAAAACAGACACTCAGATCAATGGAACAGAATAGAGAACCCAGAAATGGACCCACAAGAACGTATGGCCAACTAATCTTTGACAAAGCAGGAAAGAATATCGAATGGAATAAAGACAGTCTCTTCAGCAAATGGTGCTGGGAAAACTGGACAGCAACATGCAGAAAAATGAACCTAGACCACTTTCTTACCCCATACATAAAAACAAACTCAAAATGGATGAAAGACCTAAATGTATGACAGGAAGTCATCAAAATCCTCAAGGATAAATCAGGCAAAAGCCTCTTTGACCTCGGCTGCAGCAACTTCTTACTCAACACGCCTCCAGAGGCAAGGGAAATAAAAGCAAAAATGAACTATTGGGACCTCATCAAAACAAAAAGCTTCTACACAGCGAAGGAAACAATCAGCAAAACTAAAAGGCAACCAACACAATGGGAGAAGATACTTGCAAAAACACATCAGAAGAGAGTTAGGATCCAAAATCTATAAAGAACTTATCAAACTCAATACCCAAAAAACAAATAACCCAGTGAACAAATGGGCAAAAGACATGAATAGACACTTCTCCAAAGAAGACATCCAGATGGCCAACTGACACATGAAAAACTGCTCAACATCACTCATCATCAGGGAAATACAAATCAAAACCACAATAAGATACCACCTCACACCTGTCAGAATGACTACATCAACAACTCAGGCAACAACAGATGTTGGCAAGGATGCAGAGAAAGTGAACCTCTTTTGCCCTGCTGGTGGGAATGCTAACTGGTGCAGCCACTCTGGAAAAACAGTATGGAGGTCCCTCAAAAATTAAAAATAGAACTACCCTACAACCCAGCAATTGCACTACTAGGTATTTATCCAAGGGATATAGGGATGCTGTTTCGAAGGGGCACTTGCACCCTAATGTTTATAGCAGCACTATCAACAATAGCCAAAGTATGGAAAGAGCCCAAATGTCCATCGACTGACAAATGGATAAGGAAGAAGTGGTACATATTTACATGGAGTATTACTCGGCAATCAAAAAGAATGAAATCTTGCCATTTGCAACTATGTGGATAGAACTAGAGGGTATTAGGCTAAGCGAAATTAGTCAGAGAAAGACAAATATCATATGACTTCACTCCTATGAGGACTTTAAGATACAAAACAGCTGAACACAAGGAAAGGGAAGCAAAAATAATATAAAAACAGGAAAGGGGACAAAACATAAGAGACTCTTAAATACGGAGAACAAACAGAAGGTTACTGGAGGGGGTGTGGGAGGGGGGATGGGCTCAATGGGTAAGGGGAATTAAGGAATGTACCCCTGAAATCAGTGCTGCACTATATGCTAACTTGGATGTAAATTTAAAACATAAATAAAACAGGAGCGCCTGGGTGGCTCAGTCGGTTGAGCGTCCGACTTCGGCTCAGGTCATGATCTCGCGGTCTGTGAGTTCAAGCCCCGCGTCAGGCTCTGTGCTGACCGCTCAGAGCCTGGAGCCTGTTTCAGATTCTGTGTCTCCCTCTCTCTCTGACCCTCCCCCGTTCATGCTCTGTCTCTCTCTGTCTCAAATATAAATAAACGTTAAAAAAAAATTAAAAAACAAAAAAAAAACAAAAAAAAACATAAATAAAATAAAGTAACATAACATAAATCAACTTCCCAGGTGATTCAAATATATGGCAAATAAGGAGAAACACTGTACTCAGAGTGTGGGCCCAGTACCAGCAGCAGCAGCACATCACCTGGAAATATGTTAGAAATGCAAATTCCCAGCCCTTAGCAAGTCTTCCAGGTGGTTCTGATTCTTGCTTCCATCTGAGGTCAATATTTACATTTCCTACAATGTTATGAGAATGTCCACCTGTGTGACCCTAGCCCTGCTTGGCTCTCAGCCTCTTCCTCCCTATCAAAGCCCTTGATCCTCCACCTGCAGAGCCAGCTCTGCCTCAGTGCCCCAGTAGAAGCCTAATCTCAGATGCAAGAAACTCAGAGTCCAGTGTGGTGGACATTCACCAGCACTCCTACTGTAGCTCTAACCTTGAACCTCAGCTCCTGGTCCATATCTTGTTCACTCCTCCTGAACTCTCTCGGTAATGTGAATTCTCTCTAGAATAAGGGCCTGGCCTTGCTTTTTCCAGCCCAAGGACTGGGATGCTATTGTTAACCCAGCCCAGCAACTAGAGGTTCTGGAGCAGACGATCTGCCTGGACTTCAGGTATGCTCTGCGGCTACCTTTATCCACCCAGCATGACTCCCATGCCATCTACTGTTATTGCCGTAAGTTTTGAAGCCTGTTCTGCATGCTAAATGAATTTTCTTCAAATAACGAGATCACTCAGAGCATCTTCTTTGTTTCCATTCTAACCCACTTTGGAATATATAGCAGTGTAACAACACTTCTCACAAACAAGTATGTTCAAGGTCAAACATCCTCAGGTCAAATTGGTGGCAAGAGTTATCATCTTTTAAATCTACCTTTCCTTCACCCCTCCCAGATTTTTGTTTGAATAAATCATCAGGAAATTCAGATGTTATGATAAATTCAAAAATATGCAAGTTGACAAAACTTATCTTTGATGAGCTGTTATCAAAGAATGGGAAAAAACATGCCCTGACTACTCCTGTTCCTACCATAAATTATGATGAGTTCTTAGGTCTGAGAGGAAAGAAAGAGAAGAGGAATGGGGTGCAGAATGGAGCTAGCAGATCAGTCTACACTGGGATGGGGTCAATATTTACAAAATGAACACCATTTTTCACAACAGTCAGTTAACACCATGCCAAACATCTCCTGGTCTCTCAACAATCAAAACTGATTTAACACAGTCTAGTGGTTCTATTTGGCAGACAGGAATGAAAGAAATTTATTTCTTTGGGATGAATAATTACACAGCCGTATTCTTTACTTTCCATTCTCCTTGCCACTAGCTTGGTCCAAACCCGTAACACTATCCACCTGAGGAATATTGCAGCAGACCCTAGTTGGTGCCTTGGTCATATTCTCTCCCATTCAAACCCATCCTCCCCTATCCTAGTACAACCCTCCAAAAGTACAGGTGGCATTGAGTTATTCCTCTGCCAATAACCGCCTGATGCTCTCTATTCAAGGTAGTCAACAATATGACTCCAATCTACCCCACCCCATACTACTTGCCTCACTCAGCAATACCCAGCTATAACCATCCTGATGCCCTCCTCCACAGCATCCAGATCTGCACTGCAACCCGACGGTTCTCCCAGCCCCCTTCACCCCTTCCCCATTTCCCCTAAAAGCATTTTCCCCAATAAATTTCATGAGTGTCTAATTCCATCTTGGTGTCTGCTTCTCAGATAATCTAAAGTAATGCAAATAGTGAAAAACATAAACAAAAACTTTCCTTTTTTAAAAAAATGTTTATTTATTTTGAGAGAGAGAAAAAGAGTGAGCATGAGTGGGGGAGGGGCAGAGAGAGAGGGAGACAGAGGATCCAAAGTGAGCTCTATACTGTCAGCACAGAGCCCAATGCACAGAGCCCAATGTGGGACTCAAACTCACAAACCATGAGACGGTGACCCAAGCAAAAGTCAGAGTCTTAACCAACTGAGCCACCCAGGTGCCCCAAAACAAAAACTTTCTAAACAAATATGTAAATCTATCCTAGCCTATGAAGAGTTGGAAAACATCTCTCCAAATGAAATTCTCACACAAACATTCCAAGATTCTCAATTTTCTCAGAATCTAGCTAATTCTTTCCAGTGATCATATGAGTCCTTTAATTTATAGATGGGAATACTGAGCCTCAAAGGGTTAAGTAGATTGTCTAAAGGCCATAGAGCTATTACGTGATGAAATCAGAGCTCTGACTCAAAGTCCCAGTGCTCTTCCAACTACATGTTAGCAAAATTGAAAGAAATCATGGTGTAAATGGTATATCAGCATCTAATGCAAGGTGTTATAAACCATGTTATCATTGTCACATTTCTCCCTGAGGATCTTTGCAATAAAGCAAAAGGTGGAGCAGATCTGTCACACTGAATGTGGGAGACAGAATAATGGTGCCCAAAGATGCCTATGTGTCAATCCCAAAACCTGTGATTATGTAACCTTACAAGGCAAAAGGGACCTTGCAGGTGTGATTAAATTAAGGATCTGGACTATCCTGGTAGGTCTAATGCAGTCACAAGGATCTTAATAGGAGAGAAATAGGAGGCTCAGAGTCAGAGAAGATGTGATGACAGAGCAGAGGTCAGAGAGTCAGGAGATTTTAAGATATTACTCTGCCAGCTTTGGACATCGAAGAGGGCTACAAGCCAATGAGTACAGGTGGCCTCTAAAAGCTTGAAAAGGCTAGGAAACAGATCCTCCCCCCAAGAGCCTCCAAAAGGAACACAGCACTGCTGACACCTTGATTTTAGGACTTCTGACCTCCAGAATTGTAAAAGACTAGATTTAGATTTGTGTTGTTTCAACCACTAAGTTCGTGGCCATTTGTCACAGCAACAATAGGAACCTAATATACAGAAGGATCTAGACACCTAACACTCTAACATTCACCCAACACACACACACACACACGGGCACACGCGTTCGCACCATTGTAGATTATACACATCATCACCTCCCCAAGTCCCAGGTATTACTCTAGCCTCTACCTAGATTTGGAGCCTCATGGTTCTTGCAGGTATCCACACCAACCTTTCCCCAACGGCTGCCCAAGATAGCCCCCAAAGATCCCTTTCTGGTTCTCAGGCCTGTGGCTCTGAGTCCCTCATCAAAAAAGCTGTGCTTTTTATTAAGCAATTAAGAGAAAGAGCCCTGATTTTCCTGAGCCAAGCCTGAGAGTTCCACAGACGGGTCTCTTATGCAAGA
The DNA here is from genome assembly GCF_028749965.1 of Puma concolor. Classification (NCBI taxonomy): domain Eukaryota; kingdom Metazoa; phylum Chordata; class Mammalia; order Carnivora; family Felidae; genus Puma; species Puma concolor. The sequence goes on from NC_141669.1 coordinate 57,892,805, forward strand.
TATAAGTACATTATATCAAGACTTGAAAATAGCACAACCCCCTTAAAAACAAATATACAAATAATGTGAACTTCCTCCAAGGAAGCTTGCAAGCAAGGTTTATATAAAAGTAGACCACCCACAGTAGTCTTCTGAGCTGGCTATTTGGAGACCACACTTCCCCCAAAGAGAAAAAAGCATTCCTGGCCTCTTTTGGAACCACACTCCCTGCCTTTGGGAAATTTCAGGACCTCAAGTACACGAGGACTTATGTCTGGTGCCATCTCTGGACTAAATGAGGAAGGCAGAGACATCCATACAGGATATTCTGAATGCAGTAACCACCTCTGAAACCTGTAGACATAATAGACGCTAAAAGACAGCTGACAGAATCCCAAGGATATTTCACTGGGCTCAGTTTGACGGCCTCAGTGACAATGTAGTAACTAATTTACAGGATCACTGGAGTTAATAGCCATAGTTCTGCGAAACCATTAGCCTCAGCAAAATGTCCACTGCCCTCTTTCCACTGCCTGGTTCCCATTGATCTCCATGTGGTTTGTGCTGATAAGTGTTAGGAAAAGGAGAAAATAACTTCATGATAGCTCTGGTAGTTTCTAGCGCTCGGGATCTGACCACATAATTCTCCCCTGAGCAGGGGTCATGGAATCAAATGCTTTATGTAGTTGAACAAATGAATTTATAAACTGCCCGAGGGTAGGATGCTTGAATTAGTGCCTTGTTGGAAAATTAACATCTGAACTCCCTATTACATCCTTAGGTGATAATCAACTTTAAATTAGGGATATAGAAAATTGAGAGAGAATTGTGCAAGCAGAGTTGTGGCAACCATGCTAACCAATGGATTTTAAGGATTCTTTCACACAGCCAAAGGAAAATGAAAATGTTTGTGAAAGCCCTGGAAGAGAAATGATTTGTTGAGCAAAGATACCAAGTATCTAGAAAAAGTACATTGCCCCAAACTTAGAGCTTCGTGGAGATCTAATACCCTCTTAAAAAAAAAAAAAAAAGAAAACTCTGGACCTTGCAGACACAATATCAAAGATCAGAACCATGAAGGATAAAATTGCTAGGCCTGGCCATATACAAGAGTTCTAAATTTTGTAGGTCAAAAATATTAAATAAAATTTAAATACATACCATAAGTAGGAGAAATACTTAAAATATACTTGACAGGCAATAGGTTGATATCCTTAACATACAATCACCTCTTCACTGAATTAAAAGACATACCACCAGAAGAGTAAGCAAAAGAAACAAAACCAGAAAAATGAATGGTAAATATATGAATATATAAGTAATATTCAACTTTATTAATCAGGAAGGGCAAATTAAAATGATATGTTTTTCCCATCAGATAAGATTTTTTAAATGGGCAGAGGCTTTCTCACATACAACTGGTAAAAATATAAATTTGACATGATGTTTCTGCAAAGAAATTCTGGAAATATGTTTAAAAACCCCAAAACATGCATTCCTTTTGACTCAATAATCACTTCTAACACTAATAATCTCACTTCCATGAATATATTCTAAGGAAATCATCAGGGATGTGGGCAAAGATATAGACAGCATCTGTAATAGTGAAAAATTAGTAAGTACCTAAATATTAAAAAATAGGGAATATTTCATAAATTATGATAAATAATAAAACACCATGGAGCTACTTAGAGAAATGTGGTAATGCTATATTTATTGACATAGAATAATAGTCATGACATGTTGTTAGATGAAAAAAGGAGGTACAAACAGGATATACAGTGAGAGTCCATTTTAGTGAGAAAAATGATAGACGATAATAGACAGATAGAGACAGATGGATGCATGGATGGGTTGATGAGTGGATGGATGGATGAGTGGATGGATGGATGGGTGGATGGATGTAAAAATAGGAAATAGTGGGAGATGCCACCTTTCTGCTAGGAGGAAATGCCTCTTCTCCATGCAGGTTTCCTTGAGGAAGGATTACCAATATGCTATCCCAGTCTTTCTCCATCCCCTTTAACTCATTCCATCTCAGAGGATGAGGTGTGGCTTATCTGGTTGGTAAGTCTGGGAAGAATAAGCAAGGTCTGCTTGGCTTGTTCCTCTCCTCTTATCCCTGGAAGTGATCTGGCTGCAGTGAGCACCCAGTCTCCATGCCCGCCAGGCCAGGAGTCTTAGCTAGCCAGTCCACCTGTGCCTGCTTGGCTACATCTGTTCAATCCTCAGGTTTAGTTTGCAGCACCGTGTGGCTCTCTTAATTAAGCTTTCCTTTATTAGCAATAAATAAGATGTTCTGGCCTTCGTTTGTACCCTTGACCATATTTCTGATTGCTCTCAACCCAGATGGGGAAGAAAGGTGGTACTTACTGGATCTCCCCAGAGATTCCAGCATGTATCAATCAGAACTCTGCACGTAAAGTAAACCTTTATCTGGCGAACTGAGGCAAAGAGGCATTTATTAAGAGAATAGGTAGCAGGAATGAGAGGATTGTTTCTATATTAGACAGAAGACTGGAGAACCAGTCTTAGGGAGTTCAGAAAGTAGGACATTAGACAAGAGAGGCCTGGGGAGAGTTCAGGCCAGCATACCACCTCTTCAGTGCTCCTCCCGCTGTCCCTTCCATTCTTGCACACTGTGCTCAAAGCTGAAAGTTTGAGAAAAGAATAGTCAAAGGATGCCTACCCAGTGTCCATTCCCCACTTTCCCCTTCCTAACTGAGCCCAAGGATCCATTGCTCCCCTCTGCTCAGTATTTAAAGAAATGGATCCCACCGCCCCCCATTGACCCACCCCATTTCCCTGATCACAGTCCATGAGTAAGCAGGCCACTTGAGCTGGGCCAGCCAGGTAAAGACTTGGAATGCTGCAGGGAACCTCTCTCTGTGTTTGCTCTCCTGATATGGCCCCGGAGGCTGTTGGCTGTCTTAAATTGCAGCTGACACCACAGAAGCCTAAACAGAGGGACCAACAGAGAGTCACTCAGCCAAACCAACCTGAAGCCAGATGGATGCTGGGCAAGCCCAAATGATCAACGTGTCCCAATTATAAAGAACAAAGAGTGGAACTAGATTCAGACAGACTGGACTTGGGTTTTGGATTTGCCACTTCGTCACTGGTTCATCTGATAAACAGCCTTTCTGAACCTCAGTTTTAGAATCTCTAAAATTTGGATAATAATAGTACTTCCTCCTAGGGTTACCAGAGGATGCAGTGAGATAATCTGTGTAAGGCACTGTGTCTGGCCCATAATAACTGCTGGATACACTGTTACCTTTGTACACCCAAACGGAACAGTAGATGTCCCCGACACCTCTTGTACACCACTTCATATTCTCCCGGCCTCACCTGTCTCCTAGTCCACTCAGACCAGTTCCTACAGCACCAAAATCAGGCCCACACTCGTCTCTCTTCTGTTTTCTCAGTGATGTGCCCACTCAGTGTTCAGGTATGCATGGCCGAGAAATACAGGTGAGGCAATCCCCCAGACAGCAAATGTTCAACGGCAGGGGATGAGAGCCAGTGGGTAGATGCTTCCCCTTTCCTCCTCCCAGACAAATGTCTGGATGCATATTTCACAGGCAGGGGTTCTCAGGCAGTCAGAGGGGATCAAGCACCCAGAGGCACATAGCAGTGGTCAGATGGACTCTTGCTCTCCCTTCCCTGCTTCGGCCCTCAGTGCCTGGGTGCCTCATTCCTGCTTCCCCTCAAGCTCATCTTTTTGGCACACCCATGTTGACCTCAGGATATCTCTAAGTGACACATTTCTATGCTCAGTGTTTCTTCTCCTCCCTTCTCCTTTTCTCTGTTTCCTAATTGTTCTTGCAAGGAACACTTCCTACTCTCACGATTTAAACAAAAATTTTAATGTTTATTTATTTTTGAAAGAGAGAGAAAGGCAGACTGTGGGTAAGGGAGGGGCAGAGAGACAGAATCAGAAGCAGGCTCCAGGCTCTGAGCTGTCAGCACAGAGCCCGATGAAGGGGTCAAACCCACCAACCATGAGATCATGACCTGAGCCAAAGTCAGACACTTAACCGACTGAGCCACCCACACACCCCCTACTCTCACAATTTTTTAAGTCCTTTTTTCTCCCAAGCTTATGGTCACATCTTCAAGGCTAAGTTTCCTTTGTTATGAAAGCCATATGAAACTAGTTAGGGGAAGGTTTTGGAAACACGACATTAAACATTGCTAGCAAAAAATATACCCAACACAGAGGCATCCTAGGGAGTGGGGCACATAAGGCAGGAGAGAGGGACAGTAGTTATTCTTCCTCCATGCTCTACAGCCAGCTCTGAGACACTTTCTTAGAAAGGGGAGAGTCCTGTGGAGAGAGAAGAAGGGAGCCTGGGAACAAGGATGGAGAGAGGGTATCTGCCTTCCTTTGTTCTGCAGCCTGGCTCCCTGAGGTGGGACTGAGGAGCAGGGCCCCCTTCTGTTTCAGGCCTTCTGTTCATCGGAGGTGCTAACTGGCTGGCAGGCCCAGGTAAAAAGACAGACTCCGAGGGAAGCAGAAGCAGACGGGGAAAGGTGACAAACAAGGTGTGAAGGCCCCTCACAGAGCTGGAGAGAGCCATTTGCCTGTGGCTGGATGGGCAATTGGAAAAAAGCACTGAGCGACACAGGTCTGTGTTAAGGAGCAGGAACGCGGCTCTGGTGGCTCGTAAAAGCAGGAGGCCCTGGGGAAGAATGCAGAAAGGCCCACTTTCACTGTCCACATCACTAAGTAGAGTGTCGGCCCCTGCTGTTTCAGTGCCTGCCTGCCACCCGAGGACCAAATCACTGGATCCCAGGATGTGACCCAGGCTCAGGGCACCTCCCCTTCCTCCCATGTTGGCCTGGCTGGATGGTGGAGAGAAGCACGCCCCAGTACCCAGGGCTGCCAGGCAGCTTGCTGGGCTGGCGGTTCAGAGAGAGGCAGGTGGGGGGGGGGGGGGAACTCAACGGGGTGCCCCAGGATTTGATAACAAGGTTAGTTTCTGAAGCAAGCAGGTAAAATCCTCATAGAGCAGCACAAAATGATGAGAGAAGCCCCCAGAGCCCCACCTCCTAAATCCAGCTAAGTCTCTCAAAGTATAACCAACATGGGTATTCTTTTCTAATTCCCACCAATTACCTTTTTTACTGTGTTAAAAAAACGCATGATATAAAATCTTCCATCTTAACCATTTTAATTATACAGTACATGTGTGTTAACCGGATGCACATCTTTGCACAACAGATCTCTCTGGAAACTTTTCATCTTGCAAACCTAAAACTCCACACCCTTTGAATGACATCTCCCTTTTCCCCCCTCTCCCAGCCCCTGGGAGCCAACATTCTACTTTCTGTTTCTAACGGTTTGACTATTCTAGAGATCTCATTTAAGTGGAAATCATACAGTATTCGCCTTCTTGTGACTTCCTTATTCCTCTTAACATAAGGTCTTCAAGGTCCATTTATGTTGTAGCAGAGGACAGGATTTCCTTCTTTTTGAGTCTGAATAATATTCCACTGTACGTACAACGAGTGATTTTGCTGCACCACTTTCCTGGTGAATGGTGAGAAGGAACGGACTTGCGAAAATCCACCTGTGCTGATCCAGCCGCTGGAGGGAGAAAGAGACAGTGCCTTTGGCTAGCTCAGATATTTGACTCATCTATTTGTTCGTGGATATATTCATGTATCAAGTATGTATCGAGAACTACCACTTCCCCAGGTCCCTTGATGTGTGAGAGAAAACAGACGGAGTCTCCACCTTCGTGAAGCTTCCAGCCCAGTGTGGGGGCAAACACAGACCAATGAGCCCCCAAATGCCCCAGCCCAATGCCATAGTGAGAGGAGTACTGGGTGTGGAGGGAGCCAGAAAGGAAGGCAACTCCCTGGGCTCAGTGGGGGGGGGGGGGGGGGGGTCACGATTCACCAGGCAATGAGACGGGGGTGAGCACTGAAGTGGAAACACCTGCAGGTAGAAATGTTCAAAGGACCAAGAGAACACACCAGGTGTGACGTAATAGGGACGGTACCACTACAAACTACCCTTGCTCAAAAAAGACTTGAATCTAATCAGATCTCTAGGTCAGGGCTATTCAACCTTAGCACTGTACATGTCTGGAGCCAGATGATTCTCTGTTGCAAAGAGGAAGGGCCTGCCCTGTGTACTGTAGGATGTTCAGCAGCCTCCTTGACCTCTACCCACTGGATGCCAGTAGCACCCACCCAGTCATGACAACCAAAAAATGTCTCCACATATTGCCAAATGCCCTTTCAGGAGCAAAACTGCTCCCAGTTAAGAAGGACTAGTGTACCTGAAAAATGTAGAAATAGTGAAGACCTCAGGAGTGGTTTGATCAGGGCTCTGGCTTTGTTTCTCTGAGTTTCTTTCATGAATTGCCCTCTCTCTTCTGTCAGCATCATCTGATATCTGGCTTTCTTCAAGGTATCAAAGTGGCTACAGCAGCTCTGAACCTCACAACTACATATGTTGACTAGAAAAATTGTTTCTTCCCCCCAATCACTGAACAAAGGACTGATTTTGCTCTTACTAAGTTAACTTAAATCCTTTCCTATCCCAATCTCCTTTCCTGTCCCAATCACTGTGGTCAGAGGAAGCTCTGTACTGACTGCTTGAGTTACTATTTTGTGTCTATCCTTCAATCAATTCATTCATTTATTTTAAAAATATTGAATGCCTACTATTATAGCCACCTATGAATCCTTACAGTAAATTCTCTCTTCTATTTAAGCTGGTTTGAGGAGCGTTCTGTTATTTGCAACCAATAAAAAGGCATTAAAGAAGATACAGACCACATATGGAGCATTTTAAGAAAGGGGGCTGACAATCAGAATAACCCTCGAATCAGTCCTAATGCAACCAGTATACTGAATAAGCAAGGTGTCTGGATTATAGTGATAAAAGCAGTATCATTTGTTTTCTCCCACAATCACTTTAAATTTTATTTAGAAAAGTATCACCTCCCAGGGACACCTGGCTGGCTCAGTTGGTAGACCATGCAACTCTTGATCTCAAGGTCATGAGTTCAAGCCCCACACTGGGCGTGGAGTCTACCTACTTAAAAACAAAAAGAAGAAGAAAGAAAAAAGTTTAAAAAGAGAAAGAAAAATACCACCCCCTTCCTCAGATAAAAATGCCACCACTTTTTTTCCCACTCGTAAATCAGAGACAATCCTAAGTCACCATAAATCCCAAATTGAAAGGAAGTCTCAACTTGAAAGGAAGGATGCCCAGTAAGCATTTGGGATATACTTACACGAAGTAATATTTAGAATATACTTATACTAAAAAAAAAGTATTCGTTGTTTCTCCAAAATTCAAACTTAACTGGCAATCTTGTCTTTTGTCTGACAGCCCAACCACAGAGTTGTTTGAGTATCCTTACAACATGGCAGCTGGCTTCCCCAGAGCAAGCCATCCAAGAGAAAGAACAAGGAGGAAGTCGCAACACCTTCTACGACCTAGTCTTGGAGATTTCACCCTTTTACTTCCACCAAATTCTACATTCATTAAAAACATATCTCAATGTCCAGCCCACAGCCAAGCAGAAGCTAAATAAGCATCATATCTTAAAAGGAGAAGTATTATAAGAACTTGTGAACATGCTAAGCCACAACAATCCCACATCTTCTTTCTTTTCCAGGCAGCCTCCCATCTGGTCCTTGCAACACACTCACACATCTTGTGACCTACAATCTTGAGGTCTGGGGACCAATCCCCACACAACAGTGCTCTCCTGACTCTGCCAAAAGCAGTCAGACAGCATTGTCTGGCCCCTTGGTTTCCAGGGGGCACCAATCCTCTGTGTCGCCCCATGGAAATCACCTTTCAAAGTTCTCCTAGTGGTCTCCAGCCTGGGGTTTGAGGAAAGCACCCTCAACTTCTCCTCAAAAAAAGGAATTTGGGGACCTTGACACAGCAACAGCTCTCTCCAAAGAAATCCCTTCAGCAAGCCTTGTTCTTTTCTTTCTCTCCTCACTCACTACTTTTTAAGGACATTGAAAGGTCAAGAAGAGTGTTCCCAGAGATTTCCTTTGAAGACAATGCAGAACTGTCTCCCACTCGCTTTGCCAGGAAAAGTCCTGATCTAACATCTTTCATATTGGTATGTAAGAGTACTTAATTCAGGATAAAGAAAGCACCCCAAATCAGAAAAAGTGATGGTGTATTCACAAATCCTATGAATAAGACTGGCCTTTGGATTTGAGAAAATCTTAAATTAGACACTCAGTGTGCATCATATGGGGGAAACATTTCCAGATACATTAAGCCAGTAAAAAAAAATTAAAAACTGGAGAACTTGTAAGTGGATATTTAACTAATATTGAATAATAGAGAAACATCTAAAATTAAAGGCAGGAGTGGGGGAGAAGTACAGAGCAGAAGATCATTAGCTTAACAGTTCTTTTTAACTAAAACACTTAATAGACATTGAGGACTGGCTGCTAAATTGAAAATCCTCTCCTAGGATCAGAAGAAAACAATCTATGTGTTATATGACAGACCAAGAAATGGCTTCCTGTAATATTCCATGAGTCACCTTGAACAGAATCTAGCAGAGCATATTTTAAGCTCTGCAGAAATTGAAAATCATATGAAAATCATATTTATAATTAACACAGCCAGAGAACAGGCTATATCTTTCCTCATTCATTTCACAAAAGCTATTATGAACCCAGATTTTGCCCAGTACTGTTCCAGGCTCATGGGCCTGGATGGTGAAACAGACCGTGGTCACTCCCATATTTATTTTACCTTCTTTGGAGGCAAAGTTACAATAAGTAAGTGCAGAAATTAACGTATTTTTTCACATTGTGAGAAACTGCATTGTATTTTTATGACTGAGAATGGTTTTCACTGAACTATGTTTTCACCATTTAGCAGGGGAACCAGTTGAAAGCTGTGGTTTTCAACATTGGATGCACTCTGGACCACTGTGGGAAGTCTCAAAACACTGATGCCTGGGCTCACGCCCAGAGATTCCAAAATAATTTGTCTAGGGTATTGCCTGAATACAGGATTTAAAAAAAAAAAAAAAAAAAAAAAATCTCTTCAGGTGATTCTAATGCGAAGCCAGACTGAGAACCACTGAAAAAGGTATTTAAAGAAATGGCCACTAGATGTCGCTGTCTCCAAAGTTTTGAAGAGGAACAGGCCTCAAGGACTGTTTAATCAATGACTAAATTCCTACATAGATACGTTTTCTTTTGCCAGAAATTGGACACCAGGAAAATTTCAACAATAAATATTCTTCAGTTTCTCTTTGAAATGAAGCAAGTCACACAAAATCCAAGTGTATTAGTCTTGTACAGTTGCCATAACAAAATACCACAGACAGTAGCTGGAACAACAGAAATTTATTTTCTCACAGTTCTGAAAGCTGGAAGTCCAAGATCAAGTCATCAGCAGGGCTGGTTTCTTTTAAGGTCTCTCTCCTTGTCTGGTATATAGCCACCTTCTCCCTGAGTCCTCCCATGGTCATCCCTCTATGTTTGTGTCTTAATCTCTTCTTATAAGGATACCAGTCATATTGGATGAGAGCCCACCCTAAAGACCATGTTTTAATTTAATCACCTCTTTAAAGGATATATCTCCAGATACGTCATATTCTGAGGTACCAGGCTTCAGCATATTTTGAAGGAATACAATTCCAACAATTACACCAAGAAATCAAAACCAAAACCAATCCAGTTGATTAACTGCCAAAGAAGACCAGTTTCCTAACCATCAAGAGCTCTACAGATCTCTCACATGACGACCATGGAGAGATAGTTGACCTTTTTCTTTTTAAAGTCTCCTTTCCACACCTGTTACTTAGTTTTAATCCAAAGTTTTCTAAATACTCCCCACACATTTAAATTTAAAGTATTCATTAGGTTATTTAACCCTATTTCCTGAACGAAGGCACTTAAGCTTAAAAAAAAGAAAAAAAAAAGCTGGAAGGAGACAAGATGGTGGAACAGCATGGAAGGTTTTTTTTGCCTCGTCCATGAAATACAGCCAGATCAACACTAAACCATCCTGCACACCTAGAAAACTGATTTCAGGATTAACACAACAATCTGCACATCCTAAACCACAGAACTCAGCAGGTGCGTAGCACTGAGATGTGAACTGGGGGAGAGAGAAACCACGGAAGGCAGGGAGCTGTTTTTGCTTGTGAAGAGAGGACAGAGACGGGGGGAGAACACAGGAAAAGCACCCCCCCCAAAAGCAGATGGAGAGAAACTGCCAAAGTGGAAACAGCCGCAGGGACTGAACTAAAAAGGGACAAAGGAGAAAGGAGAGGGTTTAAATTCCATTAAGACTCTATAAACAAGGGGAGCACAGAGTCTGAAACTCCACAGCTCCAAACCTGGCGGTGCTCTGGTGGGAAGGGCAAATCCTCAGGAGTAGAGTGAGGTCTGGGGGTCCTCGGGCCACACAGGGACAGGCGGTTCCCCTGCTGGGAGGACATCTGGTAGAGGCTGTGTGGGCCCCGCCGCCAGGCAAAGGCCCCAGTGGACCCGGGAGAACAACCACATTCGCTGGTGCTGGAACAAAGTCATTAAGGGTGAAGCCTGGTGCCAGATGTGTGTTGTGATTTTCCGTAATCCCTGAAATGCGGCTGCTACACGATCCCGTGAACTTTTTCTGGGGCGGGCTGGCACCCAGCCACAGTCTCTAGGCATCAGCAGCAGCACGGTCCCACAGACATTCCTGGGCGTGTCCAGCACCTGGCCATTGCTCGATGAGACCCTCCCCCAGAAGGTCTGAGCAGGTCAAAGCCACAGTCCCTCAGAAGTGAGGGGTCGAGAAACACAGCCATGTCTGAGATAAAACTCAGGAGGGAAGTGCCGCCTGGCAACCTGACGGCTTGGTCACGGACAGTGTAAAAGCGGGAAGTGGACGGAAGCCGGAGACAGAGAACGGTGTGTGATTGCTGATCTGGGAGAACAGAGTTCAGATACTAGAGACTGGGTAGCTGGGTGAAGCCATTTTCACCCCTCCTGCACATGCGGATACACACCTACAAGCGCCACAATGATCCACGCCAGTAAGATAAGCAGCGCCATCTAGTGGAGAATGGAGCCTTTGCACTAAGCCCCGCCCAACTGGGCCAACCTCCCTCTTCAGGAACACAAGTCTCTCTGCCTGCTTAGTTTATGGACTATAAATTGCTCCATAGTTTGACTTCTACAGGAAAATGATGTAATTTCAATCATATTTCAGTCCGTTCACTGGTCCATCTATTTAATTTTCTCTTTTGTTTCTCTTTTTTGTTTCTTTTCTTTTTCTTGAATACAGAAAGAGAAAAAATTTATTTTTATTTTGTTTTTATTAAAAATATTATCTTTTAATTTTTCTACTATATTCTTTATTTTTTTGTAAATTTTTCAAATTCTATTTTACTTCCATCATTTCATTTTATTCTATTTCATTGTATTCATTTTCTCAAATTTTCAAACGTTTTCCTTTTTTTCTTTTCTTCTCTTTTTTTTATTTTTTCTCCCCCACCTCCTCTTTTTTTCTCTAATCCATCAAGCTCCTTTCAACAACCAGACCAAAACACACCTAGGATTTAGCATCATTTATTTGATATTTTTGTGGGTGTGTGTTGTTTTAACTTTTTAATTTTAATGCTTTTTTACCTCATTAATTCCTTTTCTCCCTTCAAAATGATGAAATGAAGGAATTCACCTCAAAAGAAAGAGCAGGAAGAAATGACAGCCAGGGACTTGATCAACACAGATACAAGCAAGATGTCTGAACCAAAATTTAGAATCACAATAATAAGAATACTAGCTGGAGTAAAAAATAGATTATAATCCCATTCTGTGAAGATAAAAGAAGTAAAATCTAATCAGGATGAAATAAAAAATGCTATAACTGAGCTGCAATCTCCAAGGATGACATGGTGGCAAGGATGGATGAAGCAGAGCAGAGAATCACTGATATAGAGGACACACTTAGGGAGAATAATGAGGCAGAAAAAAAGAGGGAGACTAAGGCAAAAGAGCACAATTTAAGAAGTAATCAGTGACTCATTAAAAAGGAACATCAGAATCAAAGAGGTCCCAGAAGATGAAGAGAGAGAAAAAAGGGTAGAAGGGTTATGTGAGCAAATCATAGCAGAAAACTTTCCTAACCTGGGGAAAGACACAGACATCAACATCCAGGAAGCACAGAGGACTCCCATTAGATTCAACAAAAACCGACCATCAACAAGGCATATCATAGTCACATTCACAAAATACTCAGGCAAGGAAAGAATCATGAAAGCAGCAAGAGAAAAACAGTCCTTAACCTACAAGGTTAGACACATCAGGTTTGCAACAGACCTATCCACAGAAACTTGGCAGGCCAGAAAGGAGTGGGAGGATATATTCAATGTGCTGAATTGGAAAAATACGCAGCCAAGAATTCTTTATCCAGCAACGCTGTCATTCAAAATAGGAAGATTAGGGGCGCCTGGGTGGCACAGTCGGTTAAGCGTCCGACTTCAGCCAGGTCACGATCCCGCGGTCCGTGAGTTCGAGCCCCGCGTCAGGCTCTGGGCTGATGGCTCGGAGCCTGGAGCCTGCTTCCGATTCTGTGTCTCCCTCTCTCTCTGCCCCTCCCCCGTTCATGCTCTGTCTCTCTCTGTCCCAAAAATAAATAAAAAAAAAACGTTGAAAAAAAAATTAAAAAAAAAAAAATAGGAAGATTAAAAGTTTCCCAGACAAACAAAAATTAAAGGAATCCATGACCACTAAATCAGCCCTGCAAGAAATTTTAAGGGGGACTCTCTGAGGGGAGAAAAAATGAGGGAAAAAATAAATAAATAAAGACCAAAAGCAACAAAGACTAGAAAGGACCCCAAGAGAACACCACCAGACACTCCAACTCTACAAGAAATATAATGGCAATAAATTCATATCTTTCAGTACTCACTCTAAACATCAATGGACTAAATGGTCCAATCAAAAGACATAGGGTAACAGAATGGATAAGAAAACAAGATCCATCTCTATGCTGTTTACAAGAGACCCACTTTAGACCTAAAGACACCTTCAGATTGAAAGTAAGGGGATGGAGAACCATCTATCATGCTAATGGTCAACAAAAGAAAGTTGGAGCAGCCATACTTCTATCAATCTAGACTTTGAAATAAAGACTGTAACAAGAGATGAAGGGCATTATATCATTATTAAGGGGTCTATCCACAAAAAAGACCTAACAATTGTAAATACTTATGGTCCAAATGTGGAGCACCCAAATACATAAATCAATTAATCACAAACATAAAGAAGCTCATTGATAATAAAACCATAATAGTAGGGACTTCAATACCCAACTTACAACAATGGACAGATCATCTAAACAGAAAATCAACAAGGAAACAATGGCTTTGAATGACACACTGGACCAGATGGACTTAACAGATATATTCAGAACATTTCATCCTAAAACAGCAGAATATATATTCTTCTCTAGTGCACATGGAACGTTCTCCAGAATAGATCACATACTGGGACACAAATCAGCCCTCAACAAGTACAAAAAGATCGAGATCATACCGTGCATATTTTCAGACCACAATGCTGTGAAACTCGAAATGAACCACAAGAAAAAATCTGGAAAGATTAAAAAAAAAAAAAAAAAAAAAGCAACAGTCTGAGAGAAAGGGAACAGAGTTATATATTTTATATATTGATTGTTGTGGTAGTAAACTATGTTCTCAATATTATTTTTACAATACAAGAGAGGCATATGCATTGGAGAAAAATTAGAAAATACGATACAAAAAATGATAAGTCATCCAAAACTCCACTACCAAAGTAACACTGAGAATATGTTCATTAAGATTGTTCCGGGGCGCCTGGGTGGCTCAGTCGGTTGGGCGTCCGACTTCAGCTCAGGTCACAATCTCGCGGTCCATGAGTTCGAGCCCCGCGTCGGGCTCTGGGCTGATGGCTCTGAGCCCGGAGCCTGCTTCCGATTCTGTGTCTCCCTCTCTCTCTGCCCCTCCCCCGTTCATGCTCTGTCTCTCTCTGTCCCAAAAATAAATAAACGTTGAAAAAAAAATTTTTTTAAAAAAAAGATCTTTCCTCATTGTGTATATGTGTGTGTGCCCTCAGAAAGGGATACATATGTTCTTGGGACTGGCTTTTCTTGACATAACAAAATACCCTGAGCACTTTCCCATGCCAGTATTAATGCAGAGAAGACTTGAGAGAAGGGGATCCATAATAATTTTATATGTTTATGTATTTATTTAGATAAAAGTTATACAAGTACATAATTTAAATTGCAAACAATGGTGGAAGATATAAACAAAAAGAAAAACTCCCTTTCTCCCCTCTAGCTCCATCCTCACCACCCCCCGCAAACTCTTCATTCTAAGATAAAACATTAAATTAGGACTGTCCTGGAACTCCATGCAGTTTAAACTCCATGTCCTGTAAAGATGCCACTGTGTTAGAGCTGTATGCTGAAGAATTGTGATTTAGGGTTGCCAAAGTCCTCATCTACCACAGAAAGTTAAAAAAAGAAGAAAAAGAATGCCTACAGCTGCCTGTCAGGGTGTCTGAATCCCACCACCAAAGTCACCCCTTTGGAGCCTTCTGGATACTCTTTCCCTTTAAGGTTGTTATGATGGCTGCCTCAGAGGTATGATTCTTATGACAGTTAACACACTCCCACACACTTTTCCTCTGGTGAAATCATTCCTGTCCATTGAACACGATGCAAGAGAAGGTTCAAGAACAGTGCCCTCCAATAAAATAGCCACTAAAAGTATACAGCTGTTTAAAGTAGTTAAAAAGTTTAGCAGAACCATGGAGGCTGGCACCCCCTTTCTGTATGCCCTTGCTATTACTGAGGAACAACTGATCCCATGCACAGAGGATGGACCTCAGCTGTCCAGGGATGTGGCTGGAAAGATGCTGGGGAAGCCATGGATCTTATCACAATGCCTACCGCCACCTCAGTCCCCAGGACTCTCTTTAAAACCAATCTGCCACATCTCAATTTGCATTTTCGTGGAAGAGGAACCATTTAGGACTGCATCAGAATGGTGTGTGCACAACCAAGCCAGACTAGCAAGAAGGGACCTCCTGCTAGTAGGAGCTCCCAACTACAAATCCCAACCCAACTCCTCCTCCATATCCTGCCCTCACACAGCTTTAAAGAACCTGAACCAAGACCCCATGACCCTCTTCCTCTCAGCCCCAAACCCTAGCTGGAGTCACATGCCCAGACCAGAAATGAACTTGCCCACCTACTGATGGAATGGAAGAAAGTCTTCCACAGGTGCCAAAATCCCTCTGCAAAGGAGGACCAGGAGCAATCCCAGCTTTATCAAGAAAGTCACACTGAGCCCTTGTGTGAGGGATTTACTCAGAAAATAGGATGTCACACACCAAAAACAAATGAAAATAGCTTCAGAATATGGAGCAAAAGAGAGATTTTCCCAAGATTTCCTGGCAGGAATGTGTCTAAATTACTACCCCCCAAAAAATCTCATGACAGCCATCCCCATGCTGGTTCAGAAGCACCAACAACACAGCAAGCTCTCCTGAACTTCAAGCTGCTGCATGCTATACGGGGCACTTGGAGAAACCAAGTACCTTTCACAAAAGCTAAAACAAACCAAACACCTCCCCCTAGCAGCTTCTCACATGCACATGCAGACACTCAACTCAGTGTTTTCACAGCAAATGCCATACGTGCTGGGAAAAGTTTCTTCTGAGTTTCAGCACAAGCCAGCGGCATGTGGCCCCTGTGAGTTCAGCAACACAGTTAATGTCTCAGAGGAAGCGTGCCTCGGAGATGCCGAGCCTTAGGGCAGGATGCCTTCAGCAGCCATGTGGCGGCCGCCTCTTCCATCAAGGAGAGAACGGAAGCCAAAGAGGAAAAGAAACACCTGGTGGTCAGAGCTAGTTACTGGCAGAGCCAGAAGCAGAACCCAGGAGGCAACTTCTGACTAAGCAATTCCCGCTACCCCGCACTGCGCCCATCACCTGGAGAGGAGATGGAGAAATGTTGGAGGACATTTTATATTCTTACTTGATTGAGCCCAGATTTCTTTCAAGAGGAGCAATTTTTTTTTCTGAAACTGGAGCTGTCCAAAGCACCCCACATATGCTTACTGGAAACATTAAGCACCCAGCCATGGACAAGTGAGGGGCCAAGTAGCCAAATGGGGCAGAGTATCCTTCCAGGGGAAATCTGGAGCCCCAATGCCAATGGGAAAGTCAACACCAAGTTCTTGAGAGAGAGCCTGGAGTGTTACCAGGGAGTCAACCTAATTCCAGGGATATATAGACAGAATGAGGGAAAGGATGGGAGCCTAGGATTAAAGGTAAGGTTGAAATGAGATCAAACGGAGTAGGGAGAGGCAGGACTCTAAGGGGGCACCATTCACATTATAGTCTAAGGACTAGAACCCCCTGGAATTGTGCAGTGCACTGGCTGCCCAACTATAATACATACAATCTTATAATAAACATTGCTCTGAATGCCTTGGAAGTGTTTGTGGCTCACCCATGTTGGTCAATGGCTAAGTAGTACAGGATGCTACAACCTGACTTAAAGATGAGGTCAGGGCAGACACAAGATCTATACACTCCTTGCTAATTTGTAGGCTTACACTAATCTGTCGATTTACATGTATAATTATTGGAGGTTGTTACATTCATAATTATGATTTTAGTATCTTAAACGCAAAACAAATCCAAGAAAGAATGTGTCAGGAAAGATCGTTGAGATATTAAAACATCATTTTAAGTCCTGGGAGTCCTTCCTAGCCAAGCCACAGCCTAGCCCTACTGAATTAATGTCATACACTGTGCACCCTGGGAAGGGGAGGCTATCACCACCCAGGTCAGAGAAGTCATTGTTGCAGCTTCAACTTAGAGTTTTTAAGATGAATAAAGAGACAGTAGTCTTCTTTTAATTTTTTTTTTTTAATGTTCAGTTTTGAGAGAGAGAGACAGAGCAAGAGCAGGGGAGGGATGGAGAGAGAGAGGGAGACAGAATCCAAAGCAGACTCCAGGCTCTAAGCTGTCAGCACAGAGCCTGATGTAGGACCTGAACCCACAAACTGCAAGATCTTGACCTGAGCCGAAGTCAGACGCTCAACCCACTGAGCCACCCGGGTGCCCCAAAAGACAGTAGTCTTGAAAGCCAGGTTTGGCTCAAAAAGAAAAAGGTTTTCCACGTTGCAAAGCTTCCTTTTTGACATCAAGAGCACACCTTAAGATCTTAGCCCAGAATTTTACTATAAGCCATGTATAAAGAGAACGCAAGATCTGATACCAGGGTATAGATTTTTTTGTGCAGAAAACATAAAGGTGTAAGTAGAAGGCAGGAAATAATGAGTACAAGATGAAGGTCTTGGTCTCCAAACAGGAGAAAAGCAACTCTCACCATCCTGGACTTGAAAGCCACTCTGGGTAATTTGAGGGTGAGCCCAAGGTGTCCCAGGCTGGTGTCCCAGGCGTAGAAGAGACCAGCACTTTGGCAGAGGAGCAGAAGGAAGGCTATGGTACAGGGATTTGTCTAGTCTGTGCTGGAAAGCAGGAGAGCCAGTGGTTCCTGAGTGTCATAGCAAGGACTTGGAAATGCTGAGATCATCAGTAGACACAGAATCTGAGAAACTCACGGTGGAAACAAGAAAAGATCATGCCAGCTGCTGCAAATATGGCCTGATACCAGAGCTAGACAGACAAGACCCAGCCCTCAGCAGAGACCCTCCAGGGACCAGACAAGACCAGTCACGGCACAGCCCTGGATGACCCCACGAATTCCTGAGGCCCCACTGATGATGGAGAGGGGGTGAAATCATTATATAAGATGGTATGCATTTGGCTTACTAGAACCATAATATGTCATTTGTAAGCCTGCTACCTCTTTTTATAACGGAAATCTATGAGAAAATACAATCGTTACAGAACATCTTTCCCAGTGACTTTTTGAAAAAGGCCCAGCTATAAAATTACCTTAGGTGTCCAATTTGAACTACCTGTTCCCATGCAGTTACTTTTTCTGCAAAGGGTGATCATGTTATGCATGCTATCACTGCTTCAGTGCGAGCAAGGCAGCTCCCAGGGACGGATGTCAGAGAAGAGATTCATTTTCACTCCCGCCTGCTCCTTCACAAAGGCTTGGTCTTAGTCTGCTCAGGCTTATATAACAAATACCATAGACTGGAGGCTCAAAAAACACACATTTTCCTCTTATAGTTCTGGAGACTCAAAGCCCAATATCAGTGTGCCAGCATAACTGGGTTCTGGCAAGAGCCCTTTCCCAGCTTGGAGAAGGCTGCCTTTTCGCCGTGTCTTCATGTAAAAAAGAGAGAGAAAGCATCCTCTTGTGTCTCCTCTTGTAAGGTTCAGTGATGGTTAGTTTCATGCGTCAACTTGACCAGGCTCAGGGGATGCCTGCAAGGGTGTTTCTGGAAGAAAATACCATTTGGCTCAGTACAGTGAATAAAGAGATCCACCCTCACCAGTGTAGGTAGATCATCTAATCCCTGGGGAGCCCCATATGAAACAAAAAGGTGAAGGAAGAGTGGATTCCCTCTCTCTCTTCTTGAGCTGGTATGTCCATCTTCTGCCCTTGGACATCGGGGCTCCCGGCTGTTGGACCTTCAGACTCCAGGACTTATACCAGCGGCCCCCTGGTCCTCAGGCCTTTGGACTCAGACTGAATTATATCATCAGCGTTCCTGATCTAAACAGTCTCTCTTTGTTACATGAAGACACAGTGAGAAGGCAGCCTTCTCCAAGCTGGGAAAGGGCTCTCGCCAGAACCCAGTTACGCTGGCATCCTGATCTTGGACTTTTCAGCCTCCATAACTCCTTGAGCAAACTCTTATAATAAATCCTATATCTATATCTATATCTATATCTATACCTATACCTATATCTATATCTATATCTATATCTATATCTATATCTATACCTATATGTCTATTTCTATCTATCTGTCTATCCTATTGGTTTTGCTTCTCTGCAGAACCCTGACCAGTACAGGCACCAATCCCACTTATGAGCACTTCACCCGTGTGACCTAATTACCTCCCAAAGGCCTCACCTCCAAATACTATCACACTGGAGATTAAGATTGCAACATATGAATTTTAGGGAGACACAAACAGTCTATAACAGACTCTGAGTAAAAGTTACAGCCACCAGATAAATGCCCAGGGGCCCTGTGGAATAGCCCAATCTGGCCTCTTGTCCCCACTTCTCAGAGGCATTGGCGGCCACCTTGGCCCAATTATGAAGTGGGAAAAGAGTGGGGACCTCAGTCACCAAGGTAACTCAGGTAGCCCCTTTTATTTTCATGCTGTGAAAATATAAAACAGGCTCTAGGCCAGAAACAGGTGGTGGGCATTCTGGGGTGAAGGGTGTGCTTCAAATTTTCTTAGCTAACTTGGATAAAAGCCAATTAGCAAGGAGTTTGAGGATCCTAGAGTATTCAGGGAATGCTTGTTGATGATGCTTTCAATGGTCTTTGAGCCTTTCAGAGAAAACTGTCATTTCAAGATAAGGTATCTTGTTCTCAATTTCTTGGGATTAATGTATAGAGACCAGAGATTTCCTACATGTTTTCCTCTAATTTCAAAAGTGTTCATTATTTGGGGGAAAAGATAACCACCTTCTCTTAAATCGTTCAGGGTTGTTTGTCCTAGAAGAGGTGTATTTTTGCCCTGGCCGAGCTGGTTGTGGCTCAGCTCAGGCGCTGCTGGAACCTCAAGATCCTGCCCCTGAGAATGGAAACGCTGAGCGCTGAGCGGGAGAATCTAAGGCAGCAGCTGCCTCAAAGCCGTGGTCCGTTTGAAGATGGTCTTCAAAGTCCCAAATCCACAATGGGGAGAAGGGAGGGAGGAGAGAACACTAGAAAGGAGAGTAATTGAGGAAGAGGATCTTCCTCAGTGCCTTTCATTCCATTTCCCCACTTCCAAAGCCCTACAAACGTACCAGTTTGCTTCCTGGCTGAGTGTGGCAGATACAATGTACCCAGCTGCCACTCTACCCCTGCCCAGCTAGACCCCTAGGTGGGGAAACCATAAAATTTATCGTCCTAACCAGGACACTTTTAAGAGTGAAAGAGCGCACTCTTAATAATCACACTAAGATAGGGGTCAACAGGGGCGCCTGGGTGGCTCAGTCTGTTAAGCGTCCGACTTCAGCTCAGGTCACGATCTCACGGTCTGTGAGTTCGAGCCCCGCGTCGGGCTCTGTGCTGACTGCTCAGGGCCTGGAGCCTGTTTCGGATTCTGTGTCTCCCTCTCTCTCTGCTCCTCCCCCATTCATGCTCTGTCTCTCTCTGTCTCAAAAATAAATAAATGTTAAAAAAAATTAAAAATAAATAAATAAATAAATAAATAAATAAATAAATAAAGATAGGGGTCAACAAACTACAGTATGTGGCCAAATGTACCACCACCTGTTTCGTGCACCTGTGAACACAGCCCACCTAGTGTCTCTGGCTGCTTTCACAATGCATCAGCTGCGTAGCTGTGAGAGACTGCTTGTGGCCTCTTGGCCCTCAAAGCCAAAAATGTTTACTCTCTGACACTTTTTTTTTCAATGTTTATTCTTTTTTTTTTTTTGAGAGAGAGAGAGAGAGAGAGACAGAGAGAGCGGGGGAGGGGCAGAGAGTGAAGGAGACAGAATCTGAAGCAGACTCCAGGCTCTGAACTGTCAGCACAGAGCCCAACACGGGGCTGGAACTTGTGAACCGCGAGATCATGACCTGAGCTGAAGTCGGACGCTTAAGCAACTGAGCCACCCGGGCACCCCCTCTTTGACACCTTAGAGAAAAGTTTGGCAACTCCATGCTGTTGATTCGGGGACCACATTTTGAGAACTGTGGGTGAAAAAGATTCATATCCACCTCTAGGAGCATTTCTGGGTTCCTAAGAAAGCCCTGTTCCAGACGAGCTCACAGCATGATGGAAGTCAGCCCTGGTTGCCCCCAACAGAATCTGCCTTTCTCACAAATTCTGATTGTTACTCCCAACCTCTAGTTTGGGGGTGAGTGGCATAATACCTCCTTGAGGCCCAGGAGGTAGGGCAGTGGTTCAGAGTGACAAGACAGAGAAGAAAAATCCTTCCACCCCCAGGAGAAACTAAAGCTCCGTGACGTACATACGGATCATAAATCTAACGCTCCCTCGTTCCTCTTTTCCCCCCAAAATTAAAGTGTTAGGATTTCTCTCTCCCTTTTCCTACCCAGCCTCAGTCTGTTGTCCTGTTGTGATTCCAGAGCTGAAGCTTTTAAAAGCTGATTCCATCTGTATGCAAATCATGGAGGACATGAGGTTTGTCCACAGCTATGCTTTGAGCTCAGGCCTGGGTTCTCTGTAAGCTCCCTACCTGAGAAGGTAAGTTCAAGAGGATGATCAATGGAAAGAACTCATTGGTTTTACTGTCCACACACCAAGTGAAGAGGTCCAAGTGATGATGATGATGATGATGATGATGGTGGTGCTGATGAGAATTTGTAGCATATGTTTAAAATGTGCCAGACACTGTTTACATTCATCCAGTCAATTCAGTGAAGTTGGTTGGTACTATTATGGTTATCACTTAAGAGAGCAACTGAAGCTACGAATGGTTGCCCAGGGATACTTGTTAGGGGTTGAATTGTCTCCCTCCAAATTCATATGTGGAAGTCCTAATCTCCAGTAGCTCAGAATGTGCTACTTGGAGATGGGAGCTTTAAAGAGGTAATCAAGTTAAAATGAAGTCATTAGGGAGTCCTTATAAAAATGGGAAATTTGGAGACAGACACTTATAGAGGCAATGTGAAAAGACATAGGGAGAAGATGGCCATCGATAAGCCAAGGAGAGAGGCCTGGAGTACATGCTTCCCTCATGGTCCCCCAAAGGGACCAACCCTACCAACACCTGGATTTCATAATTCTAGCCCCCAGAACCGTAACACAATATATTTTTGTCATTTAAACCACTCAGTCTATGGAACTGGCAATGTTGGCAAACTGATACAACACCCAATTGGAATTTAACCCAGATATAACTGACCACCAAAGGGTCCTATGGCCAATAAACATGCCTGCCACCTGGCCAAGAAGATGGAGAAGTTTCTCCATTTAGACCCTGCCAAGACCTGGCTGGAACTTGCAGCCAGTTCTGGCAGCAAAATTAAAGCCATCAAAGATGGGAACACTGGGGCCTGTTGTTTCATCCATATTCCTTGCCCCTCCACTCATCTTATCCACCCCAACTCACATGTTCCCCTTCAGTTGGTTCCTTGGGCCACTGACAACCACCCCATTTCTCCCAGCCCCTTCCTCAATCCAGAACACTCTGGAACCCTTCTTCCCATGTAAACAACCTCCTCTGCTTCTTAGTCCTTCTGCTGAATGTGTTGTCCACCTTCTGCTTCCCCATACCCCCTGACCCAAGGCAAGAGGACACAGCAGATAGGCATCCTGTTCATAGTTCCTGCTTCCAAAACATCAGTTTTCCACACTTGGCCAAGCTTCTCCTCCTCAGACACTTTCCAGCATCTACCACAGTCAGCATTCCTCCTTCTAGGCCATGCCCACCTCCACTGAGAACCTTGGCACCTGACACCATCTTCAGAGATTTCAACATCTACCATAATCACCTCATTCCATCCAATACCCCAAGGTCAAAGTTCCTCAATCCCACAGGACTTTTACCTCCATTCTATCCCCCCATGCCCCAGCCTCACCCACTTCTGACATTGAAAACCATGGCCTCTTACTCTTCACCGCTCTGGCTTCCTCCCTTCCACTAACCCTGTTCTCTACCCTTCCCTCTATTCTCAGCAGAGGTGTGCATTTTTGCCTGACTAGCAAGACTTTTCTTTCCCCTGCCTTTGGATTCCATTCCCCTACCCCTGGGAGTGATTGCCAGCTACTAGCTTTCCATCATCTGTACTCCGTCTGTCTTCACCTTTTTCTCTATATGGTCCTTTCCCACAGTACTTAAACTCTGCCAATCCTCTCTCATTTTTGAAGAGAGAGAATTCCATATGTGCAAAATTTTTTCCTAGAAGATATTTAAGAAATTGAGCATAATTATTAGTTTTAGAGAGAGGCCCTAGGGGTCTGAGATGAAAGGCATGGAATTTTACTTTTTATTTTATACATTTGCAGTTGCATTTGATTTTTTACCACTTATACATAATAATTTAAAATAGCAAATAAATATAGATTTAACCATTACCTCTCTCCTTTAGAAAATGCCCTCATTGACCCCATCTGTCTGTCTTCAGAGTCAACCTCCTTCAGTTGCCTTTGCTCTCTGCCTCTACTTCCTGGCCTCACAATCATTCCTCAGCTGGTACCTCCCCCACCAACCCACTGAAATTGCTGGCAAAGGTTACTCATCACCATTGCAGCTAAATCCAGGGCCTTCTATCCCGGTCCTCTTTGATCACCCTACTTGGACCATTCTCCCTCTGTGGTTTCTGTGGCACGCTTGTTCTCAGTCTAGATGAGGTTGGTAGCTCCCAGGGCACCAACACTCATCCTTCCTCTCAATCAAATACCACAAAGTTTCATCTACCTACATGTCTTGAGCTATAATATGCTGAGGACCCTCACATGTTGGCCTCCAGCCTTGACCTTTCCTTATCTACCTGCCTGCTCGTCATTTCCTCAGTCACACCTCAAACTCAGTAGGTCATCTTTCTCTGCCCTGTTGGTGGCACCACAATACCCCATACCAAGTCACCCTTGACTCTTCCTCCACCTTCTTATTCCCACACCCAATTCATATCCAAATCCCATTGAGTTTATCAGTTAAATATTTCTCTTACCTGCCCTCTCCCTCTGCCACATTTCTACTCTCACTGCCTTAGGTCATGCCTATACCACCTCTGTCCTGGACTAGTACAATAGCTGATGCCTCTCTGACTACAGTCCTGTCACCCTCAAATCTGTCCTCTACAGCAGCTGCAAGAGAGATTTATCGGGGACTGCAGATTCTGGTTTAAGATTCTCAGTGCCTATAGATAGGCACCAAGACCTCCCTGATAAAGTCTGAGCTCCTCTCATGGTTTTTAAGTTTCCACAACCTGGCCCTGTCTATGCTCCAGGGCTCCTGGCCCCGTCTATGCTCCAGGTTCATGGAAAAACTTGACATTGACAAAGCATCTGCAGCTGTGCATCACACCTCCATGTTTAGGTCTTCTGGTAACATTTGCAGGGCCCTGGCCTAAGAGTACCAATGGAGACCCATGCACCATGTGTCTAAATATTAGCATTTCTAATCAAGCTAACACACTGTCCCATGCATATTTTCTCTTTTTTAAATTGAGATATAATTCACATATACAAGTCCACCATTTTAAAGCGTACAAGTCAGTGGTTTTTAGTATGTTCTCAGAATCGTGCAACCATCACCACTGTCTACTTCTGGCACATTTTCATCACTCCAAAAAGAAACATATCTGTTGGGGCACCTGGGTGGCTCAGTTGGTTGAGTGTCTGACTTCAGCTCAGGTCATGATCTCACGGGTTCATAGGTTCACGAGTTCAAACCCCATGTTGGGCTCACCACTGTCAGCGCAGAGCCTACTTTGGATCCTCTGTCCCCTTCTCTCTGCCCCTCCCCTGCTCACACTCTAACAATAAATAAAAAGTTTTTTAAAAAGAAAGAAACAGGGGCGCCTGGGTGGCGCAGTCGGTTAAGCGTCCGACTTCAGCCAGGTCACGATCTCGCGGTCCGTGAGTTCGAGCCCCGCGTCGGGCTCTGGGCTGATGGCTCAGAGCCTGGAGCCTGTTTCCGATTCTGTGTCTCCCTCTCTCTCTGCCCCTCCCCCGTTCATGCTCTGTCTCTCTCTGTCCCAAAAATAAATAAAGGTTGAAAAAAAAAAAATTAAAAAAAAAAAAAAAAAAAAAGAAAGAAACATATCTGTTGATAGTCACTGCCCATTCCCTCCTCCCGCAGTCCCATGCAACTGCTAACCTTCCTGCCTCTATGGATTTTCCCATTCTTTACATGTCATACGAAAGGAACCCCAATCCTTACTCATTCTTAAGACACAGTTATAGGGGCGCCTGGGTGGCGCAGTCGGTTAAGCGACCGACTTCAGCCAGGTCACAATCTCGCGGTCCGTGAGTTCGAGCCCCGCGTCTGGCTCTGGGCTGATGGCTCAGAGCCTGGAGCCTGTTTCCGATTCTGTGTCTCCCTCTCTCTCTGCCCCTTGCCCATTCATGCTCTGTCTCTCTCTGTCCCAAAAATAAATAAACGTTGAAAAAAAAATTTTTAAAAAAAAGACACAGTTATATCATATGGGAAGCAAGACTTCCCTGACACCCCTCACAGGATGCCAGGCAAGGCACTGGGCCCTGGGGTTGCAAAGGGGAGTAAGATACAGTTGGCCCACGAGGCAGGGAGCCTGATAGGTGGTGACAGCCAAGTAAACTGGTAAAACACAGCGTGATGAGCACAATGATCGGGGTATGACCAGGGTGCTGGGGGCATGGGATAATCACCTCATCTAGCATTGGGGGACTTCAAGGAGGGCCTCCTAGCATAAGTGACCTGTAAGAGAAGACCAGGAAAGCAGGCTAGAAGATATGTTCAAATGCTGCTGTCCCTCTGCCATCACCATTGAGGAGCACATGGTACAATCATAGAAGCTGAAATGCCCAACACTTAATGCATTTATTTCATGTATGACAGGTTGTACTAGATGCTAATCATTGCCCACAATGTCCCCACCCCTTTCTGAGAGAGTAAACCTTAACCATGGCCCCTGTCCCCTGCATCTCTGTTTCTAGTTGGAAGAAGAGGAAGGGGTGAAAGGCCCATGTGCTGACTGATGAGGGACCGGGGCCAAGGCTAGGAGGCCTGAGGGCTGGTTGACAGCAGTCTGGAGAAACTGGTGACAGAAATGGAACCAGAGACGCAATGTCCGTTGCTGACCCCCAGGCAGACTCAGGACCCCTTGAGGCCTGGCAGGACTGCAGCTGGTGAGCCTGAGCGCCTGGATATGACCCTCTGTCAGGAGAAGAGACCTTCACTCTTCCCCACCCCACCCCCCCCCCCCCGACACACACACACTGCTGGATCAAGATCAAAGTAGAGGAAAAGAGATCCCCAAACCAGTTTGTTCCTTGTAAACTGCCCTGGTGGGAAGTTTTGCAGTGAGCAAACGATGAAACCATCGGCTAAAATCTGGTATTTTAATTATCTGCACATTCTCTTTATGTGATTTATTCTCATCGCTTCTCGGCCTTTTGGCTAAGATCAAGTGTAGTATGTGATTTATTCTCTAACTCCCAAAGGTTTCAAATACTTTTTTGCAGTACTCAGCAAAAATGCAACTCTGTCTCATACAACATTTTGCAGATCACATTTCTTGGGCTGTTTCAATGAAATAGTACTTGCCAATCAATACATATCACAACTTTTCTTCCTGTATATTTTCTCCCTGCCCTCCACAAGAGGGAGCCAGCAGGTCCTGTTTGGACTTGCTGTTCTCTGCTCAGCACTTCCCCGCATCCAAGCGGGCTGAATGTGAAATGATGAAATGTTACACATCTAGTGCCCATAAACCAAAGTGACAGCTTCCAAACTTTGTGGTGCACAGCACTCTGTAGAACACTAGGCTTTGGGGGCAACTTATTTAAAGGGAATAAGAAATGAACTCCTTTTCTTTAAAACAGTGAGATCTGGGGAAAATGAAAAAAAAAAAGCTCTCTATTCATTGCAGTGCATAATACCGTTGCACGTATGTATGTTTATTGAACACTTTTATCCTGAAGTATATGATAAAATAATAAATAATTCTATGCAGTAATTATAAATTGATGGGTAATTTAATGGATACCTAAACCTTAATTTTTAAGTTATTTAAAAAATATTAGAGCATGTAAATGATAAGGTGACTCTCATTTTGCATTCAAAAGATGTCTTTTGGGGGGGGTAATCAAATTACTTTGTTTGAGGGAATGGTAATGAGATGTTTCTTAATGCTAGTCTGTGAAGCATTTTGAATCCCAGGTTAAGGAGACTGTAAGTTCAAACTATTTTTAAACCAAGGAGTTACTTAGTGACAGTGTAGTGAATGGTCTGGAATGGGCCTCCAAGGCAGACCAGGTGGGCAGCTCTGGTCATGTGGGAGTGCTAGGATGATAAGGGCCACACCTGGGTGACAGAGGTGGGGAAGAAAGGACACAAACATGAAATTTATGAAGGAGCAATTTCCAAGACCTGGTTCCACCCCACCCCACCCCACCCTGGACTCCTTGGCACAGAATATGAAGAATATAAAGTGTGGCAGTAAAAGAGACATGTCATGTTCTCAGTCCATGAGCAGAAGAATTGTCCTCGCACTCCTGCTCCCTTGGAGTAGGAAAGGAGATCCCTCCCTAGATGGGCTGGGGTTAGGGCTGGGCCAGATCCAGGCAGCCTTCAAATCCTAAGCTTTGGTTTTTCCACCCTCCGGCTTTTCCATCTTCCTCAAGCCTGAATTCCTCCTTGTGAAACACAGCTTCACAGTCCACTGAGCTCTGTGGCTCAACGTGAAATCAAGGGAGCTTAGAATGACAGAATTATGAGCCACCCAGATGATTCTCCTCCTTCTCCAAAGCTCCCTTGCCAGGACATCCTCACTGAGCAGGGCTTCCTCAGGCCAGATGTGGAGGCTTTTCCGAAGAAATCTGCAGTCAGCTGTGAATAATCACTGTTGAGTAAGAGAATGAGCTCTGGACTCACAGTCACATCTGAGTCCATCTCGGTTACTAACACAATTCTGCCCGCTAGAGTGGGAGGCCACACGGTGAGAAACCAAGAGGCCTTGGGAACAGCACAGCAGGCCAGCTGAACTCACCAGGATGGAATCAGCATAGGCCCACACGGGAGGTGGGCTCACCCACCCCCACTCCCAATGCATACAGGCCTTTTGTTAAGAACAAAAGCTACCATTAGGCACTACAGTTGATGCTGTGAGAGTCTAAGAAATGCAACACTCTCCCCAGGAGCTTTCAATCTAGGAGAGGAAGAGAGCCCCAGTGTCCCTCTTGTCTCTCCCTAACTGGCCTTAGTCATCTTTTAGCCTCCCACTTAGTCTGGCACACAGATGATGCTCCCAAAATATTTGCTGATTATTGCTCATAAAATGCAAGAGGCAGTCATAGGAGAAAGAGAGCATCCACATGGCAATTGCTGTACTTTGGGGTCCATTTACATCAGGGTTTCTCAAGAGTGACACTACTGACCTTTTGGGCCAGATAATTTCTTATTGTGGCTGTCCTGCATATCGTACGATCTTCAGCAGCATCCTTGGCCTCTACACACTAGATGCCAGTAGTGATATGGTATCATAATATCAGCTATGATAATTGAAAGTTTCTCTAGCCATTGTGAAATGTTCCCAAGGGCAATGTCACCCCCATTGGGAATCACTGGTTATAGCCTGTAAGTCATCCCACTCCCCAGATACGGAGCTCGGCCACCGTGGGAAGATCATCTACTTCTTCCAAGGCCCTAAAGCCAGGACTTAAAGTGCTGAGGATTTTAGGATACATCCAAATCTAGCCCTGAAGCCACCTTCCAAGTTTCTGTATGTCTCCCCTCCTCACCCTCCCCCACCTTCTGCTGCAAGGGCCATCCTAAGGATCCTAGAGATTTGGGTATATTACCCAAAGCCCCAAACTCTAATTTTCAAACATCTTCCATTGAGATCCACGGGATGACCCAGTGAGAATCACTGTAGCATAACCCTATTCTTCTTCCAAAGGTATACAGAGAATGAGCAGAGAGAAAACCCTATGGCCCAGTAACCGTGGTTAGCTACAGAAACCACACTCAGGAAAGCCATGCACGGTCTCCCCATCAGATGTCCTCTGCTGTTCTCTGATTGCCTGAGATGAATGTGACACAAAGACATGCCTCAGACCCTGTCCCAGTTATCTGCAGTGAGTCAGCTCAGCCCAATGTTCTAATTTAATGCTTATTCACAAATTATAATTTTAGTACAATAGGGCCCAGCTTTAAATAAGATTATGAGAAACCCTCCCACCTATGACACGCCAGTGGGCTGCTCGTCTCCCAACTTTGGATGGACATTCTGTTAGTCATAGAGAAGCATCTGGGCCCAGTTCACTTGTCTCCCCACTTTTTGTATCTTTTTGTATCTAGACATTTTACCAAACAGACACTGAGTCAGAATAAGTGGGTTTAGCAATTAAAATCTGTGTGGAGGCTGCCTTGAGAAGCATTTGGTGGATTTGGAAATAAATATTCCTCCACAGCAAATCACACACTCATTGTAAAAACTTGAATGTAATATGCATGAAGACCAGCTCGAGCTGGAATCTCACGGCATAATCTTTTCCTCCTTCAGCAAGGAACACAAAGGACTTCCATTTGCTTGCAAGGAAAGCTGGGTAATTTAGAGTAAAACTGTCTCTGAGTATAAGGAGCAGTCAGACCCTGTCAAAAAAAGCATCTATCTACTTCTCAATAAGCATATTTCCATCAGGAACCTTGTTCAGTAGGAATACCCTCAGACAATGTCCCACCCGACTAAATCCAGTATATTAAAATAAACAGGGAGGGGCACCTGGGTGGCTCAGTCAGTTCAGTATCCGAATTCAGCTCAGGTCATGATCTCACGGTTTGTGAATTCGAGCACCATGCTGACAGCTCAGAGCCTGGAGCCTGCTTCGGATTCTGTGTCTCCCTCTCTCTATGCCCCTCCCTCAATCGTGCACGTGCCCTCTCTCTCTCAAAAATAAACATTAAAAAATATTTTAAAATACAGAATAAAATAAAATGAAATAGGGAGTCTGGCCACCTGAACACATTGGATTTCCAGTCCATATTCTCCTTTAGTCTGCGAGGAGACCTCAGGGCTGGGATGTTTCTGCATTCTGAAAGCCCCTGTGAGGCCCACAGGGGACACCCTCTACAGAACCTTCTCCCAGCACATGAGGGGAGGAAAAGCTGTCTTCTGTAGCACTGCCATCTACAAGCCTGACATCATGCCTGGAGGATGTTCCTCTAAGATGGGTTGTCTTTGTTCTCTCTGCCTCTGCTGTGAGAGCCAGCACACCTCCTATAGCTACCTGCTAGCTTTGCTGGGAGTTGGGTAGAGCCCTGGCTCAATAAGACCAAGGCTTATCTTCCATTTACATGAGGATCACTGGGTATTTCTCTTTCATAAATTTCCTGGATTACAGACAGAACCTCCCACCCCCAGCAGCTGGTGCAAACATCTGCCACCCAGAATCCAGGCAGACCACACATACACACACACACACACACACACACACACACACACACACACACTAGAAGCCTCATTCCAGAGCCTGGCATAGCCTCATCGAGGCAATGCAGCTCCCATCTGAGGGTGAGGACTGACAGTGTCTGGTAGAACAGAGCCTGTAACAGGGGCACAAAGCCAATCACTGCACCTGTCACTCTTACGTAAGGCTCGCTCATTTCCCCACCTACATGTCCAACGCTGCACAGGGCTGACAGGGGACTGAGGTGAGGGCAGACTCCATCATACCTTAGGATATACCCTAGCAAGATACACTGAGGTCTCCAGTTTGTAGGACTCTAGGCCCAGGGTTCTTAACATGGTCAAGGTCATGAGCTGTTCTGAGAAGCCGATAAAAGCCAATGCTTCTTTCCTCAGAAAAGTGCACTTCCTCACAAAATTGTCTATACAGTTTCAGGGGCTTCTGAGAACCTCTAAAAATCATCCCTGAACCACAAAAACCCACTTCCCTGGTTACTGAAGTGCAAGACCATTCCCTGCTCCCCACTAACCACCTCGCACCTGTCCTACTCCGGGTAATTAAATTAAGCCATGTCTTGCATTGGGGTAAAGCAGCAATACTATCTAGACTGGCCAAATGTTAAGGCTGCATTCTAGATGCCTAAAAGGGTAACACCTCTCAGCAGCTGCATGTGGAGAGCTGCTTTATGCCAGGCCCCCAGCAGGCTCTGAGAGGTGCAGTACCCTTCCTAGCAGGGGGCATCGGTTGCCAGGTATGACTGGTAAAGCCCGCCCATTGGTTGCTCCAGGCACAGCTAGCCGGAACCACTGCCTTTCTCTAAACTAGCAGGACCACGCTAAAATCCCCAAGCACTTGGTAAGAGAGTCATTACAAATGTGGATTCACTTTGTTTGCTAACTGGGATGGTCTTTGTGTTCATTTGCCTTTGACTTCCTGTTTGGAGTAGAAAACAAGCTGTAAGTTCCTGGAGGCCCAGTCCTTCTGAATCTGTAACAGAACTCCCAAAAACACTAACTTCAAGGAACGAGCCTCTATCTCCTGATATAGATAAGATGTATGTCTGGTAAATAACAACAACAACTTAGATCAATATGGAAACCGGTCACTGATATGATACTATCCTGGCTATAGCCGTATAAAACTAAGAAAACTAGCAGTTTAGCATCTGTGCTTTAAACTATCAGTTACTGAACAAGCTTAGCGAGCTCAATAGAGGAACAAGCATTCACAGAGTGACTCCTCTGTGCCTGGCACTGTGCTAAGCCCCAAAGAGAGGGAGGTGAAAAAGGCAAGCCCCACCCATAATGAGCTCATCATCTGGCAGGGAGGAGGGGAAGGCATATGATTAACTGGAATAACAATATGATAACTGCTTTACCAGTGATATGACCAAGGTATCAAGGGACAGAAAGCAGGAAGTGAGTAATTCTGGGGAAAGGAGAGGCAAGGTCTCAGGGGGTTCAGAAGGGGCTGGGTCAGAGCCTTGTGGGCAAAGGGCACGGGGTGCGCTGAGACCCACCGAGTGACATGATGGGAGTGAAGGCTGACTGCTGGGCAGGAAGACATACAGGATATGAGCCAGAAAAGGAAGGTGGTGGCCAGATTATGAAGGTCTTTGTCATCTGTGAAAAGGCACTTAGAAATTCTTTTCATGGAGAAAGGATTCAATCACATTTGCTTTGTAGGAAGACGGCTGTGGCAGCAACAGGACTCCACTTGGGGGAAGCAGGAAGCAGGAAATAGGACAAAAAATTTCAGTCGACAAGGAGGAAGGTAGCATTTCAGTTCTAGAAGGTCTTCACAGATAAACATTCATACAGAAAACCAGCAGGGTCTGATGACATGTTGGATGTTGACAGGCAAGGCAGAAAGAAAAAAATGAAATGCCTCTGAGGTTTCTAACTCAGAGCAGTTGGTGGATGAAGACTCTTTCCAGAGAGGAAGGAAACACAAAGAAGAACTGGTTCAAGGATAAGGAGACAGAGATAATGAATTGGGTTTTAGACAGGCTGGTTTTGAGGTAGCCAAAGGACAGCAGGCAAATCGTCTGCAGATGATAGTGTCAGAGGGTTGGAAGCATAAAGAATGAACAAAAAACACAGAGACCTTGGGAGCATTAACCTTTAAAGGGAGTTCAAAGAAAGAAGAGCTAGCAAAGGAAACTGAGGATGATGAACTGAACACAGGGTGTGGACAAGACATCTTCTTAAAAGGAGCAAATATTAAAAGCTGCAGCAAGGGGGAGAATAAGACCTGAAAGCAAGTCCTTAGGTCAGGCATTTAGATATTCCTGTCTGACTTTTCAATTCAGCAGAATCTCCTAGGATCGGGGGTGGAGGCAGAACATGGATACTACTCTTTAGAGAATGTTGGCCATGGAGGGAAGGAGAGACGCCACCCACCCTTCGAGTAAAGCTTGTGCTTTCCTGTAGTGACTGGTTTAGTACAGGCCAGGCCACACGACCCCACCAGACTTACCACTCACCACTCATGTTTGGGTGAAGCCACAGAACAGGGTAAGTACACGCTGAGGCTGATATCCAGAGTGGCTGATGTTGATACTGAGTGCTAGGAGTGCCAAATATTACCAGTTAAGGATTTACATGGCCCTGAAATGTGGGGTGAAAATGACTGCTCAAAACTGGAGTGAGGAGTTGAGGTTTCAGTGGTCAATAGGAGGAGGAGGGGCATCCGCTAAGAAAACACAAAACCAAGAGTGAAAGTGGCAAAGGTACTGTGGTTGGTTTTGAGAATACCTAGATGACGTATCTGGGAAGCGGGCATTCTCAGACACCACTGGTGAGTTTTTAAATTGGCACCGTATCAACAAGTAGCCAAACAAACAAAACTTAAAAGATACAATAGGAAGAAACGTATATTTGGTCTTTGTCCTTTCCTTACAGGGAGCTGTTGAAAGCTCTTGGAATTTCCTAAGTGATGAGTAAAGGTATTGTTGGTTATGTTCACGATGTGACTTTTGGAAAGCCCCTAGGTCACCTAAGGATACAGGCTGGTTGCCAGGGAGAAAGACCCATGGATTAGATGGTTGGAGGAGAGGGACTGGAGATTGAGTTCAGTCACTAATGGCCAATGATTTCATTAATCATGGAGATGTAATGAAGCCCCCATAAACACCCGAAAGGAAGGGTTCAGAGAGTTTCTGGATTAGTGGGGGTGGTAGGAAAACACGGAAGTTCCTTCATCATGCCCTATGCATCGCTTCCATCTGGCTGTTCCTGACTTATATCCTTTTATGATCAACTGGCAATATCAAAAGTAAAATGTTCCTCTGGGTTCTGTGAACCCCTCTAGCAAATTATTCAAGCCCAAAGAGGGGGTCATGGGAACCTCTGATTTATAGCTGGTTGGTCAGAAGCTCAGACGAAAATCTGGACTTGCTACAGGCATCTGAGGTGGGGGCAGGGCAGTTATAGGACAGAGGTCTTAACTCGGTTAAGATCTGATGATGCTATCTCTAGGTAGACAGTGTCAGAATTGAGATGAATGGTAGGATGCACAGCTGGTGTCAGAAAATTGCTTGGTGGTGGGGGGGAAATCCCACACATAGAAAGAGGAATTGGAAACAGAATCATGGTGACTGCCTACACTTTAGTCCAGTGGTTCAACTTTTGCAAACTCACCCTTTAAAAGTCATAATGGATAGGGGCGCCTGGGTAGTAGCTCTGTCAGTTGGGCGTCCAACTTCAGCTCGGGTCACAATCTCGTAGTTCGTGAGTTCGAGCCCTGGTATCAGCACAGAGGCTGGAGCCTGCTTCGGATTCTGTGTCTCCCTCTCTCTCTGTCTCTCCCCTCCTCCCTCTCTCTCTCACACTCAAAAATAAAGATTAAAAAAAAATTTTTTTTAAGTCATAATGGATATCTGCAAAGATTTATCTACAAGAAAGTTCACCATAGCGGGGAGGAGCCAAGATGGCAGAAGAGCATGGAAGTTACTTTTGTGTCTGGGGTCCATGAAATATAGCCAGATCAACACTAAACCATCCTGCACACCTAGAAAACTGATTTGAGGATTAACACAACAATCTGCACAACCTGAACCACAGAACTCAGCAGGTACACAGCGTGGAGAAGTGAAGTGGGCGAAAGAGAAGCTGCAGAGGGCAGGGAGCTGTTTTTGCTTCCAGAAAGAGGATGGAGAAGGGAGAGATTACAGGAAAAGCAACCCCCCCCCCAAAAGCAGCTGGAGAGAAAGTGGAAAGGTGGAAATAGCCGCAGGGACTGAACCAAAAAAGGAGAAAGGAGAAAGGAGAGGGTTTAAATTCCATTAAGATGCTATAAACAGGGGGAGCGCAGAGTCTGAAACTCCGCAGCTCAATACCTGGTGGTGCTCTGGTGAGAAGGATGAATCCCCAGGGGAAGAGTGAAGTCCAGGGGTCTTCGGGCCACACAGGTAGAGGCGGTTCCCCTGCTGGGAGGACATCTGTAGAGGTTATGCAGCACCCCCAAAAAAGGCAAAAGCCCCAGTGAACCCAGGAGAACAACCACATTCTCTGGTGCTGGAACAAGGTTGTTGGGGTGAAGCCTAGTGCCAGATGTGTGTTGTGATTTTCCATAATCCCTGAAATGCTGCTGCTACACAATTGTGTGAACTTTTTCTGGGATGGGCTGGAACCCAGCCGCAATATCTGGGTCAGCAGCAGCATGGTCCCGTGAACGTTCCTGGGTGCGGCCAGCACCCAGCCATTGCTCGCTAAGACCCTCCCACAGAGGGGCAGAACGAGTCAAAGCCACAGTTCCTCCGAAGTAAGCAGTCGGGAAACACAGCTGCATCTGAGATAAAACTTAGGAGGGAGGTGCTGCCTGGAGCTTGGTCACGGACAGTGTAAAAGTGGGGAGTCTATGGAAACAGAAGACAAAGGATGGGTGCGCAATTGCTGTTCGGAGGCGGGGGGACAGAGTTCTGATATTAGAGACTGGGCAGCTGGGTAACGCCATTTTCAAGGCTCCCACCCATGTGCATACACACCTACAAGCACACAACAATCCATCCCAGTAAGCTAAGCAGCGCCATCTAGTGGAGAATGGAGCCATTACACTAAGCCCCACCCAACTGGGCCAACATTGCGCTTCAGGAACACAAGTCTCTCCACCTGCTTACTTTACGGATTATACAATGCTTCATAGTTTGACTTCTAGGGGAAAATGAAGTAATTTCAATTGTATTTCAGTCTGTTCAGTGGTCCATCTATTCAATTATCTTTCTTTCTCTTTTTTTGTTTTCTCTTCTTCGTTTCTTTTCTTTTTCTTGAATAAAGAGAAAAAAATATATTTTCATTTTCAATTTTTATTAAAAATATTTTCCTTAATTTTTTCTCTATATTTTTTACTTTTGTGTAAATTTTTTCAAATTCTATTTTACTTCCATTATTTCATTTTATTCTATTTCAGTGTATTCATTTTTTTCAAATTTTCAAACGATTTCCTTCTTTTTTTTTCTTTCTCCTTTTTTCTTTAATCTATCAAGCCCCTTTCAACACCCAGACCCAAACACACCTAGGCTCTAGCATCATTTATTTGATTTTTGCGTGTGTGTGTGTGTGTGTGTGTGTGTGTGTGGTTTTTCATTTTTTCATTTTAATATTTTTTTATTTTAAATTTTTTTAAATTTTTTACCTCACTAATTCCTTTTCTCCCCTCAAAATGACAAAATGAAGGAATTCACCCCAAAAGAAAGAGCAGGAAGAAACGACAGACAGGGACTTAACTAACACAGATACAAGCAAGATGTCTGAACCAAAATGTAGAATCACAATAATAAGAATACTAGCTGGAGTCGAAAATAGATTAGAATCCCTTTCTGTGGACATAAAAGAAGTAAAAGTTACTCAGGATGAAATAAAAAAAAAATGCTATAACTGAGCTGCATTGTCCAATGGATGCCACAGCAGCAAGGATGGATGAGGCAGAGCAGAGAATCACTAATATACAGGACAAACTTAGGGAGAATAATGAAGCAGGAAAAAAGAGTGAGACTACGGCAAAAGAGCACATTTCAAAAATTAGAGAAATCAGTGACTCATTAAAAAGGAACAACATCAGAATCATAGGGGTCCCAGAAGATGAAGAGAGAGAAAAAGGGTAGAAGGGTTATGTGAGCAAATCATAGCAGAAAACTTTCCTAACCTGGGGAAATACACAGACATCAACATCCAGGAAGCACAGAGAACTCCCATTAGATTCAACAAAAACCATCCATCAACAAGGCATATCATAGTCAAATTTACAAAATACTCAGGCAAGGAAAGAATCATGAAAGCAGAAAGGGTAAAACAGTCCTTAACCTACAAGGGAAGACAGTTCAGGTTTGCAACAGACCTATCCACAGAAACGTGGTAGGCCAGAAAGGAGTGGGAGGATACATTCAATGTGCTGAATTGGAAAAATATGCAGCCAAGAATTCTTTATCCAGCAACGATGTCATTCAAAATAGAAGAGATTAGGGGCGCCTGGGTGGCGCAGTCAGTTAAGCGTCCAACTTCAGCCAGGTCACGATCTCGCGGTCCGTGAGTTCGAGCCCCGCGTCGGGCTCTGGGCTGATAGCTCAGAGCCTGGAGCCTGTTTCCGATTCTGTGTCTCCCTCTCTCTCTGCCCCTCCCCCGTTCATGCTATGTCTCTCTCTGTCCCAAAAATAAATAAACGTTGAAAAAAAAAAATTAAAAAAAAAAAAAACATTCAAAATAGAAGAGATTAAAAGTTTCCCAGACAAACAAAAATTAAAGGAGTTCATGACCACTAAACCAGCCCTGTGAGAAATTTTAAGGGGGACTCTCTGAAGGGAGAAAAGATGAAATAAGTAATAAAAACATACATACATACACATATACATACATACATACATACATACATACATACATACCAAAAGCAACAAAGACTAGAAAGGACCAGAGAACACCACCAGAAACTCCAACTCTACAAGAAACATAATGGCAATAAATTCATATCTTTCAGTACTCACACTAAACATCAATGGACTAAATGTTCCAGTCAAAAGATATAGGATAACAGAATGGATAAGAAAACAAGATCCATCTAAATGATATTTATAAGAGACCCACTTTAGACCTAAAGACACCTTCAGATTGAAAGTAAGGGGATGGAGAACCATCTATTATGCTAATGGTCAACAAAAGAAAGCTAGAGTAGTCATACTTATATCAGACAACCTAGACTATAAAATAAAGACTGTAACAAGAGATGAAGAAGGGAATTATATCATAATTAAGGGGTCTATCCACCAAGAAGACCTCACAATTGTAAACATTTATGCTCCAAATGTGGAGCGCCCAATCTGTAAATCAATTCATCACAAACATAAAGAAACTCATTGATAATAATACCATAATAGTAGGGGACTTCAACACCCCACTTACAATGGACAGATCATCTAAACAAAAAATCAACAAGGAAATAATGGCTTTGAATGACACACTGGACCAGATGGACCTAACAGATATGTTCAGAACTTTTCATCCTAAAGCAGTGGAATATACATTCTTCTCCAGTGCACATAGAATGTTATTCATAATAGACCACATACTGGGACACAAATCAGCCCTCAACAAGAACAAAAAGATCGAGATCGTACCGTATATATTTTCAGACCACAATGCTATGAAACTTGAAATCAACCACAAGAAAAAATTTGGAAAGGTAACAAATACTTGGAGACTACAGAACACCCTACTAAAGAGTAAATGGGCTAACCAAGAAATTAAAGAGGAAATTAAAAAGTATATGGAAGCCAATGAAAATGATAACACCACAACCCAAAATCTCTGGGACGCAACAAAGGCGGTCATAAGAGGAAAGTATGTAGCAATCTAGGCCTTCCTAAGGAAGGAAGAAAGGTCTCAGATATACAACCTAACCTTACATCTTAAAGAGCTCAAAAAAGAACATCAAATAAAACCCCAAAACAGCAGAAGACAGGAAATAATAAAGATTAGAGCAGAAATTAATGCTATCGAAACCAAAAAAAGCAGTAGAACATATCAATGAAACCATAAGCTGGTTCTTTGAAAGAATTAACAAAAATGATAAACCACTAGCCAGTTTGATCAAAAAGAAAATGGAAAGGACCCAAATAAATAAAATCAAGAATGAAAGAGGAGAGATCACAACCAACACAGCAGACTATACGCCAATAAAATGGACAACCTGGAAGAAATGGACAAGTTCCCAGAAACATATACACTACCAAAACTGAAACGGGAAGAAATAGAAAATTTGGACAGACCCATAACCAGTAAGGAAATCGAATTATTTTTCAAAAATCTCAAAAAAAAAAAAAAAAAAAAGAGTCTAGGGCCAGATGGCTTTCCAGGGGAATTCTACTAAACATTTAAGGAAGAGTTAACACCTATTCTCTTGAAGCTGTTCAAAAAAAATAGGAGTGGAAGGAAAATTTCCAAACTCCTTCTATGAAGCCAACATTACCTTGATTCCAAAACCAGACAAAGACCCCACTAAAAAGGAGAACTACAGACCAATTTCCCTGATAAACGCAGATGCAAAAATTCTCAACAAGACATTAGCCAACTGGATCCAACAATACATTAAAAAAATTATTCACAACAACCAAGTGGGATTT
The DNA here is from genome assembly GCF_028749965.1 of Puma concolor. Lineage (NCBI taxonomy): Eukaryota > Metazoa > Chordata > Mammalia > Carnivora > Felidae > Puma > Puma concolor. The sequence continues at coordinate 57,931,625 of NC_141669.1, forward strand.
ATACCTGCGATGCAGGGCTGGTTCAATATCTGCAAAACAATCAATATGATTCATCACATCAATAAAAAAAAAAAAAAAGGACAAGAACTGTATGATCCTCTCAATGCAGAGAAAGCATTTGACAAAATACAGTATCCTTTCTTGATAAAAATCCTCAAGAAAGTAGGCATAGAAGGATCCTACCTTGAGATCATAAAAGCCATATACAAAAGACCCAATGCTAACATCATCCTCAATGGGGAAAAACTGAGAGCTTTCCCCTTAAGGTCAGGAACAAGACAGGGATGTCCACTCTCGCCACTGTTATTCAACATAGTATTGGAAATCTTAGCCTCAGCAATCAGACAACACAAGGAAATAAAAGGCATCCAAATTGGCCAGGAGGAGGTAAACGTTCACTCTTTGCAGATGACATGATATTCCATATGGAAAACCCAAAAAAATCCAGCAAAAAACTGCTAGGACTGATTCATGAATTCAGCAAAGTTGCGGGATATAAAATCAACGCACAGAAATCAGTTGCGTTCCTATACACTCACAATGAAGCAACAGAAAGAGAAATCAAAGAATCGATCCCATTTACAATTGCACCAAAAACCATAAAATACCTGGGAGTAAATCTAACCAAAAAGGTGAAAAATCTATACACTGAAAACTATAGAAAGCTTATGAAAGAAATTGAAGAAGACACACACACAAAAAGAAAAGATTCTATGCTCCTGGATAGGAAGAAAAATATTGTTAAAATGTCAATACTGCCCAACGCAATCTACATATTCAATGCAATCCCTATCAAAATAACACCAGCATTCTTTACAGAGCTAGAATAAACAATCCTAAAATTTGTATGGAACCAGAAAAGACCCCGAATAGCCAGAGCAATCTTGAAAAAGAAAACCAAAGCTGGAGGCATCACAATCCCAGATTTTAAGCTGTATTACAAAGCTGTAACCATCAGGACAGTATGGTTCTGGCACAAAAACAGACACTCAGATCAATGGAACAGAATAGAGAACCCAGAAATGGACCCACAAGAACGTATGGCCAACTAATCTTTGACAAAGCAGGAATGAATATTCAGTGGAATAAAGACAGTCTCTTCAGCAAATGGTGCTGGGAAAACTGGACAGCGACATGCAGAAAAATGAACCTGGACCACTTTCTTACCCCATACATAAAAATAAACTTAAAATGGATGAAAGACCTAAATGTAAGACAGGAAACCATCAAAATCCTCGAGGAGAAAGCAGGCAAAAACCTCTTTGACCTCGGCTGCAGCAACTTCTTACTCAACATGTCTCCAGAGGCAAGGGAAACAAAAGCGAAAATAAACTATTGGGACCTCATCAAAACAAAAAGCTTCTGCACAGCGAAGGAAAAAACTAGCAATCTAAAAGGCAACCAACGCAATGGGAGAAGATATTTGCAAATGACACATCAGATAAAGGGTTAGTACCCAAAATCTATAAAGAACTTATCAAACTCAATACCCAAAAAACAAATAACCCAGTGAACAAATGGGCAAAAGACATGAATAGACACTTCTCCAAAGAAGACATCCAGATGGCCAACCAACACATGAAAAAAATGCTCCACATCACTCATCATCAGGGAAATACAAATCAAAACCACACTGAGATACCACCTCACACCTGTCAGAATGGCTAACATCAACAACTCAGGCAACAACAGATGTTGGCAAGGATGCAGAGAAAGAGGATCTCTTTTGCCCTGGTGGTGGGAATGCAAGCTGGTGCACCCACTCTGGAAAAACAGTATGGAGGTTCCTCAAAAAATTAAAAATAGAACTACCCTACGACCCAGCAATTGCACTACTAGGTATTTATCCAAGGGATACAGGGATGCTGTTTCGAAGGGCCACATGCACCCTAATGTTTATAGCAGCACTATCAACAATAGCCAAAGCATGTAAAGAGCCCAAATGTCCTAGATGAATGGATAAAGAAAAGGTGTATATATATACAATGGAGTATTGCTCAGCAATCAAAAAGAATGAAATCCTGCCATTTGCAACTATGTGGATGGAACTAGAGGGTATTATGCTGAGCGAAATTAGTCAGTCAAGGAAAGACAAATATCATATGACTTCACTCCTATGAGGACTTTAAGATACAGAACAGATGAACACAAGGGAAGGGAAGCAAAAATAATATAAAAGCAGGGAGGGGGACAAAACATTAAGAGACTCTTAAATATGGAGAGCAAACAGAGGGTTACTGGAGGGGTTGTGGGAGGGGGGAGGGGCTAAATGGGTAAAGGGCATTAGGGAATCTACCCCCTTATTGTTGTACTATATGCTAACTAAGTTGGATGTAAATTAAAAAAATAAAATAAAATAATAAAAAAAATAAAAATAAAAAAATAAAATAAAATAAAGGAGAAACTTTCAAAAGATAGGAAAAAAACAAGAAAGTTCACCATAGCTTTGTTTATGTGAGTAAAAATCTGGAAACAATATAAATTTCCAACAATAGGGAATCAGTTAAATATATCATCATACATCACTATAGGATACAATACTATGCAACCATTTAAAATTTTGGATAATTAACTATTTAACAACCCAGAAAAGTGTTCACAATGTATTATTAAAGTTTTAAAAATAGTTCACAAAAATAATGAGTACACTAAGTGTATATGTGTACATGTACTCATATATACTTAGCCAAAAGACTAGAAGAATATGCCCCCAAATAGTGACACATTTAAGTGAAATGCTATGAGAATATAGAAATATGTACCAAAATAGAAACAGTAGCAAATTTCTGGTTGGTATAACTATGGGTGGTTTTAACTTACTTGTTGCTTCTGTGTATTTTCTAAAATACTTATAATAAATATGTGTAGCTTTTGTAGTTAAAAACAATGAAATATAATAAGTAACAAAATAATATAACAAAAATAATCTAATATAACAAAATACTCTTTTTAAGTATAAAAGTAATAACATCTGACCATTAAAAATGCAGAGTATTAAAGCATATTAAGGAAAAATTAAGTATTCCACATCCCAAATTCCTCCAAATCAAATTCCCCCATAAGGAATCACAAATAACTTTGTTATATTATTGTAAACATTTTTTTGTCTAAATATATGTATACTTTTAAAAGTAACTAAAAATATTTTTATTTTAGCTAAAGGAGAAGAGGAGACCAGGGTTCAGCAAACTTTTTCTGTAAAGATTTGGATAGTGAATATTTTCAGCTTTGTGGATGGTCTGTTGCAACTACTCAACTCTGCCATTGTAGTGCGAAAGCAGCCGTGAATAATAGGTAAATGAATGAGCTTGGTTATTTTCCAATAAAACTTTATTTACCAAAACAAGCAGTGGGGCAGGCTTGGCCTATGGGCCATGGTTTTCGGGCTCTTGGACTCAGGTGAACAAATAAACAAACCAAAAATGCCAACTTACTGAATTTACTGGCCAAAGAATACAACTTATTCGGTTCCTATTTCATGTTAACATCAGCTACAGTTCAAATGTCCGTGCTTCTGGGTTGCCACATAGTCCTGCTTCCTTTTTAACATCTGCAACACCAAGTTATTCACCTTTCACCTGGGTTCCACATCTCAAGCGCCACCCTACCCACTACTCGCATCCAGACCACCTGGAGAAGGGCCCCACACCAACCTACCACTTGGTACCACTCACTGATCACATGTCAGGTACAGGGCACTGCACTGCTAATGCAGCCTCGTTGTGATTGTGATCAGGGCCCATGTCTCGTTCACCTCTGTATCCGGCACTTGGCACAGTGCCCGGCACATGTGGATCACTGATTAGAGCTGAATAAATGGGTGAGCTACAAGCAAAGTACAGATCCAACCTCAGGTATTGTGGTCTGATGGTGAAAAAAGGTGCTAGCACATAGTAGGTGCTCGACAGACATGAGTCTCCTTAGCATTTGTACATAACAATTTCTATAGCAGCAACTACTAGTACCACAGTCACGGGTGCTTTGGACAAGTGTTCCTCAAAGTCCTTTGTGAATTTGAATCACTTGGGCTTTGCATTAACATGCGGATTTTGATTCGCTGGTTTTGGGGTAAGGCCTGAACTCTGCATCTCTAACAACTTCCCAGGGGGTGCCAATGAGACTGGCCCAAACGGCAAGATTACAGGAGGTTCAAGGCAGAGGTAATGACTGAGCACTGAGGAACTGGAGAAGCTACATGCTTCCCCAAAAGCCTAGGTTATGTGGCCACTGTTCCTTGAGAAGCTTAGTTATGCTAGGTAAGAAAAGAAGCCTATGTCAAGATGGGCCTCACGAGGAACTCCACCTATACAGTCCTTCATGGTCCAGGATTATGTCCTCAGTTTTACAGATCTAGAAACTGAATTTTATCCATCTTTCTGGCATAACTAGATTGTCCTGACCAGAAAACATGCCAGTGGCTTCTACTGAGAAAGAAAAAGTAGGCTAAAATTGGGGCAAGAACTGAGGAAATCAGCCAGGACACATAAGACTATTCTTTCCTATTCTTTCACTCAGAAGAGAGCCCAGCATTTCAAGTGACAAAATCTGAAGGGGCAGAGCAAACTCTGGAAGATGAGGCCCAGCATTGCTACCCCGGGGTTCTATTTGGTAGGAGTAGAGGGACACAAGCCTCCTGGTCTAGAAAACCAAGGCTCTTTGGGTCAGGTGCATGCAGAAGTCAGAACTCAGGGAGGCCCCAGAGTTGTTGAGAGAGACTCTAGGTGCAGGTCCCAGAGAACCAGAAGTGATCCAAAAAGCAGAGACTCAGGCATAGGGCTGGCCAGCAGACTAGCTGTACATTGGAAGCTGTCCCTGATAAGGATAGGCACCCGCGGCCACTGGGACACTCAGCACAGACCCAGAAGACAATTTCCAGATGCACACATTAGTGGGGAAGGAGCTAACATGTCACCACCCCTGAGGCTCCTGGATTCCAGCCTGGCCTTGATGGAGCTTGCCATAGGTAATGACTACTGATGGCTGCTGGAGCTATGATTGCCAAGAGCACTGATACAGAAACCATCAGGTAGTGCTGAGTTGAATCCTGCTACCCCATCTCCAGATTACTGCATAAAATGTGAAAGCCAGTTTATCATGAGAAATGTCATTGCCCATTGTGACAGGCAAGACTTCAGCACATCCTCTTCCTGGTGGAGGAAGCTGAGCTAGGATGCAGAGGTTGTTGGATGGACCAAGTCCTAAGGATCTGCATTGTCCTAGCCATGGTTGTCCCTACACCTGCCAAGCCCCAGAACTCACACCTAAGCCAGGAATGAGCCTCAGGGTCTTGGTTGGTCACCTAGAAAACTCTAACCTTCCCTGTCATCCCTACCCCTCATCACAACCACAAGCGCTGTTTCCATTGCCATTAACAACCCAATTCTTTTTTATTTCCCCCCATGTTTTCACAGCATATCATGTGTTTCCAACTTCCCCGATTGTTTTTCTTTGGTTACATCTTGAGATAGATGACTCCTAATTAAGTGCTCTTTAATTTCACCAAAAATAAGCACTGGAAGGAGATTAACATTCAGGAAGGTTGCTGTAAGCATATCCCCCTCTCAGCTGTAATTTGTGGGCTCTTACTATCATTGTTTGGTTAATAAATATTTATTGAGCACTTATTTTATTCTTTAAGCGACCCTACGTACAACGGATCCAAATACCAATAAAATACTCATTTCAGAAGTAGGGGGTTCCTGGTCCAGAGAGGGAGACAATATGTAAACAGGTATAGATAGCATGGATACTGTAGGAAAAATAATGTGGTTTTGTCCAAAGCATGGAGTTCAGAATGGCACAAATGATTCCACACACGCCCCCCCTCCACCCCGTAAGGGCATGCATCGCACCATCGCTGGCAGCCAGGTAGGTGGGTAACCATGTCATAGTTGTTGTTATCTGGCACCATCAGGCACAATCAGGAAAATGTTTGCATCAAAACCTGAAGAAGAGGTGTCTGTAGCTTAGGAGAAAATACCACAGAGGATAGTAGAGCACTCTTAAGAAATGTGACAACGTCAAGGCACCTGACGGCAGAGAGGATGATGCTGTGTGGAAAACCAGAATTAGAAAGTGACAACAGATAAGAGGGCACTGGTCGTGATGAGCACGGAGAAGTGAATGGAAGTGTGGAATCACTACATTGTACACCTGAGACTAATGTAACGCTGCATGCTAACTATATTGGAACTGAGATTAAGAACTTAATTTTTAAAAAAGTGATGAAAGATAAAAACGTTATGCAATTAGATAGTGGTGATGGTTGCACAACCCTGTGAGTAAACTCAAACCCCCTGAATTGTACGCTTGGAAAAGGGTGAATCTTAGGACTCGGTGTTGTTTTTTTTTAAAGTGGGGAAAACAACTGGGGAAGATCAGAAATGTTCTGGAGGTGGATGGCAGTGATGGGTGCACAACAATATAAATGTCCTTAATGTCTGTGAATTGTACACTTATAAATGTTAAAATGGTAGATTTTATGCTACATCTATTTTATCACAATAAAAAATGTGAGAGGAAAGATCCCACTATGAAACTCTCCCACATCCACGCACAAAACTATGTGCTGATCAACCTTCACCTCAAGAGTTCTGTGCAAATGGCATCTATGTGTGAGGGTTTCTATGTATTACAGCTACAGGTGACTTAAGAGTGAAACAATGGGGCGCCTGGGTGGCGCAGTCGGTTAAGCGTCCGACTTCAGCCAGGTCACGATCTCGCGGTCTGGGAGTTCGAGCCCCGCGTCGGGCTCTGGGCTGATGGCTCAGAGCCTGGAGCCTGTTTCCGATTCTGTGTCTCCCTCTCTCTCTGCCCCTCCCCCGTTCATGCTCTGTCTCTCTCTGTCCCAAAAAAATAAATAAACGTTGAAAAAAAAAATTTAAAAAAAAAAAAAAAAGAGTGAAACAAATATAGGAAATTGTGAAATTAATAAAATATAAAGCTAATCATTACTGACTTCTCAAGATAGCCACAAAAGAGGTAGAAGTGGATGCCAGCTATCTGTTGGGGCTAAATCCTAAAATTCTGGGTTGACCACGGTTGCGTGGACCAATAGACTCACCTGCTAGAGTATCCCCAGCAGGTGCCGAGGGCAGAGCATCTGGCCCACAGTAGACCCCTTTTACCTCCTCTCAAATGACCGCAGCAGGGGCTGCACGCCGGAGCCTAAAAGCCTCAAAGATCAGAGCAGCAAGTGTGACAGTGACAAAGACCAGGCTTGCGAAGGACCGGTCTCAGGTCTTCCTTCCATAAGCAGAGGACTAACTCCCCATTTTTCCCTCCTCCGCTGGTCCACACAGCCCATCTCTGGACCATCCTTATAGTCAAGTGCAAACATGGCATCTCATTCCCAGTATTACAACAGCAGAGTTTCTCCATCCAGTCTGCACATCCACCAGCCGTGAGCTCCCTACCAAATCAAGCAAGAGCTACAGTGAGAAGGCACAACACTCACCATGGAGACCAAATTTCTCAGTGCCCTAAACACTGAAGATAAAACCTTTTTAAATAAATAAGCTAACAAAGGTCAGAGCTCTCTGTTCAAAGTGATCTGTGGGTGATAACTCTTCTCTAGGGACTTTATTGAGCTTGGTTTTCAAAACGTAAGAAATGATAGGAAGGTGTATTGTTAGGCCCCAGTGTGTGACCAGGTCCACAAGCAGCAGTTAGCCTTGGCCCCTAAGCTGTGAACAGTCAGCATCCCAGGCATCAGCCTCGGGCTCACCTGCCAGTACTTCTCCAAGGAAAATATTACCAGGGAAAGATTTTTACTTTCTTTTACTTCACTTCACTTCACTTCACTTTTCACTTCACTTCCTGTCCCCAGAAACTACTATCAATAGAGCAGATGACCAACCTCAGGTCCTCCTGCATTCTTTTGAGGCAATAAAATGTTTAGATTGATTTTTACATTTTCACATGTTACTAGAAGACCATTTACAATATCCGTTTCTCATGTCGCCCACTAATCTGGCTATACTTTCCTTGTTATTTGTTGATGTGTGATTGAAGCCAGCCAATTTGCCTGTCTCACCTTCACCTGCTTGTCAGAATCCGTATAATGCGTCACTTCAAGATGAGCACCATCTTTCTCCAGGGCAGAGAAGAATGCTCAGACTCCTGTGCTCTGACTGGGCAGCTGGGCTGGAAGACAGGAAAGGGCACAGCAGCTTGCTGACACACAGGGTCCATCCTCCAGGAGAACAGGGCTCCCCTTACTTCCAAACCCAACGCCAGTGAGTTTGGAAGGTTCGAGAGGGTTGGAGACAGAATGGAATCACGGTGAAGAGTTTGGATTTGGAATCTGAGAGACCTACGTCTCTGGTCTGCCATTTACTAGCTGTGTGCCCATGGGTCATCAGTTTAAACTCAGAGCCTCAGCTAGCCTGTAAAATGAGGACAGGAATAATACCCACTTCGCCAAGGGTCTTGTGAAAATTAAACAAGATAAAATGCACATGACACATTATAAACACAAAATGACGTATAACAAGATGAAAAATATCATTGTGGGTGAGTTGGAAGTGGGTAGTTTGATAAGCTTCTCTATCTCCCCAACAGCAAGTGCAGCCAGAAGGATAGGGTTAAGTGGTGTTTTCCAAACTTTTGAACACAATCCCCATAAGAAATACTTTTTATTGTAACCCAAAACACATAACAGACCCATCTATGACTGAAAACGAGTTTTACCCAACAATAATTACTATGCACGACCTAGGAGGCGCTCTGAGACTTGATTCTTTATTAGTCTATTTTGTTTCATTTATTTATTTGTGAAATTTTTCAAACCTATAGAAAAGTTGCAAGAATGAAACAAAAACACTCTTCCCCCAAAACAAAGTTTCCCAGTCTCTGCACCACTGACATCTCAGACCAGATGATTCTTTGTTGTGGGGGCTGTTCTGTGTATTGCAGGGTGTTCAACAGTATCTCTGGCCTCTAACCACTAGCTGCAAGTAGCACCCCCACCCCAGTTTTGACAACCAAAAATGTCTCCAGATATTGCCAAATGTCCCCTGGGAGGCAAATCCATCCCCCATTGAAAACCATTGACCTAGACCTACCAATAATTAAAATCTTACCATTTTATTTTATCTTTCTCTTGCTCATGTACATATATGCTCATGCACATATGCTCAGATGTATTTTTTGGTTGAACTATTTTTTTTTTTTTTAATTTTTTTTTTCAACGTTTATTTATTTTTGGGACAGGGAGAGACAGAGCATGAACGGGGGAGGGTCAGAGAGAGAGGGAGACAGAGAATCGGAAACAGGCTCCAGGCTCTGAGCCATCAGCCCAGAGCCTGACGCGGGGCTCGAACTCACGGACCGCAAGATCGTGACCTGGCTGAAGTCGGACGCTTAACCGACTGCGCCACCCAGGCGCCCCATGGTTGAACTATTTTAAAGTAAATTACGGATATCGTGACACTTCTTACTTAAACAGTTGAACACACATCACTTAAGAATAAAGCCATTTCCAGGGTGACTGGGTGGCTCAGGCGGTTAAGCACCCAACTCTTGATTTCAGCTCGGGCACGATCTCATGGTTTGTGAGTTCAAGCTCCAAGTCAGGCTCCCTGCTGGTGGTGCAGAGCCTGCTTGGGAATCTCTCTCTCTCCCTCTCTCTCTGACACTCCTGTGCTTGCGCATACTCTCTCTCTCTCTCTCTCTCAAAATATATAAACTTTGAAAAAAAAAGAATAAAACTATTCCCTTACACAACCACAATACCATATTACACCTAAAAAATTAACATTAATTCAGTAATATTGTTTTCTTTTCTCCTTTTTCTATGTTATTTGTAATCCAGTAAATTGGTTTCATGATCCACTTGGATGGGTCATGACCTACAGTTTGAAGCTTAGAACAGGAAGATTACAAAAATGAACATAACTGTCTTCTAAAGATCTTCAAAAACCAGAACAGCAGTCCATCCTTGCCAGTAGGAAAGGTGCACATGAAATCATTGAGCCAAGTGCATATTTACAGGAGTTTCACCAACACGCTACTGTTTTTCCCTCCCCAGCAGCCCCACCCTGAAGGAGACCCAGGAGCTCTCCCAGGCGCCGGTGATGTGTGCCCTGGCCTGTCTTCCCAGGGTTGGAGGGGCCTGCCGAGCTGGCACATGGTGGCCTGACCACATCACAGGCCCCAGCTGGGGTTCAGGTTCAGGCAGGCCGCCCACCCCTTCCCTGTTTGCTAAGTTCCTTTCCTTTACCTGCACTGGCTCCAGGAAAGTGGTTACAAGTTGGTCCAGAAATGGCCAACAGGCAAGGGCTGAGACACATGAAGGTGTGTGAGTCACTGGCTGTCTTTGATTCTCCTGACCTTATAAACCTGGCCTTTGTATCCAGCGTCAGGACCCAAAGAGTAGTAGAACTTGGAGACTAATACAACCACATGCGGAGGGGGAGCTGGCCACCAGAGCCCCCTGCAGCACACCCCCCAGGAGGTCTGGAAAGATCAGTGAGGACAAGAGTAAAGAAGAGCTTCTCACACAGGCCCTGAGTAGCACTTTCCATTATCCCTGGCAAGGGGCACCCTTTTGTGTTTGCCTTTGCTCTCGTTTTCTTATAAGGCCTTGGAACCTGTATAGGTCAGACTTCCTTAAAAGCCAGGAATTTCTCCAGCTTGAAGATTAGAAGTAGGGAAGTTAGATCAACTCTGGTATTAGAAAAGAAAGAAGAACTGACTACAGTCTGAAAAGCCAAGGAAAAACCCCACTGAAACTGACGGTTAAGTCCGGGAGACAGTTGCTATGACAGCAGCTCACCATGCCAAAGAAGACCCCAGAATACAGGTTCCACCTTCCCAAGCCAAGAGTGTTGGAGAGATGCACCACTTGACAGGAAGCACGAGACAAATCGGGAAGTGCAGTGATGAGGCCACAAAAACAAATGAATTATCCCAGAAATGAAGAAATGCCATCCCCAAGGCATCCCCATGTGGCTCCAGTGTATGGGTCCAAGGGTGAAGAAGACATTTCCAAAGCAGGCATCATGGCCAGGATGGTGATCAGAAGCAACCATTGGCCGGAGTGCCACAAATACTCACGGATTGCAAATTGCTTTCACATACCATCATGTGCACAATGCCTTCAAGGCGTTTATCACAATCCAAAATTCTCTCGTGTATTTAGTTAGTTTTCTGTCTGTCTTCCCCACTGGATTACAGGGACATGAGAGCCTTGTCTATTTTGCTCAGCATTGTAACCTCACTTCTGAGAATGACGCCCAGCACATAATAAGCAGCACCCAGAAGGCATCTGAACAGTGAGTGAGCAAATGGGCAGGGGAGCCAGCATATACAGTCTCTCCTCAACTAAAACAAGTCACATACAATCCACCCAGCTTAACAGAGAAGAAAGAAAAGCACAGAGATGTCAAGTTCACCCAACTAATCAGCAGTAAGCCTGGGCCTTTAAATCAGAACTCCTGACCCCAATTCCCACACCGCCTAAAATGAAAAAGACATAAAAATTGTCTTTATCGCTGACTTCTCTCATGCCCTTGGGTCCTACAGATTGGCAGGACTCACAGGACAATCCCAGGGCTGGTGGCTTTGCTTTCATCAGCTTGGGTCTAAAATCAGCAAGACACTCCTCAAACTGAGGGGATATTTCTCTGCACCATTCTCGTAAAGGCACCTCACAGTGAGCCCAGAGCCTGAGAAGTGACTCACTTTTGTCTTCAGCATCCCCTGCAACCCTTACCTCACCCACACAGATGGGCACTTAGCACCCTGTGAATGCTAAAGATGCCCATCTGGGAGCTGACACCCAGGATGATAATCTTCTACATTCAAAACAGTGTTGCTGGTTGGCACTAGAAGAGCTTAATTAGATAATACTGAATTTTAAGAGGCCCAGAGGGACAAAGTGACTCAAACAAGGTCACAAGCAAATTGACCTAGGTAAACTACTTGAATGTGCAGTTAAAGGGAAAACGGAAGGAAGGAAGGAAGGAAGGAAGGAAGGAAGGAAGGAAGGAGAAAAAGAAAGAAAGAAAGAAAGAAAGAAAGAAAGAAAGAAAGAAGAGAGAGAGAGAGAGAGAAAGAAAGAAAGAAAGAAAGAAAGAAAGAAAGAAAGAGGGAGGGAGGGAGGGAGGGAGGGAGGGAGGAAGGAAGGAGAAAGAAAGAAAGAAAGAAAGAAAGAAAGAAAGAAAGAAAAAGAAAGAAAGAAAGAAAGAAAGAGGAAGGAAGGAAGGAAGGAAGGAAGGAAGGAAGGAAGGAAGGAAGGAAGGAAGGGGCAGAGAGAAGAAGGGAAGGAAGGAAAGGAGGGAAGGAAGGAGGGAGGGAAAAAAATACATCCTGTGGTGTTTCAAGCATTTCATATTAGTATGTGAGAGAAGAAGCATTTAAGGACATTTAGGGACAAGGGGACCATCCTAGAGCCTCTCCCACTACTGGCACCAATGATCATTCCCCTGCCTTCCCCCCTTCCAGCTATGACTTCTTGTCAATTGATCCCACTCCATCTCCTTTAAAAGCACCAAGGATTATGCTGATTTATCATCACAGAACCCAAGTCTCAGATATCACAAGGATGCTGCACAAGAACAAGCTAAAAACAGAACTAAATTCTGTGTCTTCCCTCAAAATTCCTAAAATCGGGCAGTCACACACAAACGCCCATGCACTTTGCTCCCCCGGCCTCATTCTTGCCACTGCCACCAGCAATTCCCAAAGCCTGGCCTAGAGAGTTACCTACAGATGCTCCCTGGGGATCTACTACAAGCCCAGATATCTGTGGCTGAGCCCTGTGCTGCCCTGGGGCACCCTACCCTGACGGAGAGGTGAGGAGAGGCATCCTCTGTTGATGTCATCTGTCCCAGGCCCTAACTGGTGCTTTACAAACAACATTCAATCTGTCCAACAAGCCTGCAAAAATCCCTTTTTAACAGATGAGGAAATCAAGGCTCAGAAAGACAATTATTGAGAATACAACTAAAAATCTGTCTCTGAAACTACTGCTCGTTTCATTAAACCAAACTCCCAACTCATCATTCTAATTTATTTCAAGCTGAACACACAGAGCTCTTCATTCCCCAAAATAAAATGGACTATATTTACTTTAGGCCGGATAATGAAAGCTTTAAAAAAATTAGTCACAAATAATATTAAAATTGCAAATTAAGGTGAAAAGTTCAAGGGCAAATGCTGAGACTTTAATCTCAGTGTAAAGTGTAGCCACGTGGACAGCAGACCCAGCACTTCCACATACTCTCAGGAAGAGCCAGAATGTTATGCTTAATCAAATCCTGCAGTATCCCTGGTCCTCAGCAGGGAGAAAGCAGGCTAGTGTGGCATTAAGTCCTTCATGGTTTATAACAACAGCCTCCCCGAACCAGGCTGCGACTTAATCAGGCAAAGCATGGCAGAAGGAATAGGAGAACCTGACAAAGCCGCTCATTACAAACTAGAGTGGATTCAAGATTTCCTTTGTATGGAAAGCATTCTTACACTCTGATGTGCTGTTCTGAGTGGGAGAGAAAAAAGGCACAGGGTAAGGGCAAAAGTTCTGGAGTCGAATATAACACGGGGAACATGCATGGGGTGGACCCATCCAGCAAATGTCTTGCTCGTCAAAAATAAAAAGCTAACAACCATTGACCCAAAAGATTCCTAACAGATAAGGGAAGGACCACCCAGTGGAGTTTTCACCTACTCAGTGATCCCAGAGACTCACTGAGAGGTTAGCAGGGCTGAAAGATGGTCTCATTCCACTGAAAAGCACCCAAGCTTGAGGCAGACACCAGAATGCAAGTATATTAAGTTGTAGAGAGAAACTCAACTCCATGTGCACCCCAGTCTCCTGTGTTGGTGCCATCTGCATTATTCACTCTCCATGCTAGCTACTTGGGAAGCCAAACCTTAACCTGCAGCGACTTTTTTATTTGCCGTGAGCCATCCACGTCACAAAGACCAGAAACGCTCAAAATCTCTTTGATCAGCATTTTCACTGTAGGAACTCCAGGTGTGAAACCGAATTGCGGCAGAAGATGACCTGGCGAACAGGGCATCAGAGCAAAGGTGATTCGATGAATTAAAAGTTAAGTGGCCTCACTTAACCACTGGGAAGAGCCTGGTGCAGGTTGAACACTCAGAGGTGTTTTCCCAAGGAGAGCGACAACCCCTTTCCATCCCACTCCTGCAGCTCTCCTGAGGCCAGAAACAGTCTAAGAGAGCTTGGTGAAATTCCTCTCCCCTGTGCAAAGCAAGGACCACACCACTGGCATTTGTCTTCCTCTATGGCTGAATAATCCTGCTTTGAGAACTACTCTTTTCCCAGATACGTGGTCATTTGTTCTGGCTACAGTCAAGTGCCACGGGCCTGGGTGCCCTCTTGTCTCCCTCTTTCTAATAGCTTGTTTATCCCACTCTCACCCAACACCTATGCTTCCCACAGAGCTCATTTAACTTCCTAAATTCAGGGTGCAGGTTAGCCCCCCAGGTACTGATAAGAGTATTCTCACACAGAAGGAGAATCTGAAGCAACTTTTGAAAAATGCATTTGGGACTTGATCCATCCAGATTATCACAGCAAAGCTCCTGTAGTTTACCACCTTGGCTAGGAGGTGTCTTGAATGAAATGCTTCAGTGCTACATTAATTAAGCTGCAGGTTTGGCTACTTCAGGAAAAAAACCAAAACAATCATGGTTTAAACAAGACAGAATGTCATTTCTCTTTTAGGTAACAGTCTGAATACACACAATCTAGGGCTCACCCCATGGCACCCTTTGGGACGAGGGCTTTTTATTTTGTTGCTATTCCAGTCACAGGCATAGTCTTATGTGCACCATCTAGGATGTCTCCTGGTAGGTCCACACCTCTGTCACTAGTGGCGGGACAGAGGGTGGTGGGAGTTCAAGGTAAGCTTCCTCCCTTTAAAGGCATGACCTGGAAGTCACACACATCATGGCCACACATACATCCCAGCTGCAGGACAAACTAGTCTTACCATAGCCTTTATGTAAAAATGAGACAATTGATATTGTCTCTGCCCAGTTACTATTCTTTCTCCTTTCCCCATCCCCATTGCTTTCCATTTAAAGTCCCACAACTCCTTAATGAGAATTGGTATAACCTACCGTATAAAATTAAATTAGAAATAAGCTGACTTATTGAGAACAGAAAAGTCACATGGGTTCATACATTACTTTAATAAATCAAATTCGGCATCTGTACAGTATCATTCTAAAGTTCGAGACTAGGGGCTTTCTTCAACTAATACTTGGGTGTGGGGAGCACATTTGCTTGAGACATGGTTTCATGTGAGGGGAAGAGTAGTGAGCAGGAAAAGGAGATTGGAGTTCCACTGGGAAGGGCCCTGCACGGACAGACTAAGGAGGCTGCTTTCTGTCTTCATGCTGGATTCTCATCTTTGTGCACGTGTTCAGGTTTACAGAACTTAATTAATTGTGTTTCTCTGTAAGTAACTGAGGGTACACAGCACTGGGCTCTCATAGACAGAATCTACGGATCATATTTGTTTCTGAACGAGGGTCAGCTCTACGCTCAGCTGTCGGGGCCTAAAGCCTATAACCTGACTGCCTATTACAGGCCAGCTCCATTACCATGCTTCCTCCATCCTCCCCCTATTATCGGTGAAATGTTCTGTCCTGTTTTTAGCTGAAAAGGCAATCTCTGAGCTCTTGAAAAATAAATGAAATGAAAATGAGATATAATTATGTATGGTTGCAACCATAACCACAGGGTTGGTCGGTATAAATGTTGCAATATTTTACTGGTCAGCTTCTGATCCACCACATGAAACATTTTTTAAATTTCAAACACTTCTCCTCACCTCTATTGACTACATAATCATTCAAACCATTGTTCCCAATGGACGGGTGTGTGTGTGTGTGTGTGTGTGTGTGTGTGTGTGTGTGTGTGTGTGTGTGTGTGTGTGTGTGTGTGTGTGTGTGTGTGTGTGTGCGCGCGCGCGCGCGCGCGCGCTGCAGCGTCTGGATAGAAGGGAGGGGTTTAATTAACATATCGTTGCCTTCTGTTAAGGAAGAGGGGGCATTTATAGTCAGGTGCTTTAATATTAGTTCCAGCTCATTTTTCTTGCCTAGAACACCTCACTTAATAATTAGCTCAGTTCTCTGTGGCTTCATATATAAACATGCCACATTTCAAAGTACATGAAACAAGAGTAGTAAAATGTCTACGCAGTTTGAGGAAACTGAATTCCCAAATTTTATTCTCTGGGCCCTATTGGGTTCCATTAGCCTCAGGTGTTCTTTCAACAACAACAAAAATTGTCCCTCCCCATTGCAAAATCTATCTAATAAAAACGTTTAACCAAAGAATAGAGAAAACGAGCTCCGGCAGAGAGAGAGAGAGAGAGAGAGAGAGAGAGAGAGAGAGAGAGAGAGAGAGAGGAGAGGGAGAGGGAGAGAGGGAGAGGGAGAGAGAGAGAGAGAGAGAGGTGCCTGGGTGGCTCAGTCCATTAAGCGTCCAACTTCGGCTCAGATCAAGATCTCGCAGTTTGTGAGTTCAAGCCCCACGTTAGGATCTCTGCTGTCAGCGCAGAGCCCCCTTAGGATCTTCTGTCTCCCCTTCTCTCTCTGCCCTTCCCCTGCTCATGTTCCCTCTCTCCCTCTCTCTCAAAAATAAATAAACATTTAAAAAATTTTTTTAAAGAAAGAAAGAGAGAGAGAAAGGAAGGAGGGAGGGAGGGAGGAAGGAATAGATGAGGTTCCCCATAAAAACCAAGCTTGAAGCCTCTCCCCGTGAGTACAAATATCACCCTCCCCTCCCATAGTAGCTTCTGAAAATATCCTCTCTTTCAAATGCAAACTGTGCAGCCTTTCTTTCAAAAACTATTCCTCCACAAATAACACATGTGCTTGGAGTTGGTCAACAAAATAGATCATTTCTGGGTTGGCCAGCCCATATTTGAAGAATCTGCAGACTGGAAAGACCCTGGAGGCCTAAGGGGGGTACTTCTGCCCCAAGGAAAGATGGAATCCAAGCCAGGGATTCTTGGCCCCTTTTTAATAGCACATAGAAACCTCAGAGTGTTAGAAGGGAAAAGAAAACAAACAGCTGAAAAATCGGCTTTTTCTTTCCCCCTCTTTAGACTTTTTTGAGTTAAAAAAAAATCATCCAATGTTTTGCAAGATCGTTAGACCTCTAAACATACCAATTCATAATTTTATGAGCAAATCAACTTGCTTGTCACCCAGTAATATATTCTTAAACTAACAATAACATGTTGGAGCTGTAAACTAGACGTTTTTTTTTTTTATGTTGTGCACATTCAGATTTTCCTAAATTTTACACATCTAGCAATACCTCACATTGTTTCCAGTTTTGCAACATCCATTCAATAAAAATGTACTGAGGTCCAGCAACGTGCCAGGTACCATGCCAGAGTGTGAGGATAACACAGGGATCTGCCCTCATAAAACTTACAGTCAAACAGAAGAGACGGGCTTTAAGCAATCATTGTACGAAGAATTCAGGCGTTTCTGCCACTGATCTCAAATCCCAAATCACTCTGAAGCTGCTCCGAACACGTCACTGCCACGGGAGACCTCTCTTAGGGAGGCGGCACCTCCCCCAGGCGTGCAGACAGGCGAAGGTGTGTAACAAGTGCGCTCGCGCACCACCGCAAGCCACACCCATTTCCCTCCGCCCGCCCCCGTCGTTTCGGGGCAGCAGCCCAGCTGCAGCGGCCAACCGACGTCTCTGTGCCTCGAGGCTTCCTCTGCCTGCCGCAGCTTGCTCTACCGGATCAGTAACACCCGCCGCTGCCACCAGCGGCGCCCTCAAGCAGTGACTGACAGGAGTTGGTGTATGAATGCCCCAGCAGCCTTGCCTCTTGGGGAGCTTCTGTAGAAGGTACATGTTCTGCACTGGCCTCCACTGTTCCTGAAGAAGGTCTAGCTCCCTTTACACATTCGGGTAACTTGCTTGATAAAGCACACTTGCTGGCTGCCTTCCGCCTCCCATCTCACTCCCTCACTCTCCTATAGTCCTTTCCAGGAACCATCTCCGCAATAATGTACTTGCACTCAAATCCTTGCTTCAGGGTCCGCCCTTAAGAGGTAGCAAAGAGCCTGCCTGCAGCATGTTCCTTTATTAAATGAGTCGTCACTTCACAGCAGCTACTGAGCCCCAACTGCTTCATGGTTCTTGGTGAATTTACTCATTTTCAGTCTCTTTAAGGAAAGAAAGGTGGGAGCGTCTCCTGTGCACGGGGAGTCTTTCGAGTCAAGGGCACTTGTTCCTCTGAGCCACCATGTCATGAAGTTTGCCGTCAAAGCCACACAAAATCTCTTCTCTCTGCCCTGACACCTATTTCCTGTTGTTCTGTGCCCTGGTGAACAGAGGCCTAGAAGGGGGAGAAGATGGGATTGGGGTGGAATAGGCCACTGGAGTGCCCTCTCTACAATAGGAAAGGGACAAATCAGTCCAAAAATAGCATTTTGGAGTGACACAGGAACAAACTACTTTCCACGAAGGCCATGAGGCATCAGCATTCTCCATTCCTGTTTGGAATTCACAAGATCTAACGACATTTCTGTTGTTTGCATACACCAAGAAGCCACCAAAGCCCTCCACTCCGTTGTTGATTTTAGGATGTCCAACTTAGCAAGAGTCGGAAACAGTTCAATCAGTTTAAATCAGAGGAGGGGATTTAGGAAGGATGCAGGGGAATCTCACGAATTAGCCGAGCTGGAGAAGAGTGATGGGGCCTTGGGAGTTAGAAACCGCTCCCAATGGACTCTGCCCCTTTTCTCTGCTGCTTTCTGTAAACCGACTTAAAGCTTCTCTCTCATTAAAGACTGTTTTTCTCCAAGTTTTCTCCACATTGTTATAAGCAACAAAATCTATATGCTTTCAGGAGAAAGGGATGGATGTTTGAAAGTGCCTAGTTGTCCTCAGACATTCAGCTGGCATGCACCCACATCTTCTTACTGGCTGCTCACAGCCACTTCTATTCTGACTGGTCACAGCATCCACTCAGGTGGAGTCAGTGCCCAGCTGTGCCACGTACTAGGTAAGGGTGAGCTCACAAAATCATTGTGAGTGTGGAGTAACAGGCTTTAGACTGAGCTTCCTAGAGCAACTCCCAGAACCCAGCAAAAGACCTGACCTGATATTGGGGTTGGAACTGCTACCAACCCCAGAGCCACTCTGGCTCCCCCATCCATCAGTGCCATCAAGATGGAGCCCACTTAGCCAAACCACTTACTCACATAATTCCTAAAGTCCCACATGGGTTTATCTGGTCGGGATGATCTACACCACCATTGTAAGTATGCCCTTTCTGCAGAGGAAGCTGGGAAGTGCAATTTGGTTTGTTTGATCATGGTTTTTGGAACCTACCTTGAGGTGGCAAGATTCATAAAATACGGCACATCAAAATATGGAAATATTCACAAGATTTGGGCAGCCACACATGATAGATGTCCATTATAACCCACAAGGCAGAAAAAAAAAAAGGCCACAAATTATACAGCTCATAGCTTCAACCACCGAAGAAAGACTAGGCTCCAGGAAACAGATCATTGGCCCAAACCATCAAGTGCCCCTCTGAGACGGTCATAGGGCCACGGAAGAACATGCATGCTTCTGAGGAAGCATGTATATAGTATATAAAGGGGGTTAGAGGGTGGGAGATGGATGAGGGACAGCAGTCTGAAAAACAGAGGTTTGAGGTCATTCAGAATAATAAGTAATCCCAAGATTAGTTGAATACTATATAAGGGATTGTTGACGGATTCAAATTCAAAAATATTTCAGTCAGCTGGGTGTCAACAAATATGAATCTCCCAATTAAAGGCGAACACTGGGGAGTAGAGCACAAATGAAAAATAAATACATGCAAAGAAGCTAATCATTAGTCATTAGGGAGATTCAAATTAAAGCCACAAGAAGACATCACTACACACCCATTAAAATGACTAAGATCAAACAGCCAAATATTGGTGAGGATGCGGAATAACAAACTGTCATACTTTGCTGGTGGGAGTACAGATACTTTAAAAAATAATATGCTGTACAAACTCCCAGTTATAAACTAAGTCACAGGGATGAAAAGGACTGCATTGGGAATATAGTCAATAATATTGCAATAACTTGTGTGATGACAGACGGTAACTACACTTATCACGGTGAGCATTTCACAATGTGTGTATAAATGTCAAATCACTGTTACACACCTAAAACTAATATAATATTGTCGGCCAACTACACTTCCATTAAAAGAATAAGTTTTTAAAAAAATTTTTAAATGTAAAACAGTATGACTATTTCTCATAAACTTAAATGTACACTCACCATGCGGCCTAACAATTCCACCCCTAAGAGAAATGAAAGCATATGTCCGTACAAAAACATATATGTGAATATGCATACATAGCAGCTTCACTCATGATAATCATAACTGGAACGAGTCCAGATGGCCACCATCTGGTGAACTGATAAACAAATGGTGGTATGTCCATACCATGGAGCACTACTCAGCAATGAAAAGGAATGAACTCCTGATACACACTGCAACATGGATGAATCCTAAATGCATTATGCCAATGAAAGAAGCCAGTCTCAAAAGGCTACAAACTGCATCTCTATTATAAGGGATTCTTTTTAACAGGCAGAACTATGGTGACAGTGGTGGTCAGGAGCCGAGAGGTGAGGGAAAGGGATGGACTACAAATGGGAAAGAAGGAACTTTAGGGAGTGATGGACACGTTCTATACCTTGATTTTGATGGTAGCTATGCAGGTATGTATACGTGTATCAAAACTCATTAAATTGTGCACCTGAGACGGGCGAATTTTAATGGTATGTAAATGATACTTTTTTTAATGTTTTATTGTTTTGAGAGAGTGCAAACACAGGGAGGAGCAGAAAGAGAGAGGGACACAGGATCTGAAGCAGGCAGCCGACAGCGAGGAGCCTGATGCGGGGCTCAAACTCAAAAATCTCAAGATCACAACCTGAGCCAAAGTCCGAAGCTCAGCCGACTGAGCCACCCAGGCACCCTGGTGTTATATAAATTATACTTCAAGAAAGCTGACAAAAAAAAAAAAAAAACAGCTCTCCTTTTCCTGACCTTTCCGAAGTCATCCTGTTCCTGCCTGTGCTGTGTGTACAGTATAAGGTATCCTTGGTTGTGGTTGGTTGTGGTTTTTTCCAATTGTTATTCCAGTCCTTAATCTTTCCAGCTAAAATGCAAATTCTCTGAGGGGAGGGAATTATTGAAAACTGACCTAAGCCAATTTGGTTACACACAACATTGCTTGTTTTTTTTGTGGAAACAGTAGCCACTGAAGAAGTTAGAGGTGGGTGAGGATTCACTGCTTCCCCACACCCTCCCCATCCCGTTACATTGATGGGAGACCTCAAACCAAACTCTGCCACACATACACACATTTACTAAAAAACAACTTAATAACAAGCAAACACAAAGCCATTCATAAACTCTGTTCAATAAGCCCTGTGAAGTTAGCTTGCTACCCTTTGAAGTGCTTTGACCACCACCTCACATGAAAGATTCATCTGAGAAAGACAAGACAGCATTCCAGAAACAAGATTCTGCTACCTGCACAGGTGGCATTAGGTAACCAGACATCTTCCTAAAACAGCGGCTGGATATAAGACCATTTAAGGATCAAGTGCCTGTTGCCTGCTCTAAGGATGCAGGCTGCACGCTGTAATCGATTCTTCTCCCCTGTTTATGCAAATGGCTCTGAAACATTTTAGCCCATCTACACACGCATCTCAAATATATTCAATTCATCAAACTGAGGCCCACTTTTATTATGCAGGCTACTAGCTACTACTTTCACCAATATAACCCCTTTTTGACATTCACTATTAGTGCTTTAGTAGCCGCCTGAACTTCCTGATTGTTATGAACCTGGCTGTGTCCTGGACTGTGTGTTCGTCTTTCTTTCTTTCTTTCTTTCTTTCTTTCTTTCTTTCTTTCTTTCTTTCTTTCTTTCTTTCTTTCTTTCTTTCTTTCTTCTTCTAAGATTTTATCTAAATTCAAGTTAGTTAATATACAGTGTAGTATTGGTTTCAGGAGTAGAATTTAGTGTTTCATCACTTACATACAACACCCAGTGCTCATCACAAGTGCCTCCTTAGTACCCATCACTCATTTGGCTCATCCCCCCACCCCACATCCCCTCCAGCAACCCTTAGTTTGTTCTCTATAGTTAACAGTCTCTTATGGTTTACCTCCCTTTCTTTTTTAATCTTATTTTTCCTTCCCTTCCACTATGTTCATGTCTTATTTCTTAAATCCCACACATGGTATTTGTCTTTCTCTGACTGACTTATTTCACTTAGCATAGTACATTTTAGTTCCACCAACATCATTGCAAATGGCAAGATTTCATTCTTTTTGATTGCCGAGTAATACTCCATTGTATATATAAACCACCTCTTCTTTATCCCTTCATCAGTCCATGGACATTTGGGCTCTTTCCATAATTTGGCTATTGTAGATAGTGCTGCTGTAAACATTGGGGTACATATGCCCCCTTCAAATCAGTATTTTTGTATCCTTTGGATAAATACCTAGTAGTGCAATTGCTGGGTTGTAGGGTAGTTCTATCTTTAACTCTCTGAGGAAACTCCATACTGTTTTCCAGGTAGCTGCACCAATTTAAATTCCCACCAGCAGTGTAAGAGGGCTCCCCTTTCTCCACATCTTTGCCAACATCTCATTTCCTGAGTTGTTAATTTTAGCCATTCTGACGGGTATGTGGTGGTATCTCATTGTGGTTTTGCTTTGTATTTCCCTGTTGATGAATGATGTTGAGAATTTTTTCATGTGTCTGTTAGCCACCTGGATGTCTTCTTTGGATAAATGTCTGTTCATGTCTTCTGCCCATTTCTTAACTGGATTATTTATTTTGGGGGTGCTGAGTTTGATAAGTTCTTTTAAGATCTATAGTATCTTTTGGATACTCACCCTTTATCTGTTATGTCTGATATTAGCTGTGGGTCTTTTGTATATGGCTTTTATGATGTTGAGGTATGTTCCTTCTTTTCCCTGCTTCCTTGAGGGCTTTTTATCAAGAAAGGATGATGTGTTTTGTCAAATGTTTTTTCTGCATCTATTGAGAGTATCCTATGTTTTTTATCCTTTCTGTTATTAATGTGGTATATCACGTTGATTGATTTGGAGATAATTGAACCATGCCTGAAGCCCAGGGATAAGCCCCACTTGTTCATGGTGAATAATTAATTCTTTTAATGTATTCTTGGATTCTATTTGCTAGTACCTTGAGAATTTTCGCATCCATGATCGTGAGGGATATTGGTCTGTAATTCTCCTTTTTAGTGGGGCTTTTTGTCTGGCTTGGGAATCAAGGTAATGCTGGCCTGATAGAATGAATTTGGAAGTTTTCCTTCCATTTCTATTTTTTGAAACAGTTCCAGAAGAATAGGTATTAATTCTTGTTTAAGTGTTTGGTAGAATTCCTCTGGCAAGGCATCCAGCCCTGGACTTTTGTTTGTTGGGAGATCTTTGATTACTGTTTCAATTTCTTTGCTGGTTATGGGTCTGTTCAAATTTTCTATTTCTTCCTATTTCAATTTTCATACTTTATATGTTTCTAGAAATTTATCCACTTCTTCCAGATCGCCCAAATTGTAGGCATATGACTGCTCATAATATTCTCTTATTATTATTTGTATTTCTACAGTGTTGGTTGTGATCTCTCCTCTTTCATTCATGATTTTATTTATGTAGGTCCTTTTTCTTTTCTTTTTGAGAAGTCTGGCTAGGGGTTTATGAATTGTGTTCATTCTTTCAAAGAACCAGTTCCTAGTGCCATTGATCTGTTCTACTGGGTTTTTTTGTTTTCTGTATCATTTATTTCTGCTCTAATCTTTATTATTTCCCTTCTTCTGCTGGTTTGGGGCTTTATTTGCTGCTCTTTTTCTAGCTCCTTTAGGTGTAAGTTTAGGTTGTGTATTTGAGACTTTTCTTGCTTATTGAGGAGGCCCTGTATTGCTATGTACTGCTCTCTTATGACTGCCTTTTCTGCATCCCAATGGTTTTGGACTGTTGTGTTTTCATTTTATTGGCTTCTATGTATTTTTTTCATTCCTTCTTTAGTTTCCTGGTTGACCCATTCATTCATTAGTAGGGTGTTCTTTAGCCTCCATGTATTTGGGGGCTTTCCAAATTTTTTCTTGTGGTTGACTTCAAGTTTTATATGCTGTGGTCTGAAAATATGCATGGTATGATCTCAGTCTTTTTGTGCTGGTTGAGGCCTGATTTGTGACCCAATATGTGATCTCTTCTGGATAATATTCTATGTGCACTCAGAAAGAATGTGTCTTCTGTTTTTCAGGGTGAAGTGCTCTGAATATACCTGGTAAGTCCATCTGGTCCAGTGTGTCATTCAAAGCCATTGTTTCCTTGTTGATTTTCTGTTTAGATGATCTGTCCATTGCTTTAAGTTGGGTATTGAAGTCCCTACTATTATGGTTTTATTATCAATGAGTTTCTTTATGTTTGTGATGAATTGATCTATATATTTGGGTGCTTTCAAGTTGGAGGCACAAATATTTACAATTGTTAGATCTTCTTGTCAGATAGGATCTTTTATTGTGATATACTGCCCTTCTTCATGTCTTATTACACTCTTGGGTTTAAAGTCTTGTTTGTCTGATATAAGTATGGCTATTCCAGCTTTCTTTTGATGTACATTAGCATGTTAAATGGTTCTTTAATCAATCTGGAGGTGTCTTTGGATCTGAGTTTCTTGTTAACAGCATATTAACAAGTCTTGTTTTTTTTTAATCCATTATGATACTCTATGTCTTTTGATTGGAGCATTTAGTCCATTTACATTCAGAGTAATTATTGATAGGTATGAATTTAGTGCCATTATATTACCTGTAAAGTTGCTGTCCCTGTAGATTGTCTCTGTTCCTTTCCAGTCTTTGTTTCTTTTGGTGTCTCTTTCCTGTTCAAAGGGTCCCCTTTTATAATTCTTGCAGAGTTTGTTTAGTGTTCACAAACTCCTTTAGTTTTTGTCTAGGAAACTCTTTATCTCTCCTTCTATTATGAATGACAGCCTTGCTGGATAAGGTATTCTTGGCTGTGTATTTTTCCCATTTAGCACATTGAATATATCATGCCATTCCCTCTGACCTACCAAGTCTCTGTGGACAGGTCTGCTGCCAACCTTATGTGTCTACCCTTATAGGTTAAGGATCTTTTGTCCCTATGCTGCTTTCAGAATTCTCTTTGTATTTTGCAAGTTTCATTGATTTTGAAGGGAATTCTCTGTGCCTCTTGGACATGAATGCCTGTTTCCTTCCCTAGATTAGGAAAGTTCTTAGCTATAATTTGTTCAAATAAACCTGCTGCCCCTTTTTCCCAGTCTTCTTCTGAGACCCCAATGACATGGATATTATTGCACTTTATAGAACCACTGAGTTCCCTAAGTCTATATTTGTGATCTAATAGTTTTCTTTCCCTCTTCTTTTCATTAGTTTACATAATTTTATCTTCTTTTTTTTTAACGTTTATTCATTTTTGAGAGACAGAGGCAGAGCGTGAGTAGGGGAGGGGCAGAGAGAGGGAGACACAGAATCCGAGGCAGGCTCCAGGCTCTGAGCTGTCAGCACAGAGCCCAACGCAGGGCTTGAACCCATGAACCATTAGATCATGACCTGAGCTGAAGTCGGAAGCTCAACCAACGGACCCACCCAGGTGCCCCCATAATTTTATCTTCTATTATCTCCTATTTGTTCCTCTGCTTCTTCCATCCTCATTGTGATTATATCAGTCAGTTTTGCATCTCAGTTATAGCATTTTTTATTTTGGCCTGACCAGTTTTCAGGTCTTTTATCTTTGCATCAAATGTTTCTCTGGTGTTTTCTATGCTTTTTTTCATTCCTAACTAGTAGTATTATGACTGTTGCTCTAAATTCTTGTTCAAATATATTGCTTATATCTGTTTAGAGCAAATTCCTGGTTGTGGTTTCTTCTCAATCTTTCTTTTGGGGTAAATTCCTCCATCTTATCATTTTGTCTAAGTTTCTGTCTTTTGCATGTTATGAAAGCTTGTTATGTTTCCTGCTCCTAAGAGTAATGCTATATTAAGAAGGAGTCATACACTGTCCTGATGTTGTTTCAGGAAGTGCTCCTGGTATATACTGTGTGCACTCTGCTGTTATGATTTGGCTGCTCTTTCCTCCATATCAGTCCTCTGCAGAGCTCCTCCTTGCTTACAGTGGGGAGGGTTTGGACCTTTAACTAGGTGTGCTTTAATTTGTTTGTTAAAATAAGCATGATTAAAAAAAAAATCCTGATCCCAAAAAGAGAAAAGGAAAAGGAACAAACAAACAAAAAACAAGACAAACAAAAGAACAAAAAGTATAAACTTGATTCCACGAAAGAAAGAAAGAAAGAAAGAAAGAAAGAAAGAAAGAAAGAGAAAAGAAAAAAGAAAAAAAATTTTTTAATCCTGGTCCTATTTCCACCAGAACTGAAGCTGATGCTTTGGAGCACTCTATGATCAGTAGATTTGGTGTTTGCAGGGTACCTGTGTTGGTCCTCTGGGGGAGAGGCCCCCTGCATTGGCTCACAGTCAGACCTGCCCAAGTAAAGATGCTTCTGTAGGGTGCAGGGGGTGGGGTTTGGTGTTAGTGGCTCCAGACTCCACTAGGGGCATTGTGTTGTTCAATTAAGTCCCACCATTCTCTTGGGGGCCACAGGAAGATGGCCTCACCCAGCTCTCTCCTCCCTGGGGTGGGAAGATTGGGCCACCTGCTGGTCAGGAAACCTTCACAGACAAGTGAACAATCTCCCTTCCTACCTCCCAGGTTTCCGTCAGATCCCTGCCCTCAACCTGTCTGTGACCGGGCTTTGGACAAGCAAGGCACCACAGCTGTCCCATGTTTTATCTCTGATGGGCAGCTGGGATTCAAAACTCCAAATCTTGAAAAACTGGGCAATGCACCGACCCACTCCCCACTATGCAGAAAAGGCTTGCAACACTGAGCCTGCTGCCATTCTGTCCCAGAAAATCAGTCATATGGCTGCCCAGTGCCCGGAGTTTATGGTGAAGCACTGTGAGAAGCTGCAACCAGGTTATCCACCCTCTGCACATGTCTTTGTCCTTTGCTGTTGAACCGCTGCTCAAAGGCACCGGCTGGGTCTTTTGTCTTTGGAGAGGCAGTATACCCTCTTCCAAATGTACTCCAGGAAGGGAACATCTCTCTCAGTGTGACCCAGGGGATCCCCACACCACACTGTCCACTGTCCGTCTGGGCCTCCACCCCTCTTCTCCCCAGGAGCACCACCACTAGCCCTGACCAACTCTGGCAAATGGCACTAACTTCCAAAACCTCAGAATTTGAGCTTGCTGTTTACAAAAACTTGAGATAGTCCATTCCTCCTGATTCCCCAGTCAATGGTTTTGGGGAAGTGCTTTTCTTGCGTGAACCCAACGCAGTGCTCTCTCTCCCCCTTTCTCCTCCTCTCCCTGAAAAGGGCTCCCTACCCTCTATGGCACCTTGGCTTTTCTCTCCCCCAATTCACTTCTCCACACTTTGTACCTGCTAGGTTGTCTCTCAAATTATGCAGATTGTTGTCTTAATCCTCAGATGGATTTCCTAGGTGTTCAAAATGATTTGACGCTGATCTAGCTGTGTTGGAGGGAGGAGGCAAGTCCAGGGTCCCCCTACTCCACCATCTTAAGTCCTCCCCTGGACTGCGTGTTCTTGGCAAGAACTGCTACCCTTGGAATTGGAACTTAAAAACAAACAGCACAAACAAGATTCTCTGTCTATGCTGAGCTTTTTGGAAGTAAATTATAGCCATCTTTCCCAAAACATATCCTCTCTTCCTTTAAACTTTTCATAAAATTTTTGATTTCTAATAGATGCTTAGTAACTGCTAATGACTATAAGCCAAGCAAATTAAGAATGAAGGTTTTTAAGTAGGAAGGCAGAAAGGGGAAGGCAGGAAGAAAGGAAGGAAGAGGTGAAGGAGGGAAGGAAGGAAGTCTTCTGGCCTCCAGCATCTCCTTGTCTTTGAAGGTGTAGACACTCAGCCCTGGGCTATGCCTCAGTTTCTAGTGTAGCTTTTTGAGAAGCTTTTGGGGCTGGTGGGTTTTTAAGTATCCAAAAGTAAGGTCTGTGGTCTGTGAAAAGGCTAAGTTATCAATGTAAATAAAACTGGGGAATTTCTGGAGTGAAAAATAATTGCCAGAGACTGATTAACAGCCTAAATTTAGTCAGATTAGCCTGCAGAAGCAAGGCTCTTCCAGGTCACTGAGTTTGCCATTTCAAGGAAGCTCCATTCCCCCACCCATCCCAGTCACACCCCAAGTCCTTTCTTCTACAAGAGCAGTTCTAGTGTCCATGGAATTAGAGCCACAGGGGGCTGAACTCAAAGGCAAGAAGAAGTGATGGTGTGACTAGACAGAGAGCCAGGCTTCTGACCCCAAGTACCAACCTGCCACCTGCCCTTCTGATCACTTCTAGTTTATCTTTTTATGGTAGCATGGCACAAACTTTGGACTTCCAAGTTGTGACCTACACTCTCTAGGTCCAAGGTCTTGGGCAAATAATTTTGCCTCTATGAACCTCACGTGTTCCTCGCGTTCCTCTATGTTCCTCACGTGTGAAAAAACAAAAACAAAAAAATAAACAAAACAAAAAACAAATAAATACTAAACAAACAAACAAAGCCCAGTACCTACCTATCTACAGTGGCCACTCAATATATTTCCTTGCCCGTTACCCATCCCCCTGCCTTAACAACATCCATTAATGTTTAGCAGAACAGCTCCTTACCACTCTTGGCCCACGTGGTTTTCATAAATCCACCACAAGTGAATTGACTGTCACAATGTCAAGATCTGGCCAATCAGCATATTCTATCCTGGTACTACAGTGAACTGTTGCGTTAGGAATTCATTACTGAGACTCAGTCCTGAGACTTATGTTGGAACCATTGGACCTACATTCTCTATCTTTTATGAACTTGAAGCTGATAATGATGTGGGCCTAGTGGTTCTGGGGTCACCTTGTGGAAAGAGGCTGCCTAAGAATGAGCCAAAGCAAGAAAGAAAAGCACCAAATCCTGATAGCTTGAGTACTTGAGTAGAGCTGGGCCTGAAGCAAGGCCTACCCAGGGACTGGAGGGAATAAATTCTATGTTTGGCTCAAACCAGTGGGTCCCTTATTATCTAAAAACAAAAACACCATAGACTCAGAATCTTAATGCCTGACTTGAAATTGTGTTGTTGTTTTTTTCTGTGACTCATTAGCTGTGGGAATTTGGGTTGTTTACTTACTATCTCTGTGCCTCAATTTCCTCACTAATAAATGGAATATTAAAACATCAACATCAAAAGTTATTGTGAGGATAAAATGAGTGACTATATAAAAGGGATTTATAGCAGTACCTGGCACATTGAAAATATACTATTTTATTATTATAACAATTACCATTATTGCTATTATATCGTAATGACTATTACTATTATTATTTTTATTTTTATCTCATAGATTTATAGGGTTTGGGGTAATATGGCCAACGAGTTTGAGTGAAATTAAGAATTGTCCTGGTTGGGGTGCCTGGCTGGCTCAGTCAGTGGAGTGAATGTGCGACTCTTGATCTCAGGATTATGAGTTCAAGCCCCATGTTGGGTGTAGAGATTACTTAGAGAGAGAGAGAGAGAGAGAGAGAGAGAGAGAATTGTCCTGGCTAATGCTCACAGAAGGAAGGAGTCTTGAATTTTATCCAGCTCATCCTAAGTCCCAATTAGCCTTATTATCTTTTTTACTACACTGATCAAACTGCTAGAGCAAGGTCATGCCATAGAGGCATTTAGGATATATCTTAATGAAAGACAGAATCTTGTCAAGACCCTGATGATATCTGTATGGATAAGATTCAGAACTCAGGGTCAAGTTAGGCATCATATTTGACTAACAAAGGAAAACTTCAATGAGAAGGTAAGATTTGAGCATGGTTTGGAGGAGTGGAGAGCATTAGTCTTTCAGAAAGGGTTTCCTGAGGACAGAGAACAGCTAGTGCAAAGGTCTTACCAGTCGTTTTCGAGGAAGAGTTGGATTAGAGTGAATGAAGTGGATATTTGTGGGAGATGAGGGCAGAGAAGCAAAAGGGCCAGGTCATGTGGGAGCCTTATTTACTTGGTTTTTTTACTTGGTATGAGATGGGGACCCAAAGCAGGGTTTTGGGCAAAGGAGTGGCATTTAACTTTTATTTTAAAGGTCACCCCAGTTCCTGTATTCAGAGAGCAAGGGTAGAAGCAGGGAGACAAGTCAAGGAGCTGTTCAGTGTCCAGGTGAGAAATAATGCACCTCTCAGCATGTTGGCTTTGTTCTCTCAGACCTGCTTTCTCCTGATGAAGAAACTGTGTCTGCTGTGGCTTCAGGCTTCCACCCTCACAGAATATGACCAGAGGACAAAGGCCTCCTTCCATTTAATTCTCAATTCCCTTAAAAAAAAAAAAAAAAAAAAAAGTTCGGGGCGCCTGGGTGGCGCAGTCGGTTAAGCGTCCGACTTCAGCCAGGTCACGATCTCGCGGTCCGTGAGTTCGAGCCCCGCGTCGGGCTCTGGGCTGATGGCTCGGAGCCTGGAGCCTGTTTCCGATTCTGTGTCTCCCTCTCTCTCTGCCCCTCCCCCGTTCATGCTCTGTCTCTCTCTGTCCCAAAAATAAATAAACATTTAAAAAAAAAAAAAAAAAAGTAAAACCTAGAGAATGCATGCACCCACTCTACCTTCCACTTGCCACCCTACCACAGGTCTAGCACACAGTTGGCCTTCACTGAATGCATTTTGGAAAATAAATAAGTAACACAAAACACACAAATCTGCTACTTGATTGGTTTTGCGGGATGGATTGTAATGCACCGTTTGGATCCTCTTGCTTTTTCCAAGCACTTTACAACCAACGGTCATATGTGCAAATTTACCAGATTAATTTCATAGGAATGGCCAATTGCTCTGAGAAGCATATAGTCATAGCCAGAAAACTGGATTCCTGGCCTCATTAACATGATCTTCTCACTGAATTATTCTTTCCTAGACAATGAGAAGACTATAATATAGTTTGTATCTTAGGGAATATATTTTGAATCTCAGGCAATGGTATGATACCAATGAAAGTAGGAAGCCACTTTCAAATATTTTATCAACATTTTTATTCAAAAGAATAAAGACAGAATCATCAAGTGACGCATAGAAGAGAATAAGGACATGGAAAAATGCAGAACATTTAAATCAGACCCTAAAAACCATTTGCTCAAGAATGCTCTAGATCTATATAGATATAGAGATAGATAGATAGATGATAGATAGATAGATAGATAGATAGATAGATAGATAGATAGAAAGATAGATCTTGTTTGGCCGGCACAGCAGTGGCCCATTCATTGACTTTAATTTTTTAAATTAGTGGGCTGATATGTACAAGTAGGGCTATTTCATATGAAGTCAGATCTCTTTCTCATTAAAATACTAAATTGGGGCGCCTGGGTGGCGCAGTCGGTTAAGCGTCCGACTTCAGCCAGGTCACGATCTCGCGGTCCGGGAGTTCGAGCCCCGCGTCAGGCTCTGGGCTGATGGCTCAGAGCCTGGAGCCTGTTTCCGATTCTGTGTCTCCCTCTCTCTCTGCCCCTCCCCCGTTCATGCTCTGTCTCTCTCTGTCGCAAAAATAAATAAATGTTGAAAAAAAAAAATTAAAAAAAAAAAAAATACTAAACTATGTGACAATGTTGAGCTGATCAAGGCCCTGATCAGCTGTATTTCTGTTAGCAGGATTTC
This sequence comes from Puma concolor, assembly GCF_028749965.1. Classification (NCBI taxonomy): domain Eukaryota; kingdom Metazoa; phylum Chordata; class Mammalia; order Carnivora; family Felidae; genus Puma; species Puma concolor. Next base: position 57,963,424 of record NC_141669.1, read on the forward strand.
TAACACTCCCAACACATGTTCTGTTTCTGCAATTTACCATATTTCCTTAATACTCCATTTTAAAAATGGAACTTGCAATCTCTAATTTTAAGAGTATTTTCTGAGACCCTGCACAAAGTAAAATCCAGAATAGTATTCTAGAACTAACATGGTAAAGAAAAAAAAAATTCAAACCATGAAATGTAGAACTTGTGAGTAAGAAAAGATAAGTTGCAAATTGGGTGCATTTATATTACAGACCAAGGATAAAACAGGCTAATGTGTTCATTTTGGTACATCTACCACAACTGGGGCCTTTAGCCATGCCAAATCACAGAGACAAATTTAGAATCATTCAAAACCATTAGGATTACTAGTTCCTACATAAGAAAAGCAGGATTAATAAACTCCTGCCTAAGTAGAAATAAGTTCATTGGCCTATGTCTGCTATTCTACACCATAATGCAAAATTCCTAGTGTGGATACATCATAGCCAGGAACTGGAGGTGACCCAAACTATGAACCAAAAATTGGAAGGGATCACACTAATTTGTGAAACCCAGTACTGAACTGAAACCAAACATTATTTTTTTTTTCTAAACTGTGGACTCACTCAAAAATATTTCTATGCAAGTCAATAAAATGCAATTAAACTAATATGAACTATAACTGAACCAATGTTTTCTAAAACAGTAAAACCAGAATATTATCTCAACCAAACCAGTATTTTGTCTGTTTGCATCTCCTCGGGTAAATATCTTTTTTTTTTAATTTGTTAAATTAATTTGTTAATTTAATTTATTTTTTTTTTTTTATTTTTGAGAGAGAGAGACAGAGACAGAGAACAAGCAGGGGAGGGCAGAGAGAGAGGGAGACACAGAAACTGAAGCAGGCTCCAGGCTCTGAGCTGTATGCACAGAGCCTGACGTCAGCTCGAACTCACGAACCGTGAGATCATGACCTGAGCCGAAGTCAGATGCTTAACCGACTGAACCACCCAGGCACCCTTCCTTGGGTAAGTATCTTTAAAGGCCATCATACTTTTGTCCTGGTTACTGTGCACATCAAAACTACAGGAAACACATTTCAATCAGTTATGAACTCCTTCTAATTCTGGCAGACACTTCTAGTTCTCAACCAAATACCCATTCCTCCCATTTCTTTTTTTTTTAATTTTTTTTTACATTTATTCATTTTTGAAAGACACAGAGAGACAGAGCACAAGCAGGGGTGGGGCGGAGAGAAAGGGGGACACAGAATCCGAAGCAGGCTCCAGGCTCTGAGCTGTCAGCACCAGAGCCCGACATGGGGCTCGAACTCACGAACTGCGAGATCATGACCTGAGCTGGAGTCGGATGCTCAACTGACTGAGCCACCCAGGCGCCCCCATTCCTCCCATTTCTTTAACAAAACCCAGATTTAGTCAAGAAGACAATCTATCCAACTTCTTTTTCCTAGCCTCCCTTGCAACCTAGTGTGATCACATGTCTCTGTTTCAAACTATGAGATTTAAGCGGATGTTATGTGGCACTCCCAGGAAACTTTGTTGCCATGGACCCATTCTACATTCTTCCATCCAGATTTCAAGTACATAACTAGAGCTCCAATCATAAGACAAATTTATTATTATTTTTTTAAGATTTATTTATTTTGGGGGAGGAAGCATAAGCAGGGAGGGGCAGAGAGAGGGGAACAGAGGATCCAAAGCAGACTCTGCACTGACAGGTTGACAGCAACGATCCTGATGTGGGGCTCAAACTCATGAACCACGAGATAATGACCTGGGCCAAAGTTGGACACTCAACCCACTGAGGCACCCAGGCAACCCCGTAAGACAAATTTAAAGATGGAAGCTATGCACTAAGGATGACGAAATGGAAATCAGGTCATGGAGACATTGTTGATATCCTACATTTCAACGTAGCTAAATCTAATCCTAATTTATAAATTAAGTATGCTAACATTATAGAAAACAACTCAGTACATCTTTTTATATAACAAATATTCACTGAATACCTACTATGCATCATGCATTACACTAAGAACACTGATATATTTCCTACTCTCATGCAACACAGAAGAAAGAAAAGTTGGCTAGGTGATTAAATCCCAGACTCAGTTTCACTCGTGACTAATAAAGTCCTTGGACTTGGAGAAGTCACTTCATTTCTCTAAGCTTCAGTGTCTTCATATGCAATATGATGGAGTTTGACCAAGCTTTTCTAAGGTCATTTCCAGCTCTCCCATTGTATGATTCAGTTAGTTTCCACAGAAAGTCAATCATTTTCTCACTATCCATAGAAACCTATCTTACCCTCAGTCCCAGAGGTCAGTAAATACGATCCTAATCGACCCCCTCCAACCACAGTTAATAAGCCCAAAGCTGGACAATTTTCCCTTCTGAAATCTGAAATGGGAAGATTTCAATAGTAAGTCAAGGTCATGTGGAATGGGGTTAGAGTAGATGCCATGGCAAACCAGAATCATGTGTGAGCCGATGTTTGGGGAGCAGAGGCACATGAGGATGCAGGGAAAGTTGCCTGCATAACGAAGCAGGAATCTGCAAAGGAAGAGCAGACATGAAAATCCAAAGGTACCAAACAAGCAGCCTGACAAGGCAGATCTAGCCCTTAGTTGGCTCGCAACATTTTTAAAAATTTGTATTAGTTGTCAAGATCTTCAAAAGAGGAAGTTTTGCATAAAATTCTGAATTTCCAGCTTCTCTGAATTAGAGGAAGAGCTGAAGATGCTAGGCCTTCTTTCTTGTATGGCTACAAGAGACCAGAGCAGAGACCTCTAAACAAGGTGGGTTATGCCAGTGCCTCAACCTCCCCTTGTCTTGCATGACATTTGTTTCCTTCATTTCCCTTCCTTTCAGGGCCCTTGTTGGTGTATGAGTTTGAGGCTCTGTTCCAGGTAATGCAACCTCATGAGAAAATGACCAGGTCAGCCATGATTATCCAATTTCAGTGTCCCTTGTTGCCCCACAGTTGTCCCCTGTGTTTCTGCTTTAATAGATCTCCTAGGATATTTATGAGATTCCAGAGCCAGCAGTAAGGCAAGCCAGGAAATGGCACAGTGACATCTTAGAACTCCCCCAAAGGTTTAGAAACTGTCAGAACCAGGTACTTCCAAAGTGAAGGTTAAGGTAGGTCTAATATTGGTTGAAAGCCAGATTAAAAGCAGCCCACAGAGACGTCCACTTAGGCTAAAATGGAATAGCAAAGACCAGATTTACCCTCGCACCTGACACAATTCATAAAACAGACAGGATAGTTGAAACAATTGTTCTCAAGATGTTGGCTATTAGGCAACAAAGTAAAGCCATCACTGAGAGACAGGAAATAAAGACGGTGTGCTCTATGACTATCCCAGCTTACTGTTTTGAGATAGTTTCTATTTCCACCCAAGATTGGCAGAACATGCATTCTTCTTTAATGCATACAGGTCATATACCAAAACAGTCCATATTCTGGGCCATAAAACAAGTCTAAAAGGACTTAAGTCAAAGTATGTCCTGAGACCAAAATGAAATTAAAATAGAAATCTACAAGGAAAACATAGCTTAAAAATCCCAAATATTTGAAAACTAAATAACATGCTTCTTAACCATGTGTCAAAGAAGAAATCAAAAGAGAAATTAAAAAGTATTTTGGACTGAAGGGAAATGAAAATACAATACATCAGAATTTGTGCAATACAACTGAAGCAGAACTTAGAGGGAAATCTATAGCACCAAACACCTAAATTAGAGAAAATAAAAAGAAGTCTCAAATCAACAACCTCAGCTTCCTTCCAACTTAAAAAAACAGAAAAAGAAGAGCAAATTAAACCCAAAGTAAACAGAAGGAAATCATAATACCAAAAATATAAAAAACATCACTAATTCTACACACTCTTCCAGCAAATTGACGAGGAGGAAAGGAAACACATGAAGCCAGCCAAAGGCATTGTAAGGAAAGAAAACTATGCACCAGCATTCCTTATGAACACGAATGCCAATTTCTTAAAATGAAATTTTAGCAAATTGATTCCAACAATATATAAAAAGAGTAATATATTATGAGCAAGTAGGCTTTATCCCAGGATTGCAAGATTGCTTTAACATTTGTAAATCAATCCATTTAATTCATGATAGTAATACATTACAAAAGAAAAACTATGTAGCCATCTCAATAGGCACACACACAAGAAAGCATTTAACAAAATGTAACTTTCATTTCATTTCAAAGTAGGAATAGGTGGGAACCTCTGCAACCTGATTTAAAAAAAAAAAACAAAAAACCTATGAAAAACCAACATAGTTGGTAGTGGTGAAAGACTGATTACCTTCCCCCTAACATCAGAACAAGGAAAGGATGATTGCTTTCACCACTTATATTCAACATTGAACTGGAGGTTCTAGCCAGTGCAATAGGCAAGAAAAAGAAACAAAGGTATCCATACTAGAAAGAAAGAAGTAAAACTATCTCTACAGATGACATGATTGCCTATGCAGAAAATCCTATGCAATCTACAAGAAAACCTACTAGAATTAATAATTAATGAGTTTGACGGGGCACTTGGGTGGTTCAGTCAGTTAATATCCGACTCTTGATTTCAGCTCAGGTCATGACCTCGCAGTTTTTTTTTTTTCCCAATATATGAAATTTATTGTCAAATTGGTTTCCATACAACACCCAGTGCTCATCCCAAAAGGTGCCCTCCTCAATACCCATCACCCACCCTCCCCTCCCTCCCACCCTCCATCAACCCTCAGTTTGTTCTCAGTTTTTAACAGTCTCTTAGGCTTTGGCTCTCTCCCACTCTAACCTCTTTTTTTTTTTTCCCTTCCCCTCCCCCATGGGTTTCTGTTAAGTTTCTCAGGATCCACCTAAGAGTGAAAACATATGGTATCTGTCTTTCTCTGTATGGCTTATTTCACTTAGCATCACACTCTCCAGTTCCATCCACGTTGCTACAAAGGGCCATATTTTATTCTTTCTCATTGCCAAGTAGTATTCCATTGTGTATATAAACCACAATTTCTTTATCCATTCATCAGTTGATGGACATTTAGACCTCGCAGTTTTTGAGATGGAGCCCTGCATTGGGCTGTGCGCTCTCAGCACAGAATCCTGCTTAGTATTCTCTCTCTCCCTCTCTCTCTCTGCCCCTCCCCAACTTGTTCTCACTCTTTCTCTCTCACAAAATAAATAAATAAATTTTAAAAAGAGAGAAATAGAATTTAAAATATAATACCAATCTACAATGCCATCTAAAAATATGAAATTCTTAGGGATAAATAAGACAAAATATGTGCAATGAAAACTAAAAAACATCATGGGGAAAATTGAAAGAATACTTAAAAAGAGATATACTGTTTTCTTGCATTGAATAATCAGTATTGCTAAGATGTACATTTTTTCCACAATCTATAGATACAATAAAATCCTGTCAAAATTTCAGCAGGATTTTTACATTATGCATTATGTTATACATATATATGTATACATTACACCTTTCCATTTTATATTATATTGTTAACCTTTATGTTAACAATATAAATATTTTTTAAATTAAGCTGATTCTATAATTCATTTGGAAACGCAAAAGACCTAGAACAGCCAATTCTACTTTGAAATGTGGAGGACTTACACTATCTAACTTCAAAACTTAGTATACAGTTATAATAATCAAGACTGTGTGGTATTAAATTCAAGATAGACAAGCAGACCAATAAAATAGAAAAGAGTATACAAAAAACAAACAAAAACTTGCAAAAGTACAAAGGCAATTTGATGGGGAAATCAAAGAAAGTCTTTTTCACAAATGACCCTCGAACAGTTAGATATCCACCTACAAAAAACAGAACTTGGACCCACTCCTCATACCATATAGAAACAATTAACTAAAAATGTATCACAGGGGCACCTGGGTGGCTCAGTCGGTTAAGCGTCTGACTCCAGCTCAGGTCATGATCTCACAATTTGTGAGTTCCAGCCCTAAGGCAGGCTCTGTGCTGACAGCATAGAGTCTGGAGCCTGCTCCAAGTTCTGTGTCTCCCTCTCTCTCTGCCCCTCCTCCTGCCCCTGCTCACACTCTGTCTCTCTCTCTCTCTCTCTTTCAAAAATAAATAAGCATTAAAAAAATTTTTAATGTATCACAGACCTAAATCTAAATAAAACCCCAAAATATAAAACTTTTAGAAGAAAACAGGAGAAGTCTTTGTTACCTTGGGTTAAGCAAAGCTTTCCTAGGTATAACACCAAAAGCAAAATAATAAAAGAAAAAAGACTGATAAATTGGACTTCATCAAAATTAAGAACATTTGCTCTTTGAAAGACATTGTTAAATAGACTGGGAGTAAATATATGCAAATCACACATTTCAAAAAGGATTTGTATCTAAAATATGTGAAGAAACCTTAAAACTCAGTAAGAAAACAAGGTAATCAAATATTTTAGATGGGCAAGAGACTTGAATAGACAATTCGCCAAAGAGGATATACAGATGGCAAATGAGCACATTCAAAGATACTCAACATCGTTAGCCATTAGAAAATGCAAATTAAACCACAATAACATACCACTACACACTTACTAGAACATCTAAAATTTATTTTTTTTAATTTTTTAATGTTTATTTAAAAAAAAATTTTTTTTTAACGTTTATTTATTTTTGAGACAGAGACAGAGCATGAGTGGGGGAGGGGCAGAGAGAGAGGGAGACACAGAATCGGAAGCAGGCTCTAGGCTCCGAGCCATCAGCCCAGAGCCCGACGCGGGGCTCGAACCCACGGACCGTGAGATCGTGACCTGAGCCAAAGTCGGACGCCCAACCAACTGAGCCACCCAGGCGCCCCTAATGTTTATTTTTGAGAGAGAGAGAGAGAGACACAGTGTGAGTGGGGGAGGGGCAGAGAGAGAGGGAGACACAGAATCCAAAGCAGGCTCCAGGCTCTGAGCTTTCAGCATGGGGCCCAATGTGGGGCTTGAACTCACAAGCCGTGAGATCATGACCTGAGCTGACGTCAAACGCTCAACTGACTGAGCCACCCAGGCACCCCTAGAATGTCTGAAATTTAAATGACTGACCAAATCATGTGTGAGCAAGGATGTTGAACAATTAGAATGTTCTCATTCATTGCTGTTGGGAATGTAAAATGGTGCAGCCACTTTGGAAAATAGCATAGCAGTTTCATTAAAAATTATATATATACCTACCATGTGGCCCACCCAAGAAAAATGAAAAACTAAGTCCACACCAACAACTTGCATATGAACATGCATAGCAGCCTTATTTGTAATAAACCCAAACTGGGCACAATCCAAATGCTCATCAACAAGTGAATGAATAAACAAATTGTGGCCTATCAATACAGTGAGATACTTAGCAACAAAAAGAAATGAGCTATTGAGACACTCAACAACATGGATGAATCTCAAAATAATTATACTGAGTGAAAAAAGTCAGAATCTCTCCCCCCCACACACAAACAGAGCACATGTTGGATTGAATGTATACAAAATTTGAATAGAAAATGCAGAGTGATCTATAGTAACAGAGAGCAAATCAGTAGTTGTCTGGGGATGAAGAGGAAAGAGTAGGGGTAATTAACATGTCCATTATCTTGGCTATGATGATTTCATGGGTGTATACATACTTATAAAATTTTACACTGTAAATAAGTGCTATTTATTTCATGACAACTATATCTTAATAAAACAATCTGATCCTTAGGTTCCCTCCCCAAGTCTATGCAGCTAGGTAACTGGTTCTCCATAACCCTGACTTAGGTTTATTCTCTGGAGGAAGTTAACAGACAGTCTGGGGACTAGAGGACAGCAGGCACAAAAGATGGCAAGGGAATTTTAAAAACAAACAGGAAAGTCTACATACTAAAGGCTGAGACTTTCCCCGCTCTAGCCCCACTTGGCTCCTGGAACACTGGCAACCAGGCTTATCTCTTCCAGGCGGAAGACTGGAAAACTCTTTTCTGGGCAGGCTCAAGAAAGACAAACATTCTGACACTAGGCGTTCCCTAAAAAACAGCATAGCCAGATAACCTATAGTGAAGCTCGTAACAAGCCCCACCTGTGACATCAGAGCTTCTGGTTGGCGTTTTAACATCCCACCTTCACACATAAGCAGACAACTAAAATTAGAATTTGTTCTGCAAACATGAAGGGTTAGAAAAGGTGCTTGAACAGGCCACTAGGAAGCATTATCAGAAAATAGAGAAATTAGGGGCACCTGGGTGGCTCAGTCGGTTAAGCGTCCGACTTCGGCTCAGGTCATGACCTTGCGGTTCGTGAGTTCGAGCCCTGCTTCGGGCTCTGTGCCGCCATGTCAGAGCCTGGAACCTGCTTCAGATTTTGTGTGTCTCTCTCTCTCTCAGCCCCTCCCCTGCTCATGCTCTGTCTCTCTCTGTGTCTCAATAATAAATAAACATTAAGAAAAAAATTTAATAAAAAAAAGAAAATAGAGAAATTATTGTATTCTTTAGAGAGAAGTCACTAGAAAATGCCAAAAACTTAAATTGCTCAAGAAGTAACAATTTAAGCCCATTATTAGGATATGCAAAGATAAATATTAAAAGTAGTTGCCTCTTGGGAAGGAAAAGTTGGGAGGGACGAGGGAATAGCTGTAGCAACGAGAATTATGTGACTCTTGAATTTACGTGCCTATGTAACTTTTGTAAAAATTGTGGGAAGTGGGGAGTGAAAGCCAATCAATTGGAGATGAATAAAGCTCTTGAAAAGTCAATGAATAGGATGACACATGTCCCTGTTTGCCAGAGATAGTCCCGGTTTTCATCTATCCATAGTGCTTGTTCACTCACCAAATGTCTCTGTTTGGCTAACTTTGTGTCAGGCTGATGCCTCCTGAACCCACTGATCAACCTTAACATCACCTTAGCATGAGACATGGTATCTTCCTCCTGTGATCCAAAAGGAAATACACAGTACCACCTATGAAATATCCTTGCCAAAAAAACAAGAACAAAAAAGAACGTAAATCTCATCAAGTCTCTCACCTGGGTTTCTCAAAACGCACATCTTGGAACACATGCTTCTTTCTCGTGTGTATAGGATGTTTAGCAACATCCCTGGCCTCTCCCCTCTAGATGATGATAGCACCACCCTGCTGTGACAACCAAAACATTTTCCACCTATTGCCAAACGTCCTTGAGGTGAACGGAGTTGGGGATCTCCCCCGTCATTGAGAACCACTGCTCTACATCTAAGTACCAATTTACAGGACGTGGGATAAAGTAATATGTTAAAGGGTACCAGCAGGACACAACCAGCCAAATTGAGAATGTGGGAAATTCTAAAGGACAGATGACCCATATTTTTCAATAAACACAAGGTACAGGGGATGTATGAGAAGAAGGACTATTACAGTTTCAAAGCCCTTTTTAAAAAATCAACAAATGCAACATGTGGATTTGTTTGGATCCTGATATAAATTGCAAAAAGGATATTTTTGACACAACTGGAGAAAATTATGGACAAGTTAGGTATTATGACACCAAGAAATATTGTTAGTTTTGTGAGTGTGATAACAGTTCTGTGTTTACATTACTTTTTAAAGCTTTCTGTTAAAGATACATATTGCTGTATTAATAAAGTGGTGTGAAGTCTGGTTGCAAAGGAAGAAGGTGGGGGATAGATAAAGCAAGAACATCAGAACAAGGACAATTATTGAAACTGAGCAGTGGGTATGTGGGTATTCATGTACAGTCATCCCCCCTTATCCACAGGGGATAGTGGATAGTACTGAGCCCTAGTCATACATACCTATGATAAAGTTTAATTAATAAAATAGGCATAGTGAGGCAGGTGAGGTAGCTTAGGCTACTACTATTGACCTTCTGATGATTCATCGGGAGGAGCGTCCGCTTCCCACTGCAGTTGACCGTGGATAACTGAAGCTGCCAAAGCCAAACCACAGCTGGGTGGGGGCGCTAGTCTACTTGCTCTCTACTTTGTGTATGTTTGAAATTTTCCATAATAAAAACTTAAATGGAAGGAATAAAACCCAAGAAATGAATAAAGTATGGCTTACTGGGAAGCACTTGAACTGGGAGTCCAGAGTTCGGGGTTTTGTTCCCAGCTGCTCTGCTAACCAATCTGGTCGTTTTAAGCAGGGAAGTCACTTCTCTGGTTTGTAGGATGAAGTTCGTGGGTTAACAGATTTCTACGATCTCTTCCAGGTGAGGCTGTCAATGACTCCAGGACTTGCAAAAGTGAATTGAGTAACAGCCCCGAGGACTCAGCAATTTCAAAAGTCTGAATGCGTGGTGAAGACGCTGGTGATGAGCTCTGGCCCCGGATTCCCAGATTCCCTCCTGGGTCCCCTGACTAGCTTAGAAGGAGCCAGATGAACTGCGTTGAAAGGTTGGAACCTTCTAAGTTAGAAAGCGCCTCCTCAACAAGGCTTGCGTCAAACCCCCTCTCTTTAAGCAGCTGTGGCTGCAGTTTGAGTAACTTGTCAGGGAAGTGTGAATTACAAGTCTGTATTACAAAAGTGTTTATTTTCAGCCTTTCCAGAAAACAGTGAGGAAGAGGGGAGCATGCATAAGAAAGCAGCCAGCATCTGAGGCAGAAGTTTGCTTTTCCTTATCCTCTCCCTCCGCCTTTCCAAGTCTTTAACCACAGGTCTAGCCTCCCCGCCCCCGCAAACCTGAGTGAAGCCCTCTGTAGGTTTGGAGAGGTAGAGCAAACAGGAAGAGGGCAGGTGGAGAGGGGCGGAGGAGCTCAGAGGGGCAAAGGAACAAAGGAAGTCCCGGCCTCCCATCCCGGCCAACCTTCCCCGCCCGGCCGTGCTGCAATGAAATGATTCACATGGGACTAATGGCGCAATGCCACAAAGGAAACCCTTATTAGCGAGACCTCCCTGAAATACCCTTGGAAACAGCATCCCAAAGATCTCTCTGGCCTTGCTTTGAAGAATGCAGAAGACTTTCCTTGTCACCATTTGTAGAGCATGGTCCATGGTGAAGGGAAGGGGGGAAGTCACACCAGTTCCCCTCCCCTGTACTCCATCCTGGGCCCCAACTAAAACCTCAGCTTCTCTCCTTCAGCCTGTCACAAGGGCCTCCCCACAGTCTTTGGCCTCCAGGGTGGCCTTCCGGAAAGCAAACCTGCCCCACCCACTGAGCCTCCTCTTTAAGATATTTTCACAAGCCCTTCTTGCTGTGGCGATAAAATCCAGTGTACAGGACCTCCAGTAGAAGCAATGAGTACTAATGATTTAAAAGCATCCTCACAAATCTCAGGAGCTGCATGACTCCCTTGGATGAACCTAGAAGGAGCTTCTTTACAATATTCAGAGGCCATGCCTAGGGGCAGGACACAGGAATCCCACCCAGATGCTGGTGCTGTTTGCTTTAGGCCTGGACCTCCTGGCCTGTCCAACTCTGCATCTCTCCAGTCTCCCCAGACCTCTTTGGTACGCAAGGGCAGCCGCCCTGCAGAGAATGCCTGGAGAAGGACAGCCCCAGATAGTCGATCCCCCAGCCTGAGGTGGGGAGGAAACACAGCAGCCCCAGGAGGGATGGGGAGATATATTCCCAAAGCCTTGTCCACCTGAGTCATCAATCAAAGCAGCTCAGCACGTAGTGCTGAGGCAGAGGGAAACAAGGATCCTGAAGGGTAGGGAGAGCCTTAGGTAGCCTGCAGCAGGAGGTGAACCAGGCCACTTCTGGAGATGAAGTGAAAAGGTCTGAGGTAGCTTTATAAAAGAAGGTTTAAGTACACAAGTAGCAAAGTAATAAATTCTCCTGAGAAAATACTGAAACTATTTCAGATGAAGCTACTAAATTAGTTAGGATGTATTGAATTGTAACAGAATGCCCTAACACAGGTGTAAGCAATAAAGACATTTTAATATCTCAAGTAACCAGAAGTTTGAAGTAAAATAGTAATCTGCCTTGGAACAGCAAGAAGATGTCAGAATGCTGGACTGATGTCTCCACAGTTCTCCTGGCCTTTCTCTCGTGGTCATAAGATGGTTGTCACAGCTCCAAGCATCACATTTTCAAACAATATCACCCCAAGACACAGGAAGGGGAGAGGCAGAACTCTGTCCACTACACTCTCTGGTATTAGAGCAAACAAATACTTCCTATAAGTCACCAGCCGACTAAGTCACATGCCTACCTGTAGGCCAATCACAGGCAAGAGGAGTGGCATGACTATACTTGGTTTAGATCATGATTCGATGCCCGGACCTACCTTCCCTAAGCAAATGCTGCCCTTTGATACCTGAACATAACCTGAATTGTTAGCATGGAAGAGTTGGGAGGTGGGGGATGGGAGATGGCTACTATTAGGCAACAAACAGTGTCTACCACTACTGAAGTCCCCTTTGACTGTCTCCCTCAATTTGAACCTCCTCCCACCCTTCCCCCAGTGCAAACCACTATTAGCATTCCAGACTTTACGTGAATATACATATATATACACACAACACACATTAGACAATAGGCTCGGGGTATTTCATAGACGTGTGTGTGTGTGTGTGTGTGTGTGTGATAAACTTGCTATCCTCCTCCAGGCATCTTTCTGCAATTTGCTTCACCATTCAACGATATGTCTCAGTGATCCATCCATGTCAATATTTATTGATCTATTCTATTTTTGCAACTGCTGCATGGTGTTCCCTAGTGTAAACATACCACAGTTTATTTAGATACTTCCCTATTGATAGCCTCTTGGTTGTTTTTAAAGTAGCTTCTAAGCACTTCCATGGATGAATGCACTGGATAGTCTCCATTTTCTCTGCTCTGTGTTCGGATTGCTGATCACTATAAACAGCATGAACTGGCCCTCTTGCTCTCTGGCATCTGGTTGGGTGAAATGTCTGTGAGTAGCAGGAAATCAGAGAATGTAAGAGAGAGAAGTTGGAGTGTTATTCCCCTGGTTCGTTTCCTGCCACACTGCAGATCGGCAGGGGCTGTGTTCCACTACCAAGGCCACAGCTCCTCCAGGGGATGCCCCACAGCTAAAGCTCCCAGGGGGTTCCAGTATCTGCTATTACCCCTTGCTGCTTCAGGCCCAAGGGTGGTAGCATCTCTCCCTGCTGTTGACAATCCTTCTGTAGGTGCTGTTTTCTGTACTCTAACTGATTTAGCTAACTACATCCATTTAAAAGAGCAAGAACCATGAAGACCCAAACTTTTGATGCATGGCTACATTTGTCCACTAATTTGCCTATCATTCCTCCCAGCATCACTCCTTCCCAGCTTCTACTTTCATCTCCTCTCTGTCACTCAGTCCCTGTGCAAGCAGCATCCCAGATGACCCCCACCCTGATCTGCTTGGCTCCTGGACGCTACTGTGTGTGCTACACTTTGAGCACACTGGGTCTTCTTCCTGACTGATCTGTCCTTGTGCGGGGAACCCACAAGATCTTTAACTGGCTGCTGCTTAATGGGAGCCAGAAAACATTCTCAGTTCTCACAGAACAGGACCAGGAATATGCATGTGGTTCCCAATGACAGGAACATTCCCCCAGGGACTGACAAGAGCCCAAAGGCCCCCTCTCAGTCCTCTGAGCTCCCTTACACACCACACACCTCACTTCATGTTTCCTTTTAAACTCAATGCAAAGTTCTCTATGCTAGGCTCTGAGATGAGTTTGGAAACCAGTCAGCAAAGTAGAGCCTTGCAGAGCTCCTAGCAAAGTAGGTAAGAGTATGGACTGTGAAATCCAATATATTAAGGTTCAAAGTCTGAGTCTACCACTCAACGGCTGAGCCACCTTATTTAACTGCTAGTGCCTCTGTTTCCTCACTGTAAAATTGAAATTATAATATTACTTACCTCTTAGGGTTGTTTTAAAGATACATAAGATATATCTAAATATATACCTCCGAGGCCTTAAAATAGAGCCTAGTCCAGGGAGAGCCCTCCATACATGGATATTTTTTGCGCTCGCTCTCTCTCTCTCTCTCTCTCTGTCTCTCTGTCTCTCTCTCTCTCTCTCTCTCTCTCTCTATATATATATATATATATATAATATAAGTATATACTATAATATATAAGTTGCTGTGGAGGTAAAAGAAACCATGGTCCCACCCTCTGCCATCTACACTGGAAGATGAAGAGAACATTGTCGTCACAATGAACAACACAGGTGACCCTGTATTTTTGAGGAGCAAGTTACATGGTGTAAATTCCAGTGCAATAGTATTGGAATGGTTCTTTCACATACCTGACTTTTCATGTTGCCTGACAGGTTCTTGATTGTAAGCGCCAGGCATTAATGCCTCTTGCATGCCCAGGGCTTGGCACACAATAGACATTCAAACACAGTCTGTCTAAATACCCAAGGAATGCTTGGACCACATGTTAGAACAAGCACCTTGTTCTTTACAAAGCACTTTGAAAGTGAAGCACCATTTAATCCCCATAACAACCCAGTAAGATAGTTACTATTGTTATCATCTGGACTTTCCAAAATAAGGCAAGTGTGGCTCAAAAAGCTTAGTAGCTTGATTGAGTCCCACAGTCAGTTTACAGTAGGGTTGGTCTGGGACCCATGGCCTTTGACCATAAATACAGAGCCTCCTCCCATAAGGGCCACAGAAGCCCGTAAGCTAGAAAAGTCTATCCTCTGCTGAATGTCTTTTTCTGGCCTCCAGGGTACCGTCTTTCTAAACCTTTCTCTAGCTCTCTCTAGCTGATACTGCTGGTTCCAGATTCTTCCTTTAGCTAAAGGGAATCCAATTTGTTAGGATTTCTTTTCAGGGAGGCAGATACTCTCCTGTTTATCCAAGTCCCTATCAGACATATAAATGCATAATATAGTCATTAAACTCTGAAATACATGACACAGTCATAACCGCACACAAGCTATTAAAAAGCTCATTACCTTCAGTGTGAGATACTCCCCATGCTATGGTGTGACTCTCTCCTCACAGGGCCAGGACAGAACGTTAGCTCCCCAGTTAGGGGAAATGTTTTATTTTGCCTAGGAATCCTTCTAAAAACAGTTGTATTACTGATCAATCCTAGCTTATCTGTATGCTTCTGAATGCATTGGAAGGCAATATTTAAAAAATTGTGTATCATAAAAAACACTGCACACCCTTTGGGGAAAAAAATCAAGCAAAATGAAGTAGGTAAAGTAAAAAGTGAAAATGCTCAAGGAAATGAAAATACAAGCCACATACTAGGAGACAATTTTTGCAAAAGACATATCTAACAAAGGACTGTTGTCCAAAATACACAAAGAACTCTTACAACTCAACAATAAGAAAATGAATGACCTGATTTAAAAATGGGCAAAAGACCTGAACAGATATGTCACCAAAGACAATATACAGGTAGAAAATAAGCATATAAAAAGATGTTCAACAACATATGTCATTAGGGGATTGCAAATTAAAACAATAATGAGATACCACTTACTATACACCTATTAAAATGGTCAGATCCAAAATGCTAACTGCACTAAATGCTGGCAGGGATCTGGAGCAATGGGAACTCATTTGTTGCTGGTGGGAATGCAAATGGTACAGCCACTTTGGAAGACAATTTGGCAGCTTCCTACAAAACTATACTATACTCTTACCATACAACCCAGCAATTGTGCCCTTTGGTATTTACCCAAATGAGTTGAAAACATGTCCACACAAAAACCTGCACACGGATGTTTATAGCAGCTTAATTCAAAACTTGGAAGCAAACCAAGACGTCCTTGCCAAAACTTGGAAGCAACCGCGATACCCTTCCAACGTGGGTTCATCGACTGTAACAAATGTACCACTCTGGGGGAGGATGCAGGTAGTAGAAGATGCTGCGGAGGGGTGAGGCAGGGGTTGTATGGGGAGTCCCTGCACCTTCCCTGCAGTTTTGCTCTTAAACTAAGCGTGCTCTAAAAATCAGTCTATTTTTAAAAGTCACTCAGCTTGCCATGCCCTGTCCCACTCCCTATGTGTAACTGTCAAACGTTTAGTGTATTTTCTTCCAGTCTTTTTTTCTTACACACACATAATGTGTATGTATATGTATATGCAAGAGCTTTTTTAAAGGTCAGCACAAGCTATGTATACACAATAACAGTGTCTTGTTATAATCGTGGAAATACTTCAAAGTACCTGCTTGTTCAAGATAAGGAATAGTTAAGTAAACTATGACATATGGTTAGCTGGGCACTGTCTGATGGAAACTGCTTTGGACTTGAAGGTATTTAGAGGAGGAGGAGGAGGAGGAGGAATGGTAGCGGTAACAGGTATTGGTAACAGTAGTCATAGCTATAGTAGCAGTTGTAGTAAGAATAAAGTAGTAGTAGTATTTAGAGTAAGTAGGAGTGGAGTAAAGTCATAGTAGCAGCCGCAAAAGCTGTGGCAGTAGTAACAGTGGTTATAGTCGTAATAGTATTAGTAGTTAGAATAAAGCAGTAGCAGGAGGAGGAGGAGGAGGAGGAGTTGTGGTGGTGGTCGTGGTCGTGGTCGTGGTAGTGGTAGTAGTAGAGTCAGATAGAACTGGATTTAAATTCATGTCTTGCTATTAAACAATTCCTGAGCACTTGCCAAACCTTAATTTTTCATCTGTGCCACAAAAATACTAGCACTTACTCAAAGGGTTGCTAACCAATTAAATTGAGAGAATGCATATAAAGTCCTCAGCAAAGTGTCTGGCACCTCATAGGAGCCCCCTTCAGCCACAGTCCCTTCTCAAGGGTAGACCCTTGTCTTAGTGATCAAGCCTGGCACAAAGTCATCAGTAAAATAAGTGCTGGCTGAGTTGAACTAGAGTAGAACACTAAACCTTTTTCAAAGCAATATTTAGAGACATACTGTGAAATTCGGGACTTCAAGCAAGACAAGATTGAACAGAGAGAATGAAAGGCTGACGCAACATTGAATGGTCTGCAGGAGTTGAGGTCAGGAAGTCCACGCTCTCTGGAACAAAGAGGAAGGACCATCACAGGTGATCTCAGCTGATCTCAGTACCAAAGAGGCGAGTCCCAAGGGGATGCCAGAGTCTGCGGCAAGACTGTCCATCTGCCCTGGCAGTGAGGTTTTCTCTGTGCTGCTGTCATGGCCCTCTGTTGACTCAGTGAGAGAGAGAACCCAAACCTGTGCCAAAAAAAACCAAAAAAACAAAAAACACAGAAAAGTAAATTCTGATAGAGGAGAAGGGGAGAGTAAGCTCACAGTCAATCTACACAACACTGGAGAAACATTTTTTAAAACTGAAACAACTTTAGTTTTATATTGCAAATAGATACGTGTCTATTGTCAGGGAGAAAATCACCCACAATCTTACCAGCAAGCGAAAGCCCCTGTTAAAACCTTGGTCTTATTTCCTGTGGATCTTTTTCTATGCTGCAAACATATGTCATACATATATCATTTGGATAAAATATTACATATGTGCATATATGTTCTCCATACATGATATCCTTTTATCATGTCAATAAACAGTCATCCATGACATCATTTTTAATGGCTGAATAGAATTCCAGCGTCTGGCTAAACCATGCTTTATGTAACCAATCATCCATTGTCAGACACTTGGGTCATTTCCAAAATCTTGCTATTATAAACAGAGCTGCCAGGAACTTCCTTAGAGCCACGCAGTGAACTTCTGATCCTCTTTCACAGAAGGATGAAAGAGAACAATGGGCTATTTGCAAAAGTTGACTTCAACTCCAAACCACCATCCCCTTTTCTCCACCCCTGGTGATACCCTGTCCTCTGGAGTCCAGCTGGAGGAATCCACGGTCAGGACCTTAGATTCTTGAGGATTTGCCCCACACCCAGAAAGAGTGTCTGAGCCTTTCTGAACTCATATAATTAGATGTGAGGGCCCTGAAACCAGGCCAGTGCTAGCCCAAACTGGGAAGCAGATGAAAGAAGTCTTGGCTCCCTTTCAGCTCCCTCTTAAGTGTTTCCTTTCCCTAGTACTGTCCAGTCCTCCCAAGAGGCAACTGCCCAGCACCCCAAACCCCTGGGTCCTGCTCTCAGCATCTGATACCCTAATTTCTACAGCTGTGATAGCAGCCAGGCTGGAAAGGCCACACCTTCTGGTAATGTATACTCTTCAAGAAGCTCCCTTTAACATCTTGAGTCAACCAACATGCTTTGAACTAAACACTGCCATAACAAGTGACACAGACTAGGGGGCTCGAAACAACAGGAAGGGATTGTCTCACGGTTCTGGAGGCCACCAGTCAGAAATCAAGGTGACAGCAGTGTTGTGCTCCCTCCGAAGGTGCTAGAAGAGATACATTCCTTGCCTACTCCCATGTCAGACAGTTGTCAGTCATCTTCGGTATTCCTTGGCTTGCAGCCGCACCCTGCAATCTCTGCCTCTACCCACCCGTGGCCCCCTTCCCTGCATATCTGTGCCTCTGTGTCCAAATGGCCTTCTTCTTACGGGACACCAGTCATACTGGATTTAAGGCCTACCCTCATTCCGCATGACCTCATCTTGACCAATTACATCTGCAGAGACCGAGTTCCAAATATGGTCACATTCTCAGGTTCTGAGTGGACATGGGTTCTGGGGGGAACTCTACTCATGCCCCCCCCCCCCACCTCCAGTTCATGCTCTGATAGAGACAACAATGAATATTAAAAAAAATCAAAATTGCAGGCATAGAATTATGATTACAGCTTTAAATGGACCAAGAGGGCTAAAATATGGGGGTATGGGGTGTCCTACACCCCCAAGTCACCCTGTCTTGTACCTCCTCGTCTGGCTATGCCTATGAGCCAGACTTGCAGCAAGTCTCCAAGGGACCCTCTCAAAGTACCTGTGGAATAAGGAATACTTCTTGAATTCTCTCCAGCTCTGTTCAAAAGCCCGTTGTTTTTTTTTTTTTCCTCTTTTTTGTTTCTTTTAATGTTCATTTATTTTTGAGAGAGAGAGAGACAGAGTGCAAGCAGGGGAGGGGCAGAGAGAGAGGGAGGCATACAATCCGAAGCAGGCTCCAGGCTCTGAGCTGTCAGCACAGAGCCCAACGCAGGGCTAGAATTCACAAACTGCAAGATCATGACCTGAGCTGAAGTCGGAAGCTTACCTGACTGAGCCACCCAGGTGCCCCCAAGCCCATTTTTTTCTGACCATAGGTTCTGGAGACAGTTGTGTCAGGGAGAAGACAGACTGTAATGAAAAACATAGATAGAAAGGCAAAACTGCAAATCTTTCCCAAATTTACTGTGCTTTTTGTACATTTGTTCCCTTTTCCTCTCAGGTTTAAGAAGTAGGAGGAGGGCCCGAAGCAGCACTAGCCTCTTTGAATCCCTGAGCTAGCTCTCTCCTGCCCTGGCTGCTTACTGCTAAGACAGCAGGGCCGCAGACTCCTGGTGAGACAATTAGGCCCGAGCCTTTCTCGCCAAGACCTCGGGCAGCAAACAATCCCTGCATTTCCGGAGCCGACCTTCAGCGCAGCCAGGATAGGGCACGGCTGGGATTTGAGAGCCATCCATCACAGCACATCCCTTGTAGAGGCCACAGGGTTCTCTTCAGAGGCATTTGCCCCAAAGCTCAATCCTCTCCTTAGACAACTTTAAGGGTAATTATTATGTGCCTCCACCAGCTCTCACAGATGACAGGAATAACTCACAGCGAGTGTGTTCATGGTCCATACCCCACCTACAGTCCCCACACTGTGCCCAGTGGAGACTCTGACCCTGTCTCCAGCCTGTCTTCTGTAGGCACCTTTCATTCTTGGCCTGAGAGTTTTGACTGCTAGTGGAGAGCAGGATGAAAGTGCAGGAGAGGTCGGCCTTTGGGAACAACCCTCAAGCAATGAGTAACAGGAGATGGTGAAAAATGCCCCAACTTTCCTGCCCTTGGGAGGAGGAGGGGCAACTCTGAGTTGTCTGTCTCCCAGAGGTGTCAGCAGAGCTGAGCCCCAGTTGCCCGCAGTGGCAACCTGTTCATTAAAGTACTGTAGATTATCTCTATCTCCCCTCCCCAGGTCCTTCCCTGGGCTTCGTAGCATCTCTTCCAAACAAACTACTTGCACTCAAATTCGTGTCTCCAGGTTGGCTTCTGGGCACTCAACTCAAGATACACAGTGGCATTAGCATGAATTTATTTCTCTGTTGGGTAATGAGCTCCCTACAGACAGGCACCAAATATTATTCTTCTGAGCACTCACCATTTGGTCCCTGCCAAAGGTTTAATATGCATTACCTCATCTCAACTGCACAGCAACCCTTAGAGTCCAGCACTAACATTATCCCATTTTACAAATTAGGAAGATGAAGCTCAGGGAGCTTGAGTCACTTGTCCAAGGTCACACAGCCTAGAGGAAGGAGCTGGGATTTGAATTAAGGGGGTCTCTCTTTGGTGCTTACACCATTAATGATTAATGTCTGTGAAAGAAACAAAGATGCTAGCATGCAATCCCTGCAAGCATTGGTCCAAAGGGCTCAGGACCAGCTAATTTCTCGAGTGGAGATAGAGGACATCAGAGTGTCCTTCTCCAAATTTCCATGAGTCTTTTCTCTATTCACTTATTGACTCAAGGAGCATTTATTGATTCCTCTCTGTCCAAGGCACTGGATGAGGCCCTGCGCAGGTTACAGAGAAATGCGAAGCAAATTCAAGGGGCTTTTTTGTTCGACATCTTAGTGAGCCTGCAGTGAGGGCAGCTGTTCTCCGAGCTTCACTATGCTACAGGGACAACACGAAGAAAGAGGCTGGAAAGTCGCCCAAGAAAGACAAAGACCCAGTGAACAAATCTGGGGGCAAGGCCAAAAGGAAGAAGTGGTCCAGAGGCAAAGTTCAGGACAAGCTCAATGACCTGGTCTTGTCTGACAAAACGACATATGACCAACTCCTTAAGGAAGTTCCCAACTATAAGCTTATAACCCCAGCTGTTGTCTTGGAGAGACTGGAGATTCAGGGTTCCCTGGGCCAGGGCAGCCCTTCAGGAGCTCCTTAGTAAAGGACTTACCGAACGGGTTTCAAAGCACAGAGCTCATGTCATTTACACCAGAAATACCAAGGACAGAGATGCACCAGCTGCTGGTGAAGATGCATACACATGTCCCCCCAACTGTACACTTTGAAAGACAAAACTTTATTAAATCAAAAATAAGCAAATAAATAAATAAATAAAGCAAGCAAGCAAGCAAATTCATGGAGCTCATAATCTGCAGGGAGTGAGGGAGACACAGATAAGGCAGAAAAAAATAAATACCTGAAAAAATAAATTACAAGACTAGAGCTGCCATTAGGCAGAAGCGATGCATGGCCAAGTGAGTTGAACAAAAAAGTGCTATGTTTTCAAAGATGAGCTCCGGGAACTGGAGCAGACAGACAACTGGGAGGAAGGGGGGCTTCAAGGTACTGGATGGCCAGAAGTAGGGACAGGGAGGGAGAGTGACATGGCAAAGACATGTGAGCAAAGCCACAAAGCAAGGGGATTCCAGACAATTTGCTTCATCATTCTGCCCTGCCCCCTCCCCCAAGTCAAAGCTAATTGGGGAGGAAATAGTGATGTTTCCCAGGAGCAAAACCAAGGTTTAATTGCCGAGGATTATGAATACATGGTCACTTGCAAGTGCTTTTCAAGCTTAGACATGCATAAAGGAATATAAACCACATACTAAAGAGGTCACCTTTCCTTCAGGTCTAAAGGCTGATTGAGTAAGTGTGACCTCCACGACTCCTGCTCCGAAAACTTGGCACCAGAGGACACTGCGTAACCACCCGCTCTCACTGTTGTGCTTGGATCACACTGCCTGGAATCTGGGAGTCACAAACTTTGGGGATTGAAGATATTTCCCTGAAGGCTTGGCAGCCAAGACCTCATTTACAGCTCCTGTTCTGGGAGAGGATTGATTCTTTGCTCACTTTCACCTTCTCCCCAGTGAGGGGGTGGGCAGGCCACATTGGCACATGGGGTGAGAAATGGAAAGCGCCCAGCCAAGGACTCTGCACAATTTGGTAGAGATCAGGCATGGAAAGCATTGAGGACTCTGGGCTACCATGGGCAGAACTTGCTGAAAGGACCTCACCCTTGGTGGAACTAAGAGCCCCCACTATCCTTCAACCACCCCCAAATTAACATACAGTCTAAGTAGACTCAATGTCTGCTATGCAAACACAGCTTCAAGATCTGCCACCAAGTCCCAACTAGTGGCTGCCCCCAGGCCTCTTCCAAATAGAAATTCCACAGCCACCATTCTCGCCAGCTCACCTGGGGCAGCTAGAGTTTTACAGCCATGGCTATAGGAAGACAAAGGCTGGATCCAAGTCCTAGGAGGTTCCAGAGAGCTTTGCTGTTCACTCCACAAGAGTCTGAAGCCCAACTAACACCAGCAGGTGTTGAAATGACATTGTGTAGCCAATGGGCCCACGTGGGGATGGTATCAGTGGCTTTCCCCACACTGCCACAAAGGCCAGGCGAGTGTAGGCGTGCACTCTGATGCCTGTGGGACTGCCCTTGCCCACTTGGGGCTGAGAGCAGAAGCATAAACGTTTCCCCATTTTCTCTTCCTCACCTCAGGATGTTCCTGAGATGCATTTCAGAAAGCTTCTCAGAAGGTGGCCAATTCAATAACACATCCTCTTATTGGCTCTTCCTCCTTCCCCATCTCACTCTCAGATAGGTAACTCACATAGAAGCATTCTTGTCAGGTGCTGCTTTCAGGAGAACACAGGCTCAGGCACTCAGAAACCTCAAAAGATATCACACTTGGCTTCTGAAAATGAGCCCAACAGACCACAGCAACGAGACTTTTCTCTATCCTTGCTTATGCTTGTGTTGAATGTGTAAGCAGTCCAGCATTACCTCTGAGAGAAGTTCTCAATACATCCAACCCAAAGAAGGAGAAAATGATCCCCTACCTACATAAGAGAGGTGTGGCAGGTAAATTCTTTTCGCTAAGTTTGATTTCATTTTGTGGATTCACTAAAACCCATCTTGTGCAAGAGCCAGTGATTCACCATGTAACAGTGGGAAGAGCAGGGCCATTGGAAATGGGAAGCTTGCCACACTGCTTACATCCACACATCAGGACACAAAGTCAGGTGATATGGCTTAGCTGATGCCCTCGACTCGATATAGGGATTTTAACCTAATATAGCAAGGAGGCTTCCATTTGAGAACCCAGAGCCCTCTTCCAAAGGAAATGATGGGTAAGAAGAAGGAAGGGGACTAGGGAAGTGGAAGAGAGTTAATGGATCAGAGTTAAAACAAACCTGAGAGGAAAGAGGAGACTTCTAGAGAGGAGGGAAAGAAAACCTCACTTACATCTCCAATTTGCACGCCAGTCTGACCAGCATTGCTTTCAGAGTGACATAGGAAACACCTAGTAATGTATGCATCGTCAGAGGGGAAGGGTCAGTTTTGCTGGGGTGTGAGAACTAAGATTACAAATAGTAAAAAGAGTATTAGCACTTGTCACAGATCAAACGTCACGTTTTTAGCTTGAGACATTAATTGTTATGATTATAAAATCATTTTCTTCTATATTAAAAAATGTGAAGACTAGAACAAAAACAATTACTTCCAAGTTTTCTGAAATGTTGAGACTAAAAAAAATTTTTTTTTCTTTATGCCCTCACCCCCAACGGAGGGGCTGTGAACACATCTAGGGTCCTTAGCACCTTGGAGCCTGGTTAGAACAGGCCTACGTGAGCCCATTCGTAGGCATTGACCAAAGAGAAAGAAAAACTTTAGTTCACAGAGAACCTGTACAAAGATGTTTACACACACTTATCCATAATCCCCCCAAACTGGGCACCACCCCAATGCCCTTCAACTAGTGAATGGAAACAAACAGTGGTACAGCCATACAATGTAACAGTGTTCATCAATACAAAGGAATAAACAACAGATGTCTGCAACCACAGAAGAATAGATCTCAAATGCATTTTGCTAAGTGAAAGGAGCGAGTCTCAAAAGGCTGCATGATTCCATTTATATGACATTCTGGAAAAGGCAAAACAGACAGAAAAAGGATCCCTGGATGCCCAGGGCTACAGGTGGGTGGAGGGAGGAGATTGACTACCGAAGGACACAAGGGAATTTTTAAAAAATGCTTATTTATTTATTTTGAGAGAGTGAGAGAGCTAGAGTGTGGGCAGAGGAGGGTCAACGAGAGAGAGAAAGAGAGAGAGAGAGAGAATCCCAGGTGGGCTCTGCACTGTCAGCGCAGAGCCTGATGCAGGGCTTGAACTCACAAACCATGGCGTCATGACCTGAGCCAAAATCAGGAGTCGGACATTTAACCAACTGTGCCACCCGGGTGCTCAGAATATTTTTGAGGGTAATGAAACTGCTGTATCTGTTAATGTGGTGGTAGTCATGCAACTGTATGCATTTGTCAGCGCTCATGGAGTTGCACACCACTGGGGAGCCTGGGTGGCTCAGTCGGTTGAGCATCTGACTTCAGCTCAGGTCATGATCTCAAGGTTTATGAGTTCGACCCTTGCATCGGGCTCTGTGCTGACAGCTCAGAGCCTGGAGCCTGCTTCGGGTTCTGTGTCTCCCTCTTTCTGTGCCCCTCCCCTACTCATGCTCGGTCGGTCTCTCTCTCTCTCTCTCCCTCTCTCAAAAAATGAAAACATTTAAAAAAATTTTTTAATTACAAAAAAATAAAGAATTGTACACTACTAACAAGAGTGAATTTTACTGTAAGTTATAACTCATTTAAAAAAAAACCAAGAGAGATGAGCTGTGGAGTCCCTGGCCTGGGAAAGAACCTCAGCTCCACTACTGCCTTCTGTGTGAGCTTAGGCAAGTTATTTAACCTTTCTGCACCTTGGTTTCCTCATCTGTACCAGAGGGTTTAATAGCACCTACCTCGCAGGTTTGTTACAAAGAGTCAATGAGTAACACAGTGCCTGACACCCACTCAGCATTGCATCTTATTATGACCATCCAGCCAAGAGCCACAGCAAAGGGTGCCTCCCCAGGTGGTCTTGTTATCTCTCTGCCCAGCCTGGATTCCTGGGGAGAAATTGATGCTGTCCCTTGAGAACTCTGGGAAGCAACCTGGGCTGGGTTACAGCTGGGTGTTCCTGAAACCTGGCTTTGAATCCCAACCAATAAACCGGCATCTCTATAGGGGTTTTTAAGTCTCTCTCCTGCAGCCTGCAGCTATGCCTCTCAGCCTAGCCAGTAAGCTCATAAATGCCACACTAGGCGAAAGATGTGCACTCACTCTTCCATGTTCCTGTAAAGCTGTGATTTATCCATTCTTATTTCCTGGCACATAGTAGACAATAGATAAATACATAGGATGTACTACCCCAGGGCAACTAGCAGCTGGACATTTTCTTGGACTATGCTAAACATTGATTGCAGGTTCTAATTTTTTTTTTCTTTTCCAAAAAATTTTTAATGTTTATTTTTTATTATTTTTGAGAGAGAGAGAGAGAGAAAGAGACAAACAGTGTGAGTGGGGGAGGGGCAGAGAGAGAGGAAGACACAGAATCCGAAGCAGGCACCAGGCTCTTGAGCTGGCAGCACCGCGAGATCATGACCTGAGCCAAAATTGGTGATTAACCAACGGAGCCACCAAGGCAACCCTAATTTTTTTTTCTTTCTTTAGGGGTATGTGTGTGTGTGTGTGTGTGTGTGTGTGTGTGTGTGTGTGTGTCTGTGTGTGTGTGTGAGTGATTCTCACCAAAAAGCTAACACTCTCTCTTGCATATAAATGAAAACCTACGGCCCAATTGAAGTGTTTTAAAGAACCCAAGCAGGCTTTTCTAGACTTAGGAAGTTTTGTGAAACATTCCATTCATTATATTAAGTAACAAGATGAATCCCTAGCAGATTTTCATTGATTAGGCAGAAGTTCAGGACACAAACCATATATGCACGGTGGGCAGGATTTAGCTGCTCATTTGTTCACTAACAGAGGGAGTCATGCAACAGGTACCTGTGGAGCGACTCTCCTATGTTAGGATCGGTGCCAGGGGTGCTGGGATTCTGGGGAGAGTCACGCTGTTCCTTCTCAGCTTCTGCACCTGAGTATGCAGTGTCACTATACAGACACGTTGCCTGTTGGGGTCTTAGTTTTCTCAGTTGTAACTGTTAAGGCCATTTCAGACCCCTTCCAGAACAATCTAGGAGGTTGTATTGCAATTTATGGCAGTGGAAACGTTTTTATTGCAACTGATGGTGATGGTCCTGTTGAAGATAACGACGTTGCTGACCTGAAGAAGAGGAAGAAGTTGAAGGGAATGCTTTAATCCTAGTCGCTAATTTACAAGCTTCTATTTCTCTGACTGCTTTGGAACTATTTATGATAGAATGAAAGATGCATAGCCCCTCCCATGGGGCAGAGAAATGGAGAGCGAGCACAAGAGGGCTTCAACTGATGCCTGTAAGGTTCCATTCCTTAAAATTAAAAAAAATTCAGTAGGGCTTAGTGTTAAATCGGTGTGTTAGAGGAGTTCATACTTGTGAGTTATAATGTACTGTGCATTTTTTCCTGTCGAAATATTTCTGGATAATTTTTTTTAAAGATACACTTCCTTCCTCAGTAACTAGAAATGTGTTGTAAGGCATTTTTTAATCACAGAAAGGGTATTTCTGTACTTAACCTGAGTAATCAGTCCTTCCTTGGAAATAGCACCCTGCTGCCGACCCGCTCTCTCTGTCTCCCCTGTGACTGCTCTACTGGATCCCGCCGACCCGCTTGGATGAACACACGGCCGGACTACTTAAATCATGACAGCTAAGCACCCCGGGACTTTGGTTCCTTTAAACCCTTCCCACTGGCAGGTCTGCGAGTCCGCACTCCCACCAAGGTGGTGTGGACACCCTGCTGATGAGGCAGCTCTGAGCCTGTTTCCCTCCAGGAGCCTGAACCAGGCAGGCGAACCAGGCGCGCCCAGGCCAGGCAGGGGACAAAAAGGATTCTGCATTTCAAAGGAATGAGCGAGGGGAGGCGTGGATCAGCCTCAACTCAAAGGCTAAAAATACTGCGGTTTTATAGACTTCTTCTGACTAGTCCACAGGAAAAGAGGAGGAGGAGAGGGTAGGATCTTTGTATCAGTCCTGCTAAACTTGTGCTCATCAGTAAAGAGTGAAGCTGGGAGCCTTCATCCCAGGTTCTCTCCCAAGTCAGTGTAGAACGAGAGCTCTCCACTCACCTCCTCTGTCGTAAAAATGTGATTAATAGGAACCAGGTGGGGTTCTGTCTGTTCAGAGGCAAGCCCCAGCAGGTGGAAATCCAAGGTGGCCTCCCTCCCTGAGCCTGTATCCTCAGCATACCTGAGCCTTGGCATTTGATCTCTCCGGGCAGAGACCCGTCTCTGGAAAGACTGTGGGGGCTGATTAAAAACCTCTCCTCTTGGGTTGCATAAGTGGCTCAGTTGGGTAAGTGTTCGACTTTGGCTCAGGTCATGATCTCACTGTCCGTGAGTTCGAGCCCCATGTCGGGCTCTCTGCTGTCAGTGCAGAGATTGCTTCAGGTCCCCTGTCACCCCCTCTCTCTGTCCCTACCCTGCTTTCTCTCCTTCTCTTAAAAAATAACTAAACCACACACACACACACACACACACACACCACCTCTTCCCCTAGGTGGTCTCTTAACAAAGGAGATAATAGAATGTGCCTTTAGCCTCCTTGAGGAAATCCAATTGATGTTGTGGTCAGATGCAAGATGCCTCCTTTAGCCAAGATGGATTTCTTTTTTCATTGGGTTTCCTTTATTCCTTAACTACAAATTATCTCAGCAAGATAAGGACTCCTTACTGCATGGGATGCTTCTCCTCCCCCACCCAAATCTGGGTGTTTGTAAACCTGTCTGAATTCTTTCTGCAGCAATGATTTCCTTCACAGACGAAGGTTAGAGGCATTGAGGAAGCCCAACCAGTTGGCTGGCACTGGGGAAAGTCAGACCTACAACCCTGGCAAAGATTCTTTGCTGGAGCAAACTTCAGTCAGACTCCTGAAACTTCTCCTAGGCCCATCTGTCCACTTCCTCATAAAACCCAGTTTTAGCAAAACCCCTGCCAAGTCAGCTTAACCAGACCCACCCCTCCAACACCCCATGCTCAATATCTGCTCTCCCTCAGTCAGGTTCCTCCTCTTCCACAGCCCCAGGTGATGTCTTATCACCCTGGCCTGCCTTCAGCAAGAATCCTGTGAGGTAGGTTTAGCCAGATGCCCTCTTACTCCTGATGTTTCCTCTTGGTAATTTTCCATCCACTAACCCCACATCTCTCCTTGGCTATAAAGTCCCACTTGTGGTCATCCTGAATAAAGTCTGGCTTATCGTTTTTTTTTTTGTTTTTTTTTTGTTTTTGTTTTTGTTTTTATTTATTTTTGGGACAGAGAGAGACAGAGCATGAACGGCGGAGGGGCAGAGAGAGAGGGAGACACAGAATCGGAAACAGGCTCCAGGCTCTGAGCCATCAGCCCAGAGCCCGACGCGGGGCTCGAACTCACGGACCGCGAGATCGTGACCTGGCTGAAGTCGGACGCTTAACCGACTGCGCCACCCAGGCGCCCCTGGCTTATCGTTTTTAACAACTGTCATTGAGTTTTTGTTTTAACATCCTCCTCTGGGGGCCCTGGGCTGGGCATCTTTCTTGGGAGCAATAAGCAAAGAGTGAGCTTCTGCTCCACGGAGTAAACAAAACAGTTCCCCACAAACGAGTTGTTCTTCAGTACAATGACCCGCGTGGGCTGTGGCTCCAGTAAGTCATCCTTCGACATGGAAATATCAGTCGGCAGGGCACACAGCTACCATATAGTTAATTTTTCTTTTCTTGGTGAACACGCTGCCCCTCACCCCCACTGGATTTAACCATGTATCAAGGACCCAACCCCTCAACCCAGGTGCTATTACTAAGTATTTACGAAGCCCTCACATGCTGCGGAAACTTCAGCTTTTACACTGGGGTAGAGCTGAATAAGGACAGTTCCATGCTGCTTCTGAAGGAGGTAAGAAGGCCAACTGCCTGGTCATTCTGTCCCCTAAAATCCCAAATGCACCTCTTTGAATTAATTGTTAGAAACAGTATGAACACCTAACCTCTTTTAAGGGATTACTTTCTGCCAGGCCCTGTGCTCAGCCTTTAAGTAGAGCATCTCATTTTATCCCTACATTTACGGGGGCAGGGACTAAAGCTTTAACAGGGTTGTGAAACGTTCCACTGTTGTGCAGCCGGTAAGAGGTGGAGCTGGGATTCCAGCTCTGATCTGTGTCTCTCCATGCCCAGAGCTCCTCGCCGTGATTTCTAGAAGGGCCCTTGTTGAGATGCCAAGTGGTCTAGTGTGGTAAGTGTATGAGAATAGACGTTGGAAGACGTGTTCTTTGTTTTTTTTAACATTTATTAATTTTTGAGAGCAAGCACGAGAGGGTGAGGGGCAGAGAGGGAGGGAGAGAGAGAATCCAAAGAAGGCTCCACGCTGTCAGCGCAAAGCCTGATGCGGGGCTCGAACCCACAAACCATGAGATCATGACCTGAGCCAAAGTCGGACGTTCAACCGACTAAACCACCCAGGTGCCCCAGAAGATGTGTTCTTGAACCTCTCGGTCACCTAACTTTTTGTGTGACTGTGAGGGATAGTACAACCTCTCGGGGCCTCTGAGTTGCGAAAAGGAAATAATGGTATTAGGTTGGTGTCTTTCACAAGAGTGGTTGGATGGGTCTTAATGCTAACCTCTAAAGGGAGACAGAAAGGAGATAAACTCACAAGAGGAAGTTACCAAGATTCCTCAGACTTGCCCCACTTGTTGGAAAGTATCCCTTCTCCTCACTGGGCTCCCTTTTTAGATGGTATCTGGAACACAGACCCTGCCCCCAGCCTTCCGGGGTTTCAGTAGCTACCGGGGAGTTCTGGAAAACAACAAATAAAATGGGCCACTTTCCACTTTCAGTGCCCAGGTCTCAAAGGCTTCATTTACATGTCAAGGAAAGTTACAGGCCCCTTTTGTGGGTGCTGTAGGCTTTTGACAGGAAAAGATGTTTTAGGGCCTGGCAACTTAGCCATTTTCATTGAGGCAGCTCCCAAAGCAGAAGAGAGATAAATGTTTAAGGCAGATCCCAAAGGGGTCCCATAACAGGCAGCAAATCTTTGAAGTTTGATCTTCAGTAGTCCCCCCTTATCTGTGGTTTCGGTTCCAGTTACTGCTGTCAACTGTGGTTGGGAAGCAGATGATCCTCCTTCTGACAAACAGGCCAACGCTACATCACATGCCTACGCTACCCTCGCGCAGGCAGTTTATCATCTCCCATCATCACATGAAGAAGGGTGAGTACAGCACAATATATTTCGAGAGACAGAGACCACATTTAAATCACTTCCTTGTGTTACAGCATTTTGTTACAGTTGTTCTATTTTATCACTGTTAATCTCTTACTGTGCTTAATTTATAAACTTTATCCTAGCTGGGTATGGAGAGGAAAAAAGTATACATAGGGTTCAGTACTATCTGAGGTTTCAAGCATCCTCTGGGGGTCTTAAATAAGGAGACACTACTATGTACCTTTTCAAATATGTGCAAAGTTTTCATTCTAGTCCTATCCATGTCCATTTATTTTAACAAGAAACAACACCTTTTTATTACTTAGTCACATTATCTCTCTCCCTAAAACTTTGAGTGATCAATTATTGTTACTTATTGAACACAGCACTCACTTTACAGACCTTGCCTCACTTAATACTGACCATCACCCTAATGGGTAGGTGCTGTGACCCCTCCCACTTTATAGATGGTGACTATTTTCCACTTCTTTGCTGCCAGCACCAAGGAGAGATGTTTAGCTTCTGGCTTCTCCCCACTTGGCTATTATAGACGAGTGCCCTCCTTTAATTAAGGTCATAGGAAAGAGTCTTTATCATTGTCATTTTTTAAAAATATAAAATTATAGGGGCGCCTGGGTGGCTCAGTTCATTGAGTCTCTGACTTCAGCTCAGGTCATGATCTTATGGTTCGTGAGTTCAAGCCCCACATCAGGCTCACCGTTATCAGCATGAGGCCTGCTTCTGATCCTCTGTCTGACTCTCTCTCTGCACTCCCCCCTGCTAAATAAATAAATAAATAAATAAATAAATAAATAAATAAATAAATAAAATTATATAGTAAATATTATGATAAACCCAAATCCCCCAAACTATATACTCTTCTACAACTGAGAAGCCCTTCCCACCCTTCTGAAAATGCCTGAAACAGAAATTTGCCTTGGTTGTTCCATTATTTCCAATAAAGACCCAGTTTAATGCGGTGATTAAGCTACTTAGACTCAAAGCATGGGCTCAGGAGTTACAAATCCTCTCTAAGCCATTTCCTCCTGATGTGATCTTGAGCTAATCATTCACTCTCTCAGCTTCAGTTACACATCTATAAACTGGGAATAATAATAGGACCTACCCAGAGGTTTGTTAGGAGGACTCAATGAGCTAATGCATGCACAGCATCTGTCACAAAGTAAGTACTAAATGTCTGGTGCTTTTCTTATTAAAGAGATTAGGGGTGGAGATTGCTTTAAGCAACAGCTTTTAGTCAACAACACCTAAAACCACATTTCCAAGATTGGAAAAATGTTGTCATTGATTGCAAATTCATCTTCAGGTATTAGAGCAGGTATACTGACACTTGGCTGTGAAAATGTGATCCCTAAGCAATGTCTTGGGTTCTGAGCAAGGAAGGGGGTATAAGGTAAAGTCTACTGATTCTTGCAATGGAACTGAATTTCTTTAGGGGACCAGTTAGCTAACATGGGGGTGATTCCTCTGAGACCATGTCAACACTGAGCCTTACTGGCTGCAGATCTAATGAGATCACAGCTACCCTGCCCTGCTGGGAGGCAGCCCTAATCACTCTCAACCCCAGATGAGCTGACAATAGCTGCTCCAAATCTGGGCTCCACCTCACCTCTAGCCCCCACATTGTCATCTCTCAGCAGGATGAAGAACTCACAGAGACAGGACCCTGCAGTCTTCATGCCTATACATCCTTCACTGACACACACTACCTGCTCTATAAATCTTTCCAGAATGAATTCATGGGAGGCTGTAAAATTCTCTCCCTGTTCTCTAGGGTATATCTGTGTAACCAGTGCCAGTCCTGAGGAATATTCATCTATCTATCTATCTATCTATCTATCTATATCAAAACACATGTCGTCCAGCCTTTGCAATCTTCCTATGCCAGACCTGGTACATATGGCTGCCCTTCAGCTAAGTGCCACCTCAAAGAGTTTGGTCATTCATATTCCTCATATTTTAATTGGATAAGTACCTTTGTATCCCTGGTATAATCTTTCCTAAACATTTCTTAAGCTGGACTACTTAGGGCAATGAAAAAGCTAATTGATTTTATGTTGATTCCATTAGCTTTGGTTTCTTGACTTAGTAACTGAATTGGAAGAAATATGGGGAAGGGGGAACCTTCCTATAGCCTCCCAAACCCCGCCTAAAGAGAGGACTTGGGAGCAGTGTTTCCTCTCCCACACTCTCATTTGTGACAGTCCTTATCTCCTCACCCCAATCCTATATATGAAGATAGCAGAGAAGTAACATACCTCAATAAACTTAATAAGAGTTTCTCTCCACGGACCTCATGGAGCCTGGATCCCCTACCCGTAAATAGATTAGTCTGATGTCCTGGCAAGGACCCTAGATTTATAATCATTGGCCCTGCTTCTTGCTGGCTGTGACATTTTGGATAATCACTTAATCTCTCTAGGCCTCAATTTTTATTTATAAAAGCAGAAGCAGCCTAGGATGTTTTAGTGTTCTCTGTAACACTAAAGGCTAGATAGTACTAAACAAACATGAGGAATGATTAGTATCCCTGGAAAATGTCTCCCTTCCCCACAAGAGCTGGTGGAGGTTCTAAGAACAAAAGTCCCTCGGGATAGAAAAACAAGTGCCAGCAGATCACATTCAGAAGAAAAGAGAGGCTGCACAACCCCCGGACATACCTCATTTAGGCAGAACATCTCCAAGAACCTTTGTGGAGACATGTGACTTTCTGAAAGTTGCCTTCCCCTGGGAATGATTGAGAATTGTCCTGTAGATGTATTAAGGGAAGATTTGGCTTGAACTAGAAGCTCCTAATATATTAACTGATCCATTAACTGGCCCTTTTAGAGGACGAAATATGTCAAGAATTGCCTAAAGAACTAATAGTGCAACCTGTGCTCTGTTGTCCAGGGCTATTTTGGGCCTTGTAAACCATAAGCAATTAAAAAAAAAAAAATCAATGCTCTCAACAACTGAAAGTCAATCAAGTTACTTAAGATTTCCCCCAACCTGTATAGCCATTGACTGTCCAGAGTCTGGCTATAGCACTTTGGATCTTGTACAGACACCAAGCTACTTAGCCGGCAGACAAAAATATAGCGAGTTCCAATCATCCAATCAAGAGACTATCAAAATATGGGTCATAAATCTCTGGTTCTGCCACAGTTCACCAAGGACAACGTCTGGCAATCTTCCGGCCTTGCTAAGAGCTAGTTCCATGGAGCTGAGTCCCAGTTTTCTCCTGCTCTCTCTCTTAGTTGCATCCTACGATTGGGGTGCTCAAGTATCCTCAGGGACCTTTTGTTTTCTTACCAGAAAAGGAGTCTGTTTTCCCCAAACACACCTGGGAGGATTTTACCAGTTTAGTGCTTCAACCTCAGCATTAATCCTGAGAAATCGTTTTATCTCCAGGCTTGCTCTGCCTTTGTCCATGAACAGGCTCCTGAGGTTGCCCCTGTAGTCCAGCCCCAGCCCTTCAGAGCTCTGAGTGTCAGAGAACAGAGAAGCAGTGTCTGCCCCTGGATCTGAGCTCACTGAAGGTCTGTCCTAAGGCCAGGGCACCCTAGGGTCAACTAGTGGGGCTAGAGGAAGGTTCTGTTCTCCTCAGGAGGTGACTGGCAGGATGCTCCAGGCCTGGCATCACTGGGGCTGAGGGGATTGAGAACTCAGTGCACATGAGTTATTCCAGCACACCAACTGAGAAGGTCTGCTGCAGACCCTTTGATCTCTAAAGTGTAGTTTCCTCATCTGCAAAATGGGAGATTAATACCAACCACACTGGTGATTCCTCCATGAGATTGTCATGGAAGCAGGTGCCCAGTACAGTGCCTGACACACAGCAGGCACCCACCAATGCTGGTGCTTTTTCCACTTGCATCTGAAATCCAATTGCTGAGGCCCATAAGAACCAACTGATTTTCTAACTCTAGAGGGGTATGATCTATCAATATCCAAGCCTTGATAGAGAACTATGATGAAGGTTTCCTTCCAGCCTTTATTAAGAAACATTATCCAATGCCCTTCTAACCTTGTACAGGAGCATTTATAACAAGCCCACCTGAGGGCTATCTGATGCTCTACAATAGAGGTTTTCAAATTGTGGCATCTGGACCAGCATCTGCTCTTGTTAGAAATAAAAATTCTTGGGGTGCCTGGTGGCTCAGTGGGTTAAGTGTCCGACTTTGGCTCAGGTCATGATCTCACAGTTCATGGGTTTGAGCCCCACGTCAGACACTGTGCTGACAGCTCAGAGCCTGGAGCCTGTTTCA
Organism: Puma concolor; assembly: GCF_028749965.1. NCBI lineage: Eukaryota > Metazoa > Chordata > Mammalia > Carnivora > Felidae > Puma > Puma concolor. The sequence continues at coordinate 57,997,851 of NC_141669.1, forward strand.
GATTCTGTGTCTCCTTCGTTCTCTGCCCCTCCCCCCACTCATGTGCGCGCTCTCTCACATGCTCTCTCTTTCAAAAATAAATGAACGTTAGAAATACAAACTCTTGGGCTGCAACTCAGACCTACTGAATCAAACTCTGGAGTTGGGGACCTGTAATCTGTTTTATAAACTGTCTGAGACTGGCTAACTTTTGCTGACAGAGTGGTCACACAAGGGGCACCTGGGTGGTTCAGTCGGTTGGGCATCTGACTTCGGCTCAGATGATGATCTTGTGGTTCGTGAGTTCAAGCCCCATACTGGGCTCTGTGCTGACAGCTCAAACCCTGGAGCCTGCTTCAGATTCTGTGTCTCCTTTTTTCTCTGCCCCTCCCTTGCTCATTGCTCTGTCTCTCTGTCTCTCTCTCTCTCTCTCAAAAAATTAATAAACATTAAAAAAATTTTTTTAAGTCTTTGACACAAAGTAAATGCTATAGAATGTTGGCTATCATCATAAATTAGCATATGTAAATATAAGATTGTGATGATATATACTTTGGAGCAAAAGGCACAGAGAACTGGAGAACTATGAGTGGAAGCCTCAGGCGACCAAGAACAGGGGCCGTCATCAACCAGGCAGGCAGAAAACAGGAAGGCAGAGAGCAGCACCGACCGTGTGTGGTTGATTAGCAGAAGGAAATTATAGGCAGGGTGTTGGTGGGACAGACCCAGCTGAGATGAGGTTTGAAGATCATACCCAAGAAGGCTTCAAGCTGCCTGGGGACAACTTCAGCCTGTTAGTTAAGAAGACCTGGTCTTCACCGGTTGACGCTTAACTCTTCAACGTTCCAGGCCCACCTGTCTATCCTGCTCTGTCTCTCCCAGGTTATTGCTTGTGTCCCATTTCCCATAGCTCTCCAAATTTCTCATGATGGTGGCACAATTATCCTCAGGAGTGCAGGCAGTCAGCCTAGGGCAGGTGAGCCTGGATCCTGGAGCCCATCCACCATCCTCCTCAGATTTACCTTCCTGACCCCCACAGCTTCACAGGGTTGAGGTCACTTCCTTCTAAGTTCTGGAGCCAGACCCCTAAGAACTGAGTTTTTAGTCAAGGCACTGATATTTATATAAGAGATGACTGATTACATGATTATCCAGACAGTAGAAATACAAACATGAGTCTTGTTATCCATCTGTTAGTTTTTCATGTGGTACTATGCGAGACACAAAAAATCTAGCCCATTCACGAGTGGGCTGATCCATTTACAAATGGCTGCTTAGGCAATAAAAGCTGAATTTAGGTCTCAACAGTAAATTAATTTTTAAAAAGTTTTTTAATATGGGGTGCCTGGGTGGCTCAGTCAGTTGAGTGTCCGACTTCGGCTCAGGTCATGATCTCATGGTTCGTGAGTTCAAGCCCCATGTCAGGCTCTGTGCTGACAGCTCAGAGCCTGAAGTCTGCTTCAGATTCTGCCTCTGGCTCTCTCTGCCTCTCCCCCACTTGTACTCTGTCTCTAAAATAAACGTTAAAAGTTTTTTTTTTAACGTTTATTCATTTTTGAGAGAGAAAGAGCATATGAGCAGGGGTGGGGGAGGGACAGAGAGAGAGGGAGACACAGAATCCAGAGCAGGCTCCAGGCTCCATGCTGTCAGCACAGAGCCCAATGCCGGGCTCAAACCCATGAACCATGTGATCATGACCTGAACTGAAGTCAGATGCTTAACCGACTGAGCTCCCCAGGCGCCCCAATAATGAAATTCATTTTACAAATGGTTGAGTTCTATTTTAAATATAAGTTTGAAGAGAAATCACATTAATGAGAATCACTTTCTTAATCTATGTAAGTTTTGTGTTCATTATATATTTTTTTTTAATTTTTTTTTCAACGTTTATTTATTTTTGGGACGGAGAGAGACAGAGCATGAACGGGGGAGGGGCAGAGAGAGAGGGAGACACAGAATCTGAAACAGGCTCCAGGCTCTGAGCCATCAGCCCAGAGCCTGACGCGGGGCTCGAACTCACAGACCACGAGATCGTGACCTGGCTGAAGTCGGACGCTTAGCCGACTGCGCCACCCAGGCACCCCTGTGTTCATTATATTTCATATAATTTCCAATGAATGCAACAATGACAGTAGCATTACTTTTTTTTTTTAATTTTTTTAAATGTTTATTTATTTTTAGGAGAGACAGAGACAGAGTGCGAGTAGGTTAGGGGCAGAGAGAGAGGGAGACACAGAATCCGAAGCAGGCTCCAGGCTCTGAGCAGTCAGCACAGAGCCCGACACCGGGCTTGAACTCACCAGCTGTGAGATCATGACCTGAACCGAAGTCGGACGCTCACCTGACGGAGCCACCCAGGCACTCCAACAGTAGTGTTACTTTTAACTGACTTTACTGTTTTGTAACCACTGAAAAGCATTTTTAACTTTTTAATAATTTGTGTAAAGCACTGACTAGGCCAAGCCAGTAATATGGATATGTGTTCTAGGTGGTGAGAAAGTGGAGGAAAGAGAGCAGAGGGGAGCAAGCTGAGAATTCAGGTACTGTAGCTGGGTGCGTCTACAACGCTGCCACAGGGCGACTGAGGAATAGTTGGCAAAGCTTTGTTGAAGAATGTCTACACAAAGCATACATGAGATACATACACACACGTACACGTATATGGAGAGAGAGAGGGGGACAAGGAAACGGTACTTTCAATGTACTTTCATTGTACTGACAATGGTAGTCTTGATTGGCACTCAGATATGGGTATATAGAGCATTTGTAGAAAGATTTTAAAGTGCGTCAGAGTTTTCATGTGCTTTTGCATAACATTCAGGGAACACTTCGTGAGCTTTTCCTATGTGTGAGGTGTTAAGTCTACCGGGAAGACTTAGGGAAAAGCCCTCAAACAGCTTATATTCTACTTATGGGTAGGTGACATCAATCTCTCCTTGGAGTCCAAAGGAAATGTTTGCTGTGGTCAATATGATAACATATTGTAGATACATTTACAGTGGGGAAGTTAAGATTGGAAGTTCAGGTTAATTTACCCTTTATAAAGTAGATGCTTGGGGTGCCTGGGTGGCTCAGTTGGTTGAGTGTCCGACTTCAGCTCAGGTCATGATCTCACCATCTGTGAGTTCGAGCCCTGCATCGGGCTCTGTGCTGACAGCTCAGAGCCTGGAGCCTGCTTTGGATTCTGTGTCTCCCTCTCTCTCTGCCCCTCCCCTGCTCATGCTCTGTCTCTGTCTCAAAAATAAATAAAAACATTTAAAAAAATGTATAAAGTAGATGCTTAGGGGAAGCAATTAAGAGCACAAAGTCTGAAATCAAATTACCTGGGTCCAAATTCTAGTTGTATTGTTAATTAGCTGTGTGATCCTGGGCAAGTAATCTAAACTCTCTGTGCCTTAGTTTCCTGATCTGTAAAATGAGGATAGTAATAGAACCTGCCTAAGAGGGCAATTTTTGGTGCTCTGTTTTGACTTTTTTTTATTTTTTAATATAATTTATTGCCAAATTGGCTAACATACAGTGTGTAAAGTGTGCTCTTGGTTTTTGGGGTAGATTCCCATGGTTCATCATTTAGATACAACACCCAGTGCTCATCCCAACAAGTGCCCTCCTCTGTGCCCATCACCCATTTTCCCTTCTCTCCACCACCCCCCGCCCCCGCCATCAACCCTCAGTTTGTTCTCTGTATTTAAGAGTCTCTTATGGTTTGCCTCCCTCCTTCTCTGTTTGTAACTATTTTTCCCCTTCCCCTTCCCTTCCCCTGTGGTCTTCTGTTAAGTTCCTCAAGATCCACATATGAGTAAAAACATGACATCTGTAAGAGTGCAATTATAAGGATTAAGTGAACTCAGAATATATGTAAGTCACTTTGAAGAAGCATATAGTAAGCATTATATGTGTTCCTATTACTATTTTAACTTTATTTAAATTAGGAGGTCAACTTGAGAGGATATTTCATTCATTTCTAGTTAATGGAGCAACAACATTGTGAGAAAACAGAGATGGGAAGGAGGTAGATTTGAAGGTCATTTGGTCAATTCATTGCCCTAGAAAAATACATTGGCATCTTAAGGGATCCTAGCACATCATTCCTTGGTGAGTCAGAAATTGGTCTTGGCTGGCACCATTCACAAGCTTATGTTCTGGCATGGCACCCACACCTTTACCCCTACATAGTCAACATTCCAGAGAGCAGTGAATCGATGTCATTATCCAGGCCATCCAACCGGTTAGGAGCCATGTTAGGAATACTTTAAAAAACAAAAACAGTCTGATGGAGGAGACCTGCAAATAGAACTTTTAACCTTGACAGCTACCCAGAGTGAGTTCTGTGGCTGGAAGCCATCACTTCATCTGTCTGATAAGCCATTGAAAAAAGCTTACCATTTTCAGGTCTTTACAGATGAATGTCTTGTCAGCTCAAATGGCCCCAGCCCTGTGCAGAAGCCCCAAGGCCCTGACTTCCCTCCTTGGCCAAGATGCCCCTTCTAAAAGTCATCTGAGAAAGTCACTTAACCACTTAGTTTCCTTATCTTCAAAAAGAAAACATTCAGTGCCTTAACTTCCTACTTGTCTCCCTAAGGAGTTTATGGTATCTGTAACTAAGAATCCTATCTAAAGTGCCCAGTGTTACAGAGACTAGCAAAAAATGCCCAGTTCACTTTGGATTCACTGATGTTTCAGGAATTTAAGTAGCTGGATAATGTGGAGGGTAGGCATTGGGTCTGGCTGTGTCGTTCATGTCTCTGGGAAACTGGAGGTTTAAAAAAAGAAAATCATGAACATAACCTTTCTAAAAGATGTTCTTCTCAAATAGTACTGCTGTCTTCTTGTTCATGGCATATTCTTGCTCATAAACTGAGCTATTTCATTTGCTCCACTTGTGCCCAGTAAATAATTAGCAATGCTGCCACTGAAATTGGCCCTACTTGGAAACTATTGTAAACCAAATTTTTCAAATTTTGAAGCCTCGGGATGGGTTAAGAAGTACCCACCCAGGCCTACCTTACCACTTCAATTGGCAGAGAAGTTAGCCAGAATTAGAGAATTTAAAGCAACCAAAATTAAAGCTAAAGAGGAACAGAACTGGAATCATCTGAGCGTTTGCATTTTGGCTTTATTTACTTCCTGTTTGATCAAACAATGCTTAGGTTGACAATAATTCTTTGTCATGCATCAGAGTCACCTGGAGAGCTTGTTAAAATGTGGATTGATGGACCCACCCTCATGATTTTGGATCTAGTAGGACAAGGGAGAGGCCCCCAAACTGGCCTGTATTCCTGTAGATTCATGGGAGGTGCTGATGCTGCTGGTCCAGGGATCACACTTACAGAAACACTGACCTAAAATGTACATTCCTACGGGCGAAAATCTTATGTTCCATGTCTAGTTAGGGTGAACAGCCATCCTGGTCTTGGAATTGAAGGGTGTCCTTGGATGCAGGACTTTTCAGTGTTAAACTGGGATGGTCCTGAGCAAACCAGGATGGTTGACCATCCTAAGAATAGAAGAGATGGTGACATCCCTAATCTTTTTAAAGGTTGGGGTAATTCAGCAGGCTACCTAGTTAGTTAAGAATTTACTAGTCCCAGGGGCTCCTGGGTGGCTCAGTCGGTTAAAAGTCTGACTTGGGCTCAGGTCATGAACTCTCAGTTTGGGAGTTTGAGCCCTGTGTCGACCTCTGTGCTGACAGCTCAGAGCCTGGAGCCTGCTTCAGATTCTCTTTCTGCCCCTCTCTTTCTGCCCCTCACCTGTTCACATTCTATCTATCTCTCTCTCTCAGTAATAAATAACCCCCCCCCCAAAAAAAAGAAGAAGAAGAATTTACAGGTCCCAGAGTCCACCCATGGATACATTGGACACATTAAGACAAATTAAAAAGCTGGGGCTCCTGGGTAGCTCAGTCGCTCGAGCCTCTGACTCTTGATTTCTGCTCAGGTCATGATCTCAGGGTTGTGGGATCAAGCCCCAAATCAGACTCTGTGCTAAGCGTGGAGTCTGTTTAGGATTCTCTATCTCTTGCCCTCTCTCTCCCTCCCCTCCTTGTGCATTCTCTCTCTCGCTAAAATAAAAATTAAAAAAAACCATGCAGAAATATTCTTTACTTTAAAAATAAATAAATAAATAAATAAATAAATAAATAAATAAATAAAAAAAACAAATTAAAAAGCACAGTTGCAGTTCTTATGCTCAAAGAATTTCCAGTTTGAGTTAGTCTTTCCGTCATTCATTTGTTTATTGACTCCATACATTTTTTAAAACGTTTTTTTTCAGTTTGTTTATTTTGAGAGAGACAGAGCATGAGCTGGGGAGGGGCAGAGAGAGAGAGAGAGAGAGACAGAGAATTCCAAGCAGCCTCTGCAGAGTCCGCGCAGAGCCCGATGTAGGGCTCAAACTCACAAAACCACGTGATCATGACTTGAGCTGAAATCAAGAGTCCAATGTTTAACCCACTGAGCCACCCAGGTGCCTCAACTCAACACATCTTTATAGACTGCCTACCTATGCTGAGCACTGGGGGCTGGGGGCACATCACTGAATAAAACAGACATGGAACGTGCCCTTGTGGAGCTGGCTGTCTAATTGAGAAGACATTGAACCTGTGTGAACAAAGATGAAAGGGAAATAATTCTCACCTTGGAGTGGAATAGGAGACTCATTTGCGCTCATGTCTGAAGACTTTACAAAAGGCAATTGCATGTTACAATTATTATAATCACATCCCCAGAATCTTCTGAAAAGTCCTGATTATGATCTCAATTTCCCAGGTTTTGCATGAGGTAGGGGTGGGGGTGGGGGTGGGGGGAAGGCCATGAAGCTAGAAGCCAGGAGAACTGAAGCTTAGCTCTGGTTGACTACTACTCTCTTTGACCTGGAAGGACTCATTGATGTCCTTGTTCCTCAGTTTCCTCACACTGTCACTGTGAGAATCAAATGTGATATTACTATGGAAACACTTTCCATATCAGCAAACTGATTTGTTCGGAAGACAATTTATGTTGAAAGATATCACACCATTCTAACACCACAAATTCCGTGCTGCAACAGAGGTGTTCAAATCAGAACAATCTCTATGACCTATAGTTCTTTCATGGAAACATTTTGGAAATACAAATAAAGAGCCTACGTGAGTAGAAGATTTTCATTTTAGAGGATGAAAAACTCCTATAAGGTAGAAATTCCTGAGGACAAATAGAGAATTCTTTGAAGATTTAAATTTGTGCCACTCCATTTGAATTCAAAATTTCTAATGCCAGGGACTTCAACAAATACCTAAGTAGCATTAAGGAAAAGAACACACATCTATGGTCACCTCTATTTTTTCATCTTAAAAAAAAAATCCTCTTTGTAAAGTTGAAAGCTATTTAATTTTTTTTTAAGTCTTCCCTTTTTTTCCCCACTAGGTACATGTATATGCAGATATCCTAGGGACACAAGGACTATGTCTGAATCATGTCATCCCCTGCTACCAACAGTTGAGTAGTTCCTATGGCCCTTAGATCAGATCAGATAACCCTAGGCAAACGATGCTCAACCCGGGCTGCTTTGCCTGGGGAACTTGAAGAAAAACAAAACAAACCTATTTTTAGGTATTAAAAAATAAAAAATCTCCTCCTCTAACTGAATCGGAATCTTTGTGAGTGGGGCCTGGGTACTACATTTTGTAAAAATCACACGGACTAGTTGCCTCTATAATCCCATCTGCCAGCACCCTTCCTTCCCTGGCTCTGCTCAGCCTCACTGGACACAGTGCAGGGCTTTTGCACGTGCTGTTCTCCATCTTAGCTTAAGCCTTTCTCCCCTGACCTACCAGACTCTACCAGATTGCTCCAATGCATATTCTCCTAGCACCAGAGCCTGGCCTCCTTAGTGCATGTCACAGCTGCACTGTACATTTATTTGTAAGATCCTTGGATTAAGGTCCACCTCTCCTCCTCCTCCCCAGGGGCTCTGAGGTCCTTGAGATCAGAGGCTGGTTGGCGTCTGTTCAGTGTTGTGTCTTTCCCAGCTCCAGTGAAGGAAGGGCCTGATGAGTAAGAGACACTCAATACTTGTATTAAATGCAGGAAACAAATGACAGGATGGGAGATGATCCAATATTTTGTGTCTCAGGTTTTAAGAGATCCAAAAAATATATGTTTTTTCAAAGTCATGTGTAAATCTAAGGAAGTATTGTCACAAAACATTGAACCCCACTTCATCTCAGCTACAGCTCTCCCAGCCAAGCTTCAAAGACAAGCATCATTTGGAAAATAAAATTACAGAACTAATATAATGAGCCATATCCTGTTGAGGGTTATTTTGGGAGGTGCCTACAAATGGAGAGTTGTATGCTGCCTTTTCAATGCCTGGATGGTGGTCCACAGTTTGCGGCCTCCCCTCCAGAGAGATTTTCTGAATGGTGAGTGCATGGCAAAGCCTGGCTGTGCTCTCTTCCTGTTCCCACCAGGGTCTCTGTCAGCGGGTCAGTTAGTTCATCCATAATATCCGTTCCTAAATCCAGAAATGCACATCAACCATGACCTGGGGTCACATGTTTGTAGCCTGAAACATAAGAGAGACTGAATGTGCCAGAGATATCCTTTTTTTTTTTTAATGTTTATTTATTTTTGAGAGAAAGAGACAGCGTGTGAGTGGGGGAGGGGCAGAGAGAGGGGGAGACAGAGGATCTGAAACAGGCTCCAGGCTCTGAGCTGTCAGCACAGAGCCTGACTCAGGGCTCCAACTCACAAACTGTGAGATGATGACCTGAGCAGAAGTCGGACGCTTAACCAACTGAGCTACCCAGGTGCCCCGAAATATCCCTTTGGGGCCTCTGGGAAAAAAAAGCAAAAAAAAAAAAAGCCAAAAGTGGTCATCTCAAGCAAAGCAGTTTCCAGACTAAACTGAAATGCACAGAAGATAAATTTCCTTGTCAAAACAAAGAATGGTCTGTGTAGGGTGTGGTAGGGCCATCGATTTCAGACTGCAGCTGCATATAAAGCGATGCCGGCAGGGTATTTGTATTTGAAGACTGGAGGCAAATAACAAAAGTAACGACAAATTTTAAAGTTATAAATTAGTTTCGGTTCTCTTTTCTCTGTCCTCACCCACTAAAACCCTCCTGCTCAGGGAAGTAGTCTGTGGCACAATAGTGTGACTGCCGAGCACACTGCCATAGCCTCATCTTCCAGCCTGGTACACAGGGTCCTGAGAAGTGGGGAGGTCGTGGACTGCTGTGTTTCCCAGGCCCAGAGCTACTCAGAACTGTGATTGGCTCTCGCATCCTGCTGCTCCCTTCCAGAAAGCTTTTCCACCTTCCGAGGCAGCCACGAGGCTCCCAGGGCCTTGACAGCTGCTGGGAATACCCAGGGACCAAACTCAGGCTCCAACCTCTCTGGAAGCCCCATTTCCCTTCAAACATCAAAGGGGGGTCATTCTTACCCTGCAGGAGATTTTGGAGGGTTCCATAAATATGTCAAATCCCAATCTGTGCCCAATAAATGTTAATTCTGTGTGTGAAACACTTCCTCTTTAATATCAAAACTTCTGGTGTCTAGGGGCGCCTGGCTGGCTCAGTCAGTAGAGCATGTGGCTCTTGATCTTGGGGCTGTGAATCTGAGCCCCACATTTGGGGTAGAGATTACTTAAAGCAAAAAACAAAAACAAACTTCTGGTGTCTTGGTGATGTGTTCTCAAGTAGACAGGAAATCATCTAAGAATATAAGTTACACAGTTGTGTGAATGATTAAAATGGATTTCCCTATTGGCTTCTCAGTGTAGATGGCTGCATTTAACAACAACAACAACAACAACAACAAAAGACAACATTTAGAGAAGTCAGTCCCCAGTGCAGTGTCTAATTACCAGGGACAGTTATAATGTAGTTAATACTGGCCTAGGCCCTACGGCCATATTTTCTGGATTCAGATCTTGCTTCCACCTCTAATTACCAGTGAGAGACTTTAGGCAAGTTAGTTAACCCCTCTGTATCTAGTTTTTCTTATCCCTAAAAAGGGGTCAATATTGGGATGCCTGGGTGGCTCAGTCGGTTAAGCAACCAACTCTTGATTTCAGCTCAGTTCTTAGGTTTGAGTCCTGTGTGAAGCCCCGCATCAGGCTCCATGCTGATAGTGAGGAGCCTACTTGGGATTCCCTCTCTCCCTCTCTCTCTGCTCCTCCCCCTGCTCATGCTCTCTCCCCCTGCTTATGCTCTCTCTCTCAAAATAAATAAATAAGCATTTAAAATATATATATATATATATATTTTAAAAGGGGGTTGATATTAATAGTATCATGGCTCATAGGACAACTGGTAGGCTAAATGAATGAATACACATGGCATACCTAGAACAGTGCCTGGCACATAATAAGTACTCAATAGATATTAGTTATTGATGATGGTATTTCAAGCACAGCTGTGGACAAGGTGGGATTCCCTGGGCAGTTGCTTTCTTCCCCAAGTCCAAGCCAAATGCCCACTCACTAGGTGGCCTCATGCTTACAGGGAGGAAGAATCATCTGCTTTGTTTGGTGAGACAGGAGTGCGGCTCCAAACCAAATGAGGTGGCCTCCTGCCTTTTAGCAAAGGGGAAAGTATGTGCCTGAAGAAATGTGTTCTCACTTGTATTATTGAACCCAAGAAAGAGGGAGGTGGAGGGATCCTATGACCTACTAAGTTGCCCTTATCTTTTAGTCATAGCGAATTTTTTTATCTATAAAATATGCCTTTTATTTTTTTACCATTTAATTTAATTTATTTTTTAAATTTACATCCAAGTTAGTTAGCATATAGTGCAACAATGATTTCAGGGGTAGATTCCTTAATGCCCCTTACCCATTTAGCCCATCCCCCCCTCCCACAACCCTCTGTTCTCCATATTTAAGAGTCTCTTATGTTTTGTCCCCCTCCCTGTTTTTATATTACTTTTGCTTCCCTTCCCTTATGTTCATCTGTTTTGTATCTTAAAGTCCTCATATGAGTGAAGTCATATGATATTTGTCTTTCTCTGACTAATTTCACTTAGTATAATACCCTCTAGTTCCATCCACGTAGTTGCAAACGGCAAGATTTCATTCTTTTTGGTTGCCGAGGAATACTCCATTGTGTGTGTGTGTGTGTGTGTGTGTGTGTGTGTGTGTGTGTGTGTATACACACACATATATATATGTGTGTGTATATATATATATATATATATATATATACACATACATACACACACACACACACACACACACACACACACACATATATATATATATATATATATATACATACATCACTTCTTTATCCATTCATCCATCGATGGACATTTGGGATCTTTCCATACTTTGGCTATTGTTGATAGTGCTGCTATAAACATGGGGGTTTGTGTGTCCCTTCAAAACAGCACTCCTGTGTCTTTTGGATAAATACTTAGTAGTGCAATTGCTGGGTCATAGGGTAGTTCTATTTTTAACTTTTTGAGAAACCTTCATACTGTTTTCCAGAGTGGCTGCACCAGTTTGCATTCCCACCAGCAGTGCAAAAGGGATCCTCTTTCTCTGCATCCTCACCAACATCTGTTGTTGCCTGAATTGTTAATGAGTCATAGCGAATTTGAAAAGGACGTTTAAAGCCACTTCCTGACCCTCATCACAACATCCATACCTAGCATTTGTATCCCACTTTATTCAGAGCAGAGTTCTTCTTCTATATTCTCTGCCTCTTTTTGTTTGGTTTGAGCAGAGAAGCGATACCACATAAAGGAGAGGTTGCTGAAAGGAAATGGGGGCTGTCTCTTCATCTATAAAGTGCAGGAGATGGACTAAATACACTCCACATGAAAGACTCTAAGACCGGAAAACTTGACAGAAAGAGAAATTAAGGCTTTGAGGCGTAGAACTATTACGTGACTTGCGCAGTATTCGGTGACAGGGCCATCACAAACTTAACAAGTCCAAGACTGAACACCCGATCTTCCCCCATGCAAACCTGCTACAGCCACAGACTTCCATGTCCCCATCTGATGTAGATCCACCCTTCCAGTCTCTCAGCTTGAGAACCTTAGAGTCACCCATGACGTCAGTATTTCTCTTATACCTTACATTCAATGTATCAGCAGATCCTACTGACTCTGTGTTTAAACTGTGTCTGAATCTGAGACTGCTCACCTCCCCTCCCCCCCGCCCCCACTATTTCACTGCCACCCTCTCTGATCTTTTGTCTGCTAAACCGAGGAGCAAGGGGAAGCAGGAATGTTCAGACTGCAGCCTCTCTGAGCGGTTTGCCCCCCATATACAATTACCATAATCGTGACCTGATTGTTTTCCTGTTGGAGTAGCTGTCTTTTCCTTGTTGATTTTTTAGAAGTTCATTGTGCATTTTATTTATTTATTTTTATGGCATTTCTTTTTTCAGTTTTATTTCCTCTTAATTGGCATTTTCCATCCAGGCGTTCTATGCATTTTCTTTTCCTTTCTTCCTTTTTTTTTTAATAAAGTCTAGTTGACACACAATGTTACATTACTTTCAGGTGTACAACATAGTGATTTTGAAAAGGCTATATGTATGTTACACTAAATTCACAAGAATAGCTATAATCACACAATGCTATTATAATGTCATTGACTAGATTCCCTATGCTGTATCTTTCATCTTCATGATTTATACATTCCATAACTGGGCCGGTACCTCTTACTCCTCTTCACCTATTTTGCTCATCACACCCCCACCCACCCACCCCGCCACGTCCCTCTCCTCTGGCAACTACCAGTTTGGTTCTCTGTGTTTATGGGTTGGTTTCCGAGTTTTTTTGTTCATTTGTTTTGTTTTTTAGATTTCACATATAAGTGAAACTATATGGTATTTGTCTTTCCCTGACTTATTTCACTTAGCATTATACCCTTGAAGTCCCTCCATGTTATTGCAAATGACAAGATCTCATTTTTTTATGGCTGAGTGATATTCCATTACACACACACATACGCACCACTTTTATCCATTCATCTGTAGATGGACACTTGGGTTGCTTCCATATCTTGGCTATTGTAAACAATGCTACAGTAAACATAGGGGTGCATGTTTCTTTTCAAATTAGTGTTTTTGTTTTCTTTGGGTAAATACCCAGGAGTGCAATTACTGGATCATATGGTGTTTCTATTTTTAATTTTTTGGGGGAACTCCATACCGTTTTCCAGAGTGGCTGTGCCAATTTACATTCCCATCAACAGAGGCCGAGGGTTCCTTTTCCTCCATGCCCTCGCCAACACTTCTTATTTCTTGTCTTTTTGATACTAGCCATTCTGACAGGTGTTGAGACCATATCTCACTGTGGTTTTGATTTGCATGTTCCTGATGATGCGTGATGTTGGGCATCATTGTCCATTTTAGCTATCCATCCCTGGTTTGTTTCAGACACTGTAAATAACATCCTCTTCCATTCTGTCAGCAATCTGTGCATTCTGTCCACAGCGCCCTTTATTGAACAGGTGCCCTCTATGTTCCGGTAATATAATTTACTGAATATTTTGTCTTAGGGTTTGTGCTTTTTATGATTTGTTTAAGAAAGTATTAACTCTAGGTCACAAAATAGTCTACATTTTTTTTCTATGAATTCAATTTTCTTCCATAAGGTAAGCCAACCCAATCTAGTAAATAATTTGTTCTTTGCGTATTGATTTATGAATTACATTGTGGCAACTAAATTCTCTTACATACATGGGATTGTCTCTGAACTCTCTGTTTTATTGGCCTATTTACCTATTTTTGCACCCAAACCATACTGTTTTTATTAGTGTGGGTTTAAAAAAAATTTTTCCCCACAGCTTTACTGAGGAATAATTGACCAAAATATTCTGTGTATTTAAGTACAACATGTTGATTTGATAAACATATACATTGTGAAATGATTACCACAATCAAGCTAATGAATGCATTCATTACCTCATATACTTAACTTTTTCTCCCCTTGTGATAAGAATGCTTAGGCTCTACTCTCAGCAAACTTCAAGTATATAACACAGTATTATTTACTAACTATAGTTTCCATGCTGTACATTAGATCTTTAGAACTTATTCATCTTATAACTGAAAGTTTGTACATTTTGACTAACATCTTCACATTCCCCCCTTATTCCCTCAGCTCCTGGCAACAACCATTCTACTCTTACTATGGCTTTTTAGTATGGTTTAATATCTGGTAGGGGAAAACCCTGTATTTTATTTTTAAATGTTGCCATACTGCATAATATACAGTATAAAATATGATGATTTCAATATAAAGTTTACTTAGCTGTTCACACAACTTTATTTCTCCATTTAGAGTAGATTTTTTTTTTTTTTTTTTAGTTCCTCAAAAGATCTAACTGGAATTTTGAATTAGATGGCATAGGATTCAAGGATTAATTGGGGGAGAATTTATATTTCTATATTATTAAGTCAATCTATCCAACAGAGCATGCATATATATAGAGAGAGATCTTATTCTATGTCCTATATTAGAGTTTTTCTTTTCATTTTCAAATTTGTGAAATAATCATAAACTTACAGAAAATGGGGATGGATAAAATAAAGAATTTTTTCTTTCTGAGTCATTTGAGAGTCATTTCTGAACAGATGCCTTTATCATGCCTTGATACGACACAGTATATTCCTTACAAACAGGGATATCCTCCTACATAACCCTCATATACGGTCAAAATCAGGACATTTATACTGATACATCTTCATCTGATAATCCTGGGACTCCAAGTTTCATCAGTTGTCCCCATACCATTTTAAATAGCAGAAGAATCCATATGAACTTGAGGGACACCATTCAGCCCATAAAACTTGGTTAGGCTAATTTCTAGGTATTTTTTGGCTTTTGATGACTATATTAAATATTCTTTTATATTTTTATTATATTTTAGATGATTATTGCTAGTATAGACAAATGTTTGATTTTTATATGTTGACTAGCAACCCTTCTGAACTCAGTTATTAAATCTAATTCTTTGTTGATTGTTTCCTTTACCATCAAACAATGATATGTTTATTTCATTATCTAACATCCCCTTTCTCGGCCAGCTTTATTTCCCAAGGGCTGCCATTTCCTGTAGGAATCCTCTTATCTTCTTTAGTTAGATTCCCGTAGACAACTCTGTATGGCATGTATCTCTATATGCATGGTGTGTATCTCTAGAGGGAGATAGAAGGTCAAGAGTGGGAATTTTTTTTTTTTTAAGATGGAATAGACTTAAATGACCAAAGGAAAAAAAACACTTGGTGAGAAAGAAATTGAAGATAGATGAGGGGAAGGGGTGACTTGGGACACTGGAGATGGGAATGGAATTTTAGTAGAGATGGCAGGATTAACTTTGGACAGGAAAAGAGAAGAAAGTGAAGATGGATGGGGATGTGGAAGAAATGGTTACAGGTTGTAAAATCTCCTCTCTGATGGCTTTACTTGTAAAGTCATCTGTTTTAAGTCAGGAGTGATGGAAGGCATGAGGGAGTTGGGGTTTGGATGGAGGACTGAAGGAGAACTATACAGGTTTGTTGTAATCAGATTGTTTTTACTTCATCCCACCGTGATCTATTTATTATACATGTATAACTTAGGGAATAAACCACTCCCTGCTCTTACCTCTATGAAAACTGAGAACAAGAGCTCTTGGCTAAGAATTTAGTCAAATCCCTTTCAGAAATTTCAGGATGAAAAAGAACATCCATTAAGATGTACACAGCTCCTTTCTTATTTCTAGGAGATATACTGTCTCTGAAAATTCATGTGTGTCATTTTTTTTTTAATTTTTTTTTCAACGTTTTTTATTTATTTTGGGGACAGAGAGAGACAGAGCATGAACGGGGGAGGGGCAGAGAGAGAGGGAGACACAGAATCGGAAACAGGCTCCAGGCTCTGAGCCATCAGCCCAGAGCCTGACGCGGGGCTCGAACTCACGGACCGCGAGATCGTGACCTGGCTGAAGTCCAACGCTCAACCGACTGCGCCACCCAGGCGCCCTTTAAAATTTTTTTTTTCAACGTTTATTTATTTTTGGGACAGAGAGAGACAGAGCATGAACGGGGGAGGGGCAGAGAGAGAGAGAGGGAGACACAGAATCGGAAACAGGCTCCAGGCTCTGAGCCATCAGCCCAGAGCCTGACGCAGGCTCGAACTCACGGACCGCGAGATCGTGACCTGGCTGAAGTCGGACGCTTAACCGACTGCGCCACCCAGGCGCCCCCATGTGTGTCTTTAAGAGGAGACTGGGAAGTGTGTGTACATATCTGTACCAGCAGATCCAAAAGTCACCCACTGAAATTGTCAAGAGAATGACTTTTCATACTGTAGCTGTACTAATGGGAAAACCTAGAAGTTAACTCAGCTTAGAGACACCATTCCCACACCAACACTCATACCCTGTACCTTGGGCCCCAGAATGAGATATAGGGAACAGATCACATGCCCCAGGTAGCCACTGGTCCTGGAGGTGAGAGACCCATAAAACACAATTGAATCCAAACTGGAGCTTTGAGTCCAGAGCTAAGGGCCAGCCTACCTCACACAAGCCAACATGTAGACCTAGAAGTGTGAGAATAAGAGATCATTGTTTTAAATAATTGAGCTTCAGGATAATTTGTTAGACAGCCTCACTGTGGCAGTAGCTAACTGATACTCCACTTTATGTCAGAGGAGTCCAACTCAAAGAAAGGGGGAGAAGGGTAGAGGCTGATACTTTTGAGTTACATAAGCAGTGAGTATCTCTATTTTATCTGGTATTGAACTGAATATTGTATTGATTCACTTCTTCATTCAAAAGGTATCTAATGAGCACCTGCTATGTTTTAGACACTGGGGACCAAACAGTGAATAAAGCATGTGGAACTCCTTGCGCCATGGAGTTTATATTCCGGTATGTGAGATGCATTTGCTACCGGCTTCTGTGGATAGAGGAAATGGTTTTAGAATATCTTAACAGCTCACATTTGTTTAGCTACTACAATGCAGGCTTTTAGTTATTCATGTAACCCAATTAGTTCCCTTCTCTACTTCCCTTTTGAAAGGAGTAACTTGCCCTGAGTTCCTGCTATTTGATAAGCACTAAAACTACATTATTTTCAGTCATTACAAAATCTTTAGAGTGGTTAACAGTATTGCCATTCTACACATGAAGAAACTGAGGTGAGAAAGGTGAAGTAATTTGTCCATAGTCACGCAGCTGGGAAAGACCTGGGATTTGAGCCAGTTGGGTTCAGATACAAAGCCCCATCTTCATGAACCATGTTGGCTCTCATAAGCTTAGCATTGCCCTGCAAGGTTCTAGATTAAAAGAAAATATTCTTTAATGTCAGCTAACTTTATGGTGCAATGAAAATGTTGATTTCTGGGTATACCTCAAGGACTTCATCTTTTGCTGTTAAATAAATTTGTTTTTTTTTTTCTGATTCATATTTCATGAGCATATGTGGTTTAAGCCAACTAGAAATTCTTCAATTGGCTATAGATCTCAGAACACATCATCTTGGTTAGTTCTTTAAATTTCTTATCCAAAATCTAATCCCAAACCCCATTCCAAAAACAAAGCAAAACAACAGCAGAAAACAACTGTCTGCAGAGCAACAAGCTTAGAAGTCAATATAAGTAATCAAAAGTTAAAGGTTTTGGCTCTACTGGCCAAATTTGGAAAAATATGAACATTAAAAATAATGATAATAAAGGGTTGTAACTGTGATATTATGATTTATAAAAAAAAATGCAAAAATGCAACACTTGATCCTTGACTCAGTTGAGGAGGTGCTTTGAAATATATTTTTGGGGGCACCTGGGTGACTCAGTCAGTTAAGTGTTTGATTCTTGATTTTGGCTCAAGTCATGATCTCACAGTCCGTGAGATCGAGCTCCACCTTGGGTTCCACACTAAGAGCATGGAGTCTGCTTGGTATTCTCTCCCTCCTTCTCTCTCTGTCCCTCTCTTGCTCATTCTCTCTCTCTCTCTCTCTCTCTCTCTCTCTCTCAAAATAAATAAATAAACTTTAAAAATAAAATAAAAAATATTTTTTTGAACAACTGGAAAAATTTGGACCATATTTTAGATTAACACTATGTACTAATGTTAAATGTAGTAGAAAATATAGATATATCTTATATATCTATATATAATAGAAAGACATAATAGAAGATCTTGAAAGTGCAAGAGAGAGAAAAAGAGAAAGAGAAAGCAAATGCTAGCAATTGTTAATCTAGGTAAAGAATCCATAGATTTCATTACCTTCCCTTTCAACTTGATTGTACATTTAAAAAAAAATCAGAAAAAAAATGGGGGAAGAAAAGTAAAGATGTTGGAATAGATGGTGTGTCCATTCCTTGCCTGGCAGGCATTTGGAAAATGCCAAGATCTGAAATAGATCATCCTTGGAAGATGAAGTCCTATCTGAAGCCTGGGCTGGGTCAACCGGTCTCACTGCAAACACGCATTGAGTGTCCAGCCTTTATGTTTGGCACACTCAGGAGCTGACCAGATGGGGTGCTGGCTTCCCTGGTCCTGCCCCCAGTGTTGGACATGATGATGATCTTGTAGAGCTGGTTTTGATAGACAACAGGATATTTGTGCATTGCTGAAAAAGACTGTGAAGGGTGAGTCAGGAAAAGACTGGGAAGGAGATGAGGGGGCAGAGAGATGGGATGTTTGCAGCTGGGAAACAACTCAGGGAATGTGTGGGAAATGTGGAGGACGGGAGTCTGGGGGAGGGTGAAGGAGCAGGGGCTTATCTAAAAACACTTTAAAACAAAAACAACAGGGGAAGGCTTATTTGGGCTTGTTTATTTACCTACCACAGGTTCCCACTGTGAAATAGGCAGGCAGCATTTCCCTGCATTTCCTCATCCTACGAATGGGCACAAGATCCCTTCATCCTCTTTCATCCAAGCCCCCCTTTCCTTACAAACAGCTGGTCATCTTTAAGTTAATGTGCCCGAAGGAAGGAGCCAAATATGTGTGAAGTCATATGGGAGAAGAGCAAGGGCAGAAACGGGAAGACCAGTTTGGAAGATTTTGTCATGGCCCCAGTGACCATGATGGTGGCCGAGACCAGGGGGTTACAGAAGAGGTAGTGAGGTGGCATTCAGATTCTGAATGCATTTGAAAGCAGAAGTCAAGAGTGTTACTATTGCTGTCTGGCCTCTAGACCTCACTGGCCCCTCAGATTTCCCTCAGCATTCCCTGTCTCTGTGGTTTGTATTCTTTAACTGAAGGGCTTGGTTTCTTAGAGCCACAAAGTAAGTTGGACTATTGACGAATGAAGACAAATCCATCCCTGAGTCAAAGGGCATGCCCTCCTAATAAAGACTGGTCAGCAATATTAAAGGAAGTTGGGTCCAGCTCAACATCCCACCTTTTCTAGGAAGTCTTACTTCACACAGTGTGATGTCTGCCTCCTCTGAACTCAAGGGCAGTCCTTATCTATAGTAGTAATATCCTCCTGACATGAGTCTAGTACTCTACAGTTGTTTTATAGCATTTGGGGAGGTCTTTTGTGAACCCTAGACTAGATTATGCCCCCTGATCTACTTTCCCACTGTATCTTGTTCTTATTCTATTATAGTTCTCACTACATTTTATTGCAGCTATAATAAAATTATCTTATCTTTAATTATCTTTCTTGTTAGATGGAAAAGCGTTATGAGGAAAAGACAATGTTATACCCCTGCCTCCTAACACAGTGCCTGCTTCATAAAAGGCATTCACTATATCCCTACAACTGAATGAATTCAATGAGCAGTAACTCTTTTAATTTTCAAAATAATTCTTGACCAAGTGAGTGTCATTGTCACTACTTCATTCATGAGGGAAAGGAGCTGTTGAGATTGTGGTCACAAAGCTAAATAGTGGAGGAACTAACTGGGAATGAGATCTCTGCTCTTTCCACTCTGTTCTACCTGGAACTTGGAAGAAACATCCATTCATTGAATCGGTCAACAAACATTTACTGATTATTTCCCATATGTCAGGCGTTATTATGAGGACATATATTCGGGGTTGGGGGAACATTCCAAAAACAGTAAGATTTGTGTTCAGATGCTGGTAACCAAAAGCAGGGAAATGGACATACGAAGACATAATTTCATTGTAGTGTGGTAAGTATCAGGGGAACTCCTAGGAGGGATGTCTAACTGCCTGGGTGAGGGAAGGCTCAAATGGGTCTTTTTGATAGGGGTTTGAAAAAAGAGAAAAAGTATTTCTCTAGGAACAGAGCAAGGGAGGTTATTAAAGGAGGAGACTGATGGCTGGCACCTGCAAAGCTGGGTAACTTTGTTTCCTGATGTGTTGCTGACACTCCCATCCCACCCAAGCCCCAGCAGCTGGCTTCAGAAAATAAAGGAATCAGTCTCAGGAACCCAGGCTTGCTTAATTCAAAAGCGATCAATGCAATTGGAGACCCACAGTGTGGAGCCAGGTTGTGTTATAACATCCCTATAGCTTCTCTACCTGGGCTACCATATACAGGCTGAAATATCTGTATGAATGATATTTGTTGGATTCAGACGACAAGGCTCAACTCTCTCTATCCCACACAATGGCCCCAACACCTCATTTCAATCAACATAAGATTATTTTTGCTACAAATGAAAGAGCATTGGAAGTCACCTGACATGGAATAATGTGAGAGCATTGGAGCAAGGGAAGACCACTGGTTTATTGGAATATGGGAGAAGTTGCCTTCAAAGACTATAACAAACTAGCCAGGACAGTCAGCTATCTCCTCACAGAGACATGGCACAGAAGGGCAGTCAGGAGAAGTCGGTTATTGTCATACCATATTAGGAATTTGGGGAAGAAAAGAAATTACCATAAGCAGTTCAAGTGACAGGAAAATTTTAAGTAGGGAAGTATGGTGATCATATTTACATTTTAGAAAGATAATGGACAATGGTTTGTATTTGGGGAACAGAAGACAGAGGCAGGGAGATTGTTTAGAAGGTTAATGAAAAATACCAGTGAGAGATGATGAGGCATCTATCTGGGTAATGAGAATAAAGAGGAGGAAATGGATTCAGAAACTATTTAGGAGATGGAGTCATCAAGACCTGGATGACTAATTGCATGTAGGGGGTGAGAAATAGGAAAAGGAGAGAATGACTCCTGAGTTTCTGACTTGGGAAAGTGGTTGGATGGTGGTTGAAAGAAGAGAAGGAGAATGTGTGTGTGTGTGTGCGTGCGTGTGTGTGTCTGTCTGAAAAGAAGAATTCAGCTCTGTAACTATTGAAGTGACTGACCATAGGTACAGGTTTCCACTGGGTAACTGGATACATGGTCTGCAATCTGCAATTCAGAAAATTCCAGGCTAGAGATAGTAATTTGAGAGTCATCAGAGTTTAATGCTAAGTAGTAGATGAGGTAATACAAGGAGACCATATCGAGGAGGAGAGGGCTGAGACCCAAACGTAGGGAATATTAACATTTAAAGGCAGTTGGAAACAGTTGCCCATGAAGAAGACTGAGGAGTCAAGACACACAGACTCCAAACTCTAAACACCACCGGGAGCCTTAGATATTCTAGCTCAATTGGAATTGCATTTGGCTGCATATAACAGTGGGTTAATCAACTAACTTATCCAGAAGGCAATCCAGGCAGGGCTTAATGAACTCAGCAAGACTCACGCTCCTTGCAGCTCTTTTTGTCCCAATGGCCATAAGATGGCTGCTCCACCTCAGCCAGTAAGCCCTCATTCCAAGCAGGAAGAAGGGGAAGGGCAAGGAGCCAAAGGCATATGGCAAGCCTCACCCTTTTTATCAGGAAAGCAATAGTTTTCTGAGAGGTCCCATCTACTAAACTAAAAACTGCAACTCATCAGCCAGGATTGGGGGGTATGAATATCTCATTGTGTGGGTACCTGGAGGAGATGAGGTGTTTTCTTTTTTCTTTTCTTTTTTTTTTCAACTTTTTCTTTGGAAATAATCTCAAACTGACAAAAAATTTACAAAAAATAGTACAAAGAATTCTTGTATACTTTTCACCCCAAATTCCCACATATTAACACTTACTTTATTGTTTTCTCTCTCTCTCTCTCTCTCTCTCTCTCGTGAACATTTACTCCTACATACTTCAGCGTGTGCTGCCTACAAATAAAGATCTTCCCTTACATAACCATACTTCAGTGATCAGAATCAGAATATTAACATTGATAAAATGCTTTTGTTTAATCTGCAGCTTTTGCTAATTGTCTCACCGATGTCCTTTGTTGCAAATAAATTCTTTTTTTTTTTTCCTAGTCCAGGAACCAATCCAAGATCACACATTGCATTTTGTTCTCATGTTGTTTTTAATCTACTTTAATCTAGAAAGTTCTTCAAACTGTCTTCATCCCTCGTGTTATTGACATTGTTGAAGACTGCAGGCCAATTACTCTGTAGAACATCCTTTATTTGGATTTATCTGATGTTTTCTCATGATTCAGGTTACGTATTTTTGGCCTGAATACTACAGATGTGATATGGTGTCCTTCTCAGGGCATATTAGGAGGTATGTAATTTGGTCTGTCCTATTACTAATGGTAGCAATTTTGATCACTTGGTTAAGATGGTATAGTAGCATTGGTCATATTTTCCTAGTACAAAGTCACTATTTTACCCTTTGAAAAAGTAACGAGAATCTGTAGGAGGTCTTCACAGATTGTACAAATATGTTTCTCATCAAACTTTCATCCACCAGTTTTGGCATCCATTGATGATCTTGCCTGCAAAATGGTGACGTTCTAATTCTGTCATTCATCCTCTAATTTATTAGTTTGCTCTTTACCAAATAGAAGAACTCTTTTTCCTCCTCCATTTGTTTGTTTCAGTATGGACTCATGGATTCCTATTCTATTCAATGGGTTATACCCACTGCCATCATTGTTTTGATGCTCACGTTGTTGCAGATTGGCCGTGGGGAGCCCCCTTAATCTGACTTCTGTGTCCTTTTGACTTGCCCCCACCAGGTTTTGAGCACTTTTCTTATTTGAGATGGTTATTTTTAATAGTGCGCATTACCTCCTTGATAAAATCAGGCTTCTGTTAGTAGAAAACAAAAGGAGGAATGAAGATTGTGTGGGCAACCAGTTGTGTCTACCACACCTTGCTCCTCACCAGCCAAGAGCCGTGGCTTGAATCCAGCTGACAGCCTTGCTTTGTTCTAACAAAACAACGTTGTGCCCACATTCCAAAAAGAGCCTCGAGGCCATGTAATTCATCCATGTCTTTCCTCATTGTAATCCTTTATCACCATCCAAACTGAGTGCTCCTAAGGCCAGGTCTCCTGTGTTGCACAACTCCTGGGGGTGCCATTCGTATAGTAGACTATGGATGATATACAAGAGCAAAGGCTGGCAAGCTTTTTCTTTTCTTTTTTTTAAGTATATTTATTTTTGAGAGAGAGAGAGAGAGAGAGAGAGAGAGAGAATCCCAAGCAGGCTCCACGCCATCAGCACAGAGCCCAATGTGGGGCCCGAACCCATGAATTGTGAGATCACAGATCATGACCTGAGCCAAAATCGAGTTGGACACTTAACCAAGCCACCCAAGCGCCCTTGACAAACTTTTTCTATAAAGAGCCAGATGGTCCATATTGTCAGCTGTGTGGGCCATTTGGTCTTTGTTGCCAGTACTCAACTCTGACATTGTAGTGTGAAAGCAGCCATAGAAAATATGTAAATGAGTCAGCATGGCCATGATACAAGAAAACTTTATTTATAGACACTGAGATTGAATTACACATTATTTTCATGTATTGTGAAATGTTATTCTTTCAATTTAAAAAATTATTTAAAAATGTAAAAACCAGGGGTACCTGGAGGGCACAGTTAGTTAAACATCTGACTCTTGATTTTGGCTCAGGTCATGATCTCACGGTTCATTAGACTGAGCCCTGAGTCAGGCTCTGCGCTGAGCGTGGACCTTGCTTAAGATTCTCTCTCTCTCTCTCTCTCTCTCTCTCTCTCTCTCTCTCTCTCTCCCCACCCCTGCCCCGCTCCACCCCCACTTGCACATGCATGTGCACTTGCACTTTCTCTCAACAAGAAAATGTGAAAAAAATTCTTAGCTTGTGGGCTTTTCAAAAATAGGCAGCTGGCTAGATATGACCATAGTTCCCCACTCCCTTCCCTGTTCAACCTGAGTTGTCATATATGGTGGCCCTGCCTCCAGCTAGGTCTCTTCTCCCTCACCTTAATCTAAATCTGCCACCTTGCTCTGGGCTTTGTGCCTACCTTTTGCCTTCCTCTTTCTCAGGTCTTTCCTCTGTGCCTCAGAACCTCCGTTCAATTGTAAACTTCTTTTCACAACCTCCTAGCTCCTTCTTTGCCTTCCTGCAAAGTAAACATATTCCCTGAGGGATGTTCCTTGTTGAATCCTAGAAAGGCTGCTACTTCTTTTCTCATGCCCACAACCCATGGGCATGGGAAGTTCTGTTGACATTCTCCACATTCCTTAATTTTATTTCTACACCTTCACTCTTGCAAAACCCCCTTCTCCTTTGAAGCTCTTATCATCAGGATTCTTTGAGCAATTAGCTAACACACATTGAATGATATCCTCACAACCATTAGGAGATAACTACCATTATTATCCCCATTTTGGAGAGAGGCACAGACAGGTTAAAGTCACACAGCTAGTAAATAGCAGAGCCAGGATTCTAATCCCAGCAGTCTATGCTGCTTGCCAAGATGTTATATGGCCTTTCTTTATGATCATGTACCATGTGGATAATTACTCTCCATCCTAGTTTCACTATTATCCGTCAGGTACATGGGCAGAAACAGATGCACACTCAACTTGAGTCCTTTGAAGAGGATTGAATAGAGGAACTACTTACGAAGGTGTAAGGCAGTCTTTCTCACCCTTTTTTCATTATCATCTACCCTAAGGAGAAAATTTAAATTAATTTACTAATTAATTTTACTAATTAAATTAACTGAAATTAATTAACAAGACACCCAGCTCACCCTGACCCAATCCATTCTTCCTGCTATAAGTGAAGGTCTTTCTAACCGCAAACAGTGGTGCCTCTGGGACAAGGAGCTAGATGGCGGGAGGAGGGCAGGAGAATGACCTTCCCAGCTTTTGAATGTCCTACAAGATGCTTGTATCATCTAATTTTAAAACAAAATGTAACTTTAAAAATCGACCTAAAATGCAAATATGGTCATTCCTTCCCATGCTCAAAACACTTCAGTAGCCCATATGCTGCCAAGTTAAAATCCAAATTTATTCACGTGTCACACAAGGCCCCTGGCATACTTGTTTAGCCTCATCTCCACCACTTCTCATCTCATGGCCTGTGTCCAGCCATGTGAACTACTGACAAGCGAATGCATTCTCCAAGCAGCAATCTTCCTTTGCTGCCCGTTTGCCCATAATGCCACTTTGTGTCAGTCTGCCCTTTTTCATACACCTGCAGTTTCTCCGTAGTAGAATGTGAAGCCTCTCCTTCCCGTCTTCTCCCTGGCGAATTCTTCATCCTTCAAGATTCAGTTAAAAAAACTTCTCCAGATTCTCATGAGATTAGCTGCGCAACTTTCTCCTCTGTGCCACCGCTGTCCAGTGTAGTGATGAAGAGTACGGGCTCCGATATAAGACCGTGTGGGCTTAGATCCTGGATCTGTTACGTATCACTTGGTGACTTTTGGCAAGTTATTTAACCTTTATGCTTCCATCTCCTTATTTGGAAAATGGAGATTAGAATAGTTCCTATCTTAGAGGAAGAGTATTCATTTACCAAATGTTTACTATCTATTGTGTATCAAAACAGACAAAAATTCTTGCGCCTGGGGGTGCAGAATTTGTATTAGATTTTAGAGCAGGGGTTGGCAAGCTACAGCCCCTGCGGCAAGTTTAGCCACCTGTTTTGTAAATAAAGTTTTATTGGAGCACAGCCATGTGCATTTGCTTATAGATCATCTATGGCTACTTCCATGCTAAAATGGTTTGAGTTGAGGGGCTGCAACATATATCACTGTGCCTGCAGAGCCAAAGATATTTAAGAAGACACTTACCTTTAAGGAAAAGTTGGCTTACTCCTGCGCTGGTAAGATTGAGTTCATACATGTAAAGTGTTTAAAATTTAAAAACATTGCCTGATACTTAGTAAGCACTCAATAGATGCCCACTTTATTATCGTGCATACCCTTACAGTAGAATTTTTGCCGAATAAATGAATAAACAGAAGTAAAGAGGAACCAGAAATTGGGGTCATGGAAGCGACTGGAGGAAGAGTTTTAAAAAGGTGGAAGTCGGCAGCTATGTTAGGTGACAAATCAATACTGAAGAAAGACTGTCAGATTTGGCAATCAAATGAAGTGACCTGACCAAGGAGCAACTTGTGTGAAACGGTGAGGACAAAAGCTAGACTGTGGTGGATTTAGGAGAGAATGAAAATGAGGAAGAAAGTAGAGATTATACATTTATAACGTGACAACTATATGACAGCAAGTATTGAGATAAAAGTGAACACACTTGGTCTGCCACTTGGAATTTTTAAAAATCTACTAGCCCAAAATATCAAGTTTATTGAAATATCGGGGTATATGATGGATCTTCTGCTTATCTTTCAGCTGTTTATTGTTAGGTAAAATGTCAATGGTTAAAATTCAAGCCCATAACTAACAGAACTTCAGGCAGAAATTTCAAGTCTAGAACCATTAAAAGATTTATGATGATATTGATAGTAAAGCAATGTTTGTTTCTTTTGTGATCTTAATCATTGCGTGAACTTAATTGGTTTGAAATGAGATTTCAATGCAACCAATAGTATAAATTTGCCTATAGCACATTTATTATAATCCAAAAAAACCTATACGAGCCATTTTTTTTTATTCATTCCATAAACCTTTGCATGTATTACACATTCTGGTAGATTTAGATATGTGTATATAGAAAGAATTTAGTTTATTTGGTCATTGCTTTCCCCATCCCATCCAGGAATTTAAGAGTTAGTTGGTGAAGAAGCTAGTTGAGCAAATAGGTTCAATATTTGTTATAGATACTAGGGTAGAAGTTCAGACGGGTACAGCAGAGGCACAGAAGAATAAAATATTTTATATGAAACTATTTTGCCATCTGTCACCTATTTTTGCCAATGATTTTTACACCTATGCATTGTGTACATGAAGACGAAACAGAATGTTATCAACTCACAGCTGCTTCCTGGAAAACACGAGACATTTAGGACTCTGAATACATGCATATTATTACCGAGGGTTTTTTTTTTTTTTAGGGGGTTACAAAAGAGTTAGGTTTAATATGATCTTGTTTTTATTAAAGTATACACTGCATATTACATTAAAATATATACTATATATAGAAAAAGTCTGTAAAGATATACATTTAAAATATTAACGGGGCGCCTGGGTGGCTCGGTCCATTGAGCATCCAACTCTTGATACCAGCTTGGATTGTGATCTCGCAGTCATGGGATTGAGTCTGGCGTCAGGTTCTGTGCTGAATGTGGAGCCTGCTTGAGATTCTCTCTCCCTCTCTCAGAATAAAGAAATAAAATATTAGTGGGTTATATCTGGGCGGTGGGATTATTAGGATATTATTTTCTTCACTATCCTTTTTCGTGCTTCAAATGTTTGTACAATGAACAGGGCTTACATTTATAGTCACAAATAACAATGGAACAAAACCATGGAGTTTTAACCACCACTTCTTACAAGCACTTGGCATGCGTACGTTCAAGCACACAGAGACTAGAGGTTTTTATGTTTTTATAGATTGTCCAATATTTAGTTGTTACGTGTATAGCAACAAAAATTTCTCAGCCTACAAATGTCAGCAGATAACATCTCAAACAGACGTGTGTAGAAGTCAACTCCATCGGTTAGTTCTCTTCTGTGAGGTGGCAAACCATCCAGGCACCGGCCACTGAAACACTGGGATTTACTTAAAACAGGGAGTGTACACAACGAATGCATACTGTGTGAACTACTCAGTTTGGCCTCAAGCAACAAGACATTGGTAAAAAGTGGCTTAAGCAATAAAGATTTACTGTCTCACAGAACATGAAATCCAGAAGGAGGTGAGTTCCAGATCCGGTTAACTCAGTAGCTCAGCAATTTCAGGATTCTGGGTCAGCTCTCCTTTGACTTTCCTGGCTTTCTCCTTCTGGTTAGCACCGAACATCACTGCCTCACATGAGAACTGAAGGCAGGAAAAGCAAGGCATTCTCCCCTCACTCCATCTCTCTTTTTTCCAGTGATTCAAATCTTTCCCAGAACTGAATTTCCCTACCAGACATCTTCCTACATTTTATTGGCTTCAGTGTGACAGTTCAGTGTAAGGAAAAATGGGTTGGGGGGGGGGGGACTATAATCGAAAGAAAATAGCAGAGTCACCCCTAAACTGAGAATGGAGAGAAGGATTACCATTATTGCCCTAGACCAACAGTGTCCAGTAGAATTTAATGTGAGCCACAATGCCAAATCTTGAGTAGACTTTGGCTAAAAAGAAGCCTTCATTTTCTCCTTCACGAATGAGCTACAACATTAATAAGCAACATTGCCTCCCATGAGCTAGAATTAGAAGCACCAAGGATACATCTGGAAGTATTCCAACAAAGACACCTTAGTCATGGGACCTGGACTTTGAATTCCTGTGTTATGGTTCTAGATATGACCCTGCCTATCTGTGTGGTCTTAATTGAGTCATGTGGCTTATCTGGGCTTATCTGCCCCAGCTTCCTCATCTTAAAACAGGTGGTTCTTTAAAATGTCCTTTGCATTCTAGTACTACAAGATTTTGTACTACTGTTCAACTGGGACTTTCCCAGCCCTTTATCTGACATCAGCAAGTTGGGCCAGTGACACGTGGAAAGTTATTCAGAAGGGTACACTTTCGGATGCCATGGGGCAAAATGCACTTTTAGAGGGAAAGAGAGAAGGCAAGCCACAGTGGCTTGTCATTCATTCATAGTAAATATTACAGGACACCCACTATGTGCCCTAGTGATTCTAGATGGAGTAAGAGAGAATAAGTAGTCTCTGCTGTCAGAGAGCTTACTATCTAGTGGTAAGGTAATAGAGATAAGTAGATACACAATTACATAATGCACAAAGAAGCCCAGGATAGAGGAAGATGAGGCTGTATCCTGGAGCACCTAGCCCCACGGAGGGGAGGGGACAGAACCTCACTGGAGGAAGTGATACCCAAGGGATGCCAAGAAGGAAAGTACTTGGTTGGCCCTCGTGGCACTGTGGGACATTGCCTGGCCTCCAGGGCATCTCACCCTGTAATTTATTTGCTTTTCTTTTCTCTGACGTACTGTTTTTCTATTCCTTTCTTCAATGCATGTGTCCAGATGTCTGTATGTCTGGGATCAGGTGAGAGAACCACAGAGAAACTCTTGCAGCAAACTGACAGTTTCTATTTCAGATCTTTCCACCACCTCCACTACCATCACTTACACCACTACCACTTCTGCCTTATCACCTCTCAACACCTCCATCATCACCACCACCACCACCACCATCAATATCTTCATTATCACCTCCACCATCAAGAGCACCACCTCTGCCACCATCAAAAAAGTATACAAGTAGGGGCGCCTGGGTGGCTCAGTTGGTTAAGCGGCCGACTTCGGCTCAGGTCACGATCTTGTGGTTCACGAGTTCAAGCCCCATGTCGGGCTCTGTGCTGACAGCTCAGAGCCTGGAGCCTGCTTCAGATTCTGTGTTTCTGTCTCTCTCTGCCCCTCTCCTGTTCACCCTCTGTCTCTATCAAAAAAAAAAAAAAGAAAAGAAAAAAAGTATACAAGTAAGCCTTGTTTTAACTAATCTCAAAAGTGTGTATAAAGTCTGAGCTAATATAATGAACAAATTAGGGGATTTGCTTTTCCAAATTATTCAATCTACAGCAACCTTAAGTAGTTGCTTCCCTAGTATTTTTTTATATGTGCATTGGTTTACAAACTTTTTTTTTTTTTTTAATTTTAGAGAGAGAAAGCATGAGATGGGGAGAGGAGCAGAGGGAGAAAGAGAAAGAATCTTAAGTAGACTTCATGCTCAGCACAGAGCCCGATGCAGGGCTCGATCCCATGACCCTGGGATCATGACATGAGCCAAAATCAAGAGTCAGACGCTCAACCGACTGAGCCACCCAGGCACCCCAGTTTACAAACATTTTAACTGTCCAGATCTCTTTAGGAATATACTTATTTTAAGAAGCAAGGCACATCACAGACAGGATTTTCATGCTGAGAAAGAGGACAAGCATAATGAGCTTAAAAGGCCTTTTTCCTTATTCATTAAATTATTGAGAAGAGTTTTGGAGTGCCTGGGTGGCTCAGTCAGTTTGGTGTCCAACTTCGGCTCAGGTCACGATCTTGAGGTCCGTGGGTTGAAGCCCCGTGTAGGGCTCTGTGCGGACAGCTCGGAGCCTGGAGCCTTCTTTGGATTCTGTGCTTCCCTCTCTCTCTGCCCCTCTCCTGCTTGCGCGCTCTCTCTCTCTCTCTCAAATACACATTAAAAAAAAAATCATTGAGAAGAGTTTTTTGGCACACACAAATCTACTCAACATTAAGCAGTTTTAGTTACTTGGTCATAAATCAGTGACTATAAAGGTGGAAGTTAATTCTATCAATAGTAGTTCTATATATAAATAGTAACTTATATATAAAAATGATTCATATATTTATATACTTACACTTATATATTTTATGTGAATCATGTATTTGTATACACAAATATACAATACTTATAAATGTGATCAATGTATACTGCTATTATAAATATCCTTCCCTAATTATGAAACTTGGGTTAGAGACTGAAGTAGACTGTAAAAACGATTACAAATTCCTCGCATCCTTGCATGTACATCCCTTGCTTGCTACATACTGTGCTACTCTTCTTATCAAGGAGAGTCTATTTCCCCACTCCTTGACTCTTGACTCTGGGTTGGTAGTGTGACTTCCTTTGTTGTTGGGATATTAACAAATGTGCCACAAACAGAGGCTTGAAAAATGCATGCACTTTGGGGTTTGCCCTCTCTTACTGATTTGGGAACCCTGCCACACCACCATATGATCTAATCTGGGTTGGCCTCCTGGAGAATAACAGATCATGTGGAGCAGAGATGAGCTAGTCTAGCTCAGGCCCCTGTGAGATAGATCAGCTCACCAAATCACCAGATATATTAAAGACCATCCTAGACCATCCAGCCCCAGCTGAGCTGGGCAAGGCCAAAAGAGCCACTAAGTCAACAGACCAGAGCCTCATGAGATATAATAAAGTGTTTATTGTTTTAAGCCACGAAATTTTGTGGTGGTTATACAGCAAAAGCGAACTGATGCAAGAACCATACATTACTGAGTTTATTGGAGCCACAGTTGCCCCAAATATGATTTTTCATTTTCTTCCAATTCTAAGAGCTCTGATTCTCTTTCAGTATTAAGCTTCTTTTCTCAGTATGGTCTTTACAGAAGAAAGAGGGTGGGGAATAAAGGTAGAAAAAATGAGGCATGATGTTAAGAGTGAGGAGGAACAGATATGAATTATAGAGGTGATGGTGACACCAAAAAGAGAGGTCGCTACAACTCATACAGTGGTGGCTAACTTCCTGGGAGAAGGTCACTCTACAAAATCGGAACCTCTATGAAACTCCCTGGCACTGACCCCAGATGTCCCTATGTTCAATTGCAAACACACATTCTAAAATTCCCCTTCTGTTCCATTCCTTAGTTCCTCTCAAATCTTTTTCACGATCCCAAATATGGCTTTCTATTTTGGTAGTTAGAATTTTTTTGGCTATAAGTGACAGAAACCAAATTTGATCTTCAAAGTCCAGATCATCCTTAAGCTTTAGGCGAGATTGAATTCAGTTGCTCAAATGATGTCCTCAGGGAACTGTCTCTCTGTCTCTGTCTCTAGGTTCTGCTTTCCTCTGTGCTAGCCTCATTGTATCCCTTAATCCCAGACCTATTTTGTAGGTCCTAGAGTTGAGTGGCGGCAACTGTCAGTTATGTCTCCTCATCTTTGGGAGACCGAACCTTCCTCCCCTTCCCCACCAGTTACCCTAATCACATGAAAGGCACCAAGAGTCATCCAATTTTCCAAGTCAAAAACTTGGAAGTTATCCCAGACTTCTCTATTGGTCCCCACCTCTAATAGATCCAAAAGCCAAGTCATTTCTACCCCACCTGTGTCTTTGGAATTGGTTTTCCCTCTCCACGGCCACTGCTACTGTGCGTTGTCATGCACTGTTACCCTGTCATGGAAGAAGAAAGTTTCTTCCTAACCAGTCTTTGTTTTGCTTCCTACAAACCATCCTCCATGCCTGGAGGAATCTATAAAAAATGTAAATTTGAGTGTAGCATTCCCTGCTGAAAAAGTTTGGTTATGGGGGTACCTGGCTGGCTCAGTAGAGCATGTGACTCTTGATCTCAGGGTTGTGAGTTGGAGCCCCATGTTTGGTGTAGAGATTACCTAAAAAATAAAATCTTAAGAAAAAAAAAAAAGTTTGGTTATGTAACTTGTGTAAACTGCTTTATAAAACTGGGGTACAAACATGATCCCACTGGGTGATTTTTCCAATCACTTGAACCCCTTGCTGCTTGGTTGGTAGAGAGCCTAGTTAATTTGGATGGAGTTCCCTAGAAACGGAGCCTGAGCTAGGGGTAAGTGTTGTTATTTTAGGGGCCTCTGCTCCCTGCCACTTGGGCTGTGGCTATGCTCACTGTAACTCAGTCTGCCTGCCAGTCTATACTACAGTCTTGGGCAGGAGATTGGGAATTAGTGTCTTTCCTCCTAAGAGGCCCAGAGCCCCCCACTCAAATTGCTGTACCCAGTGACAAATTCTGCCTACGTGGGGTCTCAAAGAGGGGCCTTAATCCAGTCATAAAAGATTCATGCAGAGGTCAAAGACACAAATGCCAGTAGGAGCCTGAAGCTTGACAGATAAGGCAGAGGCCACCCAAAACAATCAGTTGTTACCATGCAGGAATTTGGCACTGAGTTGCTACACCTTTGGATCTTTTCAGGAGCCACAAATCTTAATCTTTAAGTGAAACATTCTGATTTTAAACTGTTAGCTTAATTTTAATTTTAATTTTAATTTTTAAGCAGGAGAATCAAAACATGTCTAGGGCCTTATCTGGCCCTGGAGCTATCAGTTTGTGAATGCGGTTTTATGCCCTAAATCCTAGAACAATGAATGCCCACTTGTCTCACATTTGCATAACTATGGGGCCACTGCAAAGAATTGGGGCTGACAAAGATCAACTGTGAACCAGCTACAAAAGGTTCCCTGACTTCAAGACGGTCTAAAGTCCTTTAGTGTGGCCTACGTGGCCTCCCTGACCTGGTTCCTAGCCTTCTCTGGGACTTGTTACTCCCGCATTCCCCCACGTCTCACACCTCAGGGCTTCTGTGTTCACTGGGCTATTCCTGAGGCCCTTACTTTGAGTTATCTAATCAACACTCACACCCTCCTTCAAGATCAGATTCAAGCATCCCCTTTCTCTGGAAAGTCTTCCTTCCCCCAACTTCTGCTTTCTCCCCAGCTTACTCCAGGTTTTAGAGGGGGTACCCCACTGCCCTAACGTTTTCTTTACAGGCCTGTTGCCCCACCCGACCTAACCCCTAGAGGGCGGGACCCTGGGTTTCTTTCCTCACCTCTGTATCCTCATTGCCTCATAGAGTACCCACACTTTTAAGTGCAGATTGGAGGAATGGGCCTCGAATTTGAAAAATAATGAGCCTAACCATTTCCTTTCACACGCCAGAAATCCATTGGCAAAGAACTGGTAACTTTTGAGAAAAATTGAAACTTCTTCAAGAGAAGACTGGAGGGAACGCTCTGCATACTTTCATTTTTAAAATGACCACACATTTGTGAAATATTTGTTGCAAAGAAATAAGTGTTTATACTTCCTCAGCTTTGGACATAACTGAGTTCTATGAATTCTAGAACTGGAGAACAGCTGAACTGACTCCTTGCATTAGTTCCCCCCCCCCCCAACCCCATAGAACCTCAAAGGTCCCAGGGCTCTTACTGTCAGGACTGTTGGCTGCCTCGGAGGAGAGACGGAACCAGCTGCTCTAGAATGAAACAGTACTTCTACAGAGACGGCGGCCTACGTTAGAAGAGCGAGCAGCCACAGTAGAAAGACCCTTTGAATTCGCTCTGAAATCGACTGAGGCTGGTAGAGGTGTAAACTGAAACTCCAGAGGCTAACCCTAAGCGGTTACATTTTCTCGACCAAAAGGTTTCCCAGCCCTGTCACTCATTCCCTGCTTTCTCTCCCTCCCCAACGCGCACACATAATTTTGGTGGACCGCTGCACTTGACATTGAGCCTGTCTCCTACCTGCAGTAGGGCACCTCGGGGAGCCGCGAGGTTGGCGTTTCATTCATAATATATGACCTCAAGGGAGGAGGGAGACAGGGACAAGAGCCTTTCATCTCTGTTACTTAAAATCCCAGCAGCGCGACGGAAAAGGAAAATGAGCTGGGAGTGAGCGGCATCGGGGCAAGTATGGCACGATAACGGTACGAGCGAGCGCGTCAGAGGCCCGCCCGCCGGCTATTTATACTGCGGAGATTATGCAATCTGGCTCCAGCCATTCATGCCCGGACTGGGACGCCCCGCGCCGCGGGGGGAGGGGGGGGGCATCATTCCCGGGCTCCGGGTCAGTTTCTAAGTTTGCATCATCCCCTTCATTACGAGAGCTTGGGTTTCCATTCCTGCCGGCCGGTCTTGGGGGAGACAGCTGGGCTACAAACTCACTTGGCACACGCAACCGCTTACTTAAACATAGTAAAGGCACCGGGACGCCGAGGCGCGGCCGAGTGGCGCTCGGGGCTGGGCTCAGGGCAGACCGGAAGGAACTGATAAACCCAGCGCTAATGATACCTGCTCCCTCCCCCGTCGGAAGTGTCCTCCTAGCGCCGGTCATTGAGAAACACCGAAGGGGCAGAACGGGGGTGAGGTGAGGACAGGCCTGGGCGCAGCTGCGCGCGCCTCGCGGGGCGGGGAGCGAGCCCGCCGCGGCAGTGGGGCCTTCTGCCGGGCGGGTCGGGCGGTACAAACCTTAGGGCACAGCAGAGTCCTCTCCAAGTCACCCCCGCCCCGCGCGCGCCCCCGGCGGGGCTGGAGGGAGTGATTTACCAGATCCCACCAGCAACCCCACCCGGGGAAGATCTACACTCGCGGCCCTACCGGACCCCGGTAGGAGAGAAGGGGCGAAGGACGCGAACGAGAGAGCGGATCGCCCAGAAAGATAAAATGTCCGCTTCTCCCGGCGCCAGTGCAGGGCAGTAGGGAGCAGGGGCTGCGGCCGGCTTCCGAGTGAAACCAGACCTGCGGGTCTACTGAGCATGCCCATCCAGTGGCCTCCGAGGGTCGCTCCGGTTCCGCGCTCCGGGCTTTCTCCGCGGCCGGCGGGAGGACCCGAGTGAGGGGGGGTGTGGGGGAAATTGTGCTTCCCTGCCCCGGACTCGGGCTTGAGGGGTGGGTAGGTGGGGGTCCTCCTGGGGGCTCCTCTGGGTGTGCGTCAAGCTGTGAAAAGACCGACTCTACTTTTGAAGCTGTACGATCTCACTCTGAATCGACACCCATGAATTGGTCGTGTTCAGAGCTATCTGCCCCGTTTTGCTGGTTATGGGGGAGAGACACGGATGTGGGTATTTAGCTTTCAGTAACGTTATTAAGTTAAAGTCCTAAATCCCTAGTATTCTAGTAACAATTCTACAGACTTGGGTAACACCCTGCTATTCAGATCAATAAACACATCTGAGTTATTCGCCCAATACTGCCATTTATTTTACGGAGCTTGAGTCAGTAATTGATGGGGAGGACCTGCTAGGAACATTTCCATCAAAAAGTCCTTTTGGGTGACGAACAAGGAAGAAGAGAACTGGAAGAATTTCTTTACAGAAACATGACGGACCGTGAGTGAAGGGGGGTGGCATTTGGTAATACAATTGGCTAGAGAGAAGAAAGGGTTGCCACTGATCTATTTGCAGTGTGCTGCTTATTAACACACTACCTTCACTGTGTAGCCATTTATTCTTCCCAGCAATCCTACCTTGTGGTATTATCCTGACCCTACAGATGCTGAACCCAAAGCTCAGAGAACTGGAATCTGGCATCAGGGTATCCAAGTGGGGACCTGGTGACTCCTGGACTTTAGAATGTTTTCCTTTGCTCCTCTGGCTGCCTGGTCTGGCATCTGGGCCATTCACTGCTATTAGCAGGGAACTGGATTAATGAGTGGTGATGACACCAATTCACTTGCCTACCTGCAGAAATTAATTCATCTCACCTGCCACCTTGCCATTTGGGTACTCTGAAAGTGGAGGGTGGAGCCATAGAGATGCCCATTGGATGGATACTTCTGACATGGACAAATGTCTGTTCCTGGAAGTTCAGGAATGACTGAGTGGGATATGTTTCAGCACCTCCAGGAGAAAAGCAATGCCCAAAGGTGAGAACTGGATAGATGCCTTAGCCTTATGGGGATTTAGAGAACAAGGAGATCCTCCTTTGTTCAGTGCTTTCTCATAGACTGTCAATGGCCCCCAAACCTGAGAAAGACAAGATTGGCCTTGTTAGCCCTGTTTATGAAGAAACTGAAGAATTGCTAAGTCTTACTCAAGGTTTCAGGGCTGCTAGGAAATAAACAGAACCCAAGCATTCCTCCCGTCTAGTTCTCTTTTCAGCACTACTTACCAGCACTCAGCATCAAAGGCGGGTGAACACCAATCCATGTCCACAAAGATCATGGCTGTGATAAGCATGAACCTAGGGTAAACCACTAGTTTCTCCTTGACTCAAGGTGATACTCTTACTATCTTTGGAACACTTATAGCTCTCCAAATGCATGTATATACCCCTTACGTATACTAACTATATTTGAGACATATATTTAATCTCTTAATTTGTTCCATGGTTGCTATTTACTTAAAACCTCTGCATGTTTTCTTGGTACATTCAGGAGGATGGAAAAGTCTACTGTGCTTGAAGAGTAGGAAGGAGCGGGGGCTGTATCTCTTGCTCTCTAGCAAGACCCTCAGAAGGAAATACTGAACAGCTATGTAATTTGTGGGACCCACTGCAAAGTAAAAATATTGAGCCCCTGTTCCAACACTATAAATAATTTCAAAATTGCAACAGGAGAGGGGTGGCTCAGTTGGTTAAGCATCTGACTTCGGCTTAGGTCAGGATCTCTGGGTTTGTGGGTTTGAGCCCCACATCAGGCTCTGTGCTGACAGCTTGGGAGCCTGGAGCCTGCTTGGGATCCTGTGTCTCCTTCTCTCTCTGCCCTTCCCCGCTCACACTCTCTCTCTCTCTCTCTCAAAAGTAAATAAACATTAAGAGAAAAAAAACCAAAAAACAGCAACAGCGGACACTCAAACCAAGTAAAGATCCCTGTGTAACTGGACAGGTTACATGCCAAGGAAGCCAGTCCTGTCCGTTGCCCAGAAAGTGCTGCTTTGGAGAGCATGGGCCCACCCAGCCCCATGGTCCCAGGACAAGGCAAGAAAAATCATTTAAAGACAAAGGTGTGTGTGTTGGGGGGGGGGGGGGGATGGATCCAGAAGCTCTCCATCGCCCCATCTGTGCCAAAGCCCACGGGGCTGGTAACCTCTGGCCCAGTAACTACGGCCTTCAAGGGCCTGGGACAAGGGGCATCCTCAACCAACATTAGAGAGGTTTACTAAATAATTTTTAAAATGTATTTGGGCTTACCTTTTAACCCGAGGAAGTCCATCATTTCTACTGAAATGCAAACGTTTCTGGGCTGTGCTGTGTTGGATTTACTTTTTTTTTTTTTTTTAATGTACAAATAACGATTCCTCAAAAACGCCCGTTCCGCTAGCAAGACAAAGATCACAAGATTCACGTGAAATTGAGAAAAAGGCCTCTGCCATTCAGAACCCCGCAAAAAGCACCTGTGCCGCCCCCACCCTCCTGCTCCACGATTAGGGGCACTTGGTCCTCTGAGCCCGAGCACCCCTCGGCGCCTCCCCTGATCTCCGCGTCTTCGCCCCCGCCCCCCACTATTTTTAATCCAGGGGTTTAGATCGAGGGAGGGAACCAAACTGGAGCCAGATGTGTGCGAGTCCCCGGCTCCCGCCTCCTCCCTATTCTCGGGCATCTTAAAACCCGGAACGTGAGAGAAAAAGGATCCGGAGCTAGACAGACGCCGCACAAACAACTCCGCTCCGCTGCTCCTCCGGGAGTGGAAGCCAGTAGGGAGGGGGAAAGGAAGCCGGGCATGCTCAGTAGGCGGGACTAAGTTTTTTTTTTTTCTCTCCTTTTTTTTTTTTTTTTTTTTTCTTTCGGTCGCAAGTAGGAAGCTTTTTGCACTCCACCACCTCTGGCCGCTGGGAAGACGTCATCGCTTCCGCCCTACTTCCTCCTCCTGTTGGCGGCGGTGAGAATCCAATATGGAGTAAATCGGTAGAGTCGAGAGATGGGGCTCGGACGGGGCGCCCTGCACCGCCTCCCAGGCGCACCTCCCCCGGCTGCCGACCGCTCCCCGGAACCGTGATTGGCCCGGCCCCCGGGGGCGACCCCGGACCGAGCCCCCACCCCCGGCCGGCCCTCCTCTCCTCCTCCTCTCAGCAGTCCCCGCCGCTCCACGGCGCGCTTGTTTTTCTCCTCCTCTCCCCCACCGCCGTCCCCTGCCCAAATCTCTCCCCTTCTGCCCGCAGCCTAGCCCCCAGAGCCCCTCCTGCCTCGCCCGCGGCGCTGCGGCGCTCACTCCTCCGGCAGCCTGCCTTTGCACCCCTTCCCCCAAACCTCACCTCGCGCTCCTGTCGCCCAGCTTCCCCTTCTGCCTTCTGCGGCGCCCCCTTCATCTCTTGCGGCTCCCCCTCCCCAACCAAATCAGGCGATCTCCGGAGATGTGAAGAAGGGGGGTGAACGGACAGGAAGATGAAGGGAGCAAAGCTGCCCGCCGCGGGACAGGCGTCTAGGTGAACAGGAAAATGACCGAAGAAACACACCCGGACGAGTAAGTTTGGCCGCGGGGTGGGAAGAGGGTGCCCCGCGGGGGCAGCGTGGGGGCCGGGGCTGAGGACGCAGGCGGGGACGCTGGTTGGGTGAACTTGGCGTGGGGTGCAGCGACTCGCTGGCCTGTGGGCTTCGGGATGCGAGATTTCTACCCTTGTTGAAGTGAGGAGGGGGCAAAGACTGCTGCGGGACGGCGGGGGTGCGCCTTGGGTCGGCCGGCTGGTGGCCGCGGCGGGGGCCAAGGGCGAGCGGGTGACCTCGGGGCGGTCCCCGCTCCTTCTCCGGGGACTCACAAACACCCCCTCCCCCCCGAAATCTTTGGCGGCCGGAGCCCAAGACCTGACACCCCCGCTCCGGCTTCCTGGGGTCGGTGGGTTTTCACTTGGTGACTTTGTGACTCCTGCCCCGCCGCTCGCCCCCTTCCTCCCGGGTCCCTTAGGGAGCCCACTGGGGCCCAGGCTCCGCCATTTCGTTTTCTTGAATCGCTCTCATTTGCATACCACATTTTCATTCATAAAAACACGGCGGAGCGAGGAGAGGACTGGGCGCGGACTGCGCGGGGGTCTGCGTGAGCCCGGATCCCCCGGCGGGTCATCGCGCCGGAGCCGCCCGAGGGGTCCCGCGGCGCGTGTGAGCGTGTGTGCACACGCTTGTGGGCTCGGGACAGGCGCCCCGCGGGGTCCGGGCAGCTCGGGGGCGGATCCGAGTCGTGTGCGGCGGGGGCGGGCGGGAGCGTGCGGGACAACGTGCTGCGGGCGTGTGTGTGTGTGTGTGTGTGTGTGTGTGTGTGTGTGTGTGTGTGTGTGTGTGTGTGTGTGTGTGTGTGTGTGTGTGTGTGTTCGTGTGTGGGTTTGTGTGTGTGTTCGTGTGTGGGTTTGTGTGTGTGTGTGTGTGCGCGCGTGCACAGGCATTCGTGCCCGGCCCGCGAGCCCGAGGGGAACAATGCTCGGGACACTCCGCTGGAGGGGCTCCGGGTCTGACCCACCGCCCTCCGCGGGATGGGTGCCTTTTTTTCCCAGCCGCAGGCCAAGGTGAGGCTCCCTGCAGCCTTGCGGTCGCGAAATCGCGTTTGTCTTTCTCCCACCCCCGTCCGAGGCGTTTCCAATCGCCGGAGAAGCGGAGGCCGGGCTCCTGGGCCCGGCGCCTGAGGTCGTCGGTTTCGGGTCCGAGTGGTCACCGCACGGTGGCTGTTGCCGCTGCTCAGTGGCTGTGCCCGCCACCAGCCACTTTTTTTTTTTTTTTTTTTTTTGTGAATAAGACGCTCTCCTTTATTGTCACATGATATCCTTCCCCTCCTCCCCTGCACATTCATAAATCCGGAGACTGCCTCGGCTCCTTTCATTCAGAGCTGCCATTAGCCAAGGTAGCAGTGGAGCTGGCTTGGGCGTAAAGAGACGATTGGCAGCCGTGAGGACGCGCCCTGGGGGGAGGCCCAGAGCTTGTCTTTGGGGAAATAGGGGCTTCGGGTAGCTGCTCTCCGGGGTCTTTTGCCCCTGCAAGCATTGAGAGTGCAGGGAGGGGAAGTGACTCAGGGTTTGATGATGGGGAGGGCTTTTCTTGCAGCAGGTGACAGAATGTTGTACTCTACTCTTAAGAATCTACTTCACTTTTTTTTTTTTTTTTTTAATGTCCCTTTATCCTTTGGTGTCTGCTGTTGCCAGGCTGGGCGGCTGGGCGGGAGGGGGTGTTGAGAGGGTTGGTGTTTGGGAAAGGGAATTTCCTTCCTGTGGTCCCCAGAGATATTTGCAGTAACCCCTGGTTTGCCAGACACCCGCAGCTAGAGAGCATCCCGCCTTGTGTGCCTGTCGCTGCCCTCCCACCACCTATGCCGGTGTTCTATGCCGGTGTTTCTATTTTAGGTATTTTGCTTTGTCTTCATAGACTGTTCTTGAAACGGTAAAATGAAAAAAGTTGCGCTTGTAGGGCTGAAATATGGAGGGGAAGAAATATGCTGCTGGGCCTTCCTCCCTTTGGGACTTGACTAATGAACAAGTATTTTTCTGGGTCTTCGTTTGTCCTTCCACACAAATAGCAGTAGTAGCAGGGAGGGACCATTGCCTTGCAACCTCTGGACTTGGGGATTATTGTTGGAGATTGGTTCTACTTGCCCTGCATTGGGTTCCTTGGCTCCATCTCTTGGGAATACTGGCCCGGATTCTCCCTTTTCACCGGGGCATATCAGCTTTGCATCCTACCCCATCTTATATCCAAAGCAAAAGGATTTTGGGTGGAATCACCAGCAAGAAATGACTATCTCTATTTTCTGCTTTCAGAGCAGCTTAGCATGGAACTGGCTGCCCCCACTGCTGTCAGAAGCCCAGTTAAGACAATGGGTATTTGAGGACAGGTTCTGGTTTCAGTTAGAGAAGCAGAAAGCTGTGGTACCTTAGCCCACTGCAGAAGTGGCCTTCCCGGGATTACTTTTAATGCAGTGACCTTGGCCTGAGACATGAAATGTAAGCCTGTAAGAAAACAGGCTTCATGGGCTATAAACTGCCATTTGTGGACACTGTCCATTATATTCTTCAAGTTCTTATGTAATGACCCATCTGAAAAATTCCTTTTAAATGTTAATGCCTGGAAGAAGGTATCTCTCTGGGTTACAGAGCTTTGCTGTGATTGCTTTTTTGTTGTTGTGGGGTTCTGTCTGGAAGCTCCAAGCTAAAATCATTGCTTGATTACAGTAGTCATAGTAGCCTAGGTTTTTGCTAGATTTATTTACCCCTCCCCTGTATGAATTTTGATCTTTTATTTTCTCTTCAAATGGCTTTATGTTTGAGTTCCCACAGATACCTCTTAGAAGTAGACGAGGAGTGGGGCGCCTGGGTGGCGCAGTCGGTTAGGCGTCCGACTTCAGCCAGGTCACGGTCTCACGGTCCGTGAGTTCGAGCCCCGCGTCGGGCTCTGGGCTGATGGCTCAGAGCCTGGAGCCTGTTTCCAATTCTGTGTCTCCCTCTCTCTCTGCCCCTCCCCCGTTCATGCTCTGTCTCTCTCTGTCCCAAAAATAAATAAACGTTGAAAAAAAAAAAATTTAAAAAAAAAATAAATAAAAAAAAAGAAGTAGACGAGGAGTGTTACATATAAAGAGAATTGGTGACCTCAAACTGGAGACTTATGGGAGATATATTTATGCTTTAGGTAAAATAGATTTTCTTGATAGTCCATATATATTTGAAGTTTTTCTTAAGTGATACAGATATATAAATGTCACATTTAGCATCACAGTACAATAAGTCAGAATCTTGCAAGTGGCAAAATTGTGCCTAATTTTAAAAAATAATAAATGTTTTGTTTTCTAATGCTCCTTTCCATGTGATTTAAAACTCCGCTAGTAAATATATGGTAGTCCAGGAAAGCTTGTCTGCTCTTTTTGCCGATTGCCCTAAAAAATTGCTTCCAT
Organism: Puma concolor; assembly: GCF_028749965.1. Taxonomy (NCBI): domain Eukaryota; kingdom Metazoa; phylum Chordata; class Mammalia; order Carnivora; family Felidae; genus Puma; species Puma concolor. The sequence goes on from NC_141669.1 coordinate 58,040,161, forward strand.
ATAGAAAATACTCTGACCACTCTCTGATCCCACTCCATCTAGAAATGCATGTTAAGGTTTATAATTCCACAGACTTTTTTTTTTATAATTCAAAAGTAAAAAGCATCGAAAAACTATTGAAAGTGATCTTTTGTACATAAGAGTGGAAACATTTTTTAAATTCTGTGCGGTTTGTCTATCTTTAAAGGATTTGATTATGGCCATGAATGGTTTGGAAATTCATAGACAAAATGAAGAAACCTTTCTCAAGCAAGCTTAACTCAGGAGACATGGGTGCTCTTTAGCTATTTTGTTCCTCTCATAAACTCTTCTCTGAAACACATATCTCACTGAGAATGGACTTGTAGCTTTGTCCTTAGTCCTGTTTTTCCTAATATTGAAAGGTCTCCCCTTAAAAAAAACTTAAATATTTTTGCTGAACCACTTCAAAGAAATTAGACATCAGAACACCTTATGTCTAGATACTTTAGCTTTCCAAAAGATGAGGATGCTCTTCCAAAGCCTCAATACTATCACACTTTACAAAATTATTCCCTGTTGTCTTTAACATTCAGCCTAATTGATTGAAAAATGTCTTTTACAACTGCCATTTCAGCCAGGTGCCAGTTAAAGATCCTGAGTTAAATGCATTTAATTTATACTTAAGGCTCAAGGCTCAGCCATTTGCTCACTTTCTGATCAAAGGCAAGTTACTTACATATCACCTTGGTTTTATCTGAGTGAATAAAATGAGAGTAAATATTACCAGTCTCATGGAGTTGTGAAAATTAAATGAGATAGCCCATGTAAAGCTTACGGTTCAGCACCAGGCATAAAACAGGTGTTTGGTATTGGCTCTTTGCAGGGCCCTGAGATAGATTTCTTACAGGCTCGGCTTGTTAATTTTCACACAACCCTATGAAGGAGCTACTGCATTTAACTGATGAGAAAGCTTAAATAAAGTTGCTTGCCTAAGCTAGGAAACATTTTTTTATAGTACTTTACTCACTTATTCTTCCCAGCAATCCCCCCCAGTAGATGTGGCATTACTATCCCCATTTATAGATGGGGAACCTGAGGCCGGGAGAAGTTGAGTAACTTGTCCAAGGTCATTATCATTAGTAAGTGAAGGAGCTGGATTGTGACTCTAGCAGCCTGGCTCAGAATGGACTGTTTTTAACCACCATGAGGTACTGTCTGAAAAGAAGACAGGGTGGCCAGCCTTAGTCATTCTGACTTCCGAGCTCACGCTGTTTCTGTCAGTCTGTCCCTAATTCTTCGGTATTGGTGACAGTCTGTCATGCCGTAGTTTTTTCCACTTCCCTTATCTTCCCTGAAAATGATACGAGGCACATACGGAATTAAAGTGAATTTAGGCTCACATACTGAGCCTGGGTGGCTCACTTGGTTGAGTGTCTGACTCTTGATTTTGGCTCAGGTCATGATCCCAGAATTCTGGGATCGAGCCCTACCTCAAGCTCTGCACTGAATGTGGAACCTGCTTAAGATTCGGTCTCTCCCTCTCAGCTCCTTTCCTCTGCTCACACACTCTGTCTCTCTCTCTCTCTCTGTCTCTCTCTCTCTCTCTCTGTCTCTCAAAAGTAAATTTAAATAAACATGGGCTTGAAAATTCTTTGATACACCTTCAGATAATCATATGAATTCAGAGTTGGTTATTGCTGGACATTAGCTGTACATTTATTGAAATACCAGTTGTGTAAATTAGACCTGGTACAACAAATATTGATCTAGTTTCTTTGCATCAGCCTTAAAAAAGGGACGTTTCAGGGTGCCTGCTTCTCTCAGTCCATTAAGCGTCTGACTTGATCTTGGCTCAGGTCATGATCTCAAGGTTTGTGATATCAAGCCTGGAGTTGGACTCTATGCTGACAGTGCTGAGCTTGCTTGGGATTCTCTCTTTCTCTCTCTCTCTCTCTCTAAATAAAGAAAGAAAGAAAGAAAGAAAGAAAGAAAGAAACTTTTTTTTTTTTTTTAGAGGGATGTTTTACTCCACATGAACAGAATCCTTAAATGTTAAAAACATGGAGTTGACTCTGTGGAATTGGAATCTTGGTCCATTCATCAGAAGATCTTGAAAGCAAGACAAAAAAACAAAACAAAACTTGGAAAGACCTTAACAAGCCTGTAAGCCAGGACATTATCATTGTATACAATTAAGTGCCTACTTTGAGGCCATCCATCTTTCTCTAGGTGGTGGGCTTGGGCTTCTCTCCATCTGCTAGGCTTGTTTCCACAGGGATTTAGCAAGTGCTTCCTCTTTTCTAGCTATGTTTGATCCCCTTTGCTTTCCACTTCCTTTAGCCAAATGAAACATATACAAAGTGAATCAATAGAAATACCAAAACTATTCTGCCTCAACAGTCTGCTTACTCATGCTCTTTATTCTGAAATTTTCTTTCTTCCTTCCCTTCAACAAGTGAAATTCTGTTCATTCCCCCCCACCCCCAACCAGTTCTGTGGCCATTCCTTTTATGAAGTCCTCCTAGACTTTCCTCACCCTCCACTCTTCGAGTCAAAACTGAGGACTTTTTAGAGCATTTTTTCCCCACACCGTATGGCAGTTATCACCATTTAGCGTTGGGGTCTTAGTAGCTAGATTCTAGGTTCTTAGTAGAATATGAGCTTTTTGGATTCAGGATTACCTCTCAACTGCTTAGTTTTCTAGTTGTTGGCTCAATACTATTGGGCACATTGCTTTGTAAATGTCCGTTGAACTTAAAAAAATGGGTTTAATTATTTTAAAATTCTTTGTCCCTACCAACAAATGCAGAATGCAACGATTACAATCATTGTATTTGGTTAACTTGCAGTGTGTATAAGCCCCCTCTGAGAAAGTCCATGTTCACAGGTATCCTTTGGCTCGTTTTGTGGAAATTGGGTGCAGAACTATCTGGTGGTAGTGGTCTGTGATTGATAACTCAAAACCATTTTGATTCCAGTCACTGTTGTAGGAGTTGGGATGTGGAAGATTTTGAGTGCAATAAGCCGGGGCCTGTGTTTCTGCTTCTGCAGGAAAATCTCCGCAGAAAATCATAATATTAACAATTTGCAGTAGCTGCAGGGTTCTGATGGAGTCTTAACACTTGAAGTTGGAGACGGCTGTGCTGATGAACACCAACATTGGCATATTCCCTATTTTACTGGACTGAACACAACTACACAATCTAACAGCAAAATCCTCAGAAACTGAACAAGATGATAATAGAGGCAGAGCAGGACGTTTTGGCGTGTGTGGTTATTTTGGCTTGTTTTTAAATAAATTGGGCTCTTGTGTTGTTGTTGGTTTTTCTGAGACGCAGTCATATTGATAAACTCTTGTAAATGTTTCTTTTTAATCAATATTTAAGGCCAGAACACTGATGATTTTTTTTTTTTTTTTTTAAGGCATTTCCTGGGGCTTTCAGTCACTGGAATAGAAGGACTATTTATACTAGTGCACACAGTGCCCTATGGAGCAAAATGCATTTTCTGTGTGCTTGCCCTAAGATGCTTGAAGAATTGTTGCCATGGCTTGACATGTGTCCCATGTCATGGGAAGGAAGTCAGGCCAGGATTTTAGTAAAATACTTGATAGTAACTGGCATAGGAGTTCACTAAATTAAGTAGCAGCTGTTGTATAACTAATTTCTCAGGTTGTCTTTGTCAGCAGTGTGTTCATCTGTGGCGTATCACATCCAGGGTAGCAAATTGTGCTTATGTTATTTATGCTACTCTCAAAGGGTAGTTTAATATTTACGTAAAAACAAAATTTCTGCCTTTGCATTCACGTAGAGTGCAGAGGTGAAGAAATGGATCTTGACTTCATCCTAGCATTTTAGAGCTGGAGATTAGAACAAGGGCAGCTTCTAAAATGTATGGCTTTGGCTCCTGTGTGTACTGAAACGATGATTTTTCAAATCTGGTTGTTTTCATTCTTAGATATATTCCCTTTGGTCCATTCCTAAGTGCTTAAATTTAATTATCAGTTTACGTTTTTTAATTGTCTTTCCTAGTTCATCTGGTAATGACATCTTTGTCTTTTCGTTTTCATTACTTATTTCTCTTATTTCTTTTTCTCCTTGGCGCTGCTTTGGCTCTGGCTTCCAGTATTGATTTTTCAGATAAGCACTACTTACTTTGTATTTGCCTCCCGCCCTGAGAATGCACAAAGAAGGTTGGCTCATCTGCCCTTCTAGGTGTGGGAATAAGAGCTTATTCACCCTTAGGCCCATAACCTTGCAGAGTGCAGAGCCCTTAGTAGGCTTTCTGCAAACGTTTATTAATTGGTTAAGGCAAATACTCATTAATTGAAACATAATTTTACCTTATATCAAAATATGAAGTAGTATTCTTACTGTACCTACATCTAAAAAGACTTTGAGGTTGCCTTTTCAAAACTTCCAGGAGGGGTGGAAGAAATACAGCTTTGGGGGTCACGCCCTGCCTCTTCCTTCTACTGACTAAAGGCTCCTGGCCAGTGCTTTAAGCCAGGAGCCCTGGGTTAATGTAAACGAAGCTCACTCTACTGTCTTATTCATAAGCTGTTAAAAAGTGGAAATGAAATTGTGAAGGTAAAGCATTTTAGCACAGTGCCTAATGAATTGGGAATTCAGTGGGACTTCCTCACCTCTAGTGTCTCACATCATGTAGCAAGGTATCCTTTATTTTCAGAATTTACAAGGTAGAGGATATCCATTAACAATATTTTACCTTCACGTTTTTGCGGCAAGAGACAAGATTCTCACTTTATGCCTGTGAGAGCTGAAGTGACCTGCTCAAGGGAGTTTCTAGGAGAATTAGACGCTAGAAGTCATGTTCTGCTTTTTATTTGGCTTTCCAGTGCTGTGCTGGTAGGTCCTTCTAGAGGTAGCACTTTGGTTTTGGTGCTGTAATATCAGTGAGGCCCAGCTGACTACTGGCCTTTTTTACTCAGTGATCCTAGCTGGCTATTTCCTGTTTTGTAGTAGCTTGCTTCCTCTCTTACTGTCAGTGCACTTACCTATAGGAGCATCCTTGGCTTTTTTGCCATCCCTGTCTGTGGTCTAGAAATCCATCACCAATGTCATTCAGATTGTTTCTAAGAGTCAGTAGTCTTCCGATGGGATGGGGGCGGGGGCCGAAGGTTCTTTTAGGAGTAAGTTGGCTTATGACTTGTTTTGTCTACTTGCATGCCATGTTGGTGTTTATGTTTTATATTTTCAGCAAAGAAATGAAGTGAATGCTAGAGCAGAGGTTTCATTTAATCATCAGCATCCCAATAATTTTACTCATTTTTGCAGATCTTTTAAAGCTGTGTAAGTGTGAATATAGTCTTAATGTAATTAAATCTTTCTCCTTCACTTAATAGGTTAAATCAAATCTGTGCTTTTTCTTAGGCTCAAAATTCCAAAGCAGGCCTGCTCTGCCAGAGTAGTATTCACTGGCTCAGTGTTACTTTTGGCCCTGAAGGCCTAATGGTTGCCTTCTTATTAATCTGTGTTTAAACGGGTTTCAGATCCGGAGTCTGCTGTTTTTAAACCAGCTTTAAGGCCCTTACCATCCGTTTATGCCAAGGGGATTCAGGGACACCAGATTACAGGTATCCGTTTTGAGTGTGGTAGACTTTGAACCTAAAGAACTTGACTGTGGAAGATCCTTGGACTCTAATTGCAAAGCCGTGTACAAATTATCTCATTGGGTAAAATAACCAGGGTGGTGAGGCTTGAGGAAAGGGAGTGACCCGGCTGTTGAGCGCCATTCACTTACTGCACCTAATGCACAGACACCCAGTCTTCCAGACGGTACCAGAGCTGTGACTCAGGGAGAGTCTCTGTCTTTAGGGAACTTACGTTCCAGAGTGCTGGGCACTTTCATATGCCTTAGGGGTGTGAGGACAGCATCATCTTGATGATTGACTGCCAGAGTTGTTTTCTCTTTCCTTCCCCTGCTTCTGCAGGGTTCCTCCTAGAGCTGCAGGCATTGGGATCCCAAATTTGGGGTGGGAGGACCTTGTTATCCAGATCATTAAAGGAGCCACATGCCTTTCCCAGAACCCCCCTGACAGATCCTCCAAGTTATTTTTAGGGTGTGTGTGCGCTTTGTGTACACAACACGTGCACTCACACGTGGACGGAATATGTCTGACAGGCAAGGGAAAGATTCAGAGAGGTTAAGTAACTTGTCTGAGGACACAGCAGAATTTGTTATTTTTAGTCCAGGTCCTTTGACTTCAGGTCCCACTTTTGTAGAGTATCCCCTCATAGAGCTTTAGTTTTCTTGTATAAAAAAAACTGTGTGTACAGCTTGATTTATATTCCTGTCGAGCAGCTGAAATTAGAACTCACGTTGGATCCCGAAAACACACCTCAAAACTGAGGTGACATTTCTTTCTTGCATTCCTTTTCAGCTCTGAAGACGGAAGCAGGGCCCACAGAGGTGGCCTTTTCTGTACTGATATAAAGGGTGGAGGCATCTGGGTGGCTCAGTCAGTTAAGCGCCTGACTCTTCATTTCGGCTCAGGTCATGGTTTCGTGGTTCGTGAGTTCAAGCCCCACGCTGTCAGCGCAGAGCCTGCTTGGGATTCTCTGTCTCCCTCTCTCTCTCTGCCCCTTCCCTGCTCATTTGTCTCTCTCTCTCTCTCACTCTCATTCTCAAAATAAATAAATAAATAAGCAAATAAACAAAAAGGGAAACTATAGGTACCTCTTTGGGAAAGACAACTAGCCACCTTATCCTTGGAAGTCCCTATGAACAGAATGGATAACCATGCACAATGTTCTCCTGAACCTGTGGTTTAGCCTCGTTATTTTGAGAGGAGGTCCAAACATGAACTTGCATTGGGAATCTTGCAAGATGAGGCATCTGATTTAGTAAGGCCTCAGATTCTGCATTTTTAATGGACTTCCACATGCTGCTGGTGCCCTTGCTCCATGGACCCCACTTTATGAGTAGCAAGGGCCTATCTGTGCTTGTGATGATAGTAAGCTCACAGCTGCCAGGTTTGTGTCTTCAAAGGCGACTTCACATACTTGGCATTTGTTGAAGAAGCTCATTGGACAAGATGGTGCTGCTTATTCACAGAGAGATTATCAAGCAGCCACTTCCCCATCCCTGGCAGGGTTTCCGGCTTTAAGATCTAGCTTGATTTCAGATGGGCTTGTACGGGAAGAATTTTTTTCTTACGGCTTAAAAAAAGTTCTTGGTGAATGCCAGGAGGCCAAACAGATCCATCACTTAAAAGAAATACGGAGCCCTTAACACGTTGTGTGTAATGTCTGGGGTCAGCTGGCATGCTGCACCTTCCAGACAAATCCGTCTTGTATGGAAAGCCTGCTGCTCCAGGGCGCGCTCAGCCCTAGAAGAAATCACAGGAAGTAATTAAACTGAGAAGGTCAGAGAAAGAGGAAGTGGTTGTGTTGTTTCTGATGCGAATAGCATTGTTGTTCCTAGGGATCCAGATGCTGGTATTTAAGTCTTCTGGAATGTGACTGCTTGGGGATTTGATTGTATTTAAATTGCAGCCCTTTTAGTTTATTCTTTTAGACAGCAATCTAGTTAGGAAATGAATTGCTTTTAGGTCTTATCAGGAATACCCACGTGCCTAGGCAGAAGTTTTAAGCAGGGAGTTGCTTAGAGCTTGGCAAATTGCACCTAAATGAAATGAATGTCAAGACTATTAGAGGTTAATTTTAGGTGTCTGGAGTTGTCCTTAATTCTCCTGATTAAACACTTTAACATAATAGTTTCCTTAATTGGAATAATGATGGAATATTAGCATGCATATTAAACCATTTACCCAAATTTGAATAGGGTTAAAATGCAAATTATCCATCACTTGTCAGTGCTTACTCTTTAGAGATGATTCCTGGTGAGAGATGGGGAAGAGACTGGAATGTGAATCCACTTGAGGCAGCACTGCTAGGAGAGCCAAGAATAGGCCAGAGGATGGAGGTGAGAGACCCTTTGTTCCCCCAAAACAGAAGTACTAGAAACCCCAGCACTGATGATGGTAATAACTGCAACATGGAGGCAGATGCAGTGGGAAATCTGAAAGGAGCGGACTGTAGACCTTCTCGTTGTATCTTCATTAGCCTGTCATATTTTTCGTAGACAGGAGGGACATAGACTAAAGATCTTCCCCTTCCTCCAGCATTTAGACACCCCATCTGAAGTCCTGATCTGATGCCACCACCCAGCAGTTCCCAGACGAGTGGCTGAGAACCCATAAGCACTCTAGGTGTCTGTGATCCAAATATATAATGTCACCCATTTTTATCTATTCCTCTCTTTCAGTGTACATAGCTGCATTTATAGAATAATAAAACACAGCCTCATCAAAATACAACACAATTCACGGTGAATGTTTGTTGAATATTTTTCTCAACTCACAGATACTAACAAATACAACCGTAATCCCTGGGGAGGGGAGCTGGTCCTTGAATTTTCTCCCTTTGAGTCTTTATGCTTAGAAAATTGGGAATCCTTGTGGCCCTCATTCTGGATGTAAGAATGTAAGTGTGGTCATTCTGTAGAGGACTCATACGTGAGAGGGTTTGTTCCCACTCCAGGGTAGATTGGTTGGAAGGTCTGAGGAAGGTAGGGGCCAAGTTTAGTTGGATGAGGACAAGTTGGAAATGAGTCAGGACATCTCCCCTAGAGCCTTGGCCTGATGTGGGGTCTTCTGATTCTCTTCCAGTTCTTGCCCCCTTTTGTTCCCACAGTCAGCGTTATCCAACCTGTGCTGTGCAGGTCTCAGATGGATACCGAGCAGCAAAGATGGGTACTGTGTTAGCATGTGCATAAAGCTCTGGGAGTCCAGAAAGTTAGGTTCCCATTCCTTCTTTGCCATTAACCTCCTATGCGACCTGAGTTGTCGATCTTCTCTGGACTCTGCTTTCTCATCTCTAAAATAAAGGGTTTGTAATAACATGACAATATTGAAGGACTCTTCTAGTTCCAGATACTGCAGGGAGAGTTAATGTTAAAAAAATGTATTCGTATTTATTTGTAAGCATAATATTCTTTTTGTTTTGTTGAAGCATAGCTGATGCACAATGTCACGTTAGTTTCAGGTATACAGCATAGGGATTCAACAACTCTGTACCTTACGCTGTGCTCACCAAAGGGTAGCTTCCATCTGTCACCATACAATGCCATTACACTACCATTGACTGTATTCCCTATGCTGTACCTTTCACCCTGTGATTTATTTACTCATTCCTTAACTGGAAGCCTGTACCTCTCCCTCTGCTTCACCCATTTGCCCATCCCCCTCCCCTCCCGTAACCACCGGTATTTATGGGTCTATTTCTGCTTTGTTTATTTTGTTTTTTAGATTCTACATACGTGTGAAATCTTTGGTATTTGTCTTTCTCTGACTTATTTCACTTAGCGTAATACCCTGGGGTCTAACCAGGGTGTTGCAAATGGCCACAGCTCCTTTTTATGGCTGAGGAATATCTCCTGCTGTGAGTGCATATGCATGTGCCACATCTTTATCCATTCATCTATTGATGGACACTTGAGTTGCTTCCCTAGCTTAGCAATTTTAATAATACTACAATGAATGTAGGGGTGTATATATCTTTTGGAATTAGAGTTTTGTTTTCTTTGGGTAAATACCCAGTAGTGGAATTACTAGATTGTATGGTATTTCAATTTCTAATTTTTGAGGAGCCCCTATACTGTTTGCCACAATGGTTGCACCAGTTTACATTCCTACCAACAGAGCGCAAGTGTTCCTTTTTTTCCGCATCCTTGTCAACATTTGTTATTTCTTGTCTTTTTGAAACTAGCCATTGACAGGTGTGAGGCCATATCTTACTGTGATTTTGACTTGCCTGATGATGAGTGATGTTGAGCATCGTTTCATGTGTTTGTTGGCATAATATTCTTTTTTAAAACAGAAAAATACAAGGCAGAATGTAAGTACTTTTGGCTGCACCAGTCAGGGAAGAATTCACTTTTAACAGGAAGGGACTTGAATTTTACAGGGCTCGGGTAAGGATGGTGGTGGTATTTTGTGGGGAGGCACAGGTCAAGCCATATAGGGAGGAAGCATCTCTTGTCCAAAGGTTTCTTCCATAGGCAGGAAACTCCTCTTTTAGGTTTATGCTGGGGGAGCTCAGAGAAAGAGCTGGTTGACTTCGCTGAGGCTAACTTTGGGAGGCTATTGAGTGCCAAGCTAACAAAGTGGTTATTTGAACATTTGTTCTTTAGGTAGGACAAAGCTGTTTAAGGTTTTGAAGCAAAGAGATGATGAAGTGGTAGGTTGGTAAATTCAAACTAGTCAAACTAGTTAGAGGGTGCAGACGAGGCCGGAGTCAAAGACGCTGCTAATAATTGTTGCTCTGCCATACCTGGGCAGGACTTTTCTCTCTGGCCTTAATTAAATGCAGAGGCATTGCTGCAAAAAGCTTTGTTCCAAGGAGGGTGTCGTTATGTTTATTGGAGGAAGGTCAAGTGGGCTGTGAAATTGAGAACAAAATTAACCAACTTACTTTGTAGATCAAATCTACAACTTGGGATTAACCCAAGCGAGTTTTTTTGTTTTTGTTTTTAGTATTGTTACTTCTGCAGAAACACAGCACTGATCTGTTAACATTGCCCTGGTGAAAGTGGAGGATACATTGCCCTTTCTCAACAGAGTGAAATGGTTGCAATTAGACCATTAAATTACAGAACTGGAGAGGATCTTAAGAAAATACCATCTCAGCTATCTTCTTTTACACATAAATAGCAGTCTGGAGAGGTCGAATGAGTATCCTGGGGTCACACAGCTAGTTGGTGGTTTGGGATATGTCCGTGAGCAGATGTCATCTGGCCTTGGTTTCAGTCCTATTTGGGGCGCTATGTTAAATATTCATGACAATTGCTGCCCTCAAGTTGTGGAACCTTGGAGAGACAGGAAAAAGATGGTGGAAACAATCAGTTCAGGTAAACATGGTCCGTGTAGATGGTGAACCATCAGGACAGAACAGATTGCTAGCCTTGGTCTGCTCCCGTGCAGTAGGTTGCAGTACTTGAGCTTGCCAAATGCTGTCCCTGTGTGGCTCGCCTGCAGATGGCAGGTAGGGGTCCTGAGGTCTGGCTTCCACGTGTTGTGTTTCAGGGACAAAAGGGCAGGGAGTAGAGACAGAAGAGGGCCTCTTTTAGCTCACCATTCTGCGAGAGAAGAGATGAGCCCTTAGATGAAAAGTTGAAATACATGTGATGGTCAAAGGTTTTTGCACCTGGGCACTGACAAAAAAGTTGATGAAACATTACCCCTGCTTGTTTTTTCTTCCCAGCGCCAGTGCCTCTGTTCGCCCCATGTGTTTGCTTTTGATGTTAACTGCCAAGGCAGTGTGGTCATAGACAGCAGGAAGTAATATTTGATATGCAGGTCTCGTGGGGTGGGGGTAGGTAGATGCCAGGATGGGAAGGGTGGCGGTTTTGGCACATTCGTGTGAGAACGTGGCATGCTTCTCAGCCAGCAGGTGTTGTTGCAGCTAAGAAAGGAAGGGAAGAGTTGATCACCTGGTCATATAAGAGCATGTTTTATGGTAGCTTTTTACTCTAAGTTTTTCTAAGGTCTCTGCCGCATGGGTTGAACCCAGATAAAGTTGGGATTATCCTTTGTACCAAACACAGCTAGTGGTGTGGCCAAGGGCATTTAGAAACCTAGGCTTGGGGAAGAACGAAATAAATCTCCAGAACAAGACACAGTCCCCAAGAACCAAAGGTCCAGCGGCCAGGCTGGGAGGACTTACCCTATTCTGCCAGGGTGAGACCTGATCCGCTCCCCATTCTGGCTTTGAAACTACAGTTTTCAGTCAGGACTCCCCCTGGGATAACAAGATTCACACTGCTTGTGTAGGATAGGGAACTTGTATTTTTAAAAATTTCTTTCTCTTGGGCTTCTGTCCACCCCTCCCTTTTGTTTCTTCTTGTTCATCCCCTTCAGCCAGACATTCTTCTCACTTATAAAGGGTCCCTTGTAAGCCTAAAGATTGCAGTGTGGAGTTTTCAGACTCCTACTTCCAGTGCTTCTGGATCATCCAAATGATGCAGATCTTTTGGTCGTAAATGATGGATTCCCCGTTCCACATTCCTCGTGTTCCACAACGAACAGCACAACAGTGACCAGGAGAATTAGACAGGTGTGGTCTACCCACCGCCCCTGGCATGCACCCTAAAACAGAACCCCCCCCCCCCCCCCGCAAATGTCCTGATTCTCAGTATCACAAGAGACTCCAAGGTGGAGCATGTCTGGGGGTGGTTTGGGATGCTGTTGAGGATGCAGTGCCCTTCCTACTTTCTAGTCCTATCTGTTTCATCCCCAGATGAATTGAATTAGAATTTCATCTCCACCCTGTGTGTCATTGTTGAAATAAACCTCGGAGAGTCTAATGTGTTTTACACTACAGGATTGGGAAGAGGGGAATGGCCAGCCAAACCTCTATAGGGTTGTAACCAACCAAGATGGTATCGACTAGGGAGAATCTCCTCTTTTTAAAGATCCTGGGTGACAGATGTTAACTAGACTTATTGTGGTGATCGTTTCACAGTAGACATAAATATCGAATCCTGTGCACCTGAAGCTAACATAATGTTATGTGTCAATTATATTTAAAAAAAAAAAAAAAAAAAAAGACTCTCCCACCCAGTCTGTCACTGCCGTTAATTTATCTGCCATTTGGAGTAGTCTGCCATTTTGGAAGGTATTCAGAAGGCAAGACACATCCATACCAGCGAACGGGAATATTCTGAGGAATGTTTCTCCTTCTTTTCTTGCCCTTTCCTCTTGGTTCCATCTCATTTAAGTTGGATAACAAATAATTGCTAAGGGAAGACGATACCAAATTGATGTTACATGTGAGGTGAGATCATAAGAGACAAGAAATAAATTCTGATTGTTGATCCAAGAGCTCTTTTATTTAACAAAAAAAAATTCTAAAGCATATGAAAAGATCACCTACAGCTGTCCAATATTATGACTGTTTTTTATTATTTTTAAAAAAGGTTTTGCCGAAACTTTGAAAGACCTATTAACTTGGTGATGTAACCCAGATGCCTTTAGGATGCAAACTGATCTATTTTAATAGTTGAAGTGGTAAATATAGGTTTTGTTTTGTTTTTTCTTTGGTGGAGTGGAACCAGTTATTTTTGCAGGGAACAAGTTCTCGCATTTGATTTTTGACAAACCTTTGTTAACGTGGGACTGGTATTTGCTCAAATTTAAAGGAAAACAGAATTATAGAATCATATGCTTTTACCTAGAAATGAAAATACATTGACTTAAAACAGATGTCTCGCACAAAAACCGATGCCATGTTTTAAAATTGTAGCTTGTCACCCAGAAGTAGGAGAAAATGTGAAGCGCAGACACTTAAAAATGGGACACAGTCTTGCACAACATTGTAAATGTACTTGGTGCCACTGAACCATACACTTAAAAATGGTTAAAATGGTAAATTTTATGTGATGCTTATTTTGCCACAGTTAAAAAAATTAAACCAAAAAAATGGGACCAAAGTCAACTTAATGACTTAATAAGAGCTCAGAGACTTCTTTCCAGAAAAATAGCAGGTGAGCACAACTTTCTGGGCCTGATGTTTTCTGAATCTCCTATGTAGAATCCTCATTTTTAGGTTTCTAGTTTCCTGTTGATCCCTAAGTCCTCTACCATCCCCTCTTCTGTTCCTCCCCTCAAAAAAGTTCCCTTCACAGAAGTCTGAGGCAGATGACTTGGGATTACTCCAGTGGCACTCCTAAAGGTTCCTGCCTTTAGTTGACTGAGTATGTGCATTTCTTTCTGTACTAATGTGTCTTGACAAGGGGTTGGAACCTCCGAGAAAGTGCTAAAGGTCCAAACAGCTTTGCTGTAGAGCACAGCTGGTCTTCATTGTGGGTGGTGTGGCGATGAACCCTTCCCAGCCAGGGAGACCAGGGTTGAGGGTCAGCTCATTCAATAGTGACCAACCACTTTGGCCTTGGGCAAGCACTTCACATCCCGTGAGCCTCAGTATTTCTCAAGTAGAGCAAGAATGCTAATTCGGAGGTTGGGACAGCCGTGTGGGATAATAATGCAAAAGAATGTGCTAACACACATGTAAAGATCAAGCAAGTCGGCCCTTCCTCCTTTCCCCTATTTGGAGACCAGCAGATTGCTAAATTGGCAGGTGAAATTAAGAATCACTTAATTCAAACAAACGTGTGAGAACAAATTTGTGCTGTAGCGCATAAGAAAACAATCTGCTCCTTGAAAATGTTAGGCCCTTTTTTGGGGTTTTTAAGACTAGATGTTTCTCTTTAAGTAGTTTTACTAGTAGCATGTTGGTGTGAGTTGGATCGTTAGCCTTTCTGAGGCAGCATACCCCTACAGTGGGAATGCTGGCAACTTTTTATATAACTTGTGTGGATTTTTCAATAAATTACACACTAACTCTTACCAACAAGTGCTCATTCTTGATTGTTGAAAATTTATGCTCATTCATAAACTGTTTATGGATTTGACACTTGCTGGCCTTGGGAATACTCAAGTCACCACATTACCACATTTGATACTTAATTTGGTAATCTCTGTGTCCGGTAGGAAAAAACAAATCTTGTAGTGAGCTGCCGTGATAAGCTTTTGAGGATAACGTTTTTCATGGTCGAGGGCACCGTTGCCCATAGGAAAGCACCCCGCACTCCTCCCCCTCCCAGGACTGAAACACAGGATCTGAAGATCTTACCAATTCAGGGAGCTAAGAAGCGTGCCCTGTTCTACTGCGCCGGATGGCCCTTCAGTCTTTGCTTGGACACTTCTGCGATAAGGAGCCCCCGTGCCCGGTGACTTGGGCACACAGCTCTGATTGTTGGCAAGCTCCTCTGTGAAACCACTGTCCTCCTCAGCAGCAACAACTAGTTCTCTTGTTCTGACCAGCCTGCTGATACGTGAAGGCAGTGCTTGCTCTGTCCCGCTGGCCAAGCATCATCCCAGGCTCCTTATCAGGGTTCAGGTTCAACCGTGTCTCTCATAAAGTGGGGGCCCAGAATTGGAGGTGCTTTTCCAGATGCAGCAGACTCTTAAACATTGTGATAGTTGCCTCTCTTCATGCAGTCTAGGGTGGTTGGAGGTCGGTATAAAGGCACCAGACCGTTTGCATCAAAAATGCTTGCTGCTTCATGCTGAGCCTTCACCCTTGATTTTCCTTTTCACGGTTCTGTTGGTCACCCTCAGCTGCTGTGGGCTTTAGAAGAGTAGACCTCCCTCCCTGTGACAGGGCCAAAAGGAGGCCCTCCTTGTGCCAGCCTGAGCGTGCAGGCATCCTGTTGGCTCTTGGTGCGCTGGGCACAGATGGGGAGGGCACTCGTTCCTTTTCCAAAGGAGCTGTCCACTTCTAGGTACAGTACTCTTGTCTTTTGTATTCCCTGGATGGGATTCTTTGGTAGGGGTGCAGAAGGCCAGGCAAGAAGGTGAGGGAGGTGCTAATAGCATTGAAATTGTTGTTTCTCAGAGCTGGTCCTGGACCACCTACTCAGAGTCAGTAGTCAGCAGGGCTAGTTAAAAATACACTTCTGCAGCCCACGCAGATATCCTGGAGCAGCCTCTCTGGGGTGTGGCCCAGGGAATCTGCATTTTTGAAAAGCTCCCCCCAGGTGATGCCTCTGACTGCAGGCCAGGAGATCCACTTCCTAAATTGTAATTCCATCTTTGATGTTCATTTTCATAAACGTCCGACTGCTGAGTACTCAGGAATCTTAAAGGCCACCTTTGAGCCTTAGTCCAGCCACCACTCAGTGCTTTTAATAGTTCCTGAGTATGTATTTACACAATCTGCATTTTATGAAGTCCATAAAGACACATTTACCCAACAAGTCACCAGCGCTCCAAAGGTCAGTTTTCCTCGACTTGTATGAAAGGCTCTTAACTCAAAGTCAATTAACACCAAGATAGACGCCAATTAAGGCAAGGAAGTGAGCTGTTCGGGCCAACATTCCGACCGCAACTTTGTCCCTTGTTGTTGCTTAGTTTTACAAGTCCCTTCACGCCACTTACTGCACATAACCTGTACATGTGTGGCCCATTACTGCATACAGGTAAATGTGCCATTTGTCACGTCATCATGCGGGAGTGCTGTCTAAAAGCATGTAATTTAAGCAACTATGGAATGATGCCATGTTAGCACTTTTGCCACCGACCGAATCGCCCTCCCCAGTGCCAGCAGCGGGGATGTCAGGAATGCTGGGGAAGAAGGGCAGGGCCTCCTGGGCTCCTTCAGTGTTGCTTTCACAGCCTGCTGTTGAATGAGTCTTGCCTAAGTCCAGAGCCGGGATTTCCTCGTTTACAGAGAGCAGTTCCTCAAAAGAATTACAGGAAGATTAATTGAGATAACGTGGATCACATGCTCAGCACATTGCCTGGTACGTGGAAAGCAGACCGTTTAAAAATGGGTATCTCCTACAGCTGCTGCTGCTGCTGTGGCTGCTGCTGATGACAGAAATTGAAAGCCCTGAGAGAGAACTAACCCTTTAAGTTAGCAGTTACACTAGGTCAAGAGCCTCAGTTGCTAGGTTTTCCACAGTGAAGGCGCAGTGAAGCCTCAGGTCCTCCCGCAGCGGTCCGGACCCTGCCCGGTCCCGATCCAGACGCCAGCTGGGCACCCTGCACTGAGAACCATTCCTCAAAGGAAAGGTATGGAAGTGCAACAGCCTCCTTCTGGTTTCTCTGTAGACTCTGTGCATGACGTCTCTCAACCTAACTTCGTACCTATAAAAGCCTCATCCTTAGGGGAAAAAAAGCTAGGTCCTCTTTTGATTTGGGAACCAGTTTGGGTTAGGTGAAGAACTGGGATGCTGAGTACAAGCAGTGACATGAAAAGAGACTCTGCCTGAGAAGGTATAATCAAGTGTCACCAGCATGCTAAAGACCCCCATGGGGCGCCTGGGTGGCTCAGTCGGTTGAGCGACCGACTTCAGCTCAGGTCATGATCTCACGGTTTGTGAGTTCGAGCCCCGCGTCGGGCTCTGTGCTGACAGCTCAGAGCCTGGAGCCTGCTTCGGAATCTGTGTCTCCGTCTCTCTCTGTCCCTCCCCTGCTCATGCTCTGTCTCTGTCTCAGAAATAAACAAACATAAAAAAAAAAAAATTAAAAAAAAAAAAAAAAGACCCCCAACATGGACAGGGAGGAGGGGCAGCCCAGTACAGTCTGTTTACAGATTCTCTGGCATCAGCACATGAGTTATGTCATTACTTTTTCACACTTAAAACTGTTACTAGTCTTCATCAGGAAACAAAATTCCCATTACTAGAAGTGAGGCTGTTAAGTGAGGGCGTTTATTCTTTTTTTAATGGTGTCCAAGGTGCAAATTGCTAAGAGCTGTGTTAGAGGATGGCAGGAGTGGCTTCTTGGTAGAAACCAAAGGATTTAGACCAGTGCTGTCCAGTAGAACTATAATGTGAGTCATGTAAGTAATTTTAGGTGTTCTAGTAGCAGTGTTTTTTTTAAAGTAAATACAAACAGGTGAAATTAATTTTAATTTTATTTAATCCAATACATCTAAAAATTATTAGTGAGGGGGCACCTGGGTGGCTCAGTCAGTTGAGCATCTGACTCTTGATTTTGGCTCTGGTCATGATCCCAGGGTTGTAGTATTGAGCCCCATGTGGGGCTCTGCACTATGTGGAACCTGCTTGAGAGTCGTCCTTTCTTCCTTTCTTTTTTTGTAATTTTTAATTTTTTTTTAATATTTATTTTTGAGAGTGAGAGAGCACGAGCTGGGAAGGGGCAGAGAGAGAGAGAGAGGGAGACACAAGAATCTGAAGCAGACTCCAGGCTCTGAGCTGTCAGCACAGAGTCCCATGCGGCGCTCAAACCCATGAATCGTGAGATCATGCCTTGAGCCTAAATCAGACGCTTAGCCAGCTGAGCCACCCACACACCCCTGCTCGAGAGTCTTTCTACCTCTTCCCCTCCCCTGCTCTCACCCTGGCATGCACGCATGCACTCTCTCTCACTCTTCTAAATAAATAAACTTAAAAAAATTATTAATGAACTATTCTGCGTTTTTTTTCCATCACAGTTTTGAAACGCAGTGTTTTACACTTGTATCCCATCTCATTCGGACAGCTGTATTGCGGGTGTTCAGTGGGCATATGTGGCTCGTGCCTGCTGTATTAGCCCATCTCTAGACTAAAGCAGACCTGGGTGTGAACTTCACTCTGCTGCTCCACTAGGGATTAATTACCTGTACCTTTCAAAGCCTCAGATGTAAAATAGGGACCACAATACCTACTTTCCTAGGCTGTTTGAAGTTTTAATTCACACGATGTATGTACATAAATTGATGGATCCATGAAGAAGTGCTCTGTAAATGTCCTCTATGAATTTTGAGATATCCACTGTTTATCGTGTAGGGTGTGATTATGGGTATGATTATGTAAGGTTATGATGAAAGCAAATATGAGGGTGATATTTACGGGCCGAAAAAGAATTTCAAAAAACCTGACCGATTCCTGGGCCTCTGGCTTTGGATCTTGTACACAAGCATTGGAAGGGGGCTGTAGTTCTGGTCAGAGCAATTTGCTTAGAGCTCTGTGACCAGTCCAGAGAAGAAGGCCTGTAGGGAATTGCCGTGGCATCATAAAAACTGTTTTCCGCCTCAGAGGCAGGGGAGCCGGTTTCAAATTGTGACTGCCCCTTATATTGTATTTTTTAGCTTTCCAAACTTTGGCTTTTTCGTCTGTTAAATGGTACTAATAATATGAGGCTTGTGAAGATTCCGTTAGACACAGCACATGGCAGTGACTGCTGTGGCATCTGGCACATCTTAGGTACCTGAGACATTCCCCGTGAATGTTACTGGCATCTAGAATGCAGTTTCATCTTGAAGCCTTGTCGAGGGGGCCTGAGGGCTAGACACAAGGGAGGGATCGTGCCCCTCTCATCATCCTGAAAGATGGAACCAGCAGGAGAGGGGCCCCTGAGACTGGTTTTGTGAGAAACTCTTCACCTGTCCCTGGAGCTGAAAGCAGACTGATAAATCCTGTCTACGCCGAGTGAATGGGCGTGGAGGGTCTAGAACCACTCATCCATTTGGTTCATTGAGTACTAAGATTCTTCTAGACTGTGCCAAGGATTTGTGACTATGCAGGGTTCCAGAGGGGACTCCGGCAAAAATGGAAAAGAGGAGGAAAGGGGGGCACAGAGTGGGTTGGTGGCACGTTGGGGAGTTACCCTCCACACATGGGCTGGGTCATAAACTTTTCGATAACATTTTTCTTTTCCTGCCCCTTTTAGTCCTCTGGCTTCCTTGCCGGCTTTCAATATTTTTTTCTCGTTCATCCTGGAAAAGAAAATGATGGCTAGAGCATTCATATTCTCGTGTTGTAGTATTTTAAGAAGCTCCCGAGAGCCAAAGGGAGAACTGTCCTCAGAATGGAGTTCTGGGGTTACCCGTGCTCCCAAGGCGAAGCCCGAGAGGATGCAGCCTTCAGAGGTACAAGGACAAGTGAGTCAGCCAGCCTGGGAGAAGAAACACAAGTTGATCATTTGAGCAAACCAGGCACCAGAATCGAGATTTGCAAAGCACACGGATGCCGGTGTGTGTGACAGCCACTGTACACAAAGACTCAGCATCAAGTCGCTTTAAATAAGCAGCACCCCTCCCCCCCACCTCGAGCTGAGGGAAATTTTGCGCGTGCTCTGCGTCCACCTCTTCGGTTTACCAGCAGTTCTGTTGCATCTGCAGCCACATTGCAATAGACGAGCCCCTCATGCTGCAGTTTTACTCGAGGAGGATCGTTTAAATGGCCCTAAGATTATCATTTGATGGGTTTTCACTGCTTATGGTGTTTTCTTTGAATTCAGGAATAGTATTAATCATACTCTGACCCTCCCGCCCCCCCATACAGATGTGAAGCCCTCTCAAGTTTCTCTTAAGAAGTCGTGATTTGAGGGTGTTCTCGTTGTTAGCTCACAGTAGCTATGAAGTCAGAGACTTTCTGTCCTGGGACTTTGAGCTGTCTGTAAAGGAGCTGAGTGCCCCCTTTGAGAAAGAGACTGAACTTTCCACTGCCCCAAGTGGTGTCCAGTGACTTGGACCAGAAGCCTGTGTGAGGCAGGTGGCTTGGTGGAGAGCCCTGCTGCCCCATTTGTGAGTTTGAGCTCTCAGGAAAGGTGGATCTTATCTCTGAGGAAGTGGTGGCTCCCTTTATCAGGCCATTCTGGCGGAACAGGTTTGCTCCCAGCAAAGGAGAATTTGATGTTAACTATTTCTGGACTGTCTCAACACCGGCAGTAAGGAGGGCTGATTTGCCTACCACAAGGAAGGTGAAATAACATATGCCGAACTTTGTGTTGCTACCTGCCCGCATCTTCCATTACCCACAAACCACCCCCACCCCCACCCAGTCCTCCCCAGAGATTAAGAAGTCAGGACGTTTCAGGTGTGGTACACAGAGAATATAATGACTGACTTCATTTCCACAACCATTTAGGCCCCCGTCACTGCCTCTAAAAAGCTTCTTGCAATCTGGGAGATAAACAGGTGCGCAGACAGAAGCAGGTAGAACATTGGGTCTCGCTGAGCGAAACAAGGCTCTTTGATATCCGGGAAGGGAGGAGACACATGGCTGATGCTGCTGTTTTTAACATTTCGATCTATTATTCTTGACCACTATGAAGAGTGAATTATAAGAAGAGGGTCGGAGGATCAGAAAGTTTGTGGGTATAGGTTTGGGTGTTAAGGACTAGGAAATCCTGTTTTCTCACATTTTCTCGAGGGGCACGTTTTTTCTGCCTCTGGGATGGTGTTTGGGGCTCTGGTATTTTGCCCAGGGCTGAGGTGCTCTCTCTTCTGAGTTACGGGCACCATTAACAGCTCCAAGTAGTGTCCATCAACAACATCTTGGCCGGAAGTACCATGTTACAGATAAAGGTGCTGAGGCTTTGGAGTTAAACCTGCACAGTCGGGTAGTGAGAGTGTGGTTGACCTGGCTTGTTTTCTCTTCCCACAGGGACCATCCAAATAAATCCCTGGAAGAAAGGGTTGGGGGTGTGCTGTCTATTGAAGGGGGTCATCTTGGGGTAGTCGTTTGGAATTTGGAAAAGCTCCTGAAGGAAAGGGCAACAGTCACTCAACAAAGAGGCCCTGGGTCTCCTAGAACAGAAATACTCCGGGTGGGGGTGGGGAGGGAGGAGGAGGAGGGTGGATGAGCCCGAGGATTTGTGGAGAAGCTCAGATGTAGCTGCTTAAATTAGTTCAAAGTGAGAAATGTAATTACTATACTTGCTCCAACCAAATGTCTGAACGTTGTTATAAAATGAGGTGTAATCACAGAAAAGAAGATTGCAGCGCGGCATTACTCCCACAAAATAGCCTTTGTGGTCTTGGGAGCCCTGTGGTGCTGATTAATCTTTTTGGGCGGGAGGGAGGGGGGTGTTGAAGGCCCATTAAGTTCAGGTGTGTGTATTGGATGTAATTGGGGAGTTTTTGTCCTGCTCGTTTGGACAGTCATTCACAGTTTGCATTTGTAACAAGTTTGTGATGAAGGAATAAAGAACCACCACTAAACATTTTAGTGGACTATCTGAAGTCAAAATAAAATAAGATCTAAGCCAGAGGAAAAACTGAGGATGATTTTTGGCCACTGGCCCTTTGACAAAAAGGTGAAAAAGGTATTTCAGTAACTCAAAACGACTCCCTCTATCAGTATTTTGTCCACCAAGCTGAAAGTGCTGTAAGGAGGCAACTGGGGCCCTGATTCTGCCATTTGTTAGTCATGTGTCCTAGAGAAGCCAGTCGACTCCAAGCCTTAGTTTTCTCTTCTGGAAAATGGGCTGATGTATGCACAGTTACGTGAGATAGCACCTACAACAGAGGAAAGCACAAAGGCTAAATGTTAGCAAGCTGCCATTATCATAATTATTCTAATCATGTTTATAATATTGTGTTTATAAGCAAAGAAAGTAGGGAAGACAAGGTCTGTTGGGGAGTGCATGCCTGGAACTAAGCGAGTTTGGTCCTCCAGAGGTTTCCTGGGCCAGTTGTTGGGGAGGAAGGGGTTTGTTTGGCAGAAGGAAAGGGTGATGTCCAGGCTGGGGAAGTGGTGCATGGGATGACTGAGCTGTGGCACATTTGCTAGAAATGGACGTGTGGTTTAGTAGTCTTCAAACCTTCATTCTTTGCCTGATGAGTACTTCTCTGTGATCTTGTATCCCCAACTTGGGTCTGTTGACTCGCCAGCTCCCAGAGACTTGAGGGTCTGCTCTGTGCACAGCAGGGTCTGGTTCTGGGAGGTCAGGGCATTTGCCTGTTTTGTGCATTGTGTGCAGCACCCAGCATGATAGGAGCCTGGTAGTATCTGCCGAATGAATGAATAGGGATAGAGTATGAATGAATATCTACATTAAATTGTATGTGCTCCTTGAGAAAACTCCCTGAGAAAATTGGCATTGCTGAGACTGTCTAGCCATCCGATCAACAGAGGAGAAAATGCTTTTCAAACATTTGGTTTAGTCATAGACGAGTCGTATATACTTATGTGTATACCTACTTTGCAGTTTATTAATATATTTAATATATGTGATTACTTTGGCAGATGTATTTGGTTACAGATTTTAACTTCATTTGACAGTGTTGCCTGCCTGTACACAACCCTTAAAGTAATTAACAGAGACATTATTCGCATGAACATCCCTTTTTCAGAAACCGATGAGGCTGCTGCTTCTGAAAAGTCCAGTGTTGAAGTATTATATTCACCTGATTATTGCAGGGACAGACCAGTGCCAGGAGGTCCAGGCACCCCTAGACCGGGGCTTTGCTGTGCATGGGCATCACCCAGGGGTTTTATTAAGCTCCAGGTTCCCATTCAGCAGGTCGGGGTGGGGGGTGGGGGGGAGGGGTTCACAGTCTGCATTTCTAAGTTTTCTGATGCCGCTACTGCTGCTCTCTTGGGACCGTACTTTGAGGTACAAGACTTCGATCTGTCTTTAGTGTTTTGAGATTTTCCTTTGTGTTCCAAAGATGTCTAGCGTATCTTATTCTAAATGTTGACTTTTCTATACTTAATCTCTTCTGGAAATAGCCGTTTCCTTAGGAGGGCCGTTGTTTGGTCTGCACATGGTTAATACAGCCCTGCCGGATATAGCCGCTCCGAGAAGCTTGGACATTTCAGGATTCGCCATAAACCTTTAGTGAAGTCTGATGCTTTATATTTGGCTTTGGGGAATGTATTTGGGCTTTTGGATGTAAACCAAGTGTTACTTGTGGCAGTGTTGGCAAAAAGTATGGATTGTGCCAGTAAAGTTCTTGGGCAGAGGTGTGAAATGCCCCCGAACCGGGTACATTCGTTTTTATTTCTCAGTTTGACCACATGTGCTCCTCATTGTCTAACCTTTTTTGGTGAACACTGAATCACACTTTCTGTTGTCTTGTAGAACAACCTTAATTACAGTTCTTTGCCTGTCTATGCCATGCCTATTGACTTTAATAATTTCGGAATTTTTAGAGAATTTCCTCAGTTGCAACCACTGTGGAATTTCGTTACTCTAATTCAGGCAATAATCCAGGCGTGAGTTTAACCTAGTTTGTCTTAGGATGCACTGATGGCATAGTGAACTCTGACAAGAATTACTACTGTTCATTCACTAAGGCTTCACCTCCTAGGCGCTGGAACACCAGGGGGCTCAAAGCTGCCCTGTCTCTCTTGACAGGCCTGCGTGAGTGGTAACTAGTCCCATGGCCTTGAGGACCATCTGTGTGCAGATGACTCACAGATTGATTTCTTCAGGCTGGCCGTTCTCAGAACTCCTGGCTTGTATAAGTTATCGCCACATGTATGTCTAGCATGCATCTAAACGTAAATGTCCAGAACAACTTCTGATCCCTGAAAAGTGGGCAGCCCACTCCTGACCTTCCCTGTCTTCACAGATGATACCACCATTCATTCAATGGTCCAGATCCCAAATCTCATGGTATCTTTGATCCCACTTTCCTGTACCGCCTGTTCACATCTAATTCATCAATAAGATGGTTGTTCCTCCACAACAAAATAAAATTGTCCTCTTTTCTCTTTGCAGTTACCTCCCTTGGTCAGGCTATATGATCTCTCCCCTGAAGCATTGCTGGAGCTGTTTGGCACTCTACGTCAGTCTTGCCACTGTATAATACATTTCCTGCAGAGTACTCAAATGATCTTTACAGAAACCACATTGTTTCATGTCTCTGGTTCCCTGGGAACTTCTGACCTGCTTTACCAATCCCTGGATTCTTGTGTCAGCCTGAATCGATCATTCTCCTCATCGGGTACCATTCTCTTGCGAGCTGGGCCAGCTCTTTTCTTGCCTCGAGGTCTTTGCATTGGCCATTCCTTCTGACTAAAATGCTGTTCCTCCTGCCCTTCCCATCACTGACTCTTTCTTCATAATTGTATCTGAGTTTAAATGGCAGCTCCTCCGGGCAGCTTTCCCTGACCCTAGTCACCCTGTTACTCAATTTTAAATTTGTGCAGGACTTCATTTAACCACTCTCTGTTGAGTTATATGTTCATGGTCTGTCTCCATATCCATGAGCAGGAGGAACCTCCTTTGTCTTTTCTCTAGTGCATAATAGTGCCTAGAAAGTACTTGAATATAGTAGAATCTTAAATATTTGTTGACTTAAATGAATGCCTCTGTATTGAATGCAAAGTACTTTACATTTTTTTTTTAATGTTTATTTTTGAGAGAGAGAGAGAGAGAGAGAGTATGAGTGGGGGAGGGGTAGAGAGAGGGAGACACAGAATCTGAAGCAGGCTCCAGGCTCCGAGCTGTCAGCACAGAGCCTGACACGGGGCTCGAACTCACGAACTGTGAGATCATGACCTGAGCCAAAGTTGGGCGCTTAACCAACTGAGCCACCCAGGCACCCTGAATGCAAAGCACTTTAGAGTTCTACTGGCAGTGGTATTTACTTCTGTTGGGGCAAAAAGTAAAATAATAAAATAAACATGCATTTCTAAGGATTTTTTTGCTTTCCTCTGTTGCATTGTAAGGAAGAAATTTCCAGAGTATGTTAGAAGGTGAAGTCCTGCAGCTATAGTTCTGCATAAAGCAACTGATTCTCTAGTGATGTCTCAAAGTTCCCGGGAAACCAGTGTGCCTTTAGAATTACCTAAAATAATAATAATAATAACAACAGATGCTCGTGTGTTTTAATACTCTGAGTTGCAACTAATAATCTGTGGGTGGTCTAAATGTTAGCATTTAGTTAATTAAAATATTGACCCACCGTTTTTTGGCAAATACTTCCTGAGCTCTTGCTATTTGTAAATCTTTTATATTTGATGCCAGAAGGGGGAAAAATGGTAGGAGACCTGGTGACCGACCTTATAATTCTGCTTGTAAACATTTAGTTGTTGACTTGTGAGCAAACATAATAAATTGAACAAGTGTATATATCTCTGCTTCCTCCCAAAGCTCTAATAAAATGACGGTAAAGAATAAACACAGTATAAACCCAGAAACCTCCCAAAGATATCTCACCCAAATTTTGCAAGGTGGAATGCTACTGCATGAATGCTGATGTAGCAGAGCAGAGAAAGCTGAAACCGAACTGCGTGCCTGGGTGGGTGGGTAGGTGGTGCAAAGTTGGGGGTGGGATAGAGGGAAGTTTTTGCTACAGAATCCTAAAGGCAAGGATTCCAGATACAGTCCGAACCAAAAACAGGGTGTAGAACAGTCCATCAGAGCAAGGGAAAAAGAAAAAGAGAACACCGTGAAATCGAGGGATACGGTCCAACACAGAAACTAGAAATGAAGGGAAGAATCCCCAGCAGTGCAGCCACCCACTTGGGCTCTGAGAGCAGCCCATCTAGGTGGCAGGGATGCAGGACAGGTGGTCCCAGGAGGGATGGCACTAAGAGCAAAAATGCTTTTGATCCTATCAAGAGAATGCTTTTCAGCTCTTGGCCAGTTGGTAGATGAAATAGTAATTGACATATAGGAGCACGTATAAGCACATGGAAGCCATTTTTAATGTAGGAATAAAAAGTTACAAAAAAGATGTAACTATCAAATTGTAAAATTTGATACAATTTGACCTTGTAAAAGGTCAGCTCTAAATATATAATTATACCAGGGTATCACCAAATCTTGGTTTAATTAAAATGTCCTATAACTATTCAAGAAGGCATGAGGAGGAGAGTTGTGGAGGAACCAGGGTAGGAGTGCACTAAACCTGAGAAAACCAGTAGATAAGCACTAACATGGACATCAGAAGGGTTGTGCATCTGTGGCTTTACTGGGAAAGCAGTCACACCTGTATCTTCTACAGTGCTGGGCCCAGCCCTGTCAGGCGCTGTTCTTTGGAGGAAGTGACCTGTCTAAAGAAGTCTAGCTAAGACTTGTCTTCAGTTGGCAATCAAGTTAGAAAAGCCAGAGTCTGTGATTAATTATAGTCTGTAATTAAATATAATTACAAATTACCTTGTATTGTGAGCAAAGGGCCAAAAAAGGTGACAAGAAACACTGTAGGAATTTGATGGAGGGAAGGGAGAGATGATCCTGGTTTAGGCAGTTCCAAGAAGCTTCATAGAAGAGAAAGGAATTGAGGTTTGCCTTGATGGCAATCCCTCAGTAGGGTTTGGGTAGAAAGGAAAAGAGCTGGATCTAAGCCCACTCTGATTGCCAGTGAGAAAAGTTAACCCTGTCATTTGTTCAAGATGGTGGTCATGAGGGCTGGGCTTATTATTTGGCGCTACCGTTGACTGATATGTGGCAGGATTGGGTCATTTTCAGGATTCTCATCAGTATCGGGGTTCCGGCAAGGTCATGTAAGATCGTATAAGGCTGGTGAATGGGGGGGTTACCAAGATGTAGTGCATCTTTTTATCCATCAGAATTTTTCTACTTTAGTATTTCATTCAAAACAAAGAGAAAAGTCAAGTCTTTTTCCTTTTTTCTTTTCTGATGGCCATGACTGAATTTTTCTTGCATGAACGGTTCTTGTGTTCTTATTTAAAAGAAGAATTTGGCATATGGCAGACCTCTTCAAGCTATCTTTAGTTGGTTGTGGGGTGTAAGTGATTAAGAATGCAGCTGTACTTGCTACCAACACATGCTTTTAAGGAGTGAACTGCTAAGCAGACGGGCCTGGTTAGAAGTTTAGAATAGCCTCTTGGGATCAAAGATGTAATTTTTCAAGTGCATGATATTCAAGAGTCCCTCCCCTCAAGACTGAAGCATTGAGGGCTGTTTGTGCCCAGAGGCAGCGTGACTTATTTGTTTAAAATGGCGGCCACTCTTGGCTCTGGAGAGGCAGCCATGCTTCACTTGGAGTAGACAGGAGGAGGCTGACTTCACTTTACTTTGTATAGTTTGGCTTCAGTGCTCCTTTGGAATAAAACATTCTTTACTTCTCTAGTGTGTCTCAGGACAAATCCATCTCTGTCCTTGTTGCTCAGTTACACTGTGGTGCTGGGTCCTTAGTCTTCAAAGCTTGGAACTCCCTCTTGCCTTTCCTCCAAAAATTTGTTCTTTCGCTTAGCAAATATTTACCAACTTTCTGCCATATGCAGGACTGTGTGGAGAGCACAAAGATGAATCAGACACGGGGCCTGTCCATAAATGTCGTCAGTCAAATAAAGGACGTCTTGCAGTGGGGCAGCCACACGGGAGCTTTTACCATGAAGTGCCCAAGAATAGCGCCATATGCTATAGGTGTTTGGAAAGGCAAGAAGATGAGTTAGATGGGTGGGTTTCAAGTCAACCCCTCTTGGAGAGGGTGACATTTGAGTTGAACCTTGAAGGACAGGCTTAGCTTTGCAGGGAGGAGGTGTTTTAGGCAGAGGTATAGAACACGTGAGCTACAAAAGCAAGAGGATGTTGGAGAATTGGAAGAAAGAGCCATCGGTGCTTATTCAGTTCTCACTGTACCTCAGGCACTTGGCTGAGGTGTCACCTTGGTTATCCCATTTGATCCTAATAGCAACTTTTTTCTTGCTGAGAAACTAAGGCCTGGAACATTTAAATAACTTGCCTGACGAAGCTCATAAGTAGGAAACGAGTGGGGATTTGAACCCAAGACAGTCTGATTCCAAATCTAAACTGTTAGCTTCTTAGATGGAGCAGGCATTAGCTTGAGCAAAAGATAATTTGAAGGGAAAAGGAGTGGCTCGGGGCAGATGGAAGAAAGAACCTTTAATGCTGAGCTAATTACTCTCTAAGCAGCAGGGAGCCATTGAAGGTGTTTAATGGGGTGTGACGTGGCCCCAGCAAGGCTGCCAACTCTAAGGCAGAAAGATCCGAGTTCCTTACTATGTGCCAGACACTATGCCAGGTGCCTGATACCCCTGATGCCATTTAACGGTCCTAACAGCCCTATGACATAGGTGCTGTGGATGCCCCCTTCCTACCATAAGGGAACAGTAAAAGTTGGGTGGTTAAGTGACTTGCTAGAAGTGAAATAGAGAATGATGTGCAAGATAGACTTGAGGTCAGAGGCAGAGAGACCAGTTAGGCCACCACAGGAGCCCATGCAAGACAGAGGTGATGCTGGGAGGGGAGGAGAGGGAGCAGTGGGGGTGACAGATGGGGGGTGCAGCTAAACAAGGTGAGAGATTTGGCATGGCAAGTTTCTAACTTCCATCTTGTGGGGCACAGGTGCTGGGGAGATCCCTAGGGCAGCGGGAGCAGAAGAGGGAGCCGGTCACCTTCCTTTCCAAACCCACATGGTCAGGTTAGGACGCTGAGAACTGGACTTAGCGATGGGTAAAGTGCACAGGGATTAAAAGTGGTAAGGGAAGAGTGTGGAGGATGGGGAGCTGGGGCCGCAGACTTGCAGTGCTCAACACTTAGATCTGAGAACGGAGAAGAACCTGGGACAAAATGAAAGAAGTCAAGGAGGGGCACGTGGAGGGGCAGCCAAGGGTGGAGTATCTCAGGATGGCCCGGTGATGCAGAGAACTTGCCGAATGTTGGCAAAGCCTGGTCATAGACCTCTGTGTACCTTTTACACTTGCTGCTAGAGTCAACCCCAACCCGAGGCAGTCTCTCATTTTCCTTGTTCGGAGAAGAAATCCTATGATCGGTATAGATTTGCGAAGAAAAAGACATGGAAGTAACACAATGTGAAAATAGAGTGCTTCAAAATTTCTTTCAGTTCATATAAAGGGTAGAAACCCTGGTGGCTATTGAGTCCTTTGCATTCCACCTTCTTTGAGTCTGACTGTGATCAGAGTGGGCCTGGTGTGCTGGAAAATTGAGATCACAAGCAAGGTACCTCAGGGCTCCTAGCAGTCCTAGTATCGGAAACAGACAAGTGCACGGAGATGTGGGACTGAGGTGCTCACATGTAGGAAGGAGACCTGTCCCCATGCGTGTTTAGTACATGCTAGGGGAGGGGCAGAAGGGTGTGTTCCTCTCTTAGAGTGGGTCAGGGGAATGTTTAATTGCATGTCTGTGAAAGAAATCAGTCTTGTAAATATAGTGTGTGTTCCTCAGATTTGGCCCAGAGGTAATTCTCGGTTTGGGGGTTTATTAAGGCTTCTTTGAAATAGAAGGTCTGTTAAGCCCTTGTTCAGGACCCATCATGACGGCCTCCAGGTTTCCGTCAGACGAGAGGCCGGTGCGGGACATCCACAGCCACCCCCTGTGTATGACCAGCCTGTAAAAGCAGCACTCTTTGCCAGAAGCCTGTGAAATTTAAAAGCAGGGATTTGTCTGTGGTGTCCTCTTTCCAAACCTAATGATGTGTAATCGCTCCGTTGTTGAACTTGGTTGATCTATTTCTAGGAGATTAGCTACCTAGAGGAAATGAGAATTTAAATTGTTTGCTGACTTCAAAATTTGGTACATGTGAGGAGATCTCTCATCCACTGGGACGTATGGCACAGGGAAAGCTTTGTTCCCGAGAAGCAGTCACTATATTGATGGACGTTGTACAGTTTGCTTCCCTGGGTACTTTTCACACATTCTAAGTAGTCCTCACAACAATTTTCTCCTTGTGTGGTTTTAAGCCCATTTTAGAGATGAAGATCCCAGGTCCGGAAGGTAAGTAGCTTGCTCAAGATTCCCCCGCTGGTAAGTGCCAGAGCTGGGATTGGAACCCAGATTGCTCTGACTGCACCGTGGCTTTCTGCTTTCATTATCAGGAGTGGTCTGAGAATTGGCAATGACAATTATTGAATGAATAAATGGATTCTCAAAAAAGAAAAAGAAAAATGTAGCTTATAGGTCCTGTAGTATGAGAGAATATTTGAGAGAATGTTTGGACAAGGGACCACAGACCAGGAGACACTAAAAAAATCATCCTTCAATTTGGTAAATCCCTTTATTGTTATGTTTATTATTGCCAAGGAAAAGTAAAAACAAAACAAAACTGATTATTCAGCAAATAGGGGTGCACTCTTGGGCTCTGGATTTGGGAAAGGAGGTAGGAGTTAGAGATGAAGCCGGAAGAGAAGGTTGGGGAGAGTTGCCACCTTTCCCACATATCACCACAATAGTACTACAGCTGTGTGCGTGTGTCTCAGGAGTGGGGGAAGGCTTCGTTCAGCATTATTTTGGATAACATGCTGCCTCATTTTTATCTCTGTAGCAGTAACTTTGTGTAAGAAAAATAGCTAGTTCCGTTCTTTTGCCTTTTGAAAAGGAGGTGGAGAGATCTGTTTTCAACTCTTGACAGGCCCTTCGCTGTTCCTTATTTCCTGTTACTTAGTGGCAGAGGTAGAATCTCTGTGGCCGGAAGTGCCTGAAGGACCCCATCCTCCTTCTGGGCCGCCCTCTGCTTCTACCCGCCCTCCCCCCCCCCACATCCTTTCTGTTCAGCTCCCAAGAATCCACCAAAATAATAGGTAGGAAGACTAGGTACGGCCTGGGGTAGAAAAAGGATTGAGCGTCCCTGGCATGTTCTGATTAATCCTATTCATTGTCAAGTACAGCTTTTTAATGAGCTGATTCATTACTGAGAGTAGGTCTCATGCAAATCCCCAGTTTATATCCTGCGGATTTAATTTCTTAACAATTTCCTCATTTCAACACAAGTCCATTGTACCATGGGTTTTATGATTTCCTTTGAATTTAGAGCCTCACCTCACATTTTATTTCAAAACTATGAGGTAAATAGAAAAGAAAAAGCTTTAAAAAATAAGCTAGCTGAACACATTGGTGGATATTTAGCTCCTCTCTAAAGGAAGGGTTGCCCACACATCAAAGTATTGGAAGGAATTGCAGGAGAATCCCTGATAAGTTTCCAAACTTCTACTTGTGTGATACCATGGACAAATTTAACAGACAGATATGAAAAAAAAAATTTTTTTTTGCCTCAATTGTGATTTATGGAGTTAATATAAAACTGTGAAAAGTTTAGGAAATGACCAAAGAAGACACTAAAATAGCCACTAGAAAAATAGAAAACTTAATAGTTTAAAAATGCCAAGTGACTGGTTAAAAGAAAAATATAGTTGGCTAAAAATGAAATAAAATTGTTAGACCCACAAATTAAAGTAGTATAATGAAACAATAGCATTTTTCAGTTGCTATTAATTATCAAATAGGAACAATATTTTAAAATACTGATATGGCTTTGGTGAGGTGACATTTTTCATACACTGGTATTGGGAGTAGATTTTGGTATACTTTTTCTGGAAAGCAATTTGATAATATATCTATTTTCAATTCATCTTTTTTATTCAAACATTCTAGAAAATGGAAGATCTTTATAATTAAAGACACATTTATGGGCAGTGGTGTTTAAAGTTATAGAAGTTGAAAATGTTGATAAGAGAGCATAGGGGAATGGTTCAGCCACACGGATCATCCATATAACCATATAGTAGGCGGCCTCAGTACGTCCAAGGAATTAGTAATCAGATGGAGAATGCAGCATTGGCTGAAACCGGGTACAGAATTCTATCTATATCTCCCCATCCAAATTTTGCCTAAAACATATGTATAACAAAAGGATCAGAGGGAACTACATCACACTGTTAGCCCTGGTTATGGTCATTTCTGAGCTGTGACTTTATAGCCCTGTCTCTTGTTTTCTTTATTCTTTTATGCATATATTGAGGTGACCCAACTGTTCAGTTTGCCCAGCTTTGCCCTGGTTTTAGCACTGAAAGTTCTGCTCCGGACAGTTGGTCGCTCTAGCATACATGGATGCATATTGAGATGAGTTTATGCCATTTGGCAGGAAGGGCCAAAGATAAAGTGACAAGTGACAAGCTGATGGGGCCTGTGTAGGAGTCAAGCAATAGATTCTCTGGTGATAAAATTAATAGGGCTTATTTTAGAAAACCTCAGAAAAAGTAGATCTGCAAAAACTTAAATGGTGCTTACATGTGGCTTGTATTGTTCCAAATGCTTTTGGTGGTTGACATTCTTTAATCGCTCCCACCCTAGGAAGTAAGTACTGTAATCACATCCCCATTTTCAGAGGCATAGAGAAATTGAGTAATTCGCCCAGGGTCCCACAGCTCTGGACAGCTGTGCCTGGATCTGTGCTCAGGCATTCTGGGCTGTTCACCACTGTCTGCATCTCTGCAGAGCCCCTACTCCAGTCACTTCTGTTGCTGCCCTTGATGTTGATGTCGTTCTTGCCCATACCATGCCACTTGAGTTGGCCATACTCGACTTCTTACTGTTCATTCCAGCCGTCCTGCCAGGACTGCCATTGACCTCAAACAGAGGAAACACCTTCCCCGTCCGGAGCCTGGGGTGGGGATTTCCATAGCAGAGTTGCTGGCCTCTGGTGATAGAGTTCTTTCAGTTTTGCCACATGATCTTGTGGCATAGGGCTGGGTCCAGGTGCAGCTTTAGTTATTTCTGGAAACACTTCTCCTTTTCCTTTGCTTTGCTGAGTGTGGCTCATCAGCCGTTCTCTCCGAAGGTGATTTTGGCTCCTCTGCCCAGACCATCAGACACTTCTGTAGGTGCTGGAATCTTCCATGATGGTTCTGGACCCTATGCACATTTCCAGATGAGTCTGAACTTGGAGAGGGAGGGGGTGAACTGTATCAGAATACCCATCCTCTAAGTTTTGCTCAGCTAAGATGCCAGTCACTGCATGTGTCACTGCTTCATTAGCAGTGGTGATCGCTGGATGGTGAATCACAAGTGGTATTTATTCTTTTTGCTTACCTGTTTTATTTATTTTTGAGAGAGAGAGTGAGCATGAGTTGGGGAGAGGGGCAGAAGGAGGGAAGGTGGGAGGGAGAGAGAGAATCTTAAGCAGGCTCTATGCCCAGCCTGGGACTGAATCGCACAACAACACTGGGGTCATGGCCTGAGCAGAAATCCAGAGTCAGACACTCAACAGACTGAGCCACCCAGGCGCCGCTCAAATTTCTTCAAAAATTTTGCTTTGACGTCTAGATTTTTAAAATGTATTTCAGTTTTCTTCTTATAATGCAGTTTACTCCTACAGAATTTTCAGAGCCTTCAAAATCCATGCATGGCCAAGAACATCCTAACCCTCATTCAAGTTAGAGCAACTTCATTTCTTTACCAAAAAGAAATACCTTCAGCTATTGTCTGAACTTGTACCTTGCTGAGAACCCTGCCAGAGTTTCTGGTTAATTGTTTGTTTTGTCACATTAATGGAACAATGAGAGGACACTGGCATTCTTCACCCATGATGTGGAAGCACAAAATGTACATTTCTTTTTAGGTGTGTGGGGGGCAGGGCAGGGAATGTTTTTTGGCCTTTAAATCTTAGAAATCTGTTATTTGACAGATAACAAAGTTTTAGGTACTTCATGGGGACTGCGGTGTTTAAGCTCAAATGAAATTTAAATTTGGACCTTGTGTGTTATATTTTCAATGAGCCTGTGTGTTTCTTTATCTTCTTCTTTCTGAAAAGTTCAAAAGTATGAGTCATCCTCCCTCCCCTTAACACACTTTTTTGGGAGGGAAGAGGGAAGTAATGTAGCAAAATTATTCTTTCTAAATTATAAAAGAGTATCTTCAGAATTTTTAGTGTTCAAAGGAAAGACCATGCTTCCCAAGGGAAGATATTCCTAAAAAAAAAAAAAAAAAAAAAAAAGGACTAATACATCTTTGTACTGATGTCTCTGAAAGGGTGAGGAGGCATCTGCTAGGGTGAGAACAGGGGAGAATTGCCAGGTGGATTCCTGATGCTGGGGTAGAACCGTACAGCAAAGGGCCTTTCATCCTCAGAAGAAAAAGGAGTGGAGGCCTGAGAAGCTATATAGAAGGGGACAGATTGGGCCAGCCAGGATTTCCAGAGCCCAGTACCCAGCTCCCTCCGCAGGGCCAGCATCCCTGGGCAGTCGTTAGAAATGCAGAATCTTGGGGCGCCTGGGTGGCTCAGTCGGTTGAGTGGCTGCCTTCGGCTCAGGTCATGATCGATCTCGCGGTTTGTGAGTTCGAGCCCCGCGTCGGGCTCTGTGTTGGCAACTCAGAGCTTGGAGCCTGCTTCCGATTCTGTGTCTTCCTCACTCTCTGCCCCTCCCCTGCTTGCTCTCTGTCTCTGTCTCAAAAATAAACATTAAAAAAAAAATTAAAAAAAAAAGAAATGCAGAATCTCCCCCATCCCCCAACCAGAATCAGCTGCCCCAGGTAATTCACCAGCACTGCCTGTGGGTACTGGCTGAATTGGTGGCTTGTGTGGCTACCCAATAGAGCAGTGTTACCTCTAAACCAAGGACAATGGGGGGAAGATGGGCTAGGAGCTAGGCTGAGAGAGATCATTTAAATTATAATGTATTCTAAATATATAATATTATAATGTAACATATACATGTATGATATTGGACCACATGCTTAGGGATTAGGTTTTGTTTTGGGTACTAGGAAACGACCAAGAACACAATAGGGAGTGTGTGTGTGTGTGTGTGTGTGTGTGTGTGTGTGTGTGTGTGTGTGTTTGTGTTTGGCGGATGAACTGTCTCCCTTCTCCCCAACCCCCCGTAGTCTTGGCCCCTCATCTTGCTGGGAGAGTCTTTGGAAGGGCCTGAATAACTGCCCCGTTGGTAACAGACCCTAAGAGCACACAGTAAACACCCCAGTGAGAAGACATGTCACTGTCATCAAGGCAAACAGTAGAGCTTTTCATGAGGGTCCTCACTCTGTGGGCTCCAGAAGTCACTGAAAATGGGAGTCACAAGCCTACGGGCCTTGGCTAATTTAGAGACCTTAGCTGGGAGGCAGGCATGGG
Source organism: Puma concolor (assembly GCF_028749965.1). NCBI lineage: Eukaryota > Metazoa > Chordata > Mammalia > Carnivora > Felidae > Puma > Puma concolor. The sequence continues at coordinate 58,075,242 of NC_141669.1, forward strand.
CTGGGTGGGGCAGCCTGCCCACATGGTGCCCTGGGCTGGCATCACCTCACCCAGCCTTGTTTGTCAGGCACTGATAAGTCTCTGGTTCTGTCCCGGCTGGGGGATAATGTGATCCTTACCTCGAGGGCTCAGATTCAGAATTCCGTAAGTTCTGGATGCACTCAGGTTCACTTCTCCCTCCTAAACACGTATGGAAATAGCTCACGGGTGAGGCTCTGGCCTCGTTCTTCTTTGGCTCTGTCATGCACCAAACCTCGCATTGTCCTTAAGACAGGAGCCTCATTGCTAATTAACGGTGGCTTTGAGGTGTTTGCTTTCCCTGGTTTTACAGAGTTTGTAAGTTCCCTTTTTACGTCAACACGTATTTTAGGTTAAAGTTCGCATTTTTAGTGAGTAGTTTAAACGGTTAGATCTAAATTGGAAACAAATATGCATTATTTGTGTAAGGTTAATTATTTTAATATTTCTGATTTTAAAGTTTAACCAAATGCTGTAGTATCTTCTCTTTGGAGTTCACATGTACACAATTACCTAACCTTGCTACATAGGTCCTATTTACTTCAAAAATAATTTTGAAGCATTTACCTGGTATGTTTTGAAATTTGTGTGTTTTTCATTCATTAGTATCAGAATTGAATATATTTAGCTGTTGCTCTCTGTCAGTAAACTGAGACTAAAAACTAACTGAGTAGGGTTACAGATTATTAGATAGGAAAATTAGAAGCCTCTGGAGGGAGTTCCTGCTTCCTTTTCCGTGGTCCGAAGTGGAGAACAGTGACTGTATTCCTGAAAGAGAAAGCACAGCCAAGAGCTGTGAGTCCAGACTAAGGGGGAGATTTGTTCTGGTAGCCATTTGGACTTTCACCTCCTGTCACCTCCTATGACAGCAAGTGAGGGGATCAGCATCGATTGAGTGCCTACCACATAAGCCATTCTACATGAGGTTTTTAGCATACTGGCCACAGAATCATCCTGTCACAGGGGAAGAGTCCCACCCCCTACCTTGGGGTTTTTAGATACTTAGGGCATTTGCTGAGTACCTTGCAATCCAAGTCTTTTTCTGTAACATTAAAACCAGCTTCAACTTAGGGGGTGGGGGGAAAGTAGCTCTTAAGGAATATATGTGGGAAACGTTTGCTGAGTGAAATGTGGCAGAGAAAACGGGTCTCTACAATGAACATTGTAAAGGATGCTTTAATGCCCGGGACTTCTGAAACAAACTGTTCTGAACATACAGAATGGTAGCTGAAGGACCAAAACCTGAAATGTCCTCCCTTTCACACCCTGAGTGTGTTACTTGATTTCTCTTCTTTTATTGAATGGGAACCGCCCTGGAAGGATGGAGATGATCTGTTTTTTGACAAATCTGAGATCACATTGAGACTTTACTAGGTTGGCAGTACCGTTCTGGGTCTTGGGTTTTCAGAGGTGACCTTACATGCTTATGGGGGAGCTGCACACTGAGTGGGGAAGGCAGTAAACAAGGAGAGTGCAGATCGTCCCCAGCGCCAGCAGAGACATGATGGAGAATAACTGACTCAGCCCTTACTCACCGGCTCAGTAAAAGGTAGCTGCTGCTGTTGCTGTTGTTATTGTCATTGAATGGCCTGTTGGGGGAGGGATGTTCCTTGACTAAATTTGGGGAAGATCTTCTAATATTAGAGGGCACACAAAGTTTAATGCCTGTGCTTATTCTGATAACGATATCATCCCTCCTCTTGGCCTCACCATCTCCCATGAGCATGGTCGGTTGCCAATTGCTGGAAAAATCAACTTTGCCTGAATGTTTAGGAAGCTATTTGGGATTTCCAATGTTTTTCTTCCTCTTAAAGAATAATAAAGCAAGTTCGCATTTAAGGGGTAGTGGTGGTCACGGTTCATCTCTTCTCCCTACCTCATTCTGCTTCTTTGCTCAAAGAGAACTTATGGGTTCACAAGCGTTTTCCCTGAAGAGGTAATCATTTCAAGGGAAATGAGATCTCATTTAAAGTTTCTAGGTAAAAACAAAAACCGCAAGGCTTATGCCTTTGTTCTACTTCCCAATGGCAGTTGGTAGGGAATTAAACATTGATCACCTTCTTCCTCTCCGGGCTGTGCCCACCCCTCTGTCACATGGGGTAAAACGAAAGAAGGCAGTGCTGGCTCTCCTGTTTACCATCCTTCTTCCATGCCCCCCATGGTGCTGTGCTGGCAGCAGCCAAGGAGGTGGTGAGCTTTCTGCCACTGCGCCAGCTGGGCCACCTGTGAAGCCGCTGCCAAAGTCAACATGTGCAGCCTTTGTGTCTGGCCAGTAGGTTTCATAATGGTAGTTAATGGAAGTTCCTGTTCAGACGCCCTCAAGCTCGTTGTGTAATTCTGCCTCTGGAGGGCCCGGGCATCTTCTCTTATGTAAAAGCAAGGTCTTCAGGGGATTTTTAAAATTTCTCCTCTCGCTGGTCATTTGGCAAGGTCAGAGGAGGCCCCATAAGTGACCATTAGAAGGAGAGGGCAATATTCCTAGTGGTCATTCAGTAGAGATTTATTGTAGTCCTCACGTGTACCAACTCTTGCTCTGGAAAGGTGGGAAGGGAGGGCACACAAATGACTAAGCCGTGAACTCAGAGCCCTGGGACTGTTGGTCTGATTCAGGTGTGGAGGAGAGACAGGTAAATAAATAACCATACTGTAAATGAGGACCAGAGAGCTCAGTGCCAGGGGCACGTGAATGGGTCACTTAAGTGGGTGGCAGCTGAGGAGGAGATTAAGGAGGGCACTTGTGATGAGCACCGGCCGACGAATGGAAGTGTTGAATTGCCATATTGTACAGCTGAAACTAATATTACACTGTAAGTTAACTAACTGGAATTTCAATAAAAACAAACAAACAAACAAAAAAGATTGGGAGCCAGTTTCCTTGTTTTGAAGTCTTCTTTGAGAGGAGGGACGAGTTTCAGTGAGGGTGAAGAGAGGTGAGAAGGGCTTTTATCGGTAATGGTAGTGCCTTTTGCCTTCTGGGGTGGGTTTGAGGGAGACATAGGAAGGGGCCTGAGGGCCTCGCACTTACAAGGGCCCCACCTTGCTTAGTTTAATGTTCGGTGGTTGCCATCCTGAAGTTCTTTCTGTTCATGTTTTTCCTTTTGTACGAGGCCCTGCAATTCATGTAGTCAGTCCTGCATTTGGAGATCAGGCTGTCACAGTGGTTGAGCCAGACTGTGAAGAGCTGTGTCTGTCAAACTGGAGAATATTTGACTGTATTCTAGAAGCATGCCGGGGGTGGTGATAGGGTTGTAGAGGAGAACCAGAGAGGCTGGTGAGACCCGGGGGGCTGGCCGTCCGTGGAGGGAGGCTGCCCCAGTCGTGCTGGAACAGAGGTGGCAGATGCGCACAGCTCCAAATGACACAGGTGGTGGAGATGGGCTGCCTCGAGGCAGGGGACAAAAGTGGAGCGGGTCGTTGAGGATGGCTGGGGTTTCTCGTGAGGCCGGAGAGTCCATTCACCAACAGGAATGCAGGGGAAAGGAATCCTTAAGCCAGTGGCAGCAAGGCAGATGTTTTGCAGGAGTGGGGTGAGGCCCTTTCCAGAAAGACCCGGAAATCTCTGGTGGGACAGCTTGTGGAAACATGCACTGCAGCTGCTCAGCTGTAGCAAATGACCTGCAGATCAAGGTTTTTGTCAGTATCAAGAGCTTCACTAGAACAAATATTCATCCAAAAATAAACTTCCCGTTCTTCCTGTTTTTATAACTTGCCTATTTCCTCTGAGTTTGAGGCTGGTCTGTTCCGTGGGTTATTAATCTTCAGAGGATCAAGACCTCTATAGAAGTATTTCCTGTACATGTTTATCTACCCAGCCCTAAATTATTTTCTCCAAATGATAAGAGAACTTTTCCATACTGGTGTGTCAGACTTTTCCTTTGAGAGGTTTCAGTTAGGCACCCCAGCTAGTAAGGCTAAAACCAGAAAGGCTTACCCCAGAACACAGGAAACCCGGGTACAGTGGGGGCAGGAGAAGTGACCTGCAGTGGGTGTTCATAGGCATCCTCCGTTCACCTCCTTCAGGTTCAAGGGGCTCCTTTCTGGCCAGAGTCCTAGGAGAGAGATAAGGTGATGGCTGCAGAGGGCCCGATTTGAGGGAATTTGAAACACCCTACTGAATATCCACAGGGGAATAATAACCCCAGAAATATTTCTGCCCCTTGGAAGAACTTAAAATACCCCCCCCCACCCACATTGGACCATAATTTGTGTTTAAAACATCTTCCATCTTTATGCTTTCAAATACAAGGGGAAGAGAGTGTCCTTGGTGCTCATGACTATGCACAAAGAAAAAGAGAAAAGCCATGTTGAAGCTGGGGCCAAGTTCAGACCCCTTAGACAAATAGACGAGCTTGCATAAGGAAGGGAGGGCATTTTAACTCACTGGCCCAGTAAATCCCCCTGCCTGTGGGAGACATTCTTTGGTCTCCTACCTTTTTGTGCATACAGATACCAAGCTAGCATGCTGGTGAGTATTTTTTAAATGTAAGCCTCCTTGTGTGACTCTTGTAGAGAGACCGTGGGGACCGAGCTGCGTGGGTGGCGGCTTGTGCCGCAGCGGAACTTGGAAGGAAGCCAGCTGCCTTTTACTGAGGCCTTCCGAGGTGGGGCAGGGATGTCATATTTTGCACAGGGCACCACCCGTCCCCCCTGGTGATTCAGGTGACTGGATTGGGAATTTCTGGGCCAGAGCACGGCCCACTGCTCTAGGCCCACACTGTCCAACACCTGAGCCACCAGCCACTAGCCACCTGGGCTGTTGTGCACTTGAAACGAGGCTAGTGTGAACTGAGATACACTGTAAGTGTAAAATAACACATTGGAGTCTGCAGACTTACTATGAAGAAAAAGAATGTAAAATAATTCCTCATTAGTAAATCTTTCATTTTGATTACTTGTAGAAACGAAAATGTTTTCGATATATTGGGTTATGTCAACTATATTATCCTGGTTAGTTTGGCCTGTTTATTACTTTTATAATGTGACTAATAGAAAAATTTTAATTGCATATGGGGCTTACGTTCCATTTCTGTAGGACAGTGCTGCCGGTCTGTGTGTTGAGGTCAGCTGCCAGTTGTGGCTTTGAAAGCAATACATTTCCAGAGGCTGGGAGGGGAGGGGGGCCCCTCTCTCCCTGGTGGCCTGGCTGAGGGGAGACCCAGCCTTCAGTTTCGGCTGCGTAGGGTGGGGGGTGGGACAGCCTACTTCTAGGCAAAGAGTTAATAACTCAATAAACAGCAGCAGGAATTTTTTTTTAATGTTTGTTTATTTTTTGAGAGAGAGAGCGCTAGTGGGGGAGGAGCAGAGAGAGAAGGAGACACTGAGTCTGAAGCAGGTTCCAGGCTCTGAACTGTCAACACAGAGCCTGTTGGGGAGGTGGGGGGAGGGGGGTCAAACCAATGACCTGTGAGATCATGACCTGAGCCGAAGTCAGACACTTAACCAACTAAGCCACCCAGGCTCCCCAACAACAGCAGGAATTTTTTAAAATCCTTGCAAAAGCACACCTCCTGGCTTAATATTTTTTTCTTAGCCTGCTTTGCATACCAGCCTCTTTACTGGAAGCTTCCCCTCCCCACCTCCAAATTCAGAACTCCACCTATCGGCATGGAACCTGCAGCGATGTTGTCCATGGGATCTTACTGTTTTGTTTTATGCTCTTGTTTAGATTATTCATCTGTCCCCAGGTCAGGCTCCAGTAGCTGCCAACCCAGAAACTACCCAGTTAGGCCTGAGAAGCCACTATTTCGGACCAGTCCACCCTACCCCGCCTTTGGAGTGGTTACTTGAGTGAAAACGTCCACACCTCTGTCCATCGAATACCGAACTTCTGCTGGAATAATCAACATGAGAAGCAGCACGTCTTAAGTGCTTGTTCTGTGTGATGTGCTTTATTACATGTACAGTTAATTGGTATTACAAACTCCAGTACACCCCAGAGTAGGAGCCATTGTTTCCCCATTTTGCAGATGGAGAAACTGAGTTTAGAAAAATGTAGTAAGTTATCTGAGAACTCATGGCTAGAAATCAGTGGGGCAGGGAGTATGGTTTGGGCTGTGGGACTCCATAGTTGAGGGTTTAACCATAGGGTATCATTCTGCACTGCCCAGACCAGCCCACAAATGCGTTGTTCAGTTCTGCACATGCATTTGTTTATCAACACGTCTGCTGGTGCAGGCTAGGATATGTCCCCAGGGAGGGTTCAATTCTGGGTTGTGGCAACAACTGAGCTAAGAGTTAAGGAGTACTGTGAGTGTCTTTGAGCCCTACTAGAAGGACACCCTCTCACATGGCTTTTAAAATGCTATATGCTACAGAACCTTCTGCCAACATGGCTTTTGCATCCAGTGGAGGGTCCAGGGCTGTCCAAAAGATGTTCCTTTGGCCTCTCCAGGGTGACTTGCGGCTTTGTATTGGTGCAGAAAGGGCAACTCCATGGCTGGCTGGCTGACTTGGTGACATTTGGAAATAAGCAAAGGGGCTAAGAGCTATGTGCTCTGGAGTCAGGCTGTTTGTTCTACCTGTTGATAGCTTCATGGGTTGGGTTCTTCGTTCTCCGGGTGGCAGTGTCCCTAACTAGAAAACGGAGATACTCAGTACCTGTCTCGTATAACTGCTGTGCACATTCAAGAGGACGCACAAGGGTATAGTTTCTTGGCACATCAGTTAAATGTCAGCTAGCATTTCATTACCATGTTCATTAATGCCATTTAATGCTGTAGGATGGGTTAGAGACCCATACAACATGTACCAGAAAATATGATCATGTGGCCTGAGTTTTTTGTTCTAAGGCAAACATATCAGAATATATATACCTTGGTACCTGAATATGTACCTTTGTACTTGAGTATTGTATCTTTCAAAGCTATGACCTCACCTCAGGAAGCAGTCTGCGTATCTTGATCTCCCAACCATTTGCTTGAAACATTTTGAGAAGCCTTTCCTTTTTTGGAACTCTCAGATGGGGAGGCAGGGGGTGGGGGGGAAGATGATTCTATTAAGTATTTAAATTGTGAAAGTAGATTTTAAGTTTGGAAATGGCCTGAAGTTCATTAGAGCTAAGTTTGGTGAATAAGTTGAATAAGCTTTGCTGGTAGATCTGCTCTAAGTTAAAAACTGGTGTTTAACTAAAAAGTAAGGATTGGGTTTCTTCTGTTATGTTTTCAATTTTAATGGTTGGCTCATTTATTATAAGACTAGCTTGAAGGCAGCCCCAGAAGAAGGGTTTCAGGCAGCTTCAGTTCCAGAGTTGGGCCAGCATCTTTGGAACACTAGTAGAGGCTCCAGAGCAAAAGCTTTAAAGGCAGGGGCTTGAGGGTGAGTGGGGCAGTGTTGACTCAGACCTATAAGCTTATATTTTTGGAGTACAAATTCAACTTCATACCTACTGTGTTAAGCAACACCCTCAGCGAAGTTGGCATTTGGGGCTTGTGTAGCCGGTAACGGGGCCAGGGGCAGAAGGTTCCCTGCATCAAAGGAGTAGAGGCCAAAACCTGGCTTTGGATGTTGACTTGCATTCCAGGTCTGTTCGCCCTTTGTGATACACAGAATTCAGATCTGAAAGTGTGAGCATGTGTTAAGGGAAAGCCCTCAGGTTGGTGTCCTTGGCCAGGACTTTAAAGCTGGATATGGGGGAAGCCCTCTTCTTCTATATTGCATGGACTACTGAGTGGCTAGAAAGCACCACTGAGCCGAGGCTCACTGGAAGTGGAGGAAAATGCGTGTCCCCATGGAAAATGATGGATGAAAGTTCAAGGGTTTTGTATCTTCAGGTTCATGATGACTAATAGGTTCATCTAGAAGGGCTGGGCCCCCAAGCAACCTTTGGATTATTTCCAACAGGTGGAAATGAGAGTTGCCGTGTTCATTATATCCCAAAGTTTATCTTGGCTGTGGAAAGAGCGTAGGGCTTTGGAATTTGCCTGGTAGAGCTCCAGTGTTGCTCTCTATTGCTGGGTGTCTGTCATGACTATGGTGTCATAACTAGAATTGCCTAGGCCTCATTTCTTTCATTTGTAAAATTGGAACTCCATTTTAGGGCTGTTGTGGAAAAGGGTCATAAGAGTCACGTATATGAAGAGCCTCAACAGATGCAAACCCTCCACCTCTTCCAAGGCCCTCAGAACGACACTAGAATGGGGGCGCCTGGGTGGCTCAGTCGGTTAAACGTCAGACTTCGGCTCAGGTCATGATCTCACAGTTTGTGAGTTCGAGCCCTGCATTGGGCTCTGTGCTGACAGCTCAGAGCCTGGAGCCTGCTTCAGATTCTGTGTCTCCTCTCTCTGTGCCTCTCCCCTGCTCATGCTCGGTCTCTCTCTCTCTCTCTCTCTCAAAAATAAATAAACATTAAAAAAAAAAAGAATGACATTAGAATGAACCCCATTGCCACTCAGTGGCCCACAGTTGTATATCAGAATATGCTACCTGCTGCAGGAAAATGTCCCCAATCTTTCGTGAGGTGAGGCCTGTATTCCTAAGAGAATTTCCAGTTCCTCCCTTCTTTGAATAAGGTCAGCTGTTGAGGCTCCAACGCTCAGCAGCTCTAACAAATTAAGCCAAGACCCTTTCGGCCTCTTAAAAAAAAAGCTTTCCTGTCACTGACATAGGCAGCCTCGGCAGGATGCACACTGGCACTTCATGCTCAGGCACTTAATGGAATGCTCAATGTAAACTGCATTGTTGATATTGATAACAGGTCATTTCTTATTTGGATTTAAAGGAGTCCTACCTTCAGGTTTTTCTCATTTTTGTCCAGCCCCTAGTTTTTACTGTGATTCTAGCGTCATCCTTGATCGTGCTGATAATTCAAGGAAGCTTGGCCTGGATCCCTGACTCGGGGGCCCTGGTGAGACGGAGAATTAGGCCAGCAGGGCCACAGGCAGGCTCCAGCAGAGAGCGTGCTGCCACCACTAGCCTCTCACACTTAATCCTGACTTTGCTCGAACCATCCTGTTCGGTTCCGGGAGCTCTGATTCTCAATTTTTGCTGTACGTTAGAATTACCTGGAAAACTCTGAAAAATTTGGAAATCCATACTGTGCCCCAGCCAATTAGGCACCAATGTTTAAAAAAAAAAAACGGCAAAACTCCCAGGTGATTCCAGTACGCAGCCAAGTTTGGGAAGCAGTGCCTCGGGTGATGGAATGAACAATCTCCTGGTACAGTTACTTCCCTGAGTTTACTTGCGTTGGTGAAGTCATTCACTCTATCCTCTGCAAATCATCTAGGGCCAAGGTGTCACCTCTAGGGGTTGAACTGCCTGTTCTGGTCAGTAGTGAGGTCCCCGTGGCGAATAGCTATCATAACAACCTGTTTTCTTATGAAACGTTTTACACATTCACGAAGGTAAAGAGAATAGTATTAGGGATCCCCATGCACGCATCACCCAGCGGTCATTCATGTTTCCTTTGCATCACCACACACACATTCTGGGGTGGGCTGGAGTATTTTAAAGTAAATCCCAACATCGTTTCATCCATAAATACTTGAGTGTGTGTCTCTAAGAGATAAGGACTTTAAACAAACAACCATTTTTTAATGGTATTTAAAAAAATACCATTATCACACCTAAGAAAATTAACGACAGGTCTTTAAAAGCCATGTTCAGTTTTCTCCCAATTTGTCACAAAAATGCATTTATACATTTGGTTTGTTCCAATTAGGGTCCAAACAAGTATAATTCATTTTTGGTAGTTTGACTTTAACCCTGGGGTAATTAAACCATCGCTGTGTACGCACACAGGTAATGATGCATATGCAGGTCTGGTAAAAGTATAAATGGCATTCAGCGCATCGGATGTTTACACGATGGTCTCTCTTGGCTCTTTACCTTCCTTAGCCCTTCTGGTGAGACCTTGACCTGTCACAGAGGTCACTCACTGAGTGCTCACTGAGGCGCTGGTTCCAATCACTTCTGTGCTGCTCTGCTTCTGCCTGAAGGCATATTTCCTTCAGTGAACTTAGAATAGAACCTTAGGCTGCTTGTGGAAAGAGAGTATGAGTCAGCTCGGTGGACAGTTTCGAATTTCCTGCTCCTTTGCTAAAGGCGGTGGCTGGGAAGGGCTGGAACTGCCTCTTGGGCTCCTCTCTGGGCTCTGCTGAGGGGTCCTGCCTCGCTGGTTATCTCTGGGGATCCACCCGGGACTTGTGCTCTGACCCAGGGACCAGGCAGTAGCTAAGCCCTCCTTCCCTAAGGTGTAGATGGCTCTGTGAGCCTTTGCCTCCAGCTAGATGTCTGGATTCAGGTCCAGATGATGACCAGGGGAGGAGAGGGTTATTTTCTGCCCTCCGAGGACAGAAAGACCAACACCTTACCGGTCACCACTTTGGCACATTGTCTCTCCTCTGTTAGGTAGAATGCTGTCAGAATTTCTTAAAAAGGGGCAGATGACTGGATGGCCCCTGGGATGAATGGGTGGCAAGTCTTTGTGGGGGAGTGAGGAGAAAGATCAGGGTGGAGAATGGGCAACCTAAATAATTGAACTCCGGTTCCTTCCACAAATATGTCTTTGTGTGCCTACTCCATATGCATCGTGTCAAATCAGAATCTCATCTTCTCTTTCCCTAACCATATTCTTTTGCTTTAGAAGGGCTTTGTCTTGATTTCAGGTGGATTTGCAGTTGCAAGGTGTTTATTCCTTCTTTCTCTATATCATGACCAGGTTAGTTAAAGAGCAGTGGACAAGCATCCTAATATATAAAGGCAACCCTGATCTGCAAAGTTGTTCCTCACAGGACTGTTTTCAATAGCAAAAGGTTCAGAAAAACCTAAATGTTCTTTAATAAGGGACTTGTTAAGTAAATCACGGTATGCCTGTATAGTGAAATGTTGTACTGATGCAAAAAGGGGATGAATCTGTTCTGCGTTCCCATATGGAAAGATCCCCAAGAGATAAGACGCAAGGTCCAGAACATGGGAATAATATATTTGCATAAACCCTGGAAGGATACACAAAAATCTTTTAAAAGGTGGTTACTATTGGCTTGTTGGGTGGGAAAGGGAACAGGGCAGATGGGAGGTGATGGGAGTATACCTTTTTATATTTTGATTTATGAATCATGAATGTGTAACCTATGCAGGACAATTAACTAAATATAAGAATAAATACATCTGTACCTATATCATGCAGATAAATTGATGGCCTGTTACCCTCCAGCTAATCTTCTGCAAGCTTCTGATCCCTCCTTATCAGTACTTAAAGACATCAGAACCTGTTGTGTTCTGAAATGGATCAACGAGGCTATGACCAGCCCATGGAATGGGTGCCATATTTTTCCCATGATACCTTGTTCAGTAACATTATAAATATTTGCTTCTTTTGAAGCCCATGAGCTTTCCCCCTTCCTCATCCTGAAATATAAACTGAGCCGACATCTAAAGATTATCCAGAGAAGACAGGGAAGTTGGGCTGCCTATGTCTGCCAGCACAGTAAGTTGCCCACTTAGGAAGAGGAGGTGTCATGGGAGAAGCTGCAGGCAGGGGTGGGGAGATTAAGATGGCTTCCCTTCCCATTTCTCGTCTGTCTATGCAGTCTTTTGCTTCTCCCTTGGCATCCCATGCGCCATATTGTCTGTGTGTTTGTATTTATTTTCAGCTTCTACTGAGTGGCAGCAAAATCCTTTTGAGCTGAACTGGTCCCACCCTGGTAGCTAGGAATGTTCTAATGTTAAGACTTGCTCTTCACATTTGGCACATTCTTAGTATTAGGAACAGTTCCTCCAGGGCTCACAGGAAACAAACAAATGAAATCCATGGAACAATTTTCTCCCTCTTGAGGGGAGAAAGAGGGGTGGAGAGAATCTTTGGGGAGACTTGAAGCAAAGAACATTTAGGAGTGAACTTTGTTTAAAAGTGTTTTGAAAGATGAAATTCAAGGACACTCAGGACCTATTCTTGGCTCTGCCACAAATGTACCTTTTATGTTTTATTCCAGTTTGTACATTTGGGGCTTACGCTTTGATTTTGCATCTATAAACTAGGTGGGGCCCGCATTCATTGTCCATTCTCCTCACTGTTCTGTTTTAGCCATCCGATACTTACTTAATAAAACTTGAAAGCTGTACTTGTAACTGGCAACTCAGTGTAGAGAGTGGATAAGCCCTGTTTGGCCCCTTTTCTTCCTTAAAAGAGTACTACAGTGAATACTGTTCTAGAGATGAGTACTAATCGGGTTGAGGTTTGATCAAGGACTTGTTACCTCACCTACATGCCTCTTCCTCTTTTGAGTACAGTTGTACACATGATGAAAATTGCATGTGGTCATAATTACCCTTGACAGTTCTATAGGAGGCCAGCACACAGCCTTCACCTCTTCCTCCAGTCTTGGGAAGGATCACTGTTTCTGTGATGGAGCACTAAATGAGGTAGCTGGCTAGCATTCTCAGTCCATGTTGAAAGATGAATGTGTACTTAATCTTTAAATGCCAGGGTCCTATCAAGGGTAGCAACAGACCAAGAGAAGCACATGGTCCCCAAATCTTGACCAACTCCGGGGTACATGTTCTTGGAGAGGAAGAGCCTCATCTCTCTTTAAATGTACTCAGACTCTGGCTTCTGTTCTCTTGCTGAATTTGGAAAGTTAACTATGTGTATATGAGATTCTTCTGTAAGGCACTTCGTAACTACCACAGAGAGCACTTGGTGAGATACTGCGGATTCTCCCCTTTCCTCTCCTCTCTCAGCAGGTTTTATTATGACCACCCTTGGGGATTCCTGAGAGGGGAAGATCCTTGAAACAAGGTGGATGCTCACCAGCTGTGCCTTCCCTATGTAGAATTCAGGTGAACCATGGGGAGGAAAGTGTTGCTGAAGTCAGTGATCTGTAAGCCTTATTTGGTAGCTTGTTCTCTGTTGACTAGCGAGCCCTAACTCTGATTCATTGGTCCACTTTTTAAATTTCTGATATAACTAAACTGTGTATGTCAAAGTCAGAAACAATTTTCAGAGTAATCAGTAGCTTTGGCTTCCCTTTTGATGATTTATTTAACCGGGCAACCTGGGAATTCTAGAGTAGGTAAGTACTCTGGACACTGTCATCTACTTCTCTTGCTCTGGAATCATCTCTGATTAGCCTTTCAGAAACCAAAAGTTAACAGTGTGACAGAATTGAGGGATGATTTTGGTTTTAGCTAGGTCAGTAATGTAGACTCAGAGTCAAAAGTTGTGAGCCCCGTTCTGGCTCCTACAACTAAAATTGAACAAGAAATAGTTTCCTCATATGTCAACTGTGATTAGTCTAGAATTAGCTATCTCCTACAGTTAATTTTAGGATTCTAGGCTGCTGTTCTAGTTATTTAGTTAATATCTAATGTCCATAAGATGTGAAACCTGTCCATAAGATGTGAAATTATTTATTTGCCCCCCTGCAGTGTTGAATTAAAGAACTAAAAAAATCTTGTTAAGCCTTATATACCTTTTGTTTTTATCAGAAATGAACAAATAGAAAAATAGGGAAATATTTTCCAATTATTTTTCAATGGGGTTCAGACAGTGAGAAAGAATACATTAAACTAGCAAATATGCATCACATAACTGTGGATACCTGAAATGCTCTTAAATTCTACCACTTATGTGTCATTTCAGGTGAATGTTTTCCTTTGCATTTTCTCACTATTCTACAGTGAACTTAGTACGTTTTATCATGAAGAATAATACACATTACAAAAGTTTGCTACCACCTTCCTGTTATTTCCTCCCTCTGTATAATTTTCATCTCCACCCCCTATTTAAGCCAATAAAGGTTAATCTGTGTTTGTTGAATGAAATGAAAGAGACTCGGGTCTACCAAGGGTTTACCATTTGTCAGCCACTGAGCTACAAAAGTGAAAAAGAAGACTATCTTTTTTTGAGAGTCTCAGGTCCAAAAGCAAAGGGGACGTGCAAGTCACAACAAAATGCTGTAATTGTGGCATCGCTTGCCATGAAGACAGAGAAGAGACTCCATTTCCTATCCCTGGTCTCTGTTTAGGACAAAAGCCCTGTGAAATTGCAAGGCTCATTGCTTGCATATGATAAAGCCATAGCCAATGTTGACATTAGCTGCCATTGTTGACCAATGTTGTTTGTAAAGAGAAGACAGTTCTAGCTTTGGGGTGAGATCCGCATCCTTTTAAACTGGTGTGTTAGTTTAGGCTGGCCTCTTAGATCCAGGGTCAGAACGTAGCTTTACCCCCAGTCCATTGGTGTTGATCTGCCAGCCCTGCCAGCTTTCTTTCCACTCCTCTCTGTTCCCTGTCCACTTACTTGTATTTGTAGGTTTTCTCATGTAGGTGTTACCAATCTATGCCTTGTAGAATTCTGGAGGTTCGAGGCCTGGGCCAGTTTAAGCCCTACATTTTCCAGGCGAGGGAAATTGAGGCAGCAAGAAAAGCAGCTGTGCCCAAAGGCACAGAACTAGTGGTGAAGCCAGGCCCAAACTATTGCCTCCCAACAGAGTGAATTTGCAGGGTTTCTACCTCCAGTTATGTGTGCTATTTACGTAGGTGAACAATTACAGAGGATCGTTGAGTGTTCTCAGAAGAGACTTCCATTTCTACAACTTAACAGCTGTATAGCCATCTGACAGAGGTGGCTTCCACATGGAAGGTTTGCTTAGCGAGGACGCTACCGCTGTCTTGGATAAGTTTTTTGTAGCCAACATCACAGGAAGCGGTAGATTTAAGACCGCTCCTAGATTACACAGCCTTTCAGCAGCTTCCGACCTAATTGTGGCCTGAAGTTAGGGAAACAACAGAGTGGGCTGGGCCAGGCTGGTGGCAGATTTGGGTTCGGCACACTCAGTCTGTGCAGTGATCCTCATGGTGCGAGGATCACTCGAGCAATGAAGCTCTCCAACCCTTAAGCAGATTTCAAACATAGACCTTACCCTTCAGCGTGGCACACGTTAAATACACTAACTGGTCACCCATTGGACACTCCCTATTTTCTCTCTGCCCCCTCCCACCCTTGAGCTTAAAATTCCACCCCAGATCTAGGTTTGGTTTCTCTCTGCAGCCCATGTGTCTGACGCCAGGCCTTCTTGCCCTGTTTGCTCTCCAAGCCTGAAGGGCTAACAAGGAAGACGAGTTCTTCATTTTTTTGGGTTGGCCCTCAGTCTCTTTACTGGGTTCTTG
This sequence comes from Puma concolor, assembly GCF_028749965.1. Lineage (NCBI taxonomy): Eukaryota > Metazoa > Chordata > Mammalia > Carnivora > Felidae > Puma > Puma concolor. The sequence continues at coordinate 58,090,368 of NC_141669.1, forward strand.
TGGGCAATGATGATGTTATGGCAGCCCTCATTTCTGAAGGCCCTGGAATCCTTGCTCATCAAGCCCTTGGCTCCTTCCCTAATTTCCCAGAGTAACTTTCCCATGTTTCTGATCCAGTTTGGATTCCTTCTTCCACTTTTATCAGTTTGCCCTGTTTGTGTAACATCTTATGCTGGAGAAATTCAGACTCTCTAGAGTAAATTGGCCTAGTAGTTCAGTTCCCCTGTTTTTCCTCCACACAGGCCAGGCACAAAATTTGTGGGTGTGTTGATATAACCATATGGAATACCCCACACCAAGTGGGCACTGGGTGAATGTGAGTTCCATTCACTTTTCTTTAAAGAAATCTTGCCAGGTACACAAGCCTAGCACTGAAAGGTCCTCACTTCATAGAGTCTCTTATCTTAAAAAAAAAAAAAAAAAAAATTTGCTTAGCATAATAGCCCATGTGCATGTTATCAGTGCAGGTCTTCTGGCTCTAACCAAGCTGAACATCCCCACAGTAACCGTGAGCTTTGGAAAGAGCCTTATTTTACCCCTGTGCCAGCCAGTTACATTTTAAGGAACATGGCTGAAAACTGGCTTGGTCTCAAGTAAGATTTGTCACTGTGCATACATCTCTGAAATCCTGCTCTCAGGTAACAGTAGAAATTATCTGGGGCGCCTAGGTGGCCCAGTCCGTAAAGTGTTCGACTTCGACTCAGGTCGTGATCTCACAGTTCATGGTTCGAGCCCTGTGTCACCTGTGTCAGGCTCTGTGCTGAGTGCTTAGAGCCTGGAGCCTGCTTCTGATTCTGTGTCTCCCTCTTTGCCCCTCCCCCACTCATGCTCTGTCTGTCAAGAATGAATAAACGTTAAAAAAAAAAAAAAGTTAAAAAAAATGATCTGACTCCCCGCTCCCTTTTTCTTTAATTTATATATTTTTAAATTTACATCCAAGTTAGCATATAGTGCAACAATGATTTCAGGAGTAGATTCCTTAATGACCCTTACCCATTACCCCTTCCCTTTCTTGAACAGCCCCAGCTGTGAATGCCAAATTCACTTTGGTATTTAACATATGCAATTTTCTATTGGATTGACTTTGTAAACAAGTTGATATTTGCCAGTAAGGCAACAACAAGTGGCCACCAGAGAGCCTGTGTATCTGGATATACCTCAGATTTCATCTCTGTCTGAACAGCTGGCTAAGAATTTTTTTATAAGAAAGCTAACTGAATGTAGCTAGAATGGTTTCTTTTGTTCAAATTTCCTCTCCCGGAGACCAGTCCCCAGGACTCCCCTCACCTGCCTTATCCATTAATGCAATGGGCTCATTTTCCCCAAATAAACAAGTTCTCTTGCCAAAGAACATAGGCGGCATTCTTGGATGCAGGGACGTGTCTTGGGACCTGCATCTGAGTAAGGCGTGTTCTTCATTTTTCTGGGTTGGCCCTCAGTCTCTTTACTGGGTTCTTGTCGGCGATGATGATGTTATGGCAGCCCTCATTTCTGAAGGCCCCTTGAGTTGTATTAATCCTGCCCGTGGCTGTCCAGCCCTCTTGAAAGCATCCTTCATTTCTGTTTGCTCACTTTCCTGAATGCCTCTTTCAGATCATCTTTCACCTCTTGCTTCAAGCTCTGGGGACACATGTGGTTTTGACATAATGTACAGATGTGACTTGGGGGAGGGGAGGCATGGCTGTGGGCTCGCACACATCAGCTGGACTCTGAAAGAGGGAGGTCATCCTCTGAGTGGGCCATTCGGGAAGGAGCGGAGGTGGAAAAGACCCAACAGGCAGCCTCAGGCCCTCCAGATTTCCCCTCCAAACACGAGACAGAACACTGCGGTATGTGTTTTCCACTGCAAGGAGAGAGCATGAGCTCAGCTCATGTGGACCAAATCACCCTAAATACGCTTGTGTGTCTGGTTTCTAAGTTGAGACATATTAAACAATAAAGGACCAGTGACCAAAACTTCTATAGGGAAAAACCCAGTGATTTCTTTATCCACTCAACTGTTGATCACCAAGGTTGGCAAATTTCTTTGAAGGTCTAGTTAGTAAATATTTTTGGCCTTGGGGACCATGAGATTTCTGTCAAAACTGTTGAGCTGTGCCTTTGTGGCTGTAAAGCAGCCATAGACAATACGTAAACAGACCAGTGTGGTGGCTAGTCATAATTTGCCCACTCTTGCCAGTCTAAATTATAAAACTTACAAACATCCTCTTCATTGTTGTTTGCATAAATTAATGAGTACTCTGTATGTGGCCAGGACTTATGCTAAGTACTTGTTGTGAGTGATCACATTTATCCCATTCAGAACAATTCTGTGAAGTCATTAATAATATTCTACCCATTTTACCAACAAAGAAGTGCAGAGGCTTAGAGAAGGTAAATAACATAAGTAAGGGCCAGGCTGGATTTTGAACTAAGTTAGCTTGACTCCAGTTTCATGCTCTTTTACCACTGCACAGGACAGCCTTAGATAACATCATGATATCCATATTTGCCTTAAGATCTTGCCATTAGCCAGTATTTGGACTTTGGCCTCTCCCCATCTTCCCCTAAAAGCCCAAAACATGCAAACAGATTATTGCTAAAAACTCTTGTATAAATTAATACATGGCAAAAATTTTAAAGGAGTCCATTAACAAGTTATAATGAATTGGAAGGCAAGTTCTGCTATGCTTCCTGGCTAGTTTTGCTTTGTAATACCCAAGGGTTGTGGGAGATGAGTAGGCCTGGGGATCTCACGCCAGTGGCATCCACACTGGTTTTGAGATTCCAAGATCTAGTGCTCTGAAAATGTAGAGATGGAGCTGGGCCTGGAGCAAGCTACTGCCCCTTGGGACGGCCTCACCTGGGGCCATTTGCCTCTTAACGCCAACACTGACATGAGCTGTCAGCCCACTGTACACATGGGGGCAGGCTCCTCGGTTACCAGCGGAGGTATGCCGAGCTTATGTGGTCAGGGGAGACTGGATATCGCATCCTGCAAGTTGTTTTAGACTGGTGATGGTCATTTACGTGCAAGTTGACCAAATAGAAATGTTCATTAAAGATGGCAGAAAGCGGGGCACCTGGGTGGCTTAGTCGTACTCTTAGTTTCAGGTTGGGTCATAATCTCACTTCCTGGGTTCCTGAGTTGGAGCCCTGCATCAGCCCCCCCTCGGACAGTGCAGAATCTGCTTGGGATTTTCTCTCTTCCTCTCTCTTTGCCCCTCTCTGGCTCACACTGTGCACTCACTCTCTCTCTCTCTTTCTCTCAAAATAATTAAATAAACTTAAAAAAAAAAAAAGATGGCAGAAACCAAGTTGGGATGCCTTTTGTTGTTATAGTAAGTAAGGTGTGTTCTGAAGAAAGCTTAGAGTAAAAAGTTTGGGAGGTGGGAGGGAATCCCGTATCCCATATCGCATCACCTACAGCAGTGGTTCCCAAAGTGCTTTCTTCAGGTTAAAGGGATGGTAATGGGGGAAGGGGTTCCTGTGGTCAAATAAGTTATGAAATGCAAGACTAAACAAACAGTATTCTCGAGGATATAGTATGTAGTGTTCTCAAAATGTTTGTTTGGTTGTTTTGTTTTATTTTTGGATCCTCTTATAAAATTGTTTACAAGGAACACCCTTTGAGAAATCTTAACCCAGAGGCATTACCTAATGTTTATTACATTTTGGTAAATTTCCTTTACAGTCCAAGATTTTTTTTAAACAGGGGTCATATATTCTCTTTCTTTTTGTGTATGTGTTTAACTTTATTTTGAAGTATTTCATCCTCACAGAAGAGTTGTAAGAGTAGTATGAGGGACTCTCCTAATCCAATTCCCCATTTGTTAACATTTTACCGTAATTGGTATTTTCTCATTCTGTGTGTGTGTGTGTGTGTACATGTACACATTATTATTGCCATTACTTTTGTGTTTTTAGTTAAATTTCAGTTACAAGTTCTTTAATGAACTATACATTCATTTCTTGAAAATACTTACAGAAACTCAAATTAGGCTAGAAGCTTATTAATTCCCCCCATTTCTACCTGTTGCATGAAGGCAAATCACGCTTTGCCGGTGTGTGAAAGGTTTTCATTAAATTGCAAGGGAACATTTTGATATTCCTTAGGCTTCAGTTCAGACCCACACACAGTTCAGATTTGTGAGGTTGTCACTTGATGTGTATGGGGACCATCACAACCATTTGCTGCGTGTTTTTTTTTTTTTTTTTTTTTTTTTCAACGTTTATTTATTTTTGGGATAGAGAGAGACAGAGCATGAACGGGGGAGGGGCAGAGAGAGAGGGAGACACAGAATCGGAAACAGGCTCCAGGCTCTGAGCCATCAGCCCAGAGCCCGACGCGGGGCTCGAACTCACGGACGGCGAGATCGTGACCTGGCTGAAGTCGGACGCTTAACCGACTGCGCCACCCAGGCGCCCCTGCTGCGTGTTTTTAGTCCACTTGGGCAGTGTTGAGGACTGGCCTTGGCCGTTAGCTGAGATGGAAGCCTGGACAGACACTCTCCTGTCCTTTAGTTTCAGAACTAAAGGGAGGAGTCAAGAAGTCCTAGGGTTTCATAGGACCTCTATATTTTAAGTGTCCCGTGGCGACTTGTCACTCTTTCAGAACATATCAACAAGGACGATTTCTTAAATGACATCTAGTTTCAGTAGTGCTTTTATTTAACATACATTGGCGCTTCCATATCTGTTTTTTTTTTCCAGCCATGAAATCAAAGCTGTCTTCCTCCTTCAGATGGTTTAAGTATAGCCCAGTTTGCACATAAAGTGAGTCAAGCGAACACTGCTACCTTACAAAGAGATGTGTTGGTGTAAGGGGACTGTGGATGTGATGTAATGTAACCTCTCATGGAGTATTTCCAAAACCATATAAGGAGGCTCGAAGTAGTCACCTCAATGTCAACACCGAGCTCACGAATGAGGCTGGAGCTTGTGTCCCCAAAGGAAGCATAAGGAACACCACCAGATAGTCTTGGGAGGAGAGAGCACCAGGCATTTGTTCAGCGGGTGGATGCAGCCCTCACAGTGGCCTTTGGACTCGCGTGTCCTACCTTCAACCTGGAAGCTCCCACGCCCATGGTCACTGGTTGCACTGTGTGAATGGGCACCATTCACACATATAGTATGTTCACACCTAACTGGAAAAGTGCCTTGTCTGGATACACATTAGACCATAGGGAGAGAAAAAAATTTTTCTTTAGTTGTTAAAACGTTTTATGACGAAAGTTTTTAGATACTCAACAGAATAATAAAGTCAGTCCCTATATTACTTACTACAGATGCAGCAATGATCAAGATTTTATCACATTTCATGACCCTCCCCTTTTTGGCTAAAATACTCGTAACAAATCCCAGATATCACATCATTTCATTCCTACGATGTTTTCTCTAAGAAGTAGACATTTCATAAATCCAATGCCATTCTCCCACTTGGCAAAATTAACCAGGACCAAAATTTTGACATCTAGTTTTTATAGAGCTCCTGCGACTAAGTCACCTTGCAACGTGAGAATCAACAGAGTCCATGCCAATACTAATTTATGGATGTCTTAAAAGAAGGGGATCCTTGCTCTTAGCTGTGAACAAAATTATTTGGATTGGAGATGGGGCGGGTAAGCAATTTGCACTTGTGGTTCTACATCTGTAATCGCAGGTATTGAGCTGTGCCATTTGCTTCCTGGGCATTTCACAGTATCATCAATGATTGATAATCATAACTTACAGGAATTTTTTTAAACAGTATTTTAATTGGAAAAAGCATCTGTCAGCTGTCAGGCTTCCAGCTTCCACTTTTGAGAAGCAGGATGTTGAATGTGAGTAATGACACAACAGGCCTATAAAATGCGGACTAACCCTCGGATGACTCATCCAGTACGATGCAGTATATTTGTCAAGGAGACTGAATCATATATGGGGGAAACCACTTTTCAGGCAGCCAGCTGGTTCTCAGGTCCGCAAGAGACAATCCATTTTTATCGGAAGCTTTATAGTAGCAATAATGCTAATATCCAGCACTTGGGCTCTACAATGTAGAGGAAATGGCATCACCCGGCAGGTATGTGCTTACTGTTTACATGAACTTTATTTTCTCCTTGTTCTCTTCTGCCTAACCTTTCCGATAATTTGACATTTTTTAAGGGGGAAAATTATTCTAATTGGAAGGAACTGAAGGAAGGGTGTGTGTGTGTGTGTGTGTGTGTGTGTGTGTGTGTGTATTCACATGCAAAGACAGAGACGTTACCACTGGTCTTTGGATGGACACAGAGCTCTTGTCCACTCATCTCCCTCTCTGAAAACAAATTTCTCCTTAGATATTCAGAGAAACTCAGCCCTGAGTTTAAAAGATGCTGCCCAGGAAACGGCTTGCAGAGGTGATACACCTTTTGGGTGGGTGGTTTACAACTTTAATAAATCAATTTTAAAAAGGAAAGAAAAAGCAAAGGTGAGCTAAAGGATGTGGTCTAATAGTAACTATTGTGTCTATTATGTTGGATTTATTTTCAGTACTATGCTTTTTCTTACCCCCAAGATACATGACTTAATGCAAGAAAGCTTTATTCCCCCTACAGAGGGAATATGTCTAATTTTTGCAAATCATAATTTGCTCCTACTGAATTCATGCATTAACTTTACTAGGTGGGACAAAGGGTAGTGGGGGTTTGGTAACAACATTTAATTATAGCTTTCACATGATCTGAAGGATTGTTCTGCATAATTGGGAAGCTGTGTTGCCTGTCTGACCTCCTCTCTTTCTTCACTCACTAAATTTAAACCATGCCTGACTCGTTAAGGCACAGATCTTGTTTATTTGAGTATATTAAACATTCCTCTGTGTGTTGACAGTCCATTCAGTGTCTCCTCATATTTTTAAAAAATACTCTTTGTGTCCTACTTGTTAGGGACAGATGATATAGTTAGTTTATAGTAGTGCTATTTCTGCTTTTCTGGTGGGTCTGTCCAGAATGGCTAGGTCGGGACTTAACTGTGCACAAATTTGCCTAAGGTTTAGTATTTGTGGAGCAGCCTTGTCTATGGGATAATTTCTGTTATCACTCAGAGAGAGCATTAAACAGATCAAGGCTTACCGAGCTGGAAAAGTAGGCAGTCTTTGTCTCTCTTCCCCTATCTTGTAAAGCCCATAATAATGACTTCTGTTCCTTGAGGTACATGTATTCTAAACTGTCCGTAAATGTATTAATTTGGCCTATTTAAATACATTCAGAAATGCAGATAATATGGAAAGCCAGCCTGAAGGGAGTTTGTTTGTTTCTGTTCTGTAGATTAAGAGGTGCACTTTTTTTTTTTTTTAGGGTGGCCAGTTTGTTTTTGGAGACAGGACCATCTCCAAATTTCATTAATTTTGCATTCTATAAATGAAAGCCACCTGTTATGCTGTAACATGCTAATTATGGTAGAGGACAATAATGAAGAGGAACAGTATTTGAAATATGTGGGGGTTTTGCTAAGAATTTTCCTGCCCACATCTGTAGTGCTTATTTTTATATGTGTATGTGTATACATGCATATATAGCGCATATTTAATAATAGCATTTGGTGCTACTAAAAAAATACTTCAGTTTCAAAGTAAACCTTCTTTTTATTCCTTGTCATTAACTGTTTTTTTTTTTTTTTTTAAGTTTTAGGAGAAAAACTACTTTGAAAATGTTAGCCTGAACTAAAACCTGAATTTTGTGATCTTCTAGTAGGTGATGTCCCCTTTTGCTGCTTTGCCGGGTGCCATCAGTTCAAGTTTCACTTTGTCAAAAGTCATCAGAAGAATACTGTGATTTCAAAATATGAATTAAAGGCAGCATAGGTTATTTGCTCTGATTTCACTGAAATCTTAGGTTCCATTATACCATTTTTTCCCCTTAAGTGCTACAGAAAATGGTTCCAGGCAGGCATATAAAAACATTTCATCTAAAGTTCTTGATGTATGGCATTTTCAGTGAAAATGTCTTGCTTTCCCTGTGATTTGTGTAGTTGAGACTAACCCAGGTCCTTTCCAAATAATTTTAGGGCAGCATGACTTTTGTTCAGGGCATCTTGATGACTGATTCAGCAATGACAATCCCCCCTAGGGATGTGGCCGCTGCTCCCAGAGGCCTCTGTGCTGCTAGGCACCATGAGCCGTCTTTAGATTCCTTCTTTGCCTTTTGAGGGAAAAGGAATCCAGGGTGGCTCAGTCGGTTAAGCGGCCGACTTCGGCTCAGGTCATGATCTCACGGTCCGTGAGTTCGAGCCCCGCTTCGGGCTCTGTGCTGACAGCTCAGAGCCCGGAGCCTGTTTCACATTCTGTGTCTCCCTCTCTCTGACCCTCCCCTGTTCATGCTCTGTCTCTCCCTGTCTCAAAAAATAAATAAAGAAACGTTAAAAAAAATTTTTTTTTTTAAAAAAGAAAAGGAATCCAGAGCCATGGCCAGTACCAAGGATCTCCTGTCATTCAACTTGGAAGTGATCAGTAGGTATTGAGTGAGATGCTGCCTATGTTCAGAGCTATGTGCTGGGTGGTGTTAAATGAAAAAAATGCCTGTGATCTGGGCCCAGCCCTGTCCTTGATTTCATTCCCTCTTCGGTGGGGATTCATCATTACTGGCAATAGATTCCTCTTGGGCTTTCTTTTATTCATACATCTACTGGAGTCTATAATCTGGAGCCATTAATTGCTCCATGTAGAAGCAACTTTCAGCTATTCCCTTTTGGTCTTTCAAAATCTAACTCTTCTTGGATGGGTATCGAGAAAGAGCTGCCCTAATAAATTCATTCGATAGTTTTGGTGGCCTTCTTTTTGAGCCAAATAGAGTGACAACCTCAGACAAATGACTTATTTATTTACTTACTTTTTGCTTTCTTCCTTGAGAGGAATGGCAGTCAGGGAGCCCATTTGAATCCTCAAAGCTTAGAGCGTTCAGGATATTGTATTAGAACAGATTAGAAAACATCAAGGACTGTTTTTCCCTGTCTTTGAGAGTTGGAGACCCCTCCCTGTTTAGCATCTATTAAAATTATATTTAATGACTCAAAACTATAATGAATTCAGTGACCATTTAATAAAAACAGGTTTATTTAAAATCGCTATAGGTTGGGGCGCCTGGCTGGTTCACTCAGAACAGCATGGGACTCTTGATCTAGGTGATGTGAGTTCGAGCCCCATGTTGGGTATAGAGAATACTAAAAATAAAATAAAATAAAATCACTGTAGATTATCTATCAACATTTAAAAATACTTGTATTTCAAGAGACCTGTTGAGTGATTTTATGATCTTTTCTTGCTGTACAAGTGGATGATTTATGGATGAGTGGCAATAACTATGGCCCCCGGGGGGAGAGCTGAACCTGTCCATTGCCTGGTGTCCATTTCCCACTGATCTTCTGTTAAACTGCCCTCCCCGCATCCGGGGTTTATGGTCAGTCTGCCTACGTAGTGGGTGGGATTACTAGCACTTGTAGATAAATCTCATATCATTATCTAGAAATAACAACTTTCCTGTTGTATCTCAGAAAAGCCAGAGACACGCAAGGACCAGCCTTCGTGGGACATAAACCCCACTCTTAAGGACACATAAATGGAGTGAATGACCACTCTGTTAGCAAATCAGCATCAACTTTTATTAGTCCTGAGCATTCTTCCAAGTATGTTTGCTGACAGCTCGTTTGCATTGACATCTGTGCCCAGGTTGTCTTTCGGGTACTGTGGGGCAGTTACAGAAGCCATGCCCGTTCCCAGCTGGATTCTTAATCACCAGCATTTCTTTGTAATTAATGATCTCCATAGAGAAAGCAGATGCTTGAGACCAGGCTGGCACTTCAGCCTTTCCTGAAAGAGCTTTTGGCTTACGTGACAACAACTCTACCTTCCTTGCTGTGCACTCTGAGAGCAGCCCGGGGAGTTAGCTACATTGTCTTCATTTAGAGCTCAGCATGCACGGAGTCGAAGCAATCCAGCTTTCTCTTTCCAGATTTCAACCCAAGAGATGACTTTCGGCTTTCAGTGTTATTAAGTCATGCAGATGCAAAGATTTTTCAGATTGGAGGTGGGTTTGGCTTTTTTGTGGTTTTCTTTTAAACACATGTTCCTTGTACCCATCCAATGAAAGAGATGGGTTGCCTGCCCTTGCCGTTGCCCCATGAGGCCTGCTGTTTGACTGGGCCTCTTGAATTCCATGAAATGGAGAGCAGACAGCATGTGTCATAAGGGCTGCTTGGGAAGGGTGAAGAGCAGAATTCGTGGCTGTGGGTGGGCGTGTGTTCTCATCACATCGCCAAAGAGCTGCAATGTGCAAAATCTGGCAGGAACTTGTTCCAAAGAAAAATAAAACAGCCCCTTTTTTCTGTTTTGAGAAATATTAAAAAACATCACTAACCCCCATGTTGAAGAAATGGAACCATTAGAGAATCTTTGTGATTGTGTGTGTGTGTGTGTGTGTGTGTGTGTGTGTGTGTGTGTTTTAGTAATCTTTGAAACAGAGGTTAAGGTTTTGAACAGAGGAAAAGGGACTCACCATATAAAATATTTTGGGGGGATTCTGTCACTTCTGTTGTAAACATGATACGCATTCTATTCAAATCTAATTGGGCAAGGATGAGGGGAGTTTGTTAGAGCTAACAATTAGGGGAAAGTCTATTACATTTAACTTTCTCCTGTTTGATGTGATTTTGTAAGAAAAGCCATTTTTATCAGTGAAACCAATTACAAAGGAAAGGTTTGTGTTTTTCATATATGTGATTTGTCTTGTATACAAAAGAAAAAAGCATAGGCCACATTTACATTTATATTTGAGGCATAAGATTTTCCTTTTATAGTTACCTTGAGAAGGTCTTTAGCGATGTATATAGTTTGCACAATGGACATATGCTGTCTTGATAATTAGGGGAGAATTTTGTGGGTTGTTTGTTTTGTTTTAAAGATTTTTAAGTAATCTCTACACCCAATGGGGGGCTCGAATTTACAACCCCGAGAGCAAGAGTCGCATGCTCCACTAACTGAGCCAGCCAGGCACCCCTGTTTTGTTTTTATTTTTAAGTGTTAATGTCCTTACTTCTTAAGGACTACAGAAATGTTCCTCAGCCAAAGCCCCAAATTCCTGCATTTGGGGTCCTTCCTGAGTATACTTATTTCGAGTGTCCCCTTTTTGTTTCTCAAATTAGTTGTCTTTTTTTTTTTAAATGGCCAAATAAATAAATAAATAATGTTTTTAAAGGCCAAATAAATAAAACTGACCATCTTAGCCATTTTTAGTATACGGTACATTTGTGTTAATTATGCACTTTGTTGCACAGCCAATCTCCAGAACTTTCTTATCCTGCAAAACTGAAACTACACCCATTAAACGACTCCCCATTCCTCCCTTATCCTAGACCTCAACAGTCCCCATTCTACTTTCTGTTTCTATGAGTTTGACTACTTTAGAAAGTGGAATCAGACAGTATTTATATTTTTGTGACTGGCTTGATTTCCCTTAGTATAATGCCCTCATGGTTCAACCGTGTTGTAGCAAATGGCAAGATTTCTTTTTTTTAATCTGAAAAATAATTCATGTGTATATACTACATTTTTTTATCCATTCATCCCTTGATGGACATTTAGGTTATTTCTGCCTCTTGGCTGTTGTGAATAATGCTGCAGTGAACATAGGTGTGAAATTAATTACCTTTTGAGAAAAGAATTCACTTTCAGTGTTAGAGTTAATCCTGTATATGCAAACACACAAGAAAAAGTGCCATTGTGTCATATCACCTTATGTTTATCCAGCCTCTTCAGTTTACACAAGAGCTTCCATATGCCAAGTTACTCACTGTAGGAAATCGTTGGGTAGGTAGCAATTTTTGGTCTGGGATGGTGTATGCGCAGTGCCTTTGGGGATCGTGACTTTCCTAGAGATGAGCTTAGTCCTAGGAGGTGGCTGAAGCACACTGGTGAATGAAACGAGCTGTGGGTAGTTCCTCTTGAATGACATTAAGACAGGGGCCCTTTTATTCTTTCTTCCGATATTAAATGGCAGCCAAGAGTGACAGCATGACTTCAAGGTAGCGTAATTACATTGGCTTGGTCGTACAGACCGCCACCTTGTCAGTAAAGCTTTCTGGGTGGTTGGCCGTGGCCACTTGGTTGCCCTGCCTCAGGCAGTAGTCTTCAGCCACCACTGAATGCATGACCTACCACCTGGTTGGGCTCCATGGAATATGCATGTTGGTGATGGTCAGGGAAGCCCAGTTCAGCAGCTTAGCCTCCAAAGGTCTCAGTTATCTGTGAAGATTGTGAGTCTTGTAATAAAACAGTTTCTAGTCCTTCCACAAGCTGGTAGACTTTGTCATGTGGGGACAGCTCTAGTGTTCCCTGGAAGTTCTTTTTGAAATGAAACTAGAATATTCTCCCATAAATGAAATAATATTTTAAGAATACTTGGTTAAACTGTGAGCAAGCTTGGCAGCTAGTTGGTGTTGGCATTCTCCTTTTTTGCCCTGTTCTTTTATGGCAGGAGAGTAACTTAATAGAAGCACATGTACCGAGTGGACAGCTGTTTTGTAATAACTCGGAAGGAAATTGCCTTCGTAGGTCAAATCCTGTCTCTGTTGTGGTGAAGAACTAGTCAAGAATCTGCTGCTGCATGATCATCCTGTGAGCCTGAAACTTGCTTTGTCCCCGCCCTTCTGATTGTTCAGCAACAGTCGCTGCCACCATGGAAGGAAAGAGCAGTTTCCCCAGTAACACCTAATTTGGAATTCCTAAACTATAGTGTTGATACTGATACGCTTGTTACATTTGCATTGAAACCAGTCATTGCGAGCTTGGTTAACTTAAGTGCTTTCCTTTTGGTTTGTGTGCTTGCTTGCCTAAGTGAAAGATTTCTCAATGTTATTAGCAGACAGCCATCAGGTTGGCCCTTTTTAGGGCTGGTCAGGGTCCAGTGGTGCCAAATTTCAGGGGTCCCTGATGAAGCCTAAATCAGAAGTTTGGGGGTTCCTCCTTGCTTACCCTTTCTCCCCTAGCCCATACCCAGACAGGAACCCTTTTAGCTCCAGAACTAAATAGAACTGGCCAGTCCCACTGAAGGTCGGGAATGAGGCTTCTTTTTTTCTTTTTCTTTTTATTCTTTTAAGTTTATTTATTTATTTTGAGAGAGAGAGAGAGATCACAAGCGGGGGAGTGTCAGAGAGGAGAGACAGAATCCCAAGCAGGCTCTGCACCATCAGCGCAGAGCCGGATACGGGGCTTGAGCTCATGAACCTTGAGATTATGACTTGAGCCGAGATCAGGAGTCCGATGGTTAACTGATTGTGCCACCCATGTGCCCCGGGAATGAAGCTTCTATTTAAGGACACTCTTAGGAGGCAATCAAAACCATTTGGGAATATAACTATGATTCAGGTATTTTAGGAATTGATGAGGCTGTCACGAACTAGATTGGAAATCCCGGTGCTCAACCGGTTTTGGTTTTTCCTATGGGAAAAATACATTCCAGTTTCAAAAAACTGATTTACAAGAAAATTTTTAGATCAGAACTCTTTTGTGACCTCGAAGGAGCCTGGACCAAACATGAAGCTTGAAGTGCACAGAGTTGCTTTATCAAAAGTCTGTAATAAATATCTCTCCCCATTTTTAAGTTAGGCAGTTGATTCATTACCTTTTCCTAACATTTTTTCCCTTTCTCTCTGAAGGTAATGAAGATTTGGTACTGGAACATCTGTCTTGAGTCAGTTGATAAAACATAGAGGATGAACTATTTGGGAGAAAGGGAGTACATCCCTCCTCTTCTCTTTGCCTGCATTTGGTCTATAAATATGTCTTGGGGATTTTCTTCCATGTGGCTAAAGGGAATCTCATGTTTGTGGATGTGTAAACCCAGCTAGATGGCTGCATCATGCCTACGTTATTCAAAGGTCTTACTAAACTTCTTGAAACAATTTCCATCATTTTCATGTTTTTTAGAAATACTTTGATAGACCCATTTTGCTCCTGGGAACCTTATAATTGCATAATAATACTTGTACCGAGAGAACGTATCTGTTAGTTTGTTGTGGTTTCAGGTCTTTGTAGTTGGAGGGGTTTTTTTCTCCCCCAAATCAAAATATATTTTCGGTTGCATTTTACTGCTGCATGATTTCTGATCTGCTTTTGTAGAATATTTGGGTGGCTTAAGTTTGCTTAAGCCCTCTGGCAGAGCTGAAGGACTTTAAGGACCTTTAAAAAGAAACAACCACAAAAGTTAAAACGGGGGCCGAAGTTGAAAAGGGACCTCAAAGATCATTGGGCCCTTACCCCTCATTTTACATATGAAGAAACTGAGGCTCACTCTCAGATTTTAGAGTCTGGGGTGTCTCACCCAAAAAGGAGAAGAAGATGTGCAGTAGAGGTCATGTCTGCTGACCTAGGAAACTAGCTATACTGGCCATCTGAAAATGAAGATTGCCTCTGCTGCTGGGAAGTGTTGCCAAGCCAAGGAGGACTTTCCAGCTCCACTCCCCAACAGTGCCATTTTTTTCATGTGGCTGTGTTATTAGCGATACCTCCTCCATTTCTCCAACAATCAGTTGCCTATACATTAAGCTTGAAGAGACCTATGAGAATAATTTATATCCTCTAGATCACCTAAGTTAGATGTGGGAAATCTTTGCCACAACATAGAACCTCTCTTTAAAAAGTGGGGGAAGGGACTGTTTACAGAGATGAGATCTTAGTCCTGTATTTGTTCCCAGTGCCAGTGACCTTGAACAAGTCCCTTCTCCTGTCTGAATTACAATTTTTCTAAGTGAGGGGTCTAGTAGATGGTTTCTGTGATTATTTATTTTTTTTCTAGCTTAAAAAAGTGTATCTCTAACTTACTTGTGTGGCTCTTTGCTAACCCTGATTTGAAGACCTAAACTCCACCTGTAGGCCCACCTGTACCCTGGGCTCTACCTGGGAAAGGAAGAGATCCAGAATTCTTCGGGGAGAACAGATGCCTTGCGTGTACTTTGTTTCTTTCTTTCTTTGTGTGTTAAGCTCTTCATCTCTGTCGAAGCAGGTGGCAGAATCCTAGAAGAAAGGGAATAAATGAATTGGTAATTCTTGCCGCCTGAAAGGGCATCCTTGTCCAATAGATCTGTCGGGGACAGAAGCAGGGATGCTCTTAAAATCTAGCCAGCATATTGTTAGCTCCACATGCTGACTTCCTTTCCTCCTTGTGGGCTAAATTATCACCTTCTTTTGTGTGAGAGCAGGTTTTATTAAGGACTGGCTCATAGAGGATTTTGTAGATTTAGAACTGGTAGTAACAAACATAGTTTGGTAAAGTAATTTCCTGACCTTTTCAGCACGGGGTTTGTTTTAGGGTGGGCGGGGTGGGGAATGGCAAGTAAAAAGTGGGAAGTGTGAGCTGGACTGCGTGAGGAGAGGTAACCTGACTTTAGTACCATTATCAGCAACTTCTGATTTAGTGTTGATCGCCATTTAGAATAGTATAGCACTATGAATGTTCTCTCTCATCATCTTTATGGAAGTTTTCAGTTGTTGAGAAAAGTTGAAACAAGTGTACCAACACTCACTATATCCTGTCTGCAACTAGCACGTTACTGCTCTTGCTCTGTCGCACATGTATGTATCTGTCCATCCCTCCATCCAAGACTCCGTGTTATTTTTTTAATGTATTTCCGACTGGTTGCAGATACTACTGCATTTCTCCCTAAACATTTCAGCATGCCGATCATTAAGTCCACTCTTCCTTTCTTTTCTCCAATTCAGTGAGAAAGCAACCAAAGATATTCCGAGAAAGTCGGACTTGGAAGTTCAAGGGCTGCAATTTAAAGACCTGAATTGGAGATTATTAACTTTAAACAACTCCCTTTGCCATTTGTGTTTTGAAGTGCCAGTTTTTCTATTACGTGTGTACTTTCATGTGGTGAGAGTTCATTTTCTGTAGTAATCGAATATTTCCATTAGCTGGCCTTTGGGGGTTTAAATGTGGATTGTAAATACCACTTTCGGAAGGGTGTGTAAAACAGAGGGAAATTCAAAGAAAATTCTTGCTTTCAGAGTAAAAAGTAGGAGAAGAAGAAAGGATTCTTCAGGGGTGGGTTGTTTTGTTTGTTTTAAGCTGGCAATCCTTTGATCTTGATTAATTATGAACTCCACTGAACTCCGGGCTCAGCAAAGCAGCCGACAATAAAAGCAAAATCATAAACCTAGATTCAGACTTGGGCCTCTCGCCTTCCAGGCCTCCCTCACCCCCACTTCACACTGGGTGATCACCCAGAAATTCAGCCCTTCAGTATAGAAACTTCCAGTCTGTAAGAAGTAGATTCATTCTATTTTGGGTTGAATAAATTTTCTTTAAGTAATTTACCCACGTCCAAGAGTTGTCCTTCTCTGGTGATTTTTGACAAAAACTGCGAAATCTTCAATAGATGTCCAGAACATTAGGTGAACTGTTGTGTTAAAATCTTACCGTAATTGGCTAAAATGTTTTGTCTGACCCTGAAATTCCCATGTTAACTTAACCGCTTAAGAACCTGTGCATGATGTGTGATAGAATTAATGTTAAAATAGAACACACACATATCCATGTACGTGTTATCTTGTTACTTCGGTAACTGGGTACAGTGGATGAGATTCCTAGGTGCACAGGTTGAGGAGAGGAGGCTGACTGGTGACATGTCCAGTTGGGTTTGGAAGCCTTGTCTGGTATTGATATGCCTGGAAAACCAGAGTCTAAATGTGAGTTATCCCCCTTGTGCTAGTATAATCTTCACTTGTGACAGGGCAGAGAATCATTTGATGCTAAGTTTTACAGAAGAAATCTTTTCCAAAAAAAAAAAAAAAAAAAAAAGATGGTTTTGATTTTGTTGAATTCCATGGAATTATAGTTTTTTATTTAAAATTATATTTACTTCTGTTGTTGTTTAATGTCCTAAAACCAGTGTTTTAAAACTCAAATAATTTAAAGTGTATTCCACAGCCTGCTATTAAGGTAATTAATTACCCACTGTATAGATACTTGACATATAAGGATACAGAGGTCCCAAGTGGTTGACCAGGAAACCCACCCTAGGACTTGAGGGCTCATGCCCAGGAGTCTCCAGTTCCCTAATTTCCCCTAGGGTAGAGAAATTAGGATTTCTGCTATTATTAGGGATTAGAGCAAATAGTTTTCAAATTTTAAGAAAAATGATTCCTTTCTTCACTGATTATGCATCTGCCCCACAATAAACTACCAAGCCTGTCCTGCCCCATTGCTTCAAGCTTGACCTCATTGGGGCCTTTCTTCTAGTTACGTGCATTCCTCACCCCAAGAGGTACTTGCTCAGGAAAGTTCTATCGACACAGGGAGGGTTGCCAAAGAGTCATTTAAAAAAATCTGTCTTAGATACGACTTCTAAGATCGCCTTTTCGAGTGCTGAAGTTAAGATTTCCTTCAGCAAGCACTTCATTATCCGGGTTTAAAACTGCTCCGTGTTAGGGTTTGAGGTTATATATTAGCAGAACAGCCCCAACGCCTTATCTTTATTGTGCCCCAGCTGTAAGGCAGCTCATCATCATGGATAGTATATATTTAGCATTCTTGTGGCTTCTGAATTTAAGTACTGAATTGAAATGTTGGGAGGGAAAGTTTTGTTTTCTTTAAAAAACTACAATTCTATCCCTAAGACATTTGATATGTTAAATAAGTAAAATCAAAAGATTTTTACGGTAGGAAAAAAAAAAAAAAAAACCCTGTGAGTATAAGTAGAATCCAGCCGAATCACTCTTTTCCTGTGGAAGATTTATGCTTGTTCAGACTACAGGCGATAAAAATCAGAGGTGAAATGAAAAACTTCATTTTGCACACAGTCCAGTGGAGTGAGTTTAATATAACTCTGTAAACCTTGCTGAGCAGGAGACTCACAAAAGTAATGGCTAGCATGCCCACACACTGCTATGGGCACCACCACCTTCTGTTCACAGGCCATGAAGGCTTGCCCCTAGAATTGAAGCTATCACCCAGGTAGGGGCACGGAAGCTCTGACTTGCCTTGGCCAGCCATAGATTTCTCCGGCGCGTTAGAAGTGTCAGTAGTGCTCCCAGGTCAGTGCTCCCAGGCTGCAAGGACGTCAGAGGATCCCTAATTGCCTCTGGTATTTCCTCAACTATTTCCTCAAAGGCCTCTTTAAGCCTCGGTAAAGCTTATGAGTTTAACTTCCAGTCCTGATCTTTGTTCCTTTTTGTCTTTGCTTCATTTCCTTTTCGTGGCTATTGTGGGTCACAGGACACAGCAGCGAAGAAAGAGGGAGCAGAGTGGTGAATGGCACACTGCCCAGTACCCTCCACTTGAGCCAGCCCTGCAGAACGTCCATTCCCGAGGACATCCACAGGGCAGGTGCCTTGGCCCCATGTGAGAGAGAATGTGCCAGAATGTTCAGTGCACGTGCTGCTCTGGCTCTTATGGCCGGAAAGTGTAAAGCAGTACTTAAGATTAGAAGATGTGTCTATTTACAGTGAATTGTAACTTAAAGGAAGACACTATAGAGGCACATAGAAGGCCAAATCAGCACTCCTTGGTAAACAGCGCATGGGTATTTATTTTGAATCCTAGAATCACTGGCTTATAAACTACGAGTTTGTGGTAGTTTTTCTAAAGGAGTTTTTTTTTTTTTTTTTTTAATAAAATTCCAATAGAAAAGGGGCGCCGAGGTGGCTCAGTCAGTTGAGCTGCTGACTTTGGCTCAGGTCATGACATCTCATGGTTCATGAGTTTGGACCTGCGTCGGGCTCTGTGCTGACAGCTCAGAGCCTGGAGCCTGCTTCGGATTCTGTGTCTCCCTCTTTCTCTGCCCCGCCCTGACTCGCACTCTGTCTCTGTCTCAAAAAGAAATAAACATTAAAAAAGAATTTTTTAAATACTACCAAATGTAGCAATCATTCCTATTTCAAACACCAGTCTTGCTGGCAGTGTCCTTCACAATAGTGGAAAAAGCTGCCCTTTGTGTTGTGTGCAGAAGAAAACGGTGTGTGGGTGAGTGGGTCTATTTATATGCTTCAGCGTAGCTAGGTAGCATAAACAACAAAGATGCTCGGTTTATACGTGGCATCTGAGGATGAGAATGGACGTGTCCCATATCTCCCCCTCTGGGTGAGGGTAGGGCTTGGACATGGAGGGCTCTAGTGACCTTGTGTACAGCAGAACTCACTGCCTTATGATGCAAGACTATACTGGGGGTTCCTAAAACATTTTCTCCTATTTTCACTCAAGGGTTCTGAGCCCACACATAGTAAAGGAGGAAAACCTATCCCCAGCCCCATACCCGGACCCCCCACCCGCCCACGCTCTCTCTGTCTCCCACAGGACCCCTGGGTTTCAGTCTGTTGGTTCCTGGGTGAAGACTATCCCTAATCATTGTTAAGACAAGTACCTACTACCACCATCACCCAAAAGGCTCTCTTTATGAGCAAACGTTTGATGTTCCGAAAATTCCTTCTATGCTTCATAGTGCCTGCTCATCAGCATTTGAGAGGAGAGCTGGTGCCTTTGCCAGAATTGGCTGCTGCCAGATTGAGCATCTTCAGTGGGCTTTTCTTACCGCTGTTTTCTATAATGGCCCAACTGTACAAGCAGTCCACATTTAGGCAGACCTGTAAGTGGGCAGAGCAAGTGTCCTACCTGTAGTGGCTGGAACAGAGCTGAACATCTTGTTACCACCCAGCACAAACCTACCTTATGTATAACTTCCTTGCCTATAAGTTTGGAACATACACATTTATAAAACGAGACCAGTCCCCTGTTAAAAAAAAAAAAGATCTTAAGTAGTTGATGTTTCATGAAAGAGCCACTCACGAAACCTGCTTAAATAGAATAGGACCAATATCTGGCTTTTGAATGCATTTGATACTGAAATACTTTGTTGATGCTTTTTTTTTTCAACGACTAGACACATATTTCCTATACACTATGTGTTCTACATACATACAAAACTTGTTATACGTATGTAATAATGAAGTCAGATTTTGTAAAT
This sequence comes from Puma concolor, assembly GCF_028749965.1. NCBI lineage: Eukaryota > Metazoa > Chordata > Mammalia > Carnivora > Felidae > Puma > Puma concolor. The sequence goes on from NC_141669.1 coordinate 58,110,321, forward strand.
CTGTAGGCACGACGGTCACTGGTGGAGTGGGGTGCAGGATACAAATGCAGTAAAGAGTGTGCCTGGCTCCCCCGGAGGACTTGTGTTATATTTGGCTCAGCTGGCGGCCGGTGGTTGTGCCAGGTAGAAGAGGGAGCCTGAGAGGCTAGGATCTTGGTTAATCCCTCTCAGGGTCTGGTGAAGTAGTAAAGGGTGGAAAAGAGCGCAGGGAGGAAGTTAGCTGTAATGTTTAGCATAATGGAGAGATACAGGAGCCCTGTAATCAGATGAAGGCTGGCCGTGAGGAGGGTCCGGGGTACATAACAGTTCCAGTCTCCATCTCTGGAGCTGTGTGGGGGAGGGGTGGGAGCACAGGGCCAATTCACAGATGGCAGATGGAATTATTTTCCGCTACAGGTGTGCCTGAAATGTAGGCTCAAACTAGGTCTTTATAAATCTGATTTGCATTGATAATTGCTGATGGTCCGTTTTGGATTTTCTTCTGTTGTCAAGAGCCTGACGGCCCGCTCCTCCGCTGTCTGATAGCTGAAAAAGGCAGGCAGTCTGGAAACCCACTCTTAGTGGCCAGGGGAGCTGGTCTTTAAAGGACCTTTTTTTGTAATCAAAGTCAGGCTTTCAGGAAAAATAATGATGATGGCTACAACTTCCCAAACTTGTCTGTATCAAGCACTTGGCCTCTAGCACTACTTTTAACCCTCAGGACATCCCATCTCTGCTTTTTGCAAATGAGAGAATCTGAAGCTGCACTAGAGGATTCTTTGGCTACTGAGAATGTCAAGGCACTGCTGGACCTGTCTGGCTCTGAATGCTGCCTCATCACCCTTTTCTACACTTCCTTTGTTTACCTTGTTTACTTCTGTAACAAGGTCCACACAGGGTCCACTTTGAATCTGGAGAGAGCTTAGAACACAAAAGCCGGAGATCTAAAGCTTGCTGTGCATCAGCACCCCCACATAAAAATCTAGTTTTGGAATTGTTCTTACCCTGCCCCCCCATCCTACCGTAGGATATCACCTACCTCTTTTGCACATGGAGTGATCACAGGACAAGTCTTATTTTTACAGCTAAGCCCATATGTTGGGAATGCAAAGCTTTTTCCTTAAAGAAACCACATTTAAATGGCAGATCTCCAGTTCAATTCATAAAAGCCACTTTTACTCATAATACACCGAAAGAATATGGTAATGTTTGGGTAATGGTAGTCAAATCCCATAGGTAAGGACACTGAGTCTTTGGGGGCAGTTTAGCTCAAGGTCAGACACTAGGATTCCATTCAGTTGGTGTTTGGATCCACGTGTGGAACTTCACCAGTTCCTAATCAGTTATACTGGTTTAGCCGTTGCTGCTTGCAGAAGCATTTTCTTAAAATTGGGTTATTTTTGACAATAATAGCATTTTTTGAAATTCTTAAGCATACCACCACCATTTTCTGTGCACATTAAAAAACGAATCTGCCCTTGCCCTTCCTGTTCCATCCTCCCCCAAACAAACCCAACATATGGCTTAAACATGTTGTTTGATTCTTTCCAGAAAGAGAGAGGGGAAGGTGGGAAGGGAGTCTTCCTCCTTTATACCTTTGTGGTAGTAGAGTTCACTGTCATTTCTGTTCCGGGTGGGGTGAAGTGCCTGAGTAACATAAATACACCACAGATAGGAAGCAGTTGGCAAGTGGCCATGCAGCTGGATTATCCAGACATCCTTCACAGCTTTTAGTGCAACACTTTATCCCCTGCCTTGTTTTAAATAGCCAGATGCCTCGGTTAATGCTGGCTGATGGGGTTGTTGCCAGAGGAGATGGGCTGCTGGGCGTTTTGTTCCCTTGCTCCCAACATACACACACCCCATCAGACAAGTCTGTGCTCTTGAGAAGGGCCACAAGAGGAATTAGGGCAAGAAAGAGGATGCTGCAGGCTGCGAGCAAAGGCCAAAATGAACAGCCCCTGTAGACTAGAAGCCAACGGGTGAGGTATTGTTTTTAGTCTCTAATAAATGAATACTCTTTGGAAATGAGTTTATGGCACCAATATAACGCAAACTTCCCTTTTTCGTGTTTACTTAATCTCCTCAAAGGAAGGGAGAACACACAGCTGCAACACAAAAAAAGTAAACAGCATGTTTTCACAAGAGGTGTGTAGAGTTTCAGTTACTCGCCTTGGCCGTTTCCTATTGGGATGAACCCATAGCATACTCCCAGAAGATTTGAGAAAGCTGTGTTTCATACTAGAGAATTACAAATCCTGGGGACCCTTCATTTTTCTAGAATAAATGGGGTGGGGCGGGGAGGTGGGGAAGGTATATTCTCAAATTGTTTGCATGTAACTAATCTACACAAATGTTATCAAATGTTCCTGATGTCTTCGATCTAAAGGAATATGGGTTTGAATCCTGAGATGGATGGATTGACGATAGAAAACATGTGCTTAGTAAATTTAGTTTTCTTGTTAATCTTTATCCTGTCCCAATTAAGCTATTGTGGCTCATAAGCAAATGAATATTGAAGGCTCTACTTTTTCTCAGAGATTTTGTTAATAATTTTTTTCATCTGTTTATAAAATGTGTTTTACCCATTTGTTCCTTAGCCTACTACACACACATAAAGCAGTGTTGTAGGCTCTAGGGACAGAGCAGTGAACAAAAAGGGCAAAGGCACTGCTCCTATGGCATTTACATTCTAGTTGGCAAAAGTGGGCAAATAGGGCAGATGTTGTTTTAGTAACAGGTAGAAAGACAAAGAAGAATGAGAAGATTTAAGAGGGATGGAGGGTGTTACTTTATATAAAGTGGACAAAGAATCTTCTCTGATAAAATAACCTTGGGCAGAGAACTGAGTGAAATAAGGAAATGAGCTAAGTCGGCATATGGGGGGATAGAGTGAGGAAATAGCAAGTGCAAAGGCCCTGAGGTCAAAGTGTGCTTAATGTGGAGGACAAGGGCAATGGGACTGAAGTAGAATGAGCAAGCAGGAGAATGATAAGTGCTCAATTTTGCTTTTTACTCAGAGTAATGTAGGAAGCTATTGTATAGTTTGTTTGAGTAGAGTATCATAATCTGACTCACTTTTCTATTGTCATAGAAAGTTGGGCAGAAGTGGAAGTAAGGAGGCTAGTTAGGAGACTGTTGAAATAGTCTGAAAGGTGTTGGCAGCTGGGATCAGGGCAGTGTTGAGGGAGGTAGTAAAAAGTAGATTCTGGATATATTTTGAAGAGAGAACCAATGGGATGAGGTATGGAGAATGAAGAGTTCAATCTGAAACATGTTGGTTGAGATGTTTATTAGACACCCAAGGAGAGAAATCCTTAGGCATTTGATCTGCTCAGGGAAGAGGTCTGGGTGGAAATGTGAATTTTGGGCACTGTTAGCGCATTTAGAAGGTGCTTGGTGTGGGTCCTGGGTGCTTTAGCCATAGTTAGAGGAGAGGCAGAGAATACTGGTCACAAGTAATAGGCGTGCTAGTGGGCGCAGGTACAAGGTCCCTTCTGACTGCCTATTTTTCACAGGGAAATTAAAGGAAGTTCATCCATCATCTGAGAGGGACAGGGTAGGTGGACCTGTGAAATTATCTTCTTGGGGACGGATCAGAGAAATGTAACAGGATACTGGGAGGCACTTAAGAGCTCCCCGCCTGAGGTTAGTGACTAAAACTAGACCTAAAACTGACCAAAGTAGTATTCAACAGCCTGGGTGGGGGCATGGAGTTGGGTAGACAGTAGAATTTCATCGGGGTTGGGGTTCACCAGGCATTATGGTGGGGAAAGAGAGGACAATGTGTTATGTTTTGTACAAAAGAGTGTCGTGATAGACCGTGGAACTTGAGGAGTGAATCAAGTGAGAACATGAAGGATGTGGGGAAGGGGGGAAAGGGAAAGGTGGTCAGAGCAAGAGATATTGTTCCCAGAGAGGTGAAGAATTACAGGAATTTGGAGGGAGTGAGCTGCAAAGTTGAGAAATGGCAGCTAGAGAGCAAGATGCTTGAAACTGAGGTTAAGGAGGTTGTGCAGATATTAGTAATGACAAGGTCATGTGTGTGAGGTAGGCGTGGGTACCTGAGGTTGGGTGTAAGAGAAGGGCATTGGAAAAGAGTTCCAGAAACTGAGAGGCCAAGGAATTGTACGGATCCTTTGTGTGAATAAGGAAATTGTCAAGAGTCACAGCAGGGATCATGGTGGAGAGGTGGAGGGACAGTGAGCCCGTTTGCCCATGTCTTCCAAGGATGAGGGGAGGGATGCGGCCCAGAGGTCTGTAGAAGATTGAAGAAGGGTAGTGCGGGCATGACCAGGCTTGTGAGCTTCAGAGAAACTGGAGAGCTGGCCAGTAGCCTGGAGCAGAGGTGACTACCCTGCCCCACATCTAGGCTAAGCATGGAGAGATGTAGGAGAGAGAATGTGGCCTCATGTCAGTGGGCCCCAGAAGCTCAGCCCAGAGCACATTCACATTCAGGTTAAGAGAGTGAAAAGAACATCTGAGTACCTGGATTAGTCAAATTCACAGAGACCAGAGTATAGTGGCGACTGCCAGGGGCCGGGCAGAGGGGAGGACGGAGAGTTTCATGTTTAACGGGTATGGAGTTTGAGTTTGGGAAGATGAAGGAAGTTCTGGATTGGGATGGCGGTGACAGTTGTAGAGCAGTGTCGATGCACGTAATGCCACAGAAGCGTACAGTTAAAACGGTAAATTTTATCTCACATGTATTTTACCAGTTTAAAAATAAAAGGGATGATCTGAGGAAAGGATGTTGGACCTTGAGTGCAGGGGCACTGTGGAGGGAGTTGGGGGCACAGTAGAGGTGAGCCGCAGGGAGTCACGGGAGACCTAGGTGGCTCCCCCTTTGAGGGTGAGTGCGGTGAGCAGGGGTTGGGGGCAGAGGGACTGTCTAAATGGTCTCTGGGAGACTGAAGATGGAGTGGCCGGGCTCTGCCTGGCGCTGGGGTGGGTGGTGGTCTTCCCCTGAGTCCCAAGGAAAGAGGGGGTTCTGTGCTACTCTACATCTCTGTTGCCCTAGAATCTAGCACAGCGCCTGGCATGTAGAAGATGTGAATATATGTTTGAATGCATTAAAAAATGACTTCTATCCAAAGAAAGAAAACAGCAAAAAAGAATTTAAGTGGCCTTGCTGAAAAATCCAAATACAGTTCCCCAAAAGTGATGAAGAATGAAAAGCTAGAGTGGGTCTCTGGAGAAGAAAGAGGATTTTTGGCAAATGTGCAGAAGAACTTACTGCGAAATTGAAGTTTAGACTGGAAAAAATAAAATCATAAACAGAAGGCTACACATGGGTAAAGGGTGTTGGAACTGAAACATTTTCCCACCTATGCAAATGATTGCGTGGTGGATTTGCGATTTGGAAGGGAATTATCCTATTTTGTGCTAAATCAGAAGATTATTAGCTTTATAAAGTGTTAAGCCTAGGTTGTGCATTGGTTCCTAACTTATAGATAACAAATTATAGCAATTAGCTCATTCATTTTATTATTAATAGTTAGACCCAGGTTGTAGAGAATGTTATGCCTGCATACATCTTCAAAGACACATAGATATTTGCAATTGCTGGGTATCTTTTTAAAAATGTGCTTTTGTACCATATTTAGTTTAAGTGTTTTTTGTTTTTTGTTTTTTTCCCTAAAAGTGGAGAAGGGTTACCTTTTAAGGTTGCTGCCAGGCATCGATTTTCTTTTGAAGGGTCTAGAAAAGTGCTGGCTGGTGGTCGTCTTGCCTTGTGAAACATGTCCTGCAGCTGCCAGACCATTGTCATGCCCCATTCTTCTTGTTGTCGTTTTAGTGACAGCTATATTGTGCGTGTCAAGGCTGTGGTTATGACCAGAGATGACTCCAGCGGGGGATGGTTCCCACAGGAAGGAGGCGGGATCAGTCGCGTGGGTGTCTGTAAGGTCATGCACCCCGAAGGCAATGGACGAAGCGGCTTTCTCATCCACGGTGAACGACAGAAAGACAAACTGGTAATGGTAGACATGCAATGCGTTGTGTTAAATCAGCAACGACTGATTGCTTTCCGTTAATCATGGCCCTCTTCTCATAGGTTTGTTTGTCTCCTCCCGCACCCCCCCCCCCCCCCCCCCGCCTTATTTCTCTGACTTCAAACTGTTGTGAAAGCTTCGGAAGTTACAACTCTGGAGCTGATGCCAAATACAAAACATAACCCTGACTTTCCAGTGAAGTCCTTTCTTACCACACCAGATAACGCAGGTGCTTAGTATATTTGGCCATCTTGTTTGCGTCTTTGATTAATTAAGCTGTCTTTCTGTCACCGTAACAAGATATTCAAAACAGAAGCGTGTTCTTTGTCATGAATCACATTCTAGTGAGCTGTGAAGCCTGGGCTTTTAAAAATGTAGGGTTTATTCGTGGAGCATGCCGTCAAGGTTTGGATGGTAAAAGGTCAAATGCAAAGGCAGAATGTCACCTGATACTTGGTTATCTGTAAATACTGTTTATCTAAAAGATACCGTAGCTTTTATTTCCTATACTAATGAATAAAACCTGTTTGGAAAATGTAGTGGTATCACATGTCTATAATAATTCTACATGCTTGTTAAATACATACTTTGGAGAGTAATATTCTCTCACGTGAGTGGAGCATTAGTAGCTCATAACATAGAGTTTCAGGAAGGAATGTGGGTGTCCAGTTCTGAGCTATGAAGGAATCCATGATATGAAGAAAAGTTGCTATTTTTAATTGGTAGCCTTGAACCTGGAAGAACGTTGCTCCTATCTGTATTTGATCATGGAGCGTATACTCAGAAGCCAACTGTTGCTTCAAAATGTGCAGGATCTTATTGGATCTCAACAGAAAAAATATAAAGACAGCACAGGAAATGTCACTGTGACATTTGAGACCCTTAACAGCGAGCGTGTCTGTTGAGTGTTACGTGTTAAATGTACAAATGTAATCTGCTTTTGCAACCACTTCTTACTGTTTAAAAAAGTTACCAAATAGATAAGACAGAACAATTTGTAAGTGTTATATATAGATTAACAGAAATGCTATTTTCACGCTTGATTCATTTCCAAAAATGAAATGAATGAAAGTTTAAAGGGAGAACATAGCTCATTTTAAGAAGTGTGTCCATTCAGAAAATTCCCTATGTATTAGTCAAATAATTAAAGCATTCTTATTTACAATGTAGCCATATTCCCAGTAAAAAGTAAAATAACACCATTTAGCTAACATTCACCATGTGCTAAACACAATGCTAGTCCTTTAGTTCACTGTGTCCTTACAATAGCCTGTATAATTATAACTGAAAAAATTAAGATTTGTAGATAAACTCCTTGTTCTTCGTGACCCATCTTGAGAGCATGTAACTAGTATTTGATACTCCATCACTCTGACCCTAAAACTGAGCCAAGCCACATGTGCTCAACCACCTTTAGCCTTTTAGTGTAGTTTTTTCCCCCTTGTGCATATTTCTCTTTTTTCATAGCTCCGAACAGAGCTTGTCAACCATTTTGTGTCTCATTTGCTTTGCCTTAACATACTCTAAGGAATTTTCCTCGTTGCTGTATAAGGTTGATATAATATTGTTTATTTGGTGATCTCCTTAGGGTTATTATAAATATTAAGGTTCTTTCCCTCCTCTCCCCCTCCCCCACCCCCTGCAGTATTACCTACCTGCATTTTCCACCTTTACTATTTTATTGGAATAATTTGGGGTCAAATTTTTATGGCTGTTGATACTTGTACAAAGAACTGCTACCAGCATATAGGAGAATTTCCTTTAATACCTTGAGGGTCATATATTTTAAATCTTTTTAATTTTTATTCTATTTGAGAGAGTGAGAGCACGAGGAGAGAGAAAGAGAATCTTAACCAAGCTCCATGCTCAACATGGAGCCCGACACACAGCCCAATGGGGGGCAGGTGCAGGGGGAGAATCCCATGACCCCTGGGATCATGACCTGAGCCAAAATCAAGAGTTGGGCGCTCAACTGACTGAGCCTCCCAGGTGCCCCGAGAGTCATATATTTTAAATCTTTACCAATTTGACAGAGTAACGGTAGTATCATATTATTAATTACTAATGGTATCAATGTTTTTCTGTTTGTTAAACAGTTGTTTAACAGTTGTAACAGTGAATTACCTGTTAATGTCATTTGCTTATTTATTTATTGGGGGCCTTACTTTTCTGCTTGATATATATGCCCTCTTATGTAAGAAAGATATTAATCTCCATCTGCCATATTTACTGCAAATACTTTTCTAGTTTGTTGCCTGCCTTTTTATTTAGTTGGTGTTCTTTTTCTTTTTTTTTTAAATATATATTTTTTTAATTTTTTTAACATTTATTTATTTTTGAGACAGAGAGAGACAGAGCATGAATGGGGGAGGGGCAGAGAGAGAGGGAGACACAGAATCGGAAGCAAGCTCCAGGCTCTGAGCCATCAGCCCAGAGCCCGACGCGGGGCTCGAACTCACGGACCGTGAGATCGTGACCTGAGCTGAAGTCAGACGCCTCACCGACTGAGCCACCCAGGCGCCCAGTTGGTGTTCTTTTTCTAACAAAAACGTTGATAAATTTTTTTTCACTTTTTCCCTTTGTATTTTTTTTTATTACTTTCGTGTTAGCAAATTATCTTGCCTGAGCAGTTAAATCTTTTTAGATCTATTTTTTCTTGGTATTTTCATGGTTTATCATAGAATATGTCAACCTAAAATGGCCTTTAGATTGTCTCATCCAGCCCCTTCGTTTTAGAAATATATTTTAGAAACTTGTATCTTACCACTGACTTGCACTTAATAATTGTAAACTTTTACCATTTTGGTCAAAGCAAAGCCCTCAGTTAAATTCCTGTAACATTCTTAAGGAGGAGGATACTTTTATCTCTGCTTCGCAGTGGGGAAACTCAGTGCTCCAAGAAGTGATGATCCGTTTCCTCGGTCTAGGGCATGTGGTTATTAGCAGAGCCAACATCAGGAACGGTTTCATTGTGAATCCCCAACCTGGTCCCTTCATACTAATTCTGCATAGCAATAGGGCAGTCGTGGCTGTGAACCAGCTTCTGTAATCTGTTGCTATTGCACAAGGATTGTGTGCCTTGGCTCATTTCCATCCCACCCCACCCCCCCGTCATGTTTCTCTGTCACTCCATTTCTCTTCCTGTCCCCTTTATATTCTGTGACTCTCCACTTCCAGACTTTTGTATGTACTCGTATTGAAATCACATGCTCATATACCCAGTTGTGCTTTCCCATCTTTCCATCCCTCACACTCTGGGAAATTCTAGACTCTTGTATCCAGTGCTGCTTAACCCTGACCCCCTGCCCTGTCCCACGATATACACACACACACACACACACCCTTTGGACATAGGGTGACTCCACACTTCCATAATGCAGCACTCCTGCCCACATGGGTGCGAACCCACATGGGAGCTTGCAAACGGTATACGTTGTGGAAGGACCTCCTCTCTAAGTGGTGGAATAGTGGGGAGAGGGTGGAGATCATTTCTGAAATACGGTGGGTGGATAGCACCAGAGTTCCTAGTATTCTAACTAGATAGGACAAGAAATGCTTTCTCTGGTAGGAACAGTGTTACCACTGGTTTTTCTGATGTAGTGCAGTTCTAGAATTTAGCACATTGATTTTTGTTATTATTTGAATTCTGTGTTGAAGCCTATGAACAGAATTTCCATGGTTTCTATGGGAAAAAAAATCTGTGTTCCAGACATCCATTAAGAAGTCATTATTTGGATAATTTTTTTAAGTTGGAGACAATCAAATTTTCCTGAGAAATTATGTGTAAATTTAAAATTTCTGAGTTGAATCATTTTTTTAAGTTTATTTATTGTTGAGAGACAGAGTGCAAGCAGGGGAGGGACAGAGAGAGAGAGTCACAGAATCTGAAGCAGGCTCCAGGCTCTGAGCTGTCAGCACAGAGCCCAGTGTGGGGCTCATACCCATAAACCGTGAGATCATGACCTGAGCCAAAGTCAGACACTTAACCGACTGAGCCACCCAGGCGCCCTTGAGTTGAATCATTTTATTTTATTTATTTATTTTTTTTAATTTTTCAACGTTTTTTATTTATTTTGGGGACAGAGAGAGACAGAGCATGAACGGGGGAGGGGCAGAGAGAGAGGGAGACACAGAATCGGAAACAGGCTCCAGGCTCTGAGCCATCAGCCCAGAGCCCGATGCGGGGCTCGAACTCACAGACCGCGAGATCGTGACCTGGCTGAAGTCGGACGCTTAACTGACTGCGCCACCCAGGCGCCCCGAGTTGAATCATTTTAAATGAACTAGAGAAGTTTATTCCTTAAATCCCATGAGAAATCAACTTATGAAGATGAATCACATAATCTGAAAGGTTGGTCGTTCCATTGGTTGTACATGTGCAGGTCTGTGAGCATGCACGTGCACGCGCGCACACACACACACACACACATTTGGTAGGAGATCCAGCTGGTAAAGCTCTTTAACAGCAGTTTGCCAGGATATTCATTTTAAATGTACATACTTTTTAACCTGGCAGTTTCGTACTTAAACCCTATCCTATAGAAATAGACTTATACACAAAGATTTAAGGAAAGCAATAGTTCTCAAACATTTTTGGTCTCAGGATCCCTTTACACTCTGAAAATTTATTGAGGGACCCCCAAAAGCTTTTGTTTTATGAGTTACAGCTACTTATTTTTACCATATTAGAAATTAAAACTGAAATGTAGAAAAATTATTTATGACATCCCTCTAGAACCATTTTCCAGAATAACAATAATTGGAGAGAAGACTAGCATTGCTTTATATTTTTGCCATCTCTTTAAATATCTGGCTTAATGGAAAATAGCTAGATTCTACTATCTACTCCTGCCTTCAAGCTGTTGCAGTATGTTGTTTTGGATGAAGTATATGAAGAAAATCCAGCTTCACACAGATAAGTAGTTGGAAAAGAGGGAAAACCTTTTCGGGTAATTGTAGATGTACTTCTTGGATACGACACCAAAACTCGGCTTGTAATAGTTTCTAAAATGTGGAATCTGAGGCCACATTAATGAACTTTTCATACTGTGGTACATTAAAAACTACTGGTTTATGTTTCACTTTGAATGGTGGATCTTTTAGTCATTCCTGATTTTTTTGAACATCATGTCATTTGAAAAATAATGGTTTACTGAGTTCAGCAGATCTGCCAAATGTTGCTACATCTAATTCTACATAATGAAAAAGTCCCATTTCTTAACATCACCACTAATATCATTAGAAAAGTCGTTAAGTATTGGACTTAAGCTGTCCAAAATTCTAATTTCACTTGAAAGTTCAGATTTTATTATTGGCAACAAATACCTCCAGTTGTTTTCTTTGAAGTGACAGGCTCACTGTGTTCATTTTCGAGAAAGTGTCTGCTAAGTACCGGGTCTGAATAACCATAGTTCATTTGTCAGTTGCTCTTTCAAGGAAACCTGGTGATCCATGAAAAAGGCAGTTAAATTCAACTCACTACTGAAACCGTTGCGCAGGTACTTTTCCTTGAGACAGGTGTCGTTCTTCCGTATGGCGGCAGAAGTGAAAAAGGCTGTTAGAAATGCCCTTCCCATGGGGCGCCTGGGTGGCGCAGTCGGTTAAGCGTCCGACTTCAGCCAGGTCACGATCTCGCGGTCCGTGAGTTCGAGCCCCGCGTCAGGCTCTGGGCTGATGGCTCAGAGCCTGGAGCCTGTTTCCCATTCTGTGTCTCCCTCTCTCTGCCCCTCCCCCGTTCATGCTCTGTCTCTCTCTATCCCAAAAATAAATAAACGTTGAAAAAAAAAAATTAAAAAAAAAAAAAAAAAAAGAAATGCCCTTCCCTTTTCATCTATGCATTTGTGCAAAGCCAAAGTTTCTTCATATACGTCAGCCCAACAGCATATAATGGCAGATTGAATGAAGAAGCAGATAGGAGAATCCAGTTAGGTACACCTCCCATTTCACCACACAGGCTGAGAGCTGTGTACTCAAGGGTCAAGATGTAATGATTTTTAGCTTCTTCATCAAGGGCCATCCTACACAGAACTGGCATTTTTCACTTTGACCGTGTGGCGGTGATGAATCAGGTGACCATAGTACAGTTTGGTGCCACGACACTGCCTTGATGCATGGCACATCACAGCAGTTTTTACCCCCCTGTGCCTTTTGCACCCTCAGTAGAAATGGCAACACAATGAAATGGCAAAATGTCCTACTATCTGAAAATAGTTATGCCATCCTGGAGCCTGAAGTAGGTAGAGAGGGAGGGCTCCCTAGAGCTCGCAGAACAAAATTTGAGATCGTGTATAGAGGTGTTCATTCCAGCACTATCTCTAAAACTGGCTGATTAGCAAAATCTACATGCCCGTTAGTAAGTATGGAGAATGACTGACTAATTCCAACGTGTCCACTGAGCCATTAAACAGAACTTGGTATTTTTCTGTATCTACCTCTAAGACGTGTCCTTGAGGAAAAGGCAACTTGCAGAGCCTTTTATAGGTATGGCCATGTTTAAAAACACACACAAACTTACGTGTGTATATAAAGAAGCCACAGAAAGGAACGTGGCATTGTGTCCACCGTACTGATAGTGGCTGACTCCAGAGAAGTGGAGAGGCGTTGAGGGTGGGGGCGGAGAGGCAAGCAAGTATGGAGCCTTCACATATTCGTGTAGATTACTTAAATCTTGGACAATATACAGTTCTTGTGTCTATTTTTTTAAAGCTTCCAACGAGAATATATAATCACCTTTTTCCTCCCCGTGCATCTCATTTTCAAAGATACCTTTTTTAAAGCCCTTCTCGAGTTTGGAGTTAATGCCAAACCTCACTAGGGTTTAGACCTGTGAAGATTAAAACATCTGAACTTTTTCATTTTTGTCATTAAACTTGGATATGTAGTGATGTTGTTTTGCTTAACAGGATGTAAAGAGATGGTACCTGATCCCCTTCCCCTCACTTATTTTAGGTGGCTGAACTTTACTTTTCTAAGAATTTTAGAACGTCTTTAAGAAAATTTACCATTGAGTAATCTTAAGCTTGGAAAACATGAACCAAAAGCTAATTTTTTTCACCTAAAAATATGGAGAGGGGCACCTGGCTGGCTCATTCGGTAGAGCAAGAGACTCAGGGTCACCATCTTGGGGTCGTGAGTTTGAGTCCCACGTTGGGGGTAGAGTTTACTTTAAAAAAAAAAATACGGAGAAACTGGAAGTCTTTGTTTTTACAAAAAGTTTATTTTGAGACTTTGAATTGAGACTATTAAATTCTAAAATAGATAACATTTGTTGGTTAAAGCCTTGGTTATTTGGATTTCCCCAATTTGGAATGGGGCTGGGCTGACATTTAATCATTGCACTATTCTTAGAGAAAAATGGCCATAATAAGCGATTTAATCATAAATAGAACTGTGTGAGGGGAGTGTTGTCTTCTTTCAATACAATGTAATAAAGTGAACTGCTTGGGACTGCTATTTGATATACCAATTTGACTATTATACTCATCTATTTATTAAGTCAGAGAACATTTATTGGCAGCACTTAGTTTCTGTTTGCTTAGATGTATTCTTGAAACTCGTACTCATTCAAAGTTCTCTTATTTGAACTTATACTAACTTAGGCAAAGCTTCACTCTTTCCCTTCGCTTAGTCTAAAAGTAATAAGATTTTGTTAAATGTGGAGCTTTGCCAGCACAAGAGCAAAGCTATTAAAATTTAGCAGAATCCCTTTGGTGCACATAATAAAGCCATAGGAATAAATATCGTCGCTATTTTGGAGGTTTTTTTATGAATAAAGAATGAAGTTTACATTCGTGGGTGGCAATGCTGCTTTTCTTGTGTAATATTAAACTCCGGTATCTTTATCAACAACAGCACTGTGCTGGTCATGGAGTTATTTTGTAATACATCTTGATCTTTTACAGTCTGGTTAGGAGCACAAGGCTAGTGAAACTTAGAAAATACTGTAAAATCAAGTACTAAATTGTGAGGGTCACAGGAAGAACTGGCATAAAAAAAAAATCTACTCCAAATTACAGCTTAGTAAAAGGCATTTCTGGAACTAGATCACTAGAAACTTAGAGGTTCTAATCTAGATAAAAGTTTAACAGATCAGGGTGGGAGCAACTGAAATGAGATTGATCTAAAAGATGTTCAAGGAAAAATGAAGTGGACCTCATGGTTAATAATACAGGGGCTAGAGAAAGCAGAAGAGATAGAGACAACCACAGGGATTTTGAGATAGCATGAACAGAGAGGGGTTGGCATTGCTACATATGGGAAGTTGGGAGAGGAAACGAGAAGCAGAAATTTCAGAACAGGTTAGTTAATTTTTTTCAACATGTTGCATGTGAGGTCACTAGGAAACACCCATCAGGACAGAGGAGGGAAGATTGAGAACCATTAGTACAAAGGTCCTGACATAGAAGCAATAAACGTGAAACGGATTGAAGCCCTGAGACCTGGGCTTCCCCTTAGTGCCCTCCAGTTAGGGGCAGGAGGAACTAAAATGACTGAGAACCAGGGTGGTTTAAGAAGTCCAGTGGGCATCACCAAAGGCGAGCAGGGCAGGGTCAACAAAGAATGGATGGTCCGCAAGGCAAGCGAAGGCTTCTTTGGAGATGGAGAGACAGATATGAGAAGGCAGGGATGAAGGGTTTTCATTAGTCGCCAGCAATGATAGATGGTTCCTAGTTGGGTTTTTGTAACCAGACACCGTCACGGCTATTTCACAAGTAACCAGCCTGTGCGTTTCAATCCTTCAGGTGGTATTGGAATGCTATGTAAGAAAGGACTTGGTCTACACCAAAGCCAACCCAACCTTTCATCATTGGAAGGTCGACAATAGGAAGTTTGGACTTACTTTCCAAAGCCCTGCTGATGCTCGAGCCTTTGACAGGGGAGTGAGGAAAGCAATCGAAGACCTTATAGAAGGTATTGAATTTTGTCACTGCATTCTTAGGGGGACAGTGGGAATGTTCCAGGGTCTTTTTTATTCCAGTTGTCTGCCATCATATATTTGTGGTTTATTTGAGGGAGGCCTGGGGTGGGCAGGTCAGTAGATGGCAAAACTTGAGGAACATCCACAGAGAACAATTACTAAGTGACAGTGCAGGGGGAAAGGAGTTGGGTTTCAGACTAAGGAGTGAACCCAGTTGTTTTTCAGACTCTGCTCTGGAAAGACAAATTCTGGACTTCCATGTCAATGACTTTTTGACAGATTACACTTTTCCCTGACTATTGAAATGCCTTCGGTCTGATCTGTCTTGGCTCGGAAGGTGCCAGGCCTAGCGACTGCCGTCCTATAATGAGAGCTCACGGTGTGTGGCTGTACTGAAAAGGAAGGGGATCTGTAAGTCCTGGAGCCCTGGTTTGGTGTAGGGCTTGGTCTGTGGGTGAGTGGGGAGTAGACAATGTGTTGCCTCTGAATGTGGCCTGGAAGGCTCTTGGGCAGTCAGTTCTCACGGGCTTTTCTAGGGTCCACAGATGCAAACACACAAACTCTTTACATTCAGTTATCCATTCAGAGAGTTAAAGTGGCCATAGCCAGAGCCCTTTAAAAAAAATAAAGCAAGGCATGTGAAAGCCAAATCCAGAATTTGGGGAGACTAATTACAAAAGAATGTATGCTTCATTTGTTTAAGACATAGAGTGTTCTGAAGTCATTTTCTTCTTTGTGGATTTGGGGGAAAGAGCGAAAAGCAAATCTTAAAAAGGAAACTTGCTTAACGTTAGTAGTAAGAACATGAGTCTGTTCACTACAACGTGTGATAGCCAAAAAGGTAATTAAAAATCAACGTTCACATTCTAGGTCTGACGTAAGGTGGCAAATATTTAAAAAGTTGTTATGAAACATAGCTTTTAAAGTGTAGAGAGAAAGTAGCTCCCATGTTGCTTATAGAATTGTACAGTATGTCCACTTATTCTGTGAAGGTACACACAAAATTTGATTCTCTTACTTGTAATTTTTTTCTCCATATATACTCTCTTTAGCTGTTTCTGTCAAACTTTCCTCAGATGTTGATGGACTGGAATAATTTAACTAGTAGAGAAAAGTCCTGAAAGATCAGTAGTAATTGTGCAGAAGACTTACTTTTTTCTCCTGCAGTCCCCCGGTAGAAATTTAAATAGCTCTCATCCCTTTCTGAGCAGTTTTTTAAATTTCAGCTGAATGTAATAGCAAAATATTTTCTAAATGCACATTTTTAAAGACCTAACCAAGAAAAGGAGATAGAGAAGAAATTTGCCTTTTGGTATACCTATCATTTAGGCAGAGTTCAACGTTTTTCGTTTGGCCATTAACAGTATCCGTTAAGTTGGTCCATGCATTATTGGGTATTGCGAGGGGGAAAGGAAGAAGTTACACAGATTTGCATGCCAGAATGAAGAAAGGGATGAACAAGTAAGTAATAAATCAAACCCTAAATGACCAAAGCATTCCATAATGGAATAAACTGGGTTTTCTGACAGGAGCCCAAATTTTGGCCTGCAGAAACAGACAACTCACAGATGCCCCAATATTGCAAAAGAAAACCTCCTTGCGTGGGTATCTGCTTTGAAGGCAGCTCCCACAGTCTGGGTTTTTGAGTCCAGTGTCTGAATTTCAGAACAGGAGGTGACCAAACAAGCTATTTAGTCAAACCCTCGTATTGCCAGATGGAAAGACCAGAAACTGACACGGAGACCGTTGCGGGTGTCTCTTTCTAGTGCTTTCCCCACTACCCTGTAGGGGTCTGGGGGGACACTGGCAGAGCCTGGGCTTCAGCAGGTGCTTCAGAGCAGTGGGCTGGCTCTCCTCTCCACGCCCAGGTGACTCTCCGGGTGCGTGTTCTCAAGTGGCCCATGCAGAAGCTTGAGGGATTAAGAACAACAGTAGGCAGGGTTAATTTAGGGAATGTCCTAACTAGAGTCAATTAAAGAGGAATAAATTTAAAACATTTAATTCCCAGGTTACATATTTCTGCTGATGATTCACATTTGAAAGGAATGGAATGTGGTTTTATTAAAATATGTTTTTTAAATGATTGGTTTTGACTCACCTTCTTTGGAACTGTGTTTTATCACATTTTTTGTCTTTTTAGGCTCAACCACATCATCTTCCACCATCCATAATGAAGCTGAGCTTGGCGATGATGACGTTTTTACGGTAAGTTCCCTTTGTCCTTTGCTTTGTGGATGAGTTGGTGAATAATCAGAGAGAGGTTCTGTTTAAGGATGTGAGAGACACTTTGCAATTTGGCATTTGCCATTATTATTGGGAGGCCATGGGGGAGATCTCTGTCTTGTCACAGTTTTGGCTGTGCTAGGTTTGCCCATGTTGTGGGGGTACCATTGGCCGCCTGACACAACTGCGGCACCTCTCTCCGACCTGTCCCAGGTTCTCTCACAGCCTTCCCCAGATTTAGGGTGACCAACTCTCCGGCTTGCCTGGGACTGTCCTACTTTTACCACTGGGAGTCCCTAGTCGGCAAAACACCTCAGTCGCAGGCCAACCGGGACAACTGGTCGCCCTACTTAGAGTCTTCTGTTAACACATCTCCTTCTCTGGCATCAGGGAAAAAGCCAGAGTAGCCTTTCTGAAGAGTAATTAAACATCTGTGATAAGAGAGGCCTGAAGGCTGAACTGGAGTAAGGCGCAAGTATGCTAAGGCAGGAAAGGGCTTGGCTCTTTTGACACAGCAGGAGTTAATGGGATATTACTGGAAACAAAATGATTTCTCAGCTTGCATTGTCTTTGAAATCCTGTGCTTCTAAAAGTTAATTAACAAACAGTTCATCACACACCTGCTGTGTGCTTGGTGCAAGGGAGGAAGCTTTAGGGCAGCGTTTTCAAACTCTTGGCCCCCACACACAGTAAGAGATACATTTGCATTGTAACCTAGGACACACGCACACCTGAAATCAGATCTTATTTCATGTTCTGCATTCTGATTTTTTTTCTCTTCTGTTTCATTTTCTGCCACTTTTTACTATGAAACTTCATAAGCACACTGGAAAATTTAAAGAATATCAGTAAACCTCTACATTCAGCATTTGCCCCGTTTGCTTTATCTGTACCTGTAGATACTTACACATGCACACACACGTGATTGTTTCTGTTTTTTGCCAGTCCAGTTGAAAGTAAGTCACCTCAATGTTTTAATTCTCTAGCATGCATCCCCTAAAAGCAAGGCATTCTCTTCCACAAGCGTGATGCCATTACTATACCTGGGAAAATTAATAGGGATTCCCTAATATCATCTAATAGTTCCCCACTAGTTCCTCCCTTATCCCAAGAGTATCTTTCATAAGCTGTTTTTATTTCATATTTGTAAATACCAGCTGCAGCCCTTTAAATGTGTGTCCTAATGCACTCATCATGGAACCAGTGATTTGAAAAATGCTACTTTAGTAACAGAGAGGTGTAGAAACTATGCCTCGAGCCCTCATGGAGATAACAGGGTGGTTTGGGCAGAGATAAGATGGACCCACGGGAGGCTTGGAGAATGGCACCCACTGTGTAGTCAGTCCTCTAGTCCAGGGTACGTTACAGGGAGGGGTCTGGGGATCAGAGAAGACCGCTAGGAGGTGAGGCTGACCTATTCCTCGGTGGCATTTGAGCCCAGCTTGGGAAGGGGCTTCAAAACTGGGAAGCACAGGGCAAAGGCAGAAGCAGGGATGTGCACGGAGAGTTGCCTCTGCGCCACGGGCCCCAACCTGATGTGAACAGAGCGTGCATAGGGGTGTCAGGAAATGACCTCAGTTGTCTTTGCATTGAGCGGCTGGTGTGATTGTGGCTCAGAACAGGCTTCCTATAGTGCTCCAAGCAGATCCTCTCAACAGTTGGCATTTGCTTACATCTGTTCCTTTGTCACGTTTTCGAGAGACAAACAACAGCAGGCGGGTTAAAAGGTGGCTTCCTGTGCTCCAGAGCAAAACTGTCATTCGCAGCTGCTTCCCAGCTACCTGCCAGAAGTGATTTATAGAATCGTGAGAGGGCAAGGGGGACTGGGGTGATGGAAGCCAGCATCCCTCCTGGTTTTGTCCTTTAATCCACAGGGGCTCAACTTGCTGCTCTAGGGTAGCAGAGAATGCCCGCAAGGAAGTGTAGAAACAGCCCTGCTGTTTGCAGACACTGGAACTCAGTGGGGAAGGAGCTCCACTTAATTGCGTTCCGTGTAGGCCCTGACATATCTTTGCCTTCATTCCATGTGTTTACCAACAAGGGCCTATTAACAATAGCACCTCCCTTCCCTAATGGCCTCTTCATTAGCCATTGACCGTTAGGAACTCCTACCCTGTAAGGATGGGGGAGGGTCATCAGGGGCTTATGCACCAGGTTTCCCATTGGATCGTGAGCTTCCCGTCACTAGACTTTCTGTCCTAAGATGGAAAGTGAGGTATCCGAAACCTGGAGCCCAGGAAGTGAGCTGCTGTGTTGACTCCTGTGTAGTCTATAGCTTCCCAAAGCTTGTCGTGTTCTAAAACTTTTATTGATAGGACAGATATTTAGAACACAGAACTCATTTAGTGTGGAAAGAGTATAAATAGGGGGGTGGCTGGGTGGCTCAGTCGGGTTAGCATCCCACTTCAGCTCAGGTCACAATTTCGTGGTTCGTGAGTTCAAGCTCCATGTCGGGCTCTGTGCTGACAGCTCAGAGCCTGGAGCCTGCTTCAGATTCTGTGTCTCCCTCGCTCTCTGCCCCTCTCCCACTCACACTCTGTCTCTCTCCGTCTCTCTCTGTCTCTCTCAAAAATAAATAAACATTTAAAAAAAGAAAGAAAGAAAGAGTATAAATGGTGATAAGACCTTCTAACAACTCATGATGGACCCGAATTATGAGGGCTTTCTGGGAGGACAGCAAGTGTATATGTGGTTATAACTTGAGGAACCAGGGAGTATAACTTCTGTTTTTGCCACGAGAGCCAGGGGCTTCCCTCTGTTTCAGGGGATTCCTTGGGGCTAGAAGGAAAACAGGACATTGTGGACAATATGTTGATGCACATTCTACGGTGGGGCATAAAGTGGAGGAAGAGACCCGCCAGCTCCCCCTGGAGTTGTTGGGCACTCACCAAATACGGGCTGTCTCTGCTCACACTTTCCCAGCTCTCATGGTCATCCCCCAAACCAGCTTGTCCTCCTGACTTCTCAGGATTGAGAAACCGTGCTGCAATTCCTCAGAGTAAAATTAGCGTCCTGCTTGGCGTGTGCACGAGTGGGTGCACATGCGCACACACACACACCATCGCACACGCTGCCCGTGCATCTGTGGCCACTTGCCAACACCATTGCCCCCTCAGTCTTCCCATGCCTCTCCATTCGTTCTGCTGCCACCAGCCGGCTGTGTGTCCACATCCTTCCTGCCCAAGCCACCAGCAGAGACTCCCGATGAGCAACTGTTCTGATTTTCTGAGTGTGGACTGTTTATTCATTTGTGTGTGTCCTAGTATTTCTCCCTTCGCCAATTATGATTGTTTTCTCTCCTTTAAAATTCCAAAGCACTCTGCTGGTGATTTCTGGCTTGCCCCTTGAAAGCCTGCCCTTTTTCTGTTTTCAGATTTTTTCTTTACTGAATGAATGAATCTTTAATTAGAAGCAGGACATTCGTCATGATAGTCTCTGCATCCCTGTAAAGCTTTGCTCTAAAGGTGCTCAATCAATGGGTGGTCTGAACCCCAGATATAGTGTGTAACAGTCATAGGTTTCCATATTTTATTCATTTGCTTTGTTGTTATCCTGGGGGGCCATGTAAAGTTGGGTGATTTTGAGGGATTCTCGGTAGCTTCATGTCTTGTTTTTCTAGCTTTCTTTTCTGCTGCATCTACAAATGGGAGCTGTGCTCCTAGCATCGTCACTCGCTGTGAGCTCTTGACTGCTCACACGTACCTTCTCACCCTTCTGTGAACTCTCTACCCTTTGCAGTACTGTCTCTTCCTGGACCTCAGTTACAGTGACTGACCCAGGTGAACACAAATACCTAGATGGCAAGGGTGTGCTCAGCGTTGAATACGCAGGTATGAGGCTTGAGCCATTTGGTACAAATTTGGAAGATGAGTAATGCAAACAATATAAACAACAACAACAGTTAGCGTTCTGTTTAACAGGAGGTTGTTTGTTTGTTTGCCACTGCTAAGAATTGGCACACTCATGGGGCGCCTGGGTGGCTCAGTTGGTTAAGCGGCCAACTTCGGCCCAGGTCATGATCTCGCTGTTCGTGAGTTCGAGCCCCGCATCGGGCTCTGTGCTGACAGCTCAGAACCTGGAACCTGCTTCAGATTCTGTGTTTCCGTCTCTCTGTGTCCTTCCCCCTGCTCGCATTCTCTTTCTCTCAAAAGTAAACATGGAAAAAAAAAAAGAAAGAAAGAGTTGGCACACTCATGTTGGCGCCTCTGACTGACAGCTTTTAGTTTCTTTCATTTCAGGGCTGGGGAGACTTGAAAGGGACAGAATGGAAAGACCCTTGAGTCTGTTCCCTCTGTTGTGCTTTTGTCTTGCAGAGAAGACCTGTACTTTTATCTTGTGGAGGAGGCCCCTTGTCAGCCTGAGATAGGACCAGTCTAGCTCCCTGTGGATCAGCTGAGCTGGTTTGCTCCCCAACTTAGGACTCACTTCCTCCCAGCCCCCCACAGTTGAAGACCCTGAGACCAGAGCATGTGGAGCCTGCAAGGAGGGGGGGCTGGGGGGGAGAAAAGGAGATAATAGTGAAAATGGACCGTATAGAACTAGACTGGCTCTGGGTTTTATGGCCCTTTCATGAACAGTTTTCCAAAATCCTGTTTTGTAGGGTTGGGTCCTTTAAAACCTGGTGGTTTATTTACTGCTGCCAAATTCTCAAATCATTTTTTAACTGTTATTAGCATCTTCATGGCTAGACAAGGATAATTTCAACACGATCTTGGGAGAACACAGCCACAGTGTGTGTATACTTCTAGAGCAGGCTCATCTAGACTCTGCGGTCAAGTGTTGTTGGCGCTTCAGCTGTCACTGTGCTGAGTGGCTGGATTCTGGCTCTAAAGCTTGGGGATTAGGGAAATATTTGCTTTATAGACAGATACTTGGGGGTGTGTAAAATAGCTAAGTCTTCATCTTCCATAATAAGAAGTCCCGAAAGAGTATCTAAATCTGCAAATCGGGAAATAGTAGTATAACCACTTGACGTTGGAAAAAAATGGAGAGAAGTGGAAGAAGAAAGAGCCACAAGAATTGGAGTGTGTGTTTCTCTGGCGCAGGAGCTGAGATGGGGAGGGGCAGAACTGCTATTGAGAGAGTAAATGATACACGTGTATTGATTTTTTTTTTTAAAGGAAGAATGTGGGAGTTTTCTCAATGGGGACTGTGGGAGGGGGGCGGTCAAGGGAGAAGGTGGGATCGGGAGAGATGCCTTAGTTACAGCAATCCTGGGTCCCCCTCCATCGGGGGTTTAAAGACTTAAAGAGACACAACAGAGGTTGAGGTCTGCAGCTGCAAGTTTTCTTCCTCCTGCTGTTTTCTCTGCCTGGTGCTAGGAAGCAGTATGTCCACTGTGCAGATAATTAGCTGCAAATGTTTGGCTTGCGGGGAGACAAGGTTAGCTGCAGACATGCCAACTCCTTAGAATTACAGGTCTTGGAATTGGAAGGGATTTTGAGTTCCTATCAGATGAGCCAGCCTGCTTCCTTCTGGCAAATGAAGTAGGATTCACCTCATTTGACAGCCTCGGTTGGGGAAGCAGCTCAGGGTCCACTGGGTGACTTGCCGAAGGTCACACAGCTAGTTCACAGTGGAGGAGCCAGGAACACCATCCCCCAGCCTTTCCAGCTCACCACTGCTATTTTTCTCTTCTTCTGTTGAATAATTATATTTATGATATTCCAGCCATTCTATTTTTTAAACAACCAAGTACAGGCATTGTATTTTAGGGTTCTGTTGAACCCAAATTGGAAAGGGGAGAGAAAAGAAGATAAATTTAAGAGCAGTGGCCTGTGTGGCCCATTAATGTGACAGACTTGGAGCCTACTGAGTGAGTTTTGCAGCCCAGGGGTCCCCAAAATAGCAACTCAAAGCTTGACTATAGGAAAGCCTACCCTTATGTAAGGTTGTTGGTTTTTTTTTTTTTTTTTTTTTTTATGTTTGTTTGTTTTTTGAGAGAGAGAGAGAGCGAGCAAGCCTGGGAGGGGCAGAGAGAGAGAGGGAGAGAGAGAAATCTCAAGCAGGCTCCGCACTGTCAATGCAGAGCCCAATGTGGGGCTCAAACTCACGAACTGTGAGATCATGACCTGAGCCAAAACCAAGAGTCAGATACTCAACTGACTGAGCCACCCAGGTGCCCCTACCCCTATATAAGGCTTTGATTTTGTTTTTTGCCTGCCTTGTACGTTTTTACCACCATGACCTAAGTATTGTTTCTGGATCTGGGAGGCCCTTCTCAGTAGCGATTCCTAATTAAGCCCTAGTGCCTTAAGGCATTCATCCTGTGTAATGAGATCATCACTCTCCTGTGCACCTAGAATGGTATTAAACTGTGTACCGTCCTTTGCAGAACTGAGAAGATTTAATTCACATCATTTTGTGTGGGTCTGAACACTCTCCTAGAAGCCAGCTGAAGAAGGCTGATATTTGGATTACGTTTGGCATTTCATCGTACCTTAGGCAGGCAGCCCTCCTTCATGTAGGAAAAACGTCATGTCTTTTACACCGTCGTCAGCTTCCAGCCATGTTTTGCCTACACTGGAAGAACTTGGTCCTTCCTCGTGCCCTATGCTTGAACCCTTGACATCCTGTTTACTACAAGCTGCATTTTATTACTTTCTGGCTGTTCAGAGCAGTTGTCCCTAATGACATCCCTGAAGCCTCCCACCCACCCCAGGGCTAAAGTATGGCTAGAGCAAGCATTTGAAACCAGAATACTAAGAAGCAATTTGTTTTGTCCTGGATGGGCTTTTGAGCATTTACAAGTTGTGCTTATTTTCATTCCTTTTTTTTAAAGTTTGTTTATTTTGAGAGAGTGCGTGCCACATGTGCGGTAGGGGCAGAAAGAGAGGGAGCAAGAGAATCCCGAGTAGGTCCCGCTCCACCAGTGCAGAACTGGGATCATGACCTGCAACCGGGGGTCAGACAGTGAACCAACTGAGCCACCAGGTGCCCCATATACTTACTTTCATTCTTGATTAAGTAGGAAAAAATGAATTCATTGAGTTTTGTAATCTTCAAGGTTTCGTTTACAGAAGAAGAGTATATAGCCTGCCACAACATTTCCCTTTTTTTTTTTTTTTTTGAAGTCTTTCCCACCTAATCCGTGCCAGCAGCCATTAAAACTGAAGGCAAATCTACCAATTTTGTGGGGTTTTTTTCAAATCTACCTATTTTGTAATAAATGGGGCTCATTTACTGATTTTTTCTAAGAAAGCAGTGACGTGTGACCACTGAGTATGCAGAGTTTAGAGGCTAGGGAGAGGCCTGCATTCCAGACTCGGTTCTGCCAGTACTTCACTATGATCACTGATCCTTTGGACCCACAGTCTTCTCAAGGTTGAATGTACTTCCTTTGAGCCTCTATTTGCTGGCCTCGGGGAAGGGAAGAAAAGGCACTGTGGTGTGGCACTGCCCCTGGCACCGTGCCCTGCACTCTCACATACGTGACTGAGCTTGGTCCTCACAATCACCCTGTGAGGGGCATGCTGACACTTCCTCTTCTGCGGATAAAATCACCAAGACTCCGAGCGCCAAAGCAACCTATATTCTGTTCTATACTCTGCCCGCCCAGAATGCAAACTTCTGATCTGCTTGCTGCCTTTCAGAGAAGTTTGACAAAAAGCAGTATGTATTCAGTAAGTTTCAGTAAATTTTACTTCTTTAAATCCATCAGATTCCCTTCATTGCAAAGTAGCTTCCTAAATGATGGTCTTTTCAACTAGTGCCTTGGCTTAAAACTACTTCAGTGGAGGGCGCCTGGGTGGCTCAGTCGGTTGAGCATCCAGCTCTTAATTTCGGCTCAGGTCATAATCTCCTGGTTCATGGGACCAAGCTCTGCACGGTCAGCAAGGACCCTGCTTGGGATTCTCTTGCCCTCTCTTCCCCTCCCCCACTCACTCGCTCTGCCTCTCTCTCAAGTAAGCATTAAAAAAAAAACAAACAAAAAAATACTTCAGTGAAGGTCTGAAGTTACCCTTGCCCCTGCTCGAAAGCCTCAGTCGCATTTTAGACGATCAGTTGATTAAAAATGTTTTCTTGGGCACCTGGGTGATTGGTTAAGCTTCTGACTTCAGCTCAGGTCATGATCTCACGGTTCATGAGTTCGAACCCTGCATCTGGTGAACAGCAGCCCCGCTTCTCTTTCTCTCCCACTCTCCGCCTCTTTCCCTCCCGGCCCCTTGTGGCACCACTCTCTCTGCTTCTCACTGACTTGCGCTCTGCTCTCTCTCTCTAAAAAAAAAAAAAAAAAAAAAAAAATGTTTCCTGTTGTCTCTACCTTTGGCATCTGGGGATTGGGCAGACTGGGGTGGGGAGAAGCTAAGTAAAAGAGAAAACAGGTTGAAAATGTAAGCTCCTTCTACAAAGTTTAACTAGTGAAACTGATCTATGGTAGCTTGTTAAGAGAAGCAGAAATGGGGGAGGGGCAGCCATAGGCTTTGGGGTTGACACCAGGAAGCAGTGTCCCATAACTGCTGCTGGCTGAGACCCAGCACTGCACTGGGTGGTGTGGAAGGTCTCAGAAAATGGGAGGGAGCTGCTTTATCTTCTAAATGACAATAATTACCAAGCTCACATTACATAGTGAGGGGAGGATCTTTTTATTCAACATGTAATACCTACAGTGGCTTTAAATTAAAGCAGTTAATATGTCTGAGGCTCAAACAAAAGCTTTGAAATGCTCTCAATTTCAAGAAGCCCAAAGGCATTCTTGCTAGCCCTCCCACTTGAGTCTTTCTTCATTTACATGCACCTTATCTCATCTTTTTAAGTTGTGGGTAGTAGGATACTGTTCTTTGCATTTTACTAATTCATACAGAGGACGTATTCGGGGTTACCTGAAAGCCCGCCTTCCTGCTTGCAACCCTTCAGCCCCTTCCAGTAAATCAAGCTGTGGGTGTATCAGAGTCCTTTCCTTTCATATGAAAATTTCACCTAAGTTTAAAAACATTTTTTTAATGTTTATTTATTTTTTTGAGAGAGAGAGAGTGAGAGTGAGAGCGGGGGAGGTGCAGAGAGAGAAAGGGAGACATAGAATCTGAAACAGGCTCCAGGCTCTAAGCCGTCAGCACAGAGTCTCATGTGGGGCTCCAACTCAGGAATGGCAAGATCATGACCTGAACCAAAGTTGGATGCTTAACAGACAGCCACCCAGGCGCCCCTCACCTAACTTCAAAATTTAGAAACATAAGACTTTTTTTTCGATGAGTAGGAGTTTTGTTTTTGTTGTTTGATTTACAGTGAAAGAATGCCCACTTTATCCTCGGGCCCCAGAAAGCATAATGTCTTAGAGTCTAAGGCCAAAGTCGTCTCTTTCCTCCATTCTTGCAGCTGCCTCTTAGACCCAGTCCGCCTGCTAGCTGGGCCATGAAAGAGCACGTGCCTGGCTGGTTGCTTGCCTTTTTGAAAGAGGACACTTGGAATCTATGTAGGCCCTTAGGACAGGTGAGCCAGTGCTACCTGTTCCCAAAGACCTGTTGATAAAATGGGTGACAATTTCCTGTTTACCAAAGGAAAAAGGTCTAACAGGTGCCAAGGGGAAAGGAGTGCTGTACTAAAAAGAGACAACATGGGGCGCCTGGGTGACGCAGTCGGTTAAGCGTCCGACTTCAGCCAGGTCACCATCTCGCGGTCCGTGGGTTCGAGCCCCGCATCGGGCTCTGGGCTGATGGCTCAGAGCCTGGAGCCTGTTTCCGATTCTGTGTCTCCCTCTCTCTCTGCCCCTCCCCTGTTCATGCTCTGTCTCTCTCTGTCCCAAAAATAAAAAAAATAAACGTTGAAAAAAAAAATTTTAAAAAGAGACAACAGATCATCAAGCCACCCGAGCCAGGTGCCTTCGGAGGCACTTAACTATCCAGTGTACTGCCTTCTGAGAAGCAGAGGTGCCCAGAGTTTCGTGTCCTTAGTCTCCTTGCTGGGCCCAAGGTTGAGAGGAATGGTACATACTTATATTTAGTGTGTGTATATACCTTTAAAAAAAACAAAATGAGGGGCGCCTGGGTAGTTCAGTGGGTTAAGCTTCCAACTCGACTTTGGCTCAGATTTCATGATTTCAAGGTTCAGGAAATCGAGCCCCATGTCCGTCCGCACTGTGAGAGTGGAGCCTGCGTGGGATTCTCTCTCTGCTCCTCCCCCACTCATGATCTCTCTCTCTCTCTCTCTCTCTCTCTCTCTCCCTCCCTCCCCCCCTTAAAATAAGCAATAAAATAAAACATTAAAAATGAGAAGCCTTGCAATGGAAAGATTGATATTGGCATTGGATGCATCAGCTGTTGAGATCTATTTTGGTGGAAGATTGCAGTAAAAATAATACAAATTGTGGTCATAACTACTAGGTAGGCTCCTTTAAAAATGCAAAATAGCAGCATCTACAGACAAGGCAGAAGTGCTATTTAATGAATCTGAGGGAATCCTGTGGCCCTCGAATGAGCTAGGTAGCAGTCTCCATCAAACCCCTTGGATGTTCTTAAGAGGAGGGAAGGAGGGTTATTCTGACACTGTTAGAGCTCAGACAGACCTTGGAGATCATTGATTGCCCCCCCCCCCCTTATTTTACACATGAGGAAACTGAGGCCCTGAGAAGTTAAACAACTTGCCCAACGCCTATGGCCTAACCTGGCCTGGAATCAGTTCTTGGTGCAGTTTGTGCCTAACGTTGCTGTATGATTTCCAGATGACATGGTCTGGCTTCTTAAGCATTTCTTAACCTTTGTTTTCTATGCCTTGTTTAAAACATGTCAGCCTGCTAACCTCCTGACGGGGTTTCTCAGAGTAGGGTTAGCTCCTTGCGCTGTGTGTTTGCTTCTATCACCTCATGTGTTCCTGGGGACACAGGGACGATGAAGTGACTACTTGTTTGCCTTACTGAAGGTGGGCTTCATCCCCATTGTCTCCATCCCCAAGACAGGGAAGGAAATTGCCAGTTGCCAACCTTCTCATAGTCATAGATACACTGAGTAGGACATTCCAAGTGCCCCTTAGTAGTTCTAAGTGTCCAGGAAAGAACAGTCCTGCCCTAGGCACATCTTTCCTCTCCTGCGGGCATTGTTTGCCCACTGCTGCTGCCTTTGTGCTCTGCCCTTACCCCCTTTGGTAAAAAAACAAAGATTTAGCAGGAAAATCCAAGGGGAGTTGAAGGGATACACATAGCCTTGAAAACACTTGTTTCACTTTGAAATGCGTAGTCTGACCCACCCTGAATGCCCCAAAAAGCCCTTGGTCAACAGCCAGGATTCCATCCCAGGACGGGTAATTTAAGCAGACTGCCTCCTCAGCTGCTCTGGCTTCTTGGTTCTTTCTCTCCTTCTTTTCTTGAGCTTCCCTTGGTCAAAGAAGTTCTCCTTCCAAATGAAGAAGGCTCATTCCCAGACCCAAGGCATGTGAACAGATGCATGTGCTTCTGTAAGAACTTCCAGGTAGACCCAAGGAGAGGGTAGAACAGCCAAGTTTCCAAGAGTAAGAAATCCTTTTATAAGATATGCCTGTGCAGTAGGAGAGAGCCAGCTACAGGTTTCACATGAGACATGCATCTTCTAGTCTCCCTTCCCCATTCAGTCCAATTTCTACCCAAACCAGGCAGCATTGACCTTGGGGAAACAGGTAGCCTCCTCCCAGCATCTTTTGCACTTCGGATTTTGATTTATTTTCAGATATCATAACATTAAAGCCAGCTATGCAAAAGGAAAGTCTGTGCCAACTTTTGAAGCTCTGGTGTTTTTCTCTCATTTGTTGTTAAAATTCTGGGGAATTATGGGAAATAACTGACTAAGTAGGTCTTCAGAGTCTGGCCATTGGAAGCTTGCTCTTTTTGAAGAATTTTATTAGATGTTCACTGGTAAACTTGAACCTCTTTTTCTCTTCCTCTGAGCCTAGTTCTGACTTGTCCACCCATCTAGAAGGGAAGCCACCTGGCCTTGCCCCTGCCCGTGTCCCCCTGTTATGTCTGAACCCACATCCTACAGAGCACCCAGCCCAAACCCAAGAAACTTCCAGGCAAGGAATGGGTGCCTTTACTATCAAAGGTGGATTCCATCAGGCCACTCGTGTCTGTATTTTCCTGATTTTAAGGTTGGCAGTACCCGCTCATCTCAGTACCCTCTGACTCTTGCTCCCATCCTCCCTTCCTTCCTTTTCTCACCTCCCTGTTCCTTCAAGTTTCTTCCTTATCAAAGTCATCTCAGCTTTCTGCCTTGTTAGAGGGCTTTAGAACCAGGCCCCACAAACCTTGTTCCTTTGAACAAATTCAGCATGACTTTTTAATTAGAGAACAATTCACATCCAGTCTTCCTGAGCTGAGTCCTTATTATTTAGCGTTCGAATACTCCATTGCATTTCTATTATTCAGTGCCTCATATTAGGTTGCAAACTTCTTAATGGAACATCTTTTTAATAATGGGCATTGACACTGATTCAGCGTCCAACCCAGACCCAGAGGCAGGATTTTCTGGAGGCTACATTTGCAGGTGGCAGTGGTTATGCTCGCTGTATCATGTTGCATAGGACCCCCCCCCCCACCAGGTCCACAGCAGCGCCTGCCCTCTCCGTCCACAGTGGGTGGGACAGAAGGCTCTCTGTCCCTGGATGTGGGGAAGCCTACTGTTGAAGCCTCCACATTTTTTCTTCTTGAGTTCAAACCCACAACAGAGACAACCCCTAGAGAGCAAGGTGAGTTTAAAGCACATCAGAGTCTTTGTTAAATTTTTTTTTTAACGTTTATTTATTTTTGAGACAGGCATAGCATGAATGGGGGAGGGTCAGAGAAAGAGGGAGACACAGAATCTGAAACAGGGTCCAGGCTCTGAGCTGTCAGCACAGAGCCCGACGCTGATGTGGGGCTCGAACTCAACGGACTGCGAGATCATGACCTGAGCTGAAGTCGGACGCTTAACCGACTGAACCACCCAGGTGCCCCAAGAGTCTTTATGAGTTGAAGGTGAAGCTGTCAGATTGGTAGGTTGGTAGGTGTCATTAGCTTGTGCATACAAATAACAGATGTTCAGGAGTCTTGCTTGAGAGAGTGTGTGTGCATAGCTTAGGTGGGTGGCTTTTCTCCAGTGTGTGTGGAAGCCACAAGGAGACTTATGGGAGAGTCTGTTCAGAAGTACAAGTGGACGGGGAGCCTGGCTGCCTCAGTTGGTAGAACGGGCGACATTTGATCTCAGGGTCGTGAGTTCAAGCCCCACATTGGGTATAGAGATTACTTAATAGGGCACCTGGGTGGTTCAGTCAGTTAAGCATCTGACTTCAGCTCAGGTCATGATCTCACAGTTCGTGAGTTCTAGCCCCGCATCGGGTGAGCTGAAGCCTGCCCGTGCTCCACCCTCTCTCCCTCTCTTTCTACCCCTTGTGCTCGTTCTCTCTCTCTCTCTCTCTCTCTCCATAAATAAATAAATAAAATTTTTTAAGTTCATATTTCCTTTTTAAAAAAAGATTAATAAAAGAAGAAGTGCATGTGGAAAAAAGATTTTTCCCCCTTGTTTCTTGGAGATGCCCTGCTAGTTCACTGCTTTTGTTTGTAGGTCACACTGCATGGCAAGATTTGTCTGATAGTACAGATGTGGAATAAGCCTTGGCTTTAATGGAGGCTCTCTTGCATGCTCTCCTGCTCAGAGTCCAGACACACCCAGAGCAGTCCAAGCATGGGTGTCAGCTCCGCCTGCAGTAGGCAGTGAACTGTGGACACACTTCAAAGCTTTCTAACCTTCTTGCTCCCTCGTACGAATTCGCCATTAGATTAGGAGATATTTAACGGCTTTGCTCATTCTCACGTTCTCTGATAATGTCCAGGAAGCTTTGCACTTGATTGTGCAGTGGGAAGAGGCTGTTCAGGGTTAGGGAGGTAGGCTGGGTGCATCAGAAGGTGGCATATCTGGTTAGCTAATGAACACTGGGAAAACATGGGCACGCCTCATTTCTCAGAATGACTTTCTACACATTGTTAACCTGGACATAGTTCACAGCAAACAGGTGGAGGAGGGTGAACGGATGATTAACACAGAGGTGACCACGATGCCGAGTGCATATTACAGTGTTCGATACGAGGGTAGCTTCTGACGTAAGAGATGACTGTCGTTTGGGGCGCTGGTTAAGAATTTAACTCTTGAGATTTGAATCACCCTGAAGGGCCCTTACCTACTCATTCAGGAAGTGTTTATTGAGATCTTCAGAAACTTTGTATTATGAGACCCCATCCATCCCCTTATCTCCTGGGTTTGTGTAAAGCAGGGTGCACCTTCTTACTTGGAGAAATTGTACTTGTGTTAATCACAGTAAAACACCTCTCAGAGTAGGCATTGGAAAAGACTTGTGTGAACTTGAGAAGCTGTGGTGTTGTGTCCTGAAATCCCACTGGGCTTGCTGATCAGGGGCCGCATTTCAGTCCTGCTCTGCAGTGGCTGCCCCGCCATGGTCTCTCAGAGTCTGTTTTGCGGCCTGTGACGTGGAGACAGTATTCCACCTGTACCCGTGCCCCCGTGTCGCCAGGGTCTGGCACACTGCATGCACTTGCACGGTCTGAGATGACTAAGAGCTCTTTGCTTTATTGTTCTGTCTGGTCCACAACCCCCTCCCCTGTGTGTTCAGTCGGTACCTCTGAAGACGTGAAGAAAGAGCGGGTCGGGAGGTCGAAGACAAGACAGACTCCAGAAGAGAGTCAAAACTCCTTGCGCGTCCGTTTGGTTTCTTTCAGTTGCTGGGATTTGAGGAGTAAATAGCAATTCTTCCCCAAGTTCTGAACTACTGAGGGGAAAAAAAAGACAGGAGACCCTTAATGAGTGAGGATGCCAGTCCTGGCTGACATCTGCGGGAAGCAGACGTCTCGGGCTGGGACCTCTCGATCAAACAGACCTGCCCCACCAGGCATGGGCGCTGGACCTCCAAAGCCTCCCACAGCGGGTTGGCCCTTGGCCTCCAAGCAGGCCGCACAGTCCCCAGAGTGGTTGCCAGTACTTGCTGTTTGCCAGGCAGGTGGCTCCCAAGAGGCAGAGCAGAGAACGAGCAGACGCTGCGTGCCCGGTTCCTCTTGCACTGCTGTGGAGAGGAGTGAGGGCCGGACACAGGCAGGAGTGGGATGCGGGCGAACTGCCACGGAGGAGCCAAAAGTGAGGGGAAAGCACACCCAAGTGATGAATCCCACGCATCTGGGCTTAAGTTACCAAAGGGAATCGGCCCACACCATTGGGACACCCTAGGGTAGATCGCAGGCTGCAGCTTCGACTGGATCCAAGCTCAAATGGCTCTGGGAGGGGGTGGAGGGGCTGCCTTCTCTTAGTTTTGCTTCACTTCCTCCCTGGAAGGTGCTTTCCCTGTGCCCTGGCCAGGATTCCAGGCTTTTAGGACCCTTAGATCTTCAGAGAAAAAGACGGCATCTTTTCTGACCTCTCCGTGAAAAATCTCCGTATTAACCTCAGAGAGGACCGTGTAGCCATACCTGAATTAGTCACTCTGGATGGAGGGATCAGAAACAGGCATCAGCTCTGTCTCACTTGGACCAAACAGAATTGGAGAAAAAAAACCAGGAGGGTTGGGTTGCCAAAGGGATGCCACACATGTCCACTAAGTTTTTAAAATTAACGTAGTTGTGCTGCATAATGGGAATACGGGTGTCTTTGTCCTAAATACTTGTCCCATTTTTCTGGGCATTCGTTACTCAATAAGTTGGGGGAGAGGGTGTAAAAAAAGAAATAAGCAAATGAGACAAGGGGAATAGAAGATTGAGAAATGAGAGCCAGGAAGGAGTTCGTCGATACTTGCCAAAAATAGGACACCTAGATATAAGGAAAACCTTTTCATTGGTTTGGGGAAGAAAAGGATCTGTGACTCTGAGGATGCAGAGGGCGGGTGGGTGGTTCTGAGGATTCTTGGTTTTGAAGGTGGTGGCCACCGTCCATCAGATCCATCACCTTCCAAAGACCCTGTCACAGAGGATCCAATCTGAACTCGTCTCTACCAGGAAAGGAGTTCTGCACTCAGGTCCAAAAGAGACGGGCCTGCATTCTCTGTGCAGCTGTCTCTGTCACTTCCAGCTTCCAGTGACCCTCAAGGCTTGCCTTCAACCCAAAGATTACAACATCTCTTCCTGGAAAGCCAGTGCCTACGATACCCTTGAGGTAGCCTTATTTCTGACATTTTGCCAGGATCAGCTCTGCACAGAAACATTTGGGTTTGATCTTGGCTTATATGCATCTCCTCTGCTCACCAGAGTCCCTTGCAGCCAGGGCTACCAGTGGTGTAACCGTTCTTGATCAAACTGGGATGTACCCACAGGAGGCCTGATGTAGTGAGCCCTTTCCCCAAAGCCTGGTGGCTGCTCCCACATTTGAGAAAACAAACCCAACTTTTCCAGGGTCTTGGTGGCTGGCTTTCTCTGCCCCTTGAGCCAGCCACATCATGTTTAGACAATCTGGCCCTTCAGGGGTCCTGGTGCTTCCCACAGCCAAGATAAACTCCAGATTTCGGGAAGTCCGGCAAGACACCAGAGTGGGGGGTAGACGGCGTGTTAGGTTTTGGTATGTGGGCTTGGTTTTTGTTTTCATTTTAATTAACTCTTGGTTACCTCCCTCTAAACAGACAGCTACAGACAGTTCTTCTAATTCCTCCCAGAAGAGGGAACAACCTACTCGGACAATCTCCTCTCCCACATCCTGTGAGCACCGGAGGATTTACACCCTGGGCCACCTCCATGACCCATACCCCACGGACCACTATCACCTCGAACAGGTGCGCGGCAGTCTGGTTCCTTTGAGGGCATGGGGTGGATGGTTCCTGATCTGGAACAGCCTCCTCCTCCTTCCATGTAGCCCGCTGCTCAAGCCCAGGCCTTCTCTGTTCCCCATATTGACGGTGGTGACGGCAGCTCGTCCTTAGTTTTCTGTGTGCCAGACCCCTTGCTAAACCTTCCGTGTGCTTAATCTCATTGAGTCCTCACAAATTATCCCACAGGGCAGGTCCTGGGCCTCCCCGGTTGATGGAAGAGAAGGCTGAGGTTTAGAGAGAGAAAGTCCTTGATGGAACAAGTCTCAAATGCAGGCGTGTGTTCTCCACGGGGCTATGCTATCTCCCGAGTTCCTCTGTCCAGAAGGCTTCCTGGCTTTGTGTGAAAGCCCAGAGCCAGGATCGGGACTAAAGAATGCTGTCCGCTTGGCTCAGGCACCCTGGCATCGCGGGTTACAGGCCCAGGCTTGCTTGGGGGATGTAGCTGGAGTCTGGCATTCAGTGATTCAACAAATATTTACCAAGCGGCTGTTTGGCAGAGTAGGCTCCCAAACTGTGGGGCATGGACTGGTGCCTATGGGGGTGAGGTGGCCACCGGTGTGCTTTGGAAAGAAAAAAGGAGCACAGGGTTGTTTTGGTTTAGTTTGTTTTGTTTTGTTTTTTTAACATAAAGCTAGATTTATAAGACTCTAAAAAATTTTGTGTGCTTCCTAATATTTTGGCATTAAAAAAAATTTTTTTTAACGTTTATGTATTTTTGAGAGATAGAACACAAGCAGGAGAGGGGCAGAGGTGCCTGGGTGGCTCAGTCAGTTAAGCATCCGACTTGGGCTCAAGTCATGGTCTCACGGTTTGTGGGTTCAAGCCCTGCATCGGGCTCTCAGCACAGAGCCCGCTTCAGATCCTCTGTCTCCCTCTCTGCCCCTCTCCCGCTCTCTCATAAATAAACATTTATATTATATATATATATATATATATATATATATATATATATATATATATATAAGACAAAATCACATTATGGTAGCTAGAGAGGGGAATTGACCCTTTGAATCACCTTACTTCACAAAATAATTAGCAAAATCTCTTTCTGCTCCCAAGATTTGTTTTTATTAATCTAAGATTGTGATTTTCTGTGAAACTGTCAAGAATCTAACAAGAATTAGGCAACATGTGTGAGGCATGGCCCCTGCCCTCTAGGAGCTCACAGTCTGGTGGGAGTGATGGATAAATGTAATTGCCATGAGATAAATTCTATGGCAATATTCTAATCATGGTAATGGCAACAGGTGTCAGCCGCATCCTGTGTGACAGTTGTGTGTGCACGCTGCACAGATTCTCGTCGTTCTCGAGGTAGCCCTGTGCTGAGAGAGAATCTGAGTCTGCGGCTTTACTTTGGTGGGCTCCCTCAGAGCCGTTCAGAGGACCTCAGGAGTAGAAGATCTCACACTGCCACAACGAGGGTGCTCCGGGGGAGGCAGCCTTACCGACCCACAGAGATGCCGGTGTCACCCGGGGGGGAGAATGCAGATCTGGGGGCTTTGAAGGCAAGGGAGCATGGCTCTAGGGTCCAGCTTGCCTGAGCTCACATTCCAGCTTGCGTTTGACCATCTGTGAGATCCTGGTGGGATTCAAACCCAGGCAGTCCGCCTCCAGATCGGCACTCCTACCCTTTCTATATTTTCCAACCAGATGACAAGGTACTTGTATCATAGCTGCTGGTATCCCTTTTTGCTATTTTGACCATGACCCACGGTGCAAAATGCATCTTGTATTGTGACCTGGAATGCAGATATTCCCTACACACAGATAACCCACATATGCTACCCTTGTAACATGCAGTGCACTCCAGTATTTTTGTTTCATTGGGAAAAAAGCAGGTCTTAGAAAAGAACACACTGTACAATAACAGGTGAAACTAATCTGTTAGAAATCAGGATGGTGGTCCTCCCACCCCTGAGGCGTAGAAGGGAACTCAAGGGAGGGGGGCAGTGTCCTAGGGAGGTCTCTCAAGTTCTGCTTCTTGAGCTAGGTGTGTTTAGCTGTCGAAAATTCAGAGTGCATTTTTTCCCATCACACTTTCCCCCCTCTATGGTAGTACTTCCACAAAAGGGAAAAAAGATCTCCTGACCCAGGAATGGATCAAGGATCACAATTTGAAATACACCTTCAACCCAGGGGATGTTCAGTAGTTATAGGAGCAGTGAGTTTCTTCCAGAAATGTCTTCGTCAAGGCGAAAGGTACCCAGTGGAGCGTTTTTTCTCTTTTCGGGGCGGCTATACAACCATGTCTCCTTTTACCCGGGCAGCCGATGCCAAGGCCTTACCGCCAGGTGAGCTTCCCAGACGACGACGAGGAGATTGTGCGCATCAACCCCAGGGAGAAGATCTGGCTGACCGGCTACGAGGACTACCGGCACGCACCAGTGCGGGGCAAATCCCCCGACGCCTCGGAGGACGCCGACTCCTACGTGCGGTTCGCCAAGGGCGAGGTCCCCAAGCACGACTACAATTACCCCTACGTGGACTCCTCGGACTTCGGCCTCGGCGAGGACCCCAAAGGGCGCGGGGGCGGCGTGATCAAGACCCAGCCGTCCCGGGGCAAGTCCCGGAGGCGGAAGGAGGACGGCGAGCGCTCCCGGTGCGAGTACTGCAGGGACATGTTCAACCACGAGGAAAACCGGAGGGGCCACTGTCAGGACGCGCCCGACTCTGTGAGAACTTGCATCCGCCGGGTGAGCTGTATGTGGTGTGCGGACAGCATGCTCTATCACTGTATGTCGGACCCCGAGGGAGACTATACAGACCCGTGCTCGTGCGATACTAGCGACGAGAAGTTTTGCCTCCGGTGGATGGCTCTTATTGCCTTGTCTTTCCTGGCCCCCTGTATGTGCTGTTACCTGCCCCTGCGGGCCTGCTACCACTGCGGGGTGATGTGCAGGTGCTGCGGGGGGAAGCACAAAGCGGCCGTGTGACTCAGTTTCCCTCCCTCCTTTCCTCCTCCCACAGCCACAGGGGAACTTGTCTCTGACATACTCTCACCTTCTTTCTTGCTCCCTGGTACCTTGAGGCGCTATTCCAGCCTGGGGAGCCCCCCTGGTGAACTCTGCACTTTCCCCTCTCCCCACGCAGCCCCCACCAGCCACCCACTCTGCGTCAACCACACACCCATACACGCAGGCACACGGTGTTCTAAGGAAAG
This sequence comes from Puma concolor, assembly GCF_028749965.1. Lineage (NCBI taxonomy): Eukaryota > Metazoa > Chordata > Mammalia > Carnivora > Felidae > Puma > Puma concolor. The sequence goes on from NC_141669.1 coordinate 58,147,330, forward strand.
GAACCTCCGCACAGACACTTGTGTACTATTACCAATCTGTAATCAAGCTAACTGTCTTATACATGTGTTGATTTCTTGTCTTTCCTACCCACCTCTTCCAGCGCAGAGGCACCTGCAGTCGGAACTGCTGATTTGGGGTGGGTTTTGTAGTTGGTTTTCTAGGAGATCTTTCTCATGGGTCGGCTTGCCGGTTGCTAAGGAGCAGCGGATTCCTGCAGATAGGTAACGTCAGAATGATGAAACCCTACCAGAAGTATTGTAACCTGCAGTCAGATTATGTATAGGAGGTGAGCTAGTTAACAAACGTCTACCACAAAACAAGGTCGCTTTAACTTTTGTAAACCCAAATTTGCCAAGTAAGCTGCAGTTTCTATTTGGAGCCCATAAACATTTCCTGTGCCCTCCCCCTAAAAACCTGACAATTATTTACTGATGGAAAACATTCACCCACAAAAGTGAGAATTGAGCCTTAACTTCAGATTAACTTGTGTGAATCAGGAAATTCCATAAACTGCATTGCATCCTCTTAGACCAGGGGTAGAAAAAGGGGATTTCAGGTTTGTCTGAGCTTCCCCAGTTACCCCTAAAGTAGAACTTTTTAAAACTGTGTCACCACCACTTCTAAAAATTTAGCAATATTAGAAGAAAACACTAATGAAGTTCTGCTCATTGTTTTGCAAACAAGATAGACTATTCACACACAAACCAGTGTTCTCCAAAGAGTTCCAGTTGAGAAACACTGAAGTTGTGGTAAAGAAAATTAGAAGGAGCTTCCTCCCACACCCCCACTGGCTATTTTCTCTTAATGGGGGGAAATTTTAAATGTCATAAATATGAAGAGTGGTGGGTTGCATTTTGTTTGTGGGTTTCTGTTCTTGTTTTCATCCTGGACTGAATCTCACATCACCAAATGCTTTGTTTATACTTGGGGGAAAAAAACAAGGCCATATGTAAAAACCCTTCCAATGCCTAAGTGTCTTTCTCCTGCATCTCAAAAACCCAGACTTGCCAGTTTGGGTGCACAGATGGTTAGGTCAGCAGTCTGGGTCTACCTTCACCTTGCCATGTAGGAGGCTTCTAATTAGCTGGAAAAGAGTATTTTTCTAGTCTATTGCAAGGAGTAGCCAAATCTTGTCGCAGAAAGAAAAGTGAAGAGTGAGTGGTACCTAGCATAGTACAATCAGAACGTCATGGAGACCATAAGGGACAGGCTTGTCAAAGTTGGCCATTCTTCCTGCCATGATCTTCCTGTGGTAGTTGCCAGCTCAGGGCACAGCCTGCTGTCTGTGTCTCCACTTCCCCCCATCCCTTCTCTGTTGCACACAGGGCATCAGTCTTCAAGGAAAGAGACTTTTTTCCAGTCTGCCAATCATATTGGGAAAGTACCAGCCATGCTTACCTTCATGGAACATTTTCAGCTCATCTGAGCACCCGCCGCCTTTCTTTAGTCAGATCGTCGATGTAAATACCCAGTGTGCTTACGAGTTAGTTGGTAGACATTTTCATATGTTGGAGTGAATGGTGTGGCCTTCCAGTTTGGAAAAGTTGCAGAGAGCTGTCAGTCTGGTGATGGAAGAAAAAAGAACTGCTTCCCAGTCTGGAAAACATCTAGAAAACCTTCAGCCAGCCTCCAGATGCTGTCGAGAGGCCATTGCCCCCCACTCTCCAATCCTGAGGTATTTCCTCAGGGCCTTTCTCAAGGTCTCCTCTCTACAAAGCACAACACTAATGTATGTTTTGTTAGACCTCAGTTCCGAGTGCCCCTATTTATTTCAGTAAGAATACACATGTCCCCGCCACTTTTTGTTTGTAGTCTCTATTTACTTGTTGTTTCTATCTTTTTTACCCCTTGTCCTTTTCCACCCTTTTGAAGAGTTATGCTAGTGAATCTTACTTCACATATACGTTTTGGTTTGTGAAGGCAGCGGTTAAGGGCACAAGGACAGCCATGGGGACATTTATGTAAATACGTTTCTAATTGCCACACTGCAGCTGAACAGTGTGTAGTATTTTCCCAGTCAGCTTTGCCATACTGACGTCAATCATTTGAGAGAAATTATTCAGATTTTATTTTTGTATCTGTGGTAACAAAACATTAACCAAAAGATTTGTTTGGAAGCTTCCTCTGACCACCCCCCACCCCCCAGCTATTTGCTCACATTAACAAATTAAAGTGCCTGAAGCATAATTCATTCTTCACCTGTATACTAAAAAAAAACCTGTTGTATTGATTTTTTTATAATAAGCCTTTTTACCTCTGTGTAAAAAATATATATACAAGTGTATGATGTACATTTTAGTTCTTAACTTTTTTTTATGGTTTCTAATATGTATGACCAATGTAGCCATTGCTTTAAGATGTACCATGTAAATATAAACACATCCTATCAGACCGCTGACTTTGGGGTATTTGTCTGACAGAAGGGTGGGAGGGGCGGTAGAGCCTTGGCACATGCGAGAGTTCTCGCACACAGGCTGGGAAGGGGTTTCCTCTGGAGAAGGACGCGTGGACGCTGCTGTTTTGGTGAGGCCCTTCCCGGCCGTGGCTATGTCATAGTCCCTGGGGGAGACTGCAGCTTCTCGGGCTTGGATGCTTCAAGGGAAAGGAATGCTGTGTGTCACAGCCCCGGGAACACCCCCTCTTCCCAGGCCTGGCCTCCCCCACGCGTGCTCCTCAGAGGGAACAGCTGCGCTGCTTGTGAGGTATTTTCCACCAATTCCTGCGGAACCTCGGGTGGGTATGTGTGGAGTTTGGTAGACCGTTTCTCACTGCAAACAAGGGTTAAGACGGCAAGACCCCCGGTCTCCTCAGAGTGACGTTTGGCCCACTTTCCCTTCCATGTGGACTCTTTGGATGCTAAGAAGTGACGGTCCTCTGGAGAAAATAAAGTGTGGGGTCTTTTAAGGGTCACAGAGGAAGGCCTCAGCTCCTCTCTAGAGAACCGAGTAGGGGCCTTAAAAAGACATGTCGAGGGGCCCTTTTAGTTTTAACTCTTCCAAGCCACAGGCAGGGGTGAAAAACAACAGGAGATTCTGGAAATTGGAAAGGAAGAGGAGAGAATTCGTAAAGATTAGTAATTAAGAGATTAATATAGAACGTGAAAGCTGTTTAAAGTACAAGAGGCATAAAGATTATAGATTATTATAGCGGGGTGAAGAGCCAGCATGGAGGAAGTAAGAACATTCAACGTAAAACATGTTTTCAAGAAGTTTGATGGTAAAGGACTAACTGGGTTGCTCTGAAATAGAACTGAATTAAGAAAACAAGTTATTCTCTGCCAGGACAGTGTGTGTGTATTTACTTGTTGTGACACCGTGAATAAATTGTTAACGATTTTTTTTTTAAGTGAGAAAAAACTGGGACGTCACCTCCAGAGCCGCATCAGGGACCGAAATCTTACCTGACCCTCATGCCCCCACCCCCCCATAAGGCATATGCCTCCTATCATTCATTTGTTCACAGTTGAGTAGCTGAACTATAGAAGGGGTAAGTAACAATAAGTAACTATCACATGACTACGGTCATGTGATGCAAGGACTGAACCAGCCCTAGCCTCGCGCTCATACCTCTGCTCACCTTCCTTTTTGGGCTTGAGAAAGGGGGCAAGGGCCAAGAGTCCTCCCGGCTCCCTTGGGCCCATCAGGCTGCCTCAGGATTAGCTGGTCATCTGGCGCCCCGTGTGCTCAGCCAGGCGCTGGGCACGTTACACACGTCACCTCTTCTAAATCTCCACAGAAAAAAGGGATCGTCTGCACTTAACAGGTGAGAAAGCAGACGCGAACTCCATTAATTCCATCATGTTTGTTGGGCTGTCTTTCTGCCATTGTTCTCCATTAGCCCTTGGGCGAGTGACTTCACCTTTCTGACCTTTGGTCTCAGGTATGAGTGGAGGAATACCTGTCCCCAGCACGTCGGGAAGGTCAAATGATGTGCTGCAGTTACAGCGCAGTACAGAGTAGGTGCTTTCAAATGCTAGTCCTTTCCCCAGCTCCTCCTGTATTCCGGAAACCTGCGGAAACAGAAGTTGAAGTCACTGTGGCTATTTTCTGAGTATTTAGACCTACCACCTCTATGTCAAGATTCCTTTTCCTTAACCTCTCTGCAGTTCTAAACGGGGTTCTGATCCCTTGCAGGCCCTTCCAGGTAGGTTAATGGCCCAGGGGATGGCTGCGTTCCTCAGGGATCAAAGCCTGCAACTTGCCAGAAAATTGGTGGCCTCTGAGCAGTTCTGCCGAGAGGGCTGGATCCGGCTCAGCGGATTTGACCGGGATCGGAGCGTGTTGTCTTACAGAGCGCTGCTATCCTAAACTTTCCCGCCCCCTTTGGTGGCCTTGACCCCTGCAAGTCTGTGCCCTCCTCTCCTGGGCCTCTGCTCCACCACTGCTGGTTACCACCCCGACATCCCCAACAGTAGGCACCCCCGACAGAAGAAAGACGTCTTCCCAGGGGAAAAATTGTTGCAAGAATTCTGTTTTACAGGGACTCCCAGGCCGCTTTGTCATTCTACTGTGGCTTTTAAGCAGGTACTACAGAGCCGGCCCTGTGAATGAGGGGCCAGAGCTTGTGTAAGCGTGCCAGCTGCTTGCAGGCATTCTTACCGCAGGCTTGTTGGGCTTTCCAGTTTGTGGGGGGAGATGGTTAGAAACACCACACTTGGCCTGCTTACCTAGGCCTGAACCAGATGTGTGGAATGAAGGGAGATGGCTATGGTGACATCTTGTACACCAGACCCTAGTTGTGACCTAGGGGATCCGGGCCCACCGGTCTTCTCAGCTAGAGCAGCCACCAGGCTAGTGGTCCCCTCAAGGCAAGCTGACCACACAGGGCAGGGTTGGGTGGAGGTGGGGCTGAGACCCAGTAAGTAGCAAGGAGGAAGCTCCATATTTACCAATGAGGAATAAAACCGGTTCTGTGATAGCCATGCCTGGGAGGTACCTTTGTCCTCTCATCTGTCTCTTCTCTCATTTCTTTTTTCAAAATTAGAAGTTGGAGGAAGGTGCTCTGATTATAGAATATACATAGTCATTATAAAAATGTCATACTACAAAAATATAAAATAGAGTGTGTGTTGCCCCGGGTTGGTGTAACAAAATATACACTGGGTGGCTTAAACAATGGAAATAAGAACTTTGTCCAGTTGTGTTTTGTTGATACGTATGTACTTGTGACCGTTTGTTCAGTTTTCCGGCTGTTTTGCAGTTCCTTTCTTCCTTTTTCTTCTCTTGCTTTTCTCCTTTGCAATTTCATGATTTTCTATCGTTATATATTTCCATTCCTTTTTCTTTATCTTTTGTGTTTCTACTATAGGTTTTTGCTTTGTGGTTCCCATGAGTCTTACATATGACAACTTACAATAACAGTCAATTTTAAGTTGATAACAACTTGAGTTTGAGTGCACCCTAGGGCTCTATGTTGTTACTCCCTCCATTACAACTGGTTTTGATATCACATTTTACATTTTATCTTGTGTATCCTTTAATTCTTAGAGTTATGTTAGGCCACAAAACAAGGCTTAATAAATTTAAGAAGTTTGAAATCCTGTCACAATCACATTTTCTAATCACAGTGGTGTGAAATTAGAAATCAATTAGGGAAACTGGAAAATTCACAGATAATGTGGAGATTTAAAAATATGCTACCAAACAACCAGAGTCAAAGAAAAAAAAAATCCACAGAGAATGAATGCATGTATTAGCAAATAAGAACTCAAAAGCCCTACTTTACACCTCAAGGAATTGGAAAAAGAACAAACTAAGCCCAAAGTTGGTAGAGGAAGGAAATAGCAAAGTTCAGGGTGGACATGAAGGAAAATGAGACAAAAAAGACAATAGAGAAGACTGATGAAACTAAAATCTGGTTCTTTGAGAAAATAAACAAGATTGGCAAATCTTTAGCTAGAACGACCAAGAAAAGAGAGGACTCCAATGAATAGAATCAAATGAAAGAGATCGCACAACTGATATCACAGAACTACAAAGGATCTTAAGAGACTACTATGAGCAATACTATGCCAATGAACTGGACAACCTAGAAGAAATGGATACATTCCTAGAAACATACAAGCTACCAAGACTGAATCAAGAACTAAAAACTTCAATGTATTGAATCAGTCATGACAAACTTCCCAGGACCAGAGAAGTCTACCAAAGTTTAAAGAAGAATAAACATCAATCTTTCTCAAACTCTTCCAAAGAACAGAAGAGGAGGGAACACTTCTAAACTCATTTTATGAGGCCAGCATCACCCTGATACCAAAATCTGAAAAGGACACCACAATTACAGACCAATATCCCTGGTGAACACAGATACAGAAGTTCTCAACAAAATATTAGCAAACCAAATTCAACAAAACATTAGATCATAAACCATAATAGAGTGGGATTTATTCAGGGAATGCAAGGATGGGTCGACACCTACAAATCAATCAACGGGACGTACCACATTAACAACATAAAGGATAGAAATATGGTCATCTCGATGCAGAAAGCATTTGACAAAATTCAACATCCACTTACGGTAAAAATTCTCAACAAGGTGGGTATAGAGAGAATGTACCTCAACAAAATCCAGGTCATTATGACAAGTCTACACCTAACATCATACTCAGTGGTGAAAGGCTAAAAGTATGGTATTGGCATAAAAATACACATAGATCAATGTAGCAGAATAAGGAACCTAGAAGTAAACCCACTTCAATTAATTTACAACAAAGGAGACAAGAATATAAATGAGCTGGGAACATTGGACGACCACATGCAAAAGAATAAACCGGACCACTCTTACACCATACACAAAAATTAACTCAAAATGGATTAAAGACTGACCTGAAACCATAAAACTCCTGGAAGAAAACTAGGCAGCAAGTCCCCTGCCATGCATCTTGGTGATGTTTGTTTGGCTTTGACACCAAAAGCCAAGGCAACACATGCAAAAATAAACAAATGGGACTGCATCAAAAAAGCTTCTGCACACTGAAGAAAACCATCACAAAATGAAAAGGCAACATACTGAATGGGAGAAACTATTTGCGAACCATATCTGATAAGGGGTTAATATCCAAAATATATAAAGAACTCATAATTCAATAGCAAATATACATATAAAGAAGTGGGCAGAGGATCTGAACAGACATTTTTTCCAAAGACTCACAAGTGGCCAACAGACAGCACAAGAAAAGGTGTTCAACAACACTCATCATCAGGGCAGTGCAAATCAAAACCACAATGAGATATCGCCTCATACTTGTTATAATGCCTGGTATCAAAAAGACAAGAAATAATGAGCGTTGGGGTGCCTGGGTGGCTCAGTCACTTAAGCGTCCGACTTCAGCTCAGGTCACGATCTCGCGGTCCCGTGAGTTCGAGCCCCGCGTCAGGCTCTGGGCTGATGGCTCAGAGCCTGGAGCCTGCTTCCGATTCTGTGTCTCCCTCTCTGCCCCTCCCTCGTTCATGCTCTGTCTCTCCCTGTCTCAAAAATAAATAAACGTTTAAAAAAAAAAATTTTTTTTTTAAAGAAATAATGAGTGTTGGCAAGGATGTGGAGAAAAGAGAGCCTTTGTGCACTGTTGGGAATGTAAGTTTGTGCAGCCACTGTGGCTAACTGTGGGGTTCCTCAAAAAAATTAAAAATGTTACTACCATATGACCCAGCAATTCAACTTCTGGGTATTTATCTGAAGAAAACAAAAATACTAATTTGAAAAGGTACGTACACCCCATGTTTATTGCAGCATTACTTACAGTAGCCAAGATACTGGAAACCACATTAGTGTCCACTGAAGGCTGAATGAGTAAAGAAATGTAGTCTACATACACGTTGGGGTATTTTTCAGCCATTAAGAAAAAATCTTGCCGATTAGGACAACATGTATGATAGACTTGAAGGCCACTATGCTTAATAAAATAGGTCAGAAAGAAACACACAGATCTTATAATCTCACTTATATGTGGAATCTTAAAAAACAAACAAAAAAGAGACACCACAGACACAGATCAGAGAGGTAGTTGCCAGAAGTGGTGGGGGCGTAGTGGTCTAAAGGCACAAAATCCCATCATGTTATAAGTAAGTTCTGGAGATGTAATGTATCACATGGTGATCATAGTTAATATTATCATATTGGGTATTTGAAAGCTGTTAAGAGAGTAGATATTAACAGTTCTCATCACAAATTTGTAGCGATGTGCTGATGGATGTTAACTAGATCATTATGATCTCTTGCCTTATATACACATATCAAATCAATATGTTGTACACCTCAAACTAATACAGTAATTATAACTCAGTAAAAAATAAAGCAGCAGCAATGAGAATAGAACTGTCTTCTGTTTAGGTAGACATTAAAACAATCTGCAAAAAGCCTGTGACTCTCATTTAAAAATTTTAAACGTGGTTATTTTTCATTAGTAATGTTATTTATGTTCACATGCAAAGGGCTTATTATTGTTTTAAAATAACTTTTTAATAAATGTCTTAAAAGTTTCTCCATTTTAATTTCTTCTATAGACATACCAAGAGCTACTAAAGCTTTTTGTCGTCCTCGGTAACTTTCAAGAGGATAGAGGGACCTTGAGAACCAGAAGTTTGTGGCCTCTTCCCCTCCGTGGTTAACAGGCTCTTTCTTAGTTTTGCCCTTACTCTCTTCAAACGCAGCTTTGATCTGGCTCTTCTCTTTTTTTGGTACTTTATGTTATCTGATTTTAGCCAGCAGTCTTTATATCTCCTTTCCTAGCTCAGACTATTTTGTCTTTCTAGTTCCTTCTTTAGCCAGTTCCAGTAAGGCCATATCTTCTTGCAGCAGCTATCTGAGGTTAGCATGTGTTTCTTATTGAACAGTAATGTCCAGAGAGACGTGCTGCCCCGAGTCTGGAGAGTGGTTTTCCTCTCCTTCAGGCTCCACCCTCTTTTCATTGGCCCTTGGCGGTATTCGCACGGAGAGCCCTCTATCCAAGGGCTCAGCCTTGTCCATCACTCAAGGTAAATGTGACATCCTTAGCCTCCCACTTGGGTACTGGCAGCTTCCTCTGTGGATCTACGCCTGCTTAGCTCAGGTGTTCATGCCTACTGAGGATTACCTGGGATATTTCTGAACCAGCCAACGTTTCTTCTGCTCCACTCTTGGACTCTGGTGAGGCTGGGGAACCCAGGGTAGTCTGCAGACCTTTGAGCAGCCATTCCCCACCCCCTTACCTTTTGTACCAGTTGAGGTTCCTCCAGCAATTAAAGATCTGAAGAAACCGTGCACACCTTTAGCCATTCTTGCACTGTTGGTGCATGCTGGAAATCACTGTCATTGTTGCTTTGGAGAGAGGCAGAAAAAGGAGAATGAAATGAGGCTGTGCCTGACCGGAAGACCATTCCTGCCTTCCCCGGGTGGAAGATCATCACTGACAAAGGGGCAGAGTAAAACAAAACTATTTCTTTCCTTTCTGGGGGCTGTCTGTCCTATTCTGGTTCAGAGGGGCCAACACAAATGGTGTGAAATCCAAGAATATTCTTCTAAACGCATCCCAGTGGACAATGTGGTTAGTGAAAATTCTGCCTGGATTTTGGCTCGCAGCCTCCGTGTGGTCACAGGGCTGTTGGTGGTTTTCACGTTGGTGTGGGACTTCTGGGAGTCGCAGGGGATGCTGCAAGGGGGTATCACGTGTGTCTGGGCCGCTCCTGCACTCACCTGGGAGTCTTTGGAATTAGTATTTGTGGCTTGATGCAAAAACCATCCCACGTTCCTTTTTTTGTCAAGCCTGGGTAATAACTACCTCTGTCTCATGCTTTGCCATGCTCCATTAGTAACTATGGTTGCCTTTTGAGCGTCTTCCAGAAAAGCCTTCCCCTGCCAGAAGAGAGAGAACTGATCATGTCTGCCCAGCCCTGAAAGCTGACATTGTAAGCCATCTCACAAAACCACCCTGTGCACTGTGCAGCGCAGGAGAAAGGGCAAGGAAAAGAAACACGGGACTCCAGGCTGTGGTCCCTTTCTGAGTCTACCTTCTGGGGCCAGGAAGTCATGGTGTGGTTCCTGCGTGCTGCTTTTGAATGAATGTCTTTGCATCCTTGCTGGCTTGATGTGACAAGCAGAAGCCGCTTTGAAGATGCCTCACCCCGACAGAGCCCAGCTATTTACATAGTGGCCTTTCATTCTGTGAGCAGAGTGTGTGCTCTGCAAATATTTTAGGCCTCCCTGCGTGCTTGTGGGCCCCTAAGTGCCATTCACCAGCTTTTAAGTTTGTTTTGCAGGCAGCAAGCCGCCGAGAGGGAGGCCTGACTCAGAGCACAGGGGGCCGGCCGTCTGCCGCTGCCGCCTCCTACCGCGGCAGACCTAGAGGGGAAGGAAGCCGTGGGTTTTACAGCTGGTGTTTTGGTTTAGAAAAAAAGACAGAGAAAAGAATTTCTTAAAAAATACCTCGCACATGTAAAATGCCACTAAATGTAAGTATCCATGCAGTGTTTGGGGACGAGGGAAATCGCGTGTTGGGTATGATTCATCCTTCCTCCTGGTGACAGCAAAGGAGGTTCGTACTGAGCCTCTGGTATTTTGGGAGTTTGTTCCAAACGCTCTGAGTGGGAAGGCCCAGGTTCCTCACCCCTCGCTCAGAAGGAGGGTCGTGTCTGCATTATGTTAAGGCAGCACAGTGTTTGCTTCCTCTCCTCTCATCTGACTTTGCGCAGAGATCCTCACTTTCCCATCAGAAACTGGGTCGGCAGCTTCATGGGTGCAGGAGACCAGGGTGTGGAGAGGGGAGAAAGCCATACTCGCCCGAGTCTGACCTGGGCCTGGAAATATGCAGTGACAGATCTAGATGGGGGTGGGGGGAGGGTCCCACCCAGTACTGCCTCCCAGCAGGTGCGGCAGGCTCCCCGGAGGCGGGGTGAGCCAGCCGCCAGGAACACGCAGTCTTTCTAGGATTAGGCTTTTACAAGTTACCAAAACATGGAGTGCTGCTTCTAGGCTGACACATACCTTGGCAGGGGTAATGGGGCTTCTGCCCGGAGCTGGGAGTCCCCGGGGTCAGGCTGACCTCCAAGCCGCATTTGGGCCTGAAGGAGAGGCCTCGTGGTGGGTGTGGTGGCCTCTCAGGGCAGATGCATTCCCGGGGAGCACTGGGGCCACAAGAAGCAGGCTGACCCAGGAACCAAGTGCACAGTGAGGGCAGACGGGGAGAGCCTGGCTACCGTCACCCAGGCTGCTGGCCGGCCAGCCACAGGCTCCCCGCGCCCCATCCACGCATTCTCTGTGGGGGAGAGGGCCTCCTCACTCCCTCCGGCTCCTTATAGCGCAAGTTCCTTGTCGAGATTAGACAGCCTCAGCAGAAAGTGGAGCACTGTACCTCTGAAATTCAAAGCTTCATTTTTCCAAAGCTCCATTAGACTCAAGTTCGGCGGCATAGAGTGCTGAGTCCAAAAGTTGTAACAGTTAACTCTGTTACGTTCTGCTTCTTGCCCTGGCAGGCAGATTCAAGCTTATATATGTGCCTTATAATGAATTTACCAAAGTTAAGCTCTACATTTGCTGCGTGGAGTTCTCTGCACATGTGTTTCAGTGGACAGGAAGACGGTTAAGAAAAATACATGTCCTCTGCAGCTGAATCAGCAATTGAGGAGCACCTAAAAGCTACCACCAGTCCCCAGATCCGTTATTCACAATCAGCCCCCACAGGCCTGTGGTCATTGCCCTGCTTAATGCAGCCCGTGTTTACCTGCACGCCCACCGCCCCCCCCCCCAAGCCTGAGGACTTGGCAGAGACACGTATTGCTCAGAATTACACACATGACACGTCCACCTCCACGCTGCCCAGGCCCTTCCAATTAGGTGTGGCCACATGCCTAGTTCCGGCCAGTGGGCTATGAGTGGAAGTGACAGAGAGGCATTCAAGAGTGAGTGTGTGATCCTCCCGTGTTCCACGCTCCCTCCCCAGCCCCGCCCCCACCCCACAGCAGTCACGGAGGCCACCCACTGTGGTGGTAAGCCACAAGATGAAAGCGCATGGGGGCACTGAGTCACTACAGAGAACGGCTGGCATGGGGAGAGGCCTGAGTCAGGGAGTACATGAGTAAGTACAAAATAAATCCGGGTATGAAGCCAGTATAATTTGGGGGTTGTTTGTCACCACCAAAGACGTCCTAACTGATACTAAGATAGCAGCAGTTTATATACAAAACACCAACCTCATGAGACAAAAAGCCAGCTTCACCCCAGGGAAGGGAAGGCAAACAGGTGCCAAAAGGGCAGCCCACACCCTGTCCCCCAGGCCCAGAAGTGGCTTCAGGGACTTTTCAAGCCTTAGGACGAGCTAGAGAAGAGGCAAAGCTCTGTTAATCAGAACTCGTTGAGCCAAGATGGGGCAATGGAGGGAGCAGTGCAGAGGAGACAGAAGCCCCAACCCACTGGCCTCCCCACCATGTTTACGGTGTGACCTTGGGCAAGCTGCTTCATCTCTGGGCTTCAGCCCCACCTCCTTAAGTGAACCAGGCATGATGGGGCTCCACCTGCCTGGGGCAGCAGGCTTAACACACGACCTTTACAATTCCTGGCTTCCCCAAGGGGGTTGTGATGAGATGGTGGCTGCAGAGAGGAACTTCTGCTACCCACATTCTTGTCTTCATTCGGAAATGTCCCTGGGGCACCGGGTGGTGAAGTCTGTCACTATCAAACCTAAAGGTTGTACGTACGGGATGTCTCAAAGCCTATATGGCTCCCTGGTGGCCATCCCCAGTACCCTGGAGAGGATAGAAGTGTGGTCCCTGAGCCAATGACTAGTGAGTGACCCCAACTGTCCCTGCCGACCATCTTGCTCTTGTGGTCAAAAGCACCGTGTCGCTCACACACATTTGCGGAGCCATTTGCCTGAGGATGCTTGTGGCAACATTGTTACCGATGGCAAAACATACAGAAAGGCCAAAAAACCAGAAAAGTCTCGAAAGTCCTAAGGAGTCGAAGTCAAGAAAACAAGGCACAGATAGGGTAGGTAACACACAACCATTTGTGTACTCATGTGTAGACATACAAACACATATGTATCTGTGTGTGTAATCTGTATAGCTGGAAGGCAGTACAAGAAGCCAGCAATGCTGACTGCCTCTGGAGTGGGGTCTGGATTGGTGGGACGGAGTTAACTCATTGTAAACTCTTGAGTACTACCTTTTACTGTCCATGGACATACTCTGTTTCCCTGTAAGTTTTTTATCAAAGAAGAAAAAAAAACCCACTGGTGTTAGAACCCCAATCCTAGATTGCAAGCCAAGCTTCACTACATCACAACTGTGTGATCTTAGGCAAGCCTCGGTTTCTTCACCTGTAAAATGGTGCCTCCCTTGTTGGATTGTTAGGAGGCTTAAATGAGATAATGCATAAGAGGTTAGGACAGGGCCTGGCACCATTAACCATTCTTGGCATCCATTCATGGCACCTATTAAACTATTTTTGATAAAGCCCAAAGCTCACTGTCCATTTGACCACAGAGCCCAGATATCTGACACAATCATTAAGACCATTCCTTGAAGAGCGAGGGTTGGTATTCGTTTTAATATTTTATCACCTGGCAGCATCTTGTGGAACACACTCATTCGCAGCCTCTTCCTGTGCCCTGCCCAGCCTGCTATTAACAGTCCCCAAAGCCTTCTTAAAAAGTGTGCTTCTCCATATGGTTTCCCAAAACTCCTGCTGAATAGACAGGGTTGATATATAGCTGGGTGAACATCCTTTTCTCCTTGAGCTTTTACGGAGGATGTGAGGGCAAAGGCTCTTCTTACCAAATGAGGGAGAAAAGACTCTCAAAGCCATTATGTGTCTGACACCAATTCAATTACCCGATCCGTGGCCTTTTCAGCTAAGCACTTCCTAAACTTCATTAGTGCTGCAGGACTGCTGCCAGCCGACGTCCAACCCTTTACTCAGACTGTCGTAGGGAGGAGAGGACAAGCCTCCTCTGTGACGGGTCGCTGTGGCACTCCTGCCTCCTGAACAAAGGAGACCTGGGGCCTTGAGGGCTGAGTGGAGGGCCCAGTTGAGGTTGTGGGACCCACTACTAACCTATCCCAGCCTGATTCCCATCACCCAGAGTTTAAAGTGATCTTTAAAACAAAACTTAGAGGGGTGCTTGGCTGGCTCAGTCAGTAGAGCATACGACTTTTGATCTCAGGGTTGGGAGTTCAAGCCCTATGTTGGCTGTAGAGCTTCCATTAAAAGAAGGGGCACCTGGGTGGTTCAGTCGGTTGAGCATCCGACTTCAGCTCAGATCACAATCTTGCGTCCATGGGTTCAAGCCCCACATCAGGCTCTGTGCTGATGGCTCAGAGCCTGGAGCCTGCTTCAGATTCTAGGTCTGCTTCTGTCTCTGCCCCACCCCTGCTCATGCTCTGTCTCTGTCTCTCAAAACATAAAATAAAGCACTTAAAAAAATTAACACATACACACACACACACACACACACACACACACACACCTACCTACCTAAGAAAATCTGAATAAATTATTAAAAAAAAAAAAAAAGATAGGGACACCTGAGTGGCTCAGTCGGTTAAGTGTCTAGGTTTCGGCTCAGGTCGTGATCTCATGGTTTTGTGGGTTCAGGCCCCGTGTCAGGCTCTGTGCTGACCGTGTGGAGCCTGTTTGGGATTCCCTCTCTCTCCTTCTCTCTCTGCCTCTGCTCTGCTCACACTGTCTCTGTCTCTCTCAAAATAAATAAATAAACCTAAAAAAAATAAAACATAAGACAAAACTTGGAGCTTCAGGTTGGTGAAGGCACCCACGTTTGGGGAGGGTTCCACACCCCAGCTGCACAGGGACTGAAGCTCCTGGGCTTAAGACCCTTCCAGACGTCACCATCTGTACCTCTTTCTTTACCCAGTTATTCATCTGTGCCCTTAAAACATCCCTTGTAATAAACTGGTAAATGAATAGAAAGGGAAAGGAGGAGGGTCCAAGAGTGAAGAAGGACAGAGAAACTTCTAGAAACTAGGGAATGAAGCAAAGACAGGAGCTGCCGAATCAGACAACTGACATTCTGTTCAACCAGTGATTGCTTCTAGAAAACACAGGCTGTGATCTAGGGTACATATTCTCTGAAGTATGAAACAAAGAGACGGGGAAACCAAGGCTTGGAGAAGTCACGGACAAGAGGTCAAGGACAAAAAGTTAAAGACAAAATCAGTTTTTTCATCTCCGCTAAATGATCCTCAAGATCCCTTTAATCTCCAAGAAGAAAACAAAAACCCGTTTCTGTTCTACAGTCATGATGAATTCAGCATCTTTCACAAGAAACAGAAGGAGCCTGCTGTGCACCTTTTCTTATCGCACAAAATTGAAAACGAATAATTTTTGTGTTGATCATATTACGCACAAACACACACACACAAGCAACTATAGGACATGGGTTGTGTAGTCTGCTCTGGCTCATTCCTTGTAAGGCCAACAGCTCTAGAGTCTATCCCACTGTACAGACCCAGCCCAGCTCACCTACCAGAAATACTGATTTACTTGTTTATCTAAGCCAGGGTACAAGAGACTTGCGTGAAGTTTACGGGGCCTTATGCATCCATGCAGCAACCATCAGTGACCTGATCACTGAGAGCAGTAAGTAGACAACAGGGAGACTGAACTCTTAAAAACTGTGATCCTGGAACAAGGATCTTGGGAGCGTGGGTTGGTACAAAGGGATGGGGCTTCTTGCCTTTGTGAATACCACTGGGCTTCGGTCAAAAGTGTCTCGGCATTATCCCCGACAGAGTGGAGGCCAGAGGCCCTTCCCCGCTCACGCACCTGTGAATTACTGGATTTCTACAGACCCATGAAGGAAAGGGAAGACCTCTACCTCTTGAAATGACTGAGATGGACCTCCATGCCACCACAGGAGCTTGAAATTTTTCATTAGGGGAACGAAGTAACTGTGATTTTGTTGTTGTCGTTGTATCAAAAGCTGGGAACTAAAAGTCTTATCAACTACATGGGAAACCCGGCTGACTCCATCGGTAGGGTATGTGACTCTTGATCTCTGGGTTGTAAGTTCAAGCCCTATGTTGGGTATGGAAATTACTTAGAAGTATTTTTAAAAAGTCTTATGAACTACATTTATATCCCTGGTACCTAGCACAGAACTTGGCACAAAGTAGGTGCTCTGTGAGTATATAATGGACGCACGACCAATTCAGGGGCCTTGTAAGATCTTCCTTCAGTTGTCAAATAAAAAGCCAATTACTTCTCATAAGTTCTTTTATTTTCACAGGCAGGGAATGGGCTCTTACCATTTAGAAAATTATTCGTGCCCATTAGAAAGCAGAAATTCTCCCTTCTGCTGTGTGTCACTCCCCTGCTCAATTCTTCTAGTGGTTTCCTGTCTCACTGTGAACAAAATCCAAAGTTCTTACCAGGACCCTCACAGAGTCCTACAGCCTCTGGCCCCACTATCTCTGTGACCTCATCTTCTATCACTCTCCCCTTCCTTTGCTCCCTGAAGTCACACTGGCCTCCTTGTTGTTCCTCAAACATGTTCCTGCCTCAGGACCTTTACACTTGCTCTTCTCGCCACCTGAAATGCTCTGCCTGGAGAACTCTTCAGCATTTTATCCTTGCTTACGTTTGGTCTCTGTTTAAATGTCACCTCTTCAGAAAAGCGTTCCCAAATTACTTTATCTAAAATTGCATTCCCCTTGGGGCATCTGGGTAGCTCAGTTCGTTAAGCATCCAACTCTTGATTTCGGCTCAGGTCATGATCTCACACTTTGTGGGTTTGAGCCCCACGTCGGGCTCTGTGCTGACAGCATGGAGCCTGCTTGGGATTCTGTCTCTCTCTCTCTGTCTCACTCTCTCTGCCCCTCCCACTCATTCGCTCGCTCTCTCAAAAATAAGCATTTAAAAAAAGAGAGCAGTGTTCAAAAATAAAATAAAATTGCAACCCCTCTTATTTACAATAGCCACATTATGGAAGCAGCTCAAGTGTCCATTGATAAACGGATAGGGAAGGGGAAAAATAAATAAAGAAGATGTGGTTTGCACACACACACTGGAATATTACTCAGCCATAACAACAAAATCTTGCTATTTGCAACAACATGGATGGAGCTAAAGGGTATAAGGCCAAGTGAAATAAGTCAGAGAAAGACAAATACCATGATTTCACTCGTATGTAGAATATTAAGACATAAAACAAGCTAACAGGAAAAAAGAGACAAACCAAAAAACACACTCCTAACTCTAGAGAATAAAGTGATGGTTGCCAGACGGGAGGTGGGTGGGGGGCTGAGTGAAATAGGTGAAGGGGATTAAGAGTACCCTTATCATGAGGAGCACTGAGTAATGGACAGAAGTGTTGAATCCCTATACTGTACGACTGAAACTAACATAGCACTGTATGTTTACTGGAATTTAAAAAACAGAACACCCTCAGATTGGATCACAAAAGGTTAAAGTAATACCCAAATGAGATTCATTAGCCCAGCATGTTTCTATTAATAAACAAGAAGCCCTGTTAAGGGAAAACTTTAAAAAAGTAAATAAAATAGCATTTCCTGTCAGTCTCCCTGCCCTACACTCTGTGCTTACACTACTTTATTTCTCCTCATGGCCCTTAAGTGACATATAATATAGCTTGTTCCCCCATTAGGGCAATAAGAGAAAAGTTCTTATTCACTCCTCGATCCCCCAATGCCTTAAACAGTAATTGGCACGCAGTAGGAACTCAAATATTTGTTGAGTAAATGGGTGAATTTAACACCCACTGGGTGTTCTCTGGGAGTAAGATTTTGATGGTCATGAATCTCAGAAACAGAATGCTGGAGCTTGGAGGAGTCCCTGAGAGCGTGGACTTCTGCCCTCTGAGGGCCCTGCGAGGGCATCTGACACCTGCAAGGCCTGGGGCTTTCCGCTGCTGGTAAGGAAGCTGCCCTGAAGAGGGAGACCCCCCAGCCCAGGGCTCTGCTGTCTTCTCCAGCCTCACTGGGCCCAGAGCAAGAGGGAAATTCCATAGACAGTAAGAGCTATTCTGAGAAAATAAATTTGGGAAACCCTGGGTTAAGATGTCCTTTCTTCTCAGGGCCACAGGTAAGCTTCTGTGCATTGTGATTCTCCAAGGTAGGGTGACTGTAGATCATATTTCTCAAACTTTCTTTTAACCCTTTGGCCAGAGAACACTTTCATGGGATTTGTGTTCCCACGGATGCATTTTAGAAAACCCTGGCTTCCGGGCACCTGGGTGGCTCAGTCGATTAAGTGGCCGACTTCCGCTCAGGTCATGATCTCGTGGTGCGTGGGTTCAGGCCCCAAGTTGGGTTCTGTGCCTGCTTCGGATTCTCTCTCTCCCTCTCTCTCTCTCTCTGCTCCTCCCCTGCTTGCACACACACACGTTCTCTCTTTCTCGCTCAAAAATAAACAAACAGTAAAAAAAAAAAAAAAAAAGGAAAGAAAGAAAGAAGAAGAAAAGAAAACACTGGCTTCGTGCTTTCTTCTGGCTGAAGTGCCTCCTGAATAGGTGTGTGGGAAGCTGCAGGAAAGCCGGTTGCTTTGGTTACCTAAAGAACCCAGAGAAGGGCCTCTCCTTTCCACAAAGCCATGCTCACCAGCTCCTTCCATACCCCACAGAAGGGCTGAAGCACAGCTCTCTCTACAATCTGCCCCCTCCATGGTCCCTGGACCTGAACCCACTTCCTTCAGCATCTCAAAGTGCTTCCCTTCAAGACTCACTTGGGTCATCTTTTCCCTCCAGGCCTCACCTTCACCCACCTACCTCCCGATGCCCTGGCTGGAAGGGCTTCCTCCCTCCTGGAGCCCAAGGCACCCACAGGGGCCAAGGAACAGCCCACAAGTGCTCCCCCTTCCCTGCCCTGGGGGCGCCTCTTTGCAGGGAGCCATTTAAATAGCTGGTGTGTGTTGTAAAGGAGACAGGGTTCCAGGACAGTTTGTGCAAGATCCAACTCTGTAAAACAGCAGCATGTGCCATGGGCATGTTCATGTACATCTGCGTGGAGAAAGAAGCTGGGGAGTGACGGTGGCTATCTCTGGGCAGTGGGATCTGGGGTGGTTTTTTCCTTTTTTGCTAAACTATACTTCACAATTTTATTTTTCTACATGTGCTTAAAAAGAAAAAAACAGGGGCGCCTGGGTGGCGCAGTCGGTTAAGCGTCCGACTTCAGCCAGGTCACGATCTCGCGGTCCGGGAGTTCGAGCCCCGCGTCAGGCTCTGGGCTGATGGCTCGGAGCCTGGAGCCTGTTTCCGATTCTGTGTCTCCCTCTCTCTCTGCCCCTCCCCCGTTCATGCTCTGTCTCTCTCTGTCCCAAAAATAAATAAAAAACATTGAAAAAAAAATTTAAAAAAAAAAAAAGAAAAAAACAAAGAGCTCGTGTAAGGGTCACAGAACCCACAGCTGTCATTTGCTTCCTCACTAGCTGTGTGTGACCTCAGAGTACTCGCCCTCTCGGGTTCCTCATCTCAGAGTTGCCCCACCTTGTTCCTTCTGGGAGATTCCCCGGGAACCAACTGCGATCCACCACTAGAATTCAGGCGGCGAGAGGGCAAGCGAGGGTCTTCAGCACCTCCTCTGTGTCCTCCCGAACGCCCACGCAGTGCCCTGCACGCTGCAGCGTTAGTTTTTATTACTGCAGGTGCTAGATAAATTCTCAGTGACCGAGCCTGGAGCCAAACACATTTATCCTTGTCATCGCTCCAATTCTGCGCGGCTGGGATGGAACCCAAGGCGCAGGAGACACAATAAATCTGCTCTTGGGGCCCCGCCCATTTCTCCACCAAGCAGATGTAGTAGTGGGAAGCCAAGCCTGGGGGGCCCAGGACTGGGCTGCTGGCGGGAGCGAGCACAAGGCCCCAGGAGCTGAGTCCCGAAGAAGGGCTGGCCACTTCAGAAAGCCTCCCCTCCCGCAAGGTGTGTGAGTTGGCTTTTGGCAGTGATTTCTCCAGAAGGAAGGAATGAGGCCCTGACCAAGTACAAAGGCAGCGGGTAAGAGCCGTGCCTGGGCTTTAGTCCTGTCTTGGCCCCAAGGCCCCTGCCACCCTGAGCCTGGACAAATCACTCCACTGCGCTGGGCCTCACTTTCCTCATCCACCAGAAAGGGCAATATCACCTATTTTTTTTATTATTATCATGACAATAAAATGAGATGATACGTGTATCGTCTGGCATATAGCAAGCACTCATAGTGACCAAGGGTTGCCTTAAAATGGTTTGAAGGTCCGGGGGCGCCTGGGTGGCGCAGTCGGTTAAGCGTCCGACTTCAGCCAGGTCACGATCTCGCGGTCCGTGAGTTCGAGCCCCGCGTCAGGCTCTGGGCTGATGGCTCAGAGCCTGGAGCCTGTTTCCGATTCTGTGTCTCCCTCTCTCTCTGCCCCTCCCCCATTCATGCTCTGTCTCTCTCTGTCCCAAAAATAAAATAAACGTTGAAAAAAAAAATTAAAAAAAAAAAAAATGGTTTGAAGGTCCAATTGAGTAAGTAGCCACCAAGTGGCTCAAAGTATAGGGCTGGCTTCATGCCAGAGGCCTTTCCCCAATGCTAACCACTCTGCCACAGATAGAACTCATTTAAAGCATGCTCCAGTTTTGACATGGGTGGGATCCAGCTCTCCCTTATACTGTACAGCCTTGAGTGTATTTATTAAGCAAAAGCAGCTCATGGTACATCTTTCGTGTGCCAGACATCTGCTAGGGGCTTTGTATCCCTTTTACAGAGAGGACGTCTGTTGGGACCCAGAAGAATAAGGTTATGGCCAAAGTCACACAGCATGACAAAAGGTGGAGCCAGAATTCAAATGCTGCCGTATTACTGCATCGAAAGAGCATGAGAAGCCCCTAGAAAGTCTGTTCACCCTTATTTTGTTTTGCAGACTCTGGAATTTTCCATTTCATTTGTTTGACGCCATTTGTAGTGAAGGCTTCCTAATGCATCTTGGGAAGGAATGTGCTAAATGGTACCAAATACAAACTCACTTCTCCCACGTGTTAGCCATACTAAGTGCTACGCCCTTAAATCATTCTGAGACCTTCTTGTCGCGATACTTGCGGCACAGGGAGGAAGCTCGCATTGCCTTGTTGCCGCTGTGCTCCTCTAGCTCGGGATCTGTGACAGAGACTCAGGGCTGGGTGCCCACCGAGAGGGAAGGGTTTCTACCCAATCTTGTGGGAGGACTTAGACCCTCTCAAGTGTTCTAAAAACTCATCATCAAAACGGAAAGGGAGGGGCGCCCGGGTGGCTCCGTCAGTTGAGCACCAGACTCTTGATGTCGCCTCAGGTCATGAGCTCACAGTTCATGAGTTCGAGCTCGGAGTTGGGCTCTGTGCTCCTGGTACGCAGCCTGCTTGGGATTCTCTCTCTCTCCCTTTCTCTCTGTCTCTACTCTGCTCATGCTCTCTCAGAATAAACAAACTTAAAAAAAATAATAATAATTAAAAGCAAACCAGGAGAGGAGAAGACTGTGGAGTCACCAGGTGCTGAACAAATGTTTCCCAAAACAAGGATGTTCGGTGACAGACGTCTGAGACATGCCGCTGGAAGGATGGAAGCTCAGCACTTCAGACACATTGGAGTTTCACACATCACCTTTGGCTTCCACGTGAGATTAGGGGACAGAGGTTTATCCAGAGTCCTATTTTACTTATATAACTGGTTCAAGGCCAATGCTAGAAGTGGGGAATCCAAAGTCTACCCAGACTATTTCCTCTTATTTTGATTTATGCTAGTAGTTTACAGCTTCTTTGTATGACAAATATTTTTATAAAGTCCTCTTAATACCCTAAATGAAAGTGGTGGATTATGTAAATTATCTACACACAAATTAATGTGATTAATACCCTAATTCAACAAGGGTTTTTTTTTGTTTGTTTTTTGTTTTTTTTTAAGCTAACTATTGGCATGGGGCCACATAATCCCTGTGGCACTGTCCCGGACACTGCACAGTGGCTCATGGCATCTCAGGCCTCTGCCTGGTGCCGGTGGCACGTTACCCGCCCAATGACGACAACCAACAATGTCTCCAGATATTGCCAAATGTCCCTGGAGGGGAGGGGCAGTAATCGCCCCCATGGAGAACCACTCTTCTAACAAAAAGGATCAATAAAAAGATAATGTATAATAAAGTAACATGGATTTCAAAATCTAAAGGCTCAGGCATGGCTGCCCTGGGGGACAGCAGCCAGCTGCCTGCACCCACTGATGAGGAAGAGGTTTGGGATTTAAGAGGATAAGAAGCTGTTTACACAAGAAGAACAGAAAAATGAAAGGGCAGAGGTATGGGTGGACATCAGAATAAAAACTAAAGTTATGCTAATACGCAGTATCAGCAGCAGGATAGTTATGACCAGTGGTATAGCTCTAGCAACAGGGTCTCTTGTGCTTAAGAAGAACTTGGAGTTCTCTCCTGTGAGGATGGAGAGAAAGAGGGAGTGGTGGGGAGGACTCCAGAAAAGGAATCAGAATGATGTTCTTGAAAAAGAACAGGCAACTGGGAAATAAATAATTTTAGAGTGTAATGCCCACAACCTAGATTTCTTGTCATTGTGCTATGTAATAAAGAGAATGTGTATATAGATGGCCATTAGAACAATATTTTTAATTTTCTTAAAACATTAGTGAAATTTAGCGGCATCCTTTTATTTCATGGTTGTGTTATTTATAGCAGGCTCAAGTCTGTTCAAGGAAATCTCAGATCTCTGTTACGGATTTTCAGTTGGTTTCACTGTGCAGTTAACTGCCCTACAGCATTGAAACCCTTTCCAGGAGAATTTGCAGCTAGAAATGCTTAATGCACAGGGCTGGCCGCCTGCACAGAGCAAGTAAATAACACGGTAATTTCCAGACAAGATCTTCCTTCCATTTAAGCTTCTCTGTATGGAATGGTCTTCTGAATTACTAGGCTCTTCAAGTAACTTCTCTTAGAACTTATTTTCATAATGATTGTGTTCTAAGTATGGCTGATTTACACTTGTAATGAGTTTTGTCTGGAGGAACATTCAAAAGCCGTGTGGGACATGAGACATTTTTCATTGTATGGGACTGTTCCAAACATTCCCGGACATCAAGCTTCCACCCATCCCCAAATGCAATGGGAACATCAACAAAAAAGCACACCCACTAATTTCCAGCATGCCTGTTCTGGGGCACCACAGCTCCTGTTGATTACCCCATACTTACATGACCACATCCCAGATGTAGGTCACTGCCACCCAAGATGACACTGACAAGCACCCACGTCGGAGGCACAGATTCACACGTTCCTACCACCAGCTGGTGTTTCGGGCACAAAATAGGGGTACTTCTCCTGTCTCCACTACTGTTATCTCTATTACCTCTAATACTTCTATGCAATATTAATCATAACTCAATGAAACCCTCAACAAATGGTATTAACAAGGTAACAGCTGTCAAGAGTTCCCTGTGTGTCACACCCTGGGTCTTACTTAGGTCTATTGTTTCATTCAAACTTCACAACAGCCCTGTGAGGTAGACACTATTATTAGCCACATTTTACACAAGGGAGTTTGGGTAACTTGTCCAAAGTGACCAACTAGTGAGTGACAGGATCAGAATTTGAACTCTGGCTCTTCCTCTAGTTGCTGTACTATTTCCCCAGAGCTGGCTTCTCTGTATTCAATTTAAGTAAAAGAGGTAAATGGCAGAAAGCATACTTTTATAAAAAGTTGTACGTAATTACACCTAAAGTTTACCCAGATTCAGTATACATTAATCATGGCCCCCCGATACCACCAGTTTAATAGTCCTGTTCCTGTGGGGTTGGAATGGAGGAAAGGCTGTTTGGAATCCTGCCTTTGAGCCCTGAAAGATACTCCATCATGAAAGAAATATTGAGCTAAATTTCCCTTTGCCAGAATGGCAAATAGGTTTCATCTCAAGTGTCTTCTGATTGGCCATGGCTGCCTAGGGTTGAAAAGGTTTTTTCTTTTTTTAGTATTGCATGAAGCCTATTTTTTTTTATTAAAAAAATGTTTATTTATATTTGAGACAGAGAAAGAGACAGAGGGCAAGTGGGGGAAGGACAGAGAGAGAGGGAGACACAGAATTCGAAGCAGGCTCCAGGCTCTAAGCTGTCAGCACAGAGCCCCACGCGGGGCTTGAACTCATGGACCGCGAGATCATGACCTGAGCCGACTTAACCGACTGAGCCACCCAGGTGCTCCAAAGCCTATTTTTTTTTTTAAGGTTTTTGTTTTACAGCATTTTTTTTTCCTTCAAAGTTTATTTATTTATTTTGAGAGAGAGAGCGAGAACAGGCAGGTGAGGGGCAGAGAAAAGGAGAGAGAGAATCCCAAGCAGGCTCTGCACTGTCAACGCAGAGGCCGATGTAGGGCTCAAACCCAGGAACTGTGAGATCATGACCTGAGCAAAACTAAGAGTTGGATGTTCAACTGACCGAGCCACCTAGGCACCCTGGGTTGAGGAGGATTTTTAAGGCAAGCGGGAGATGTCATCATCAATTAGTAATGTCTGTCCTGGCTAGGAAGAGGGTTTCTGGCATCTTCCAAACTAAGAAGTTATTATCCTTATATCCCTCGGTTGGAAACTGTCCACTTTAGAAACATTTTCCAAAGTAGAAGTAAAACTGAAAAGGAAGCTTTGGTGGAATTCTAAATTAACAGAAAACACCAGTTCCTCAGAATCAGTTTCTCATGTAGTCATAGAAACATTAAGGTAGGAATGACCTTCAAGATTACTTAGATTTGTCCATCTATAGATGGATGGATAAAGAAGATGTGGTATGTATCTGTATGTATGTATATAGACACACACACATACACACACACACACACACACTGGAATATTACAGTCATAAAAAGAATGAAATCTTGCCGTTTACAACAACATGGATGGAGCTAGAGTACATTATACTAAGTGAAATTAAGTCAGTCAGAGGAAGACAAAAACCATATGATTTCACTCACATGTGGAATTTAAGAAACAATACAAAAACGGGCACCTGGGTGGCTCAGTCAGTTGAGCGTCCGACTTCACTCAGGTCATGATCTTACAGCTTGTGAGTTCGAGCCCCACGTCAGGCTCTGTGCTGAGCGCTCAGAGCCTGGAGCCTGCTCTAGATTCTGTGTCTCCCTCTCTCTGCCCCTGCCCCAGTTTACACTCTGTTTCTCTCGGTCTTTCTCTCTCTCAAAAATAAATAAACATTAAAAAAAAAAAAGGAAACAATACAAATGAACAAAGCGGGGGGAAAAAGAGGCAAACCAAGAAACAGACTCTTCACTATAGAGAACTGACGGTTTACCAGACTGGAGGCGGGTGGGGGGGATGGGTGAAATAGGTGATACAGATTAAAGAGGACGCTTATAATGAGCACTGAGTAATGTACGAAATTGCTGAATCACTAGATTGGAGACCTGAAACTAATAGAACACCATGTTAACTACACTGGAATTTTAAAAAATAAAACATTTTTTAAAAGATTATTTAGCTTTATTCACTTTAAAGGTTTTTTTTTTTTTTTTTTTTAATGTTTATTTATTTTTGAGAGGGAGAGAATGAGTGGGGAAGGGGCAAAGAGAGAGAGAATCCCAAACAGGCTTTGAGCTGTCAGCACAGAGCCCAGCTCCGGATTCAAACTCACGAACCGTGAGATCATGACCTGAGTCGAAATCAAGAGTCAGATGCTTAACCGACTGAGCCACCCAGGCGCCCCAAGATTTATTCACTTTAGAAATGTTTTCAAAAACAGGAACAGAAACAAGAAGGAATTTCTGGTGGTGAATTCTAAGTTCACCAGAAAACTCAGTTCCTCAGAATATCCCATTCATGGACTTGTAGGAACTTAAGGAAGGACATTTAAGAGTATTTAGGCGTGTGGTTCTCAAATTTAGCTTGCAGTAGAATCACCTGGGGAACTTTTGAAAAATTCCGGTGTGTGTTCTGAGTTAATTGGTCTGAGGATAGGCTCAGGAATTGACATTTTCTGAAAATTCCCCCACTGATTCTAATGCTCAGCCAAGACGGAGAACTACAGACTTGGTCAAAACCTCTCATTTTACAGATGTGGAAATGGAGGCTTAGAGAAGCCTGGTGGTTTTCCTGGGGACACACAGCTGGGGGCAGAGAAGATTCTGCCCTGCAGCCCCAGCCTCTGGTCTGGGCGTGGGGTGAAGCCCCTGGGTCCTTGATGCTGCAGAAGTAACGTCCCGGGGGCGCCTGGGTGCCTCAGGCAGTTAAGCATCCAATTCTTGAATACGGTTTAGGTCATGATCTCTCATGGTTTATGACTTCAAGCCCCACGTCAGGCTCCGCAGCTGGCAGAATGGAGACTGCCTGGGATTCTCTCTCTGCCCCTCACCTACTCGTGCGGTCTCTATCTCTCTCAAATTAAATAAACCTAAAAAAAAAAAAGACGTAGAGTCCTGGAGCCCACATCAGTCTCAAAATCTGTGTCCTGTTGGCCATTTTCCTTACAGCTGACACTCAAGATGAGCATGACCACACACCTTAAGACGGCCATATGGCCACCTCCCCCGCCCACACACACTCCTGGCATTTCCAAAAAGAATTCCAAGATTCTCCCACACCTGGTCTCTATTGCATATCTGGTTTTTCATGCCACGTGCTGTAGGTGTTACACTGGATTACTTGCTTGCCCTTGAGGTCCCTTCATGGCACTAAAAACAATAGTAAGAGATCAACAAACCACTGTCCCCAAAGTAACTTTAAAAAGGTAGAGGAGGGGAGAACGAGAAGTGGGTTAAATTTGTGGAATGCCTCCTATCTGCCAAGTACCTTACAGATTTATTTATCCTCTCAACATCACAGGAAGGGAATGTTCGTATCCCATTTCACAGATGGGGAATGGAGGATCTGGGAGGTTAGGAAACTTGCCCAAGGTCACACAGCGCATGAGTGGGAGTCAGGATTCAAGCCAGTTCTCACTACCGTCCTCTGTAGGCTCCTCCAGTAAGGTGGCGTGTCCTTGAAAGGGTCTGTCGCCCCAGGGATCGCTTCTTAGCGGTGAGGAAAAAACAGTAATGATGCAGTGGAAGAATCTGACCACACTGACCAGCTGATCAAAACATTAGCAGATAAACATCAGGCAACATGACCTATGTTGTCTTCTGGCCAGGGCCACCTAACCTGAACCTACTCATGAGGAGCCCAAATTGAGTAACGTTCTGTAAAATAACTAGCCTCTGTTCTTCAAACATTTCAATGTCCTAACGGAGAAAGAGGAACTGTCCTAGAGTAAACAAAAGAGACGCTACGTCTTCAGGTTGTATGTGGTGCTGGATTGGACTCTCTGGCAGAGCGGGGACGTGCTTTGAGGCCCTACTGGGCCAATCGGCAAACTTAGAATGTAGAGCATACAACAGCAACAAGGAAACATTGTAACAGCATTACGTTTCGAGAATCCGATAACTGCCGTGGCTGTGTAAGAGAATATCCTGTTCTTCAGAAATACACACAGGTATGAAGAGAGAAGGGGGCGTGGGGTCTCAAGCTACTCTCCAATGGCTCCGAAAAAATAAGTATTGCTGCGGTATTCCTTCCAGAAGCTGGCAGAGAACGAAGCCCATGGCAGATAGGGAATGAAAAAAAAATCTTTGTTTTTTATTTGATTAAATAATCCCATGGTTTCCTGACTTCAAGGAAAATACTTTTCAAAGTGACTTTCTGGGTTTCGAACCCTTCTGTTGATTTCAGAGAATGAAATGCTGATGCCTCACCAACCGCCTCCCCA